>NC_143582.1:133093627-134414103 GCF_048544385.1 Mastigoproctus giganteus
TCTCACTTAGAAAGCAGTAAAGATTTAACTGATATAAAGATAAATAAAAATTAAAATCAGAGTAATTTTAAAAGCAAAATAATGCATGGAATGGAAACTCTGATCTTATTATTGATAGAATCAAAAGTTCAAAGATATGAACCAAAACACTGCCCTCCCTTGTAACAGTTAGTAAAGGCCACCTTGAGAGCAAAAATTATTAAAGACCACTGAGAGATGATTACACAGATATGTCATGAACATCGTGGTCACTGATATTAGTTCAGCTATTGTGGAGCACTTTTGGAATGGATAATATCTTAATTAAAACCCATGTTCTAATGTAGAGAGTGGAAGGTTTCCATTCCCACCATTTCACTTAGATGAAAATCTTTTGTATTGCTGCAGCAGGTTCCAACATTAATCATAGTGGAACTTGCATACATCTTATTATGGAGGCCGCTATTTTATGGTGTGACGAGAAATGGGGCTAATCGCATCACCAATCCTTGCTACACTGGATTTGCAGGGTCTGGCGAGTAATGTTCTTTTTCTCATCCCGCTACCCCTTTACATTTCTTAATAACCCCCCCACACACACACACACACACACACACCAACCATGATCTACACTGGAAGATGTCTGCATCTGTGCAAGGCTATGCTTCTACCAATTTATTGGCCTACTGCCACGATTCTTATTCATATGGTTTTATATTGGTTTTGCATATTTTATTTTAGTTCATTGTATACAATTTTTAGCATTTTATTTTATACAATTCTCAGTCTTCAATTTTTATTTTATATGTATATATAATTAAATAGTTAGATTAAAGTTGTATATTTTTAAACAGTTTGCTGTTTGGTACAATATTATTTCATTATCAATATTCCCAGCGCTCAGGGCCTTTTTTCTAGTATGTCATGAACATCAGATAAGTCGATAGATGATGAACAGAATATAGTACAATGTTTTAAATTTTTCCTGTGTTTTTAAGTACAGCATTTATGCAGGTTTTCAAAATAAATAAATAAATTTGCTAAATTGTGATCTTTGTTTGATTGCCAGCAGACTTTCTGTTGTGAGTAAGACCATAGCATCTTTATTTACATTAGTTGAAAGTGTTGGTAGCCAAAAATGAATGCATAGATAATATAAAGCTGCCAGTTTATATCATCTATGCATTAGCTTGAAGGCACCTCTGTAGCCAGGTGGGCAGGCGCAGCAGTGCGTAGCACACGCTTCTTGATTAGACTGGGGTTCAAGTCCATGACCACCACATACGGAGGATGCGGAAAGGTCAGGGAATGACCATAGCATATCCCCAGAGCAATATGGCCTTAGTTGCTAATGCTCGTAAAACCAAATAACATCAACAGCATTAGCTTGATTTTCAAAAGTCAAGCTAAATATTGTTTAATTTTAATATAATCAGACTTACAAAACTAATTCGAAAAATAGGTTTTGCATCAATTTTACAAAAAAAAAAAAAAAAAAAAAGCGGAATCTTAAAAATATCTGGAATTTTAAGATTCCATCATAATGGCAATTCCAGCTTCTGGATGGATAGCCACATTATGGAAATTCTGCCTGTATACTATATATAATATAAAGCATTGTAAATGGTTCCTAAGAGAAACGGAAAAGGTTGAATAGCTTCAGCATGACTCTTTGTGTGACAGTGGCTTAAAATTCCACAATTTCATATATGATATCTCAGTAACATCATTTATTAATAAGTTAAGGCTATAGACTGTACAGAGTGTGTCATTTGCTCCTGCATTTATTTCTAAATTGTATATATATTTTTTAAACAATTATGCTTGCCCACCATGATTGAGGCATCACATCATTTCTATGGCCACACATGTGTTAAAATAAACTCTTTTAATCGTTAAGTAAACGTATCAGTAATTCTGCAAAAATCTAAAAAACAAAAATTTAATTTCTACATTTTTATCATTTAAATAGATAAAGTGAATCATGACACTAATTTTTAGAATTAATTCAGAATTACTGAATAATATTTAGCATGGAGTCCAAAATTATTGAATAATATTTATAATCATGAAACACTTAACTTCCCCTTTTATTTCTTTGGAGGTAATACCAATTATTTTATTTTAAAAGTTTCGCACCTTAATATTGTAGCATATTTTTTGCTCAGGATTGAATATATATATGTTATATACCTGCAATAACCAGATCAAATTCTACAGCTATTTCTTTCAATTTTAAAACATTTTCATTATCGTTTTTTGAAATTTATAGGTAGTTCTAAAAGATAAATTATATTTCAATAAACTATATAAATAATTCTTTTTGACACACTAAGCCACCTTTTTTCTTGTGCGAGTAATTTTTATTTAAATTATCAGTTATCTTTCAGGTTTTTAAGTAAGTTATTAATTCTATTGATTTTTTTATAAAAAGCTGTTTAAATGTTGTGGCAAATCAAAGAACCACTAGGTGGCATGGATCACAGTATATTGATATGGGAATTACATAAAGATGTAACTACCATCAAGGGTAAAGGAAAGAGTTTTTGTTTTCGTAAAGGTGACTACATGGTCACAGACAGTTTTTAAATTCTGCATAGTGGGACCAACTGACGATGTTACCATTAGCAATTCTAAATGGGAGGCATTGGGAAGGAATTAATCATATAAGCTTCTAGGCTTTTCATACCATTTAAGAAATACAGGTAACCCTCATATAACATGGTAGTTAGGTTCCTATAAATTCTTGTGTAGTGCGAAACTGTTATACGGGACTAAAAATCAGTACAGAGGGGGGGGTTATGTTCCAAAAGTTAACAAAAATACACTTTTTTATAACTATCGGAAACTTAATTTTTATGAAAAATAGTAATAACTGAACAAACTGTGATACATATATCAGATAATGTATGTTCATTTAATTTTCTTCCTCTTCATCGCTGCTGAGCACAATCAAACAAGAATGTTTTCTCTGTTGCAGAATATCTTCACCTTTTGAACTTTCTTCTGCAGCATCTAGATTTCTAGATTTCTTTAAAATATCAGTAGTCTGGATTTGTTTGCTTTTGCTTGATAGATCTTTGTAAATTTCATGGTATGGAGCAAAGCAGTTTTGAAGCTCCCTTTTGAACTTTCAGTCGAAGGATCTACATTCAAAAATTAAGGTTCTAATGGTTCGGCTAAGTTTATGCCTTCCCGTATGCATTTTAGTATACAATTTGTAACGTTAGAATTTTCATCTGCGCTATCATCCTCTGAATTGATTTGAATTACCTCCAATGCCATTTCCACCAAATCGGCTTCGCTAGTCTCTTTTCTTACCAGTAATTCTTGGACATCTTCAGTAGTCATATCATCAAAACCTGTCCCTCCTGCCGACTTAGCAAGTTCTACTGTCGTGCCAATCCATATTCTGCCGGTTCGACCATATTTCCTGAATGAACTGACTCTGGCTATATGTTTTTTCCAACATGCATTTAATATTGACAGTTTTACTTCTTTGAGCGATAAAGCTATGATCCAAATACAGTCCACAATTGAAATATATTTCCATGCCTCCATCACTTCAGTAAGTTCGGAATCAATTTTTTCCAAAATCCATTGTAACGATTTTCTGATGTAATGACTTTTAAAGGTAGATATAATGTATAATGCCTTGATCCAATGGCTGAATTAAAGAAGTTGTATTAGATGGTAGGAACATTACTTCAATGTTTGGATGACTTAAATCTTTTTGATGCCCTGGTGCATTATCCAATAGTAACAAAATGAAATCCAGTTTTTTCTGCTTTAAATAGTTTTCCACAGCTGGCACAAAACAATTTAGAAACCATTCTTTAAATAAATCAACAGTTATCCAAGCTTTTTTTATTTGCTTTCCAGTATACCAGTAACATATTTTTATTTACACCTTTCATTTCGTGAGGATTAGAGGATATATAAACTAACATAGGTTTTATCGTGTAATCTCCTGATGCATTAATCACATAAGTAACATTATACAATCTTTTGATGCCTTAATAAAACCTGGTGCAGTTTCTTTTTTTTTTTTTTTTTTTTAAATAGACGTTCTGTTGGGCATTTTTTTCACCAAAGACCTGTCTCATTGGCATTGAAAACTTGATGTAGTGTGTATCCATGCTATTCAATAATATTTTTGAAAATCTTCTGCATACTTCTTGGCAGCTTCATTATCAGCTGATGCACTTCCCCCTTGAATTCTTATCTTATGTAATGAGAAGTGGTTTTTAAATCGCTCAAACCAACCTTTACTGGCAACAAACTCCGGATTAACAAAAGATTCTCCTTTTCTTTTAAATGGTTATAAATTTGTAGTGTCTTTTGTTTAATTATATTGCTGTCTAATGGGATCCGTTTTTTACTGCTATCATCAATCCAAATACTGAGTGCTTTTTCCATTTTCTCAATTATTGTCGCTCGGGGACAAGCTATCATATTTGCGGAAATAAATGATCCTGCAGCAACAGCAGTTCTAATTTTCTGTTAATTTTTCTTTATGGTCCAGATTGTTGCTTCAGTTAAATTTAAGCTTTTTTCAACATATGATCCCTTTTTAAGACTATCCAAAATTTGTATCTTTGATCCTAGATAAATAGTTTCTTTTGAGTAGTGTGTTTTTACTTTTCTTAGGCATAATTTCCGACCATAATTTAATTCACAACAAGAAATTATTCGAATACAGTTCTTAAGAACAAAGTTTAGTAATACATACCTAGAAAAATTTATAAAAACAGTTAAATAAAAACCAAAAAACCTTACAAAAACCTTAAAAGTCATGAACTGCACACTTTGAAGTCACAATTTTTTATGGTCTCAAAAAGCACAAGTTCAATAACACAGAACCTAACACGGCAGTTTCCCAACAAAATAAAATATGGTGATTTCCCAATAATTTTATTATGGATACTATGATGTGGTTACAAAGGAACTGGATGCAAAAAATAATTTTGATATCATATACTTGGATTTCGGGAAAGCTTTTGACACTGTTACGAATGGAAGACTACAGTACAAATTGGAGCAGAATGTTATTAAAGTTAATTATGCTACAATGGATAAAAGGGTGATGGAGCAGCAGAAGACAGAGTGTTAATCGATGGACACTGCTCTTTATGGACTAATGTTATTTGTGGAGTCCCACAGGGCCACTGTTGTTTTGTATATTTACCAATGATATTCTTGAAGGTATATCAGTCTGACAATAGTGAAATTATAGTAACCTTATAATACCGTGATAAATCTGACTAAAAAATGAATAGCAAATGCTTAGAAAACGGTACTCACCTTGTATAAATCTGCAATAAAATTTTTTTTGGTAGATGGTGGTTAAATTTAGTTTGGAAGAAGCATTAAAAAGAACTAAGGCGGGGGAATGGGGTGAAAATATTTTAAACAGATTTTAAAATGAGCCCAAGGAAGTAGAAATGCAGATCTCCAATCCTTGGTTGTCATAAAGAGGTTAAAAACGTAAATGAAAAAAAGAGAGAACGGTAGTGCCAATAGTCGTTATGAGGGACTTTCGTGAGTAAACCGTCATCAGTTGGCAAATGGAAGAGAAGTGAGCGCGTGTTGTATTTAAAGTTTATCTAAACTCCCAAGATGCTCTTTTTGACACGTGGGAACTTTAGCCGCTAGAGGTTCCAAGCCGGTGAAAGGTTGAAGGGAAGTTTAATGTTAATAATGTTGAGATCACAACGGTGTCGGTACCAATTGATGGTGAGGGCTTCGTATTGAAGAATTCTGTAGCTCGATCAAAGTTTAATAATAGTGATGGCAGAGTCAACAAGGGGGGTGTGGTTGTGGGTTTGAGCATGGGTTGTTAAGTCAGTGCAGGATTGACTTGTCTTGAAACTGTTGAAGTGGTAGTATGCACGGGTATTGGAAGTTGTGGAGGAACCGAATTTGGTGGTAGTGCTGCCGATGTAACCGGTGTCGCAGTTCGGTTGGCATTTCATGAGATATATTAAGTTATTGAGATCATTGATGGGATATTTGTGTGTATCTTTGTAAGAATTAAATAGGGAACCTAGTTTATTGTAAGTGGAGAAGGTGAGGGAGATGTCGGTATCTTTGAATGTACGTTGGAATTGTGCTGCAAGTTCACTATGGTAAGGGAGAACTATGCGAGTATTTGTCTTGTGACTGTGTCTGGTGGGGTTATTAATACTGTTTTTTAACGGTGGATATTGTGTGTTGGATGAGTTGAGGGGGATAGCTCCTGGCTATGAATTTATCAGTAAGGTATTGAAGTTCATTGTGTAGATCGTTTTGTGAAGAGGTGAATTTGAAAGCGTTGTAGATTTGGTTGTGTAGGACAGCTTTTTTGGTACTAAGGGGATGATGTGAAGTGAAATGTAGATATTTACCGGTGTGTGTGTATTTTTTCTGAAAATCTTGGTATTTAAATTTGTGTCTGTTGTATAAATAGTAAGATTAAGAAAATTCATCTGGTTGTCCGTTGCGATTTCGAGGGTAAGGTTTAGCCTGTCATGTATTGTATTGAATTTTAAAAAAAGATTGTCTATGGTTGTTCTATTGCCTATTATTAGGATATCATTGGCGTAGCGGATGTATAATTTAATTTTAGAAGGGAAAAGTTGTAAAATTTGGTTTTCAATAGTGGCAAGATAAATTTCAGAAGGGGGGAGGCAGAAATGCCTAAATCCATTGTTAAACCAAATGTTTGTCGATAAATTTTATTGTCGAATCTAAAATACCTAGCGTCTAGTAAAAGAGTGGTAAGTTCAAGGATGTGGTCAACTGAAAGAGAGGTACGTTTCGTTAAAGTGTCATCAGCTGTTAGAAGTACACATAATGCTTGTAGGGTGAAAGGGATATGCACATTAGTGTATAGGGATATGACGTCAAAAGAAGCTAATACGTCTTCGTCGGATATGGTGGTGTGTTGCTGATTTTTTGGAATGCTTGGTTAGTATTATTAATTTTGAATGTAGAGAATCGAGTGAGCAGGGATATAATTTTGACAAGGAAGGTGGATAAATTAGCAAAAGCTGATTTACTAAAAGAAACGATAGGTCTTAGTGGGTGGCCAGGTTTGTGTAACTTGGTTATTCCGAACATGTGGGGCAGAATGTTGTTGCAAATACCTATCTGTTGTAATGTAAAGAGGTTGATTTCTTTGTTCTGTCTGAGTTTTCTGAGAATTGTGGCAAGCTTATTTTTAAGTTTTGTAATGTTGTGGTTGCTGTCATTTGTATATGTATCTTGGTCGGCTAAAATTAACTCTATTTTTTCTGTGTAGGTGTTCTTGTCCAGGATAACGATTGTGTCTCCTTTGTCAGCTTTTTGGATGATGATATTTGGTGTTTTGCTTAGTCTTTGTAAATCCGAGAGTTGTTGTTTTTTTATGTTAGGGAGAGATGTGAGTTTAGAATTTATTATCCTATTAGACTGGTGTATAAGTCGCCACTTATCGGGATGTTGATCAAGTTTAGACTGGAGTTCGATTATACAATCTTTTATTGGATAGTGTTGTTCTTTAATGGCAAAATTGAAGCCAAATTCTAGGCCGGAGAGTTCGGAAGGGGTGAAGGATTTTGAGGAGAGGTTAACGGTGGGGATTTTTGGGGGGGGGGGTTGGATATGAGTGTGTTCCATTTTTTGTGCTATGTGTTGGATGGTGGCGTTGATATGTATATTGTTGTGGTTAATATATTCAATCCAGGCGTCCGGTGGCATATTTCTTTTGAGAAAGAATCGTAATTGGTGTATACAGTTTAAAAGTTGGTGTTTTTTGTTAAATCTTTTCTTAAGTTCTTCACGTGTGATCGCGATAGACGTGAGGTGTATGATATGTGGGTATTTTTTACAGTTATTTTTGGGAAAAATGCGGGCGAATTTGGGGATGACGTTGTTGATATAAGCATTTTTGTAGGAAAGCTATGTGTAATTTGTTGGAGAAATATTTGATAACAGCTTTGGAGAGTTGTATTTTCCTATCAGGCATGTCTAAGGGCATCAGGGATGAGATTAGAAATATATAAAAGATATTGACCCGGTGCAGATAAGGTGTTGATTATGACGTTAAAATATCTTATAAGTTTGACAATATTGAAATTATAGTAACCTTATAATACTGTGATAAACCTGACTTAAAAATGAATAGCAAATGCTTAGAAAACGGTACTCACCTTGTATAAATCTGCAATAAAATTTTTTTTTGGTAGATGGTGGTTAAATTTAGGTTGGAAGAAGCATTAAAAAGAACTAAGGTGGGGGAATGGGGTAAAAATATTTTAAACAGATTTTAAAATGAGCGCAAGGAAGTAGAAATGCAGATCTCCAATCCTTGGTTGTCATAAAGAGGTTAAAAAACGTAAATGGAAAAAAGAGAGAAGACCGGTGATGCCGATAGTCATTACAAGGGATGGCAGTAAAATGAAAACTGAGCACGATCACTAGAGCGAAAATCTGCTTAGACACTAACTAAAACAATTTATTTATGTTTTCAAGGGCACACAGTGATTGTCACCTCATGTCTTGTCACTTGGAGAAGGGAGAACCCCCGGGGTGCCATTTGACCATAAACACACTGTTCAGTGTAAACTGCAAAGTCAGTCATCGGAGACACATTACTACCACACTACATTATATATGTGCTGTTCTCTTTGAGGAAAGCTGAAGCGAAAACATATAGCTGAGAACAGAGGTGGATTAAGGATGAAATAGGCCCTAGCCATATTTAATTTTGGGACCCCTTTAGTATACCTTTAATTTTTTATCACTACTTCAGAAAATATTTACACTGAAAATGAGGCCCCCAGTTTGGCCGTAGCGTTAATGCAGCTCTGGCCGAGAAAACAAAGGGGAGTTTTGTTTTCTCGAATTTTTTAGCCCTGAAAGAGACATTCCTAGTCAAAATAAATGTAGTACGGTGAAACTTCCCTTTAACAGACAGCCATGGGGAACGAGAATGTGTCCATTAGAGAGAAGTGTCCGCTAACAAGAAGTCTGAGGGAGAAAAAAAAAAAGAAAGAATAAACGTTTAATGTAAAATTAAATTAAAATATATACAGATTTTGAACAATATTTTTGTAAATAATATACAATTACATACACAAGAGATAAAGAAAAATCGTTAAACGTTTAATGTAAAATTAAATTAAATTATATACAGATTTTGCACAATATTTTTGTAAATAATATACATACAATTGTGCTATGCATATTATGACTTTATCTTAAGAAAAATACATACAGTAATCACTTATTTTCTTCTGCACCTTCTTCCGACTGATGATTTTGTTTTCAACATTTGTTTGGAGTGAAGACACCATCGAAAGTCCTTCAGTATCTTCTTCTTGATTTGTATGAGCGCTTCTTCTATTTTCATCGATATTAATATGTTCTTCGACAGAATGACCTCCTTCCATATCTTCATCCTCATGAGGAACTTCTTGAAAAATATCGATGATAATGTCGTTGATATCTAGAGCACCATCTTCTGTAGTGAGGTTCGAGTCTATATCTTTGTAGCCAGGGTCACTTGTAGCGGAAGTATCGTACATTATCAATAGATGTTGAAGTTCTTGTTCTTCATGGTGTTCCACATTGCTGTTCACAACTTCAATTTTTGCATTTGAGAAGCCAGACTTTACAAAACAGTTCACGACAGTTTGTTTTCTAATTGCGTTTACTGAAGAGGAAATCCATTGAATCGCATCTAGAATGCTGAGTTTCTTTGCAAGGTCACTCGCACATTGTTACATCGTTCATGTTTGCAATGAGATGTTTTAAAACATGTTTTCTGTAGTGAAGTTTAAAATTTTTTTTATTATCCCTTGATCCAAGGCTGACACTCTGCAGATGTGTTTGGTGGCAGAAAAACGATTTGAATGATACAATTCAATATGCGGGTGAGATGCAGCATTATCCATGAAAAGAATAATTTTTCTGTTTTGACGAATCATGTTTTGGTTAAAGTGACTTATCCATTCGCTCATGATATCTCGTGTCATCCACGCTTTTTTATTAGACTTCCAGTCAACATTCAAAAGATTCAACTTTATGCCCTTGAAACAACAAGGATTTTGTGGTTTTCCTATAACAAGAGGTTGTTCAAAGTCTCCCAGCATATTTGTACACAATAGTACAGTCAAGCATTCCTTAGAAACTTTTCCCCCTGGTGCTTTTCGTTTTTTAGACTCATTGTTTTTTTTCAGGAAGAGCTTTAAAAAACAACCCTGTTTCATCACAGTTGTAAATATCCTTAACTTCAAAATCACGACATAAATCTTCTAACTTGACGGTCCACTCTGTTACAACCCCAGTATCAACAGATCCACCTTCACCACTTACGGTTTTCCAAGAAATTTTATGCCGAGTTTTGAACTTGTCTAGCCATCCCACAGAAGCTTTGAACTCATTTACTCCCATAGATTTCGCAACCTCCAAAGCCTTTTCCCTAAAATAATAGGCCCATTAATGGGAATTTTTTTTTAGCACGTGCGCGACAAAACCACTCATACGTAACATTGTCAATTTGAAGTCCAACAGTTTTTGGGAATTATTTTTGAACCTGATCATTTATGTGTTGCCAAAATTGTTTGAGCAGTTCATTTTTTTTCTTAAGGATGTCGCTTAACCTGCATCTTCCCGATTTTGAATTTTGCAGCGAGATTGCGAACACTATTTTTTTGACGATCATACACATTAATGAGTTCGACTTTATCTTTTAAAGTTAAATGTTTACGAGAAGACATAGTGCACTTCACATGACACTGAACAGAACTGAAAACTGAAACTCAAAAGACGAAGAAAGGCTGGCAAAATCCCCCCCCCCCTGCACACACCGAATTCATCAGTAGTTTTACACGTGTCTTAAAATTCTTGAAAAGGGTTTAGAACCGCGACGTAAACCTTGATAAAATTCAGAGAATCAGAAATAGAAAATAAACACAAGATTGAGGCAATACGTGGAAGGAACGTTCCTAGAAAAAGGGCCGTGAGCTCGTCCGCTGTCCGTTATGGGGAGATCAAATTAAGTGCTAATCTAAACGAAAAAGTGCAGATTGCCTGTCCACATCTGTTACAGACAATGTCCGCTAGACAGAAGCTGAAAACACGTTAAAACCAATAGAGGAGAGTTGGGGAATTTGAAAATGTCCGTTGAGAGATATCCATTGCAGAGAGATGTCCGTTAAAGAGAGGTGTCCATTAGGAGAAGTTTCACTGTATATATTTCTGGGACATAGCGGATCAGGAGATAAACCTTTTGGTTGTCTCCCCCTTTGTTTTTGGTACCAGTTGTCCTGCCATGTTTGATTTAATTTTGTGGCTGTTTGTTTTTTTTTCCATGTGGACTTTACAGTTTATAGTATTGCAGGTCAAGGGGCACCAGGGGTCTCCCCGAACTCTTTGTATATATTGAGATGCAATACAAACTGTAAAGGCCAGATATGTATATAAATGTGTGGTTTGCATCGTGTAGTGTAGGGTTAATTTATGTTGATCTGTTGTTCATCTGGTCATTTAGCCTAGTACCCCATGAAACACCATAGTCCCCTAGTTGATGTTAGGGTTACAAGGTCTCTGCTTGGGTGAACCCTGATGTTTCCTGAGCTTGCCGGGGCCCATAAAAGGGAGGAAGCGTGGGAGTGACAAAACAAACTTGGGAGGATAGGTGAAGGCAAGGAAGGTGGATGATAGGAATATATCCACCAGGAAATTAGAAGAAACAGGGAGATAGAGGGGCAACCCACCCTGCAGAGGAAGGAGGACTGTTAAGAGCAGCAGAAAGTATTTAGTGGTAGGATCCACCAGGTGAAGTTAGAAATGGGAAGAGGGGGATGAGCAATGCCCTGCATTTCATGATGGGGAGTTAAAGTCATTGTGCCAGGATGCTCAAAGTAGGTATTTTTGGTCAAGAGATCTTTCACACTGGTCAGCATCCCACACCATGCCACCTAAGAAAAGGAGACAGTGCGCCATCAGGTGGGGGGGTTCTTGGATAGGTTACCCCCACTACAGTCAAGTTGCAAGGGTGCCTGTCAAACAACAGAATTCAACATATACACTGAGCTGACAGAAATCATGGGATACCCACCTTTTGCCCAGATAAGGGGAGTCACATGGGGGTTTCTTGGATAGGTTACCCCCACTACAGTCAAGTTGCAAGGGTGCCTGTCAAACAACAGAATTCAACATATACACTGAGCTGACAGAAATCATGGGATACCCACTTTTGCCCAGATAAGGGGAGTCACATGGCGAAGCATTGTCTTTTCGTTCACAAAAAGCATTCCACAGGTATTTCCATCCATGCTTGCTGCATCGCTGTCCATAATTCCAATGCATTCCTGGGTGGAGGATCCAAAGCTCGAACGGACCTTTCCACAACATCCCAAAGATGCTCCACAGGGTTCGTGCCTGGTGAACGGGGAGGCCATTCCATGGCAAAATCTACAGAATGCTCTTCAAACCATGTTCTAGTCACCACAGCTCTGTGGGAGGCACATTGCCCTGCTGGAAGAGTCCATTGCCATCGTGGGTGCATGATGACCTTTAAGAGATGCGGATGGTCTTCAAGGATGGACACATGACCTGGACTGTTCAGAGATGCATCTAGATGTACCAGAGATCCCAATGTGTGTCAGTTGAACACGCCCCACACCATTACCGACCGTCCACCTGCCTGAGCCGACCGGGCTAGCCGAGTGGGTAAAGTACCTGCCCGGCAACCCAAAGGTTGCGGGTTCGATTCCTACCTTGGGCTTGGATCAAAGTACTGCAAAAACCTTGGGAGGTGCAATATGGCCACAGAAGCCGATGCGCCAACAACTACCAAATCAAAAAAAAAAAAAAAAAAACCACCTGCCTGAACAGTTCCTTGTTGACATGACGAGTGCATAGCTTCGTGCGGTTTCCTCCTGTCTACTCAAAATAACTGGAAACAGGACTCGTCGGACCAGGAGTCCCATCTCCAAGGTCCAATGCCGACGTTCTTTCGCCCAGTTGCGGCGAAGAGTCCTGTGTCATGGTGTTAGCAATGAGACTCTGGTGGGTCGGCAGCTCCTATAACCTATTGTGGCTAATGATCGCCTGATGGTCTTGGTGGAGATGTTTCTGGCATCTCCCTCATTGAAGTTGGCAGTGATTTGTGCCACTGTTGCTCTCCAAATGGGAAACAGTGCGAGACATGTCGATGGCCACATTCATCCACCACCTTTCTCTGCCCACAGCACTGTTCACGGTGAGATGTTATTCTGGAAATGGCTTATTCCCAATACACTCTTGATACTATCAAATGGGGATAGTGCAATTTCTGTACCGCCTCTGTGATAGAGGGATCCATGCGTCAGGCACCCACTATCATCTCTCTTTCAAAGTCAGTTAACTAATGACATTTATCCATACCGACATTGAATTATCATCTATATGAATGCAGTGTACCTATATACCTGCCAAGCGGTGGGTTCATCCACTAGCGAGAGGGGTGACAGAATCGCATTGCCCAGGAACCAGGTATCGCATGAATTCTGACCTTTCAGTGTACACTCCAGTTTGTCACACCAAATGTACACGCCGACCGGGCTAGCCGGGTGGGTAAAGTGCCTGCCTAGCAACCCAAAGGTTGCGGGTTCGATTCCCGCCTCTGGCTTGGATCAAAGTACTGCAAAAAAAAACCTTGGGAGGTGCATTATGGCCACAGAAGCCTATGCGCCAACAACTACCAAAAAAAAAAAAAAAAAACTAAATGTACATAACACAATTCTACTCACCCTATATACAGTGGTGCAAGTTATTAGACAAAATACAACTTTCATGCATCAGTTTATACTTAGACAGGATCACAGCATCCTGAATATGAATAATGATATGACACACTTTTTTTTTTTTTTTTTTTTTGACAGATCACAGGCACTTATTTGGTCACTGCAACCATTCATACCATTTTACGCATCTTAACCTAGAGTTATAATTTTTTTATTATTTACTTATTTTATAAACAGATATTCTGAGCTCACACTCAAACGATTAATGTGGACATTCTCACTCGCTCATCCAGTCACACAACACTCAGAAGGGGCGCCTCCGTAGCCAGGTGGGAAGGAGCAGCAGTGCGTAGCACACTCTTCTTGATTAGACCGAGGTTCGAGCCCGTCACCACCAAACACGGAGGATGCGGAAAAGTCAGGGAATGACCACCGCATATTCCGGAGCAATATGGCCTTAGTTGCTAATGGTCCTAAAAACCAAACAACAACAACACTCGGAGCCACTGTTGCAGCACTCTGAATATAGATGTTACATACCCTTTTTTTTTTCTCCTCCTTTTTTCCAGGTTAAATTCACACGCAGTTACCCACCCTAGAACAATCAAAATTTGTTGCCCTTCCACACGCGCATGTGCATGCATACACAAATGGCAATTTAACATACACATCTCATTCACACAGACATGTTTAAGAGGCATACATACAAACACACACATCTCCATCTCAAATCCCTTGTCACTCAACAGCATTTTAGGTAATGATGCAAACCACACATTTATGCCCACATTAACATTTACACAAACATAGAATCCCCATTTAGTCTTCCACATAATTGTACATGTATCAATATACACACTTCTGGAATTTATTCTTCCACCCAAGCACACATGCATACAGCAGATTTAAATACACGTCATTTGCACACACACACACACCCCCACCAAGTCTGCAACTCACATTTATGGCTGTGGGTGCGAAGCGTTCTGTGGCCAAGTGATTTCAGTGTGTTCGTTAGAGTGATCTTTCTAAAGAGCTTTTGCCAGGTATCAATTCTTTTTCGTTCTAAATACCGTTTTCCTCATTTTCTATTAGAGTAACTCTTTCGCACTACAGGAAGTAGGCAAAGGCCCAGAAAGGAAAGTCACCTGTTTGTTTTTTTTTTTTTTTTCCTTCTCTCACTAACACAACTAAGAGCCGCTTAGTCACCTCTGGCACTGCTCCTGCCTCCCCGTGGCGGGACCGGAAACCTGGAAGAAAAAGTTATCCTTCAGAGCCAAAAGGAGCAAATATGGAAATCGAAAATTTTCCACCTCTCAAGATTGTAAATCCTGCTTCTATGGATTTGCAACAAAATGATTCTGACAATCAAACCCAGAAGAGGATGAAAACAGATGTACCTCAAATGGAATATCCATCTTTCCTCATACTGCATTCGCTAACGAATGTCATTGGGTACTTTGTCTTTTGTCTTTGTCAAAAATGTTTAGAAAGTGTAGCCAGATCACCAAAAATGGTGAGAAGACTGAAATCTGGCGACCTATTAGTTGAAACCATCAACCGTAAACATTCCAAGTCTCTTCTTAAACTTACATCATTTGGTGGAGTCCCTGCTAAGGTATCTCCTCATGCTACCCTTAATAGCTTCAAAGGAGCCATTTCCGAATGGGCTCTATTGGAACGTCAAGGAGAAGGAGATTGTTCAAGAACTCCAAGACTAGAAAGTTACTGAAGCAAAACAAATAATGCTAAAGAAAGATGGATAATTTGTTCCTACTCGTAGAATCATTCTTACTTTTTCTACACTGAACCTTCCTTCATCAGTAAAAGCAGGATACCTAAACTGCCGCATCTGTCCTTATATCCCCAACCCTATTCGATGCTACAAGTGTCAGAAGTTTGGGCATTCCCAAACTGTCTGCCAAGGAGATTCAGTTTGCTAAAACTGTGGATCAAAGGAACATATTGATTGTAATGCCGAATCCTCATGGTGTACAAACTGCAAAGGCAACCATTGAGCCTTTTCTAGATCCTGTGAGCAATGGAAGCTGGAGAAAAAAAATCCAGAAATACAAAGTAGAGAACAAGGTCACATACCCTGAAGCCAGAAAGCACCTACTACAAAACATGCTTAAACATACATATGCTGAAACATCCAAAAAATACCAAACAGTTTCAACGCAAACAGATATATCAATTCCACCAAAAGTGTCAATTTCTGAATGGGCTAGATCATTGCTATCATCTGTATCACAGTCAACAAAACACCAAACAGTAGATAAGACAAACAATACCCCAATCTCGATATCATCTACTGCTAAATCAGATCCAGTTACGCCAGATCAGAAGGAAAATTCAGTTCATGTTAGAAAGAAATTAGCTGATAACACAGCTATGGATATTGCATAAAATAATACTTATAACGAACCCATTCTGGATCTTTATGCAGAAGACAACATGGACACACATTCATTCTTTTCAAAAAAGGACAAAATAAAAATTATATCATCAAAGTTTCTTGCGACAACTGACTAACTGGTTAAAATAAATTTATTAAAATAAAAAATGATATATACATAAGATAAAACAGAAATAAAATAAGATAAAAGCATTACAATAATACAAAGAGTAAAAATATAATATAATAAATGCGTTAAAATACATAGTAGCTTTCGAAGTGAAGTTCCTCTTCATCGGCTAGTCTGTGAATTTTGTACTTCAGTATATATTGATGGTTACAATAGCACAAGTCAGCTGGGCATGATCATGTGTCACGAGTCTGGTGTTGGTAGAGCAGAATTACATACACATGATGATTGCCAGCGCTTATCGCACTGCAATACAGTACGTTCTATAATAGGGTGTAAGTGTACTCCCCTTGTCAGATTCATAGTACTATTATGGGTGGCTATGTGTAGTGCTTCAAGCCATGAGTGCTGGCGGTAATCACGTGAATAGTTGACGATTTCAATATCCCATTGGGGATCAAGATTGTGCTGCTCAGCCCAATAATGTTTGCTGACTGCAGAGCATTCAGAATTAGCAGTTCGCAGAGCCACCTCATGCTCAGAAACCTGATCTTTCAATCTTCTACCAGACTCACCCACACAACACCCCCCACAGTCTGGACACATAGTAAGGTATACGGAACCGCTCCGTAGGAAAGGAGGAACAGGTGTTTTCACCTTAGAAATAATAGATTGTAATTTCTTCAATACAGAAAAAGCTTTTGATACCATATGGCATTATGGAATCCTAAAGGATCTCCATTCTATAAGATATGAAAGGGCATTTACCATATTTTATTCAAAACTTCCTTTGCCCACAGGACTTTCCATGTTCGATACCGGTAGGCTGTGTCTCACACATATAGACAAGAAGAAGGAGTTTCACAAGGCTCTGTCCTCAGTGCCACTCTATTTGCTATACAAATTAACAGTATAACAAACAGCATTCCAAACACTGTTGACTCATATTTATGCTGATGACCTTACCTTAGCCTGTCATTCACAGACTATGAATTATATTGAGAGGCAATTACAAATATCAATAAATAATATTGAACTCTGGATGACACAAAATGGATACAGACTATCAAACCACAAATCTACAGCCATGTATTTCTGCAACAAGTGCAAAATGCATCCAGAACATGAGTTACACTTGGCCAATCATCCTCTTCCAATCGTGAACAGTATTCGTCTCCTAGGGCTAATTTTTGATAAGAATCTAAATTTTCAGGAGCATGTTAAACACCTACGAATCACCTGCCTTAAGAAAAAGAACATACTCCAGGTCATCTCTAGTACATCCTGGGGTGCAGACCATTATATGCTGCTCCACTTGTATAGGTCTCTAATTAGATCTTAGCTAGATTATGGAGCACCTGTTTATGACTCTGCTAGAGAGAGAGTACTTTGGCTTGTCTTGCTCCTATCCAATACGCTGCCCTTAGGATTGCCCTGGGCGCATACAGAACATCACCAGTTCAAAGTCTGTATATTGAGGCTCACGAACCTCCACTCAGTATCAGAAGAAAGATGTTATTGTTGAACTACTCGGCTAAAATTAAAAGCTTACCCACTCATCCTATTTGGCCACTACTGTATGATCCACAGTGGAGAACACACTATGGAAACAAACCCAGAACGCGCGCGTGTGTGTGTGTGTGTGTGTGCGCGCGCGTGTGTGTGTGTGCGCGCGCGCGCGTGCGTGTGATGCAAGGAGTGTATCGAAATCAGGCAACAATTCAGCGTTCTTATGGGCCTATATGAGAGCTTGAAGGACAGGGTGGATTCCCTCGACGGAACTAAATTGAGGTGCCCATCAAGCTCTCAGCTGCCCACACCAACACCAGAGCTTGCACTTGGTCAACGCGCAACACAGCCGCAACCCCCAAGGCAAAATGCACTGGTCCCAAAGGAACTAGTAGTTGTTGGTGACTCTATTGTCAGGGAAACAGGGAACATGCTTTGTAAAAAGGATAGGTGGAACAGGACCAGGGTATGTCTGCCAGGGGCAAAGGTTGATGACTTTGTAGAAGATATCTTTTAAGGGCACAAAAGGCGATATAGTTGTACACGTTGGCACTAATGATATCAAGAGTAGGAGACCGGCAGAATTGCTTAACAAGTACAGATCACTGTTGAAAAAAAGCCGTGAAATAGGGTTGAATTTGAAAGTGTCTGCAATTCTGCCCAGACACGATAGGAGGGAGTATATGATGAGAGCCTTGTCGATCAATTCGGCCCTGGAGGGATTATGCAAAGCTCAAGGGGTAGAATTTTTTTTTCAGCCTGGACTGTACTTGTTAACAGGAGAGATTGCTTCTACAGGGATGGGATACACTTAAATAGAAAGGATGCAAGAATATTTGCTGATGCTATCGAGGCAGTGTTAGGTGGGTCGGAAAACTGCTAGCTTGGAGGAGAGACAAAGAAGAATAGATTAACAGTAGCCACTGGAAGAGGTGAAAGAGATTCTTGCACTGCTTCTATTGGAATGAGCAGAAGCCTGAAAAACAAGATGCAGGATATTTCAGAGACTGCTGGGAGTCATTGCGGTACAAGAAAACACATGGGTTGTGTTAGGGTAGCTAAGAATAGAAATAGGTGCATGTATACTTGCGTGTACACCAATGCTAGGAGTTTAGTAAATAAATTTGATGAATTTGAGGTATTGCTCAAAACATCAAAGGCAGATGTTTTGAGCAATACCTTGTTGGGATATCAGAGACGTGGTGTCACACAGATATAAGGAATGCAGAACTGGAATTTGGGGAGTACAACGTCTACAGAAAGGATAGACTGGATAGGAAGGGAGGAGGGGTTATGCTATTAGTTAAGAAATACATAAAATCCAAGGAAGTGAAGCCAGTCGACATTGCTGGACAGTGCAGTGTCGAGTTAGTTTGGTGTGACATAACCATTGGGAGATCAAAATTGAGAGTAGGAGTGTTGCTATAGGCCTAATGACTCTGATGAGTATAATAAGAAACTGTACAGGGAAATAGAGTGGGCCAGTAAATCAGAGAGTCTTATAATGGGAGATTTTAATTTCCCAGATATTGACTGGAATTTGGGGGCTGGTCACTCACACACTAGCAAGGCTTTTGTGGATTTCTTGGATGATTGTTTTCTACATCAGCATGTTCAGGAGGCAACTAGAGGGAGGAATGCTCTTGATTTCATTATCAGCAGTGATTCTTCATGCATTAAGAGTCTGCAGATAAATGAACCACTAGGTGGCAGTGATCACAGTGTGCTGTAGTGGGATTTACTCAAAGAGGTAACTACTAAAGAGAAGGGTTATTGCTTTCGTAAAGGCGACTATGATGGACTGAGACAGTATTTAAATTCTATACAGTGGAACCAACTGATGATGTTACCAACAGCAAATGCAAAATGGGAAGCATTCAAAGAACTTATCTTGGAAGCTACTAGGCTTTACATACAAACTAAGAAATATTGTTCAAGGTTTAGGCCTAAATGGATGTCAGATGAACTGATGAGGCATATGGCAGAGAAGAAACATGCATGGGATACATACAAATTAACACATGACACAGAAGCCTATGATAGATACAAGTTGATCTGTAACCAAGTTACAAAGGAGGTTAGGCAGGCGAAGGCAGATTACGAGAAATTTTTTTGCAAGGGATGCAAAGAAAAACAGCAAAGAGTTCTTTACTTATGTATACTCTAGAAGGAAGGGTATGAATCAGATTGGTCCACTTGATATCGATGGGTCAACTGTTGATGATCCTGCTCAGGTAGCTAACAAACTAAATGAATATTTTGCATGGACATTCACACATGAGGAGTTATTTAGCGAGGGGAAAGCCAGAGACGTATTCAACTCTAGCAGTAAGCTAGAGAATCTTGTAATAACTGAGAGTAAAGTGGAGGAGAAATTGTTGAAGATAAACACAAGAAAGGCACCCGGGGTGGATGGGATCTATCCAGTTATATTAAAGGAGGCAGCAGAAGAAGTAAGCAAACCCTTAACCATAATTATGACAGCTTCCTTGGACTCAGGGAAGGTACCCACAGACTGGAGAAGTGCAAATGTGACCCCAATTCACAAAGGATAATCAAAGGCTGACACAAGTAATTATAAACCTGTCAGTTTAACTTCTGTTCCAAGAAAATTAATGGAGGCACTAGTTAAAGAAGCACTGCAGGATCATTTAGACAAGACTTCAGTTATAGCTCGGACACAGCATGGTTTTGTTAAGGGGAAGTCTTGCCTGACCAATTTGATTGGATACTATGATGCAGTCACAAAGGATGCAGGGAATAACTTTGATATTATATACTTGGATCTTAGAAAGGCTTTTGATACTGTTGCACATGGAAGACTGCTGCACAAATTGGAGCAGTGTGACATTGGAGGCAAATTGCTGCTGTGGATAAAGGGGTGGCTGAGGGGGAGAAGAAAGAGAATGGTAATCAATGGACACTGCTCGTCGTGGACTAATGTTATTAGTGGAGTCCCTCAGTGCTGGGTCCATTATTGTTTTCTGTATTCATAAATGATATTGATCATGGTATATCAAGCTTAATGTCGAAGTTTGCAGACGATACAAAGGTAGGCATGATTGTCAAGGACACTACTGACACTATGCTGCTGCAACAGGATCTGGAAAGGTTGAGCAAATGGGCTGAGAGGTGGCAAATGAAGTTTAACATTGACAAATGTAAAGTACTACACATGGAAAACAGCAACCCCAGAGCAACATATCAACTCTGTGGTACTACACTGACAGTGGTAGAGAATGAAAGGGACCTGGGGGTGGTTGTGCAGGCAGATATGAAGTTCTCTGAGCAGTGCAGACGGGATGCAAGAGTAGCTCATGGTGTATTGTCAATGATATATAGGAATTTTTCTAGCAGGGATAAGGAGGTGATTATTCCCTTGTATAAGGCAATGGTCAGGCCACACCTAGAGTACTGTATACAGGTCTGGAGGCCTCATTTCAAGAAGGATGTAGAGCTGCTGGAACAAGTACAGAGAAGGGCAACAAGATTAGTGAATGAAACAAAGGGGTGCTCTTCGAAGAAAGGCTTAAGTTTTGCAAATTAGTGTCTGGAGACTAGGCACCAGCGAGGTGATCTGATAGAGGTGTATAAAGCCTTGATTAAATGGTTTGAGCATGCTCAGTGCTGATGGGATTCTTCCTCTCGCTCAGAATAATCACCTGAGAGGGCATAAATTCAAATTGAGGAAGGACAGATGTAGGATAGACATGCGGAAATTTGCCTTTAGCCAGCGGGTGGTTGGTTGGTGGAACAGACTTCCATCCCTTGTCGTGGAAGTTGATAGCCTAAATAAGTTTTTAAGGCTCAGCTGGACAGGTATTTTGAACGAACAGAGGGGTGAAGTGGAAGTGGTTATTTTTTATTTATTTATTATTTATTTTTTTGGCTGATGCTGCATAAGCTTGCTTTTTTGCATCAAATGCCTCTACTAATGCTAATGCTAGTATATATGCTGGGTAAGGGCAAATCAAAGAGCCACTATATTCTTGCTATGCGTACATCACATCCAAATATTTCATTACTTCATACAACATGACCTCCCCAC
This sequence comes from Mastigoproctus giganteus, assembly GCF_048544385.1. Lineage (NCBI taxonomy): Eukaryota > Metazoa > Arthropoda > Arachnida > Uropygi > Thelyphonidae > Mastigoproctus > Mastigoproctus giganteus. The sequence continues at coordinate 133,115,446 of NC_143582.1, forward strand.
TTTTTCTTACTTTTGAACATCATGAATAGACAAACTAATAGAACAAACTTATCTGCAAAAAGATCTAAACCTCCCAAACACTTCCTCATTCATTTCACAGATATATGTGATTTCAGATCCAATCTCTGCTTATTATTTCTTACAGAATCCCAATTTTAAGTTGATTCAACTACTGTGCATTTCAGTTGTCCTAATTATTCATTATATGATTCCTTTCACTTCAAAGGTGGTACTTGGGCATATTCCTGCTCTGATATACCCTGTTAGACCCTTGGTAATTTGAAATCTCCTCATTTTGATCTCTGCTTTAAAATCTCTTTAACCCAGCATTTCCCGAACTGGGGTTCGTAGACCAGTTCCAGAGGGTCCGCGAAACATTCAGAAGGTATCAAATAATATGTGTTTATTTTCAATACAATCAGTATATATATAATTGTATACATATTTCAAATTATTCGTTCAATGTACAGCAAATTGATGATAAATAAAATTATTATTATATACAATATATGTATGAAAATAAGAATAAAGTTGAGTTGTTTTACACATTAAATGTTGAATTTTCTTTTCAGAAAATTCAGTGTTCACACACACACACACACACACATGCACATATACACTGCCGTACCATTAATATCCGGACACCCCCCTCCCTGGATGAAGAAACAGGTCCTATGCAAGCAACACATCATAGAACCTGCTATAAATATGGACTTTTGCAAAAGACAGTTGCAAAAGTGGGCATGCAAGATAACATGTTCAACAGAATTGATCACCTCAACAAATGCTAGAAGCCCGATTAACATGGTGTTAAGGAGCACGAATCCTGGACTGTAGATCAGTGGAAAACAGTCCTATGGACAGACGAGTCACAGTTCGCACTCTACCAGTCTGACTAAATGAATATTTTGCATCGACATTAACACATGAGGAGGTATTTAGCAAGGGGAAGGCCAGAGGTGTATTCAACTCTAGCAGTAAGCTAGAGAATCTTGTAATCTCTGACAGTAAAGTGGAGGAGAAATTGTTGAAGATAAACACAAGAAAGGCACCCGTGGTGGATGGGATCTATCCAGTTATATTAAAGGAGGCAGCAGAGGAAGTAAGCAAACCCTTAGCCATAATTATGAGAGCTTCCTTGGACTCAGGGGAGGTACCCACAGACTGGAGATGTGCAAATGTGACCCCAATTCACAGAGGATCAAAGGCTGACACAAGTAATTATAGACCTGTGAGTTTATTAAGGAATGCCAGGGCAGCAGTTCCTTCCTGATTGTATCCTCCCAACAATGAAGTTTGGTGGAGGCAGTGTCATGGTATGGGGCTGCTTTTCATGGTTTGGCTTGGGCCCATTAGTCATTATCGACAAAACCATGAATGCTGTGCAATATCAGGACAGCCTGGACAATTATGCACTTCCAACATTATGGCAATACTTCGGGGAAGGCACATATCTGTATCGGCAAGACAACGTGCCATGCCATACTGCTCAGGTCATAACAGAGTGGTTTGAGGACATGGATGTGGAAAAGTTGAATTGGTCAGCCCAGAGTTCTGATCTGAACATTTATCAAGCATCTTTGGGATGTACTGGATCGTCAGGTACATGCACATCGAGATCACCCAAAGTACAAAGCCGAACTGGTGGCTGCGTTAAAGGCTGAGCGGAGGAACATATCATCTGACATTTATAAAAAGCTGGTTGAGAGTATGCTGTGAAGATTGAAGGCCACCATAAAAGAAAAAGGTTTCAGCACAAAATATTGAATGACTCAATAAAAGCTGCTTTTTTTTTGGTCTAAAGGCAGGTGTCCAGATATTAATTGTAGGGCAGTGTATACGCATATGTAGGGGTCTGCAAACTTGTTTTGATTTTTGAAAATTAAATTTTGAAAATGACTCAATAAAAGCTGCTTTTTTTTTTTGTCTAAAGGCAGGTGTCCAGATATTAATTGTAGGGCAGTGTATATGCATATGTAGGGGTCTGCAAACTTGTTTTGATTTTTAAAGGGGGGGGTCTGTAAATCTCAGTAGTTTGGGAACCACTGCTCTGTCCCATTCTTTCAAATTAATTTGTTGCCTCTATCTTTCTCCAAACTCCACTAATTACTTGGAACACTTTTGAGTTCCAAGTAATTAGTTCCTTTCTTTGAAACTTAACTTTCTCCAGTCAAACTTTCCTAATGGTTTAAGCATGCTCAATGCTGATGGGATTCTTCCTCTAGCTCAGAAAAATCACCTGAGAGGGCATAAATTCAAATTGAGGAAAGACAGATGTAGGATAGACGTGCAGAAATTTGCCTTTAGCCAGCGGGTGGTTGGTTGGTGGAACAGACTTCCATCCCTTGTGGTGGAGGTTGATAGCCTAAATAAGTTTAAGGCTCAGCTGGATAGGTATTTTGAACGAACAGAGGGGTGAAGTGGAAGTGGGTTTTTTTTTTTTTTTTTTTTTGGCTGATGCTGCATAAGCTTGCTTTCTTGCATCAAATGCCTCTGCTAATGCTAATGCTAATAGCAAGGTGATTTTAATGTTCACAATTTCATTGGCTTCTGTTTTCTTATCATGTAGACTCAGCTGATCAAAATGATGAAACTTTTGCAATTACTAATGACCTTGTACAGATTGCTCATTTACCTACCAGAATGTCCTAAACACATGGCCAACACTCTTGATCTATTTCTCATGAATAACTCTTCCAAGTACACATTCAAGGTGAATGGTCCTCTAGACACCTCAGGTCACAATTTGGTGATGGTCTGGTCTGGTCTCAAGTTGAACCTCTCTCTCTCTTTGGCACCTCCATAGCCAGGTGGGTAGGAGCGGCAGTGCGTAGCACACGCTTCTTGATTAGACCAGGGTTCGAGCCCGTGACCACCAAATCCAGAGGATGTGGAAAGGTCAGGGAATGACCACCGCATATCCTCGGAGTAATATGGCCTTAGTTGCTAATGCTCCTAAAAATCAAGTAACAACAACTCTCTCTCTCTCTCTCTCTCTCTCTCTCTCTCCTGGCCATTCTCAATCTCTTGTTTTTTGGCATTACATGAATGCAAAATGGGATGATCTGCAAGATTTCTATTCTTGTTTCCTTGGTTGGATTACCCTTTTAAATCTCCTAATGTCAATGTTTTCTCACATTGCATCAGTGAAATTATTCTTTTAGGGATGAGATCCTTTATTAAGTACTAATACTGTTTAGTGAAAGATGTTGCTTATCTCAATTGGCTTGTCCATTCTCCAGTTTCATTTTTTCCATACACCAAATCTCACAACAGTTGTAAAGCAGTTAGTAATCAGTCCAAACTAAATTTTGAACATGCTAAGAGTAGAAAACTTGTTTCTTGTCCAAATGTTTGTCAAGCATTCTGGTCCCTTGCCAAAACTATTGGGCACAACTTTTACCCTTCTCTTCTCCCACTTCTGTTAAAACCCAATGATTATCTTACTACTTCAGCAAAAGATAAAGCTGACCTGCTAGTATCCTTCGTTTTTTCTAACTCTTGTATCAATAATCTTGGTAAAACATCTACCATTCCCAGTACACTCGATTTAATGCCTAATGTTGTATTCAATCAAAAGGATGTCAGAAAGATTGTGAACAGTATTGATGCCAAGAAGGTGCCAGGTCATGATGGTATTTCTACACTTGTATTCAGAATCTCTGCTCCTAAGCTTACTTCTGTTATTTGTTGACTTTTTTACGCTCTTATTCCTCTGATGTTTTTCCTTCCTGCTTGGAAATTTGCTTGTATGCCATTTCCTAAAAAGGATCGCAAATCTCCCCCATTATCATCCCATTGCACTTACTTCTACTCTTTCTAAAGTAATGGAGAAATCCATTAAACGTGAACTCCTAAACTATCTAGAAACCTTCGAATGATTAATGATCATCAGTATCATCAGTATGGATTTCGCCAGTGTGGATCCACTGGTGTTGTACTGACTTATGCTGCCCATCTATGGACAAATTCAGTGGAAAAATTTGGAGAAACTCAAGCAGTTGCTCTTGACATTCCAAGGCTTTTGATAGCGTTTGGTAAAAAGACCATCTAGATAAATTGCCGTCTTATTGTTTGCCATTTTTTGTAATTAAGTATCCTCTCTGACTACTGAAGGTGGCTCTCTGTCTTCTGACTTCTCCACTAATGCTGGTGTTCCCCAAGATTCAGTTCTTTCTCCCATTCATTTCCTTTTGTATATTAATAACCTTCTTCCATTGACTGAAAATGCTCTTTAATAATTTTGTTCATGATAGCATGTTTCATTCCACCTTTCAGTTTGAGAAACCTTGCCTTGCACAAACAAACAACCACCCTCTCAAATATCTACTACTATTTCCTTAATTTGGAGCAAAGGTAACTTAGTTAATTTCAATCCTTCTAAAAGTCAGGCCTTTCTTATACCTTGTGAAAAGGATCCTTCTGCTCCTATGCTTATATTGATGACACTCAGATTTCTAAACAAGATCACATAACTTCATTAGGGATTACCATGACTTCTAATCACTCTTCGCATAAACACATCACAAATATTGCTTCCTCTGTATCTAAAAACTGGATTTTTGCTTCTGCTTTAAGCATTGCATTTCTCCTAAACAGCTACTCACTATGTACAAATCTCAAATCCATCCTGCCATGGAATATTGTTTCCACATCTGAGGCATTATTATTATTATTATTAATAGCTACATTTTTTGCCCCCATGACATCTTGCAGGCTTCTAGATGCCACTCAAAAGATGGTAGTTATTGTAATTAATGATCTGTTTCTGCTGCATGCTTTTTCTAAAGATACTTTCATGACATTGTTCTTCTGAATTGGCTTTTGTAATTCTCTCCCTCTTCCCCCCCCCCAAACCAGTCCAGACACATTCTGTAACCAGTCAGTAACCTTTTATTGTCCAGCTTCAAACTCACAGAACCATCATATCTTCTTCCTCATTTATTCCCTCAGCTTTCATTTTCTGGAACAACCTTCCTTCGCATGTATTTTCTGAAAATTATAATCTACAAGAATTGTAAGCTAATGTCAATAAGGAACTTCTCAACCTTTAACCCATGCAGTGCAGTAAATATTATAGATTGCAATACTTTTTGTATTTGGGATTTTCCTTAAAGGAAAAAAAAAGAATCACACTTTGAATTATAATTCCAGTTTGGTGGTTTGTTACTGTTTGGGAGATAGGCATATCATGTTCTGAGGTGTTATCTGTGCTTTTAAGCTGCATCAATGGGATCAGGCTCTTTTAGATTCAAAGACTGCTTATGAAAACTTTATGAAGGCTTTGTAATATTCTTCATTTATGAGAAGGTGCTGGTAATTCCTTGGTAACAGGCTGATCTTGATGATTAGAAAATTCTGGTAGTTGTCACAAAATAGACAATCAAAGAGTATATGTGTCTAGTGTTTGGGGATTCAGCAAGTGCAAAGCAAGTTATCCTTGGCTATGAAACTTTGCCTTGAAGGATCTGGTACCCTTCATAAAAAAGGGTTATGTACAGGCGGGGGAATACTAGGGTCAAAGTTAGGGTTAGTTAAAACTACATTGGGCAAAAACCTTATAACCTTACTCTTGGTGTAAAGCTCCCAGCTTGTTTGTCACTTTTGCTGCAACAAAATGGCAACTTGCATCCTCTTTTTTTTTTTTTTGGAGTATTGTTTCAAGTCCAGCATTAGGCCAAGCTGTTCTGTAGCAATGCCGGAGTTCAGCTTGTAGTTAAGGCCACAGTGGCAGGATACCTGTGAGAACTTGCAAGGCAGAGGTACTTGTGGTTCTATAAGCTCTAATGATGGCAAGCAGGATGATTCTCTGTATGGAGTCTATTTTGCTTTTATTTCTAACTCTTGCTGTCCTATGGAACCAAACGCTGGTGCCATAGGAAATATTTGGTATAAATACTGCTTTTCTAAATTAGAGCTAGGGTTTTTCTGTAAAAGGTTAGTTTGGAATCAGAGATGATGCCCAGGTATATAAAGTTCTTGAACCATTTTCAGGGATATATTGCTGATTTTTATAACAGGATCTCTGTGAGAGTGTAAGTTTCCTTTAAGCAGTATTATCTTAGTTTTTTCAGGATCTATTTTTAGCTTGTGATTATTGGCCCATTTCTGTAGTTTTTGAAGGACCAAGCTCAGTTCGTGTCAGTGAAATTATTCTTGCAGGAATGGAATCCTTTATCCCACACTCCACTTTAAAATCTCATCCTTTATCTAAATCTTGGTTTTCCAATAAATGTGCTAAGGCTGTTCAAGAGAAGAATGTTGCATATCATAATTGGCTTGTTTCTAATTCTTCAGTTTCATTTTCTGCCTACACCAAAGCTCGCAACAATTGTAAAGCAGTTATTAATCAGTCCAAACTAGAGTTTGAAAGGCTAAGAGTAGAAAACTTGCTTCTTGCCCTAATTGTAGCCGAGCATACTGGTCTCTTGCCAAAGTTATTGGCCGCAACTTTTGCCCATCTCTGCTCCCACCTATGTCCAAACCAGATGGTTCTGTTGTCACGTCAGCCAAGGATAAAGCTGACCTGCTAGCATCCAAATCATGTATTAATGATCTTGGTAAAACACCTCCTACCATTCCCAACACGCTCCATTCAATGCTTCCTGTGGTCTTCCATCAAAAGGATGTGAAAAGGATTTTGACGAATCTTGATGCTAAGAAAGCTCCAGTTCCTGATGGTATTTCTCCACTTGTTCTCAAAACCTGTGCTCCTCAACTTACTCCTATTCTTTGCCGCCTTTTTTCACTTTCTTATTCCAAAGGTGTTTTTCCTTCTGCTTGGAAATTTGCTCATATTCGGCCAGTTCCTAAAAAGGGTGACAAATTCCTCCCATCCAATTATCGTCCCATTGCAATTACTTCTACTCTTTCTAAAGTAATGGAGAAATCAATTAACCGCCAACTCTTAAACTACCTAGAAACCTTCCGTCTGATCAATGATCGCCAGTATGGATTCCGTCAGTGTCGATTCACTGGTGATATTCTGGCTTATCTTACCCATTTATGGACTAATTCAATGGAAAGGTTCGGTGAAACACAAGTAGTTGTTCTTGACATCTCAAAGGCTTTTGATTGTGTTTGGCATAAGTCTTTTAAACAAGCTTCCATCTTATGGTTTGCCAACTGTTTTTAGTAATTGGTTATCCAGTTTTCTCTCCGATCGCTCACTGAGGGTGATGGTAGATGGCTCTCTGTCTTCTAACTTCTCCACTAATGCTGGTGTCCATCAAGGTTCAGTTCTTTCCCCCACTCTTTTCCTCTTGTATATTAATGACCTTCTTCCATTGACTGGAAATTCCTATCCATAGTTTTGCCAATGATAGCACATTGCATTCCACTTTCCATTTTGAGAAACCTTGTCCTTCTCAATCAGCTTCAACTTCTCGAAAATCTGCTACCAATTCCTTAAATGCCGATCTTCAGGTAATTCTCCAGTGGGGCAAAGATAACTTAGTTGATTTCAACCCTTCTAAAACTCAGTCTTGTCTTATTTCTCGCAAAAAGGATTCTTCTGCTCCTATGCTTATCTTTAGTGACACTCCGATTTCTAGACAAAATGATATATCTCTTTTGGGGATTACCCTGACTTCTAACTCTCTCTTGGCACAAGCACATTACAAGTATTGCTTCCTCTGCATCTAAAAAACTTTGTTTTCTCTTTCGCTCTCGGCGTTACTTTTCTTCCAAACAGCTGCTCACTCTGTATAAATCGCAAATCCGTCCTGCCATGGAATATTGTTCCCACAGCTGGGGTGATGCCCCAAAACCTCTCTCAGGCTTCTTGATTCCATTCAGAAGAGGGCAGTTAGGTTAATTAATGATTGATCTCTATCAGAGTCTCTCCACTCGCTTTCTCATAGACATACTGTTTCTGCTGCATGCCTCTTCTACAGATACTTCCATGGGCACTGTTCTTCTGAATTGGCTTCTATAATTCCCACTCTCTCTCTCTCTTTCAAAACAGTCCGAACACTTGCCACCAACATCCATTTACTGTCCAACTTCAAACCCACAGAACCAACTTTTCATCTTCCTCACTTATTCATTCAACTGCCTTTTTCTGGAACAACCTTCCTTCATACGTATTTCCTGAAAATTACAATCTACAGAAGTTCAAGTCCAATGTCAACAAATATCTTCTTTCGTCTTCTCAACCTCCAACCCAAGCACGGTACTAAGTATTGTAGGTTCTAATACCTCTCGTGTTTGGGGTTCACATAAAAAAAAAAAAAAAAGTTAGCACAGGTTTCTAACTCTGCACTGGTGTCAGCCCCCACAATCAGAACCAGGTCTTAAAAGGCAGTGGCATCCATGAGCATGATATCTATGTTTTTACATTACAGAAGAGAGGTCCTGAGACTGAATCCCGGACCTGGCTTAAACCATGTAGTGATAGTTCTGCTCAGCTGTTGTAATCTCTTTCAAATTATTACTCTCCTATTACTCAGATAGCTACTGATAAATGTTGTGTAGTTGCCCGGCACACTTGTATGGCTTAGGCTCTGAAGGATACTAGACCACCACGATATGTTGAAAGCACTAGCAAAGTCAGTTCAGATAGCTAGCATATATTTTTCCTGGGTATCTGCTGTGGCTAGGGTTAGCTCTTACATGTGTCTTTCTGATTTACCTGGTTTAAATCTATATTGCTTATTACCTTGCAGGTGGCACCTCCGTAGCCAGGTGGGAAGGAGCAGCAGTGCGTAGCACATGCTTCTTGATTAGACCGGGGTACGAGCCCATCACCACCAAATACGGAGGATGTGGAAAGGTCAGGGAATGTGGCCTTATTCCCTGCCTCCATGTTGCTAATGCTCCTAAAAACCAAATAACAACAACAACTTTGCAGGTTTGCCTGGTAGTGGTCATTCAACTTCTGCAATTACAAATGCCCAAGAATCTTACCAAACATGGGCAGCAAACCTACTGGTTGGTATGACCTTGGCTCAGCAGGAGGTTTATCTGGATTTTTCAATATCTGCCATGGTTTCTCTTGCTTCCAGATATCAGAAAAGACACCCTGTGCAAGTCAGTTGTTAAATAGCTTCAGGATCTAATCAGGGCATGCAGAGGCAACCTTTTTAATCACTCCAACAGATCATGCCCAAGGCACTTATTGTTCTTAGCACTTTCCAAGGCTGCAGTCATTTCCTCATGACTGAAGGGTTGCTCAGTGGCACCATTTTCATAGTAGCTGTTCTCACAGATGTCAGTCTGCCTTTCTGTAAGAACCTGGTCACCCTCAGGAAATACAGCATTGGGGATATTATTGACATAGTCCTCCCAGATAAGGGTTAGAGTTCTGTCAAGTTTGATTGTAGTGTTTACAATTTCTCCTCTGGACATTTTGTTTGTGACAGTCCAGCATACCACCCGATGGGTCCAAATTACCAGATGTTCCAGATGGGTCTACCAGCTATCCTGTTTCTTGGTCCTGATGAGGGTTGGTTGTGTAGTTATTCCTATTCCTGAGAGTCTGATAGGTCTGTCTCAAGCCATTTATTTCATCCTTGAGCCAGGAGGTCCTTTTACAGATGTTCTTCCTTGCCTGGAGAATCCTTCCCTAAAGTCCTCATGCTCAGAGAACTATGAGGGGGACTGCATTCTTTCGAAGCATCTTTTTTCCAGTAATCATTGCAGGCAGATGTAAGTACCTCAGCAAGTCTTACAGCATGCTCTATGGGAAGGAGATTGCTGAGGGCCTCAGGTGAATTCCCCAGGTAAGAGTTTCAAAGTTTCTCAGTAAAAAGATCCCAATTTACTCTTTTGATATTATATCTAATTATGTCATGGTGGTTTACAGTGTAGTCAAGCTGTATGAGAAGACTGAAAGTAATGGCTCAGTGGTCTGATGTAGTCCAAGCTTTGTGGGCTACATCAGATCACCAGATGTAGTTGGAAAGTTCTCCAATTCAAAGCCATTGGGCGTGCCAGCACAGTCACCTGTATGGCTCTACCAGAGTTTGGATTTCACGTTAGAATTCTCTGGCCGGAGCATTTTGGAGATATTGTATGATGCTTGGTGCTATGTTCTCACTTATCACCAAGGTCTACAGTATACAGAGATGACATGGAGCATTCCAAGTTGGCTGGTGATTTGTGCACGTGCAGCATAGGGTGTACATAGCTTACCGATCTTGGTTACAATTGTTTCTGTGTTCTGAATGATTACTGTTGCCCGGGTGGTCTTAGGAGGGCTTCTACCAGTCTGTAGAACAGGGATATCCTCTGACCCTGCCTCCATGATGCAGCTAGAACATCAGTATGCTCTTCCATACTGATGTTCTAGCATATGCTCCACCACAGCATATGCTGTTTGAGCATTCAATTGGAGAAAGCTCAACGCCACATTATAATCAGTCCTGATTTGCAAATTAACCATAATTTATGTTTAGCCTCTACTGCCATACGGTGCATAAAAAAAACTGGGCACCTGGGATTCCTAATTGAGTGGGAATGAACCAGGCCTTGCAATTTGCATACTTAGGTTAAGTGTTTCTGATTTGTCGTTGGATAAACATGTGCTCTTTTACAACACAGTGCCTGCAGATTTCCACTATATACAACAAATTTGGGCATACATCCAAATGTGACTGGTCCAACCAATGTAAATTTTGCCCTTAAGGATGCCTGTTACCCAAGGGGAGAAGTTGACAATAAGGTTGCATTGTGAAGGAGACCTTGAGGTTAAGGCAATTCTTCCTTGAAACTTCTATATCAACTCCTTTGGTGTCAGATATTGCTGTAGGTTTTATGTATATATGTTTTTCATAAGCTCTAGCAGTCATGGCTTTCTCCCTAATGGAGGGCGGACCCCTTTGCCTTGGAAAGTTCAGCAGTCAGGCCAAAATTATCAGGGGCAAGGTGCTCCATGATAGTTTTAGCATCCTCAGGTATAGCAGCTTCAATAAGCACTCTAGTAGTTCTAGTTTTGTGTGGTGACTTTGTGGAAGCAATGTGGAGCTGCAAAGTCCCCACACAAAACTAGCCAATGTTAATTTAAGTGAGGCCTTGCATTTTGGCCTGAGTATGACTAGATTATTTTCTTCGTTTAGCTGATATGTGGAGTCATCAGGCTTTTGAGCATTGGCAGATTGTACATTGCATTTCTAGTCTTAAGCACTTGCACTTATGATTTTTCTTTTTGTTGATTTTGTTTATTCAGATTTGTAATGACCTGACCTGACTTGGCTTTCAGTACTTTGTTTCCCACATTAAATTGTATTAATTGTTCCTCCATTTTAGTCCAAAAATGCAGTATTTGCAGTCTCACAGCAACTGTGATCCTGCCAATTTAGACTGTTGTGATGCCCCAAGTTTGTTTCTAGTAACAGTGATATGTTGTAGTTTCTGTTTGTGACATCTGGGTAGCATCTGAGGGTATTACAACCTCCTTGTGATCTGATTCCCCTTCTTCCTGAGAGGGGATGGAGAACAGTAGCTTCTTTAGTTTTTCTAGGTTTCCACTTGCTTGGAGCTGGCTTGAAGTCCACTGAATTACTAGAGAAGTCATCATCAGTGATCTGATATTCATTTCTAGTACAGCATTTTAAGGGAATCACAGGTTGCTTGATCACATTTTTGTCCTCCGTATCCAACATCATGGGGAGAAGGAAGGTAAAAATACCGTGAAATAATCTCAACTTAATTTCTCACTTCAAGACAAACAAAACAGTACCTCATTTGCCTCAGAAGGGGCAAAAGAATACAAGTTATAAGATTTTATAACTTACTAGTCAATTTCCACTATATATACCAAATGAATATCCACACAATCACTACTTACAATGCTAAGAATAAAACTACCTTTGCTAACATTAAATCTGTACTGAAATTCAATTTTTAGTATGGCCACCTTTACTGAATCCTAAACACAGTACAGTAATACCCCGAAGTTACGCGATAGGTGGGTCCGACGAAAATCGCGTAAGTCGAATTCGCGTAAGTCGGGGTACAACTTTGCATATAAATACATATAAATTTTGCTTAATTGGGACCAAGGACTAACAAAAACACTAGTTTAGAAGAAAAATATTAATAAAATTGCAGTTCTTTATACATATTAATACAAAATATGTATTAAAAAAAACAAATGACTTACGTAACAAAGTTATTTCGATGTCGATGGCTTCATAAAATCTAACAAATTCGTCTGACGACACAGCGCGTTCTTTTTTTCACGCAGAATTTCTTCGTAGCAAGCTAATAATTTTTTTATTCCTTGCTTTGTAGCTATAACGCGTTCTTCGTTGGAGTCTGTTTTCTAAAATTTTTAAGCCCTTTACAATTGAGCCCTTTTCAATTTTCAACCTGTCAAGTTTGCAATTGTCATGTGCTTTTCGCCGTTGCTTCATTTAGGCCTGTAGCACGTGCAATATCACATGGTCTTTCATTTCGCTCAAAGCGTTTCACAATTTCATATTTTTTCTCTATCGACAGAGGCGGACTGGCCATAAGCCTTACCGGGGAAACCCCGGTGGGCCAGTGTGATTTTGGCCATAAACCATAGTGTGAGGCCACTATAAATTTTCCCGGGTAAGAATTTTTGACCCAGTCCGCCTCTGTTTATCGATAATTGCTTTTCATTTTCTCTCTGAATCTGCAGTGTCTTCACCAGGACGCTTCCTTTTCACACCTTTTAATTAAGTATTTTACTCATTTTTAGGGAATAAAGCACAATTACAAAATGAAGAGGCACGCTTGATACGCATAAACAAAGCTGCGCGCATGTAGCAACTGAATAAACAACACCATAAAGGCAGAGATACACTATTAACACCTCACATTTCTAGGGGTTACTACCATAAAACAATAAAAATCCAGTTGCGTTTCTGCTAGTGAAATCTGTTATAAACTGGTAGTAAACTCGATCTAATTGCATTTGCAATTATACCGATAGCTGGAATTGTGTTGGTTTTTATGTTATTATGGTGAAATGTGTTTCCCCTTCACTGATATAAAAAACATAAAAGCAGCAAAGTTGAATTTTGTTCATCTTTCGCTCTCAATCTCCGCCGTCGCACCGGATATCGATAACATATGAAAAACGACCTTGAAGATAGTGGGCGGCAGCGTTGCCAAACGAAAAAATCAAGAACCGCGTAACTCCGAGTTCGCGTAAGTCGGGGTATTACTGTAGTGTACAGTGGCCACGATGCCGGCAAATGCTATACAATAACTGTGCAACAGTGGTCGACATCACAGTTATTGATCACATTATTGCTGTAGTGTGGAGTAGGAAAATTGAGAACGCTCGTATGGCAAAGGTTGGCCAAAATTAACAAAAAAAAAGCTCTTACCTCGTATATTGCCAAAATCAGCATTTCTTTAGCAGTCATGGCTTTCTCCCTAATGGAGGGTGGGTCCCTTTGCCTTGGAAAGTTCAGCAGTCATCATCAACCATTTTCACTCCACTGCAGGATGAAGGCCTCTCCAGCAACTTTCCAGTAACATCATTCACAATATATCTTCTGTTAGTGAGGATGAAGTCGATTTCATTAGTTGTTAATCCATTTGGATTCTTCTATGTCCACTTTCTGTTCACCCTTTTCTTGAAAAAAATGTTCATTACTGACAGTCCTTGAGATTCTGCAAATTCCACAAGTCTTTCACCTCTTTCATTTCTTTCACCAATTCCAAAATTTCCTATAGTTCCCCTTTCTGCACTGTTTTGCCTTTTTTCAACCTTAGCATCGAAGTCCCCCATAGTAATAGTGTAGTGGGTTTTCTGCTCATCTAGAAGAGCCTCAATTTCGGTGTACATTTCTTCAACGTCTTCATCATCATGGCTCAATGTCGGTGCATAAATCATTATAACCTTTAGCTTGTATCTCTTAGAAATCTTGAGTATTAGTCTTGACACCCTTGGTGATGTACTTTTGAATTCCAAAATGTTGTTTTTAAAATCTTTATGGACCAGAAACCCAACTCCACCTTCACTCCTTTCACTGTTTCCATTGATGTACAGCAGATTTCCACTTGATGAACTTATAAGTGATTCATTTCTTCTTCTTGTTTCAGCCAAAACAATGATATTCCAATTCACATTTTCTAATTCCTTTTCCAGCTCTAATATCCTGTCTTCACCGATGAGTGATCTTACGTTATAACAGGCCAAGTTCAGTTTCCGTGCATGGCAGCCTGGTCGCAGCATTTATACTTACCTAAATTTCCCATGAAATCCATGTTTATCCAAACAAAACATGTAAAAATTGTGGAGCTCTCAACTGCCCTCTAGTGGTCTCTTCTTTCCACATGGACCATGCGCCAGATATTACCTTGAACAGGCTATGGTACTCAACAGCTGCCATAGGTACCCATGCTCACTGTAAAACATAAGAAACTGCATTTTGCATGAGCACATCAGCATGAACACTGGACAACTGAATGTGGAAATCTTTTGCCTAGTTTGATGAATCCCATTTCTAAATCTATCATGCTGATGGGCATATCTGCATTTGGAGAAAGCAACCTGAGGCCATGGCACCGTTGATGTTTGGCAAGCTGGAGGCAGTGGTATTATTGTTTGAGAACTCTTTTTGTGGCATGTCCTGGACCCTCTGTCACCATTAATCAATGGCTCGGTGAAAACACTTGTCTTTCTGTCTTCACCAATTAAGTATACCCTTCATGATATATACTTTGTGAAGTGTACCTACAGAACTCCAGCATCTATCAGCAAGAAAAAGTGCCATCCCACAAGGCCCAGTAGATTGCTAATTGATTTCAGGAACATGACGATGAATTCTTGACTGTGAACATGACAGTGAACCATGATCTCAACCCAATTGGGCACGTTTGGAACCTACTGGAAAAGGCTATTCCGATGGCTACGACTAACATTTCCATCTGACAATTTGTAAGTTTTACTGGACACACTGTGTATGCATGGGTAGCACTCTACTGGGTGGAGTCCATACAAAGATATGGATGGACTGTATTATGAACAAGAGGTGGCCTCATGAGGTATTAGGTAGGTATTGCTAATGCAGTTCCAACTCAATGTATATCATGTTTTTATTGACCTGTTTTCTGACAGTGTTGTTATTAGCAGTTCTGTTGTTTTGTGTGATGCATGAGTGTAGGCTCTAACATTGAGCTGAATGTCTGCAATCATGATGGGCCCCTTGTTTTTTTCTTTCAAGGGCATCGGAGACTTGAGCCTTGAACCTTCAGTGTCAAGACACTTGAACCTTCCTTGGTCTGCTGTACATAAAGTGCTTTGAATAATTTTATGCTGGTTCCTGTGCAAGATTCACTTATTGCAATAACTAAAGTCTTGTGATCAGCAACAACAAATAGACTGCTCGACGATTTCTGGCTCATATGGAACTTGACGATACATGGGCTCGAATGATCTTGTGGTCTGATGAGGCATATTTCACTCTTCATGGGGCTGTAAATGCACAAAACTGCTGAATATGGAAAACTTCTCGTCCATCTGCTGTGTGTGAAAGACCACTACAAAGTCCATACATTGCAGTATGGTGTGGATTCACAGCAGAATTTATAATCGGACCATTTTTCTTTGAAGCATCTATATCTTGTGGTCCCGTAGGGTGTACAGTATCTAGTTCATGGTACTGTGCTCTTCTAAGAGATCACATTATTCCCACTCTGCAAGATGGTGCCCCTCCCTATGTTGGTCGACAAGTGAAGGAACTGCTCCATTCAACATTTGGAAATGATTGCATCATTTCTAGAGACTTTCTGCAGTTTCTGGCCAGCCCGATCAAAGATCTCAATCCCTGGAATTTCTGGCTTTGGGTAAGTTCCGGCCAACCCTTCCCTATCTCTTCCATCATGCAGTATGATTGTTGATTTTTGAGGTTATGATGAATGTTGTGGCGAGATCCAATATTCCTTACATTTCGAGGGTACAGCTCTAAAACGGTGTTCGCAGGCCAGCCGCTAGATAGTACACCGGACCAAACCTATTGGTAACTCTCTAGGAGGCTTCCGGATCAGCTAGTGTATAATCTTGCTACCTCTACTCTGCCAGATAGTGACTGGAGGGAGTCAGAGTAGTGTGTATGCGGGGAGCATTGTCGAGGCCACGTTATGTCAAGGATCTGGGTATATTCTTACTGTGTGTATGCTATATCCAAAAATTTCATTACTTCATGCAGCATGTCCCACCCACTTTTTCTTACTATTGAATACACCATGAATTGTCAAACTAATAGAGTAAGCTTATCTGCAAAAAGATCTAATCCTCCCAAGCATTTCCTAATTCATTTCACAAATATACATGGTCTCAGTTCTAATCTCAACGATGTCCATTTCCACTTGCAATCTGCCAAACCCCATGTACTTTTTCTGACAGAATCTCAGTTATCAGTTGATTCAATTATTGCTCATCTCAGATGCCCAGATTATTTGCTGTATGATTCCTTTTGCCTCAAAGGTGGTACTTGTGCATATGTCCATTCAGATATTCCCTGTCAGAGACTTGCCAATTTGGAATCTACTCTCTTTGATCTTCTCTGGGTTAAAATCTCTATACCTCATTGTGTAAAATTCATCTGTTGTCTCTACCGTTCTCCCAACTCCACTAATCACTTGGAGCTCTTTGCAACTTGACTTTCTCCAGTCCAACTTTCCTAACAGTGAGGTAATTTTCCTTGGTGATTTTAACTTTCACAACTCCAGCTGGCTTCTGTTTTCTAGTCACACCGACCCAGCAGGTCGAGATGCTGAGGCTTTTGCAATTACTAATGACCTAGCACAGATTGTTCATTTACTTACAAGAATACCGGACAATCCTAATCATACAGCCAATACGCTTGATCTTTTTCTCACAAACAACCCTTCTAAGTACAAGGTTGAAGTGAGAGGTCTTTTAGGCACTTCAGATCACAACTTGGTGATTGTCTCTTCTCCAATGGAACCTTTTTCTCATAGCTATTCCCAACCTCATATTGTTTGGCATTACAAAAATGCAAAATGGGATGACCTGCGAGACTTCTTTTCTTCTTTTCCTTGGTCTGATTACTGTGTCAAAACTTCTGATGTCAACGTTTGCTCAGATCGTGTCAGTGAAATTATTCTTGCAGGAATGGAATCCTTTATCCCACACTCCACTTTAAAATCTCGTCCTTTATCTAAACCTTGGTTTTCCAATAAATGTGCTAAGGCTGTCCATGAGAAGAATGTTGCATATCGTAATTGGCTTGTTTCTAATTCTTCAGTTTCATTTTCTGCCTACACCAAAGCTCGCAAAAATTGTAAAGCAGTTATTAATCAGTCCAAACTAGAGTTTGAACAGGCTAAGAGTAGAAAACTTGCTTCTTGCCCTAATGGTAGCCGAGCATTCTGGTCTCTTGCCAAAGCTATTGGCCGGAACTTTTGCCCATCTCTTCTCCCACCTCTGTCCAAACCAGATGGTTCTGTTGTCACTTCAGCCAAGGATAAAGCTGACTTGCTAGCATCCCATTTTTCTTCGAGCTCATGTATTAATGATCTTGGTAAAACACCTCCCACCATTCCTAATACGCTCCATTCAATGCCTCCTGTGGTCTTCCGTCAAAAGGATATCAGAAGGATTTTGATGAATCTTGATGCTAAGAAAGCTCCAGGTCCTGATGGTATTTCTCCACTTGTTCTCAAAACCTGTGCTCCTGAACTTACTCCTATTCTTTGCCGCCTTTTTTCACTTTCTTATTCCAAAGGTGTTTTTCCTTCTGCTTGGAAATTTGCTCATATCCAGCCAGTTCCTAAAAAGGATGACAAATCCCTCCCATCCAATTATCGTCCCATTGCAATCACTTCTACTCTTTCTAAAGTAATGGAGAAATCAATTAACCGCCAACTCTTAAACTACCTAGAAACCTTCCGTCTGATCAACGATCGCCAGTATGGATTCCGTCAGTGTCGATCCACTGGTGATATTCTAGCTTATGTTACCCATTTATGGACTAATTCAATGGAAAGGTTCGGTGAAACACAAGTAGTTGTTCTTGACATCTCAAAGACTTTTGATCGTGTTTGGCATAAAGGTCTTCTAAACAAGCTTTCATCTTATGGTTTGCCAACTGTTTTTAGTAATTGGTTATCCAGTTTTCTCTCTGATCGTTCACTGAGGGTGATGGTAGATGGCTCTCTGTCTTCTAACTTCTCCACTAATGCCAGTGTCCCCCAAGGTTCAGTTCTTTCCCCTACTCTTTTCCTCTTGAATATCAATGACCTTCTTCCATTGACTGGAAATCCTATCCATAGTTTTGCCGATGATAGCACATTGCATTCAACTTTCCATTTTGAGAAACCTTGTCCTGCTCAATCAGCTTCAAGTTCTCGAAAAACTGCTGCCAATTCCTTAAATGCCGATCTTCAGGTAATTCTCCAGTGGGGCAAAGACAACTTAGTTGATTTCAACCCTTCTAAAACTCAATCTTGTCTTATATCTCGCAAAAAGGATTCTTCTGCTCCTATGCTTATCTTTAGTGACACTCCGATTTCTAGGCAAAATGATATATCTCTTTTGGGGATTATCCTGACTTCTAATCTCTCTTGGCACAAGCACATTACAAATATTGCTTCCTCTGCATCTAAAAAACTTGGTTTTCTCTTTCGCTCTCAGCGTTACTTTTCTTCCAAACAGCTGCCCACTCTGTGTAAATCGCAAATCCGCCCTACAATGGAATATTGTTCCCACAGCTGGGGTGGTGCCCCCAAAACCTCTCTCAGGCTTCTTGATTCCATTCAGAAGAGGGCAGTTAGGTTAATTAATGATTCATCTCTAACAGAGTCTCTCCACTCGCTTTCTCATAGACGCACTGTTTCTGCTGCATGCCTCTTCTACAGATACTTCCATGGGCTCTGTTCTTCTGAATTGGCTTCTATAATTCCCGCTCTCTCTTTCAAAACAGTCCGAACACGTGCCGCCACCAGCCAACATCCATTTACTGTCCAACTTCAAACCCACAGAACTAACTTTTCATCTTCCTCATTTATTCATTCAACTGCCGTTTTCTGGAACAACCTTCCTTCATACGTATTTCCTGAAAATTACAATCTACAGAAGTTCAAGTCCAATATCAACAAATATTTTCTTTCGTCTTCTCAACCTCCAACCCAAGCACGGTACTAAGTAACTATAGGTTCTAATACCTCTCGTGTTTGGGGTTCTCATAAAAAAAAAAAAAAAAAAAAATACCTTAAAGACAGAGTTTACCATGGCAGCATACAGATACTTGTCAATTTGAAAGCAAGCATTAAACAGCATGTAGCCAACATCCCCAATGAGATGCTATGCAAGACTGTGTTGCATGCAATCCTCCGTTTTTCAGAACGTCATCTCAGGTGAAGGAAAGCACATAGAACAATATCTGTAGATTTCTAAGTTCTGATATTAAAATCTAATCCTAAGTTAAGTATTCCATCTCGTGTTTACAGTGCAGTTTCTCCCCTGATGGCAGAAATTTGAAGTAATCTTTTTTTCTTCTACAAATCACTTTCCCATACCCTAAATGACATACCCACTGATTTTCACAGTGCTACCTCTAACTGTTTCACACTAGTCTCCTGAATAAGGAAACTTATCTTATAACCACCTGGTGTGTATATATATATATATATATATATATATATATATATATACACACACACACACACACACACACGCCTTTTTTTAATGTATAATTTCTTGAACTTCTGTGTGCTAAAATATATGTAAATTAAGTTTTAATTAGTATAAAACAGAACTAGGATGCTCAATACGTTCTATTTCAATATTTGTAGAAATATAAGAAAAATTTAGCTCAATATGATACGTAGACTCTTCCATATGACACTCTCCAGAAATTAAAACAAATATAAAATTAATGTAAAATTGATTTTATTACTATAATCATTTTGCATTAATATTATATTCATTTTAATTTCTGGTGAGTGTCATACAGAAGGTTCTACATATCATATTGAGAAATTTTTATTACTCTTATACAAATATTAAATTTTAATTAATTTATTTTAATTTTTTGACTATAAAAATACTTGGCATTTGAATTTAATGTTGTCTAGTTTTTTTGTTCTTTGGAAAGAACCTGAATTTTTTTTTTTTTTTTTTAATTCCCTAATTGTTTTTTTAGGTTAGTCATTTCATCTAAAAAAGTCACATGAACACACTAAGGGAATCCCACCAGTATCAGTCAGGTCTTACCTCACATCATTTACTGTTGGGCAAGGATAGTAGACTCCATTTTTTGAATTTCATTACATTAACTTCAGTGTGAGATCCATATGTTCATCTTATATGAATGCATATATGAGACAGGGTCACTTGCACACTAGAAAGGCAATAGTATAACTGTGATGAGTCTAGAAGGTCTTTAGTGACAATTAAAATAAAAATTATTTTCTTTAAAAATTGTATAAAGATAAAAAAATATGTATTTTGATGCATATACTTTTATATGTATTTTTAGCCTTTGTTAATGTTTTACAGTTGTTGAGTACATAATTGTTATATGGTTGGCCACTTTTAAGGATCATATGTTAATATTATAATTGCTATAAATCACTTTTTGCTTAGATTACTGTTCTGACACATCTTGCCATAGTCTGTCATGGTCCAGAGGTGTCTGGAGAAATCCTATACCAAGTAGTCAGCAAAATTATCGTGCATTTGTTGCAGACGTGCCGGTGTTTACAAAGATGCCATTCTTGTTGCTCTAATTGCTTGAAAACAGGCAGAGTGTGCTGGATGAGGCATTATGTATGAAGTTGCCATAATGTTCCACAAATAAACATTTTGCCTGGTCACATTATGATCATAGAAGGTGCTCACCTTCCAGAGTAGATATGTATCATTGCCAGATCCACTTGATTCACGTGATACTCAAATGAACTATTTCTCCTTGTTGCTAGCCAGTTTGATCAGGGGACCAAGGCAATACCATGCAAACATACATGACATTATCATTCCAACACCAGCAGCCCGTATAGGTTCACGTCATCTGTTGCACCATATGGTTTCCTCCTGTGTGAACTCTCCCATCAATTCAGAATAGCACAAAGAGAGATTCATCCAATCATGTAACCTTCCATTTGTGCCCACCATGGCAATATAGTAGTTTTTGCTATTTGTCACTCATCTCAGGAAGTATGATCACCAGGGACTCACACTTGGTGAGTATGGGCTTGGCACACATCCAGGGTCCTGAGCTGGATATCATCATCATTCTCTTTCTTGATGATTCCTTTCTACTTCTCTTCTCTCAGGGTAACTCGGGAATTTTTTTTAGCTGGTGCAGCATAAGCCTCAATCTTCCTTGCACCATATGGCTAATAATAAAAAATAAAATTCTGTTGGAGAACAGTGCAATGCTTAAAGGCCTCTTAAGACCTTTGAATATAAGTTCTGTGAATGCAGACGTAGCAAAACAAACCAAAAAAAAAAAAAAACTTCCGTTCATCCTTAATCCATCCTTGGCATCATTGAAATGCTTTTCTTTCCATTTCACTTCTGAGATCAGCAGTGTTTACAGTGATCTTGAACTGCCATAATCCATTCTCCATGAAGCTTTTCACGTGGTGTGCAGGTACCAACTCCTTTTTACCTGCACACAAAAGGCTGATGCCTGTATTACAGGTATCTGCCATTTGTGCTATAATTTTTTTTATGGTCTACCTCAACTGACCATTCTAAATGCCACATACCTTATTCTCCGATCTGTCTCTGCTGTTATCCATTTTTTTTTTTTTTTTTCTGTATTTTTCAGATATCTAATAACAGCTGTATTGGAAAATCCAAGGAGAGTAATGGTCATTTGTATTACAATTGCCTGCTGGGCACATTTACAGTGAACAGAATTCACTAGTGGTGTCCTACACATCTTTATCAAAATCAGTTCCATGTGGCTGAATTAATTTGCCTAAATATACTCCACACTTCCTAATTAAGTGGCCAAACAGTATATGTTTAAAAAAAATTCTCTTTGCAATGTATGATGTGATATATATATATATATAAAATTGTGTGTGCGCGCGCAGAACGTCTGAGAATATTTTTAGCAATTTTATATGTATTTATGAATGAATTTAATGTTGAAATGTGCCATCCATTTTTAATGATTGTAATGTAAATTAGCCTTTGTTAAAACTGTTATCTACTCGTTTTATTTAAATATGTATTGTTACCTTCTGTAGACATTCCATAATTGTAGAATAATGGTTTTGTGATATCTTCTTAAAGAAAATTTGCACATTTGGTACCCTTTGTATAAAACAAATTGCTTTTGTCCAGTTATTTGAAAACTGAATAGAAACATTTTTTTTGTAAGTAATTTCACATTACACTTTCAGAAAGCTGATGGACGGAAAAAGATATTGATATTTATGTGAAATGTGTTGTAATAAGAAGTAATTCTTTTATAATTTGCTGAAACATAAATGCTTATTTTTTACATGTGGTAACTTTTACATCATTTTTCAAATAAAATTATTTCTATTCATGCGAGTTTTTGATCTTTGACTATTAGGTAACATCATTCACTGTATAACATACCTAAAATGTTGAGCTTTTAGGTTGCATATTTCATGTACAGGAACTCCCCGACTTACGTAATACTCGACTTATGCAAATTTGACTTTACATTAGTTTTTGCTGGCCGGTGCAATCTGAAAAAAATATGGAAACGTATTTTGCATCCTTTGGATAAATACAATATGATATTGTGAAAATATCGTAATGTGAACCCAATAACACTTTTTTTTTTTTTTTTTTGTTTTAATTCATTCCAGGTCCTTGGAAGTTGAAAATTTCGCTTGTATTACTAAGTTATTTATCTCTCTCTAAAAGGTCATATTTATAATGGCAATTGCACTACCGTTGTTATCATATGTTCTCATTATAAGAATCAATTTTGAATGCCTTTGTGATATTTTTCTAAAGCATGTTTCTGAAGCTTACGACCATAAAACAATAAAAACAATTTGCACTTTCCGGTTTATTGGGCTTTTCTGCTGGTGCATCTAATTATAAATGGGTAGTAAACTCGATCTTATTGCATTAGCATTAGTAGAGGCATTTGATGCAAGAAAGCAAGCTTATGCAGCATCAGCCAAAAAAAACCACTTCCACTTCACCCCTCTGTTCGTTCAAAATACCTGTCCAGCTAAGCTTTAAACTTATTTAGGCTATCAACCTCCACGACAAGGGATGGAAGTCTGTTCCACCAACCAACCACCCGCTGGCTAAAGGCAAATTTCCGCACGTCTATCCTACATCTGTCTTTCCTCAATTTGAATTTATGCCCTCTCAGGTGATTATTCTGAGCTAGAGGAAGAATCCCATCAGCATTGAGCATGCTCAAACCATTCAAGGCTTTATACACCTCTATCAGATCACCTCGCTGGTGCCTAGTCTCCAGACACTGTAATTTGCAAAACTTAAGCCTTTCTTCGTAAGAGCACCCCTTTGTTCCATTCACTAATCTTGTTGCCCTTCTCTGTACTCGTTCCAGCAGCTCTACATCCTTCTTGAAATGAGGCCTCCAGACCTGTATACAGTACTCTAGGTGTGGCCTGACCATTGCCTTATACAAGGGAATAATCACCTCCTTATCCCTGCTGGAAAAATTCCTGTATATCATTGACAATACTCCATGAGCTACTCTTGCAGCCCATCTGCACTGCTCAGATAACTTCATATCTGCCTGCACAACCACCCCCAAGTCCCTTTCATTCTCTACCACTGTCAGTGTAGTACCACAGAGTTGATACGTTGCTCTGGGGTTGCTGTTTCCCATGCGTAGTACTTTACATTTGTCAATGTTAAACTTCATTTGCCACCTCTCAGCCCATCTACTCAACCTTTCCAGATCCTGTTGCAGCAGCATAGTGTCAGTAGTGTCCTTGACAACCCTGCCAACCTTTGTATCGTCTGCAAACTTGGACATTAAGCTTGATATATACCATCATCAATATCATTTATAAATACAGAAAACAATAATGGACCCAACACTGAGCCCTGAAGGACTCCACTAATAACATTAGTCCACGATGAGCAGTGTCCATTGATTACCACTCTGTCTTCTCCCCCTCAACCACCCCTTTATCCATAGCAGCAATTTGCCTCCAATGTCACACTGCTCCAATTTGTGTAGCAGTCTTCCATGTGCAACAGTATCAAAAGCCTTTCTAAGATCCAAGTATATAATATCCAAGTTATTCCCTGCATCCAGTTCTTTTGTGACTGCATCATAGTATCCAATCAAATTGGTCAGGCAAGACTTACCCTTAACAAAACCATGCTGTGTCTGAGCTATAACTGAAGTCTTGTCTAAATGATCCTGCAGTGCTTCTTTAACCAGTGCCTCCATTAATTTTCCTGGAACAGAAGTTAAACTCACAGGTCTATAATTACTTGTGTCAGCCTTTGATCCTTCTTTGTGAATTGGGGTCACATTTGCACATTTCCAGTCTATGGGTACCTCCCCTGAGTCCAAGGAAGCTCTCATAATTATGGCTAATGGTTTGCTTACTTCCTTTGCTGCCTCCTTTAATATAACTGGATAGATCCCATCCACCCCGGGTGCCTTTCTTGTGTTTATCGTCAACAATTTCTCCTCCCCTTTACTCCCAGTTATTTCAAGATTCTGTAGCTTACTGCTAGAGTTGAATACACCTCTGGCATTCCCCTCGCTGAATAACTCCTCATGTGTGAATGTCGATGCAAAATATTCATTTAGTGCATCTAATTTGCACTTTCCGATTTATTGGGCTTTTCTGTTTGTGCATCTAATTATAAATGGGTAGTAAACTCGATCTTATTTCATTTACAATAACTGCAATTGTGTCGGTTTTTATGTTATTATGGTGAAAAGTGTTCCCCTTCTCTGAAATCTTCAAACAAAAAAAAAAAAAAAAAAAAATTTCAGAAACTTTTCTTCATTCCTATTACAATGATGAAGGGTAAGTGACCAACTAAAAGTGCAAGTCGTGGTAGTGCCAAAATTGATTTAGAAATGAAGATGCAAATCATTAGAAAGTACGAAGCAGGATAGTTTGTCAACTATTGCAAGGGAATTAGGTCTCGCTGCTTCACCAGTGAATATTTTAAAGGACAGTGCGAGTATAAAAGAACATGTCAAAGGATCAACTTACTTAAGATCAACAGTGATCACAAAAAATCATTGGAGTGCTATATCGAAGATGAACAACTGTTAATAATATGGATGGAAAATCAGATTCAGAAGCGAGTGCCCCCTGAATCTAATGACCATTCAGGCAAATGCAAGAAGTATTTATGAAGTTATTAAGGATAAGTACGGTGAACCCCAAGCCAAGTTCGTGGCAGGCAATGGGTGGTTTAATACGTTCAAGCATCGTGCTGGTATGTGGTAAAGACGCCATGCCGATTATGCAGCTGCAGAGAAATTTCGTGATGTATTGGAACAAATTATTGATGAAGGCGGCTATTCAATGCAGAAAATTTTAAACATTGGTGAGACTGCTCTGTATTGGAAAAAAATGCTGGTTCGAACATACATTGCCAAAGAGGAAAAGACAGTGCCAGGTTTTAAGGCTTCAAAAGAGGGCCACGCTCTTGCTTGTGGTTAATGCAATGGGAGATTACAGATTTAATACCACTGCTTGTATAAGTATAGTGTGAAAGCATCAATAATTACATAGCCAAATCTGAATTAACAGAATGTTAGCAAAACGGCATCGTTTTAAGTTATATCTCATATTGTGAATACCTTCGCAACGAGTTGCCATGATATTGAATTACTTTGAATAAGTAACGCTTCACCTGAGGAGAAGACTAATGTTACTTATTCTCAGATGGATACCGCTACCCAGACGGCACAGTTTCGAAATATGGTATGGGATAAAGTTCTCGGTTATCCTCATACTATCTATTATACTTAAAAAAGAGAAGATGTAGGAGAGGTAGAGGAAGAAAATGCCGTAGAAGGAAGAAAGGGATAGTTGCTCCTTCAACTCACACTGAAAGCTCATATATTCCTCGAATAAGCAACGCTTCCCCAATAGAGAAGACTGTTGTTACCTATTCGAGGAAACTCATGGCCATCAGCCCCCCCCCCCCAGACAGCACCGTTTCAGGGCTATTTTGCCCTTCTTCGGTGGGTGGGTGGGTACCCGAGTGATGCAATGATGGCAAAACAGTTACAAAGTATAACTCCACAATATGAGAGATGCCTGATGGTGTATGATGTGTTTAGACTATAAAGCGTTTAGGGCTGAAGCCTCAAGCTATGGAAAAGGCTAGACTATGTATAAGTATTGTGCGAAAGCATCAATAATACTTAGGAGCCAAATCTGAATTAATAGAATGTTAGCAAAACGGCATCGTTTTAAGTTATCTCATATTGTGTGAATACTTATACATAGGCTAGACTTTTCTATAGCTTTGAGGCCTCAGCCCTAAACGCTTTATAGTCTAAACACATCATACACCATCATGCATCTCTCATATTGTGGAGTTATACTTCGTAACTGTTTTGCCATCATTGCATCACTTGGGTACCCACCCACGAAGAAGGGCCAAATAGCCCTGAAACGGTGCCGTCTGGGTGGTGGTATCCATCTGAGAATAAGTAACATTAGTCTTCTCTTCAGGTGAAGCGTTACTTATTCAAAGTAATGCAAAATCATGGCAACTCGTGAAGGTATTCAAAATATGAGATATAACTTAAAACGATACCGTTTTGCTAACATTCTGTTAATTAAGATTTTGGTGTTGATAACTTTAACTGTGTTCCCTCCGTTTAGCTTTTATTTCAGCAGGCTTCTGAGTCTCTGATGGTATTTTTCTGTCAGGCAGGCCTTAGTATCCATGGGCTGTAACTGCAGAGCCTGCATTATTCCCGAGTATTTGTAGGCCTCTGCCTCTCGCTCTGCCATGGCTTCCATCTCTTTACTACTATGCAGCTGGTAGTTTCTGTTGACTAATTTTCCCTGGTACAATCCGTGGGTGTTGCACTAGTATAGCCAAATTCCATCCTAAAATTGCCTGATGAATCTGGGCTTGAAACTCACCTTGATGGAAGCAGACACGGCTCTATTATGCTATAATAATATAATAATAATATTAAATGATGATAAAAAAACAACCATCGCAAAAGTAAGCCCATTGGACTTGCTTTCCCGAAGGTCGGAGTGACGGCTGATGCGGATAGTGTCGCCATCTGTTGTCACAGGCGAGAACTAAAAATAAAATAGGATAAACTACTGGACATAAGCTGAAGCTAAACAAGCCCACCTCCATAGATGGATGATGTCGCAGAGAAATATTCAAAGCGCATCGAGTGTGGCGCAGGATAAAATCACTCGTGTTCACGCCTTAGGCATAGAGGGTGGTTCGAAAAGTTGCAGACAGTCTCCCGAGCAAGACAGTGGAGCTAGTGGCGCTGTCCCCCACAAGCCAACCACAAGAGAAGGGCAAGACCATCTAGCCCCACCAACTGGAAGTGCTTGCGCAAATGCGCTATTGACCATCCAAGAAAGAAAAAAACCAACACATGAAGTGGAGCATTGAAAGCAATACTTATATTATGTGAGCATGCTATGAAAAAACTAGGCTAGAAACCGACACAACAATGTACAGGTCGCGACTACATACCAAGATATTTAGGAGTTGGAGCGATACCCGGATATTTAGGTCACTAAACAGCGATTAGCAGACCAAAGAAGGACCATCGTCACGAAGAACCTAATAGCTCCCGCTATTTTGGAGAAAATCAAGCAGGATGTCAGCGATAAGCTACAAAGCACAAAGAATATGGTCAATATGGAACAAGAGGAGGAACAGCAAGAAATACAACCCAGAGTAGATGAAGTGGAAAAAAGACGAAGTCATGATATCCAGAAAAGAAGACGAGTGGAAGAAGGACCGAACAGAAGAGTTCGAAGGAATGGACCGTATAAGAACCCATGCGATACCTAAGCAGAGGCCAATTAAAATCCTGTGAAGAGTAATAGACCACCTCAATCGGCATAAAATGCCACATTACCATGACAATAAGAATGCAACGCTGTTGGCTATCCACACAGTCGTATGCATACTGTGCTGCCGTAGCAGTTACCAGGATTAACGTAAAAGAAACGAGAGCAGCAGCAGAAGATAGAAGAATTAAGAGTCAAGATAGGTCAGTTGATCCAGTACCAACAGGGAACCAGAAGTAAGAAATTGAATGGAAAGGTGAAGAGTATTCTCAAGAGAGACAGCGTCCACAGAAAACATGAGACCAGAAATCAGAATAGCAGAATACTTGGACACACTGAAACAGAACCTCCTCGCACTCAGCAAGAGACTACACCGATATAAAGAGAGCTTCCAGAGAAAAATAAAAAAACCGAATCTTCGATGAGGATCAAAGGGACTTCTACAGAAAAATGGGTGAAGATGAGAAAGCAGGAAACCGACCACCCGAGAAGAAGACGATCGAATAGTTCTGGGGAAATATTTGGAGCCGTGAAGTAGGACCTAACAGCAGAGCAATCTGGATACAAGTAGAACGGAAGAAAACCAAAGAGATTAGAGAGTGGGAGATTCGAGAAGAAGAATTAAAACAGCCGATCAGGAACACTCACAACTGGCGCACTACAGGAAGTGGTAACGTGCACAAATACTGGTACAAGCAGCTCACCTGCACACACAAGCACTAGCAGAGAAGTTCACGCGAATGATAAGGCACCCGGGGACAGTCCAGAATTTTCTCACCAAAGGAGTCACATATCTGAAACCTAATGACGAAGATACAAGACACCCGGCGAAATACAGGCCAATCACTTGCCTCCCAACGATGTACAAGATCCTGACCAGCTGCATAACTAAGATGATATCAGACCACTTGCAGAGTCAGAACATAAGGGCCGAAGTGCCGAAAGGGTGCAAGTGGAGGAGCAAAGGATGCAATTAGCAATTAACCGTTGATGCCGCAGTTATGGAGAAAGCCGACAAGAAGCACCGCAACCTTTACGTGGTCTATATCGATTACTGCAAGGCCTTCGACTCCGTACCTCATAGCTGGATAATTGAGACCCTGAAGATCTGCAATGTCAATATGATAGTGACAAACTTCCTGAGACCAACAATGGCGAAATGGAACACCACCATTAAGATCGAGAACATCACAACCAGGCCAATCGCCATCAGAACAATACTTAAAGGAGATGCTCTGAGCCCACTGTGGTTCTGTCTAGCACTCAATCCGCTATCGACCATGCTTAACGGCAGCAAGGATGGATATAACTTCAAAGAAGGAAGAAAGAACCTGTACACCCTTATCAACCCGTTGTACATTGATGATATCAAACTCTACGCGGCAACCGAGAAGCAACTACGCCGGATCACCGAAGAATTCAGCAACGACGTCGGTTTGGAATTTGGTCTAGACAAATGCAAGACCCACACTCTGCAACAGAGAAAATTAGTTGGCCGAAACTAACAACAGCTGACTAGTAAAGAGATCGAAGCTATGACAGGAGAGACCTATAAATACTTAGGGATGATGCAGCAGTTAGAGCACAAGGAAATCAAGAAGTGCCTGACCGAAAAACATCAGAGACTCCGAAGCCTGCTGAAAGCAAAATTGAATGGAGGGAACACAGTTAAAGCCATAAACACCTATGCAGCTCCAGTGCTAACATACACCTTTGGGGTCACAGATTGGACTAACACCGAGCTAGAAGACATCATGCGAAACACAAGGATGACCAAGAGCCGGAAACACGCCTGAAGTCTAGCTCTTTCCGAGTTAGTGAAGAATAGCTCGGAAAGAGGGAGGAAGGTGCTGATAGACCAGATAGCGCAACAGAAAACAGAGACAGTTAACCTGACAGATTACTTCGAAAACAACACAGCACCACTCCACTAGGCTATAAGGAAAAAAGATAATAGGTATACCCAAATGAACATAAGCGAGAAACCCACTCTCGCCCAGATGGTAGAAGAAACGCAGCAAGAAAGATGGGCAAAAAAACACTCTATGGTTGACACTACATTGACCTCCATCAATATCACATCGATAAGATAGCTTCAAATGCATGGCTCACAAGCGGGACGCTGGTCCCCGAAATTGAAGGATTCATGTTGGCTTTCGAAGACCAGGTTATCAACAAAAGAAACTATAGAAAATGCATCGCAAGGGAGTTTGGAATGTCAGATGACTCATATTGACGATGCCAACTGGCCCAAGAAACGATTAAACACATTACCACAGGGTTCAAAGTGATCACCCAGACTGAGTACAGTCATAGACACGACCAGGTAACCAGGATAATACATCAGAAGCTAACAAGGAAATACCAGTTGACCAAAGAAAGTGTACCATAGTACAAGTATGAAACCCAAGCAATACAAGAGACCTGAACCCACAAGGTGTACAGAGACCGCGCCATAATAACGGATAAGGCCATCTCGCACAACAGACCAGACATAACCCTTGTGGACATGATGGAAAAGGCTATTACCTCATTGATATAGCGGTGCCCAACCCTAGCAATGTCCAGAAAACCAATGAGGGAAAAATTGGGAATTACACGAACCTGAAACATCTGGTCAAGGAGGTGTGGCATATGCAAGAAATATCGACCATCCCGATCATCGTGTCAACCACCGGTATGGTACCAAAGACACTACGTAGCAGCCTAGCAGTAATAGGTCTCCCAGAGAACACTTACAAGGAACTCCAAAAAGTCGCAATCCTGAACACCTATAGGATAGTCAGAGATTTTCTCGACCGACAGTAACACCAGACATTACATCCACCCTGTGTACTTGGTAACAGTACCCGTCACGGAGTGGAAACCCCAATCAGGGAGAAATAATATAAGAGCAACAACAATAATAATAATAATAACAACATGCTCAACAGTGAGAAGTACGGATATAACTTCAAAGAAGGAACGAACGAGGTGGCAAATGAAGTTTAACATTGACAAATGTAAAGTACTACATATGGGAAACAGCAACCCCAGAGCAACGTATCAACTCTGTGGTACTACACTGACAGTGGTAGAGAATGAAAGGGACCTGGGGGTGGTGGTGCAGGCAGATATGAAGTTCTCTGAGCAGTGCAGACGAGCTGCAAGAGTAGCTCATGGTGTATTGTCAATGATATATAGGAATTTTTCTAGCAGGGATAAGGAGGTGATTATTCCCTTGTATAAGGCAATGGTCAGGCCACACCTAGAGTACTGTATACAGGCCTGGAGGCCTCATTTCAGGAAGGATGTAGAGCTGCTGGAACGAGTACAGAGAAGGGCAACTAGATTGGTGAATGGGACAAAGGGGTTCTCTTACGAAGAAAGGCTTAAGTTTTGCAAATTACAGTGTCTGGAAACTAGGCACCAGCGGGGTGATCTGATAGAGGTGTACAAAGCCTTGAATGGTTTGAGCATGCTCAATGCTGATGGGATTCTTCCTCTAGCTCAGAAAAATCACCTGAGAGGGCATAAATTCAAATTGAGGAAAGACAGATGTAGGATAGATGTGCGGAAATTTGCCTTTAGCCAGCGGGTGGTTGGTGGGTGGAACAGACTTCCCTCCCTTGTCGTGGAAGTTGATAGCCTAAATAAGTTTAAGGCTCAGCTGGACAGGTATTTCGAACGAACAGAGGGGTGAAGTGGAAGTGGTTATTTTTATTTATTTATGTTACTTTTTTTTTTTTTTTTTTTTTTTTTGGCTGATGCTGCATAAGCTTGCTTTCTTGCATCAAATGCCTCTACTAATGCTAATGCTAAAACCTGTACACCCTCACCAACGTGATGTACATGATTGACATCAAGATCTACGTGGGAACCGAGAAGCACCTCCAGGAACTACTCCAGATCACAGAAGAATTTAGCAATGATATTAAGATGGAATTTGTTCTAGACAAATGCAAGACCCATGGATTGCTTCTGGGAAATTTTGTCAACCGAAACTACCAGCTGAAGAGTGGTAAAGGGATTGAAGCCATGGCAGAGGGAGATGCCTACAAATACTTCGGGATGATGCAGGCTCAGAAGTTACAGCACAAGGAAATAAAGTCCTGCTTCACCGAAAAATACCATCAGACACTCAGAAGCCTGCTGAAAGCAAAGCTGAACGTAGGGAACACAGTTAAAGCCGTAAACACCTATGCAGCTCCAGTACTAATATACACCTTCTGGGTCATAGATTGGAGTAACACCGAGCTAGAAGATATCATGCGAACAACAATGATGATAAAGAGCCAGCAACACCACGAAGTCAGAAGGGGAGTGACTAACAATAGCTCAGAAAGAGGGAGAAAGGTGCTTGATAGAACTGATAGAGCAACAGAAAACAGTGATAGTTATCCTGAAGGATTATTTCGAAAACAACACAGAACCACTCCGCCAGGCCATAAGGAATATTAATAAGAGCTGTACCCGACTGAACCTAAGCGAGAAACTCACTCTCGCCCAAATGGTACAAGAAACGAAGTTTGGAAGATGTGCAAAAAAACAGTCCATGGCAGACACTACAATGACCGCCATCAAGATCACATCGATAACATAGCTTCCAATGCATGGCTCAAAAGCGGGACACTCTTCCCCGAGACTGAATGATCCATGCTGGCCATCAAAGACCAGGTTATCAACACAAGAAACTATAGAAAATACATCGCAAAGGAGCCTGGAATGTAAGATGACTCACATCGACGATTCCACCTGGCCTCAGAAACGATCCAGCACATCACTGCCGGCTGAAAGTTGTTCACCCAGACTGAGTGCAGTCATAGACATGACCAAGTAACCAGGATAACACATCAGAAGCTAATAAGAAAATACCAGTTGACCAAAGAAAGTGTACCCTACTACAACTACGAAACCCAGGAATTACTAGATACCCGAACCCAAAAGGTGTACTGGGATCGCGCCATAATAACAGATAAGGCCATCTCGCACAACAGACCAGACATAACTCTTGTGGACAAGAGGGAAAAGGCTACCTACCTGATTGACATAGCGGTGCCCAACACCAGCAATGTCCAGAAAACCCATGAGGGAAAAATTGCGAAGTACACGAACCTGAAACATCTGGTTAAGGAGATGTGCCATATGCAAGAAGTATCGACCATCCCGATCATCGTATCAACCACCAGTATGGTACCAAACACTACATAGCAGCCTAGCAGAAAAGGTCTCACAGAGAACACCTACAAAGAGCTCCAAAATGTCGCAATCCTGAACACCTGTAGGATAGTCTGCGATTTCCACGACCCAGAGTAACACCAAACATTACAACCACCCTGTGTACTTAGTAGCTATACCCATCACGGAATGGATTCCCGAATCAGGGAGAAATAACATAACAGCAGCAAGAGTAATAATAACGATTAACAATTCACCAAAGAAAGTGTATCATAATACAAGTACGAACCACAAGCAGTACTAGAGACCTGATCCCACAATCTGTACTGGGATCGTGCCATAATATCGGATAAGACCGCTCCGCACAACAGACCGGACATAACCCTTGTGGACAAGATGGAAAAGTCTCTCTACCTGATTCACAAAGCGCTGCCGAATACTAGCAATGTCCAGAAAACCCATGAGGAAAAAATTAGGAAGTACACGAACCTGACACATGAGATCACGGAGAGGTGGCATATGCAAGAAGAATCAACCATTCCAATCATCGATTCACCCACCTGAATGATACCAAAGACTCTACATAGCAACCTAGCAGCAATAGATCTCCCAGAGAACACTTACAAGGAACTCTAAAAAGTCGCAATCCTGAACACCTGTAGAATAGTCAGAGATTTCCTTCAGCGACAGTAACACCAGAATTTACAACCACCCTGTGTACTTGGTAGCAGTACCCGTCACGGAGTGGAACCCTCAATCAGAGAGAAATAATATAAGAGCAACGACAATAATAATAATAACGATGCTCAACAGTAAGTAGAACGGATATAACCTCAAAGAAGGAAGGGAAAACCTGTACACCCTCACCTACGTGATGTACATGATTGACATCAAGCTCTGCGCTGAAACCGAGAAGCACCTCCAGGAACTACTCCAGATCACAGAAGAATTCAGTAAGGATGTAATTTGGTCTAGACAAATGCAAGACCCACGGATTGCGTCTGGGAAAATTAGTCAACCGAAACTACCAGCTGCAGAGTGGTTAAGAGATCGAAACCATGGCAGAGGGAGAGGTCTACAAATACTTCTGGTTGATGCAGGCTGAGCAGTTACAACACAAGGAAATTAAGTCTGCCTGACCGAAAAACACCATCAGACACTCAGAAGCCTGCTGAAAGCAAAGCTTTACGTAGGGAACATAGTTAAAGCCATAAACACCTATGCAGTCCCAGTGCTAATGTACTCCTTCGGGGTCATAGGTTGCACTAATACCGAGTTGGAGGATATCTTGAGAAACACAAGGACAATGATGACCAAGAATCTCCAACACCAGCCTAAATCTGCCGTGAAGAGACTGACAAATGCCTGGGAAGCAGGATGAAGGGGCCTGATAGATCTCATCGAGCAACAGAAGACAGCAATAGTTAATCTGATGGTTTACTTCCAGAAACACACAGCAGCACTCCACCAGACATTAAGGAAGATAGACAAGCGGGATACACCCCTCAACCTAAGCGTGGAGTTCCCCCCACCCAACCAGGAGGTACAAACGAAGCTAGAAAAATGGGCAGAGAAGACACATCATGGCAGACACTACAATGATCTCCATCAAGATCACAAAGATAAAATTGCTTCCAATGCATGGTTCACGAGCAGGACGCTCTACCCCGAGACTGAAGGATT
Source organism: Mastigoproctus giganteus (assembly GCF_048544385.1). Lineage (NCBI taxonomy): Eukaryota > Metazoa > Arthropoda > Arachnida > Uropygi > Thelyphonidae > Mastigoproctus > Mastigoproctus giganteus. The sequence continues at coordinate 133,150,198 of NC_143582.1, forward strand.
CATGCTCGCCATCCAAGACCAGGTAATCAAACCCAGGTATTACAGAAAGTACATCGCATAGGAGCCCGGAGTGTTCGATGACACATGTAGACAATGCCACCTGGTTTCAGAAATGATCCAACACATCACCACGGGATGCAAGGTGATCACTCAGACTTAGTACACTCATAGACACGACAAGGTAGCCAGGATAATACATCAGAAGCTAGCAAGGAAATACCAGTTGTTGGAAGAAAGTTTACCGTACTAGAAATATGAACCCTAGGCTGTACTAGAGACTCCAACGCACAAGCTATACTGCGACCGAGCCATAATAACCGATAGGACAATCCCGCACAACAGAACGGACATTACCCTTGTGAGCAAGAAGGAAAATTCTACCAATCTGACTGACATAACGGTACCTAACACTGGCAACATCAGAAAACCCATTGGAAAAAAAAAAATCACGAAATAAACGAACCTAAAACGGGAGATCAAAGAGATGTGGCATATGCAACAAGTAACGACCATTCCGATAATCGTGTCAACCACAGGTATGGTGCCAAAGACCCTATATAACAGCGAAGCAGCAAAGGTCTTCCAGCGGACACCTACAAGGAATTTAGAAATTCGAAATTTCCAATCGTGAACACCTTAAGATAGAGAGTTCCTCGACCAACATTAACACCAGACATAACAACAACCACCCTGTGTACTTGGTAGCAATACCCGTCAGGAGGTGGAATTTTCAATCAGCGAGAAATAATATAAGAGCAATAATAATAATAACCGAATCTTCGATGAGGACCAAAGAACCTTCTACAGGAAACTGGGAGAAGACGAGAAAGCAGGAAACGGACCAGTCGTGAAAGAGACGATCGAGGAGTTCTGGGGAAATATCTGGAGTAGTGAAGTGAGACATAACAGACGAGCCCCCTGGATAGAATTAGAACAGGAGAAAACTAAGAACGTACAAGAGATGGGAGAGTGTGAGATTCAAGAAGATGAAGTAAAACATTCGATCAGAAACATCCACAACTGGCTAACCCCAGGAATTGATAACATCCACAACTACTGGTACAAGAAGCTCACTTGCACACACACAAGCACCTGGCAGAGCAGTTTACCCGAATGATAAGGCAACCCCAGCATTCGCGAAGTTTCTCACTGAAGGAGTCACATATCTGAAGCCTAAAGACGAAGATACAAGAAAACTGGCGAGATACAGGCTAATCACATGGTCGTCCCAAACGATGTAAAAGATACTGACCAGCTGCATAACCAGACATTAGACCACTTTAGAGAGGCAGAATATAATGGCCGAACAGAAAAAGGGATGCAAGCATAAGTTCAAAGGAAGGAAGGAAGGAAGGAAGGAAGGAGCAATTAAACACTGATGCCACAGTTATGGAGCAAGCCTGGAAGAAGCAGCGCAAAGTTTACACGGCCTACATCGATTACTGCAACGCCTTCGACTCCGTACCTCATATCTGGCTAATAGACACCCTGAAGATCTACAAGGTCAAACGGGTAGTGACAAACTTCCTAGGAGCAACAATAGCAAAAATGGAGTACCGCCATTAAGGTCCAGAACATCACAACCAGACCAATCCCCATCAGAAGAGGAATCTTTCAGGGAGATGTTCTGTCTAGCACTGAACCTGCTGTCCACCCTGTGTAACGGTAGGAAGTATGGATATAACCTCAAAGAAGGAAGAAAGAATCTGTACACCTTCCCCACCTGATGTACATGGATGATAATAAGCTCTAGGCGGCAACCGAGAAGCAACTCCAGCAACTGTTCCGGATCACCGATGAATTCAGCACGGACATTAGGATGGAATTTGGTCTAGACAAATGCAAGACCCACGCACTGACCAAGGAAAATTGGTCGGCTTCTTAGCTCTTTACCAGCTGCTTTCCGGTAAAGAGATCGAAGGTATGACAAAAGGAGAGACCTAGAAATACCTAGGGATGATGCAGGCTCAGCAGTTCGAGCACAATGAAATGAAGAGGTGCCTGACTCAAAAATATCATCACAGATTGAAAAGTCTTCTGAAAGCAAAATTGAAAAAAAAGGGAACACAGTTAAAGCCATAAACACTTTTGCAGCTCCAGTACTAATGTACTACTTTGGGGTCATAAATTGGACTTACACCGAGCTAGAAGGTATCATACTAAAGACAAGGACAATGATGATCAAGAGCCGGCAACACCACACGAAGTCAGCTGTGGACAGACTAACAATATCTCTGAAAGAGGGAGGAAGGAGCCTGATAGACCTGATAGAACAACAGAAAACAGCCATAGTTAACCTGAAGGATTACTTCGACAACAACACAGAACCTCTCCACCAGGCCATAAGGAAAATAAATAAGTGACATACCGCACTGAACTTTAGCAAGAAACGAAGTTAGGAAGATGGGCAAAAAAACACTCCATGGCAGACACTACAATGACCCCCATCAAGATCACATCGATAACATAGCTTCCAATGCATGGCTCACAAGCGGGACACTCTTCCCCGAGACTGGAGGATTCATGCTGGCCATCCAAGACCAGGTTATCAACACAAGAAACTATAGAAAATACATTGAAAAGAGCCTGGAATGTCAGATGACATATGTCGACGATGCTACCTGGCCTCAGAAACGATTCAACAGATCAGCGCGAGATGCAAGGTCATCACCCAATCCACTAGAGAACCCAACTCACAAGTTGTACTGGGACTGTGCCATAATAATGGATAAGACCATCCTGCACAACATACTGGATATAAACCTTTTAGAGAAGAAGGAAAAGGCTAACTACCTGATTGACAAAGCGTTGCCTGGCAGTAGCAATGTCTAGAAAACCCATCAGGAAAAAATTAGGAAGTATACGAACGTAAGACATGGCGTCAAGGAGATGTGACATTTGCAAGAAGTAACGACAATCCCGATTATCGTGGAGACCACCGGTACGGTGCGAAAGACCCTAAATAGCATCCTAGCGCAATAGGTCTCCCAGAGAATACCTACAAGGAACTTCAGAAAGTCACAATCCTGATCACCTGTAGGAAAGTCAGCGAGTTCCTCGACGAACTGTAACACCAGAGATTAAAATCGCACTGTGTACTTGGTAGCAGGACCGGTCACGAATGGAATAATCCAATCAGGGAGAAATAATATAAGAGGTAAAATAATAATAATACGGGATTTTTATCCCACCCACAGGCAAGCACACATTATACTTTGTGGGCAAGCTGATCAGTTGTTGTTATTTGGTTTTTAGGAGCATGATCAACTAAGGCCATATTGCTCCGGGAATATGCGGTGGTCATTCCCTGACCTTTCCGCATCCTCCGTATTTGGTGGTGACGGGCTCGAACCCCGGTCTAATCAAGAAAGCGTGTGTTGCGCACTGCGGCTCCTTCACACTTGGCTACAGAAGCGCCAGCTGATCAGAGTATACATGTAATTTATGTATATAATATAGGTGTAGATTCACCATAGATTACCCATAAATTTGAACTACTTGTGTAGTATAAAGGCATTGTTTTAATTGTATTTCATATTGTGAGTTTCTTCACAACGAGATAGCTGATACTGCACTACTTCAAATAAATAATGATTCTCTTGGAGGGAAGACTACTGTTATTTATTTTCAGTGGATACCATCACCGAGACGTTTCGAAGCTAATGGGCTATATCATCAATAGTTGGGCAGGTGCCCTGGTAATGCAATATGCCATCACAATTGTGAATTTATTTTTATAGTATGAGAGATGCCAAATGGTGTAGGTAATAATAATGTATTAGAAGACGAAATGCACAAGGCATAATTTGTTATGGGTATAGGTAATTAACTGGCAATTATAAAGAGGTGGTATGTTATCGGAAAACGTAATTTAAATAAATAACTCCCTTTTTTGCGAGAGGCTTTGCATTGGTCCTTGAGGTGGTCACAGAAATTCTCTCAAGACAAGCTGTAGTTGCTACTTCGGAGTCTAAAATGCTGATGGAACTGATATTCCGCTGACATTAAGTCAAATGGCCCCAATTTCGGTAAAGTCCGGGCGTTCTGTGACAGCCAAATCCTCTGCTTGCACTTCATCATGGTGGAACTGTTATTAATCCAGGGTATAACCTCCATGCACAAGCACACTTTGGGTGACTACCCAGGTATGAACCAACGTAAGCAACGGTCGAGGTGTGGTGCCCAAACCACATGGAGGAATGCCGTCCCTCTGTGTTACCAGGCAATACTACGTGATAGATGACTCTCATCAACCGGTGCTGTACCACCACTTTGCTTATTGGAGGCGTGAAGTGGTGGAACCCATGTTAATCTCCAGAGCTAAGTTCCGATCAACCCTTCCCCAACTGTTCCATCATGCAGCATGACTGATGACTTTTGAGGCTATGATGAACATCATGGCGAGATCCAACCTTCCTTATATTTCGAGGGTACAGCTCTAAACGGTGTTCGCAGGCCGGCCGCTAGTTAGTACACCGGACCGAACCTATTGGTAACTCTTTATGAGGTTTCCAGATCAGCTAGTATAATATAATCTTGCTACCTCTACTCTGCCAGATAGTGATTGGGGAAGTCAGAGTAGTGTGTATGTAGGGGGACATTGTCGAGGCCACATTATGTCAAGGATCTTGGTATATTCTTACCATGTGTACGCCTTATCCAAAAATTTCATTTCTTCATACAGCATGTTCCCCCTCACATTTTCTAATTGTTAATTACACGATGAATTGTCAAACTAATAGAATAAGCTTATCTGCGAAATTATCTAAACCTCCCAAACACTTCCTAGTTCATTTCACAAATGTACGTGGTCTCAGTTCTAATATCAACGACGTCTATTTCCACTTGCATTGTTCCCAACCCTATGTACTTTTTCTGACAGAATCTCCGTTATCGGTTGATTCAACTACTGCTCATCTCATTTGCCCAAATTATTCGTTGTATGATTGTTTTCGCTTCAAATGTGCTACCTGTGCATATGTCTGTTCCGATATTCCCTGTCAGAGACTTGTTAATTTGGAATCTCCTCTTTTTGATCTAATCTGGCTTAAAATATCTGTACCTCTTTGTATCAAATTCATCTGTTGTCTCTACCGTTCTACCAATTCTACTAATCGTTTGGTGCTCTTTGACTTCCTCTCTCTTTGTAACTTTACTTTCTCCATTCCAACTTTCCCAAGAGTGAGGTAATTTTCCTTGGTGATTTTAATGTTCACTACTCCTGCTGGCTTCCGTTTTATAGTCACACCGACCGACTGAGCTAGATGCTGAGGCTTTTGCAATTACTAATGACCTTGCACAGATTGTTCATTTACCTACAAGCAGTGTTTTTTTTTTTTTTTTGTAAAAAAATAGGTGCCGGTACTCATTCTTTGCTATCAGAAAAAATTGAAAATTAGAAGGATATGAAAAGTACTCTGAAAATTTTTTTTTTCTCCTGATATTGTTACTTTAGTAGTAATATTTTCAGAATAAGAACAACAAATTAAGTGTATTAACACAGTTTATTAAGCATAAATTTATTATTCAAGTATATAAAAAAATAAGTAAAATGTGAGTAAAATAAGTAAAAAAAAACAATAAGATAATAACAAGTTAAAATAATTTCATAATAAAGTTTTTGTAGAATATTCCAAAATTTTATTACGTTCTCATCCGACACCCTATGCCAGGGGTGGGCAACCATTTTTGAGTGAAGAGCCATTTTTGATCAAATTAGAGAGAGAGAGAAAAAAATAGAGAATCCGAAGAGCCGCACCTCTGCTCAAGCTGAAAGGGAAGGGCGAGAGTTTTTTAAGAAATGGAATAGAGTAGGAAGGTGTTTATTAAAAAAAATATATATATATATTTTGAAATATTATTTATTAATACTGAAAAAAAGTAACAAACATCCAATTAGGTACAAATTAATGTGACTTTTGCTGATGAACTTCTTGAGCAAGTGTCTTCCAACATCATGAGAGTATGTCGTAATTAAACATGCTGAGCGTTAAACATGCTCGCATTGTTCAGACGACGGTTTCTTGATTTATTTTTAGTATAGTTCATGTTCAAAAATATTTGCTTGCAGAAATACGTCGAACTAAAAATTGAGAGAAATCCAAACGCAAATATTTTCGAATTTATATATGGGTCCGGTAAGCTACATCACGCATCGAACAAAATTTCGTCTGCATTTTAAACTCATCTATCGCCGTCCGTTTGTGCAGAATTGCATGGGCAACCTTTTGCCTCTCCAAATCCCCAATTTCAGTTTTAAGGCATTTTAATCTTTCACTCCACATGTGCTTGATTTTTCAGTCCTCTAACTCCATTTCAAATTGTGCTTCATGTGAGCTGTAAACTCAAAGAGCCGCAAGTACATGTTAAAAGGGCTGCATGCGGCTCGCTAGCCGCAGGTTGCCGACCCCTGTCCTATGCCGACTTCTTTTCTTCCTCTTTGTGTGTCGGTTGCTAAATGACGTTTCTGAAGCAGCAACGAATCGACAGTGGCGGATTAAGGTCGGTTGAGGCCCCGGGAGCAGAAGAAAATATTGGACCCCTTAAAAAAGAGAGAGAGAGAGGCTAAACAAGCTTCTATCTTCTATATGGCTAAACAAGCTTCTACCTTCTATATGGCTAAACAAGCTCCTATCTTCTATATGGCTAAACAAGCTCCTATCTTCTATATGGCTAAACAAGCTTCTATCTTCTATATGGCTAAACAAGCTTCTATCTTCTATATGGCTAAACAAGCTTCTATCTTCTATATGGCTAAACAAGCTTCTATCTTCTATATGGCTAAACAAGCTTCTATCTTCTATATGGCTAAACAAGCTTCTATCTTATGGATTTCCATCTTTTTTTTTTTTTTTTTGTAATTGGTTATACAGTTTTCTCTGTGATCGCTCTCTGTCTTCTATCTTCTCCACTAATGATGGTGTCCCCCAAGGTTCAGTTCTTTCCCCCTACTCTTTTCCTCTTGTATATTAATGACCTTCTTCCGTTTATTGAAAATCCAATCCATAGTTTTTACGATGATAGCACATTGCATTCCACTTTCCATTTTGAGAAACATTGCCCGGCTTAATCACCTTCAGCTTCTCGAATATCCGCTACCAATTCCTTAAATGCCGATCTCCAGGTAATTCTCCAGTGGGAAAAAAGCAACTTAGTTGATTTCAATCTTTCTAAAACTCAGTCTTGTATTATATATGTCACAGAAAGGATTCTCCTGCTCCTGTCCTTATCTTTGGTGACACTCCGATTTCTAGGCAAAATGATATATCTCTTTTGGGGATAACCCTGAGATTACCCTGACTTGTAATCTCTCTTGGCACAAGCACATTGGAAATATTGCTTCATCTGCATGTAAAAAACTTGGTTTTCTCTTTCGTTCTCGGCGTTACTTTTCTTCCAAACAGCTGTTGACTGTGTACAAATCGCAATTCCGCCCTACCATGGAATATTGTTCCCACATCTGGGACGGTGGCTCCAATACCTCTCATGCTTCTAGATTCCATTCAGAAGAGGGCAGTTAGGTTAATGAATGTGTTCTCTCCAACAGGGTCTCTCCATTCGCTGTCTCATAGACGTACTGTTTCTGCTGTATGCCTTTTCTATAGATAATTCCATGTGGACTGTTCTTCTGAATTGGCTTCTATAATTCCCGCTCTCTCTTTCAAAACAGACCGAACACGTGCCGCCACCAGCCAACATCTATTTACTATCCAACTTCAAACTCACAGAACCAACTTTTAATCTTCCTCGTTTATTCATTCAACTTCCTCGTTTATTCATTTCTGGAATTCAACGTAATTCAACCTCCAACCCGAGCATTGTACTAAGTACTATAGGTTCCAATATCTCTCCTGTTTGGGATTTTCATAAAAAATAAATTCATGGGAGAATCTGCAGATAAATGAACCACTAGGTGGCAGTGATCACAGTGTGCTGAAGTGGGATTTACTCAAAGAGGTAACTACCATCAGGGGTAAAGGGAAGGGTTATTGCTTCCATAAAGGTGACTACGATGGACTGAGACAGTATTTAAATTCGATACAGTGGGACCAACTGATGATGTTACCAACAGCAAATTCAAAATGGGAAGCATTCAAAGAACTTATCTTGGAAGCTACTAGGCTTTACATACCAACTAAGAAATATTGTTCAAGGTTTAGGCCAAAATGGATGTCAGATGAACTAATGAGGCATATGGCAGAGAAGAAAAATGCATGGGATACTTACAAATTAACACATGACACAGAAGCCTATGATAGATACAAGTTGATATGCAACGAAGTTACAAAGGAGGTTAGGCAGGCGAAGGCAGATTACGAGAAATCCTTGGCAAGGGATGCAAAGAAAAACAGCAAAGAGTTCTTTACTTATGTAAACTCTAGAAGGAAGGGGATGAATCAGATTGGTCCACTTGATATTCATGGGTCAACTGTTGATGATCCTGCTCAGGCATCGACATTCACACATGAGGAGTTATTCAGCGAGGGGAATGCCAGAAGTGTATTCAACTCTAGCAGTAAGCTAGAGAATCTTGAAATAACTGTGAGTAAAGTGGAGGAGAAACTGTTGAAGATAAACACAAGAAAGGCACCCGGGGTGGATGGGATCTATCCAGTTATATTAAAGGAGGCAGCAAAGGAAGTAAGTAAACCCTTAGCCATAATTATGAGAGCTTCCTTGGACTCAGGGGAGGTACCCATAGACTGGAAATGTGCAAATGTGACCCCAATTAACAAAGGAGGATCAAAGGCTGACACAAGTAATTATAGACCTGTGAGCTTAACTTCTGTTCCAGGAAAATTAATGGAGGCACTGGTTAAAGAAGCACTGCAGGATCATTTAGACGAGACTTCAGTTATAGCTCGGACACAGCATGGTTTTGTTAAGAGGAAGCCTTTCCTGGCCAATTTTATTGAATACTATGATGCAGTCACAAAAGAACTGGATGCAGGGAATAGCTTTGATATTATATACTTGGATCTTAGAAAGGCTTTTGATACTGTTGCACATGGAAGACTGCTACACCAATTGGAGCAGTGTGACATTGGAGGCAAATTGCTGCTATGGATAAAGGGGTGGTTGAGGGGGAGAAGACAGAGAGTGGTAATCAATGGACACTGCTCATCGTGGACTAATGTTATTAGTGGAGTCCCTCAGGGCTCAGTGTTGGGTCCATTTTTATTTTCTGTATTTATAAATGATATTGTTGATGGTATATCAAGCTTAAAGTTCAAGTTTGCAGACGATACAAAGGTTGGCAGGGTTGTCAAGGACACTACTGACACTATGCTGCTGCAACAGGATCTGGAAAGGTTGAGCAAATGGGCTGAGAGATGGCAAATGAAGTTTAACATTGACAAATGTAAAGTACTACACATGGGAAACAGCAACCCCAGGGCAACGTATCAACTCTGTGGTACTACACTGACAGTGGTAGAGAATGAAAGGGACTTGGGGGTGGTTGTGCAGGCAGATATGAAGTTCTCTGAGCAGTGCAGACGGGCTGCAAGAGTAGCTCATGGAGTATTGTCAAGGATATACAGGAATTTTTCCAGCAGGGATAAGGAGGTGATTATTCCCTTGTATAAGGCAATGGTCAGGCTACACCTAGAGTACTGTATACAGGTCTGGAGGCCTCATTTCAAGAAGGATGTAGAGCTGCTGGAACGAGTACAGAGAAGGGCAACAAGATTAGTGAATGGAACAAAGGGGTGCTCTTACGAAGAAAGGCTTAAGTTTTGCAAATTACAGTGTCTGGAGACTAGGCACCAGCGAGGTGATCTGATAGAGGTGTATAAAGCCTTGAATGGTTTGAGCATGCTCAATGCTGATGGGATTCTTCCTCTAGCTCAGAAAAATCACCTGAGAGGGCATAAATTCAAATTGAGGAAAGACAGATGTAGGATAGACGTGCGGAAATTTGCCTTTAGCCAGCGGGTGGTTGGTTGGTGGAACAGACTTCCATCCCTTGTAGTGGAGGTTGATAGCCTAAATAAGTTTTTAAGGCTCAGCTGGACAGGTATTTTGAACCAACAGAGGGGTGAAGTGGAAGTGGGTTTTTTTTTTTTTTTTTTTTGGCGGATGCTGCATAAGCTTGCTTTCTTGCATCAAATGCCTCTACTAATGCTAATGCTATTGCTAAACTGTGGTGTATCTATACCAGTGGTGGCCAACCTTTTATATATCATGCGCCAATTTTTTCACATACGAGTTGAGATGCGCCATACAACTGAAGCACCTTTTCTACCTTCTTACTTCATGGTTGGGGTTGGAAAATAATGATAGGTGTAGGATCTGCTTCGCTTAGGCCTTAGTGGGAGCTAAAAGAATAACTCAAACACGCAACTAAATTAAACAATGTACGCCAGTTCAAAAGACACATGTTTATTGGAGCACCAATCTACAATAGTGAGAGATGATCTCTTGGACGAGAGGGCGACCGCTGTCGTGGAACCCGCTGATGGTGCTACAGCTGCTGGAGAGTCTCGTTTGGTGAAGATAGCTCTGTACCACAGTTGTTGGATGTGATGAGAGAGAGCACCGAGAGCGAGATCAGGTTGGAACTTGGAGTCGTCTGTTCTCTCTGCTCGCTAGGAGTCCAGGCATATCCTTAATAACCTTTTTAATAAAAGTATATTTTATGAACATAATTAACATTTTTAAATGATTTAATTATTGTATGTAAAGCAATTTCTATTACAGCACATAAACATTACTTACCGTTAACGAGACTTTTGAGCCTGTTTGGATTTCGCCAGTCTTTCAATGTTTGGGGTTAAATTTGTTACTGAGAGCAGTAGAGAATTCTTCAAATTTGAATCGGTCATTCGCGACCTCGTTTTGCTTGTGATCAATTTCTTGGATGAAAATGCTTGTTCACATCTGTATGTCGTTCCGAAACGACATATATAATTTTTTGCAAATTTTCTTAGTTCTGGGAAATGTTCACAGGGTAATAAACGACAGAAATTAATCATGTTCATGTCAGAAGCATTTTGATCTGAAAAAAGCTCATCAAATTTCATTTTTAATAATAAATTTGTTTTTAAATCAATAAGTTCCATTTGTATATTACTAGGCATCTGAATTATGTTTTGTTCACAAAGTAAAAATGGGTTTATAAATGCGAGCATGTAGTTTTCTTCTTTAGCCAAATCATAAAACGACTTTCAAATGACACTTGCAATAACTTGATTTTTTCAAGATATTTGGTCCAATTGCTATCATCCACAGCACATTCATTCGGCTCTTTCAAGTGTGGAAATTGACTTAAATCCTGATTTTCTAACTGAGAGATGAACAGTTTTAATTTCATTTTAAATGAATTGATGCTATTTACTAAGCTAGGAAATAATTTATTCATGCCTTGTAGTTTAGAATTTAGATCATTGAGATGACTAGTAACATCAACTAAAAATGCCAAATCAAATAGCCAGTTGTTATCTAATAATAAGGTTCTTTCATCAGGTAGTGCATTTTCCTGTTCTAAAAAATTATAAACAGCATTTTTCAATTTCCAAAATCTACTCAGAACCTTTCTTCCAGAAAGCCAGCGCACCTCACAATGAAGGACAAGTTCACCATATTCCAAATCTAACAAGTCACAATATTCTCTGAATTCTTGTCTGTTTAATGCTCTTGCTCTAATTTTATTCACAAATTTCACAACCGATAACATAACATGCTGCATATTTAAAGTTTTTCCACATAGTGCCTCTTGGTGTATAATGCAGTGATATTTTAGTACAGGACGATTTTAAAAATTTTCAAGCAAAGTTGTAGTGCCATTGGCTTTACCATTGACGGCGCTCCGTCAGTACACACACTGATGAGTTTACTATAATCTAATTTTAGATTTTCTAGGCATGATTTTACTTTTTCAAATATGTCTGATCCTCTTGTTTACCATGCAATGACTCCAGACTGGCAAGTTCTTCAAAGACATTAAAATCATCATCAATTCTTCTTATAAAAATGCTTAACTGGGCTACTCCACATATATTCGTTGATTCATCCAAAGCTATAGAAAAGAAAGTACAAGAATAGACAAGATCTTCGAGTTGCTGAGATACATCCTGAGAGAGTTCCTCGATACGTCTCGTAACTGTCTGCCTTGATATAGAAATTTTGTCTGCTTTCCTTTCAATACCTTTATTACCAAGATGGCATGCAAATATTTGGAGACAAGGCTTAACAGTTTCTTCTCCATCAGAAAAAGCTTTCTTTTTTTTCGCCAATACTAAAGCAGTTTCATAGGAGGCTTCTATCATCGTCAAGTCTTCACAACTTACTTTAGCAAATATATTTTGTCTTCTTCTGATTTCTTCCTTTTCCTTAGTCACATATTCTTTTCGTAGCTCAGACCCAAGAACGAGCTTCATTTTTCCTTCTATGTTAGTCTGATGCTGTGATTTATAGTGTCTCTTAAGATCATGTCTTTTATTATGTGAATGAGTACTTTCACAAACAATGCAAAACGGTTTTCCTGATGAACTTGCTATAAATAACAACTAATTTTCCCACTGTTCATTAAATTCACGTTTAATATCACTTTCTGCTTTTCTTTTGGTCATTTTCTTTTGCACTGTGGCGGATAGAAGGAATAAAAAAAAAAAAAACAGAAAAGTACAAAACTAGAAGTCTAAATGTTGAAAAAGAACAAACAAATCAAAAGTATGTACAATGTAGGTCGTATCACACAGAATATCAATTGTAAACTGTCGAAAAACTTCGACGAACTGATGAGCAGGCGCGACCGGGGGGGGGAGCTCCCCCTACTGTTTTTTGAGCTGGAAAAATGCGATTGATGGAAATTTCTCGTAGATGAAAATGCCTCAAATTTATCATTTCATTGTTTCCTTTTAACTTGAAAGACTTCTGACAAAGGATCTATTTGTATATTCTCAGTCCCCTGAAAAAGTCACAAATTGCATTTATTTTCCCACTTGTACATAGAGTCGGGCGCCGGAGGCAACGGCCGTACAAAAGAATGGACGACTAGATGCTCGATATATTTTCATAGCCATTGATCACTTACGGTCAAAATTCAGAAATGCATTTTTTTGGAGACAATTTAATTTATTTCTTTTGCTAAATTGAGGGAATTGACACGTTTATGTGCGTGTAAGTGGAAAGAAGGTGGCGAGTGTCTTAAGCCATATGCGGAAGAACCTGAAATGAAAGGAAATAGAACCAAAGAATCGGCAATATGGGCATTCGGTACTTGAGAAATTTTATGATGAAATGCGCCACTTGTAATCTTCCAAAGCGCCACATTTAGTGCATGCGCCATAGGTTGGCCACCCCTGATCTATACCGATATTATATAGATAATTACCTAAACCCATAAGAAATTATGCCTTGTGCATTTCGCCTTCTAATACACTATTATTATCTACATCATTTGGCATCTCTCATATTGTGGAAATAACTTTGCAACTGAGATGGCATGTTGCATTACCAGGGTAACTGCCCACCCACTGATGATGAAGCCGACTAACTCTGAAACGATCTTCTGGGTGGTGGTATCCACTGAAATTGTACCTTGTGCATTTCGTTTTCTAGTAATTTATGTATGCAGGGTGATTCACTACCAGTGCGACAAACTTGCAGGAAGTGTAGGGGGTACAAAGACGAATCGGAATCACATAGCATTGCAGGGTCCGAAATGCCTTCGTCATGCGGGAGGTCGCGTGAACAAAGAAGCAAAGAAAAAGAACAGAAACAGCAACTCGTTAGGGTAACAGAAATTATTTTAATGAAAAGTTTTACATCGGCAAAAAGCCATGCTACAGAAGGTGTTCGAAAGTTCGACCAGAAGCAGTCACACAGGGTTTCACAGCGCCACCGCATGGAATCCGTAACGTTCTGGAAGATTCCTGGCGTGTCTCGAATGTCCCCGGTAGCTACAGAGATGCGACCGCGACGAGGTCTTCAACTGAATCAACGGGGGGTCTCGTACACCAATGTCTTCAAATGACCCCAGCATGTCCAGGCATGATAGGTCCGGCGATCTAGAAGGCCAATGAACCGGACCACCACGACCTAACCAATGCTGTCCAAATGTAACGTTTAGGTGTTGGCGGACGTCATTGGTGTAATGTGGGGAGCCCCATCATGCTGAAACCACACTGAGGGGCCAACGACTGAGGAACATGTGCTTTTTCAATAAGTTCGGGCAGTCTATAGCACAGTGGTATCGTCACCATCCTTCCCACACCGGGTGGAAAAGGCCTGGGTTCGAATCCCGTCGATGACGCGAGGAACTTTAATGGGCATTTTTCACTCCGTGGCTGAGTTAGTCGGTCTCAGGCGTAGATAGCAAGGTTTTTCTCCCCAGTAACTGGGGTTTTTTCGTCCAGCAAAACAGGCAAATCGACCATAGAACATACGCAATTTACAGACACAAATACGGGTTAATGTATTTAATTACGGGCAAGCCTAAAATAATAATAATAAAATAAGTTCGGGTAGGACTTGCTGTAGAAAGATCAAGTATGCCCTACCGTCCAGACGAGGGGGAGCAGAAGGTACGGTCTCCAACAATGCCGGCCCAAACATTGACAGAGAAACGGCGTTGAGTTGCACGTGTTCGCGTACCATGGGGGTTCTCCAAAGCCCACAAATGGGCGTTATGTTGATTGAAGGTTCCCTCTCTTGTGAAACTTGCCTCATCCGTGAACAATACGGACGCAGCAAATGCGCTGTCTGCCGCACTCTGTTGAAGAAACCAAGTAGCAAAAGTCCTCCGTAGTGGATAATCCGCAGGCTCCAATGATTTGACGCGTTGCAGATGGATTTGGTTTGTTGACAGTATCCTTCATACTTTGGGAAATATCCAATCGTTGGCCTATCGCTCGAGACTCGGATTGCCGTCTGCAAGACATAGGACATTTTCCTCATTGGCTAGCGTCCTCGTCGTTCGCTCTCGATTCATGGTACTTCTCGTGAAACAACCAGTCTCACATAATATTCTGTGCACCCGTGCGAAAATCGTATGATGAGGAGCACGCCTGTGCGGGAAACGTTCCTGGTACAAGCGCAGAGTGGCGCGTCCGTTACAGTCCGGAGCTCCATACCGAGGTGCATGTCGGCTAGTTCAACGTTTGAATACTCGTCCATCCTACTGCCTCGGGAACCGGTTCGCAAATGCTGGCTTCCAGCGGGATCGCTGTTCACGCGACGTCCCGTTCAACGTCCTCTACCGCATGACGAAGGCATATCGGACCCTGCAATGCTATGTGATTACGATTCATCTTTGTGCCCCCTACACCTCCTGCAAATTTGTCGCACTAGTAGTGAATCACCCTGTATAGATGAGTGATCTTTTTCTCTGGTTATTGTAATATGAGCGGTTTTTTTGTTTGTTTTTGGCAATTGTAAAGAAGTGCTTTGTTATCGGAAATCATAATTTAAATAAATAACCCCCCTTTTTTTGCGATAGGCTTTTCATATTTATATTTGTATTTGTCTCACAGCGCCACTATATTGGTATTTCTGCAGAGCTTTACTCTGTTTGTGTTAGGTTTTATGTCGCGTGTTATGGTTGTAATTTTTATTTTCCCTGCTGCGTGTAGTTTATTAATTTTCCTTGTACATTAAATAATTATTGTTGGTCTGATAGAAGAATAATTGATTTAAAAATGGCGCAGTTGTTGATTGGTCGCGAACTACCCAATTTGAAGATTACTCTAGGTGTGGATAGTAAGTGTATGAACCATGCAGAAATGGATGGGGATGTAGACTTAGAGTCGTCTGGAGAAGGCGGGGAGGTAGAACAACAGGAACAACAGTTCGAGAAAAAGGCCAATATGAAAGACGAAAAGAGGATGCAAATGAATGTAAACTGGGATTCCAGCTCTTTTCAGGTTAGATAATTCCAGTTTTTAGTACTGCGAATTAATGTGTGTGCCTTTCCTTTTTGGTTTTAATTTCTATTGCATATTCCTTGTTTGTTGGATTTTCTAGCTGGAACTATTACCACGGCATTGTATCTGTTAGTGCTTGGCAAAGTTTAAGATAAAAAAAAAAAAAAAAAAAAAACTGAAGAACCTGATTATTGCTACAATTTTTATTGTAGTAGATATAACGGCTGCAGTGAAGCTGCAGCTGTCCCCTACAGCTGTGTGGCGGTTTGGCAAATGCTTTTTTTTTTTCTGGAGAAATTTTTTATTGCTACTAAAGTTACTGATTTAGTTTTGGGGACAAAGATGCAAGGAAGTAAGCTTATATATCATAAGACAAAAAGAAAAAAAAAACTATTTGTACATCCCCTCTAATATAATCCTTCCTTAAATTTATTCAAATTATCATCATTATTAACATCAATTTATTTCTCTCTTGAGGAAACAGCTATTGGCTAAAAGGGTGTGTGAAGTCTCCCCCCCTGTGATCACCAGGATATGTAGCCCATTGGAGTGTTTACCTTGCCAGGCTATTACAGAGTGCTTCACTATTACATTAAAAAAATATTTAAAGATCAGATTTACATATTTGGCTATCTTTCATAAAGTTTAAAATTTGAGTTCAGTTCTTACCAGTGGTGCAATACTGTAACAAGTGGTTGCATTGTCAGCTGTTTTACCCATTCCCACAACACCAGATCAAAGTTTCTTTCAACAGTTAATTACTCATCTTTTTTTTAATTTGAGTTTATGTCCCCTTATGTTTGCACAATCCAGCAATCCATTTAAAACCTTAAACAGTTCAGTCTGATCTTGCGGGTGCCTTGCCGTTTGGAGAAATGTTTTCTTGCTTGGTGAGAGTATCCCTTTGTGCCGCTGATTAATCTTGTTGCTTTTGTTGACCAAATATTGTGCTCAAATTATTGTTGCTCAATAATTTGACTCAATATTGATTAAGAAATATTTCCTAAAGAAATATTTTGGAAAAACTTATATTTTTAGAATCAGCATGAATAAATTGTTAGCATGGATGATAAGAAAATATGCTTATTTTCACTCTCAGCATTAGTCAAATTACTGACAAATAAATATTAATGTATTGAAAACAGAGACACCTGGTTTTTTTTTTTTTTTTTGTTACACTTCTCCAGTTCTATCATAATCAGCTATGCAGATTGTAAATCTCCATTGCTGATTATGCCAATATTGAAGAAATGCTGAAATTAACATAATTCGAATGAATTCTTTTTTCATTTCTTTTGTGTTAAGATTAATTGTATACCAGCTACACATTTCATTATTAAGTTAAAGGTAAGTGTTGTGTTGAACTACTTTTTTGCATTCAGATGTTAGATACTGCTCAACACTTTACCAAACAAATAACATTCCAAAAGATACCTCTTTTAGGAGTGGACTGAATGCTAAGAAACAGGTCTGGAATCAACTAAACAAATTACAGGTTCTACCACTACCCCCCCCCCCATCCCCTGCTCAGCTGAGCATTTTTGTGTAGTAAACAAAAAAAAAAAACAATGTTTCTTAGTGCTGGATTTTCCAACTTTAAAACACAGATGCATACAGCTGATGCTTTTGTACTATGTTGATTATATTAGTGAACATCTTAAAATCTAACAGTAGCATAAAATAACTTATTAAAAAGGAAGTTGTATTTGTGCCTTCCAAACAAAATAATGAAAGTTTATAGTTTCTCATTTACTCAAAGAAATCTGTACTATGTAGAACTCTTGTTGAAAGCTTAAAATCATTAATTTAAAGTTTTCACTGTGGTTAAAACTTTGGAACATTTTAAGTAACAGCAACAATTCCTAAATTAAATCTGATTTCTCTGTAAAAAATTATCAAACCACAATTTGCATTTTCTGTTTTGGTTTGTGAAATTTGCAATTTCGCTGACATGATCTGAGCAAACATTGACATTAGGAAAATTTGAAACGGTAATCTGACCAAGGAGAAGAAGAAAATAAATCTCACAGATCATCCCATTTGCATTCTTGTAATGCCAAACAACAAGAGGTTGAAAGGCTCTATTGGATCTGAGGTAACTAACCTTGACTGTTTACTCAGAAGGGTTGTTTGTGAGAAAAAGATCAAGGATATTGGCTGCATAGTTAGAATTGTCTGGTTTCTGATAGGTAAATTCTTGGTCGCCTGTCCGCACTGCTTGGAGAATTTCATATCTGACTGCACTATTATCCTCCGGTCACTGATGTGATCAAACCAAAGCAAGCACAGTTTTTTTAATTTTCCACTACCCTGAGTGTAGTACCACCCAGTTGATGAGTTACTCTGGGATTATTGCTACCCATATTCAGTACCTTGCATATGTTAACTTCATCTGTTATTTCTCAGCCCATTGACGTAATTTTTCTAGATCTTGTTGCAGTTGCATGCTGTGATTACTGTCAATAACTACCTGCCGACATGCTATCATTTGTAAACTTAAGACATTAAGCCTGATATATAATCAATAACCACCCTTTATCAATAACATTAATCAATATTGAAAACAACAACAATGGGCCTATAACTGATCCCCCGAAGACTCCACTGATAACATTAGTCCATGAAGAGCAGTGCCCATTGATAACTACTCTGCTTTTCCCAATCAACCATTCCTTTATCCATAGAACTAACTTTCCACCATACTGCTCCAATTTGTACAGCAGTCTTTTAGGTGCAACGGTATCAAAAGCTTTCCTGAAGTCAAAGTATACGATATCAAAATTATTTTTGCATCCAGTTCCTTGGTCACTATGCCATAGTATCCAATCAGATTGGTCAGACAAGACTGCCCCTTAAGAAATCCATGCTGTGACTACAGTAAATTGCATTCCTGTCTAGATGGTCGTGCACTACTTCTTTAACTAGTGACTCTATTATTTTTCCAGAAACAGATGTGTAGCTAACAGGTCTTTAATTACTAATGTCACCTTATGATCCCCCCCCCTCTGTGAAATTGCAATACATATGCCCTTCTCCGGGCTGTAAGAACCTCCCCTGAATACATGGATACTCTCATAATTATATATTATCATTTGTTTACTTCTTTGCTGTCTTCGTTAATATAATTCGATAGATTCCATTCGCCCCAGGTGTCTTCTGTTTAGCTTCAACAATTTTCTTTTCTACTTTCTTTTCATTTCTTGCAAAATCATTTCACTTCCTGATAGAGTTTGATAAGCTTCTGGCATCCCATTCCCTAAAGAATATAGATCATTATACCTGTTCAATTTGTCAGCAAGCTGAACAGGTTCATCAGAAAGTCAACTCATTGACATCATTTGATTCATTTCCTTCTACTGTTAATATAAGCATAGAAGTCTTTGCTTCTGTTTTTTTTTTTTTTTTTTTTGTGTTCTTTGGCAGCGACTTCTCATAATAGGCCTTAGCTAACTTTCTTTTTGACTTGATTACAGATGAATTTATATATACCATAGGTGTCTGTATCCCTGATAATTTATATGCATCTCGCACATTTTTCATCCCTGTCACAAGTCTCATCAGTTCATCTGACATTCATTTTGGTGTATGCCTTGAACAGTATTTCTCAGTTGGTATGAAAAGCCTACTATGATTACTTACCTGAATTGTTCCCATTTAGAATTTTATGTTGGTAACATCATCACTGTGTTCAATTTAAAAAATGCCTGAAATCACTGTAGTTGCTCTTATTGAAACAAAAGCTCCTTGCTTTGTCCTTGACAGTACTTATCTCTTTAAGTTCCACGTTGTCATACTGTAATCACTCCTACCCTGAGGGTTTTTTACCTGCAGGTTCTTAATGCATGAAGAGTTGCTTCTGATGATCAGATCGAGAGCATTGTTTTCTTTACCATGCTACTGTAGTAAACAGTCATCCAATAAATCCACAAAAGTCTTGCTAGTGTGTGTGTGTGTGTGTGTGTGTGTGTGTGTGTGTGTGTGTGTGTGTGTGTGTGTGTGTGTGTGTGTGTGTGTGTGTGTGTGTGTGACCCACAAATTTCAATCAACGTTTGGAAGTTTAAATACTGCATCATAAGACATTCTGATATTTTGGCCTACTCTATTTCTCTAATACTCATCACAGTCAATTAGGCCTATAGCACACTCTTACTCATTTTTGATTTCCCTGTGGTCTCACACCAAACTGATTCATCATTGCACTAGCCACCCATATGGACTGGATGTATTGCCTTAGATTTAATATGCTTCTTAACTAAGAGCATAACCCCTCCTGTCCTGTCTGTCCCTCCTGTATATACACCAATGAGCCAAAACATTGACCACCTACCTAATATGATGTTGGTCTCCATGTGCAGCCAAAACAGCTCGTACCCAGCAAGGCGTGGACGCTACAAGATTTCTAAATGTGTCTTGTGGTATCTGGTACCAACACGTAACCAGCTGATCCTTTAACTCCTGTAAGGTCCGTGGGTGAGATGCTACAGATTAAATCACGAACAGAGTCATGTGGAAAGTTCTGGCATTGTAAAAAACGTTCTGCATGAGTGTCTTTAAAAATAAACAAAAATAACAACAAAATAAAAATAAAGTAATAAAAAATCAGTTTTTTATTAATAAACAGTTTATCTACTAGTCCAACCATGATTCTAAAGAAAAAAAGGTCAGATTACCTTCTCCACTTCAGGAGGGGGTTTAAGCTCCCATGGAATTCAAGTTGGGGTTACCTGATCTTTTTTTCACCATTATGGCAAGCGCTCATTAGGACAAAAGGATGTTATCATCTGTTGTATTCACACACCAATCAGTACATTGTTTGTCCTGCCTACCTGTCAAACAGTATTCTTGACTTCTACTCCAGATCGATAACACGTACCATTTGTTTACCGAGCTAGCAGCGCTAGAGTGTGGTAGTGGCAAATTTGTTTGCCCAGTAAGAAGTCCAAAGTTTGCTGTGGTTCTCATGTCAGCTTTCTTTGCCTTCACTAATTTTTGTTTTGAAGTACACTTTCAGCTTCCAACAAATATATTGCCTAATTTTCACATAATTATAATACAGTTCGTGATATAATTTACGTTCAGCCATTGCATTATCAAGTATTTCTGTGTTTGATAAAACATTTTTTGTATAGAAATAAATTTTAATATTTAGATTATAAAATAATCTTTAGTCGTTTGTATCAAATTTGGCTGTAATTATTTTATTTTATGCAAGAGCATTTTATTTGTGAAGACTAAATTGAAAATACAGTAAGTGCTGGTTATAGTGATCACTGGTTATTAGAATCAGCTGCTCAATAGAATCAAATTTCAAAGAACCGATTCAAATCAATAAAATGCACTACACTTTTGTCGTTTACTAGAATCACATTTTCTGTTATATGAATCAATTTTGAATGCCTCTGATATTTTTCTAAAGCACATTTCTGGATGTCACATTTATAGAGGTCACAACCATAAAACATTAAAAACAATTTGTAGTTTCCGGTTTATTGGACTTTTCTGTTAGTGCAATAAATGGGTAATAAAATCTCTCTTATTCATTTGCGATAATACCAATATCTGGAATTCTGGGTTTTCTTATTATTATGGTGAAATGTGTATCCGCTTTGCTGAAATCTGCTCTTCATTTCTATATCTAAACTTTTTCTCACTTGCGTGTGTCATGTTAGTTCCAATTTGTGTGTGCCCTGTGCTTTGTTATTCATTGAAGCTCATCTTTTTTACTATGTTTTAAATTTTACTACCAAAAAAAATGTGAGTGAATTTGAGTGTAAAAGATAAGTTATAAATATTATAGAAATGTACTATAAATTAAATTTAGGCAATATGTCTCAAAGGGAAGCGGTAGTAAAATTAGGGGTACCTCAGTCATCTTTATCAGAATTGTTGAAATCACATCACACATAAACACTAAATTGATTAGTGAAACCAGAAAAAGGAAGCTTGAAGGGAAATGCCAAACAGTAGATGAAGCTCTGTTTGTTTGTTTCAAACAGGCCAGCTCATTTAATGCGCCAATCAGTTCTAGCATTCTTCTTCAAAAAGCTAATGATTTTGCTGAAAAACTACACGAAGAGTTTAAGGCGATGGATGGAAGGCTGACAAGATGGAAGGAGAGGGATGATATGGTTTTCAAAAAACTTCATGGAGAAAAACAGGATTCCGATGGTTCTGCAGTTGCACCTGGTTGAAACCTCTTGGCAAACTGTTAAGCACTTATAATTCTGAAGACATTTTTAATACAGATGAAACAGGGTTGTACTACAGGGCTACCCCAGACCTGTGCATGATTTTTAAAAATTCCTCTGTGTCTGCAGGAAAGAAGATCAAGGACAGGATTATAGTTCTTTTAACATGCAACATGACTGGAACAATCAAGATGAAGCTGTTAGTTATTGGCAAGAGTACATCGCCTAGATGTATTAAAGGAGTAAAACAGCTGCCTATTGAATGCCAATAATTCCAATGCTTGGATGACAGCTTCTTTATTTGAAGATTATCTTCATAAATGGTATTTGAAATTGGATAAGAAAAACAAAAAAAAATGCATTGGTTTTGGATCAGCTGCCCAGCTCATCCAAAGTTGACTTTAAAAAACATTGAATTAGTTTTTCTACCTTCAGATACCACATCACTGATTCAACCTCTCGACTAGGGAATAATAAAAACCTTTAAGACCTTTTATAGATGGAATATGAGGCGAAGAATCAGCCTGTTTATAGATGAAGGTTTGGGAACATTATCCGATACTGCAAAGCAGATAACTGTTCTAGATGCACTTAATATGACAATGTGAGTGCCTGGAATGAAGTTTTCGAAATCTGCATTAGCAGCTGTTTCAAAAAATGTGGATAAATTATTCATAATGGGCAACTAAGTCAAGATACTGATCACGTTGAAAAGCCCGAAGACATGGGTGAACAGGAGTTTAATGATTGGGTGGACATAGATGGTTGTGATCTACACGCATCACAACCATCTATGCAGTAACGTGTGATCTACACGTTACTGCAGCTTTAACAGATGAAGAAATTGCCCAGTCTGTTACTGATAATTTTGCTGAGGATTAAGAAAATGAAGATGAACCCGAAAAAACTCCAGTTACAAAACAGCAAACGCATGAAGCTAAAGCCGTCCTGAGGAGTGTTGGAAGAAACTGGTGCAAGTGATCGTGAATATAAACTCTTATACAATATTGAAAAATCTATAAATAGACTTTTTTGTAATTTAAATATAAAGTAATCTTTTAAATAATTTAAAGCAACCTAAAATAAGTGACTTTTAAATTATAATCATATTACAAAGTATTATGTTTAATTAATATGTATATTAATTAAGCTATGTATGTAAGTATAAATTTATTTTTATTTTACTAACCTGTGGATAAATTTTATTTTTATTTTGTTCAGAACGTAAAAATTGGCATATTCTTCCGATTTTTATGTATCGTTTAATTGGTAATAAAGTGTAAATTTGTGCTTTGTCTTTACTTTTATACCATGTGGTATAAAATTGTTGTGTGGTATAAAATGTTGATTTTTGCTTATTAGAATCAAAATTCAATTTGCAAACGTGATCACTATAACCAGTGCTTACTGTAATTGAATTACAAAGTGAGTGTGGTTTTTTTTTTTTTTTTTTTAGTACTATAGTAGAAAAATTTCATAAATTACCCTCAGACATGTTCTCCCATTTACCTTTTTTTTTTTTTTTCTTTTTTTTTTAATTTAAAGTAATTGCATAATGGAGTCTGGTTAAAGATGCACTGCAGGATCATCTAGACAAGACTGCAGTAATAATTCGGACACAGTATGGGTTTGTTAACGGAATATCTTGTCTGTCAAATTTGATTGGATACTATAATATGGTTACAAAGGAACTGGATGCAAAAAATAATTTTGATATCATATACTCGGATTTCAGGAAAGCTATTGCACATGGAACACTACTTTACAAATTGGAGCAGTATGGCATTAAGGGTAAGTTGCTATGATGGATGAAAGGGTGGTTGAGTGGGAGAAGACAGAGAGTGGTAATAAATGGATGCTGCTCTTCATGGACTGATGTTATTGTTGGATTCTCCCAGGGTTTGGTGTTGGGCTCACTGTTGTTTTGTATATTTATCAATGATATTGATAAAGGTATATCAAGCTTAATGCCGAAGTTTTCAGATGATAGAAAGGTTGGTAGGGTTGTTAATGACAGTAATGGCAGTGTGTTACTGCAACAGGATCTAGAAAAGTTGGGCATATTGGCTGAGAAGTAGGAACTGAAGTTTAGCATTGACAAATGCAAAGTACTGCATGTGCGTAGAAGTAACCTCAGAGAAATGTACCATGTGGTACTACTCTTAGGGTGGTAGAAAATGAAAAAGACCTAGTGGTAATTGCGCAGCCAGATTTGAAGTTTTCTGAGCAGTGTAGGCAGGCTGCCATAGCAGGTCTTGGGGTCTTGTCAGTGATAATACAGGATTTTTGCTAGCAAGGATAAGGAGTTGATTATCCCCTTGTATAGGGTAATGGTCAGGCCACACCTTGAGTATTGCGTACAGGTCTGGAGGTCTCATTTAGAAAGGATGTAGAATTGCTATAATGAGTACAGAGAAGAGCAACATGACTGAAGGGGTGCTCTTAAGTTCTACAAATTGCAGCATCTGGAGACTAGGCACCTGCGAGGTGATCGGATTGAGGTGTATAAGGCCTTGAATGGATTGGGCAGGCTCAATGCTAGTGGCATTTTTCCTCTTGCTCAGATTACTAACCTGGGGTGGCATAAACTGGAATTGAGGAAAGAGCTGTCGAATAGATATACAGAAATTTGCCTTTGGCCACCAGGTATTTGATTGCTGGAACAAACTTCCGTCTGTCGTTGTTGAAGTTGAGAGTTTTTAAATAAATTTAAGGAGGAACTGGACAAACATTTAGAGGAAATGGATGTGTGAAATGTTTTTTTTTTTTTTTTTTTGGGCTGATGCTATATAAGCTTGCTTTCTTGCATCACATGCCTCTAATACTACCACTTCTTGAACACCTAGTATGAGTATGAATGTGTTGAAAGACTACATTTATTGGATTAAAATGGGATATTGACCTTTTTTCCAGCGTTTAAAGGCAACTTATTTTTTTTTCTTCTTTAGTTTTGGTTTAAGTAATGCCTTCTGCTACAGTGGCAAAATTTTATTTCCAGGAGTATGTAATATTTTAATTATTTGTTGGTTATGAAATATAAATACAAGGAAGAAAAATTCAGTTAAATTGCTAAGAGTTTGTAGCACAAAATTTCACTTCATTAATTGTGTATACAACACACTATTGTTAATATTTTCGGAAAAAAAAAAAAGGATTGTAAACCACCTCCATATTTTATTTAAGAAAATTGAGCCAGCATTAAATAATATTTCTTAATATTTCTTAATATTTCCCCACAATTGGTTAACATTTCATATAGACTTCACTGCTCATCATTATACATCTAAAACCATTATAGAGTTAACTAAAATAATTAATACACAAGTATCATGATTCTTCATGAATGATATTCAGTTTCCTTGAATTTTTTTAATATTGGTGTCACGAACTTTTTGTTGTAGTTTCCTTAAAGTTGAATTTATCTTTTAAGTAATGGAGCACACAAGTAATGGATTTGCCATTATCATCATTCAGTATAAAATGGTAAGGTTTAATTTGAGGTTCACACAAATGTTCTGAGTTGAGTTTTACCTTCAATCACTTATAAATTATCACACTAATTACATAATATGAATGTGACATTTTTTTAAATTCATTAGTTACATTTCTTTGTATTAAAATAAAATTATTGATACTTTTGGGGTTGTTAGAAACAACACCAAAAAATAGGTGAATACTAACTTTTTTACAGACAGTGAGTGGTTACTCCACATAATTGTGGTAAATTACATAGTATACATTTTTTTGAGTCCTAAACTATTTAAAATAAATCATATTCATTTGTAAGCAGAGTAAGTGCCAAAATAAAGTATAGTGAAAAATTAACGTTCAGTGTTCTCCCCAGGACCTATCGAATGGGTGCTCCACCCGGTGAATTTAACTGACCGCCCAGCTAAAATTTAAGCAATTCTTGTGGTACTGTATGGTACTGTACTGCTCACTGATCTTGATCAATATTAATTCGAATATACTATGCGACAGGAGCATATAATGTTAAATTATGCAATTAATTTTTCCTCTGGATTGCTTAAGTCACATTTATAAATAACAGAAAATTTTATAATATTGCGAAGTGTTACACTTCCCCACCTGGCTGGCAACATTTTCTGGAAGAACACTGCAACATGTAAATAATTTCAAGTTGTTGCATTAGTAAATAATGCAACAACTTGAAACAGAAATATATTAATAGACAATTTTCTAATCTGTATATAGGGCCCCCATAATTAAAGCATCATTTATTATGATGCACCTGCAGAGATGATTGAAGGTACACTGCTGAAATTATGCAAAGGAGAATTGTGTGAAAAACAAATTTTACTTCTTGGGACATAGGTGCAGCTGAGTGCACTGAGATGAGAGCTGTTCAGTAGTAATAATTTAATTTTAATCATTTGTGAGTGCTGCTACATTGCACTTATAGTATTAAAAGACCATTCATTATTAGTAACACGTTTTATCATTATGAAAGTAGTGCAGCAATATTAAGAGAATTTCATTAGATGAAATGGTTGTATCAAGGCCTAATATCTAAACACACCCACAAAACTCACTGAAGAGAGTAGAACATACCTGAAAGAAATACAAAGATAAATCAACAGAGTGCATGCAAGTAAAATAATGTTTAAAATTGTATACAAAATATAAAATTATATGCAAAATACCTGTCGTTGCATACCTACAATTTAGGTGATGTTTTCAGGGGTCAACCACCTAGACTACTTTATCCTGTGTTATTCCATAATTATGTATTTGATGTGACTTTTATTTACCTCTAAATTAAAGGCCACGAAGTAGTCCGGCCTCATGTATAATAACTAAACTATACTTCTATTCTTCGTGGGGGAGGGACACACGTACCCCGAAGACTTGTATCTTTCATTTTGTAAACGGTGTGTGTGTGTTTTTTTTTTTTTATGTCAATATTAATTTATTACTTAGTACCGTGCTTGGGTTGGAGGTTGAGAAGACGAAAGAAGATATTTGTTGACATTGGACTTGAACTTCTGTAGATTATAATTTTCAGGAAATACGTATGAAGGAAGGTTGTTCCAGAAAACGGCAGTTGAATGAATAAATGAGGAAGATGAAAAGTTGGTTCTGTGAGTTTGAAGTTGGACAGTAAATGGATGTTGGCTGGTGGCAGCACGTGTTCGGACTGTTTTGAAAGAGAGAGAGAGAGCGGGAATTATAGAAGCCAATTCAGAAGAACAGTGCCCATGGAAGTATCTGTAGAAGAGGCATGCAGCAGAAACAGTACGTCTATGAGAAAGCGAGTGGAGAGATTCTGTTAGAGATGAATCATTAATTAACCTAACTGCCCTCTTCTGAATGGAATCAAGAAGCCTGAGAGAGGTTTTGGGGGCACCATCCCAGATGTGAGAACAATATTCCATGGCAGGACGGATTTGCGATTTATACAGAGTGAGCAGCTGTTTGGAAGAAAAGTAATGCTGAAAGCGAAAGAGAAAACCAAGTTTTTTAGATGCAGAGGAAGCAATATTTGTAATGTGCTTGTGCCAAGAAAGATTAGAAGTCAGGGTAATCCCCAAAAGAGATATATCATTTTGCCTAGAAATCGGAGTGTCCCTAAAGATAAGCATAGGAGCAGAAGAATACTTTTTGCGAAATATAAGACGACTGAGCTTCAGAAGGATTGAAATCAACTAAGTTGTCTTTGCCCCACTGGAGAATTACCTGAAGATCTGCATTTATGGATTGGTAGCAGATTTTTGAGAAGTTGAAGCTGATTGAGCAGGACAAGGTTTCTCAAAATGGAAAGTGGAATGCAATGTGCTATCATTGGCAAAACTATGGATAGGATTTCCAGTCAATGGAAGAAGGTCATTAATATACAAGAGGAAAAGAGTGGGGGAAAGAACTGAACCTTGGGGGACACTGGCATTAGTGGAGAAGTTAGAAGACAAAGAGCCATCTACCATCACCCTCAGTGAGCGATCAGAGAGAAAACTGGATAACCAATTACTAAAAACAGTTGGCAAACCATAAGATGGAAGCTTGTTCAGAAGACCTTTATGCCAAACACGATCAAAAGCCTTTAAGATGTCAAGAGCAACTACTTGTGTTTCACCGAACTTTTCCATTGAATTAGTCCATAAATGGGTAACATAAGCCAGAATATCACCAGTGGATCGACACTGACGGAATCCATACTAGCGATCGTTGATCAGACAGAAGATTTCTAGGTAGTTTAAGAGTTGGCGGTTAATTGATTTCTCCATTACTTTAGGAAGAGTAGAAGTAATTGCAATGGGATGATAATTGGATGGGAGGGATTTGTCATCCTTTTTAGGAACCTGCTGGATATGAGCATTTTTCCAAGCAGAAGGAAAAACACCTTTGGAATAAAAAAGTGAAAAAAAGGCGGCAAAGAATTGGAGTAAGTTGAGGAGCACAGGTTTTGAGAACAATTGGAGAAATACCATCAGGACCTGGAGCTTTCTTAGCATCAAGATTCATCAAAATCCTTCTGATACCCTTTTGACGGAAGACCACAGGAGGCATTGAATGGAGCGTGTTGGGAATGGTAGGAGGTGTTTTACCAAGATCATTAATACATGAGTAGGAAGAAAAATGGGATGCTAGCAGGTCAGCTTTATCCTTGGCTGAAGTGACAACAGAGGTGGGAGCAGAGATGGGCAAAAGTTCCGGCCAATAGCTTTGGCAAGAGACCAGAATGCTCGGCTACCATTAGAGCAAGAAGCAAGTTTTCTACTCTTAGCCTGTTCAAACTCTAGTTTGGACTGATTAATAACTGCTTTACAATTGTTGCGAGCTTTGGTGTAGGCAGAAAATGAAACTGAAGAATTAGAAACAAGCCAATTACAATATGCAACATTCTTCTCTTGAACAGCCTTAGCAGATTTATTGGAAAACCAAGGTTTAGATAAAGGACGAGATTTTACATGGAGTGTGGGATAAATGATTCCATTCCTACAAGAATAATTTCACTGACACGATCTGAGCAAATGTTGACATGAGAAGTTTTGAAACAGTAATCCGACCAAGGAAAAGAAGAAAAGAAATCTCGCAGGTTATCCCATTTTGCCTTGTTGTAATACCAAATAACACGAGGATGGGTATAGCCATGAGATAAAGGCTCCATTGGAGAAGAAACAATCACCAAGTTATGAACTGAGGTGCCTAAAGGACCATTCACTTCGACGGTGTACTTAGAAGGGTTGTTTGTGAGAAAAAGATCAAGTGTGTTGGCTGTATGGTTAGGATTGTCCTGTGTTCTTGTAGGTAAACGAACAATCTGGTCATTAGTATTTGCAAAAGCCTCAGCATCTCAAACAGCTGGCTCAGTGTGACTAGTAAACAGAAGCCAGCTGGAGTTGTGAACATTTAAAATCACCAAGGAAAATTACTTCACTGTTAGGAAAGTTGGCCTTTTCCATGTTGCAAATGGCCTTCTCATGTTGCAAATAGAGGAAGTCAAGGAGCTCCAATTGATTAGTGGAGTTGGGAGAAAGGTAGAGACAATAGATGAATTTGACACAATGAGGTAGAGAGATTCTAAGCCAGAGAAGATCAAAGAGAGGAGATTCCAAATTGCCAAGTCTCTGAGAGGGAATATCAGAACGGACATATGCACAAGTACCACCTTTGAGCCGAAAGGAATCATACAGCGAATAATTTGGGCATCTGAGATGAGCAGTAGTTGAATCAACCGATAACTGAGATTCTGTTAGTAACAGAATTAGGTTAGTTACAAATCAAATAGGTATTTGTATCTACATTCACACAGGATGCATTATTTTGGTATAAGTGTGTCAGAGGTTTATCAGATTTAAAAAAAAAAAAAAAGAGGTAAATGATTTTATGATAAATGAAAGTAGAAGAGAAATTGAAGCTAAATGTAGAAAAGGGTGGATTTGATCTATCCAATTATGTTAAGAGAGATAGAAAAGAGATAAGCAAATCTTTAGCCATAATTATGGTAAAAAAAAAAAGTAAAATGCAGCCATTATCAACCCACTGCAGGATGGAAGCCTCCTCCTCAATGGATTTATGAGAGCATCAATTTCAGGGATTTCACTCTGGATGGGAGATGTGCAAATGTATTCCCAGTTGATGATGGGTGACATGTGTAATTACAAATCTATTAGCTTGACTTCTGTATCATGGGAAAATAATGGATCCAACTGTCTAGTTGGATACTATGACAGAGTAACTGATGCGAAAAATAATTTCAACGATATGCTGAGATTTGAGAACAGCTCTTTTGATACTGTTGCATATAAAAGAGTGCTATACACAAATTGGAGCAATATGGCATTAAGACCAAGTTACAAGGATGGTTGAGTGAGAGAAGACAGAATTGTTGTCAATGGGCAATGCTCTTTTTAGTCAAATGTTATTAGTGCAGGCCTCTACTGTTCAGTGCTGAACCTATTGTTTTCTGTATTAATGTTATTTGATGAAGGCATTTCAGGCTTAATGTCTAAGTTTGCAAATGATATGAAAGTTGGTATGGTGGTTAATGACAGTAATTTTTTTTTTTTTTTTTTTTTTTTTTAAAACCCCAAACACGAGGTATTAGAACCTATAGTACTTAGTACCGTGCGTGGGTTGGAGGTTGAGAAGATGAAAGAAGATATTTGTTGACATTAAGACTTGAGCTTCTGTAGACTATAATTTTCAGGAAATGTGTATAAAGGAAGGTTGTTCCAGAAAACGGCAGTTAATCCCATTTTGCATTCTTGTAATGCCAAACAATACGAGGTTTGGAATAGCCATGAGATTAAAGGCTTCATTGGAGAAGAGACAATCACCAAGTTGTGATCTGAGGTGTCTAAAGGTAAAGTACACTTCGACGGTGTACTTAGAAGGGTTGTTTGTGAGAAAAAGATCAAGTGTGTTGGCTTTATGGTTAGGATTGTTCGGTATTCTTGTAGGTATGTGAACAATCTGTGCAAGGTCATTAGTAAGTGCAAAAGCCTCAGCATCTCAACCAGCTGGGTCAGTGTGACTAGAAAACAGGAGCCAGCTGGAGTTGTGAAAGTTAAAATCACCAAGGAAAATTACCTCACTGTTAGGAAAGTTGGACTGGAGAAAGTCAGGTTGCAAAGAGCTCCAAGTAATTAGTGGAGTTGGGAAAACAGTAGAGACAACAGATGAATTTGACAGAATGAGGTAGAGAGATTTTAAGCCAGAGAATAGTGAAAAGAGGAGATTCGAAATTAGCAATTCTCTGACAGGGAATATCGGAACGGTCATATGCACAAGTACCACCTTTGAGGCGATATAAATCATACACGAATAATTTGGGCAACTGAGATGAGTAGTAGTTGAATCAGCCGATAACTGAGAATCTGTCAGAAAAAGTACATGGGGTTTGGCAGACTGCAAGTGGAAATGGACATCGTTGAGATTAGAACTGAGACCACATTTATTTGTGAAATGAACTAGGAAGTGTTTGGGAGGTTTAGATCTTTTTGCAGATAAGCTTACTCTATTAGTTTGACATTCATGGTGTATTCAATAGTAGGAAAAAGTGGGGATGACATGCTGTATGAAGTAATGAAATTTTTGGATATGGTGTACACATGATAAGAATATACCCAGAACTTTGACATAACGTTGCCTCGACAATGCCTCCCCATACACACTTTTTGGAAGTCTCCTTAGTCTTTGCTCTCTCTTTTAGTGTTTACAGAACATTGGTCTTTACTGCCTCTTAGTCTCTGCCACCCCTTAGTGATTGCCAACCTGGTGCTGTACACCACTTGTACTCCTTGGTTGGCGCAGCTTTGTGTACAATCTAAAACAGCTGAATGAATGAATGTCCAAAAACCACAATTGCCGGAACTTCAGACATTTAAGAAAAAATTAATTCTCTGAATAGTGCTGATGAACTGATTCTCCATATTAGATTACATTAATGCTGATTTAAATGTACTTAATGTAAAGTGAAGCAGTATTTAACTTAACTTTCAAAAACTCTGTTGCTAGCTTCATACTATACATTTTTTTGGCAATTAGTATTTTCACCTGTAGTTGAATAAGTAATCTAAATGAAGTCCTTAATTTACCAAATTTATTTCTTTACTATTATTATTATTATTTTTTAAAATTGCATATAGACAGGCTGCGTTTTCAATGTACAAAACAAACAAAAAAAAATAGTAAAATTTTGTTCTGCTACATTCAGTATTTCCTTATCAATCAGCCTATGTGACATTCATGCCCTATCTTTATACTTCACTCTTATTGGTCTGTAACAATTTGGTAAAAGCTGTCCTCCCGGTCTTATTGACATTAGCATTAGTAGAGGCATATGATGCAAGAAAGCAAGCTTATGCAGCATCAGCCAAAAAAAAAAAAAAAAAAACTTCCACTTCACTCCTCAGTTCGTTCGAAATACCTGTCCAGCTGAGCCTTAAATTTATTTAGGCTATCAACTTCCACAACAAGGGATGGAAGTCTGTTCCACCAACCAACTACCCACTGGCTAAAGGCAAGTTTTTGGACATCTATCCTACATCGGTCTTTCCTCAATTTGAATTTATGCCCTCTCAGGTGATTATTCTGAGCAAGAGGCAGAATCCCATCAGCATTGAGCATGCTCAACCCATTTAAAGCTTTATACACCTCTATCAGATCACCTTGCCGGTTCCTAGTCTCCAGACACTGTAATTTGCAAAACTTAAGGCTTTCTTCGTAAGAGCAACCCTTTGTTCCATTCACTAACCTTGTTGCCCTTCTCTTTACTCATTCCAGCAGCTCTACATCCTTCTTGAAATGAGACCTCCAGACATATACAGCCCTCCTGTATACAGTACTCAAGGTGTGGCCTGACCATTGCCTTACACAAGGGAATAATCACCTTATTCCTGCTAGAAAAATTCCTGTATATCATTGATAAGACAACATGAGCTACTCTTGCAGCCCATCTGCACTGCTCAGAGAAATTCATATCTGCCTGCACAATTACCCCAGGTCCTTTTCATTCTCTACTACTGTCAGTGTAGTACCACAGAGTTGATACATTGCTCTAGGGTTGCTGTTTCCCATATGTAGTACTTTACATTTGTCAATGTTAAACTTCATTTGCCACCTCTCAGCCCATCTGCTCAACCTTTCCAGATCCTGTTGCAGCAGCATAGCATCAGTAGTGTCCTTAACAACCCTGCCAACCTTTGTATTGTCTGCAAACTTGGACATTAAGCTTGATATACCATCATCAATATTATTTATAAATACGGAAAACAATAATGGACCCAAAACTGAACTCTGAGGGACTCCACTAATAACATTTAGTTCACGATGAGCAGTGTCCATTGATTACCACTCTGTCTTCTCCCCCTCAACCACCCCTTTATCCATAGCAGCAATTTGCCTCCAATGCCACACTGTTTCAATTTGTGCAGCAGTCTTCCATGTACAACAGTATCAAAAGCCTTTCTTAAGATCCAAGTATATACTTGGATCTTAAGTTATTCCCTCAATCCAGTTCTTTTGTGACTGCATCATGGTATCCAATCAAATTGGTCAGGCAAGACTTCCCCTTAACAAAACCATGCTATAGCTGAAGTCTTGTCTAGATGATCCTGCAGTGCTTCTTTAACCAGTGCCTCCATTAATTTTCCTGGAAGAGAAGTTAAACTCATAGGTCTATAATTACTTGTGTTAGCCTTTGATCCTCCTTTGTGAATTGGGATCACATTTGCACATCTCCAGTCTATGGCGAGTCCAAGGAAGCTCTTATAATTATGGCTAAGGGTTTGCTTACTTCCTTTGCTGCCTCCTTTAATATAACTGGATAGATCCCATCCACCCCAGGTGCCTTTCTTGTGTTTACCTTCAACAATTTCTCCTCCACTTATTTAACTCTGTTATTACAAGATTATCTAGCTTACTTCCATAGTTGAATATACCTCTGGCATTTCCCTCGCTGAATAACTCCTCATGTGTGAATGTCGATGTAAAATATTCATTGTTTGTTAGCTACCTGAGCAGGATCTTCAACATTTGAACTATCGATATCAAGTGGCCCAATCTGACCCTTCCTTCTAGAGTTTACATAAGTAAAGAACTCTTTGCTGTTTTTCTTTGCATCCCTTGCCCAAGATTTGTCGTAATCTGCCTTCGCCGGCCTAACCTACTTTGTAACTTGGTTACAGATCAACTTATATCTATCATAGGCTTCTGTGTCACATGTTAATTTATGTATCCCAAGCATTTTTCTTCTCTGCCATATGTCTCATTAGTTCATCTGACATCCATTTAGCCCTACACCTTGAACAATATTTCTTAGTTGGTATGTAAAGTCTAGTAGCTTCCAAGATAAGTTCTTTGAATGCTTCCCATTTTGAATTTGCTGTTGGTAACATGATCAATTGGTCCCACTGTATAGAATTTAAATACTGTCTCAGACCATTGTAGTCGCCTTTACGAAAGCAATTATCCTTCCCTTTACCCATGATGGTAGTTACGTCTTTGGGTAAATCTGACTTCAGCACACTGTGATCACTGCCAACCTAGTGGTTCATTTATCTGCAGATTCTTAATGCATGAAGAATCACTGCTGATAATCAAATCAAGAGTATTACTCCCTCTAGTTGCCTCCTGAACATGCTGATGTAGAAAACAATCATCCAATAAATCCACAAAAGCCTTGCTAGTGTGTGAGTGACCAATCCACAAATTCCAGTCAATATCTGGGAAATTAAAATCTCCCATTATAAAACTCTCTGATTTACTGGCCCACTCGATTTCCCTGTACATTTTCTTATTATACTCATCAGAGTAATTAGGCTTATAGCACACTCCTCCCAATTTTGATCTCCCAGTGCTTATGTCACACCAAACTGACTCGACACTGCACTGTCCAGCGATGTCGACTGGCTTCACTTCCTTGGATTTTGTGTTTCTTAACTATTAACATGAAGGTGACCTGACCAGATTGTTAACAAGGGATGGCAGTGTCAAAAAATAAGGTAACTACAGCAGTGCAAGTTAGAGATGCCATTCTGTGCATTTATTTTTTGAAACTTAACCTTTATTGATATTAATTTTTATTAATCTTCATAGTAGTTAAATCTCTGCCTTCTAATGTCGGAGACTATGTCTGTGGGCCATGTTTGAATTGCTCTAGAAGTAGAAAACTTGCAGAACCAAATTTGCTTGTTGGCTCTCTGTTTATCATTTAAATGTTTCAGTAAATATTATGCAGGTTTGGAGATTATTTTGCAGTTTCCACTTTCATCCAGTGTTCAAGACAGGTGTACGGTCAGGTGACATTGCAGTACAGGTACTGTATCAATGAGAAAACTAAAAAACTAAGAAAAATGGCTTGCCATCTACCTCAAGTTTGCCATATAAATTGACTTCTATTCTCAAATTTTTTTGGTTCAATTCAACCGAAAGGTTATTATTCAGAGAGGAAAAAATGTTTCTTCTGTGAATGACCTTTTTTTTTCTTGCATTTATTTCAAGGCAACTGAAGGGTTCTGATAACTGTGGAAAACTTTCCTGTAGCAACCACGGTGGTCATATTTTGAAAATTGGTAAGCGAGTCAACTTGAAACGAAATGTGTAGTATGGCATTTTTCCTTCAAAAAGTGAAAAAACAAAAATATAAAATTACAATTAAAATACATTTTTTTTTATCAATCAGTCAATCCTGGTATTTATTTGTTATATGTTTATTATTAATATGTATCCGTTCTATATAAACTATAATATTATTTATAACAGTTATTTTAAAAATAGCGAAGAAGTCTACTTTTTTATGTTTTTCTTTAGATTTTACTAGCTTTAAAATTAAAATCTCCTTCTGAAGATTTTAAAAAGGTTTTAAATTCTGAACAGGACATGTTAAATTTTTTTTTTCACCTTTAGAAAATTTATTAGAAAATTTTCTAATAAATTTTCTATAAAACAACGGTTTCTCTCTTTCTGCCAAGCAGCTTTTATTAAGCTGAAAACTTTCTGATGAAGCATTTGAATGTGGAATGCTTAATATGGAGCTTACAATTCGAGAAAAATTATTTGCCTCCAGAAATTGAGAAAAATTGCACCCATTTTTTATGAACACGCCTTTTCGTTTCTTCATTACTTCAAATTAATACATTATACATGTAATTTAAAACAACAAAAAAAATTATCAGTTCTCATTTTTCTCTTATTAGAATTAATTTTTTAACAAATCCATTAATTCCAATAAAAATTAAAAATATTTAAAATCAATAAATTAACAGTTTTTACAGACAGTCATGTGATTCTGCTTTCTATGTATATTATAAGAGAATGCACAACAAAGCTACTGATGAAATAAGGTAGGTGAAAGGTGATTATGAGAAAGCACTAGCAAAGAGTGTGCTAAGAATGAGTCCCATATGCGAATTTGAGAGAAGAGTAAATCTAGTAGTTCCTTTAATTGGATGCAATGGAAGATCCATAGAAACCCCAGCAGAAATGGCACTTGAACATATACTTCTCATTGGTATTTATTGTTGAAAGCAAGCGTGAAACTCTGGGAAATATTAGGGAATGACATTGTTGTTAAATAAGTGAAGTAATATAATAATCTCAGAGAAGTGTTTCTTAGAAAGTTACTGATGAGATAGGGCAAAGCTCCGGGGAAGATGGTATATATTCATTTGTAATTCAAAAAGGTTGCATATGAATGTATTAAACCATTTATAGCTACATACCTCCTCTTTGGCACCACATTTTTTGTGCTAAAGAGGATTCAGGTAACTATAAACTAGTTTGTGGTAGGGAAGATAATGAAGTCTGTGGTTAAGGATGCCATTGAGGACTATCTGGACAGCATGGTTCATTAAGGGGAGGTCATGCTTGACCAATCTGGCAAAAGTGGCATACTATGATGTATGCAAGGCTTCTGAAAAGGCGTCAACAATCTTGGAAGCCATCGTGCAGAGACCTTAGACATGTGCAGATGGTCATGTAAAATGCTGGGGGCAGCCCCATAACTATTTCCCACTGCATTTGCGATGAAATGAATTATCACACATCTGTCACTCAGCACCAGTTTCTCAACCTTTGCAACTGTCTGTGGATGTTGACGGCCTTCCTCTCTTGGCTCGTCAAAGACACTTGTACGACTGCACTGGGACTCCTGTTTCCACTTTTTTTTTTTTACAGTGTCATAGGATGGACAATTCTGCCCATACACAGCTTTTATTTCTTCGTCAATTTCTTGAGCTTTCTTGCCCTGCAAATGCAGGAACTTGATCAGTGCTCGATACTCCACTTTGTCAACCATAGCATCCTTCCTCAGATTCCACCTCTGGTGTACGATCACCAACGGGAATGAAATTTCACATGTTAGTTATTGAATATTTAGACAACTTATATTAAAAACTGCATCTTCCTACTGATGTTTTATTTAGGTCAGGGTATGAACTTTTTGATACCCCCTCGTATATCGTTGGCCCATCACTTTCTTTGATGACTGCTGCATGTTGTTATGTCATTGATTGGATAAGATTCTGAATGTATTCCTGGGAAATCTCATGGTACCAAATGTGGATTAATGTCTCCTGCAGTCTCTAAGTGTTTTTGGTTTCTTTTGCATTACTGAAACATCTTTTATTCAGTAGAACAAGTTTCATTTGGATTGAGATCTGGACTGTTCCCATGCCATGCTATTGTGTGAATTGATTTATCATTCAGATACTTTTACACTTATGGACAGAAAGACAGCGAAATAAATCACATTTATTTAAGCCAGAGTGCAACCTTTCATAAACTTAAAACTTTTGCTAATTTTATGAAGTAGTACTTATGGTTTTGGCTCTATGACATGGAGCAGAGCCGTCCCGAAAAAAAGGCAGTTGTCAATGTTCACATAGTGATCTCTAATTTTGGGAAGCAATTTTGTCTCAAGAATGCCATTGTACACCTAAGCATTCACTGTACCCTTCACAAATTCAAGACGACCAGCTCCTCTGTGTGAAATATAGCCCCATATCATTTGATATGCAGAATATTTAATTTTGGAGATGTTACAGCCAGGATGAAATCCTTGTCCATCTAACAGTTTTTTGGCTGGCCAAACCATGCAAGTTGAATTTTGATTCATCAAGGGAAATAAGACATTTCCACTTGCTCAGACCAACCAGCATGCCCTTTTGCCCACTTTAGCTGCTGGGCTTTCATTTTTGTGTGTGTCAAAAGTGGGTCCTTTTTCCCTTGGGCAATGCGCTACTAATCCTGATGAGAAAAGGCATATATGTACTTTAGCTATACTTGCCTTTACTCCTGTATTCTCCTCCTTCTCCCATGCTGTTTTGAAATCTCTCTATAAGGATTTTTTGTTTTGGACTCACAGATGGACAAGAAATCTGTCCTGTGCTATAGAAAATATTTGTAGATGTTCACTTCCTTTCTTTCTGTTTAGACTACCAATTTCTGATAATTTTTCATAATAAATGTGCCACTGTTGACTGATTACAGTGAATTCTTTTATCTATTTCATCTGTAGAAATGTCCCTTTGCATTCAATGCACCAGCAACACTTTTCCCACATATTGTTAATTGTAAAAACTTAGCCATTGCAATAGCACAGAATATGGGGCTTGTGGCATACACACTGTTTTTATACTGCCACTAGGGTAATTCAATTATGTATGATATCATCTAAAAGCTTGCTAGAGATGGATGATGCAATAGGGTAATCTATTACAAAACAAATTATACATTGTCAGATTTCACAGAAATTTGATGAATTTTGCAACTGATTCAACTTTTGTGACACCACTGCACCTTTCATGTTTGGGATTTTGATAAATATATATATAAAAAAGAACTTTCACATTGAAAAACAATTGAAAGCTATATTAAAAAAAAAAAAAATCATACAGCTTTAGAGCTTTAATTATTATGTTCATCTGTTCATAGAAATTTAAATTTTATTTGAAACATATGAAAGTTTATTTTCCTGTTATTTTGAGAATAATAAAGTTCTGCCAGAAGCAACGATGGCTAGAAATTTATGAAAACTTGAAAAAACTGTTATGAAAACTGGGTGTTACTAAAATTGAAATTAAAAAACTTATTAAATCATAATACCCATAACATTTATAAAATACTGAATCTTTAAATATTTTGGGTTAATGTGTTTTTCAGTTTTCATGATAAGCTCAGTGTGTGCTTGGTTTTGCACAGTAAGCTCAACGAATGGACTGTCTGTTCAAATCCTGTTTTAAGAAATTTTATGCTACTGCAGTTTCTGGAATTTTAGCAGTCCTAACTACAATTAAAGCCCAGTAGTCCAGCATCTGATTTATCTAGGAAATACAATAAACTTACTCTGAGTGGGCCTTTATATAATAATAAAAATTCTTACCACATTTGGCCCTTGCAGGTGGCACAGTGGTCATAATAAGTCCTCTCTCACCCAGTGGAAAAGGCCCAATTTTTAATCTCATCAATGGCATGAAGATTTTTTATGATGTGACTGTTAGTCAGTCTTGGATAAGGATTGCATGATCTTCCAGAAGTGAGTTGTTTTGCCTAGCAAATAGCAAACTTACCAATTAATATATGCAAGGTATACTATACTGATGCCTCATAGCCTGTGAGGTATCAGTGTATTGTATATTTCAATATATTCACCAGTATATTGAAGTAACTGCAGTGATGCATAAAGCATATAATGTAGTGTTCTAGAATTGAGGCATGTTTGTATGCTCAATTAATTTATGGCTTGGGGGATTATTGGATTGTCTGTTGCTGTTTGTTTGAAAAATCAATGATTCATTAATAATTAGCGATTGCAACCTTAAGACTTTCTCTGTCTTATGTGTCTATGATGAAGATTAGGTCAACAATGCATTTTAGTTATGTTTGTAAATTGAAGTGATATTTTAATCATTTGTAAAATTAATTATTAAATCACAAATCACCAAACTTTAATCATTTGTATTTGATCAGGGGAAAAATAAACATCTGAAGTTATACACTTAACGACACCAATGTTATAAATGCATAATCAGCCCATGTAAAATGAATAAAAGTAACACTCCTCTTACAATACCAGTAACATCTCCTTTCTCCTCCAGTGATTGGTAGTGCAACACATAGTCAAAGTTAAATTCAAGAAAGAATATCCATGAATCATCCATGGATGCTGATTATTCTTCCAACCAGGATGATCCAATTCTAGAAATATATGTGGAAGGAGATATGGACACTGGACGGCCTACATTTCCAAAAAAAAAAAGACAAACAAGACTGACTGCCATGCTGAAAAAACATTCAGATACAGCTTCTTGTACTCATCTCAAGTAATGCCTTACATTTTACAATGGAATTGCAGAGGACTTCATAGCAGTATCGATGATATTCATTACCTTATTCACAGCTACTCTCCAGCGCTGACCGGGCTAGCTGGGTGGGTAAAGTGCCTACCTGGCAACCCAAAGGTCGCAGGTTCGAATCCCGCCTTGGGCTTGGATCAAAGTACTGCAAAAACCTTGGGAGGTGCATTATGGCCACAGAAGCCGATGCGCCAAAAACTACCAAAAAAAAAAAAAAAAAAGCTACTCTCCAGTTGGTTTCTGCTTGCAGGAAACCTATTTTAAATTCTCAAATTCCCACTTCCATAAAGAACTACTCTATATAATAAAAAAGATTGCAGTACATTGAATTCTGCCTGTAGTGGTGTAGCCATCTTAATCAACTCACAGATCCCAGCCAAAAAAATTGTTCTTCAAACAGAAATTGAAGCTGTTGCTGTACGTTTCGTTACAAAGATTGCAATAATGCTTGTTTCAATCCATCTTGAAGGCCTTTTAATACAATTACCTTTCCCTGTCTATCTATTGAGAGATTTCAATGGCCATCATCCCTTATGAGGTTCTTGTAAATTAGATAGATGTGGCTGACTAATTGAAACCTTTCTGGATAAGCAAAACCTTAACCATCCTTAATACTCGTGGACCTATTTACATAAAATTGCCAACTGGACAAACTTCTGCAATTGATCTCCCGATATGCTCCCTGATACTGTTTCCAGTCATGGAATGGTCCATTATGGATGAACCCATGAGCAATGACCATTTTCCAATTATTTTTAATCTGCTCACTACACAACCACCATTAGCCCAACCTTGCAGGAAATGGAAATTCTCTCGAGCCAACTGGCTCAAATTTCAGTCAGCAATTACACTGAAAGAAGAAATTATACGGTTGCAACCTATATGACAGAATATATCACATCCCAATTGTTATCAGCTGCTAAAAACTCAATTCTATTATTGAATCCTCTGCCCCTGCAGCATTTTAACTATTGGTGGAATGACGAATGCACGAAAGCAAAGAGGGAAAAAAAAATAAAGCATGGAATTTATTTCAACGATCCACAACCACAGCTAATCTCTTTAACTATCAGAAATGAAGTGCAAAAGTAATTTTCATTCAAAGACAAGCCAAGAAAGATTCCTGGTCTCAGTTTGCATTGACTGTAAACAGAAACACTGACTCCAGATTAATATGGAAGAAAAATTAGGCAGCTTTCTGGCAAGTTTCTGACCATCCCCTTCCACAATTTTTTCCTGGAATGGGCAAGAACTATTGCTCCTCTAGATGTAGCAAATGCCTTGGGCAAAACCTTTGTCCAAGTCTCAGTGGCATCAAGCTATTCCCTGGAATTTCAGAAAATAAAGAACATCACTGAACAGTGACCTAACAACTTTTGCACCTATCTAATCTTACCATACCTCTTTAGTATTGGGAACTTTTACAAGCCATTAGAACAATGTGCAGCAGGGCCTGATGGAATATATTACATCATGTTACAACACCTTGATGACAATTATTTATAACTGCTGCTTTTATTTTATAATCGAATATTTCTGGAAAACATTTATCCTACATCTTGGAATCACACCACAGTTCTGGCCTCTTTGAAACCTGCTAAAGATCCCACCAGTCCTTATAGTTATTGGCCAATTTCCCTCTCTAGCTGCCTCTTTAAAATTCTTGAGAAAATTATCCACACAACTTGTTTGGATCATTGAAGACCAACATCTAATCAGTAATAGTCAGTCAGCATGGCTTTTGCCAAAACAAGTCTGCCTTAGATCTCATGATCAAGGCTGAGTCTGCAATTTGCAGTGCCTTTGTTAAAAACGAATACCTTGTTATGGTTTCCATAGACCTAGAGAAGGCATATGATACTACCTGGCATCACAGCATTCTCAGAGATCTGCATGCCCTTGGTCTATGAGGCAACTTGCCTATATTTATTAACCTTTTATGGTGTCGCTCTTTTCAAGTCTGATATTTTGACTCCCTTTCTACGACATTCTTGCAGGAAGGAGTTCTGCAAGGGCCTGTACTGAGTGCAACCTTTAGAATTGTCTCTATTACAAAAGAACTTCTAAATACTGTTAAGGCTTACCTTTATGCAGATGATCTTTCTCTTTCTTGCCATTCTCAAAACATGATCTATTGAGTGTCAGTTACAGATATCTGTGAATAAATTACAAAAGTGGGCAATGCTCAATGGCTACCTTCTTTCACAACAGAAAACTGTTGCTGTACACTTTTGCAATCAACATAAATTGCATACAGATCCCAAACTTCACATGTCAAACTTTACCATTCCAATTTCCAGCAACATCAGCTCCTTGGGATTAATCCTTGACACACAGTTAAACTTCTTTGAACATTTTAAATTTGTACTTAATATCTGCCTCAAAGAGATAAATGTACTAAGAGCTTTATCTGCCCTGTCTTGGGGAGCAGATCGATGTCGTTGCTTCGATTATATAGGGCACTGATTAGATCCTGTTTGGATTATGGGGCTCCAGTCTATGAGTCTGCCCAAAGGAGTGTACTAAACTGGCTGGATCCTATACAACACAGTGCATTATGGATTGCACTTGGAGCCTTCAGGATATCTCCAACTCATAGTCGATATATTGAAGCTCACTAACCCCTTTTCGACCTCTGCAGAAAAATGTTACTACTGAAGGTATGCAGCCAAAATAAAAAGTTGCTTTCTGCAACATTTTATTTTATTTACGTGTTTATCCACCCATACTTCTTCAATCCACAATTACCTGATCTCTATAGAAATAAACCTAGTAAAATAAGACCAGCAGTCTTCTCGAAATATCACAGAGTTGGAAAGTTCCTCTTCACAATATCAACAAGTAATGAATTACTTTCACCCTCCTCAACTGAACTTTGATACTTACTTTCTTCAAAAGGGAAGGGATCTTCTACCGACTCTCGACTTAAAACAACTCCATGCAAGCCATATTCAGAGCTATGTTGATTTCCTGCCAATATACTAATGGGTCCAAATCTCAATCAACTGTTGGAGCAGCAGCGTTTCCCTCTGCTATTATTTCAGCTTCCCATCCACCTGAGTATAGCAACTTTTCTGCAGAACTTCACGGGATAAAATTAGTTCTAGAAAATCTGAATTGTTACCCAGCTCCAAATTATATAATTTACAGACTCTCTCAGCTCAATTAGAGCAATGCAAAATCCCTCCTATATGAATCATCCTGTTTTAAACCAAATCAGGAAGTTGCTGTTGAAAATCGAATATCATCAGCAATTAATGAACTTTTGTTGGATTCCAGCACATTCAGGGATAAAGGAGAATGAACTGGCGAATATATTTGCAAAAAATCCCTCGACTTTAAATTTGACATCTGTCCATATTCCAGCCTCTGACTACGATGTCTTCGCGGAAGCAGTGGAAAGAGCTATGGCATGCCCTGACTAATAATAAGCCGACCGGGCTAGCCGGGTGGGTAAAGTACCTGCCTAGCAACCCAAAGGTCACGGGTTTGAATCCCGCCTTGGGCTTGGATCAAAGTACTGCAAAAACTTTGTGAGGTGCATTATGGCCACAGAAGCCGATGCGCCAACAACTACCAAAAAAAAAAAAAAAAAAGACTAATAATAAACTTTTCCAGTTGAAACAGGACCCAAAATTTAGACATTCGAGCATCCAGACAACAAGAAGGGAAGAAGTGATACTTGCACCGGCAAGAATAGGACATACTCATCTGACCCTTCCTCAGTGTCCACACTGCTCAGTGCAACTAACAGTCAAACATATTCTTATCGACTATTCTCAATATCAACAGGACAGAACATCAGTTCTGATTTACTTAACTAATCCTCAAGAACTGCTATCACTAGAGTGTATTATTAGCAATAAAGCAAATATT
The DNA here is from genome assembly GCF_048544385.1 of Mastigoproctus giganteus. Classification (NCBI taxonomy): domain Eukaryota; kingdom Metazoa; phylum Arthropoda; class Arachnida; order Uropygi; family Thelyphonidae; genus Mastigoproctus; species Mastigoproctus giganteus. Next base: position 133,194,445 of record NC_143582.1, read on the forward strand.
AATGAACTTTTCTGCTTTCTGAAAAAAATTGGAATATATCATTGATTCTGAAATGAAATTGAAGTGGCTTCAATTCTGAATTATTTCCTAACATATACCTATGGACAGGTGCATTATAGCCAGTGTAGCTTATGCACCACTAAACACACACACACATGCATCCTAGCTAAATTAGTATTTAGTTTGGATTTTTAAGTTGTAATTATTATTAAATTTTAAAATTTTATGTTATTAGATAAAAAAAATAAAATTAATATGCATTCTCTTGAAAAGTGTAACACTATTTGACTGACTGTTCTTATTTTAGAATCATACATTTGAATCACATTAGGGGGGGGGGAAACCAACCAAATTTTATATATTTAGTAAAATCAATGCCAGCAAGTGAGAAATTGATTACTATTATTTCTCTTTAATGAAGGTATTTTATGCATTTTGCAGTAAAATGAATCCAGAATCATTAAAACGAATTAAGGTGTGTTAACCAGAAGCAGTTCATAACAAAATTTAAAACAAGTGCAGAATGCTTGTGTGAGCCTCAAATGCTACTTACACATTTTCATTTAGAATGAAGATTGGATATCAGAATTCAAAAGCTATAAGATCATTATGGTGGTCAAGTCTGAATATAGTTTCATGAGGCAACTATGATATTGGTGACTGTTTAGATTATGTTTTGAAGTGAATTGTCATTGCCATTTAGGTAAGTCTATCTATTTTAAATGTTTTGCGACATGGCTTCTAAGTTATGGTAATTAATAATAATGTGTTTTGTTTTATGACTTAAGCTTCTAATACGAAATAGATATGTTCTGTTCTTTCAGGTTTTCATTATTGTCATGGTTTGATTCCACGTAACATTAATGAGGAAGATAAACGTAGAATTTTATTGTTATTCATATTGAGAGATCTTAATTAATATTAAGAATCATATAATATTCAGGTAATAAGTTGAGGTCAGATATCTGGGTACATTGGAATTATCAGATACAAGGTAGCCAAGAGTTTTTATGTATTCCATAAAAACACTTAAGTTTTTATGACATACATAAAACCTAGAGTTCCTTTTCTTTTTCTTGTTTTAGGTTCTTTTCTGTTTTTATAGTGATTTCAAATTAAAGCCCTTATAACCTTAATATTTAATACTGTGTATTTATTGAAGTTTGAGAAAACAGAAGATACTTGTTGACATTGGAATTGTAAATTGTAATTTTCTGGAACTATATGAAGTTTGTTCTAAAGAACAGAAGTAGAATCTAACAGATTAACTAGGAAAAGCTAGTTTTGTGAGTTTGTTATGAAATGCATGATGACTCGTTGAGGTATGTGTTATAAATGCATACCAACTTGTTGAGGCACGTTTTTAGGCTGGTTTGGAAGAGAGAGCTGAATTCCAAATGCCGATACAGAAGAAAAGTGTCCATGGAAAATATCTACAGGGAAGGCACATAGCAGAAACTGAATTTCTGTAATAGATAGTGGACCGAGCTAACAAAACTTCTAGTATTCCTTGTAGATTAATTATTAGTAAAACGGACTTACATATTGTTTTCATTGTTAGAGTAAAAGTTTTGTATCTGTTGTCCATTTTCATATAAATTAAATGTTTTATATCTTTTTGTTTTGTTTAAAAAATATATTCAAGATTAGATGCTACCTGTGAAAAATTAGTCACCAGCTGGGGAGAACAGCATATTTAGCATTAGCATTAGTAGAGGCATTTGATGCAAGAAAGCAAGCATATGCAGCATCAGCCAAAAAAAAAAAAAACCCCACTTCCACTTCACCCCTCTGTTCGTTCAAAATACCTGTCCAGCTGAGCCTTAAACTTATTTAGGCTATCAACTTCCACGACAAGGGATGGAAGTCTATTCCACCAACCAACGACCCGCTGGCTAAAGGCAAATTTCCTCACGTCTATTCTACATCTGTCCTTTCTCAATTTGAATTTATGCCCTCTCAGGTGATTATTCTGAGCAAGAGGAAGAATCCCATCAGCATTGAGCATGCTCAAACCATTCAAGGCTTTATACACCTCTATCAGATCACCTCGCCGGTGCCTAGTCTCCAGACACTGTAATTTGCAAAACTTAAGCCTTTCTTTGTAAGAGCACCCCTTTGTTCCATTCACTAATCTTGTTGCCCTTCTCTGTACTCGTTCCAGCATCCAGACCTGTATACAGTACTCTAGGTGTGGTCTGACCATTGCCTTATACAAGGGAATAATCACCTCCTTATCCCTGCTAGAAAAATTCCTATATATCATTGACAATACACCATGAGCTACTCTTGCAGCCCGTCTGCACTGCTCAGAAAACTTCATATCTGCCTGCACAACCACCCCCAGGTCCCTTTCATTCTCTACCACTGTCAGTGTGGTACCACAGAGTTGATACGTTGCTCTGGGGTTACTGTTTCCCATATGTAGTACTTTACATTTGTCAATGTTAAACTTCATTTGCCACCTTTCAGCCTATCTGCTCAACCTTTCCAGATCCTGTTGCAGTAGCATAGTGTCAGTAGTGCCCTTGACAACCCTGCCAACCTTCGTATCGTCTGCAAACTTGGACATTAAGCTTGATATATCATCATCAATATCATTTATAAATACAGAAAACAATAATGGACCCAATACTGAACTCTGAGGGACTCCACTAATAACATTAGTCCACGATGAGCAGTGTCCATTGATTACCACTCTCTGTCTTCTCCCCCTCAACCACCCCTTTATCCATAGCAGCAATTTGCCTCCAATGCCACACTGCTCCAATTTGTGCAGCAGTCTTCCATGTGCAACAGTATCAAAAGCCTTTCTAAGATCCAAGTATATAATATCAAAGTTATTCCCTGCATCCAGTTCTATTGTGACCCCTCGATGTGGGCACCTGTACGTGGTGAGGGGACCTCCCAGTGACGCTGCTGGACTTCCAGACTAGCATCACTGGGATCCAACGCCCACAGCCCAGGTTCCAGGCTTACATCAATGGAATCCAGCGTGTTTGCCGTGCACTGCGACCCGTGGAAATTCGGAAAGGGGGATCCTGGTGGTTGAGGGGCCCCAGCTTCAATACACCACTTTGGCCCCTGCTTCGACAAGACGGGTGGTCCTGGAAGGCCCGGCTAGTAGGCTCGCCTGTGAGGGTCAACCGTGTCAATGCCATGCCCCTACCCTCATGGTCCGAGGGACAGGATTCAGGCTGGCGGCGGTGCGGGTATAGTGTCTGGATAGCCCTGGCGTTCCACTCCTGAGCGCATTTATTGCATGCCGGGTAGTGGGCATCCCTTTGGGCTCCGTGGTGGGTGGGGAGTCCGAACACTGAACAATTTAAAAAACTATATGAATCCTGATAAACTTACTCCTTCAGGGGCTCCAACCCGGTCCCTATCTGCAAATTTAGACACAGATACAGATAGCATTATTGCTAAAAAGAGGCAGCGAACGGAATTACCATCAGGGCCTGTCCCAAGGTTCTTAATCATGCATTCTACCAATGAGACACCGATTGGTAAAATGTCGCCCTTTTTTATTCAAAAAGGGTTAGACGGGTTAGCAGGTTCACCCAAATCAGTTAAGAGGCTTCGTTCTGGAGACCTTTTAATTGAAACTAAAAATGACAAGCAATCTGAACATCTACTCCGAACAACATCAATCGGAGGAATACCTATAACAGTGACACCACAATGAACACTCAATTCATCGAGAGGTGTCATTTCGGAGGGGGGGCCTTCTCAACGTAACTGAGGAGGAAATCTGCTCCGAATTAAAACACCAGGGAGTTATTGCCGTAAAGAGAATTACTGCGCAAAGGGATGGAAAAATAGTTAAAACCAGGAGCGTTATCCTGACTTTTAACTCTCCTAAACCTCCTGACGAGATAAAAGCTGGATACATCAACTGTTCAGTGCGTCCATACGTTCCGAACCCTTTACGGTGTTTTAAATGCCAGAAGTATGGACATTCTCAAATGGCCTGCCGTGGAGTCCTTGCAGCCGCTCGATGCAGTGCAAAGGACCACGAAACAAAGCATGTTCAGCCGCAAAAACCCGCCTGTATTAACTGTGAAGGCGAACACCCGGCCTACTCACGAGCATGCCAGAGGTGGAAAGAAGAAAAAGAAATTCAACGGCTGAAGGCAGAGCTAAATATATCATACCAGAAGGCAAGGAAATCGGTCAAACTCCTGAATATCAACAAACCTACCTACGCCCAGAAGGTAGCAGGGAGATGTTCCGTCGGAACTCAGACGGACATGACCATTCCTCCAAAGGAGTCTTTCACTCCCATCGCGCGGTATTTCTTAAGTTCTAAAAACCTGCACAAAAGGACCAATCAGCTGCCACTCCTATATCGGTACCTCCTAATGCTCCACAAGTAACAAAGGCAATTATGAAAGAAAAGAATAAGAAAGGGGAAGTCCCCCCCTAGTACCCAAGAAAAGATGGATGTCGAACAGAAGGAGGTACGCGAAGATTCAGTCTTGGAACTCTTTGCGGAGGAAGAAATGGACACAGGACAGCGTCCATTCTGCCCCAAAAAAGATAAATCCAAGACTGATAAAAGTAAGCCCTCAGCACCTCGGAAGCCGCCTGATGGACCCACCAAGCCAAAATAATGGCTAAATTCCTACAATGGAATTGTCGTGGATTCCGGCAAAATATTGATGACATCAAGGCCCTCCTGCAAAAGCACGAGCCAGTTTGCTTTTGTTTGCAGGAGACATATCTAAAGGCAAATGATGATCCCACCATGCACAACATCACATTTTTTCGAAAGGATAGAATTGCGGATGGCTCTGTACATGGGGGAGTGGCTATCCTTGTGGGTAACCAGACCCCAGTGCAGCCCTTGTTAATTACAACCAGCATAGAGGCTGTTGCAATTCGCCTTTCAGTTTTATTTTTATTAACTGTGTGCTCCATTTATTTGCCACCTGGGACTGACATCACCCAGGCAGACCTTGATGATCTTCTAACGCAGCTGCCCCCCCTTTCTTACTTCTCGGGAATTTTAACGGACATAACACCCTGTGGGGTAGTGCTAACATCAACGGAAGGGGACGAGTCATAGAGCGTATGCTCAGTGACAATGACCTTTCCCTTCTAAATACTGGAACAAACACCTTCTTCCACATGCCTACCCGTACTTTTTCTGTCATTGATCTCTCTATCTGCTCCCCTTCTCTACTCCCTTCACTCACTTGGGAAGTGTAGGAGACTCCATACGGAAGTGATCACTTCCCCGTGATAACCTTGTTACACAGTGGGAGACCATGTCTTCCTTTTAGGTTACCACGGTGGAAGATTGATCAGGCTGACTGGACTGCCTTCCAACATCAGGCAAATTTTGATCTTAGCACAGTCAGTCAAGAGCTGATCAATGACACAGTAAAGTACATCACAGAAATCATCGTCCAAGCAGCTGCTAATGCTGTCCCAAACACATCAGGCTGGTTTCCACCATTTCCCAAACCTTGGTGGAATTCACAATGCACAGCAGCAAAAAAGGCTCAAAACAAAGCGTGGGGGATATTTCGACGATATCCTACCACGAACAACCTTATAGCCTTCAAACGTGCACGAGCCAAAGCACGCTACATGCGTCGTCAGAGTCAAAAGGAATCGTGGATCCGTTTTACATCATCTATTAACCAGTCTACCAATTCTAAGGTAGTCTGGGATAAAATCCGGAAAATGAAGGGGAAATATACATCCTACCCTTCTTCAATCCTAGATTATAATGGATGCGCTATTGCAGATCCAACTGCAATAGCCAATGCTCTTGGGGAAACATTCTCTAATATCTCTGCAACATCCTCGTACTCCCCAGAGTTCCTGGTCCTGAAACATAAACTGGAAAAACAAGCACTTAATTTTAAGTCCAAGGGCCTCTATCCCTACAACGGGGCATTCACTATAGAGGAACTGAAAAGAGCCTTCACTCTTTCCAAAGCCAGTGCTGTTGGATCAGATGGCATCCATTATGAAATGATTAAACATCTTTCACCAAAATCTATGGATTGTCTGCTCCTTCTGTATAACAGAATCTTTATTGAAGGGCAGTTTCCGGACTCCTGGCGAAAGGCAATCGTTCTTGCCTTTCCTAAGCCAGGAAAGGATCCAAAAGTCACCACCAGTTAACATCCTATTGCTCTGACTAGCTGTGTGTGCAAAATCCTGGAGAGAATGGTTAATTCTCGTTTAATATGGTATCTTGAATCAAATGACTTTCTCTCCAACATCCAGTGCGGCTTCCGAAGGAACCAGTCCACTTTGGACCATCTTATTAGATTGGAAGCATCCATCTGGGATGCTTTCCTAAAACGCGAACACTTGGTGTCGGTGTTCTTTGACATGGAGAAAGCGTATGACACAACTTGGAGATTTGGCATTTTAAAAGATTTATATAGCCTAGGCCTAAGAGGGCATCTGCCCTTTTTTATTCAAACCTTTTTAGCCAATCGATCGTTCCAAGTTCGTGTGGGATCCTTACTCTCTCGCTCCTTTAGCCAAGAGGAGGGAGTACCACAAGGATCAGTATTAAGTGTCACGCTTTTTGCCATCAAAATAAATTCCATCACAGAACAACTTCCTCCAACTGTACACAGTGCCCTCTATGTTGATGACTTTAGCATTTTTTGCCAGTTGTGCAACATGAGGGTTATTGAAAGACAATTGCAGAAAGCCATTGATAGTCTGAATTCCTGGGCACTTGCTAATGGCTTCAGGTTCTCGCCGGAGAAGGCCGTTTGCGTACACTTTTGTCGCAAGCGTAACCTTCATCCTGAACCTGAATTAAGGCTCGGACAAAATGCTATTCCAGTAGCAGCGAACACAAAATTCTTGGGACTCATATTCGATAAAAAACTGACCTTTTTGGATCATATTCGTCAACTCCGCACAAAGTGCACACGTGGGCTTAATATTCTCTGCTCGCTCTCCTCTACATCTTGGGGAGCAGACCGATGTACCCTTCTTCGGCTTTACCGTGCACTTGTGCGATCCAAACTAGATTATGGGTCCCAGGTATATTCCTCAGCCAGAAACAGTGTCCTGCGATGGCTGGACCCCGTCCATCATCAGGCCCTACATATTGCTACTGGAGCATATCGCACATCTCCTGTCCAGAGCTTATACGTCGAAGCAAACAAACCACCGTTATCGCTTCGACGTAAGCAGTTGTCTTTAAAGTATGCTTTAAAACTGAAATCCCTGCCAGACCATCCTACGTGGCCATTTGTTTTCGAGCCACGATGGGAAAATTTATACAATACCCGTAAGACTGCCAATCGTCCTTTTGGTATTCGTCTCCAAGAGCTACTCAAAGAACTTAATATCAAGGTAGACAAGGTTGCCCAAACACCAAAGCAACCCTTTCCACCCTGGCATGCTCATGTCCCGGCATGTGACTTGTCCCTTAGAAATTGGGGAAAGTCGGACACTCCATCATCGGTCTACCTGCAGCTTTACTCAGCACACCGAGCTGAATATTCTGACTTCGCGCCAGTTTACACAGACTGCTCGGAGTCGGAATCATATGTGGGATCTGCTGCTGGCTTTACAGACAGCTCTACATCGGAGCAGATTCCCTCTGAATGCAGTATATTTACTGCAGAGCTGCATGCTATAGAGTTAGCCTTGGATCACATTAGTGAATGTCAATACCAACGGTTCATTTTATATTCCGATTCTCTCAGCGTGTTACAGACTTTAATATCTGTAAGATATAATCCTCATCCAGTTCTGTCTAGTATTCAGCAGAAGATTCACTTCCTCCTTGGACGTGAATATAATATCCGCCTCTGCTGGATTCCCAGCCACATTGGGATTAGGGGAAATGATTTGGCTGACACCGCAGCCAAATCAGCAGTCCCCAATAATAATTGCTGCCTGTCAGTCCCCTATACAGACTATAGGCAAACAATACAGCAGAAGATACATTCCCAATGGCAGAATTTATGGAATGGACAGACTGGGAATAAACTATATCGTATAAAGCCTGTAATTGAACCATGCCAGTCTAATCTGCGCAGGAATCGTAAGGAGGAAGTTGTTCTTGCCCGGACCCGCATAGGACATAGTCATTTGACTCATTCTTTTTTGCTGAGGGCTGATGACCCTCCTATGTGTGAGTCCTGTGGCACAATTTTATCAATTAGATACATTTTAATTGAATGTCCAGATTTTACCAATATCCATTTTACCGCTTTTAACCATCTGACTGAGCCGTATACACTCAGTCAGATTTTATCTGACAATGACAATGTGTCTGCTGTTTTTAGCTTTTTAAAATCAATAAATATTTTTACTCGTATATAAAATTTTTACACTTTTCTTTTATATATTTGTTATACCTTTTGACATAGTGACCTAACTAATTAGGTCACTGAAAGTTTAAAATTTTTTATAAATGACCTGGTCTTGGTGCATTATACCCTTAGTAGCTAATGCCCCAATAAAACCAAACCAAACCAAAGACTGCATCATAGTATCCAATCAAATTGGTCAGGCAAGGCTTCCCCTTAACAAAACCATGCTGTGTCTGAGCTATAACTTAAATCTTGTCTAGATGATCCTGCAGTGCTTCTTTAACCAGTGCCTCCATTAATTTTCCAGGAACAGAAGTTAAACTAACAGGTCTATAATTACTTGTGTTGCCCTTTGATCCTCCTTTGTGAATTGGGGGTCACATTTGCACATCTCCATTCCATGGGTACTTCCCCTGAGTCCAAGGAAGCTCTCATAATTATGGCTAAGGGTTTGCTTACTTCCTTTGCTGCCTCCTTTTATATAACTGGATAGATCCCATCCACCCCAGGTACCTTTCTTGTATTTATCTTCAACAATTTCTCCTCCACTTTACTCTCAGTTATTACAAGATTTTCTAGCTTACTGCCAGATTTGAATACATCTCTGGCATTCCCCTCGCTGAATAACTCCTCATGTGTGAATGTCGATGCAAAATATTCATTCTGTTTGTTAGCTACCTGAGCAGGATCATCAACAGTTGACCTATCGATATCAAGTGGACCAATCTGATTCATCCCCTTCTTTCTAGAGTTTACATAAGTAAAGAACTCTTTGCTGTTTTTCTTTGCATCCCTTGCCAAAGATTTCTCGTAATCTGCCTTCGCCTGCCTAACCTCCTTTGTAACTTGGTTACAGATCAACTTGTATCTATCATAGGCTTCTGTGTCACGTGTTAATTTGTATGTATCCCATGCATTTTTCTTCTCTGCCATATGTCTCATTAGTTCATCTGACATCCATTTAGGCCTGAACCTTGAACAATATTTCTTAGTTGGTATGTAAAGCCTAGTAGCTTCCAAGATAAGTTCTTTGAATGCTTCCCATTTTGAATTTGCTGTTGGTAACATCATCAGTTGGTCCCACTGTATAGAATTTAAATACTGTCTCAGTCCATCATAGTCGCCTTTACGTAAGCAATAACCCTTCCCTTTACCCCTAATGGTAGTTACCTCTTTGAGTAAATCCCACTTCAGCACACTGTGATCACTGCCACCTAGTGGTTCATTTACCTGCAGATTCTTAATGCATGAAGAATCACTACTGATAATCAAATCAAGAGTTACTCCCTCTAGTTGCCTCCCGAACATGCTGATGTAGAAAACAATCATCCAATAAATCCACAAAAGCCTTGCTAGTGTGTGAGTGACCAGCCCCCAATTTCCAGTCAATATCTGGGATATTAAAATCCCCCATTATAAGACTCTCTGATTTACTGGCCCACTATTTCCCTGTACAGTTTCTTATTATACTCATCAGAGTCATTAGGCCTATAGCACACTCCTACTCTCAATTTTGATCTCCCAATGCTTATGTCACACCAAACTGACTCGACACTGCACTGTCCAGCAATGTCGACTGGCTTCACTTCCTTGGATTTTATGTATTTCTTAACTAATACCATAACCCTTCCTCCCTTCCTACCCTGTCTATCCTTTCTGTAGACATTGTACTCCCCAAATTCCAGTTCTGCATTCCTTATATCTGTGTGATACCACGTCTCTGAAATCCCCACAATATCTGCCTTTGATGTTTTGAGCAATACCTCAAATTCATCAAATTTATTTACTGAACTCCTAGCATTGGTGTACACGCAAGTATACATGCACCTGTTCTTTTTCTTAGCTACCCTAACACAACCTATGTGTTTATTTGTACCTCAATGATTCCCAGCAGTCTCTGAAATATCCTGCATCTTATTTTCCAGGCTGCAGCTCATTCCAATATAAGCAGTCAAGAATCACGTTCACCTCTGCCAGTGGCTACTTTTAATCTATTAGTCCTTGTAGTCCCCCAATCTAGCAGTTTTCCGACCCACCTAACACTGCCTCGATAGCATCAGCAAACATTCTTGCACCCTTTCTATTTAAGTGTATCCCATCCCTGTAGAAGCAGTCTCTCCTGTTAACAAGTACAGACCAGGCTGAAAAAAATTCTACCCCTTGAGCCATGCACAATCCTTCCAGGGCCGAATTGATCGACAGGGCTCTCATCTTATACTCCCTCCTATCGTGTCTGGGCAGAATTGCAGACTCTTTCAAATTCAACCCTGATTCACGGCTTTTTTTCAACAGTGACCTGTACTTGTGAAGTAATTCCGCCGGTCTCCTACTCTTAATATCATTATCAAAAAATGTCTTCCGTAATAGCCATTATGCAAGGACCTTCCACATCCTCTTGTGTGACAAGGTGAAAATACCCATGTAGCATCTGTAATAAGAACCAAATGTACTGGAACTTTGTAGAAAGTCATGCCGAACCTTGGCAAGATAAAGATCATGATCCGAAACCAGAACTCTCAGTTCAGCCGCAAACACTCTAGATTAGTATTAATGGTGGTAAATGATGTAAGAAAGCAACCTTATACAGCACAAGTAAAAAAAAAAAAAAAAAAAAAATTATTTCCCCCTCATTTCACTAACCATCCCCTCCAATAGTTTGTCTAGTTGTTTGAATTTAGTCAAGCTGCCCACTTCTATAACAACAAATGGAAGCTTGTTCCAGCAATCAACCACCCATTGGCTGAAGGCAAACTTACATCTATTCTGTAGCTATCTTTCCTCAATATGAAATTGTCCCCTCATGTGCATAGTCTGAACGAGAGGAAGAATCCCATCAGCATTGAGTTTGCTCAAGCCATTCTTTGAAAATCTCAATCTGATCAACTTCCAGATATTGCAATTTACAGAACCGAAGCCTTTCTTCGTAAGAGCACCACTTTCTTCCCTCACAAACCGTTGTTCTATTCTGTACCTGTTTCAGCAGCTCTACATTCTTCCTAAAATGAGGCCTTCAGGCCTATTTGCAATACTCAAGATGAAGCCTGACTATTGTCTTATACAAAGGGATAATCACCTCTTTATCCCCAATAGCAAAATTCCTGCATATCATTGACAAAACCCCAGGAGCTGACCTGTTAGCCTCTGCACTGCTCAGAGAACTTCATATCAGCCTTTATAATTACCTTGGATCCTTTTCATTTTCTCCATCCCTGAGTGTAGTATCACACAGTTGATACATTATCCTGGGAATACTACTTCTTACATTGGCCTAATCTGAAAAGTAATCATTTATCACAGCCCTCTGCCCTTGCAGCTATCCTGCAATCCATGTAAGTAATTTTCCTGTGATACCAACTAGTTCTACCTTATAGACTAAATTGTCATATGTTACTGAATCAAATGCTTTGCTGAAATTAAATTAAATCTAATTATTTTATACCTGCAATACAACAAAATCCTCCATAGGCAGATTCTTAGTTCCACAGGAAGTAGCTGTAGTATAGTATGACTTGATCGTTCAAGAAACTTGGGGGGGGGAATGCTTGGGATACATATAAATTATCAGGTGACAGATTGCATCAGTAGATATGAATTAATATGGAATCACATCACAAAGGAGGTTAGGCAAGCTAAGGTTAGATCATGAGAAATATCTGGCAAAGAAAAGCAGCAAATGCCTCCTTTACTTGCAAACACTAGAAGGAAGGAATGAATCACTGTCCACTACATATGAATGGTTTAACTGTTGATGATCCCACTTAGGTTAGTAACAAATCAAATAGGTATTTGTATCTACATTCACACAGGATGCATTATTTTGGTATAAGTGTGTCAGAGGTTTATCAGATTTAAAAAAAAAAAAAAAAAAAAAAAAAAGAGGTAAATGATTTTATGATAAATGAAAGTAGAAGAGAAATTGAAGCTAAATGCAGATTTGATCTATCCAATTATGTTAAGAGAGATAGAAAAGAGATAAGCAAATCTTTAGCCATAATTATGGTAAAAAAAAAAAAAGTAAAGTGCAGCCATTATCAACCCACTGCAGGATGGAAGCCTCCTCCTCAATGGATTTATGAGAGCATCAATTTCAGGGATTTCACTCTGGATGGGAGATGTGCAAATGTATTCCCAGTTCATGATGGGTGACATGAGTAATTACAAATCTAATAGCTTGACTTCTGTATCATGGGAAAATAATGGATTCATTGATTAAAGAAGTAATGCAGGATCATCTAGACAGGAATGCAGTTATGGTGCAGTCCCTACATGGATTTGTTAAAGGGTAACCTTAATCTGTCATAGTATCCAACTGTCTAGTTCGATACTATGACAGAGTAACTGATGCGAAAAATAATTTCGACGATATGCTGAGATTTGAGAACAGCTCTTTTGATACTGTTGCATATAAAAGAGTGCTATACACAAATTGGAGCAATATGGCATTAAGACCAAGTTACAAGGATGGTTGAGTGAGAGAAGACAGAATTGTTGTCAATGGGCAATGCTCTTTTTAGTCAAATGTTATTAGTGCAGGCCTCTACTATTCAGTGCTGAACCTATTGTTTTCTGTATTAATGTTATTTGATGAAGGCATTTCAGGCTTAATGTCTAAGTTTGCAAATGATATGAAAGTTGGTATGGTGGTTAATGACAGTAAATTTTTTTTTTTTTTTTTTTTTTAAAAACCCCAAACACGAGGTATTAGAACCTATAGTACTTAGTACCATGCGTGGGTTGGAGGTTGAGAAGATGAAAGAAGATATTTGTTGACATTAAGACTTGAGCTTCTGTAGACTATAATTTTCAGGAAATGTGTATAAAGGAAGATTGTTCCAGAAAACGGCAGTTAATCCCATTTTGCATTCTTGTAATGCCAAACAATACGAGGTTTGGAATAGCCATGAGATTAAAGGCTTCATTGGAGAAGAGACAATCACCACGTTGTGATCTGAGGTGCCTAAAGGTAAAGTACACTTCGACGGTGTACTTAGAAGGGTTGTTTGTGAGAAAAAGATCAAGTGTGTTGGCTTTATGGTTAGGATAGTTCGGTTATTCTTGTAGGTATGTGAACAATCTGTGCAAGGTCATTAGTAATTGCAAAAGCCTCAGCATCTCAACCAGCTGGGTCAGTGTGACTAGAAAACAGGAGCCAGCTGGAGTTGTGAAAGTTAAAATCACCAAGGAAAATTACCTCACTGTTAGGAAAGTTGGACTGGAGAAAGTCAGGTTGCAAAGAGCTCCAAGTAATTAGTGGAGTTGGGAAAACAGTAGAGACAACAGATGAATTTGACAGAATGAGGTAGAGAGATTTTATGCCAGAGAATACTGAAAAGAGGAGATTCGAAATTAGCAATTCTCTGACAGGGAATATCGGAACGGTCATATGCACAAGTACCACCTTTGAGACGATATAAATCATACACGAATAATTTGGGCAACTGAGATGAGTAGTAGTTGAATCAACCGATAACTGAGAATCTGTCAGAAAAAGTACATGGGGTTTGGCAGACTGCAAGTGGAAATGGACATCGTTGAGATTAGAACTGAGATTACATATATTTGTGAAATGAACTAGGAAGTGTTTGCGAGGTTTAGATCTTTTTGCAGATAAGCTTACTCTGTTAGTTTGACATTCATGGTGTATTGAATAGTATGAAAAAGTGGGGATGACATGCTGTATGAAGTAATAATTTTTGGATATGGCGTACACATGCTAAGAATATACTCAAATTCTTGACATAACGTGGCCTGAACAATGCCCCCCGCATTCACACTACTCGGACTCCCTCCAGTCACTATCTGGCAGAGTAGAGATAGCAAGATTATACACTAGCTGATCTGGAAGTCTCATAAAGAGTTACCAATGGGTTTGGTCCAGTATACTAACTAGCGACTGGCCTGTGAACACCGTTTTAGATTTGTACCCCTGAAATGTAAGGAAGATTGGATCTCACCATGATGTTTATGATAACCTCAAAAGTCATCAGTCATACTGCATGATGGAAGAGATGGGGAAGGGTTGACCAGAACTTAGCTCTGGAGACTAAACATGGGTTCTACCACTTCAAGCCTCCAATAAGCAAAATGGTGGTATAGCACTGGTTGATGAGATTCATCTAACACTCAGTATTGCCTGGTAAACACAGGGGCGGCATTCCTCCATGTGGTGTGGGTGCCACACCTCGACCCCTGCTTATGTTGGATCACACCTGGGTGGTCATCTGCAGTGTGCTTATGTATGGAGGTTATACCCAGAATTACTAACAGTCCCACCATAGTGAAGGTGCAGGCAAAGGATTTGGCTGTTACTGACCATCCAGACCTTCGCCGAAATTGGGTCCACTTGACTTGAATGTCACCTGAATATCAATTCCAATTAGGATATGCTACAGTAATAAGTTCTAGGTAAATTGGCCAGGAAGTGGCAATTGAAGTTTAATATTAACAAATGCAAGGTACTTTATATGTGTTGCAGTAATCCCAGTTTAATGTACCAATTGTGTACTACCATAATCACGGTTGTAGAGAATGAAAAAAATATCTTATGGTAATTGTGTAGTCAGATATGATGTTCCTCTGAGCACTGAAGATGGGCTGCTAGTACAGCTCATTCAGTTTTGCCAATAATATACAGGAATTTTGCCAGCAGGAATAAGGAGATGATTATTGCATTGTATAAGGCAGCAAGCAGTTAGGGCATACCTTCAGTTCTTCGTACATTAGAGGAGGGATGTGGATCTGTTGGAATTGGATGTAGAGAATTGCAATGAGATGAGTGAGGAGAAAAGGGGTACACTTGCACTGGAAAGTTTCAGTTCTGCAAATTGCAGTGTCTGAAGACTAGGCACCTGAGGAGATCTGATTGATGTCTGTATTTTGAATGGATTGAGTAAGCTGAATGGTGATGGAATCCTTCCCCTTGCTGAAACCACACACACACACATTGGGGACATACATTCAAATTGAAGTATGTTGAAGTATGTTGGACATAAATTCAAATTGAAGTATGTCAAATTGAAGTAGGATAGTTGTGTGGAAATTTGCCTTCAACTGGCAGGTAGTTGATTGCTAGAAGAAACTTCTATCTTGTGTTCTAAAGTGGGTCCTACTAATCCTAGCAAAATGCTTTAATTTTGTTTTTTCCCAGAATCTCCTGCCCTGACAAAGGTGGTTAGCATCCACCCTCATCTCAGTTGATGGTGGTGGATGCTACCATCATCTCAGCTGAACTGCCAATCATAATAGCATTGGAAAGTCTAAATCTTGACCATCCTTAAAATATATAATTTACTTGATTACTTGATCTGCATAAGTGTATTGCAGAAATCTTCATAGAATGTTCACCCTATCTAAAGGAAGAAATACAAATACACCATCAAATGATTACCTTTATCGAATCCTTGCATATTCATGGATATTAGTGAATAAACTGACTAACAGAGCTCTAATAGGGAACCACCTTTGATTTAACCCTATGCCATCTTTCCATCTGACTGTAAAGTCAGCATGCTTGGCACTGTGGAAATCACTCAGAGAATTCAAACTTAACAGTTTAAAGAAGGCATCCATTGTTTTGACAATCTACCTTTAAGGCATTGTTGCAAGAAAATGGATATGCTATCTTATTGGTGATGACCCACCTATCTGCCAGTGTTGTTTTTAATGCATCCAACAGTTAAACTGATTTTGATCGATTGCCCTCACTATCAGCATAAATAAAAATTCAGTCTTACTCTCTGTATTTTTACTTTCAAGAATGAGTGGTATTGCTGCATATTTCTGGGAATGGGGCTAATCATTGTAAATTTTTTTTGCTTCCTGAAACAAATCGTAGAAGTTTGATTTTCAATTAATTTTGTAAACAAAAAATGAAATCATTAGAGATCCTAATTATGTGATTGTCCAGTTCATATGACCAGTTCTACTGTAGACCAACTGTAATTAATTGTAGTATGTATTGTGCAAGCAAAATTAGAAAGGAAAAAATATAGATATAAAGGCATTATACAGATAGCTTCTAAACAGTGTTTTTTTGATTATTTTTGCCTAGCTGATAGTAGATATTGCACCAAAAATATCAAAAGACAAAGTGTTGGTAGCCTTGGATAATACACAAGGTCTTGAAGATTCATATGTTGGCAAAGAAATTAAGGTTATTTTTATACTACCAAATGGAAATGTATTGTTACATCTGTTGGATCAGTGTTATTACACATTACAAACACCATTACTATTGGTAAACATTTGCCAGAGCAGTAGGTGAAATTGAAGGTGAAGGGGCTCCATCTCTCTAACAGTTTTGCGAATAATTCAACATACATAAGGGTAAATATTGTTATTGAAGCTTGGAATGAAATTTCTTCCATAATTTATAAATGGTGTCTGGAAAAAATACTATGGCCAGCATGTTGTATCTTCAGATTTGAAGAAACTGCTGAGCGAATTTGGATTTTAGGAAATTGAGAAAAGTATGTTGAAGAATTGATTTCTTCTCTTGCTGAGCTATTGGCAAATGAAGAGCTCTCATTCAGCTGGATAAATTCAGATCCTGAATCAGTATCCAAGCATTTAGAGGTGATAAAATAGATTTTTCAAACAGTCTGGTCTCGAATCAGGTGCTAGAATAAAAAGTAGAATCATCTAAAATGCTACAGGGTGTGCTCTGTGCAGAAAAAATAAATTCTGTTCCATTGTCATTGGACACCTCCTCCCTTCAGAAAAGATGTGCTCTGTATCTTCTCAGGTTCTCGTGGAGGTTGGGAAGACACAGAGAACAACACAGATTTGAAGTGAAGTAATCTTATTGTTGTACAGGCATACCTCACTAATATGGCGGGTTAGATCCAGGCCACCGCTACAAAGCGAATATTGCCTTAAAGCAAATCACAGCATTTTTCACTTGTCAGTGCATATAAAAGCCTAAAAACATATTTATGCTATCATTTATTAATTGCACAATAGTGCTAGGCCTAAAAAAGTGATGCAAAAGTAAAAATTAATTTAAAAAAATGTTACAGTACTATATTGTTAAACTTAAAATATTTTTGTCCTTTCCTTATGGTGATTGACGAATGAACATTTTAAAAGAAGTAATTATGGAAGGAAGACTGAAGGAGATAGTGGAGCTTCATCATCTGAGCCTTCAACAAATCTTATCTTTGCTGGTGGAGAGTTTTGCCTTGATGTTGATGGCTGTTGAATGGTAGGGGCTACTTGCTGTTGAAAATTGGGGTGGCTCTTGCACTTTCTTAAAATAAGACAACAAATAAGTTTGCCACATTGACTGACACTTCCTTTCACGAAGGATTTCTCTGTTGCATGCTATACCATTTGATAGTATTTTACCCACTGTAGAAATTCTTTCAAAATTGCCATCAATCCAATTCTCTCAAAGCCTGCCAGTACTGAATCAAGTAAGTCAACGTAGTGTTCTAAATCCTTCGTTGTAATTTCAGTAATGCTCACTGGATCTTCGTCAGGAGTAGATTCCATCTCAAGAAGTAACCTTTGCTCATCTACCAAAAGCAAGTCCTTATCCATTAAAGGCTGATCATGAGATTCCAGCAATTCAGCTGCATCTTCAGGCTCCAGTTCTAGTTCTCTTTCCATTTCCACTACATTTGCAGTCACTTCCTCCACTGAAGTCTCGAACCCTTCAAAGTCATCCATGTTGGGTGGCAATCAACTTCTTCCAAACTCCTTTTAATGTTGATATTTTGATCCTTCCCATAAATCATGAATGTTCTGAATGGCAAATCCTTTCCAGAATGCTTACAATTTATTTTGCCTAGGCCCATCAGGGGCATGACTATCTAAAGCAGCTATAGCCTTAACAAATAAATGCCTGTCTTTATAGGAATTGAAAGCAACAATTACTCCTTGATCCTTGGACTGCAGAATAGATGTTGTTGTTACCAGGCAGGAAAACAGCATTCATCTCCTTGTACATCTCCATCGCTGACTGGGCTAGCCTGGTGGGTAGAGTACCTGCCCGGCAACCCAAAGGTCGCGGCGGTTCGAATCCTGCCTCGGGCTTGGATCAGAGTAGTACAAAAGCTTTAGGAGGTGCATTATGGCCACAGAAGCCAATGCGCCAACAATTAACACAAAACAAAACACATCTCCATCAGCTCTTGGATGACCATTGTCATCCAAGATTGTCTTGGATGCATTGTCACTAATCAGTAATATCTTGAAAGGAATTCTTTTTACTAAGTAGCAGGCCTCGACAGTGGGCTTAAAATATTCAGTAAATCATGTAGTAAACAAATCTGCTGTCATCCAGGCCTTGTTGTTCGATTTATAATACACAGGCAGGCTAGCTTTAGCATAAGTCTTGAGGGCCCTAGGATTTTCAGAATGGTAGATAAGCATTGGCTTCAACATGCAGTCACTAGCTGCATTAGCCTCTAACAAGAGAGTTAGCCCATCCTTTGCAGTATTGAAGCCAGGCATTTGACTTCTCCTCTCTAGCTATGAAAGTCCTAGTGGCATCTTCTTCCAATATAGGGCCATTTCGTCGATGTTGAAAATCTGCTGCTTAGTGTAGCTACCTTCATAAGTTACCGTAGCTACCTTTTCTGGATAGCTTTCTGTTTCTACATCAGCACTAGCTGCTTCACCTTGCAATTTTATGTTGTGGAGATGGCTTCTTTCCTTATACCTCATGAACCAACGTCTGCTAGTTTCAAACCTCTATTCTGCAGCTGCTTCACCTAACAGCCTTCATAGAATTGAAGAGAGTTAGGGCATTGGCTTAAAGGAACATTGTAGCTTGTTTGATCTTCTATCCAAACCACTAAACCTTTCTCCATATCAGCAATAAGACTGTCTTGCTTTCTTATCACTTTTGTGTTCACTGGAGTAGCACTTTTAATATTTCTTTCAGAACTTCTCATTTGAGTTCACTACTGTGATAACTCTTTGGTGTGCCAAACCTAGCTTATGGCCTATTTCAGCATTCGACATTCCTTTCTCAATAAGCTTAATCATTTCTACCTTTTGATTTGCCGACCGGGCTAGCCGAGTGGGTAAAGTACCTGCCCGGCAACCCAAAGGTCGCGGGTTCGATTCCCGCCTCGGGCTTGGATCAAAGTACTGCAAAAACCTTGGAAGGTGCAATATGGCCACAGAAGCCGATGCGCCAACAACTACCAAATCAAAAAAAAAAAAAAAAAAAACTTTTGATTTATAAAGTAAGAGGCTTGCGACTCTTTTTTTTCACTAGCACTGTACTTAGGGGCCATTGTACTATAATAATTACAATAATAACAATAACACAAGTAAAAAGTTTGAAAAATTTTGAAAATTTGCAGAATACGACACTGAGACACAAAGTGCACAAATGCTGTAAACAGACTGAGCATGGGTAATGGTGTCAGTTGACTCGCTTGATTCGGCTCAGAGTCAGCTGATGTATGCGTCACTACCAAAAACCCCCTTAAGAGCAAGGCAAGTGCCAAAAATAATAAACATGAATATAACTGAAAAGTGCTGTATTGTGAAGTTCCTTAAAGTGAGGTATGCCTGTAATTGTTTAATTGAATTTTTTTAATATTGTCTGAGTGATCTAAATATTGTATTTTAAAGGAATTCAAGAGGATATATGTAGCACTGTATTTATATTATCAGTAACTAGTTATAATAGAGTATTATTAAAATATGGTTTGATTTGGATGATTAGGAATGAATTATCCAAAATTCTGTCCTGAACTGTAAATGTCCGAAAAATTCTTCTTCAACTATCTGTATTCACAGATAAACAATCCTGGATATGTCTTTTGGCTTAGCATTGTTTTTTGTAGCTAATTAAAGAACATAAATCAAAGAATATCTCTATAGCTTATAGAATTAGATCTTCAAGCTCAAAGCAGCTATAATATAATATAATTAGGTGCCATGTTCAATGCCTAGGTTTCATTCAGGAATAAAGCACAGTGAGACGATATGAAAATTAATAAAAAGTTAAAACCTAAAATATAAGTATATGAAATGAAAGTAAAGCTATATACAATATACTAATTACACAAGAAAATAGCTCAGCAGCAAATTAGAAATACAGTCAGTCCTTGTATAGCATGATAGTTGTGTTCCTAGAAACCCTTGTGCAAAGCAAAATCGTGCAATATAAACAACAGGCCCTATGGGAAAAATAGGGTTAGGTGCCGACCACCCAAGATCGAACACACATTTGTTACCAAACACAAATAAATAATCGTAATAAATGTAATAGTCGTAATAAAATACATAACTATTTTATTACGACTATTACATAATAAAATATTGCTAATGCTTTTGCTTCTATCGTAAGCAGACTTGTTCTTTGTTTGATTTTCTATCCAAACAGATGACAGCCATTCCATCTCTTCCAATTCTTTGTCTTGATCTAATGGATTTTTAGCATTAGTAAAGGCACATGATGCAAGGTAGCAAGCTTATATAACATCAGCCAAAAAAAAAAAAAAAAACACACTTTGAGTTATTCCTGCCATGAAAGTTGTTTTCATTTTCTCTGCATTATTTCTATTTCTCGGCATTGCATTATTTTGGCCTGTAGCATGTGTAATATCACGTGTTCGTTCATTTCGCTTAGAGTTTCACGATTTCATATTTTTCTCTATCAACAGAGGTTGACTGGCCATAAGCCTTACCGGAGAAACCCCGCTGAACTGGAGGCCGGTGTGATTTTGGCCATAAACACTAGTATGAGGTGGCTACAAATTTTCCCGGGTAAGAATTTTTGACCCAGTCTGCCTCTGTCCATCAATATTGCTTTTCTTTTTCTCTCTGAATCTATAGTGTCTTCACCAGGATGCTTCCTATTCACACCTTTTAAGAATTTTACTCATTTTTAGGGAATAAAGCAAAATTACAAAATGAGGAGGCATGCTTGATACACATAAACAAAGCTGCACAATTGTAGTAACTGAATAAACAACACCATAAAGGCAGAGACACACTATTGACACCTCACTAGCTCACATTTTACTAAAACACATTTCTGGGGGTTACTACCATAAAACAATTTCCAGTTGCGTTTCTGCTAGTGGAATCTGTTATAAACGGGTAGTAAACTCGATCTAATTGCATTTTCGATAATACGATAGCTGGAATTGTGTGGGTTTTTATGTTCTTATGGCGAAACGTGTTTCCCCTTCACTGATATGAAAAACAAATATATTTTCAGAATCTTCTCTTCATTCCTATCGTGTTGCATTCAGTTGGGGTGATTCCATGTTCGATTGCCATTTCTTGTAAACACAAAGGCGAATAAACACAAAACATGAACCGAATTCGCTCTGCATAATCGAATTCGGTTCATGTTATATACGATATTGTTTCCATATTTATAAATCGTGTATGATCGAATTCGTGTTGTGTAAATACGTGTAAATTCGTGTAGTGTAAATATGAGGACTGATTGTATAGATATCAACAATATAATATAGCCAATATATAATAATAATAATCACTAGGGGCTTCACCCCCCCTGCTCGCTGCACTCGCTTCTTTTGATAAAATAAAATAAAATAAAATACAGAAGCTTTCGACACTGGTGTGCCTCTTCCTCAGCTATGAACAGGACTGTATTGGAGGATATACACGGGTATATGGCGTATACCCTCTGGATTTTTTTAGGTGAATAGCACATATCTTCTAACCCCCCCCCCCATATATTCTCAGGAATTCGCACAGTACTGTACTGTATTCAGCACAGTATAGTCTCTGCATACGTAACATTCACAGAGTATACCTTCTGCTAATTTTACAATTACAGCACTGGCTACGAATACATAAATATATTACATATGGAAATCAAGAATGGTACCGCGTGGTCATTAGATAAACAAAGCAGGTGCATGAGGTTTATCTAGCATTACCGCAGTAAAACAAGCTTCTGTTATGTATTTCAGTATTTGTTACTTATTACTATGTAACCCGCATCCCTCTTCTCCCATTGGTTGAATAAATATTACTAGGAGGAAAATTGTTTTAATATATAGACAGATAATAATAATAATATAGAGAGAGTGTGTAGTGAAATATAAGGAAATGTTTAAATTAAGCTTAGAGAAGAATTTACGATAATATACATCATTATGTCATCTCAAACTGTGAAAAACAGCATTTCCATGAAAAGAAATCCACAAAAAGGCGTTCAAATTAATATCTAGTAATTATCACTAAGATAAAGGAATTATATGTAATGTATTTAGAATAAGATTGTAATTGTGTATTATAGGTAATTGTAGAGTAGGGGATAGCATAGCAAATCAAATAATGGTAAAATAAGGTGGGAGAGAGGTTATAGCATAATCTGCAAAATAACTTGGATAGGACCTATATACTGCTAGTAAATGCAAAATATAACATAACATTGTTTGATAAAATATATCATAAATATAGTATTATGCTGAAGAAATGCTGCGAGTTAGGTCACAGTGTTTGTGTCTGCAATTCTGCTCAGACACGATTGAAGGGATTATATGCTGAAAGCCTTGTGGATTAACTCAAGACTTGAAGGAATCTGCAAGGCTTTTGGGGGGGGGGGGATTTCTATCAGCTTGGCCTGCACTTGTAGGTAGAAGGAATCTGTTTTGCAGAGACTGGATACATTTAAACAAAGGTGGCGCAAGAGTTTTTGCCAGTATTATTGAGGATACCTTTTAAAGATTCAGGGAAACGGCTAGTTTGGAGGGACAAGGGTAATATAAACACATGTTTATCTGATAATATTGGTCAAAGTAACACTTGCACATACCACAAGAGTGGTATGTGCAAGTGTTACTTGCACATAACAAGTGTTAGCCACAGAATATATTAGCAAGGTGTTCTGAGGGCAGAAACGTTTCAAATGAGCAGGCAGCTAATGCCAGGGAAGAAAGCTCAAATAACTTCAAGGGGTATGTCAGGGTAGTTAACTAAACGAGAACACTAAGTCTTTAACTGTTTATACAGTAACATCAGAAGTGTCATCAATAAAATGAGTGAATTCGAACTGCTGGTTTATGACAAGTAACACTGACATAATAGGGCTTACGGAAAACTTGTTGCCACCTAGAGATTGGGAATGATGCATTTCAGTATGCTATGTATAACGTATTTAGGAAGGATAGTGAAAATAGAAGGGGTGTGGTGGAGTCATGCTTTTTATCAAAAGGAGCATGACCATGATGAACGTTTCCCCAGATTCACACGTTTTGCATGCTAGTATAGAATCTGTATGGTGTTGAGATAGTTGGAAGTAAAGGTATAATGAGAGTGGAAGTAATCTACAGGCCGGGTGATTGTGAAGATTATGATGAGCGTCTCTACATGCAAATGGAATGGGCAAGTAAGTGTGAATTTCTTATTATGTGTGATTTTAATTTGCCTCTAATTGATTGGAGCAAATGGGAAGGAAGCTTCACATGCGGGACTAAATTTTAAAATCAACTAGATCAGGGGTTATGGCACGCATACAAATTTTTTGGGCACGCGGAAATCAAAGTTGCCCAAAAATTTTTTTAACTTCATGCAGTGATTTGCTTGAAGTCAGAATGGTAGACATACTGACGAAATTAAGAAAAAATATTCCTATATTTCACAGATCTATTCAGAACATAAGTTATGCGAGATATATTATCCACATTCAGTATTTAGTGCAGTCTCCTTCATTGTCAATTACAGTTTGTATGTGGCTTGACCTGTGGCGTTGAGATTGGCGATTATTTTTTATTAATTCCCATAAATACTCATAAATATTTTAATTGCTATTTGTCCTTTACAGAATGTTTGGACTGTCAGTTCAACCAGCAAAGAAACAAAAACGTTCACATGAAGAGCAGAGTAGCAGAAAATTTGAATTCAAGACTTTTGGAGTGAAAGATTTGCTTTGATTAAGAAGAATAATAAAGCATTATGCATGTTGTGTTTTGAAATGCGACAGTAGTTTTTTCAAAAAATATTTAACCAATCTTTTGTTTTGGGCACACGAGGATAGTTTTTTTAAAAGATTTAGCCAATTTTTGCATGCACCCCTGAAAAGGTTCTCCACCCCTGAAATAGATGATTGCTATTTGTATCACCATGTCAGGGAAAAGAATACTATAGACATCATCACCCATGAACCAGATGACATAATAGGGCTTGACAGTACAGGAACGAGAAGCAGGAAGTGATCACGGAGTTCTACGGTGGATGATGAAGAGAGGTGGTAATAGTAGTTAAAGGCAAAGAAATGGGTTATAATTTCAGGAAAGGAAATTACAATGGATTGAGATGCTACATGGCCTCTTAACTGGGTTGATATCTCACAGAGAGTAAATACAATTGAATTAAGGTATACCTTTAAAACGTTATTCACAGAAGCCTTGAATGCTTATATACCATTAAAAAAATACTCTACGAGGAGGATTCCAAGTTGGATGAATAATGAAGTTACCAGATTACTTGAGCAGAAAGACTGCATGGAAAAGTTAGAGCAGTAAAAAGTACTGAAACCTATAACAGCTACAAATTGATCTGTAATAGTGTCACAGAAAAGTTAGGCTGGCAAAGGCAGCCAAAACCAGATCAGACTCTTATGTAATGGATGTGGGATAGTATTAGATACTCCAGCTGAAGTTGTTGATGAACTCAACAGTTATTTTGCATTGATATTTACAGAAGAAAATCCCTTTGTCATTAAGAAATTATGGGAGTGAAGTTGTAAAAAATGTAATTAATGATGTTGAAATTCCACACTTTTATTTAATGAATAAACTTTCGAGCCTACAGGCCAGTAAGGCTTGTAGGCTCGGTTGATGGTATATGCCCTATAACCTTAAGGGAGGCAGCAAGTGAGTGCATTGAACCATTGAGGCTAATTATGAGAGCATCACTGGACTCGGGAGTAGGGCTTACAATACCGGTCAAAATCTTAATACTGGTATTTCGCTATTTTTAATTTATGATACCGGTATTAAAACTGGTATTCCAAAAACAAACGTTTTTTTCTCAATAAATTTTGATTGACAATCAGGTGCAATGAAGTAAGGAAAAAAACAAGTACTGTAATTACTTGAGTTCATGTTTTAAATAAAATTTTATTGCAATAATAAATATTCTGAAAAAAAAATCATTAAAATTATTAAAATACAGTTTATTCTAAAAACAAAAAAATACATATTGTTACTGCAAAGTTTAGTTATGTTTAAGCATCCACACCACCTGTCTGAATAAAGTGAGCTCTTAAGAAACAAGCAATTAATAGTATGATCTTTTAAAATGGATCTAATTTTGGTACATACAGTATTTGATTAACGGAAGAAAACGACCTTTCAGATTCTATTCTGGTACTATTGTACTGAGATAATCGTAGACGATCTCAGTCCATATTTTCTAGGCTTTGAAATTTTTTAGCAAAAATAGTTAAAAAGTATTTCATTAATTTCCGACTCAAGTTCATCCTTTAAAATCTCATTGGATTTCGGCAATTTCTTATTTTGGAAAGAATTTGTGGAACACTAATGTTCTGTTCCATGTTGGTCTTCCCTGGTTGAATTATGTTCGTCATTTTCTGAAGGAGAAAGACGTTTTATTCAGCAAAGTATAATTTTTACTATAGTATCTTTACTGAGTCTGGGAGAGAGCAAAGAGTAGGGATAAGGAATAAAGAAGAGAGCAAAGAGTGCAGTTAAGGAATTCTTCACATATATAAATGCAAAGAACAGAAGGACAAATCAAATCCTTATGTAATGGACATGGGATAGTATTAGATAACATAGCTGAAGTTGCAGATGAACTCGACAGTTACTTCGCATTGATATTTTAATAAAAAAAAATCTTTTGTGTCAATGAGATATTATTGAAGTGAAGTTGAAAAAAATGTAATTAATGATGTTGAAATTTCAAATGATTATTTAATGAGAACTTTTACGTCTACAGGCGAGTAAGGCTCCTGAGGTTGATGGCATGTACCCTATAATCTTAAAGGAGGCGGCAAGTGAGCACGTTGAACCATTAAGGTAGTTATGAGAGCATCACAGACTCAGGAGAGATTCTGTTGGATTGGTGTAAATTGGAACATAAAGGCGGTTCTAGGAGTGTAACTGGAAATTTCCGACCAGCCAGTGTAGTAGTAGGGAAAATCATGGAGGCAATGATCAAGGGTGGAATTCAGGATCATTTAGATGGAAATGGAATCATGTAGGATACACAGCATGGTTTTGTAAAGGGAAAATCATGTTTAACAAATCTGGTTAGCCATTTTGACAGGCCACTCGTGAGCTGGATTTAGGGAATAATTTCGACATTGTTTATTTGAATTTCAACAAAGCATTTGACTCAGTCCCACAGGAGTGGTTGCTTTATAAGTTGGAGCAGGCTGGAATTATAGAAAAAAATCCTTAGATGGATAGAACGATGGCTTGAGGGCACCAGGCAGTGGGTTATGATATATGGTTATTCCTCAGATTGGGTTAATGTAAGTAGTGGGGTTCCCCAAGAATCAATATTGGGACTACTGTTGTTTTTGATTATCTTAAATGACATCTATGAAGGGATGGAGGGCATGAGGTCTAAACTTGCAGATGATGTAAAGATCAGTAGAGTAGTTAATGGTCGCCGCCAAGCAGAGCTTCTTCAGAGTGACCTAGATAGACTTCTGGGATGGTTAGAAAAGTGGCAGCTATGCTTTAATTCAGCAAAATGCAAGGTCTTACACCTGGGGAATAGCAACCCCAAAATAACTTATACACTTGGTGGAGTTGAACTGAAGACAGTAGTGGAGGAATGGGACTTGGGAGTTACGATGCGGTCAGACCTGAAGTTGTCTGAAAATTGTGGACAGGTTGCAATGTTGCATGATGTCCTATCGGTGATTTATCGAACATTTGCTAGTAGAGATTATGACATCATAATCACATAAAGGTGATTTTATAACCTTTATGTGATTAAATTATAAACAATTATTTTTTTAAAATTAGTACGAAAAAACCAGTATTTTTTTTGTATCAATACCGGAAAAAAATGACCAGTGTCCCGGTATTCGAGATCCTGGTATTGTAAGCCCTAGTTGGGAGTAGTTCCGTTGGATTGGAAAAGTATACTAATGTGTTTCTAATAAATTAGGGCAGTTCTAGGAGTGAAGTGGGAAATTACTGGCTGGTTAGTCTAGCTTCAGAAGTAGGGAAAATCATGGAGACGAGATCAAGGTTGGAAGGCGCCTCCGTAGCCAGGTGGGAAGGAGCAGCAGTGCGTAGCACACGTTTCTTGATTAGACCGGGGTTCAAGCCCGTCACCACCAAATACGGAGGATGCGGAAAGGTCAGGGAATGACCACTGCATATCCCGGAGCAATATGGCCTTAGTTGCTAATGCTCTTAAAAAACCAAATAACAAATAACAATCAAGGTTGGAATTCAGGATCATTTAGATTTAAATGGAATTCTGAAGGATACTCAGCATCAGCATTCTCCTCGGAAAATTTTGCCATCCGGGTGGCATGAAGTAGCCCGCTGAGGAAGTGTAATACTTCACAATATCATAAAATTTTCTGTTATTTATCGAGACCAATCCAGAGCAAAAATTAATTGCATAATTTAACATTATATGCTCTTGTCGCATTGATTTATTTTACTCATATTTATCTCAATGTACGGGCCAGCATTACCAACAGCCTTTTTAATTTGGACTGTTATTTTTTCATTTGAATGTCAGCTAAAGTCTACAGAAATAGTGCTAGGCATTTCTCTGATAATTTCCCCTTTCTTTGGAGAACTTTTTCTTTCGTCCGGTCCAAAAGGAAAAAAGAAAACCATCAGGGTCCTTGCATGCATTTCTGTTGTTCCACATCTGCTGATTTATCAATAAGGATGATAAAATACTGAGGCATGGTACAGCATAAAGATCATTTTTAAATATTTTGGCAATTTGCATTGCCTCAGAAACGTTTCTTGAAGAAAGCAAGTTTTTTCAATAAAAAATCTAACCATAGTGAGTCTCTTTTCTCAGTTCACTGTCTAGAAAAATATATGGGTAAAAAATTCCATCCTATATTAACATCAGCTTTAGCAAGGGCACATGATACAAGCTTATATAGCATCAACCAAAAAAAAAAAAAAAAAAATGCACACCCCTTCTCATTTCACTCATCCACCCACTCCAAATGTTTGTCTAGTTCTGCCTTGAATCTGTTTAAGCTATCAACTTCTACAACGACAGATGGAAGTTTGTTCCAGCAATCAACCACCCGCTGACTAAAGGCAAACCTCCGCACATCTATCCTACAACTGTCTTTCCTCAATTTAAATTTATGCGTTCTCAGACGATTATTCTGAGCAACAGGAAGAATCCAAAAAACTTGCTGGTGCTTAGTGTTGATGATAGGCGTAAAAAAACTGGAGTAGCAAGGGTATTAGCCCTCTAGCTGGCACATATCTGAAAGTCACACCATCTGCTGCATGTGGGTCCTCCACAATACCTGGTTGTTTGGAATAAAGGAAATTATTGATTTTAAATTGGGCATTTCTTAATGTACTCATTATCTTGACAGTATAGTGGATATAAGAAAATATATAATTTTAATTATTTTAATTATTTTTATATCAGGAATTTTTTATATCATTAAATCAGGAATAGGAATAAAAATCATCACAACAGCCAGTAGATATTTACATAAGCATATAAATGTTACATATATATAAGCATACACCGATGAACCAAAACATTATGACCACCTACCTAATTATGATGTTGGCCCTCCACGTGCAGCCAAAACAGCTTGTACCCGGAAAGGCATGGACACTACAAGATTTCTAAATGTGTCTTGTGATATCTGGTGCC
The DNA here is from genome assembly GCF_048544385.1 of Mastigoproctus giganteus. Classification (NCBI taxonomy): domain Eukaryota; kingdom Metazoa; phylum Arthropoda; class Arachnida; order Uropygi; family Thelyphonidae; genus Mastigoproctus; species Mastigoproctus giganteus. Next base: position 133,223,556 of record NC_143582.1, read on the forward strand.
AACACGTAACCAGCAGATCCTTTAACTCCTGCAAGGTCCGTGGTTGAGCCACCGCAGACTGGAGTTGCTGTTCTTGATGGGATTGATGTCTGGGGAATTTGGAAGCCAGGGCAATACCCGGAAGTCTTCCTCGTGTTCCGCGAATCAGTCTCGAACAGTCCAGGTGGTGTGGCACGGCACATTATCCTGCTGAAAGACTGCACCGCCAGAGGGGGAGACAGTTGCCATGAAAGGGTGTACTGGTCAGCAATGTTGTTTAGATAGTGACATAGTGTTTTGGTAGGTTACTAGCGGTATCCAGGGTTTCCCCTATATCCGCCGTTGTTTAAGCGTTTATCTTTGCCAGCATAAAATTTTTTAACAATTTCTCTAATGATAACGTATACAATTTTGAATTTTGACTAAAAAAAAAAAAAATATTTTACCCTTTAATTTGTATTTTAGTGTATGTAGTGTGTTGTTCTCGTTGTTTGTGGCTGGCAACTGGCATTTAGCAGCAGGGAGTCGCGGACTTGTAGTGTCCCGATCCCCCGCTCCCGTCACTTGCCACGTGGAGGCAGCCAGTTTCTCTTGCACTCTTAATCATTTCCTTATTAAACAATATTTTGGTAGTACTCTAGGCCCCTCCGTAACCAGGTGGGAAGGAGCAGCAGTGCGTAGCATACACTTCTTGATTAGACCGGGGTTCAAGCCCGTCACCACCACATACGGAGGATGCGGAAAGGTCAGGAATGACCACCGCATATCCCGGAGCAATATGGCCTTAGTTGCTAATGCTCCTAAAAAAAACCACAATAACAATAACAATATTTTGGTAGTACCCTGGCTCTCGCAGGGCTCAGTCCTGACCTAGGGCGGGCGTTTTAGGATGTTTTTAGTAGCCGGACCCCTGCACACGCAGGGCCCAATCCTGTCCTTGTGGAGAAGCCCGGCATTCTAGGTTATTTTATTTATTTCAATTCTTTATCATTTACATAGGCATATAGTCAGTCAGTCTTACATAGGCATAAAAGTCAATCAGGCATTCTAGGTTATTTTATATCCATTTCAATTCTTTATCATTTACATAGGCATAAAAGTCAATCAGTCTCTTATAATCACTGTTGTTTTCTTATGTGCTAGGTGAGTTTTTGTGTGTCACGTACAAGTTTGTGTGTTCCCTGACCTTTTCATGTGGTCAGCAGGTATACTGTCTTACTTTTCAAGCCATAGGTCCATGGCAGACTGTGTTTTCCTTGTCCTGCCCTTCTTCCTTTCACTTGGTAATTATTGACAATACAATACGCGTTACCTTCACAGTGTAGTGTTGTCACAGGACACGGTTACCCTGCTAGTCTGGCAGGCCTAGGAGAGTCCTTCTTCTCTGGAATGCTCTCTCTGCAAAGTTCGCCAGTGCTTGGAAGGTTTCCAGTGATTCCATCACTTTGAAGAAATCCTCCGTGTGGTACACCTCTGTTATTAACTGGAACGGTTGCCTCAGGTCCGTGTAGTTAATGCAGTCCAGCATTATGTGTTGCACTGTTTCGTGCGACCCGCATTTGCAGTCAGGAGAATCGGCCAGCCTCAGAGCATGTAGTCTTGAGTTTAAGCTTCCGTGGCCCAACATGAGGAAAGTAGTGTATAATCCTGGTTGCAGCCAAGGTTTGTTTGTCTTGCTTATTTCTTGTGCAAGGGGGAAGAACTGATACGTTGTCCTCCCCTTGGTCTCTTCCCTCCATTCTCTTTGCCATTGTGTAGTAAACATTTCTCTTAGTCTTCTTTGATCTTCTTTGTCTGTTCCATTAAGATTTATTGCATATTCTTCAAAGGCATGTGGGATTCTTTGTCTCCTGTAGTAATTTAGATATGCTTGTATGATTTCATATTTTATAGGTAGCTTTCCACATATCTGGAGGGCTGAAGTTGAGATGGTTCGACATGCTCTGGAGGTGGCCAAAAGAAAGATTCTTTGTGCCTGTAATAGGTATTTGTTTACTAGGCTGCGTTTGATGCCAGGTGCCCAGGCACCCGCTCCATAGCATATAATGGGGAGGAAGAGGCTTGTATAATACAATGCCAGTGTGGATGGTTTTATGTTCCATTTTTTCCTTGCAATTCTTAGTAATTTTCCGGTTAATTTTTGAGTTTTTTTCTTAAGTATTTTGCATGCTCTATGAAAGTTAAATTTTCATCTAATATTATTCCTAGATACTTGTATTTGGATTCCCTGCCTGTGCTCTGTTCATTGATTTTAATTAATGGAGGTCTATTTCTATTGAGCTTTCCCTTGAATAGGACTTGTTTTGTTTTTTCTGCTGATATTTCCAGTTTATTTATTGTGCACCAGGACATTAGATCTTCCAGGGCCTCTTTTGCTCTGGATTCCAGCTCGTGCCTTGAGTTACCCTGTAGGATCAGAACAAGATCGTCTGCGTAAGCTATTTTCTCTATTTGGGGGAGATCTTTTGCGAGCCACTCATCAAGGACCTGTGTTCCAGCAGACTGGGCCAAGAACAGATCCCTGTGGGCAGCCGCGGGTCACTGGTCTTGTTACGGAGCATGCTCCGCTTGAGACCACGAGGTGCCTGTTTGAGAAGTAGTCTGTAATTAGACGATAAATCGAAATTGAAACCTCTGCCTCTCGAAACCTCGCCAGCACACTTTGCCACCATAGGGTGTCAAAGGCACCTTTAAAGTCTACAAAGAGACCTAGGACATACTTAAATTCCGAGCGAATAATAGTGTTTAGAACCTGCTTGATAGCTCCCACGGCCAACTTGCCAGGGGTGAAACCGAATTGGCAGTTTGAGGATAGATTTTTCTTAGTATAGTATTGTAGGAATCTGCCTACTATTAGTTTTTCTAGGACTTTACCTATGACAGAGTGGTAGAAGTCAGAGTGCCTGGCACATAGATGACTGGACCCAAGGTATCCCAGCACAACATTGCCCAAAGCATGACACCACCGCCACCAGTTTTTTTTCATCCCACGGTGCATCCAGACTCAATCACTTCCCCATGTAAATAACGCACACTTACCCTGCCATCCACATGATGCAACAGGAAATGTGATTCATCGGACCAGACAACCTTCTTCCAATCACTCAAGGTCCAGTTTCGATGCTCGCTTGTCCATTGTAGGTGCTGTCACTGGTGAACCATGGTTAGCATGGGCACTCGAAGCGGCCTTCGGCTACACAGCCCCATTTTCAGCAGGGTTTTACTGTGTGTTGTTACACATTACTCCCGTCACCAGCATTCCAATTACTGGCGAGTTGCGCCGTAGTCGCCCCTCTGTTGCCACGTACCATCCGGTAGAGCCTTTGCTCACCTCAAGCACCAATGAGCCTTGGTTGTCCAACTCCTCGCTAGCGGTTTGTGGGTTTCCCCCTCCTTGGACCACTTTCGGTAGGTACTAACCACGGCCAACCATGAGCACCCCATCAGCTGTGCTGTTTCGGTTATGCTCTGACCCAGTTGTCTGGCCATTACAATTTGGCCTTTGTCAAACTCGCTTAAGTCTACTGCCTTTCCCATCTGAAGAACAAGAGTAACACTGATTAACGGAACTCGGTATCAGATATTTTTTTATACCGTGCATGTGCCATAGTTCACCTGCAGTTGCTTCGATTTGCATAACTCGCTGGCCATATTGTTTTCGCTCTGATTGTATCACATGAACCTGAATTATAGGTTTTATATTTTAATTTTTTTTTTAGTTGGCGGAAACCCGCACACCCCCTTCTAATATTTTATTATCTAAAAACAAATTGATAACAAAACCATTTATATATATATGATTATAAATAACATTTCTTGTCCAATTTTTTTGTTGTTTTTTGATTCATTTTTCATTAATACAAAGACATTTTTAGCGGCCTTTACTCTACTTAGTGCAACATACATTTGTCCATGTGAAAAACATGGTGATGTTAAGTCAGCACCAACCTTAGATAATGTTTGACCTTGACTTTTGTTTATTGTCATACTAAAAGCCAATTTCACAGGAAACTATGCCGAAAAATGAAGTTATATTCCCCTTTGTTTCAATATATATGAATCCATGGAATATATACTTTCAATCCAGCTCTGTCACCTGTGACGTGTTCACAAACCAAACATTTCTTTCTTATTTCCACTACATGTAGTCTTGTACCATTGCAAATTCTATTTTTTATATCTTAAGTTTCTTAAAACCATAACAATTGCTTTACCTTTAAAAGTAGTTTATTTGGTGGTAAACCTCCACATAAACTACTTTTAAAGATAACACCTGAAACACTTGATTCTCTGGAGGAAGGCTCCAGTGTTTCGGGTTTTCTATTAATGTCAAAGTTTGTATTATTATTAGCCATATGGTGCAAGGAAGCCTGAGGCTTATGCTGCACCAGCCAAAAAAAAAAAATTCCCACGTTACCGAGAGAGAGAGAGAGAGAGAGAGAGAGAGAGAGAGAGAGAGAGAGAGAGAGAGAGAGAGAGAGAGAGAGAGAGTCAAAAGTAGAAGGGAATCACCAAGAGAGAGAAGAATGATGATATCCAGCCCAGGACCCTGGGTTTGCGAAGTCCATACTCACCAGATGTAAGCCCCTGGGGTAAACAGAGTTACAGGGTGTTACAGAGTTGTATTCTTCAGCATTACAACTATTTGGCATAATTTGGTCTGATGAATAAACTTTTCAATTCTCCTAGAATCTTAATGAATAAACTTTTCAATTCTCCTAGAATCTTAATTTCAGATAAAATTTTTTTCATTCAGTGATCAGTATTATTTGTTGCAGCTAAATTGAAAACTTTTCGTCCAAACGAGTTTCGATACTTTCAAAAAATGTCATGTATTAAATTTTCTGAACTGCAAATATTTTCAGGAATCTATATCAGGATTTTTAAGTGCTGCTTCATACTCTTCAATATCTTTTATTTTATTCTCAGCCTTTCTGATATGATTTTTCTCTTTTATATTACTGCCATTATTAACAACGTTGCTAATAGTTGAAGAAACTTTTGAAAAAATTGAATTGTTGCCTTGAGACATGTAGAATTCTAAAATTAAATCCCACAATTAACAACAGCCGAACTGTCAACATTGTGTGATGTCATAATGCTACTAAACGCTATCAGGTCTAGAGTCATCACTTGGTATATGCAGCTTAAGTTAAGAGTGATATGCCTAGGCGTGGTCTTTGCGACTGACCTGTCAATCACTTTGTTGTAGTATAACGCAATAGCAGTTAGCCCTGCCTTCCGGAAAGCAAAAAGTGTGCACACGAAAAAGCACTATTTTCCAAAATATTCTTTTATATATAGATTTTTTAAAAATTTAAAGAATTAAAAAAAAAAAAATGTGAGAACCATATTTAATTCTGCCACTTTCCACAATTGATTGAATTTCTGCAATCAAGTGCAAAATGTGTGTGAATCAGCCCACAAATAAAAGTCAACCATAAATCTTCAAATGAAATCAGTAGTAATCTACACTGTTGTAACAAAAGTTTACTATTTTTTATATTTATATATTATTATTGTGGACAATAATGATGATCTCATCCAGAAATTGTGTCATATTAGTAGACCCTTGGTGACTGACTGCAGTATTTGGCATGCTACGCTGTGCTAGCTGAATACTAGGACTAAAAAAATGGCAAGGAAGACTTATTAAAATAAGAATTCCACTTACAAAATCAGCTGCACAGAATGTAAAGCCCACTAATACTAGTGAAACAACAGTTCACAAAATGACATCAATGTAAAACTTGTAATCTGAATTATGTTATCCACAGGCAATTATATTCTAGCTAACACACCACAAACTAAAACAGTGATATGTAAAGTATGAAATCAAAAATAAAAATAATATTCGTTATCTACATCTTAAGAAGTAATTTTTTGACCTGTAATGTTCATTTGTATTATAAACATGTTTCAACGAATGCCTATGCCTACTATTACACGAATTTGCGATATGGTGAATGCTCCATCTTGCAATAAAATTAAGCATATCAGTGTTGTCCCACTATGAAATAACTGGCCACACACACACACACACACACACACACACACACACACACACACACACACACACACACACACACACACACACACACAATCTTGCAACATTTTGTGGTATCTGTTGTCATTGATCATTATCTTGCAGACTGAAAGGTCCAATGATTGTGGATGATGTGATACCACACCACACTTTTGTATTACCCCAGTCTTTTACAGCACACATGTTCAGATTTTCTGCTGTTCAACAGTGGTAGTTGTGTTGATTAACAAAACCACTAACGTGAAATAGTCTCCTCACTCCAAACAATGTTATCAAACAGCTCTGGCCACTCTTCGTTCCACCCCAACAGAATTAGTGCAAATTTAATTCTTCAGTTGCAATCAGGAAATAATTTCTGAATGTAATATAGCTGCTATTATGCAGTTATCCCATTATCATCAGGAAAGAACTCTTTCCTGATAATGGTAACTGCATAATGGGAAGTCTACATTCACTTTCACAATGGGAAGCTCTTTCATGCTGATTTCTGTGGGCTTCTTGAGAATGTCACAGTGTGGTCTGGAGTCTGCAAGGTTGATGGCCTTCCTGATCTCTTATCAGTGATGCAGCTTGTTATCATTAACTTCTGATGGCAATTTTTTTTTATTGTTTTTGTGGCTAGTGTTGCATGTACTCTATTTTCAACCCTCCACGACCTTTGAACTGTTATAATGGATCTCCAAACAACATAGTGGGCTGCACTAACTGATCTCCAAACCATGTAGTGCATTCTGCTAAGTGTTTGGAGATCCATTTAGTGGGCTAAAATTGGGCTGCAATTTTGGTGGTTTCATTATTTCAAATTTGTGTTGGTTTCATTAACATCGGTTAAAAAAAATAAGGAAGTTATAATTTAAAAATACGGAATCACTTATCAGATACTCTGTTGACTAATAGACCTGTTGTAGCCTTTTTTCAAGTCTGTTTAACAAAGAGGTTAGAAGTGGCGAGAAAAGTGATATGTGCACTTTTCAGATTTCCCGAATTGAAATGTACAAAAAGTGATCACTAGTGAGTGGCACTGACTTTTGTTCAAATTCAGTTCATTGTCCAAGTGTTTTGAAAGAGGCAAATTAATGAACTCAAGAAAGAACTGAAATTTCAGTCTTCTGGTAAAAGCAATCGTAAACAGGCCAAGGAAGCTGATATTGCAAGATCTGAGTGAGGTGTTTAAGACTTTGAATGTAGATTAAATTATTTCTCTTCCTCAGACTCTACATACATGGGTGGGGATAAATTCAAATTAAGGAAGGTTGGTTTCAGGATAGATGTGTGGAAATGTGCTTTCAGCCAGCAAGTAGTTGATTGTTGCAACAAACTTCCATCTGATGTTGTTGGGGTGGGTAGTTTTTAAAAAATTCAAAGAACTGTACAAACTCTTAGTGGGAGTTTGATAAGTGCTATATGAAGCTCTCTCTGTTTCTTTCTCTGTTTCTCTCTCTCTCTCTCTTTTTTCAGCTGATGCTGTATAAGCATGCTTTCTTGAATCTTTTCAAGAAAGCATGCTTATACAGCAAATCTCGTTAGGGAACGAGATTAGCTCAGTGCAGGCAAAGTTATCCTCACTGTGCAGAAAGTCTCTTCATGGTTTAGTTAAAGCAGTTTGCTTTTAAATGTTATTCCATTGTTTGAAAAGAACAGTGAGGATAACATGCTGAGATTTATCAGCAATTACTGCAGCTTGGTGTAATGACCACACATGTTGAAGAATATGATGTGAAAATTTCTTCTCTTAGCAGTTATTAAATCCCCCACTTCCACCTTGGAAGATGATTACCATAGTAGACTAAACCATAAGGATGATTCTGATTTAGCCTTAGGCATTTCTGCCAAGATCATGGAGTCTAAAACAAGAGGAAAATTTTTTTTTCAGTGTGGAACTGCTTTATTGCTACATGTGAGCCAGGTGGGAAGGAGCAGCAGTGCGTAGCACACGCTTCTTGATTAGACCGGGGTTCGAGCCCGTCACCACCAAATTCGGAGGATGCGGAAAGGTCAGGGAATGACCACCGCATATTCCCGGAGCAATATGGCCTTAGTTGCTAATGCTCGTAAAAACCAAATAACAAACAAACAGCTACATGTGAAACTACATGGTGCAGAAGTTCCCATTGAAAAATGTTTTTACGCTGAGGAAGGAGAAATTATATCAGTTAGTAGTGCATCATTTTCAAATTTTTTGTGGACAAGTTTCTGGTACTTCTTTATGTCATTAAAGTTAAAAGTATAGATGAACAAATAAATGTTTTGCAGCATCACTTCTGTTAGTGTAAGAATATATCAGGCACTGTTATGAAAGAAGAAAGAATTGATGTATGGTAGCCTGGGAACTGAGAAATGCACGAGGAAGCATGAAATATAACAAATTCATACGAGTCCAGGCATTTTAAAAATTTCTCAGCAGTGCTGTGTTCAAGAATGTTGAACATGGGTGGGGGGCATCTGAATTTAGACTCCATGAAGTCAGCAGTGTCATTATGAATAAAACTTTGACTCAACATTTCTGAAGAGAGCAAAATGTATAATGTATCGTCTTTGAAGTTGTCATAATCATTTTATATTTAATAGACATCTGAAGCGGAAACCTACAGGCAGAAAAATCTTGGGTAAATTAATATTTGAAAGCATACTCTACTAGTAAGCAAACCACCGGCTGTATTTTAATATAAAATTTGGACTTGATGAAATTTAATTTCTAATGAGCATGGACTTCACAAAAATATACTGTTTTTCATGCTTTTTTTTGTGATGATCTACTTATTTTTGACCAGATATCTCCTGTTTTACTCTTGCTTACAGTTGCTTCATGGCACCTCCATAGCCAGGTGGGCAGGAGCAGTAGTGCATAGCACATGCTTCTTGATTAGACTGGGGTTTGAGCCTGTGACCACCAAATACAGAGGATATGGAAAGGTCAGGGAATGACCACTGCATATCCCCGGAGCAATATGGCCTTAGTTGCTAATGCTCCTAAAAAAAAACCAAATAACAAAAATAACAGTTGCTTCATCATCACCTTCATCATTACCATTTCCTTAAACATTTTAGGAAGGATGTGGAGCTGTTGAATTGGGATTGAAGAGCAAGCCAACTTTGTACTCTTACCATGAAATACTTCATTTCTGAAAATTGTAACATCTAGAAATTAGGCACCTGAAAGGAGAATTTATTGAAGTGTTTAAGGCTCTACTTGGATTGAGATAATTAAATGCTGATGGCATCCTTATGCTTTCTTAGAGAACATGCGATTTTTATATCCCGTTATATTATACTCATAAGGAGATATAAATTTAAATGGAATAAGGATGGTTTTGGGATAGAGTTGCAAAAATTCATTTTTGGCCAGTGAGTAATTGATTGTTGAAATAATCTTCCATATAGCATTGTGGAAATGGGTAGTTTTGAGTTAATTTAAGGATTAAATTGATTCAAACCACCTGTTAGAGATGTACAGCTTTTTTTTGTTTCTAATGCTATATAAGTTTGCATTATTTGCCATAACCATTTCTAATAAGATGCACTTTTAGAATGACACTCATTTTGTTTTTCTAACTTACGAGTAGAACTATATTAAATGATACTTAACAATTATAATACTGTATTTATAAATACACAAATTCAAATCAGTAAATGTGCAATAACTTTCAATTTTCCTGTATTTCTGTGGCCAGTGTAATGGCCTTCTTCTTTGTCCCAGTTCAGAGTTTTTCTAGGTGAGTTTTTATTCACTTTTTAAGAGAAACTTAAAAAACTGCCAATTTGGGATTTGAGATGACAAATCCTTAAACAGTAAGTAGTTAATTGTAAAAAATATTAATTGTAAAAAATATTTAATTAGTCCATTATTTTTAAAAAGCTGAAATGGTGTATCCTTTCAGAAATCTGAAGTGAGGAGGTATGAAAACAGGGGTGGCGCATTTATTACAGGATTAGACCTTTCTTCTGAGGTAAGTGGTAGCTTAATATTGTCTGTTTCAATTAAAACTGTCTGGAATATTTTCTAAGGAGAAGCAAAATTGAGTATATAATGAAGTTCTAGTATTAGCTAGAATTTATTAAATACTCAACTACAGAAACATAAAAGTAATAACGGGTAGTATGAGAATTTCATTGCATACTCAGTTACAGAAACATAAAAAATACTTTAATTGAATCCACAAAAAAAGTAGGAAGGTAGGATGATATAGGTGGCGATGAATTAGTTGCAGTTTTTGGAAATCGGATAATTTGATAACACTATAGCATTGGATAAACAGTTCACCAAATTTGAGCTAGAAACAGGTCTATAACCACTCACCAGCCTGCAATTTCATCCAGATATCATACATGTTTTTTGTAATTTTAATTTTTGTAATTAGACTTGATACACCCACCCCTGGCCCTGAGTGTCAAGCGAATGATCAAAGTGAGTTACAGTGCATATGTGAAAGAATCTCTCTCTCTCTCTCTCAGTCAGTAGATTATAAAGGGTTTTCCAATAGTAACGCTCGATGTTTGGCAACAGCGCATGACGAAGTCGACAGTCACACAGGTGGTATCTTTGGTAGCCGTATTCAGTTAGTCTCTGCATTTTATTATGGAGCGTTATTCGACTGAGCAACGAGTCGAAATTGTAAAAAATCAAAACCAATGTTCTACTCATCAAACGTTTCGTGCACTCCGTGCAGTTTATGGTGTCGACGAACGTCCTTCAGAATCCACAATTCACCGTTTAATAAACAAATTCGAAGCAACTGGGTCTGTGGCAAATCTGAAAGTGCCTGTACGTCAGCGAAACGCAAGATCCGTTGAAAATATTGCTGCAGTCCGGGAAAGTGTGCGTGAGAATCCGCAACAGTCCATTCCGCGTCGGGCTCAAGAACTTGGCCTGTCTTCGACGACAACTTGGCGAATCCTGCATAAGGACTTAGGGCTTCACCCTTATAAAGTGCAATTAACCCAACAACTAAAGCCCAACGATCATGCGCAGCGGCGTGCATTCGCTGATTGGGCGCTAGAGCAGTTGGAGGTCGATCCTGATTTTGGGCGAAAAATAATGTTTAGTGACGAGGCTCATTTCTGGTTAAGTGGCTTTGTTAACAAGCAAAATTGCCGAATTTGGAGCGACGAAAACCCACGGGAGATTCATGAGGTCCCACTACATTCCGAAAAAGTTACATTAGGCGCGTTATTGCTGAAATTGGGCCACTTTTATGCGATAACGTCATCACCAATTGGGTATCCAGGATTAACCAAACCAGACAAAGCCGCGGCGGACATTTATCTGATATAATTTTTAAAACATAATGTTAACACATATACTTCATAATAAAAATAAAAATAGATCACTATCACTCTCACAATTTGTTTTATTGCGTTACAAAAATCGAGCGTTACTATTGGAAAGCCCTGTAGAACATTTGAGTTTTCATTTACACAGTTATTTGATTTCTGCTCTTCAAAGTACAGAAGTAAGCTTACTAAAAAGAAAGGGAAGACACCTTTCTTCTTGTATATAGAACTAACTTCCTAACACACTAACCTCTTATTGCTTGGCTACTGGCCCCAGCACTTGGAGGCAGGAACAGTGCCACCAGTGACCAAGCGATAAGAGCTCTAGGCTCAGGTCAACTACTCAGCACTTGAGCCTAGTGTCTAACCTCAAGTGCTGGGTAGTTTTCAAAATCCATGGTTGCTTAATGATACAGAATATGGCACATCTCAATCAAGGAGACTGCAAAAAAATGAGCAACAGCAGGAACATCAGCTTTTGATACTGTTTGCACATAGAACACTGCTGTACAAATTGGAGCAGTATGGTGTTAAGGGCAAATTCTGCTATGGAATAAAGCAGTGGTTGAGTGGGAGAAGACAATAGTGGTAATCAGTGGGGGGAAGACAGATAGTGGTAATCAATGGACACTGTTCTTTGTGGAGTAAGGTTATTAGTAGAATTTTCCAGGGTTTGGTGTCTTTTCCTTTTATTTCTGCATTAAATATATTAAAAATAAAACTTTCTAGATAATGGCATCTTGAATTCCTGAAGGTGCCGTTATTCTGAAAGTCTGCCGTATTTATTTTATCCTAAAGAATGATTCTTTTTTGCCTATTCCTTCTAATAACTGGTCCACTTCTTTTTTTGACATTTTTCTATCATGTTCACATTGGTTTATCAGAAATTTTTGTGGCTGGTTAAAGTCTAACAAGTTCCCTGCTTACTGAATGTAGATATGCAGTTTCAGATTTTAATTTACTTTGATGACTACAACCTCTTTTAATTGGAATAAATGAGGAAAAATGGGATAATATTTCATTTAAGTGCTGTCTGGTAAAAACCACCTCCTTTTTTTTCCCCAAGATGACTGGAGAAAAACCGGATACTTTTGTCAAGCAAATTTCACTAAAATTAATTGAGTCATAGTGAAAATCAAACCCAAAATGTACCTGCCGTTTTCAATCCAGATTGACTCAGTCTCGTGGTTTTCAGTTTTGGTTGGAAAAGCCAGCAGCTAAAGTGTTAGTAGATTTTTAAAACATTGGCATATTTGTATGGTCTAGATGACCTCCTTTGAAAATTGCAGCAGTTGGTTTCTTTTATCTTACAACTTTGAGTTTTGTTTATTCACATTTTTTTAAAACTTTGTTTCTACCAGTAATGCCAAAGTATGTACGGTTACTGGATGGTTTCCCATAATAATGCCAGAAGTGCACGAGGAGTGTTTGTTTCAGTGAGAAAATTACCTTACTGACTGCTCCACTATTGTGAGGTCTGGGTGGGGAAGCATTTCGTACTATTAAGAGATGTTGATAAGTGGAAATACCTTTTTGGCAAAGAATTGGCACCAAATTTTAGTTCAGTATTCTAGTTCAATGTCCAAGTGCTGGTGCATATAGTTTTTATAATTTTTTTTTTTTTTTTTACAGAAAGCATCTTTTGTATCTAGACAATCAAAAAGCAAATTAAAAAAAAAAGTTCACTACAGATTCAGTGCATAGTCTGTTACATTCATCTGTCATTTATTTAAAATTTGTAGCAGGTACTTTGCTGAAAAAGCATTTTCACTTATCAAAGAGATTATTTTTTTGACGCTGTTGCATATAAAAGACTGTTGTGCAGATTGGAGCACTGTGGCATTAGGGGCAAATTACTGCTATGGTTGAAGTGATGGTTGCATGGGAGAAGACAGTCAGTGGTTATGAATTGGCATGGGTCTTCTTGGACTACTGTTAATAGGGGAGGCCTCCCCAGGGTTCAGTACTAAGCCCATTGTTATTTTCTGTGTTTAATAATGCTGTTGATGAAGGAATATCAGGCTTAATGTCTAAATGTACAGATATTACGAATGTTGGCATGATGGTTCATGACATTAACCAGGGTATGTTATTGTAACAAGTTCTATAAGAATTAGACACATGTGCTGAGAAGTAGCAATTGAAGGGTAATGTTGATAAATGCAAGATACTGCATATAGGTACCACACAGTACCAGAAAAACATACCAACTGTGTGGTACCCACATTCGGGGTAGACTAAAAGAAACCTTGGGGGATAATTGTGCAGTCAGAGAAAGTTCTCCGAGCATGCATTCCTGTATATCATTGCAAAACCCTATGACCTGGTAGGCCACTCGTGACCTCTATGGTCTTCTAGCACACGGGTGTCCTAGCAGACCATAGTGTTCTGACGAGACCAATATATATCACTAGTTTTGTTAGATATATACACTTGGTCTAGCCATGACTTGGGGTTAATTATTCATTATATATGGCAGTAGTTAGGCCACACCTTGAGTACTGTATACAGGTCTGGAGGCTTTATTTTGGGAAGCATGTGGATTTGTTACAACAAGATTAGTGAGAGGATCAAAAAGGTGCTCTTACTAGGAAAGGCTTCAGTTTTGCAAATCTGCCTGGAGACTAGGCACTTGCAAGATCTGAGGTGTTTAAGGCTTTGAATGCAGATGAAATTATTTCTCTTCCTCAGACTCTACATACATGGGGGGGGGATAAATTCAAATTAAGGAAGGTTGGTTTCAGGATAGATGTGTGGAAATTTGCTTTCAGCCAGCAAGTAGTTGATTGTTGCAACAAACTTCCATCTGATGTTGTTGGGGTGGGTAGTTTTTGAAAAATTCAAAGAACTGTACAAACTCTTAGAGGGAGTTTGATAAGTGCTATATGAAGCTCTCTCTGTTTCTCTTTCTCTCTCTTTTTTCAGCTGATGCTGTACAAGCATGCTTTCTTGAATCTTTTTCTACTACTAATACTAATATCAATGTTGTTCCTTGAAAGGAACTGAACCTGGTTAGGGAACGAGAGTAACTCAGTGCAGGCGAAGTTTTTATGGCTCTAGCTAATAGAGAAGTGTTCCTTAAATTTTTACTGTTTTATTAACTTTAATTGGCATATTAATTTATTTTCTAGAAGTAGCTTTATATTCCTAGTTACGATAATTAGTTTATTTTGAATTTAGATAGAGATTTTGTGGGTTGTTACATAGTATCGCTAAAACTTGTACCATTCCAAACTTGCTGCCATTGTTGTAGATCGATACGGAATATCGTAACCTATATCTTGAACTTGACATAAGGTATACATAGAACTGTATTAGTAATCTGTTAGCTTAGTATAGTATTGGCAATTAATAAATTAAATTCATAAATTTTATTAATTTTTATTGTTAATTAAATTGTATTTAAATGGAAATCATACCCCAGACTAGAGCAGCAAAGCAACGTGCAATAAGTAGCGAAAATGCTGTGGTTTAGGGGAGAATCAAAAGAGGACAATTCTCCAACGCATTACAGTCCAAAAAAATGTGCAAAAAGTGACATGTTTGCAGATTTTTCTCGAACAGGACATGATCTGGCCATGGAGGATATCTCTCTCTGTGTGTGTGTGTGTGTGTGTGTGTGTGTGTGTGCGTGTGCGCGCGCGCGCGCTAGGTGCAGAGAATGTGAAGAAATTAGGTCTAACTCTGCATTCTGATGGGCGTCTGAGAGTTTGAAGAGTCGGTTAGATGCCCTTGAAGGAATTAAAATTTGGGCCCGTCAAGCTCTCAGCTGCTCAGCTCAATGCCTGGTGCTCACCCTTGTGCACCAGGCAACACAGCAGCAATCTGGTCCCACAGGAGCTAGTTATTGTTGGTGACTCGATTGTTACGGAAACGGGAAATATATTGTGCAAAAAGGATAGGTGGAATAGGACGGGTATGTCTGCTGGGGGCAAAGGTTGATGACGTTATAGAGTAGATATCATCTTTTAAGTGCACAAAGGGTGATAATTATAGAGCAGATATCATCTTTTAAGGGCATAAAGGGTGCCATTGTACACAATGGCACCCTTTATGCCATTAGTGCCATTGTACACAGTGGCACTAATGGCATTAAGAGTAGGAGATCTGCAGACTTACTTAACAGGTCAATGTTGAAACATTAACAGGTCAGTGTTGAAAAAAAAAGTCGCAAGTTAGGGTTAATTTTGAAAGCATCTGTAATTCTGCCCATACAAGATAAGAGGGAGTATATGATGAGAGCCTTGTCAGTCAGTTTGGCCTTGGAGAGATTGTGCAAGGCTCATGGGGTAGAATTTTTCTCAGCGTGGTCTGTGCTTGTTAACAGGAGAGATTGCATCTACAGGGATGGCATACACTTAAATAAAAAAGGTGCCTGAATATTTGCTGATGCTATTGAGGTAATGTTAGGTGGGTTGGGAAAACTGCTGGCTTGGGGTGTTTCACAGACTAATAGATTAAAAGTACCTGCAGGCAGAGAGGTGGAAATGATTCTTTCACTGCTTCTATTGGAATGAGCAACAGCCTGGAAAGCAAGTTGCTGGGGATTTCAGGAACTGCTGGGAGTCATGGGCTGCGTTAGAGTAACTAACAGTAAGAACAGATGCATGAACACAAGTGCTAGGAGCATAGTAAATAAATTTGATGAATTTGAAGTGTTGGTCATGACATCAAAGGCAAATATTGTTGGGATATGAGACATGGTGTCACACAGATATAAGGAATGCAGAATTGGAATTTGGGGAGTACAATGTGTACGGAAAGGATAGGAAGGGAGAAGGGGTTATGCTGTTAGTTAAGAAACACATAAAATCTAAGAAAGTGCATCCAGTTGGCATAGAAAAAAAAATTTCCCTTTTACCCCGAGAGAGAGAGAGAGAGAAGTAGAAAGGAATCACCAAGGAAGAGAAGAATGATGATATCCAGCTCAGGACCCTGGGTGTGCCAAGCCCATACTCACCAGATATGCACTGGAGAGCAAAAACGAGGGTAGGAGTTTGTTATAGGACTAATGGCTCTGATGAGTACAAAGAAGAATTATACAGAGAAATGGAGTGGGCCAGTACAATTGTATTGTAATTGGGGATACCAATTATAAGACAACCCTTGCTGGTGTGGGTTTGTCACTCCCACACTAGCAAGGCTTTTTTTTTTTTTTTTTTGATTTATTGGATATTGTTTTCTACAGCAGCATGCTCAAGAAGCAACTAGAGTGAGTAATATTCTTGATCTGATTATCAACGGTGATTCTTCATCTATTAAGAATCTGCTGATAAAGAAACCACTAGGTGTCAGTGACCACAGTGTGCTGATGTTGGATTTACTTAAAGATGTAACTACCATTGGGAGTAAAGGGAAGGGTGTTTCCTTTCGTAAAGGCAACTACAGTGGTCTCAGACAGTTTTTAAATTCTATATGATGGGATCAACTGATGATGTTACCAACAGCAAATTCTAAATGGGGAAGCATTCAAGGAAGTAATCTTGGATGCTACTAGGCTTTTTTGTTCCAACAAATGAACTAGATGGAAAAAATAATTTTAATAACATATACTTGGATTTTAGGAAATCTTTTGATACTGTTGCACATGGAAGACTGCTATACAAATTGGAGCTTTATGGCATTAAGGGCAAGTTACTGCAATGGATAAAGGGATGGTTGAGTCGGAGATGGCAGAGAGTGGTAAAAATGGACACTGCTCTACGTGGAACATGACTAATGTTATTAGCGGAGTCCTCCCTGGTTCAGTGCTGGGCCCATTGTTGTTTTGTGTATTTATCAGTGAAGGTATATCAGGCTTAATGTCCAAGTTTGCAGATGATACAAAGGTTGGCAGGATTGTCAATGACAGTAAAGACAGTATGCTACTGCAACAGGATCTAGAAAAGTTATGCAGATGGGCTGAGAAGTGGCAACGGAAGTTTAACATTGACAAATGCTAAGTATTGCATATGAAGAAAGGGTAGCAGTAACCCAACAGAAACCTACCAACTGTGTGGTACTACACTCAAGGAGGTGGAGAATGAAAAAGACCTGAGGGTAATTGTGCAGTCAGATATGAAGTCAATGAGCTGTGCAGACAGGCTGGCAGAGCAGGTCATGGAGTTTTGTCAATGATATATAGCAGGGGGTGGCCAACAAGTTCATCACTGCTTTAATTTCAGTCGATCACAATGAATTTTAAATATATATAAAAAATAGATTGGTCAAAGTCTAAAAATTATTATGTGCTCCACTGCATACGCTAATTACAAATCCATTGAACTATGTAATTACTCTTTTCGCCGCTCAGCCGCTAGGCTTGTCTAATGAAAATTCACGCAGTTACCTGGTGCAGAGCATAGTGTATGCGTTGAATTCTTATTTAGCTTACTTAATATTAATAACTGGACAGTACTTATATGTTAATTTAATAACCTTTGATTTAAAACGAATACTACGAAAAAGAGCAAAACGTATCATTTTCATCTAGTGGGAACTAGAATACTTTTTTTTTTGTAATGGTAAAAGAAAAATGCTGTTGTTTGATTTGCAATGCTTCAGTGACTATACCCAAAAAAAGGAAATTTTAGAAAGGCACTTCATCGCACTGATTATTGGTAGTATTTTTGCCTATAAATATCAATTTTTGGCAATGGCTAAGGATCTCAAAGGGAAAAAAAATCTGATCATTTTGCAAATATGCAAGATCATTTGCAAAAATATCCTGGTTTTGAATTTAATAGTGAGAAATATGTTTCCGAAATTGAATAAGTTGTGGATGTTTATGAAACCAGATTCAGTGATTTTAAAACAATTGAAGACATTGTGAATATATTTCTTATCCATTTAATGTTGACTTAGATACGAAACAAATTGCAAAAAAATCGCTGAGATTTTTCAAATGAAGAAAATAATACTTGAAAATGAAATTATATTACATTGCGAAACAATGTCTTCCTAAAAGTCATATCACCAGAAGAAGACTTGGAAATATGTTTGCCGAGAAAAGTACCCAAATGTAAAAAATTGCAGTGAACTTTTAAATTCCTGTTTTGGTTCCACATATCTATGTGAATCAGCCTTTTCGTATTTGAAACAAACAAACAAAGATGTAGAGCGATTCTTCATCTTTGTTTGAAACAAACAAACAAAGATGAAGAATCGCTCTACTCTTACGGACTTGCATACAGAAGATATTTTACGGTTGGCCTTATCACAGTATATCCCTGATTTTGAAAGCTTGGCAGATGACATGAAGACACAAACTTTGCATAAATTAATATTTTAAATGTGTGAATTTAAAATAAAAATTCTGAATTGTATTTAATTTTAAAATTTATAAACATTTTTCAATATGTGTTGATTAACTTTTTTAACCATGTGCAATAAAAATCTTGAGATGGTAGATTGCAGCATATTTTGAAGAAAAAAAGTAGATCGCATCACAAATTAAGTTGGCCACCCCTGATATATAGGAATTTTGCTAGCAGAGACAAGGATATGATTATCTCTTTGTATAAGGCAATGGTCGGGCCACACCTTGAGTACTGTATACAGGTCTGGAGGGCTCGTTTTAGGAAGGATGTAGAGCTGCTGGAATGAGTACAGAGAAGGGCAATGAGATTTGTGAGCAGAACAAAGAGTTGCTCTTACCAAGAAAGACTTAAGTGCTGCACATTGCAGCGTCTAGAGACTAGGCATCTGTGAGGTGAACTAATTGAGGTGTATAAGGCCTTGAATAGTTTGAGCAAGCTCAATGCTGATGGGATTCTTCCTCTTGCTCAGATTACTCACCCAAAGGGACATAAATTCAGATTGAGGAAAGGCTGTTGTAGAATACATGTGAGGAAATTTGCCTTTAGCCAGCGGGTGGTTGATAGTTGTAACAGAGTTCCATCTCTCTCTCTCTCTCTCTCTCTCTCTCTCTCTCTCTCTCTCTCTCTCTCTCTCTCTCCCCCTCTCCCCCCCACTACGACAGATGTAATAGAGTTCCATCTGTCATAGTGGAGGTCGAAAACTTATAGAAGTTCAAGGCAGAAGTAGACAAGCATTTGGACGAATGGATGGTTGAAACAGAATTTTTTTTTTTTTTTTTTTTTATGTGTCTGATGCTGTGTAAGCTTGTTTCCTTTCATCATATGCCTCTACTAATGCTAATGCTAAATAAGAGTTTAATGTGTTCCAGTTCAGTATAAACTTTGGCTGTATTAAAGAAACTAAGCCATCAGGTTGGAAAATGCCTCATGACTGAGAAATTAATCATCACAGAATTTAAAAAAAAAAAAGAAAAAAAGTTCATTGAAAATTTTCATTTATTAGCTGAGTTGGAAAATTCTGCATAAACTTTTAAGACTAAGTTTTCATTCTCAAAAGATAGAATTTTGAAAACATTTTGCCACAGTTGTGTATATTATGATTATTGCAATCATCAGTAATTTTCATTTTCTTGGTCAGTTAATTTTCAGAAATATGAATTAATGCTGTAGTTAATTGATTCATTGTCTTCTCCATACGCCGATATGTTTGCCTACGATGATCTTTTTTTTAATGCATCATGTGATATAATTAATATTTTCTTGACTGTATATTTTCTTCAGATGCAAATTCATAGAAATCTAAGATTTTAAAGCGTATTCCTTCTTGAGGAATAAAATACTGTATTGCTACAGGATTATACCATCATATCCTTTGTTGCTGAACACAACATAAAACACATTTTAAGGCAGAGTTTTATAATGATTATGAAGCAGAAGGTAAGCATTTTTAAATTTTTACTTCAATGAAACACCAATTTATAAAGCTTGTTATAGAGAAACAAACAATAAACTGATTGTAATCTTAAACATTAAGCTCAGAAAACAGTATGATAAAACTATTACATTGTACTACTCCCTGGAAAACATTTGATGAACTTAAAATGTCTTTAATACACTGGGGGAAATTAAATGTTTATTTTATATTTTTAAAAATTCTCATGTCTTATTTGAATTTAGTTACGCATTAATAAGTTAACTAAAACCATGAACTTTGCACATCTACAGGAGAAACAAATAACTTATGAATAAGTAAGGTGTGTGTGTGTGTTACTTTAGATGAGACAACATGGTGATAGTAGCAAGATAAGTAGACATCAAAAAATAATGCAAACTGTCGTGCTGGACCTGACATGTTTTTTACACGTATAATTCTGAGTACACAATAATTGTTCACATCTAAAACTGCTCAAAACGTAGAAAGTTTCTGTCATTAGCATTGAGCCAACAATTAATATGCAACTGTTATTTTAGAGTAGCACCAGTTAGGTTCATGTGACATTGGTTTGCCATTTATTTATTTATGTTAATTTTTTTCTGGACATGTTTAAATTGAATTGTCTAATTTCTGGTTAGCTTTTCTAAAAATCTCCCCCTTCCCCCATGTAGAATATCATAGTGTCAACATTTAACGTTGACGCTCTGATGTTCTTTGCCATTTCAGGAAAATATATTATGAAATATATTTTCATTGTGGAGAGGCAAGTTATCATTATGTTATTGTAATTGCTTGTTGAGCTTGTCTTTTATTCTTTTTTTTTTTTTTTTTTATCTTATATACATATCTTGCTAATATGTCCTTTAGTACAGCTATATTATTAGAGGAAAGTTATCATTATGGAATTTTAATTGCTTGTTGAACTGCCATTTGTAAAACTATTTTGTAGTTTTTCACTGTTAATTACCTTGTCAATTTTCCTTCTGTAATAAGAAATCTTATTCTTATTTTGTTTATCCATTTGTTTCTCCCCAAATAATGCATAATAATTAGGCCGTACAGGAAAAGTTGAAAGAAAGGGCAGAAAGATTTGGTTTAGAAAACAGACTGAAACATCATATTACTCAACAAGACATTGATTCCCTTTATAAAAGGTATATTCTTTTTTTTCTTCATTCTTTTCTCATATTTGTATATGTATATATTGCAAACTTAACTGTTTAGAAATTGTTATAGTACTAAAGTAAACTGTTGATATAAATATATATATATATTTTTTTCTTCTCCTCCAGTCTAGGAATTGATGAGAAAAACTTGAAATCATCAGGTAAGAAATATATGCAATAATAATTTTGGTGTTTAATGGAAAGAAATTAATTTTGTGAGCAAGTGTGTTAATGTACAGTGTGACGATTGTGGGAGCATGAGCTGTTTATTTACTCCAGGTTACGGCTTCATATGGTTGTGTATAAAATAGTTCTATGATCAGTTAATTTATGTTTAGTTCTTATTCATTTTATATTATTTTTATTAGTCTGTGAATCATATACATTCATATACTTGGCATGTGACTTGTAAGTCACATGCTTGTGACTTATGGGTCACATGCCAATTAAGTTACAAAGGAGGTGAGGCTTGTCTAACTTCCTTTGTGTACAGAAAAAATCTTCTCGAGTATTAATTCAACATCAATGATTTTCCAAAGAACGAATATGGATATTGGTCAAGCTGCATTGGGATAGAAAAATAGTATAATCAAGTAAAAAAAAAATAAATGAATTTGAAAATATCGTCAAGGAAGCATCATCTATTGCACAGAAATGGGGTATACCTTGACAACTTGAAAATGAACAGAGGGTGATTTGTTAAGAAACAGTTTGATGAACTGGCAGAGGACTACCCATTTTGAAATTGCAGAACTACTCTTTAAAGTTAACATTTTTTTATCATGTAATTCAGTGGCGTCCAGCCTTTTTCTGTACAGGGGCTGCATTCAAAGTTCAATTTGTTTTGTGGGCCACACTCAGTTATTCTCAAGAAAAATTAGGGTGTTACATTTTCCATGCCTTGATACATGTAAAAGGAAGTTTCTATTTTTATGTTATGTGTTTTATTTTCAGGCTATATATAAAAAATGCAAATTTCCAACACTCTTTTATGTGTAACAAATCTATGTCAGTGATTTATTTTTATATTTTATTAAAATGATAAAAATATGACTTATAAAAGTTTTTAAAAAATACTTTACTTTTGCTTTTAAGTGCTCACTTTAGAAAATTTACAACCTGAAAAGGATTACTGCTTTTCAATATTAAGGTGAATAAATAAATATATCGACACACCTAAAATCGAAAATATTCGAAAATTTTATTAAGTACAACACAATAATATTCACTGAACAAAACTTAACATTTAATAAGATTAATGAGGTTGGATATTGTTAGATAACTGATCAAAATTTGGTTGAAAATTTGTGATGCCAATTCTCAATATGGAATGAAGATGCTCATCTGTTATTCTGTTTCTTTTTAAATATTTATTTGATTTCATGCGTGAAAAAACTTGCTCGCAAACAGGGTTGTGGAGTAGTGGTGATTTTGGGGTTACTCCTTGTCCTACTCCGGAGTAAGATATTTTTTCTTAATGTTACTCCTACTCCTATTATACTCCTCAATAAAAAATATTTCGTCATTGCTGCATGATTCATCAGGCTACTTTTTGGAATTCTGATTACATTATGATTATATGGTAATCACTATTCAGAATTCAAATGGCTGTAGCTATATTTTTTTTATTTAATGAAAATTTGAAATTACACAATATATGTTTGATACAAACATTATTTATTCAATACAGTGCACTAATTTTTAATTTTATTTAATACAAAAAAGCAAAAAAACTAGTAAAAACTAAAACCAAACTATACATTGTCTTTTAGATTGAGTTAGTTCTCAAAAACAGTATGGACTCAATCAAATCTTCTTTCATTGAAGCACGTAAATTAGATTTTGTTATTTTGAGTGCTGAAAACAGCCTTTCAACACTGACTTGGGTAGGTGGTAGAGCAGTAACGCAAAAGGCTCCATCTTGAACTATTAGTGGATATGTTTTTATTGCATCTATCACCTGTAACTTTGATGTACCGACCTGCTTTCTCCACTAAAGTTAAAGCTTGATAGAAATCAAAGCGGAACTTCTCATAACTGGTTGCTTCCAGCGCTGCGGCTTCTCTTTTGTTCTTTTGTTGGTATTTGTATTACTAGCTTGAATGCATCTCTTTTTTATTTTTTTTCTTGGTGATCAAGCTGTTTTTCAAAATCACATTCATCAAATTCTGAACTAGAAGAAGAAGAAGGTGGTGTGTCAAGCTCGGGGGGGGGGGGTCCACATAATCTTCTTGCTTTAATTCTGCTATTTTTTCACTTAAATCAAGTAGTGCAGCTTTTCCTCTGGCTACCTGATCCTCTGATAACAAAATTCTGTAATTTGGATCAACATAAATTGCTTCTAATAAGATATCATTTTCCATTAAATAAGTTTCTCTGCACTCCATAGACTGTTTGTCTGTAGAATTTGGGAAAACTTGAAGATTAGACTTTTCCATTCTTTGTAGAATGATCCAGGTGTTAAGTAAGCCTCTTGGAACTTTAAAGTCGCATTATATGGGTGGCGAAGTAATCTTTCAAGCTGCTCAACTTCTTCCCCTTCATGATCAGATAAAGTTATTTCAGGATTTGAACTAGAAGACGTTTGATCATTAAATCGTTTGATCATCCAAAAGACGTTTGTCGTCCAAAAGACGTTTGATCATTAAATAAACACTACCCCATCTAGTAGCTTGATCATTTAGAGCTCCTTTTCCGCAGCACCTCTTCAGAATAGCATCAGTCTTGGGGGATCGAGCAGCTACAGCAACCTGGTACAACTTACTTATGAGATTAGTTGCATGAGCTCCTTTCAGACCATCACGGATTGTGAGCTGTAAAGTGTGCACACCACACCTCATGTTGTATGTTGACGTTGGGGAAAGTGAAACCAATGAAATTGTTTGCAATTGCATCCAGGGTCTTGTCTAAGTACTCACCTTTATCTAAATCACTGTACACACAGCTTTCTCCTGATTCATGATCTGTCTTTTCCTCATTAAGCTTCTCAACAGGTTTTATCATGTTCGATGCAAGATATTTTCCTTCTTAATTCCAAAATCTTTGAGCACATTTTCAATCAGTTTGCAAACCTGTTCGCTTGTATGTTGCACTTTGGTATCTTTAAGTGCTAAAGTACCTATTATCGTTTCTTTATTTTCATTCACAAACTGGACATTTATTCCAAAATAATTTACCCGTTGACGGGTGCATGCATCCATCTTCAGATGAATATACTTTCCCTTTAGCCTCTCCTTCAACAAATTTTTTTGATTGTTAGCTTCCTCTAATATTATTTTCCTAATATTATGTCATTCCAAAGATATTCTCAGTTTGGCTGCCATTTCACCACTCAATTCAATAAAACCTGGAGAAGAGAATACACTAAGTGGTAGTCCATTCTTTACAAAAAGTTCAATAATACACCCTTTGAATTTAGCAGCTGTCATTGCTATAGTAATTTTTTGGGTCTCAAAGTACTTTGTTAGAATATTTTTTCCTTCTACTTTACAACCTGTGCTAGAACTTGATGACTTTTTGTTGCTTTCCTTTTTCCTCCATAAGCTTGAATTCTTTTGGAGGCAAGCGCTCTAAATAGCATTTTAAATTGCATGACCTGGTTGGTGCATAGCCTCCTTTTCCTTTCCCTGCGCTGATTTCTGAATTGCATGGCTCATCTCCATTCATCAATTGACATATGAAGACATTTTTTTCTTGAGAAAATTCAAAGTATTCAAATACTCCAGCTTTCTTTTGTTCCATTTTAGACTAATTAAATTAGTTAGTTTATCTCAAAATTAACTTTAACAGGCTTACAAATTCATATTATCTAAAACAAAAGATAAAAATTTTAAATTTAAATTAGACAGTGCAATATAATAAAATTGTTTTTTGGTGTTTGCATGTACAATATAATAACAGGAATAAGGAGTAACAAATATATTTTGTTACTCCTTATTCCTATTCCTACTCCTGTAAAACCTCTTACCACTTTACTTCTTACTCCTACTCCCCAGCCCTGCTCGCAAACATACATTGATCCAAAAAAAAGTAGCCATTTTCATGGCATTTTATTTTATTAGTGGAAAATTTTCAGTTGGGACAGCCTTGTAGAATTCAAGTAGTTTATTTTCACAGTCCATATACTTATTTTTGAACCATGTTTTGGCTTGAAGATCAATAAGTTCAAGTTACAAGCTGGGATTGTAGTTTTCAGCCAAAGAAGGAAATGGATTCTCAATCAAGCTTACGTCTTTTTCATGGGATCTTATATCAGCAAATCAATTTCAAACTCATCAAAAAGTAATTGTAATAATGAGAGGCAACGATTCTTTGGAAATGAGTTTCTTTTTAGCTCAGTACAACATTCAAAGTGAGCTAAATTGTCTTGCTCAATTTGGGATTTAAATAATAACAACTTATTCTTAGATAAATTATAGAACTTCTTAATGTACCATTGTATAATCGAGTTAATAGCGTGAATAGCAGTAAAGCTTAATAGACGGTACTCACCTTAGTTGATCTGCTTAATTACATGAAGTTGGGGTGGAAATGAAGTTTAAATTGAAGTTTAAAAATAAATTAAAATAAGTTGAAATAAGTTAGTTGAATGAATACGGAATTATTAAAATTTTGCTCAAGGAAATAGAAGTGCACTACCTCGTCTCTGGTTGTCATTCGAAAAATTGAAATTTAAAATAATATATTGTGATTTTAAATGTTTCTCACCAACCAATAATAAAATAAAACATGGAAACTAGAATTTTGAAAACTGTTTACTACTATATATTTAAAATAACTTGACAACTAAAAAGGATAAAAAATATATATATATATATATATACATTGAATAAAATACATTAAAAAACCGGGTTAAAAGCGATAAAACCGACCGTAGCTTTCGAAGGCTCCTGCCTTCTTCCTCAGCCGTAGCTTCCTTGTACTGTGGCGCATCTTAAGTACCAGCAGCTTTACGGTCTAAATCACGCGTTTATCGCCATGTGTTCTTCTATGTGCTGGGACCGGAAGTGGCTTGGGAGTGCGTCATACGAAATCATTCATCCCTTCTGAGGATCATAGCCTCAAAGAGGGGATGAATCCGCAAACCTTTGTCTCTATTAATGTTCTCTGTTGAATTAATCCACAAACTCTCGAGCCACTTGCGGTCCCAGAACCTATGCGCCCGATCAGTGATGATAGCTTCGTCCAGTGAGATCTGGTGTTGCTTCTCCCAAAAATGTTCGGCCACGGCGGACTTGCCATAATCTGCATTTCTTATTGCCCTTGTGTTCTGGGACCGCAAGTGGCTCGAGAGTTTGCGGATTAATTCGACAGAGAACATTAATAGAGACAAAGGTTTGTGGATTCATCCCCTCTTTGAGGCTACGATCCTCAGAAGGGATGAATGATTTTGTATTACGCACTCCCGAGCCGCTTCCGGTCCCAGTACATAGGAAAAAACATGGCGATAAACATGTGATTTAGACCATAAACCTGCTGGTACTTAAGATGCGCCGCAGTACAAGGAAGCTACCGCTGAGGAAGAAGGCAGGAGCCTTTGAAAGCTACGGTCAGTTTTATCACTTTTTAACCCGGTATTTTAATATATCTTATTCGATGTATGTATGTATGTATGTATGTATATATATATATATATATGTGATGTAAAAGTTAGGCAAAAGTAATAAATAAATATGAATATGAAGCTATCATTAGAGGCAGCAAATGCACATCCTCCACATGAAGCCTAATTATATCTGATAATTAAAATAAATGATATTTAAAATAAAAAACATCAGCCAGTAGTACGGCAAAAATGCAGAGCGAAACGAAACGCAAAATAACCATGACCATTATTGGCCTCGTGGTCCTCTGTCGATATGGGGCATGATGGTCAGTCTATTATTTTGATATTTTAGTTTTTGTAGTTTCTTTAACCCCTTTTTTGGTGATATTTCACGTCTTTTGGAACTGGTACCTTCAAGGGGGTTACCGCTAAATTATATATAATTGGCATTATTTTAAATTTACATCGTTTTTATTAATTGGGTTTAATGACTAAATTATACAAGGGATTATCGACTACCTTTTTGTCTTATTATTTCTACTTTCCCTTCCCTGTTTGTTTATTTTATATTATTTTGCGTTTCGTTTCGCTCTGCATTTTTGCCGTACTACTGGCTGATGTTTTTTATTTTAAATATCATTTATTTTAATTATCAGAAATATATATACATATTTTTTATCCTTTTTAGTTGTCAAGTTATTTTAAATATATAGTAGTAAACATAGTTTTCAAAATTCTAGTTTCCGTGTTTTATTTTATTATTGGTTGGTGAGAAACATTTAAAATCACAATATGAATTTACCCAACTCCAGATGCCTGTTTGAAGAACAGTTTAAAATAATATGAAATAAGCGACGCCAATAGTCACAACGAGCGACTTTCGTATTAAACGTCTTCGGTTGGCAGTGATAAGAAAGAAAGAAATCATGTATATGAAGGATTTCAATGTTCCCGTAATGCATTTTGCGACATGTGGGAATCTCATGTGCTTAAGATTCCAGAGCTAAGAGAGGTTGGTGGGTAGTTTTGTATTTAGAACATTAAGGTGGGTAGTTTTGTATTTAGAATGTTTGTATTTCGCCATAACACTAGTTTAGTGTTATGGCGACACCATTCTATGACAAGTGCCTCGTGTTGGAAGATTTTGTAACTAGATCTTAATTTAATAAATGCAATGGCCGAATCGACTAGGGGGTTGTGGTTGTGAGAATGTAAATGTTGTGTAAGTTCGGTGCTGGTTTGATTAGTTCTGAAGCTGTTATAATGGTAATAAGCACGTGCATTGGAAGTTTTGGTGGAACCATATTTTGTGGTAGTGCTCCCGACGTAGCATGCGCTACAACCAAGTTGACATTTAATTAAATATATTGTATTGTTGATATCGCTTATTGGATATTTGTGTGTCTCTTTATATGTATTAAACATAGTTCCTAATTTATTGTACAAAGAAAATATTAATGTGATATCTGTGTTTGCGAATACTTGGCGGAACTGTCTGGCGAGGCTGCTGTGATAGGTTAGAATGATACGTGTGTTCTGTTTGGTGTTATGATTATGCAGGTTATTGACATTATTCCTAGAAACAGAAATTGTGTGTTGGATTAATTGTAACGGATACAAAGTTAAACCCATATCATATATCAAGCGTCAATTGCCATCATTCGGGAAGAATAACACAAAAGATTTCGTAAAAAATACCATTTGCTACAACAAATATACCATCTCAGGTTCAAACTTAAAAAAGAGATGTCACTCCAAACATGGTCAGAGTTCCTTAACTTTAACAACATGCGCATTAACACAGCACTCAATGTCGTGGAACAATGACATTTAAAAAAATTGAACGCACTCACACAAAAAACACGAATCCCCCCCCATTAATATTTCATCACAATCATTTGCTGCTGCTGAATTATCAGGATTAGAATATGGGTTTAACTTCGCTATAAACGATCATCATTATCCCATTAAAGACTGCATCATCGAATTACAAACCAAACTGAAAAATCACCCTGACAAATGCTGAATTATGCATGAAACCAACACTATTATTAATTTACAACTTGTACCCCAACCCAATATGACCAAACAACAATTATCAAACATACACAAATTACAAAAAACCCAAACATTATCGTACAAAAAGTCGACAAAGGAGAGAATATCATAATCTAAGATAAAAGTGTTTATATCAATAAAGTGGAACAAATCCTCTCCAACCAAGATATCTATAAAATTGATAACACATATAACATTTCCAGATTAAAGAATAAACTTGACGGTATTTTGAGGAGATTAAGATCTGATAAAGAAATCAACCTGCACACGCTACAACAATTTGGTATACACAGTAACATCCTTCCACATGTTCGGCTTTACTAAATTATACAAACCTGGCCACCCCCTGCCACCAATAGTTTCTTTCAGCAAATCCGCTTTTGCCAACCTATCCACCTTTTTAGTTAAAATCATATCACCCCTTATGAGATTTTCAAAATTTAGGGTTAGCAACACCGACCAAGCTTTCGAACAAATAAATTCTGCTATAATTTCTAGTGAAGACATCTTAGCATCCTTCGATGTCATTTATTTATACACAACGTACATTTACCCTTCACATTACAAGCCTTACGCGAACTCCTAATGACCGACAACACTTTAGCTAATCGCACCTCTGTTAGCATTAATAGCATTTTAGGACTTACCTCAATATTACTTGAAGCCAGACCCTTCCGTTTTCAAAACCAAATATTTGGACAAATGTTTGGCCTTCCCATGGGATTAGGAATTTCTGTCCCCTTATCAGAAATCTACGTAGCCATTATTGAAAACCAAGTACTCCAACCTTTCCCTCCTGGTATTAAACTTTATATGCAGTATGCAGATGACATATTATTAATAGGAAACAGCCACTATTGACAATTTCTTTATTAAATTCAATACAACACACGAAAGATTAAAATACAGATTTGAAATAGAAATTGATAATAAAATCAACTTTCTTAACCTCATAATATATAAAATAGGTACCAAACTTTGAACCAAGATCTATAGGAAAAATACACACACAGGAAAATATCTACATTTTGAATCACATCACCCACTCAGTACAAAAAAGTCCATTCTTTATAATCAAATCCACAATGCCATAAAGTTCAGTTCTTCACAAGATGATTTATCCGCCGAATTACAATATCTCACAAAGAAATTAACTGTGAATTTATTTGTGAAATTCACAGTGAACTATTTCACTTTTTGACACAACGCTCATGTTTGACGGAAACACTCAAGGCTGTCAACTTATAGCCTTGGGCACTCGCACTGTTCAGATTTCCGACATCACAAGAAACACTGCTGCCAAGTGGAAGTGCACAGAGTTGCAACAATGTTGCAAAATTATATTTAGACGCATTTTGATTAAAAATATCCTTATATACGATATGTAGCAACCAAAAAAAAGATTTCTCTAGAATAAATTTCGATGTGGCGGATGAAATAGTCTTTTGGGCCGTTCGGCCTTCGGGCCATAGGTTGGGGACCCCTGCTGTATACAATTGTTCCTTGTACAGTCAGTCCTCGTATAGCATGATAATTGTGTTCCTAGAAACCCTCGTGCAATGCAAACTCGTGCAGTATAATCAACAAGCCCTATGGGAAAAATAGGGTTAGGTGCCGACCACCCAAGATTGAACACACATTGGTAACCAAAACATTACCAAACACAATAAATAATCTTAAGAAAATTATTACGTATTTTATAACGATTAAAATACGCAATAAAAATAATATAATTTTTTATATTTTTTATTATTATTATATTATATTTTATTATAATATCATAAATAATACGTAAGTATTTTTTATGAATAAAATACGTATTTTATTACGACTATTATGTAATAAAATATTGTTAATGCTTTTGCTTCTATCGTATTGTTTCCTTGAGGTTGTCACAGACATTCTCTCAGATATGCCAGACAAGCTGTACTTGCTACCTGGGAGTCTAAAACGCTGATGGAACTGATATTCGGGTGACACTCAAGTCCGGACGGTCTGTGACAGCCAAATCCTCTGCTTGCACCTTCACGATGGTGGGACTGTTAGTAATCCTGGGTATAACCTCCATGCACAAGTACATGGTGGGTGCCCACACTACATGGAGGAACGCCGCCCCTCTATGTTACCAGGCAGTACTAGGTGGTAGATGACTCTCATCAGCCGGTGAAATACACCACTTTGCTTATTGGAGGATTAAAGTGGTGGAACCCATGTTTAGTCTCTAGAGCTAAGTTCCGGTCAACCCTACCCTTCCCTATCTCTTCCATCATGCAGTATGATTGATGACTTTTGAGGTTATGATGAACGTTGTAGCGAGATGCAATATTCATAATGGCCTTGAGTGTTTCATTCAACTACATTTCGAGGGTACAGCTCTAAAACGGTGTTCGCAGGCCGGCCGCTAGTTAGTACACTGGCCCGAACCTATTGGTAACTCTCTAGGAGGCTTCCGGATCAGCTAGTGTATAATCTTGCTACTTCTACTCTGCCAGATAGTGACTGGAGGTAGTCAGAGTAGTGTGTATGCAGGGAGCATTGTCGAGGCCACGTTATGTCAAGGATCTGGGTATATTCTTACCACATGTATGCCATATCCAAAAATTTCATTACTTCATACAGCATGTCCCACCCACTTTTTCTTACTATTGAATACACCATGAATTGTCAAACTAATAGAGCAAGCTTATCTGCAAAAAGATCTAAACCTCCTAAGGACTTCCTAATTCATTTCACAAATATACGTGGTCTCAATTCTAATCTCAACGATGTCCATTTCCACTTGCAGTCTGCCAAACCCCATGTACTTTTTCTGACAGAATCTTAGTTATCCGTTGATTCAACTACTGCTCATCTTAGATGCCCAAATTATTTGCTGTATGATTCCTTTCGCCTCAAAGGTGGTACTTGTGCATATGTCCGTTCTGATATTCCCTGTCAGAGACTTGGCAATTTGGAATCTCCTCTCTTTGATCTTCTCTGGCTTAAAATCTCTCTACCTCATTGTGTCAAATTCATCTGTTGTCGCTACCATTCTCCCAACTCCACTAATCACTTAGAGCTCTTTGACTTCCTCTCTTTGCAACTTGACTATCTCCAGTCCAACTTTCCTAACAGTGAGGTAATTTTCCTTGGTGATTTTAATGTTCACAACTCCAGCAGGCTTCCATTTTCTATTCACACCGACACAGCTGGTCAAGATCCTGAGGCTTTTGCAATTACTAATGACCTAGCACAGATTTTCATTTACCTACAAGAATGCCGGACAATCCTAATCATATAGCCAATATGCTTGATCTTTTTCTCACAAACAACCCTTCTAAGTACACGGTTGAAGTGAGAGGTCCTTTAGGCACTTCAGATCACAACTTGGTGATTGTCTCTTCTCCAATGGAACCTTCATCTCATGGGTATTCCCAACCTCGTGTTGTTTGGCATTTCAAGAATGCAAAATGGGATGACCTGCGAGACTTCTTTTCTTCTTTTTCTTGGTCGGATTACTGTTTCAAAACTTCTGATGTCAACATTTGCTGAGATCGTGTCAGTGAAATTATTCTTGCAGGAATGGAATCCTTTATCCCACACTCCACTTTAAAATCTCGTCCTTTATCCTAAACCTTGGTTTTCCAATAAATGTGCTAAGGCTGTTCAAGAAAAGAATGTTGCATATCATAATCGGCTTGTTTCTAATTCTTCAGTTTCATTTTCTGCCTACACAAAAGCTCGCAACAATTGTAAAGCAGTTATTAATCAGTCCAAACTAGAGTTTGAAAGGCTAAGAGTAGAAAACTTGCTTCTTGCCCTAATGGTAGCCGAGCATTCTGGTCTCTTGCCAAAGCTATTGGCTGCAACTTTTGCCCATTTCTGCTCCCACCTATGTCCAAACCAGATGGTTCTGTTGTCATGTCAGCCAAGGATAAAGCTGACCTGCTAGCATCCAACTCATGTATTAATGATCTTGGTAAAACACCTCCTACCATTCCCAACACGCTCCATTCAATGCTTCCTGTGGTCTTCCATCAAAAGGATGTCAAAAGGATTTTGATGAATCTTGATGCTAAGAAAGCTCCAGGTCCTGATGGTATTTCTCCACTTGTTCTCAAAACCTTGCTCCTGAACTTACTCCTATTCTTTGCCGCCTTTTTTCACTTTCTTATTCCAAAGGTGTTTTTCCTTCTGCTTGGAAATTTGCTCATATCCGGCCAGTTCCTAAAAAGGGTGACAAATCACTCCCATCCAATTATCGTCCCATTGCAATTACTTCTACTCTTTCTAAAGTAATGGAGAAATCAATTAACCGCCAACTCTTAAACTACCTAGAAACATTCCGTCTGATCAACGATCGCCAGTATGGATTCCGTCAGTGTCGATCCACTGGTGATATTCTGGCTTATGTTACCCATTTATGGACTAATTCAATGGAAAGGTTCGGTGAAACACAAGTAGTTGCTCTTGACAACTCAAAGACTTTTGATCATGTTTGGCATAAAGGTCTTCTAAACAAGCTTCCATCTTATGGTTTGCGAACTGTTTTTAGTAATTGGTTATCCAGTTTTCTCTCTGATCGCTCACTGAGGGTGATGGTAGATGGCTCTCTGTCTTCTAACTTCTCCACTAATGCCGGTGTCCCCCAAGGTTCAGTTCTTTCCCCCACTCTTTTCCTCTTGTATATCAATGACCTTCTTCCATTGACTGGAAATCCTATCCATAGTTTTGCCGATGATAGCACATTGCATTCAAATTTCCATTTTGAGAAATCTTGTCCTGCTCAATCAGCTTCAACTTCTCGAAAATCTGCTACCAATTCCTTAAATGCCGATCTTCAGGTAATTCTCCAGTGGGGCAAAGACAACTTAGTTGATTTCAACCCTTCTAAAACTTAATCTTGTCTTATATCTCGCAAAAAGGATTCTTCTGCTCCTATGATATATGAAAATGATATATCTCTTTTGGGGATTACCCCGATTTCTAACCTCTCTTTGCACAAGCACATTACAAATATTGCTTCCTCTGCATCTAAAAAACTTGGTTTTCTCTTTCGCTCTCGGTGTTACTTTTCTTCCAAAGAGCTGCTCACTCTGTATAAATCGCAAATCCGCCCTGCTATGGAATATTGTTCCCACATCTGGGGTGGTGCCCCCAAAACCTCTCTCAGGCTTCTTGATTCCATTCAGAAGAGGGCAGTTAGGTTAATTAATGATTCATCTCTAACAGTGTCTCCACTCGCTTTCTCATAGACGCACTGTTTCTGCTGCATGCCTCTTTTACAGATAGTTCCATGGGCACTGTTCTTCTGAATTGGCTTCTATAATTCCCGCTCTCTCTTTCAAAACAGACCGAACACGTGCCGCCACCAGCCAACATCTATTACTGTCCAACTTCAAACCCACAGAACCGACTTTTCATCTTCCTCATTTATTCATTCAACTGCTGTTTTCTGGAACAGCCTTCCTTCATACATATTTCCTGAAAATTACAATCTACAGAAGTTCAAGTCCAATGTCAACAAATATCTTCTTTCATCTTCTCAACCTCCAACCCAAGCACGGTACTAAGTACTATATGTTCTAATACCTCTCGTGTTTGGGGTTCACATAAAAAAAAAATAAATAAAAATAATACATAAGTGTTTTTTATGAATAAAATACTTATTTTATTACGACTATTATGTAATAAAATATTGCTAATGCTTTTGCTTCTATCGTAAGCAGACTTGTTTTTTGTTTGATTTTCTATCCAAACAGATGACAGCCGTTCCATCTCTTCCAATTCTTTGTGTCTTAATCTAATAGATTTTAATTACACTTTCAGTTGTTCCTGCTATGAAAGTTGTTTTTATTTTCTCTGCATTCTTTGTAATTCTCGGCGTTGCCTCATTTAGGTCTGTAGCACGTGCAATATCACATTCTTTCATTTCGCTCAAAGCGTTTCACAGTTTCATATTTTTTCACTATCGCCATTGGCGGACTGGCCATAAGCCTCACCAGAGAAACCCCGGTGGTCGATGTGATTTTTCCCATAAACCCTAGTGTGAGGACACTACAAATTTTCCCGGGTAAGAATTTTTGACCCAATCCGCCTCTCTTTATTGATATTGCTTTTTTTTTTTTCTGTCTGAATCTGCAGTGTCTTCACCAGGACGCTTCCTTTTCACACCTTTTAAGTATTTTAATCATTTTTAGGAAATAAAGCAAAATTACAAAACGAGGAGGCACGCTTGATACACATAAACAAAGCTGTGCGCGTGTAGAAACTGAATAAACAACACCGTAAAGGCTGAGATACACTATTAACACCTCACATTTTACTAAAGCACATTTCTAGGGGTTAATACCATAAAACAATAAAAACAATTTCCAGTTGCATTTCTGCTAGTGGAATCTGTTATAAACTGGTAGTAAACTCGATCTAATTACATTCGCGATAATACCGATAGCTGGAATTTTACGTTATTATGGGGAAATGTGTTTCCCCTTCACTGATATAAAACACATAAATACATTTTCAGAATCTCCTCTTCATTCCTATCGTGTTGCATTCAGTTGGGTGATTCCGCGTTCGACCGTGTTCGACATTTCTTGTAAACACAAAGGCGAATCGTGCATAAGCGAATTCGGTTCGTGTTATATAAGATATCGTTCCCCTATTTATAAATCGTGTATGATCGAATTCGTGTAATTTAAACGCATGTTATACGGGGACTGACTGTACTCATCAGAGTCATTTGCACTAAAACACTCCTCCAATTTTGCTTTCCCAGTGCTTATGTCACACCAAACTGACTGAACATTGCACTGTCTCCCAATGTCAACTGGATGCGCTTCATTAGATTTTGTGTGTTTCTTAACTAATAACATGTCCCTCTCCTTTTATATCCCTTCTATCCTTCTGTATTCCCCAAATTCCAATTCTGCATTCATTATGTCTGTGTGTCATCATGTCTCTGATATCCCAACAATATTTGCCTTTCATGTCTTGACCAGACCCTGAAATGGTGTACATGCAAGTATACATGCACCCATTCTTACTCTTAGTTACACTAATACAGCCTATGTATTTACTTGTTCCATGATGACCCACAGCAGTCCCTGTAATCCCCAGCACCCCACTTTCCAGGCTGCAGCTAATTCCAATACAACCAGTGCAAGAATTACTTTCACTTCTGCCTGCAGCTACTGTTAATCTGTTATTCTGTCAACCCCTCAAGCTAGCAGTTTTACAACCAACCTAACACTGCCCCAATAGCATCAGTAAATATTCTTGCACCCTTTCTATTTTATCTCTCCTGTTAACAAGGTTAAACCACGCTGAGTAAAATTCTACCACAAGAGCCTTGCACAATTTCTCCAGAGCCGAATTGATTGATTAGGCTTTCATCACATACTCCTTGCTATTGTTGTGAGTGGGAAGAATTACAGACACTTTCAAATTTAACCTTTATTCGTGATTTTTTTTTTTTTTTTTTTTAAACATTGACCTGTACTTGTTAAATCTACAGATCTCTCCTACTCCTATTGTCATTAGTGGCAACGTGTACAACAATATTACCCTCTGTGCCTTTAAAAGATGATATCTGCTCTACAATGTCATCAACTTTTGCTCCTGCCAGACATACAATCCTATTCCACCTATCCTTTTTGCACAATATTCCCCGTTTCCCTGACAAAGTCCCCAACAACTACCAGTTCCTGTGGGACCTATGCATTCTGCCTTGGGGTTTGCCATTCCACTACAATAACGTAAAAGCTCACAGAATTCCAGCTGTCGGTATTATCGCAAATTCAATAAGATCGAGTTTACTATCCATTTATAATAGATTGCGCTAACAGAAAAGCCCAATAAACCGGCAACTGCTAATTGTTTTATGGTTGTGACCTTCAGAAATCTGACCAGACCACGTGATAACCATGTGCTCTGGTCAGCACACATGGTCTGGTCAGAAATCTGACCAGACCATGTGGTAATCTCGAGTGCTGCGATCTGCTATCCAGATTAAATGGCATGTTAGCATTAGTTGAGGCATATGATGCAAGAAACCAAGCTTATGCAGCCTCAGCCAAAAAAAAAAAAAAAAAAAAAACCCTTCCACTTCACCTCTCCGTTCTTTCGAAATACCTGTCCAGCTGAACCTTAAATTTATTTAGGCTATCAACTTCCACAACACGGGATGGAAGTCTGTTCCACCAACCAACTACCCGCTGGCTAAAGGGAAATTTCCGCACATCTATCCTACATCTGTCTTTCCTCAATTTGAATTTATGCCATCTCAGGTGATTATTCAGAGCAAGATGCAATATCCCATCAGCATTGAGCATGCTCAAACCATTCAAGGCTTTGTACACCTCTATCAGATCACCTCGCCGGTACCTAGTCTCCAGACACTGTAATTTGCAAAACTTAAGCCTTTCTTCGTAAGAGCAGCCCTTTGTTCCATTCACTAATCTTGTTGCCCTTCTCTGTACTCGTTCCAGCATCTCTACATCCTTCTTGAAATGAGGCCTCCAGACCTGTATACAGTACTCAAGGTGTGGCCTGACCATTGCCTTATACAAGGGAATAATCACCTCTCTATCCCTGTTAGAAAAATTCCTGTATATCATTGATAAGACACCATGAGCTACCCTTGCAGCCCGTCTGCACTGCTCAGAGAACTTCATATCTGCCTGCACAATTACCCCCAGGTCGTTTTCATTCTCTACCACTGTCAGTGTAGTACTACAGAGTTGATAAGTTGCTCTGGGGTCGCTGTTTCCCATATGTAGTATTTTACATTTGTCAATGTTAAACTTCATTTGCCACCTCTCAGCCCATCTGCTCAAGATCCTGTTGCAGCAGCATAGTGTCAGTAGCGTCCTTAACAACCCTGCCAACCTTTGTATCATCTGCATACTTGGACATTAAGCTTGATATACCATCATCAATATTATTATAAATACAGGAAACAACAATGGACCCAACACTGAACCCCGAGGGACTCCACTAATAACATTAGTCCACGATGAGCAGTGTCCATTAATTACCACTCTCTGTCTTCTGTCACTCAACCATCCCTTTATCCATAGCAACAATTTGCCAGCAATGCCACACTGCTCCAATTTGTGCAGCAGTCTTCCATGTGCAACAGTATCAAAAGCCTTTCTAAGATCCAAATACATAATATCAAAGTTATTCCCTGCATCCAATTCTTTTGTGACTACATCATAGTATCCAATCAAATTGGTCAGGCAAGACCTTTCCTTAACAAAACCATGCTGTGTCTGAGCTATAACTGAGTTCTTGTCAAGATGATCCTGCAGTGCTTCTTTAACCAGTGCTTGCATTAATTTTCCTGGGACAGAAGTTAAACTCACAGGTCTCTAATTACTTGTGTCAGCCTTTGATCCTCCTTTGTGAATTGGGGTTACATTTGCACATCTCCAGTCTATGGGTACCTCCCCTGAGTCCAAGGAAGCTCTCATAATTATGGCTAACAGATTGCTTACTTCCTTTGCTGCCTCCTTTAATATAACTGGATAGATCCCATCCACCCCAGTTGCCTTTCTTGTATTTATCTTCAACAATTTCTCCTCCACTTTACTCTCAATTATTACAAGATCATCTAGCTTTCTGCCAGTGTTTACTTCAACTAAGGCATTCCCCTTCCTGAATAACTCCTCATGTAGGCCCAATTAAGTGAAGAAAACTCTGGCTATTTTCTCGATTTGGTTCTGTTCTTTAAGATTTGTCCCAAATAAACAGCTGTCCTGATTAAGAGGTGTCCCAAACAAAAGGCATCTACAGTATTTAGTAAAAATAGCTTTTTTTCTTTTTATTACACAGAGTGGCCATTTTTTGGTTTAGTATTTATATTGCTTTATTAGCATTAGTATTAGTAGAGACATACGACGCAAGAAAGCAAGCTTATGCAGCATAGGCCAAATAAAATAAAAAACCCTTCCATTTCATCCCTCCATTCATTCCAAATGTCTGTCCAGCTCAGCCTTAAATTTATTTAGGCTATTAGCTTCCACAACAAAAGATGGAAGACTGTTCCACCAAATTTCCGCACATCTATTCTACAACTATCTTTACTCAGTTTGAAACTGTGCCCCCCCTCAGGTTCTTAGTCTGAGCAAGGGGAAGAATCCCATCAGCATTTAGCTTGCTCAACCCATTCAAGGCCTTATACACCTTAAACAGATCATCTCGCAGGTGCCTACTCTCCAGGTGCTGCAATTTGCAGAACTTAAGCCTTTATTGGTAAGAGCACCCCTTTGTTCCCCTCACCAATCTTGTTGCCCTTCTTTGTACTCATTCTAGCAACTCTACATCCTTCCTAAAATGAGGCCTCCAGACCTGTAGACAGTACTCTAGGTGTGGCCTGACCATTGCCTTGTATAACGGGATAATCACCTTCCTGTCCCTGCTAGCAAAATTCCTATATATCATTGACAAGACTCCATGACCTGCCCTGGTAGTCCGTCTGCACTGCTCAGCAAACTTCATATTTGGCTGCACAATTACCCCAGGTGTTTTTCACTTTCCACTTTCCTGAGTGTTGTACCACTCACTTCGTACGTTTCTCTTTGGTTATTGCTACCCATATGCAGAACTTTGCATTTGTCAATGTTAAACTCCAGTTACCACTTCTCAGCCCATTTTCCCAACTTAACTAGATCCGGTTGGAGTAGCATACTGACATTACTCTTGTTAACAACCCTGCCTACCTTTGTATCATCTGCAAACTTGGACATTAAACCTGATATACATTCATCATTGTCATTGATATATATACAAAACAACAATGGGCTCAACACCGAACCCTGGGGAACTCCACTAATAACAATTATCCATGAAGAGCAGTGTCCATTGATTACCACTCTCTGTTTCCCACTAAACCATCCTTTTATCCATTGTAGCAGCTTACCCTTGATGCCATACCTCTTTAATTTGTACAGCAGTCTTCCATGTGCAACAGTATAAAAAGCTTTCCTGAAATCCAAGTATATGATATCAAAATTATTTTTGTCATTCAGTTCCTTTGTGACCACATCATAGTAAGCAATCAAGTTGGTCAGATAAGACCTCCCTTTGACAAAACCATGCTGTGTCTTAACTATTACTGCAGTCTTGTTTAGATGATCCTGCAATGCTTCTTTAACCAGTGATTCCATTATTTTCCCAGGAACACAAGTTAAATTATCAGTCTGTAGTTACTTGTGCCACCTTTTGAACATCCTTTTGAATTGGTGATACATTTGCACACCTCCAGTTCATGGGGACCTCCCCTGAGTCCAAGGAAGCTCTCATAATTATGGCTAGGAGTTTGGTTACTTCCTTTGCTGCCTCCTTTAATATAACTGGATAGATCCCATCCCCCAGTTGCCTTTCTTGTATTTATCTTCAACAATTTCTCCTCCACTTTGCTCTCAGTTATTACAACATCACTTAGCTCCCTGTTAGTGTTTGATAAATGTCTGGCACTCTCCTCATTGAATAACTCCTCATGTGTGAATGTAGATGCAAAATACTCATTCAGTTTATCAGCTACCTGAGCATGATCATCAATAGTCGAACTCATCTATATTAAGTGGTCCAATCTGATTCCTCTCTTTCCTTCTAGAGTTTACATAAGTAAAGAACTCCTTGTTGTTTTTCTTTGCACCCTTTGCCAATGATTTCTCATAATCTGCCTTCACCTGCCTAACCTCCTTTGTGATTTGATTACAGACTAGTTTATACCTGCCATAGGCTTCTGTATCGCTTGATACTTTATATGCATCCCATACATTCTTCTTCTCTGCCACTAGCCTCATTAATTCATCTGACATCCATTTAGGCCTAAACCTTGAAAAGTATTTCTTAGTTGGAATGAAAAGTCTAGTAGCCTCCAAAATTAAGTGCGCGAAGGCTTTCCATTTAGAATTCACTGTTGGTAACATCAGTTGATCTAACTCTACAGAATTTAAAAACTGTGTGAGACCTCTGTAGTCAACATTACGAAAGCAAAAGCCCTTCCCTTTAGCCTTGATGGTAGTTACGTCTTTAAATAATTCCCACATCAATACATTGTGATCACTGTCGCCCAGTGGTTCCTTTATGTGCAGATTCTTAATGTATGAAGAATCACTACTAATAATCAGATCAAGAGTATTACTCCCTCTGGTTTCCTCTCGAACATTTTGCTGTAGAAAACAGTCATCGCATAATTACACAAAAAATCTTGCTGGTGTGTGACTGACCAACCCACAAGTTCCAGTCAATATCTGGAAAGTTAAAATCTCTCATTATAAGACATTCTGATTTACTGGCCCACTCTATTTCTCTGCACAATTGCTTATTATACTCATCAGATTCATTAGTCTTATAACACACACCTACTCTCATTTTTCCTTTCCCAGTGCTTATTTCACACCAAACAGACTCAACACTGCATTGTCCACCAACATCAATTGGATGCACTTCCTTATATTTTATGTGTTTCTTAACTAACAGCATAACCCCTCCTCCCTTCCTGTCCTGTCTATTCATTCTGTACACATTGTACTCCCCAAATTCCAGTTCTGCACTGCTTATGTCTGTGTGACACCGATCTCTGATTTCCCAACAATATCTGCCTTTGATGTCCTGACTAGCACTTCAAGTTCATCAAATTTATTAACTATACTCCTAGCATTGGTGCACATGCACCTGTTTTTGCTCATAACCACCCTAACACAGCCTTCTGTTTCACCTATCCTTCTATTTACTTGTTCCACTATGACTCTCAGCAGTCCTGGAAATCTCCATTACTTTGCTTTCTAGTCTGCTGCCCTTCTCCGTACATGCCCAAGCAAATCTACATCCTTCCTAAAAATGAGGCCTCCAGACCTGTACGCAGTACTCAAGGCGTGGCCTGACCATTGTCTTATACAGAGGGACAATCACCTCCTTTTCCTTGCTAGCAAAATTCGTATATATCATTGACAAAACCCCATGACCTGCCCTGGCAGCCTGTCTGCATTGCTCAGAAAACTTAATATCTGACTGCACAACTACTCCCAGGTCTTTTTCATTTTCTACCACCTTAAATGTAGTACCACACAGTTGGTATGTTTCTCTTGGGTTACTGCTACTGATATGGAGTACTTTGCATTTGTTAATGTTAAACTTCAGTTGCCACTTCTCAGTCCATCTTCCTAAATTTTCTAGATCCTGTTGCAGTAGCACACTGCCATTACTGTCATTAACAACCCTGTCAACCTTTGTATCATCTGCAAACTTCGATACTAAGCCTGATATATACCTTCATCAATATCATTGATAAATATACAAAACAACAGTAGTTCCAACACCGAACCCTGTGGAACTTCACTAATAAAATTAGTCCACGAAGAGCAGCGCCCACTGATTACCACCCTCTGTCTTCTCCCACTCAACCATCCTTTTATTCATTATAGTAACTTACTCTTAATACCATTCTGCTCCAGTTTGTACAATAGTCTTCCATGCGCAACAGTGTCAAAAGCTTTCCTGAAATCCAAGTAAATGATATCAAAATTATTTTTGGCATCAAGTTCCTTTGTAACCATATCATAATATCCAATCAAATTTATCAGCCTTAAGAAACTCATGCTGTGTCTGAATTATTGCTGCAGTCTTGTCTAGATCAGTGTTTCTCAAAGGGTGTGCCACATCACATTAGTGTGCCGCAAAATTTTCCAAGTGTGCCGCGAAATTTAGAAATTTCTTCTTCTATGACTACGTAGGTGTGCCGCAAAATTTTTCTTCTTTGGAAAATGTGCCACGAGAGTAAAAAAGATTGAGAAACACTGGTCTAGATGATCCTGCAATGCATCTTTAACCAGTGACTCCAGTATTTTACCTGGAACAGAAGCTAAACTAACTGGTCTGTAATTACTTGTGTCACCCTTTGATCCCCCCCCCCCCCTTGTGAATTGGGGATACATTTGCACATCTCCAGTCCATGGGGACCTCCCCCGAGTCCAAGGATGCTTTCATAATTATGGCTAAGGGTTTGGTTAGTTGCTTTGCCGCCTCCTTTAATATAACTGGAGAGATCCCATCCACCCCAGGTGCCTTTCTTATGTTTAACTTCAACAATTTCTCCTCCACTTTGCCCTCAGTTATTAAAAAATCATTAAGCACCCTGCTACAATTTGATAACCTTCTGCCATTTTCAAACCTTAATAACTCCTCATGTGTGAATGTAGTAGATGCAAAATACTCATTCAGTTTGTTTGCTATCTGAGCAGGATCAACAGTCGAACCATCGATATCAAGTGGACCAATCAGATTCATCCCCTTCCTTTTAGAGTTTATATAAGTAAAGAAATCCTTGCTGTTTTTCTTAGCATCTTTTGCCAAAGATTTCTCATAATCTGCCTTCGCCTGCCTAACCTCCTTTGTGACCTGATTACAGACTAGCTTATATTTACCCTAGGCTTCTGAGTCGCATGATAATTTATATGCATCCCATGCATTTTTCTTCTCTGTCATGAGCCTCATTGGTTCATTTGATAACCATTTAGGCCTAAATCTTGAACAGTATTTCTTAATAGGTATGAAACTTTTAGTAGCATCCACGATTAATTCCTTGAATGCTTCCCACTTAGAATTTACTGTTGGTAACATCATCAGTTGATCCCACAGTACAGAATTTAAAAACTGTCTGAGACCACTGTACTCACCTTTATACGGAAGAAAAAACCCTTTCCTTTACCCCTTATGGTAATTATATCTTTAAGTAAATCCCACATCAGTACACTGTGATCACTACCACCTGGTATTTCCTTTATCTGCAAATTCTTAATGCACGAATGATCACTGCTGATAACCAGATCAAGAGTATTATCCTCTCTGGTTGCCTGTTGAACATGCTGCTGCAGAAAACAATCATCCAAGAAATCCAAAAAAGTCTTACTAGTGTGTGAGTGACCAAGCCGCAAGTTCCAGTCAATATCTGGGAAGTTAAAATCCCCCATTAAAAGACATTCTGATTTACCAGTCCACTCTATTTCTCTGT
This sequence comes from Mastigoproctus giganteus, assembly GCF_048544385.1. Lineage (NCBI taxonomy): Eukaryota > Metazoa > Arthropoda > Arachnida > Uropygi > Thelyphonidae > Mastigoproctus > Mastigoproctus giganteus. The sequence continues at coordinate 133,267,355 of NC_143582.1, forward strand.
ACAGTTGTTCGCTGTACTCATTCGAGTCATTAGGCCTATAACACGCTCCTACTCTTATTTTTGCTTTCGCAGTGCTTATGTCACACCAAACTGACTCAACAGTGCACTGTTCATCTATATCAACTGGATGCACTTCTTTATATTTTATGTTTTTCTTAATTAACAGCATAACACCTCCTGCCTTCCTATCCTGTCTATCCTTTCTGTACACATTGTTCTCCCCATATTCCAGTTCTGCATTCCTTATATCTGTGTGACACCACGTCCCTGCTATCACAACAATGTCCGCCTTTGATGTCTTGACCAGCACTTCAAATTCAACAAATTTATTTACTATACTTCTAGCATTGGTATACATGCACCTATTCTTATTCTTAGTTACCCTAACACATCTCGTATACCCACCTGTTTCACGATGAATGCCATCAGTCCCTGAAACCCCCAGCACCCCTCGCTCCAGGTCGCTACTTATTCTAATAGAAGTTAATAGTATGTTAGCTACTGCAGTTTTCAGGCTTACAATAACAAATGGATCGGCAACTTGCAGTTCTGAGCATGTAACATTTAGCCCAAATGAAGCAAAGTTTGAAATGGAGTTAAGGGACATAAAAATCAAGGATGCGTGGAGTGAAAGACTAAAATGACTTAAAACTGAAATTGAGGAGTTGGAGAGGCAAAAGGCTACCCTTGCAATTCTACATAAATGGATGCAAATAGATGAGTTGAAAAAGCAAGACATGGTGTAGCTTACTGGACACGTATATAAATTTGAAAATATTAGTTTGGACTTCTCTCAGTTTTTGGTTCGATGAATTTCTGCAGGCAAATATTTTTGAACATAGTAGTAGTAATAGTGGCATGTGATGCAAGAAAGCAATCATATGAGCTTATGCAACATCAGCTAAAAAAAATTCACACAAACATTCCCTCTAAATGTTTGTCCAGTTTCTCCTTAAATTACCGCTTGCATTAGCACACAGCAAGAAAGTGAGACGGTCTTTCATGGATTTGTGACCTAGCATTGCATTCTCTTCTGCTGTAATGTAGATCCTCTTTGGCATCTTTTTCCAAAAAAGCCCCGTCTCATCGCAATTAAAAACTTGCTGCGGCAGGTAACACTCGGAAACCATGAGCTTCTGGAACTCGGCAACGAATGCCTCAGCTGCCTTAGCGTCCGAACTCGCAGCCTCTCCGTGCCTCACAACACTATGGATGCCACTTCTCCTCTTAAAGTTATCAAACCATCCCCTGCTCGCCTTGAAGCCTTCTTCGTTTTCTGTAGACGTACCTGGCTGTTTACTTATGAGGTCGGCGTACAAGGCTTTTTCCTTCTCACAGATCAAGTTCTCAGTCAGAGTATCACCTGCTAGTTGTTCTCATTTTTCCACACTAAAAGCAACTTTTCTACATCTTCCAGAATACGTGGCCGTTGCTTTGATATTCTCCTGACTCCTTTTGCTACATCTAGTCCCCTTAGTTCTTCTTTCTTCTTTAATATTGTGCAAATTGTTGACGTAAACTTCTTATAAAATCTTGCGAGGGCGGCCACTTTCATACCTTGTTCGTGCTTCTCGATGATTTCCTTCTTAACTTCTACCGTAATCATCTCCTTCTTCTTACCGCCTTCCTTTTCAACCCTTTTCTTCATTGGGGCCATTTTCGTAGTGCACAGTTAATAAATAACAGTCACTAAATTTGAGCACAAAAAAAAAAAAAAAAAAATACTTTACGCACATACACATGGCCACAATGCTAGCACGAATGTTCACTACAATGTTGACTGTATACGAATTAGGTATGCTGACTGAGACAGCGCATGCGAGACAATTAACCACAATCCCGAGCAGCACATGATCACATGACGCTCAGCAGACAAATTTTTGGGAAATAAAGCACAATTACAAAATGAGCAGGCACCCTTGATACACATAAACAAATCTGCGCGCTTGTAGCAACTGAATAAACAACACCATAAAGGCAGAGATACACTATTAACACTTCACATTTTCCTAAAGCAAATTTCTAGGTGTTACTACCATACAACAATAAAAACAATTTCCAGTTGCGTTTCTGCTAGTGGAATCTGTTATAAATTGGTAGTAAACTCGATCTAATTGCATTTGCAATTATACCGATAGCTGGAATTGTGTTGGTTTTTACGTTATTATGGTGAAATGTGTTTCCCTTTCACTGATATAAAAAACATAAATACATTTTCAGAATCTTCTCTTTATTCCTGTCATGTTGCTTTCAGTTGGGGTGATTCTGCTTTCGACTGCTATTTCTTGTAAACACAAAGGCGAATAAAACAATAAAAACAATTTCCAGTTGCATTTCTGCTAGTGGAATCTGTTATAAATTGGTAGTAAACTCGATCTAATTGCATTTGCGATTATACCGATAGCTGGAATTGTGTTGGTTTTTACGTTATTATGGTGAAATGTGTTTCCCTTTCACTGATATAAAAACATAAATATATTTTCAGAATCTTCTCTTCATTCCTATCGTGTTGCTTTCAGTTGGGGTGATTCTGCTTTCGACTGCTATTTCTTGTAAACACAAAGGCGAATCGTGCATAAGCGAATTCAGTTCGTGTTATATACGATATCGTTCCCCTATTTATAAATCGTGTATGATCGAATTCGTGTAGTGTAAACACGTGTTATACAAGGACTGACTGTGCTCGTATTGCAAGACCTCGCTCATTTATCAAGTTAAAATTTATTAAAAATTTTTGCTCGTCTTGCAAAACACTCGCAAACCAAGTTACTCGCAATCCAAGGTACCACTGTATTTGCCTTTTCCTGACAAACATTTTGGTATTACAGAGGAAGTAGCTTGCAAAATTTGTTTGGTTATATGTTCAGTAACTTTATCTATGCTCTAGGATTGGACTATATCATCATTAATCTTAACCTCATTGAGAGGTATATTCATTTCACTGCCTAGATGCCTCCGTAGCCAGGTGGGAAGGAGCAGCAGTGCGTAGCACACGCTTCTTGATTAGACTGGGGTTCGAGCCCGTCACCACTAAATACGGAGGATGCGGAAAGGTCAGGGAATGACCGCCGCATATCCCCGGAGCAATATGGCCTTAGTTGCTAATGCCCCTAAAAACCAAACAACAAACAACATTTCACTGCCTTATGAAATTTCCAGTTGGGATGAGACAGAGGAGGTGAGTTTACCCAAGTTTGGAGCTTGCAAAAATCTGTAAATGATTACTATTTAGTGGGTTATCCAAAACTGCTCACTCCATATTAGCATATATGGTAGGAGAACAGATTGAAAGATCCTGGGGTGGGGAAAAAAAAAAAAAATAAAGATATAAGTAGACTCATTAGTGTTCAGCAGGGTAAGATGATAAGCATCAAGCAGAGATTCTATTAGTTTACCTCTCCTGACGATTGTTGGAAAACTTCACAGTGGATGATGAGCATCGAAATCTTCACTTTAGTAGAATAGAGATGGCAGCTGATCTATTAGATTTTCTCAGTCATTTGGGGAGAATGAGGAGGAAGGTATATAGAAGCTATTGTACAAGCGATATCAATTTAACTATACACTGCTACTACTAAAGGAGTCTGCAGAGAAACATGTTTGGATGGAATGTTGTCTCTAACAAAAACTGCCACCCTGGCTCAGGGTGGCAGTTTTTGTTAGTATGCTAAATATGGTATGATTTTTAATAGTAGGACACACTTGTGGATTTAATTAAGTTTCTTGTGATGATATGCTTGCTGGTTCATGTTGTTCAATAGGATCATATTAGTCATCCTCTGTGTTCTGATAGCCTCTACAATTCCTTTGAAGGATTCTCTCTCTCTCTCTTATGTAGTTTTATGGGTTGTTTTTGATTCTGATTACTTTTTAGCTTGTAGATTGCTTGTGTTGATATATTTTTGTTTTGTCTTTCCTGGGAAGATATTTCAGTTGAAGCTGAAAAGATCACGAATAAGGTTTTCTCTAGCCGATTGGATGTAGAAAATATTCCAAACGATTATATGCTTGAAACAGTCAATCGTTTTCAAGCACTATTAGAACTAGATGACGATATGCTGCCTGAGGAAATGTGGGAAAATACAAAAAGCATTATTAAGGGTTCAACAAATAGACACATTAGAGAAAGGTCAAAGATCAGGAAGCCTTGGATTACAGAAGACACTTTTAAACTTATTGAACAGAGAAGAACTGCAAAAGCCCATATGGTAGGGCTTTTGCAGTTCAGTTGCAGAAATGAAGAGTATCAGGAACTAAGCAAGGTCATCAAGTGCTGTTTAAGCCAGGACAAACAGGATTATATCAAATGAAAATGTAAAGAAATCAAATATCACAACAAACGAAACAACACTAACAAGATGTATGATGTAATTAAGTCCTTAAAACAAAAGTTCCAACCAAAACTTAATGTAATTAAGGACTCCAAAGGGGAAATTTTAACAGAGAAGAACACAACCAAAGGCAGGTGGTGGAACCCCTTTTCAAGAGTGTGATCATGAACCAGTACCACTGAAGGAAGAAGTCGAAAAAGCCATCAGAGAACTAACGTGTGGCAAGTCACCTGGAATTGATGAAATCCCTGCAGAATTGATTAAAGCTACAGGTGTGAAGGGTGCTGAGTTTTTTTATAAAATGATTTTAAAAATTTGGGAAATGGAACGGTGGCCATCAGATCGGAAGAAATCAATTTTCTAAATTTTCCCCTTACCAAAAAAAGAGATCTGAAAATTTGCTCAAATTACAGGACTATTAGCTTAATTTCTCACGCTAGCAAGATTCTTCTTAAAATCATATTAAACAGAATCTCAAGAAAATTTAAAAAAGAAATGCCAGAAGAGCAAGCAGGTTTCAGAAGGGGTAGAGAACCAGAGATCAGATCTTAAGTCTACGACTGTTTATTGAAAAATGCAAAGAATTCAATGTTCCAGTTGTTTTGGGTTTTATAGATTTTGCAAAAGCATTTGATTGTGTTCAACATGGGAAACGATGACTATTATGGGTTTCCCAATCCACACAATTCAGCTGATTAAACTACTGTACCAGGAACAGGAAGGAACTGTGAGAACGAACATGGGAAACACGGACTTTTTCACAATAGGTAACAGTGTCAGGCAGGGCTATATTTTGTCACCTCACCTTTTTTAATCATTATGCCGAAGATATCATGCATAAAGCTTTTGAAGATTTAGACTGGCATTAAAATTGGAGGACTGGAGATAAACAACCTTCGTTATGCAGATGATACTGTGCTAATTTGTAATTCTAAGGATCATCTTAAAGAAACTCTGAGGAGAGTATGTGAAGCAATAAGAAAAAAGGATTGTTTCTGGATGTGTGTAAAACTAAATTTATGGCGATTGGTGATAATCTCGGTTCCAGTAAAGTGAAGATTAATGGGCAAGATATCGAAGAAGTTGATGAATTTTATTACTCAGGGTCAAGAATAAATGAAAATAGTGACTGCTCAAACGATGTAAAGAGACGACAGGCAATTGCTAAAACGTTGGTCGCTGATCTGATAAAATTATGGAGATATCATGATCTTCCCCTACAGACGAAACTGAGAATCATTGATTTGTTAATTTTTCCAGTTGCCACTTATGGATGTGAAGGATGGAATCTGAAAAGAGTAACAGGAAGAAAATTGAAGCATTTGAAATGTGGTGTTACAGGAGAATGAATACTGCATATCCTTTACTTGGATCGAAGAACAAATGAGTGGGTATTGAATAAAATTGGCAGGCCTAAAATTCTTCTCATAGCATCAACAAAAGAAAGCTCAAGTTTTTTGGTCCTATAGTAAGAAGGTAAAATTTTCTGTTGAACAATATAATGGAAGGAAAAACTGAGGGGAAGATGTGCAGAGGAAGACCTGCAACTCGGTGGAATAATGGGATCAGTGAACTTCTGGGCATGACACTTTGCGATGCTGCTTGTTATAGCACGTGATCGATGCAGTTGGAGGAATTTGTTGGTGGCCACAACAGCTCCTCAGGAAGCTGTGACTGGAAGAAGAAGGAAGATGTGGGCATGTTATGTCCATCTCATCAGTTGCATTGAATTTTATTCCATCGTCTAGATAATTCCGTTCATTAGGATCCACCCTGGTGAAAGTGATTAGGTGCAGTTTGGTCACTTCTGACACTTGGTTTTGTTGTTGGAAATAAATCGGCTGGAATGGTAATTGGGGTATTACTAGCCTGTTAACTTGTTTGTTGCAAAGGATATTGTTTGGAAAGGAATATGTACAATTAACAATAGATATATTTTTGAGAGTATTGATACATCTGATTTCAACTGTTGAGCAGCTGTAGCATCCACTTTGACCCTGTTTTCATTATTTGTCGTCTTGCCTCTGAGTATGTAACTTTATTCTCTACTTAATATTTCTGGTTTGTTTTTTTTTACTTGTTCCCACAGTTTACATGTCGTGGAGAATGCTGGGTGGTTACCCTTATATTTTGGATAATGAGGCATGCTAATGGTGCAGTCAGATTGGTTGTGTTCTTTTACACCTACAAATAGGATGTATTGCCTGGCTTTGACATGTAGTTTGGCAGTGCCTGTATTTTTGGCACTTGAAGTGCCTGATTGGGTTAGGAATGTAGGATCACAGCAGAAATGGAGGTAGGCTTCTTTAACAAATGTTGGTAAGTTAGGAGAAGTAAAAGTGAGGATTATGCTCCTTATTGGAACAGGACTACTGTTTTGAGTTATGATTCTCCTTGCTTGGAACTTTTTTGCCCATGTAGCTCTTGGACAGCTTCCTCCTCTGATATGGTTAATAAGTCCCATTCTGTTATTACTCCCTTTGAGGAGTTCAGGGTATGGGGAGGAACAAGTACTTTTATTGGTTGTCCATCAAACGATGTCAGCTTTAATAGTTTTGCATAATGTTGGGAGTGAGTGAATGGTCTCCATCAGAATATTGCCTGACTGGAGTTGCCTTAAGATTTTAGTGCACCTTCAGCAGATTCAGTGCATTTTTGCACAAAGAAGAGGGATAGTTTACTCAGAGGTTGGTTTGATAGAGAATGAAAAATGAGGAAACTGATATCTCCTCCTCATGTGGTTGTTTTCAACTTCTTAGGTTGAAAGACGTATTTCTGGTGTCATTTGCCTTAGGTCTTGAGCTCAATGGCTCTAAAGGTGGAAAACAATTGTCATCCATTTTTTCTCCTTTTTACTCCTGGGAGAGGGACTTTCTTTTCCCATGTTTCTGGCCCTTCTACACGGAGGCAGGAGTGGTGCCAACCAGCGACCAAACAATCAGAAGGAGAAAACAGTAGTACAATGGGTGTAGCAGTGTTGATTGCGGACTGCCAGCAGTAACATTGCAAGCAAGTCTGGTCCTTGAGCTTGTCACAGACATTCTCTCAGATATGCCAGACAAGCTGCACTTGCTACCTGGGAGTCTAAAATGCTGATGGAACTGATATTCAGGTGACACTCAAGTCAAGTGGAGCCAATTTCAGCGAAGTCCGGACGGTCTGTGACAGCCATATCCTCTGCTTACATCTTCACGATGGTGGGACTGTTAGTAATCCTGGGTATAATCTCCACGCACAAGTACATGGTGAGTGACCACCCAGGTGTGAACCAACGTAAGCAGGGGTCGAGGTGTGGCGCCCACACCACATGGAGGAATGCCTCCCCTCTATGTTACCAGGAAGTACTAGGTGGTAGATGACTCTCATCAACTGGTGCAATACCACCACTTTACTTATTGGAGGCTTGAAGTGGTGGAATCCATGTTTAGTTTCTAGAGCTAAGTTCCGGTCAACCCTACCCTTCCCTGTCTCTTCCATCATGTAGTATGATTGATGACTTTTGAGGTTATGATGAACGTTGTGGCGAGATCCAATATTCCTTACATTTCGAGGGTACGGCTCTAAAACGGTGTTCGCAGGTCAGCCGCTACTTAGTACACCGGATCGAACGTATTGTAACTCTCTAGGAGGCTTCCGGATCAGCTAGTGTATAATCTTGCTACCTCTACTCTGCCAGATAGTGACTGGAGGGAGTCAGAGTAGTGTGTATGCGGGGAGCATTGTCGAGGCCACGTTATGTCAAGGATCTGGGTATATTCTTACTATGTGTATGCTATATCCAAAAATTTCATTACTTCATGCAGCATGTCCCACCCACTTTTTCTTACTATTGAATACACCATGAATTGTCAAACTAATAGAGTAAGCTTATCTGCAAAAAGATCTAATCCTCCCAAGCATTTCCTAATTCGTTTCACAAATATACATGGTCTCAGTTCTAATCTCAACGATGTCCATTTCCACTTGCAATCTGCCAAACCCCATGTACTTTTTCTGACAGAATCTCAGTTATCAGTTGATTCAATTATTGCTCATCTCAGATGCCCAGATTATTCGCTGTATGATTCCTTTTGCCTCAAAGGTGGTACTTGTGCATATGTCCATTCAGATATTCCCTGTCAGAGACTTGCCAATTTGGAATCTACTCTCTTTGATCTTCTCTGGGTTAAAATCTCTATACCTCATTGTGTAAAATTCATCTGTTGTCTCTACCGTTCTTCCAACTCACTAATCACTTCCACCTGGCTTCCGTTTTCTAGTCACACCGACCCGGTTGGTTGAGATGCTGAGACTTTTGCAATTACTAATGACCTTGCACAGATTGTTCATTTACCAAAAAGAATACCGGACAATCTTAATCATACAGCCAACACGCTTGATCTTTTTCTCACATACAATCCTAAGTACATGGTCGAAGTGAGAGGTCCTTTAGGCACTTCACATCAAAACTTGGTGATTGTCTCTTCTCCAATGGAGGCTTTATCTCATGACTATTCCCAATCTCGTGTTGTTTGGCATTACAACAATGCAAAATGGGATGACCTGCGAGACTTCTTTTCTTCTTTTCCTTGGTCGAATTACTGTTTCAAAACTTCTGATGTCAACGTTTGCTCAGATCGTGTCAGTGAAATTTATTCTTACAGGAATGGAATCCTTTGTCCCATACTCCACTTTAAAATCTTGTCCTTTATCTAAACCTTGGTTTTTCAATAAATGTGCTAAGGCTGTTCAAGAGAAGAAAGTTGCATATCGTAATTGGCTTGTTTCTAATTCTTCAATTTCGTTTTTTGCCTACACTATGCAACAATTGTAAAGCAGTTATTAATCAGTCCAAATTAGAGTTTGAACAGGCTAAGAGTAGAAATACCTTTAGGGCAAGAAGTGCTTCTTGCCCTAATGGTAGCCAAGCATTCTGGTCCCTTGCCAAAGCTATTAGCCGCAAATTTTGTCCATCTTTATCCTTGGCTGATCACTTCAGCCAAGGATAAAGCTGACCTGCTAGCATCCCATTTTTCTTCCAATTTATATATTAATGATCTTGGTAAAACAACTCACTTGTTCTCAAAACCTGTGCTCCAGAACTTACTCCTCTTCTTTGCCGCCTTTTCGCACTTTCTTATTCCAAAGGTGTTTTTCCTTCTGCTTGGAAATTTGCTCATATCCAGCCAGTTCCTAAAAAGGGTGACAAATCCCTCCAATCCAATTATTGTTCCATTGCAATTACTTCTACTCTTTCTGAAGTAATGGAGAAATCAATCAACTCTTATAAACTGGAAACCTTCCGTCTGATCAACGATTGCCAGTATGGATTCTGTCAGTGTCGATCCACTGGTATTATTGTTATTACCAGTTATCCACTGGTGATTCTGGTTTATGTTACCCATTTATGGACTAATTCAATGGAAAGGTTCGGTGAAACACAAGTAGTTGCTCTTGACATCTGAAAGGCTTTCGATCATGTTTGGCATAAAGGTCTTCTAAACAAGCTTCCATCTTATGGTTTGCCTACTGTTTTTAGTAATTGGCTATCCAGTTTTCTCTCAGATCGCTCACCGAGGGTGATGGTAGATGGCTCTCTTGCCTTTTAACTTCTCCACTAAAGGCGGTGTCCCCCAAGGTTCAGTTCTTTCCCCGCACTCTTTTCCTCTTGTATATTAATGACCTTCCATTGACTGGAAATCCTATCCTTAATTTTGCCGATGATAGCACATTGCATTCCACTTTCCATTTTGTGAGAAACCTTGCCCTGTTCAATCAGCTTCAACTTCTCGAAAATCTGCTACCAATTCCTTAAATGCCGATCTTCATGTAATTCTCCATTGGGGCAAATAATTTGGACAAACAATGTCACTGAATACACTATTCAAAATTGTTTTTTGAAAGTGGGATTTGCATTGAATACAGAAGTCAAACAACAACTGGACGAACAAGATGAACTGCCCCTTTCACAACTGAAAAACTTTTGAACATTATTAGAATCGTCCGGAAACAACGAAAATGAAATAACACTGGATAGTTATGTTTATGTAGATCAAGATCTGACTACAACAGAACATCCAAATGAAGATGAAATACTGCTGAACAGTGTTAGACGCGACCATGATCACGAAGAAATTAACGATGACGCTGAAGACACATCAGAACAACCCATAGAAAAGCTAACTTGCGAAGAAATGATTAACGCTTTTAAAATGGTTCGTATGGGTCTACAGTTTTGTGAAAATGTTCTTGATAATGTTTTTAATGCATGCATGCAAAAGATATCAATACCTTGATACTCAGCCATCTCTCTTATTTCATCAGTAACTTGCTGACACCTTTGAGCATTGAGCTGCACCAGTTTAATTAAATTATAACCCTCATTTTGGTAAACATTCATGTTACAATTAATCATTCTAGAACGATTCATCTTATGTCTTTGTACTTGCTATTTCCAATTCCTTTTTGCACTCAGTGCAGCTAGAACTTCTTACTGAGTGATCATGTGGTCTACCCTACTCCTACACTTACAGTTCACACAACTTGGGTCTTAAACTTTGTTTGGAAAATCTATGAATAGATGACCCCCCTGCGCACAGCCACCGCATGACATAGTTTTATGTGTGCAATACTACATAGAGTGACCATACTTTGGAAACCTGAAGTATTTAGACTACTGTAAATCTCCTCTACTTGTGAGAGGCATACCCTATTTACAATCTGTCATTCCACATCAAATCCTTTAACAAATTTGGGGCAATCCCAATTACCCAGTTATATTTAGTCATGGTGACAGTACTGAATCCAAACATTATCCCTTCTCTAATTTCTTTCTCCTAATGCCCATAATCTTTTAAATTTTTCTTATAAAGATCACTGATTATATCCTTCTAGGTCAAGTCTTTAGCCATGTCATAATCAAGGATGGTAGGATTCAGCACCTTGACCTTGTCCTGTTTTAAGCCCTTGTGAGAAAAAGCCTCAGACTTAATCGACTTGTCCAGTTCTTTGTCATACAGGTTTCCACTAATACACCCTTTTCCAAATTGTTTTCAAATTTCTAATTTTAATTTCCTGAAAATCTTCTTTTAATGTATTAACAATCACATCTGACTAGTTTTGTATGGCTTGCTAGTTTCCTCTGCTCTGAATATTGTTATTCTGCTTTTCAACACCTTTCATTTGCCTGTGACTTTCAACTCTTATATTATCATTCATTAGCTCTTGCTCACTGTAATGATACTGACTTGCTCTACCCCTGACCTTATCTGCATAATTCCCTTCTGCTCCACCATATTAGATATAACAGGTTACCCTAGATATAACAGGCCTTGAATGGGTTGAGCACGCTGAATTCTGATGGGATCCTTCCACTTGTTCAGATTACGAACCTAAGGGGGCATAAATTCAAATTAAGAAAAGACATGTACAATAGATGTGTGGAAATTTGCCTTTAGCCAGCGGGTGGGTTAATTGCTGGAACAAACTTCCATCTGTCGTTGTGGAAGTTGATAGGTTGAATAAATTTAAGGAGGAACTGGACAGGCATTTGGAGGGAATGGCGTGTTTTTTTTTGGCTGATGCTGCATAAGCTCATACACTTGCTTTCTTGCATCACATGCCACTACTACTACTACCCTCTAACAATGTCATCAAAAAGTGTAACACTTACTTCTATTCCTTCTGCCTTTGTTTTTAACCTTTCATTATCAATAACCAGTGAAGTTGATATTGTCTCCTTATCCACCCGTACATCCAGTAAAAAGTTAGTCGCTGTAACCTTATTATTTCCACCAGTCATGTAATCTATTACTTTTCAACTGGGCCATAAGCTCATATATTGTAGATACGTCAGGATACCTCTGTCTCTGCTCATGTATGCTTGCCACGATAATCTCGCTCTTGCACAATAGTGCCTGTTCTTCTCCCTGATTCTAAGTAGAAACTGTCAATATCAGCCACGATATCTTCTGATTGAATATCTGTAAAATCCGTAATCCTAACATTTGATAAAACACTTGACAGATCAGAAACCACGTCTTCTTCCTCAAGCTGCACCCTTTGTTCAGTAATTCAAATTACCTTAACTACATTTTTAACACTACCTCCATCCCCCTGCCTGTGTAAGAGAGCCAGCATTTCCACTAACTGCAGAATGCATGTTCTCACTAGGAGTGTTCATTCCATCTCCACTACTTGTTGTATTACCTGTCTTGACATTTTTACCCTTGACTGTTTTATCGATAACCTTCTTTACAGGCTCAGTGTTATACAGCCTATAAACTCTTGAATTAAGGGGGAAAACACCAATCTCCTCTTCTTTCCCCCACCTATACTAACTTTCTTATTGCCTTTCCTGTCTTTTAACAAGCAGTACAGAAGAACACAGAAATAAGTTACTCATAAACTGTAATTCTGATAGAAACCAATCTTCATCACCATTTTACTCAAATAGACCTTAAACACTTCCAACAAATCATTGTTACCTTTGATAATCTGCGGGATAATCCATTAATCCAAATTATTTACACAAAACTGCTATTTCTAACACTAAACCTCACAAGAACATTAACAGAACTTTTTACAAACTGTCAGAACACAGTTTAGCACTATTCCTCTCAAGATCGATAAACCAGTTCAATATAGCCGATAATATACTGTTTAATAACAAGAATACAATTAAACTATTAAAACGTATTATAAACACTGTTAGCAGAATTATAAAATTAAAATAAGGGAAAGAAATACTCTTAAATTCTTCAGAAAACATTGGCAGGAAAAATACACCTGATTAAACAATAATATAATCACTAATTCGAAGAGCACAAATGCATAGTTCTGTTACAGATCAACTTGTAGCTGTTGTTGGTTTCAGTACTTTTCCTTGCTCTGTAACTTTTCCATGCTGTCATTTTCTCCTCAATTACAATGGCCAGCTCTTATTCATCCATCTCATTCAATATTTTAATAATGGTATATGTGCATTTGTGGCTTCTGTGATTATTTCTTTAAAGTATTCCAAGATTCTAATGTGTTAATTTGTCCTCCCTCTGCATTCTGCCAATTAATAGGTGCCTTGTGGCACCTTAAACTCCAATTTAAAGTGCTACCTAGTGATATTGGCAAAAATCCTTTCACAACCTTGGTTCAAATGAATACCATCTCTTCAAAATAGATCCCTTCTAATACAATTGCAAGCCATGCTGATAAAAATTTCCAGACTTCATCAAGACTTGAGAAGCCTTGCAGACTTCATCAAGTCTTGAGTTAATCTAGAAGCCTTGCAGACTTCATCAAGTCTTGAGTTAATCTAGAAGGCTTTCAGCCTATAATCCCTCCTGTTGTGTCTAGGCAGGATTGGAGACACATGCATTCTGACCTAACTCACAGCATTTTTTCAGTATGGTCCTATATTTATCCAACAAACTGTCAGGTCGGGTTTATTTAATATTGTTATTCTCTACATGAATAATAATGTCCCCCCCCCACACACACACAAAAAAAAAAAAAAAAAAGAAGGAAAAAAGAGAAGCTGAAAGCCTTTTGGTAACAGATCAACTGTTGTTCCCAGCAAACACACCCTGGTTCTGTTCCACCTGTCTTTATTACAAAGATGTTACTCATTTACCTAACAGTGGTGTCTCCCAACAAAACTAAATCTTCTTCAGCTAGAATGATATAGACTTGACTATTCTGTTCTAGAATCTGAATTTGGGGGATGGGAAGAAATTACTTGGCAGGTCATGAGATACTTGATTCCCTGAGAGGTCCTGGTTACATTTGTTTTTAGGAATGCACTTTGTTTCTTCAGTGACTCAAATCCTTCTAGTAATGCATCAAGTTTTAATTTGAGATTTGTGAGCTCCTTACATTGGGTGCAAAGAAAAGAATGATCAGTTGAGTTTGGTTTGTCTACTAGACCAACCTTAGAGTATATGCCACAGGCTATACAAATGATGAATTCATGACAACGGAAATGCCTACAGGAATTTCTGTCCAAGTCATAATGTCTTTTGGACTTTGTAACCGAAAGTGGATCTTGTGACATCCATTATTTAGGAAACATTTGAACTAAAGAAAGGTTACGAAATTTAAATTTACAATAAATATATTACAGAATTTAAATTAAAGTATTTCAGAAATTTAGACTTAGTGAAAATTTATCCACTAGCAAAGTTAAAATTAAGCTACTGAAGTTACAGGCAAGAATTTAAGTTAGAAAAAATACTTTAGAAAAGTTAGGCATTAAATTAAAAAAATATTGTAGAAATTAATTTCACAAGATCACTGAAATAAAATTACTGAAATGAGATTTAAAAATTACAGAAGTTAAATTTAAAGAAATTTTAAACAATGCCAATCCTCTTCAGTTATTCTTGCCATTTTAATAATTCTTTATAGCAATGCTGAATGTCAAGGAATATTTAACTAGATGATGATTGAAAAAACAAAAACAAAAAACACCACTTAATAAAATCTTGCTTTTCTGGTGAGACTTGAAATGCTCTTGAAAGACAAGTCTGAACAGTTCTATTGTTATAAGCAAAACTGTGATGCAACATTTCTGAAGAGGTGCAAAGTCTGCTACAGTAGCTTTCTCAAAACAATCTTAATCAATGATTGTTTTGTTCTGATGTTTGATTATGATTGTTTTGAGACACACAAAAGAAACTGAAATCTGCAGACAGAAAAATCCTCGGTTAGTTAATGTTTGAAAGCATTTTGATATTATTATTAGCAGTGCTTTTTTTGCGATGGTATGCAACAGTACAATGTACTGGCACCTTTATTAACAGTGATATTTGGATGCAGTGCACTTCGAAATTTGTAATATTCCGTAATTTTTTTTCACATGTTTACCTACTATTCAAATAAGTTTAAAATTATTTAACTAAATTTGCATTTTTCACTGCCTATTGTTAAGATATTTTCTATATAAAACTGTGTAACCATTTTTATAATTCTAAATTACTCAGTCGGACCTCTTTAACAAAGTCCTTTTATAGAAAATTATTTTGAATTCCCCTAGAAAGTTACATTTAAAATTCTTTCCACTGAGCGAAGAAAATTTTCATAAAGCGAACGGATTAGGAGAGAATTAACTCGGTACGCACTGTTCGCATTTCTAGCCTTCAGCCAGTTTAGGCAATTAATGCTGCTGCACGAATTAAGAGAGGTAAAGGGATTGCCATTCTACAACTTAGTGGTACCTGGTAAAATCTACCTAACCACCTGTCCCGCATATGGAGAAGTTGCACTGGTCAACAGTGAGCAGATCAAGGGATATTCTCAATGGGCTCTGGTCCACCTTCTACTGTGCTGGTGTCCAAACTTTTCCCGTACAGGGAAAAGTTTGGACACCAGCCATATTCAGAAAAAATTCAAAGTTAGATTTCATTAGTGTGCTACATTTTCCGTATCTTGTTGCTTGTAAAAGTAAAATTGAAAATATTCGAAAATTCTATTAAGTACAATGCAATTACATTTACTGAACAAAACATTTAATGAGAATTTTTTTGATAATTAACAAAATTTAACTTGTAGCATACAATGTAGTGTTTATTTATTTGTTTTTAATTTCATAATTTAAGCAATGGCATGGCATTTACACCACTCCATGTTTAGATCCTTCATAGCAACAAACTATTAAAGATATTTTATGGAAATATTATTTTTTTAGTGTGAAAGAAATTGATTTTTTTTTTTTTTTTTTTTGTATCATTTTGCTCCTGAAAACCTTTATCATGGTATTTGAACATTATATAAATGTAAATAAATATATTTTTGCCCTGAATTTCAGTGTTGTTGTTATTATTATTATTATTGCTGCTCTTATATTATTCCTCCCTGATTGGGGGGGTTCCACCTCGTGACCGGTATTGCTACCAAGTACACAGGGTGGTTGTTTTTATGTCTGATGTTACTGTTGGTCGAGGAACTCTCTGACAATTCTACAGGTGTTCAGGATTGTGACTTTCTGGAGTTCCTTGTAGGTATTCGCTGGGAGACCTATTGCTGATAGGCTGTTATGTAGGGTCTTTGGCACCATACCTGTGGTTGACACGATGATCAGGATGGTCATTACTTGTTGCATATGCCACATCTCTTTGATCTCCTGTCTTAGGTTCATGTACTTCTTGATGTTTTCCCCATAGGTTTTCTGCAGGTTGACAATGTTGGGTACTGCTATGTCAATCAGGTATGTAGCCTGTTACTTCTTGTCCACAAGGGTTATGTCCAGTCTGTTGTGTGGGATTGTCCTATCCGATATTATGGCCCATTTCCAGTACAGCTTGTGGGTTGGGGTCTCTAGTACTGCCTGGGATTCATACTTGTAGTACGGTAAACTTTCTTCGATCAACTGGTATTTCCTTGCTAGCTTCTGATGTATTATTCTGGCTACCTAGTCGTGTCTATGAGTGTACTCAGTCTTGGTGATTACCTTGCATCCCGCGGTGATGTGTTGGATCGTTTTTGAGGCCAGGTGGCATCGTCAACATGTGTCATCTGACATTCCGGGCTCCTTTGCGATGTATTTTCTATAGTTTCTTGTGTTGATTACTTGATCTTGGATGGTCAGCATGAATCCTTCAGTCTCGGGGAAGAGCGTCCCGCTTGTGAGCCATGCATTGGAAGCAATGGTGTTGATGTGATCTTGTTGGAGGTTGTAGTATCTGCCACGGAGTGTCTTCTTTGCCCATCTTTCTAACTTTATTTCTTGTACTGTCTGGGCAGGAGGCGTTTCCTCGCTTAGGTTGAGTGGGATATTCCACTTATCTATCTTCCTTATTGCCTGGTGGAGTGGTGCTGTGTTGTTCTTGAAGTAATCCTTCAGTTTAACTACCGCTGTTTTCTGTTGTTCTATCAGGCCCCTTCCTACCTCTTTCCGAGGTATTGTTATTCTCTCCACTGCTGACTTCAGGTGGTGTTGGTGATGCTTGGTCATCATTGTCCTTGTCTTTCGCATGGTATCTTCTAGCTCGGTGTTATGCCAATCTATGACCCCGAATGTGTATGTTAGTACTGGAGCTGCATAGGTGTTTATGGCTTTAACTGTGTTGCCTCTATTCAATTTTGCTTTTAGCAGGCTTCTGAGTCTCTGATGATATTTTTCAGTCAGTTACTTCTTGATTTCCTTGTGCTCTAACTGCTCAGCCTGCATCATCCCTAGGTATTTGTAAGTCTCTCCTTCTGTCATAACTTCAATCTCTTTACCAGTCAGCAGCTGGTAGTTTCGGCCAACTAATTTTCCCTGGTGCAGTGTGTGGGTCTTGCATTTTTCTAGACCAAATTCCATCCTGATGTTCTTGCTGAATTCTTCGGTGATCCGGAGTAGTTGCTGGAGTTGCTTCTTGGTTGCCGCGTAGAGCTTGATGTCATCCATGTGCATATAACCTCAAAGAAGGAAGAAAGATCTTTCTTTCTTCCTTCTTTGAGGTTATATCCATACTTACTGCCGTCCAGCATAGTGGATAACAGGTTGAGTGCTAGACAGAACCGTAGTGTGCTCAGAGCATCTCCCTGAAAGATTCCTCTTCTAATGGGGATTGGCCTGGTTGTAATGTTCTCGACCTTAATGGTGGTACTCCATTTTGCCATTGTTGCTCCTAGGAAGTTTATTACAATCGGATTGATCTTGTAGATCTTCAGGGTCTCTATTATCCAGCTATGAGGTACGGAGTTGAAGGCCTTGCAATAATCAATGTAGGCTGTGTATAGGATGCGGTGCTTCTTGAAGGCTTGCTCCATAACTGCGGTAACTATGATTAATTGCTCCTTGCATCCTTTGCTCCTCCGCTTGCATCCTTTCTGCTGTTCGGCCATTAAGTTCTGACTCTCTGAGTGGTCTGATATCTTCTTAGTTATGTAGCTGGTACATCATTGGAATGTGATTGGCCTGTGTTTCACCAGGTTTCTTGTATATTCGTCTTTAGGCTTCAGATATGTTACCCTTTCTGTGAGAAACTTCGGGATTGTCTCCAGGTTGCTTATCATTTGAGTGAACTGCTCTGCTAGGTGCTCGTGTGCAGGTGAGCTTCTTATACTAGTTGTTGTGGATGTTATCAATTCCTGGGGTTCGCCAGTTGTGGATGTTCCTGATCGACTGTTTTACTTCTTCTTCTTGAATCTCCCACCCTCTCATCTATCGTATATCCTTCGTTTTCTTCCATTCTACTTCTATCCAAGGTGCTCTGCTGTTATGTCTTATTTCACTGCTCCAGATATTTCCCCAGAACTCTTCGATTGTCTTCTCGGGTGGTTCATTTCCTGCTTTCTCAGGGTCACCCAGTTTCCTGCAGAAGGCTCTTTGGTCCTCGAAGATTCGTTTGTTTATTTTCCTCTGGTAGCTCTCTTTGTATCGGTGTAGTCTCTTGCTAAGTGCGAGGAGGTTCTGCTTCAGTGTGTCCAAGTATTCTCCTATTCTCTGATTTCTGCTCTCATGTTTGCTGTGGATGCTGTCTCTCTTGAGGATGCTCTTCACCTTTCCAATCAATTTCTTACTTCTATTACCCTGTTGGTACTGGGTCAACTGATCTATCTTGACTCTTAATTCTTCTGTCTTCTGCTGAAGTCTTGTTTCCCAAGCTGGCAGTTCCCTCTGTTTTCTTTTCTTCTGCTGCTGGTTTCTTGTTTCTTTTCCATTAATCCAAGTGGTGTCTATGGCAGCACAGTATACGGCTGTGTGGATAACCTCCAGCGTTGCACCCTTGTTGTCAAGGTAATGTGGCATTATTTGATGATTGAGGTGGTCTGTTACTCTCCACAGGATTTTATTTGGCCTCTGCTTAAGTAACATGTGGGTTCTTGTGGGGACCATTCCTCTGAATTCTATCAGGGCCTTCTTCCACTCATCTTCTATTCTGGATAGCATGATGTCGTTTCTTTCCACTTCCGCTACTCTGTGTTGTATTTCTTCTTGCTGTTCCTCCTCTGGTTCCATATTGACCATATTCTTTGTGCTTTGTAGCAGATTGTTGACATCCAGCTTGATTTTTTTTCAAAATAGCAGGAGCTATTAGGTTCTTCGTGACGATGGTCCTTCTTTTGTCTACTAATCGCTGTTCGGTGACCTGAATATCCAGGTATCATTCCAACCACTTGGTATGTAGTCGCGATCTGTACATTGTCATATCAGTCTCTAGCCTGGTTATTATTATTAGCCATATTAGCCGTATGCTGCACCAGCCAAAAAAAAATTTCTGGACCACCCCGAGGAAGAGAGAGAGAAGTAGAAGGGAATCACCAAGAAAGAGAAGAATGATATCCAGCTCAGGACCCTGGGGTTGATGGGTTATTTAGAAGTTATTTGCTGTAACAGATCTCTTAAGAATATTAATATAGTTGCAAACATCTCTGTGTTATATATAAAGAAGAAATAATGTATATTTTACAGAAACATTTTCTCAATTCATCAGTGAGAAAGAACTAACTTTGTCTCTGAACAGGCCTGTACCATAATACAAAATCCAATCTTGCCTTGTTCAAGGATGTTTGATTTCTCTATGGTAGGTAACAGTACTCTTGAAGAGCATTTGACAAGCTTCTGCTTTTGCATATACTTTTTTTTTTTTTTTTGAGTGAACTCAAATCAGTGATCATTTCTTAACTCCCCCCCCCCCCATCAAACATAATGATTTTCAAATAGAAGGAAATGTTTACAACAAGCCTATTTCCTTTTCTTCCATTTTTATTTTATTATGTAATGATCTTCATGATATCTTAAAGACCCTTGAGATGTGGGGAGTCACAACCTATTGGTTGAAAAGATGCACTTTATGTTGCAGAATTAATATATGATGAATATTACTGTCTAAATGTGATTGACCATTTCATTAAACCAGAAAATAAGGTTTCATAGTTTTTAACATAAAGTCAGGTGATTTGAAATACCCATGGTATCTTTTAATCATTGCTTGTTCAAAAGCTGCTGGTCATAAAAGCCCTTTTTTTTTTTTCTTTTTTTTTTTCTGCCAAACCTCCCTTTATGGTACTAATAATTTCAGTTTTCTCAGGCAGGCAATTTAATTTTTTTTCAGGATTTTTGCAGATAAAAAAGGCAGTTCTTGCTTTACGAACTCCCAAGTTTACGAGTTTTTTTTTTTTTCCAACTCTCAACAAAATCAAAAATGTGATCATTAATTGCGAAAAATGAATGTTAAACATTCATAAATACTGCATTTCGAACCATACGCATAGCTATACAGTACAGTATACCCTGCTTTACAATATTAATCTGTTACCATCATTTCACGAAAATATCATAATGTAAAACCAGTAACACCTTGTTTTTTGGTAATTTGTTCCACAACCTCAGAAGTTGAAATTTTCGCTATATCACTCCCTAAAAGGTCATTTTTATAGAGTAAATTGTATTAGTTACCAATTCAAGTCATTAAAATGCACTACATTTTCATTGCTATCATATGTTCTGTTATAAGAACCAATTTTAGATAGTATGAATCAGAGCTGTAATACTCAATATGTTCTACGTTGATAATAATGTTAGTAAAATAATAAGAGGATGTTACCTCAATGTAGTACGTAGAACACTTCCGTATGATGCTCTCCAGAAATTAAAAAAAAAAAAAAAAAAAAATCGACAACTTACCGGTACATTAGAGTAAAATATAAATAATTAAATAATCAATTTAACACAATTCAAATCAATTTAAAACAATTAAAAATCAAATTAACGCAATTAAAAGAATCTAACGAAAATATTCAAAACGATTTTCCTTCCTGAAGCTGACAATGCTTTTCGACCGTATGTCGTGATCACATCAATGAAAATTACCGAATCGGGTTAAACCTGAAACTTAAATAGTGATTATTTGTCTTCGCGCATGCGCATAAAGGTCCATGCATCGGAGATCAAATATGGCCGCTGTACATTAACAGAATTCTCGTGTAATTTAATTTCAACGGTTTCGCAGTTAATAGTCGCGTATAATTATGTTGAACGTTAAGTATTTTGGCCTCGTTAAATAAAAAAGTATATTTTTCGTTAATGGCATGAAAGGCTAATTCTGACGCTGGTGAATGAGAAGCACGAACTGAGGCTTCATGTTGATTTACACGAATATTAAGAGAAAATCGTGTCGAAATTGTAAGACGAGTCGCAATCACCACAAGAAATGTTGTATACCAGATCATTAATTTGTGTTGCGAACGCGGAAAGAACCGAGCGATTGTTCAGTATAGTGTGTAACTTCCGTATTGGCCTAGCTACAATTTTAAATTCGGTATCTTTAAAGAATCTGTTATGCTGTTTGTGCCACTGTTCAACATATGGGACAGAAATAAAGTATTTTTTGATATTACTATTGTTGATTGGTGTAGTATTTTGTATCCTATCCTTAGCTTGTACCCTAATTCGGTTTATTGTGGTAATGGAATAACCCCTGTTTAAGAATCTGCTAGTTAATATTTGTATTTCTGAGTCCAAAGCAGATTCCGTTGTTGAATATTTATAGGCATTTAGAAATTGATTAAAGATAATCGATCTTTTGTAGGTGAACGGGTGATAGCTATTATAATGTAAAAGCATACCGGTGTTTGTAGGTTTTCGATAGATGCTAAATTGTATTTTATTTGAGTCCCGGGTAAGCGTGAAATTTAGAAAGTTTAGTGACTTTGTATCCATATTCTCCCTTTCCAATGTAAATTTGAGTCTAGAATGAATATTATTAAACGAATGTAAAATGTCTTGGATAGTATTACTATCGGTAATAACTAGAACATCGTCTAAATACCTCCCATAGTATGTGATACGGGTTCGAAAAGGTGTCAAATGTATCTGCTCAATCGTTGAGAAATATATCTTTGACATTAAGCCACTCACGTTCAAACCCATTGGTAATCCAAAAATTTGTTTGTGTACACCTTGTCTCGAAAGGTGATGTAGTTAACCTCAACTAACAGTTTAATTAAGTGAAAAATTTCCTTAATAGGTAGCTTCATATATTAATTGATGTCGAGTTTTTATTTAACATATCCCAAATAATACCTAATGTGTATTCAACGTTTACATTCGTATATAATGAGGTAACATCTAGTGAGAATAAATTGTCATTGTCGCCGAGTCTACAGTCTTTAAGATTATTAAATAATGTATCGTAGTTCTTAATCCCAAATTGTATTACCTATCTGGTCCTGCGATAGTGTACACAAGGAAAGATTTGTAACCTGTTGATATGTCGGTTTGTTGGATACTGGGTGAGGGGTGTTCGTGAACTAACTGACATATTCTGTGGTAGTACATTGTGTGTCTGTGGGGGGGGGGGGGTCACCCAACTCGTATGAACTTGGTCCCAAGCCCACGACAATGTGTTAGAATTCGCATGAACGTGTCTTGACTTATCCGATAATGTTTGCAACTTATTAACGTGTCTTTTTTATTTCTGAGGCCTGTGCTTCCCGTCGCAAATCTATGGAGGTCTTCAATACAGACCAATCGTTCGGATGTAGATAATTTTTTAATTTATCTCGAAGCTTCCTAACCTGGGAAAGGTATTTTTGTTTATTCGAATATCGAGATTTTAAGGCAAGCTTAACAATATTACGCGATGTCGCCAGTGTTAGTTGTTTTATGCCTGAAATTTTTTGATTTAAATTCACCCTGGCAAACTTCGGAATGATGTTGTTTTGAAGGCAATATTTTAGGAAAGAAATATGGTAACTTTGGGCTGAGTACCTTAGTGTAGATTTAATATAATTTTGCACCAAGCCATTCAAAAAATCTCCCATAATTGTGTGTATCGATTATTTACTGGTAAGTTGTTGATTTTTTCGTTTTTTCCATTTTAATTTCTGGAGGGTATCATACGGAAGTGTTCTACGTACTATATTGAGGTAAACTCCTCTTATTATTTTACTAATAAGAACCAATTTTGAACAGCTTTGTGATATTTTTCTAAAGTACATTTCTGGAGGTCACGACCATTAAAACAATTTGCACTTTACAGTTTATTGGGTTTTTCTGTCATTGCAAGCAATTATAAATGGGTAGTAAACTCGATGTTATTGCATTTGAGAAAATACTGATAGCCAGAATTGTGTGGTTTTTTCCATTGGTGAAACGTGTTTCCCCTTTACTGAAATCTTCATTTGTATAAAAAACTTATATAAATTTTCAGAATGTTCTCTTCATTCCTTTTTTTTTTAAAGCTTCGTAAACTTGTTACTCAGCACAAATTGTGTTAGTTGCAATTTGTGCATTTCCTTAAAAAAATGCTTATCCATGCTATTGAAATTTATAAAGAAAAGAGAAGATTATCTTGGAAATAAATGCCTCGTTAAGCATTTCAGAAGAAGACGACTCCTTGTGCAACAAACCGAGTGCCAAGGCAATAATGAGTGATAAACAAGTGTGCATTTAGTCAATGATGATGATGATGAAAAATAAACATTCTTTAACATTTGTAAGTCAAATAATTTCTCTATTATAATTTGCTTGATTTTACAGGCTACGTTTTCATTTCTTTGGATAAATCAATCATTGTTTAAACTTAAACTAATTAGCTAACTAATTTCATTATTGATAATTTAACCCCTATTTTTAACATTGTCTATGGGAAATAAATTCCCACTTTTACGAGCGTGCACTAGGAATGAATTAACTCTAAAAGTCGGGAACTACCTGGGACGATGTCTCTCACACTCCAGCCATTTGACAGAGGATTAAGTAATACAAAATATGTGCTAATTTTTATTTTGTTGAGACTGCATTAATTAATTTAAATATTGAGTATTTTTGACACATTCATTAGTTTATTTTAAAAATTTAACAGTGAAAAAAAAAAAAAAAAAAAAATCTTAATGAAGTGTTCAGTCATGTTATAATAATTTCACTAAGTTCAGTTATTCTTAAAAGTTTGTGTTGAAAACATGTTATAGGAAAAGCCAAGGGAGTTCGTCTTGATGCTCTACATGTAAGAGGTGTTGATGATATGAGTACTAAAGAAGTATTTGAGTATTTTAAAGAATATGGACCTTCTTCAGTGGAATGGATTAATGATTTTTCCTGTAAGTATATGTATATTCTTTTTTGATATTAGGAGTGAGTGAATGTTTTTTGCAGTTTTTATTAAATCATATATTCTAAATTTAATATAACTAAAAATAAGAATTATCATGCCCAGCATGAAACATTTAATCAATCTAAATCTTTAATAAATATTTAATTGAAAAAGTTGATTAAATAAATTAAAAATTAAAATAAAAGAAACGTCTATTCTCAAGAGGTCAAGACCAAAAAATTGAATGAATGGTTGCAGTCAAAAAGGAGGATTCAAAATGAGGGACACAGCTCATCTTATATGTTTATTGAGGAATAGTTTGGTAGATGTAAGTGAACCTCCATATGCTTCACGCAATCAGTACACTCAATGAAAAATTAAAGACAATAGTTCTGAAATTTTATGTCAAAAAATAATAAAAAAACTAAAAAAAAAAAAAACATTAAGATTTTGAAAATACATTACAAAATGGTTTTTATGTATTATACTAAAAATGGCTAAATGATGCAGAAAAGCAGACTTTTTTAACATCTGTAAAAATAAAATAAAAATAAAATTTTGTGTAAAATTTATGTTTTTATGAATAAGATTGCAAAAGTGCTATGTTACGATTTTACAATTTAGGCTTTTAAATCTTTCAGATTTGCATATACAAGAACTCCCCGACTTGTGTAATACTTGACTTACAGAAATTCGACTTTACGTAAGTTTTTGCTGGCAGGTGCAAATTTAAAAAAATCGTGGAAACATAATTTGCATCCTGTAAGAATAAATGGAGGTATCGTGAAAATATCGTAATGTGAACCCAATAACACATTTTTTTTTTTTGGTAATTTATTCCAAGTCCTTGGAAGTTGAAAATTTTGCTATATTACTAAGCTCTATTTATCTCTCTAAAAGAGGTCATATTTATAATCGAAATCATCATCATATGTTCTTGTTATAACAATCAATTTTGAACACCTTTGTCATATTTTTCTAAAGCATGTTTCTGGAAGTCATGACCATAAAACAATAAAAACAATTTGCACTTTCCAGTTTATTGGGCTTTTCTGTTAGTGCATCTAATTATAAACGGGGAGTATACTCGATCTTATTGCATTTGCGATAATACCGATAATTGCAGTTGTGTAGGTTTTTATACTATTATGTTGTTGTTGTTTTTTTTTTAGGAGCATTAGCAACTAAGGCCATATTGCTCCGGGAATATGCGGTGGTCATTGCCTGACCTTTCCGCATCCTCCGTATTTGGTGGTGACTGGCTCGAACCCCGGTCTAATCAAGAAGCGTGTGCTACGCACTGTTGCTTCTTCCCACCTGGCTACGGAGGCGCCTTATGCTATTATGGTGAAATGTGTTCCCTTCACTGAAATCTTCAATCATATAAAAATCAAATTTTCAGAAACTTCTCTTCATTCCTATTTACGTATTACAATGATGAAGGGAAAGCAACCAACAAAAAGTGCAAGTGGTGGTAGTGCCACGAAACGAAACAAAATTGATTTAGAAATGAAAATGATTAAGAAGTATGAAGCAAGACAAAGTTTGTCATCTATTGCAAGGGAATAGATGACAAATTTTAGGTCTCGCTGTTTCAACAGTGAATATCATTTTAAAGGACGGCACATATAAAAAAAAAAACATCAAAGGATCAACACACTTAAGATCAACAGTGATCACAAAACAGCATGGCGCCTCCGTGGGCAGAGTGCGTAGCACATTCTTCTTGATTAGACCGGGGTTCAAGCCTGTGACCACCAAATACGGAGGATGCGGAAAGGTTAGGGAATGACCACCGCATATCCCTGGAGCAATATGGCCTTAGTTAATAATGCTCCTAAAAACCAAATAACAACAACAATAAAACAGCGTTCAGGTGCTATATCGAAGTTGAAACAGCTGTTAATAATAGGGGTTGAAAATCAGATTCAGAAGTGAGTGAACTTGAGTCTAATGACCATTCTAGCAAAAGCAACAAGTATTTATAAAGATATTAAGGATAAGTATAGCGAACCCCAAGCCAAGTTCGTGGCAAGCAATGTTTGGTTAAATAGGTTCAAGTTGTGCTGGTTTCTACAACATTAAAGTGTGCGGTGAAGTCGTCAGTACCGATTCTGTAGCTGCAGAGAAATTTTGTGATATGTAGGGAAAAAATTATTTATGAAGGTGGCTATTCAATGCAGCAAATTTTTAATGTTGACGAAACTGCTCTGTATTGGAAAAAAATGCTGGAGCAAACATACATTGCCAAAGAGGAAAAGACAATGCCGGGTTTCACGGTGTCAAGAGATAGGATCACAATCTTGCTTGGGGCTAATGCAGCGGGAGATTACGGATTAATGCCACTGCTTGTGTACCATTCTAGAAATCCTCATACATTTAAGGACATCAATAAAGCCACCCAACCCGTGCATTTCCGATAAAAGATAACAATATCTCTCTTTGCAGATTGGTTTAAATGCTGCTTCATTCCCGAAGTTGAAAAATATTGTAAAGACAATGACGTTCCTTTCAAGAATTTGTTTCTATTAGATTATGCTCCTGGACATCGTATGCATCTAATTTTTCTCTCCGTCTACTGCAGACAATGTCTGAGCAAATGTTGTGCGTAAATAGTATGCTTTCAAATTTGAAATAACACCCTGGACCATAGGTTGGATGAATGAAGTCTTGTTTGGCGAGAGTCATATTTCTACCGCCAAACAAGACTTCATTCATCCAACTTATGGTCCAGGGTGTTATTTCAAATTTGAAAGCATACTATTTACGCACAACATTTGCTCAGACGTTGTCTGCAATAGACAGTGAGAAAAATTTTACATTGAGAGACTTGGAAATCTTACAATATTTACCACGCCATTTTAAACATTAAGAAGGCCTGGGCAGAAATTACTAAAATTTGTTTAAATGGCACATGGAAGAAAATATGCCCAAGACATATTTTCTTCCATGAACCCTTTAGCCGAGTGGGTAAAGTACCACCTGCCCGGCAACCCAAAGGTCGCGGGTTCGATTCCCGCCTCGGGCTTGGATCAAAGTACTGCAAAAACCTCGGGAGGTGCAATATGGCCACAGAAGCCGATGCGCCAACAACTACCAAATCAAAAAAAAAAATCATGAACCCTTTGAAGCCTTTTAAAAGGCTTCAAAGGGTTCAAAAAAGACGAATCATATGAAGAAGTTACAGATAAGATCGTAAAGGTTGCAGAGCTACTTCAGTTGGAGGTTGATGCCAAAGACGTGGAGGAGTTAATAGAGGAAGAAGAGAAGGAATTATCTAACGAAGAACTTACTGACTTGCAGGCAGTGATAGTGAAAGAAAAAAATGCTGGCGAAGCTCAAGATGAACCAAATGAGGAGCCGAGACGCTTCATCCAGAGAGATGGCAATGGCATTTTGTCAAATTGCATTGAGAATGGTGAGGTTTGAGAAGATGGATCCTGACAGCGAACATTTCTTAAAAGTTAACAGAGGGGTGAATGATATGCTTGCTTGCTACAAAGAAATCTACGATGAAAAGAAAAAAGCCATTGTCCAATCATTCATTAATATGTTCTTTCGTAAGGTTGAGCAGCCGACCCCTTCTAAATCTCCACAGCCCTCAACCTCCACAGCGGTACTTATCAGCTGAAGACGTTGATTTTGGCAATGATGCTTTAGAGGTAAAACTTACTGATGTTATGCCTGTCTCCTCTCTTTTTTTGTCATTTTATAATTTTGAAATCTTTTTAAATTGCAAGTTTTTGTAATTTTTCCTGTGCATGAGATAAAAAATTGAATAAACACAATAAATAATTCTATTTACATGTTTGTTGAACATTTCTTTTTTGATTCAATTAATTTGATACAAGCATGAGAGAAATACCGACTTACATAGCATTCCAAGGAACACAAGCCTTACGTAAGTCAGGGAGTTCCTGTATTTGATAAAGTTGTAGTAGCAAAGTGTTGATATTTTGAAGCGATTACATGTGCCCTTGTGAATTTATGAAATTTTATGTATCTTTACTATATGAATACTCAGATTTTCGGATAATATTATATAAGTAGGTGAGTTCGCTGTCCAAGGACTGTATGTCTTGCAGCATTTGCATGGGTAGGGGTGCCTCCGTAACCAGGTGGGAAGGAGCAGCAGTGCATGGCACACGCTTCTTGATTAGACCAGGGTTCGAGCCCGTCACCACCAAATACGGAGGATGCGGAAAGGTCAGGGAATGACCACCACATATCCCGGAGCAATATGGCCTTAGTTGCTAATGCTCCTAAAAATCAAATAACAAACAATCATGGGTAGGAACTGATCAGATAGCTTTAATCGGTTTGGAATGGCCTGTACAATTGGATTAGCCCTAAGGCTTCAGACCGGGATCCTCCATCCGCAGTTAGCCCGGAAATCTGGTACTGAAATAATGCCGACCATCATTTTGATGGCAAAGACAAGTCTTCTCTCATGAATGATGGCAGGAAGATGTCTGATGTTGAGAACTGCTGCTATCTGGGTGGTCCTTGGTGAAGGGGGAAGCTGAAATTTCCATATTGCCCCCTTCAGTAGCCAGAATTCCCCCATGAAAATCTGCCTAAGATGGGCCATAGCAGTTGAAGTCCAGACTTTGGCTCCATAGAGTATGACCGGATAAACACGTCTTAATGTATCATGAATTTTCATGGACTTGCATAAGTTGTTGTTTAAATAATCTACCAGAGTGGACAGAACTTTATTTGCACTAATGTTAATACGAGCACCCAGTACAGAAATGATTATGTATGACAAGTTTTCAGTTATTAATTAAGAGTTCACTCTTTTTATCAATTAGCGAATGTGTGGTAAATAAGCGTACTTGTTTATTCATAAAAAGAACTCTTGGAATTTAGAGAATTTTGTTTAACAGTTTCCGTTTCTTTTTCCTTTATTAAAATAAGACGTTACTTCTTTTCTTTCTGCTCTCGATGTCTGAGAACATCATGACGCTTCATAATGATAGCAAAAATTTCTCTACGAAAGTTTCTTTTTTGAACTTGTCTCGCATTTCCACGAGCTTCGTTACAGCCCGAAGAAAATTATACAAAACGGGTGCCAACAGAATATAGGAATTCATTAATTCCATTTATCATCGCAGGCGCCTCCGTAGCCAGGTGGGAAGGAGCAGCAGTGCGCAGCACACGCTTCTTGATTAGACCGGGGTTCGAGCCCGTCACCACCAAATACGGAGGATGCGGAAAGGTCAAGGAATGACCACCGCATATCCCTGAGCAATATGGCCTTAGTTGCTAATGCTCCTAAAAAAAAAAAAAAAAACCAACCAACAATTTATCATCGTATCACTAGAGTGGCGAGGCTGTGTGTTTGTTGTGTGTGTATTGTTTCCCTGGCTGATTTGCAAAGGTTACAGTACACAATGCTCTGTATTGATTCTGCCTTTGTTTAACCTATTATAAACTTCATTTCGCAGTTATTAAGCTCTGCATAGAACTAACAGATTATTCGTATCACGCAAAACTCTGTGGCACTTTCTGGTGCATTCCTCTGTACATAACTTTCTGTGCGTAGTGAGCATCACATTGGAAAGGAGATGAAGATTATATAAATTGGATAAGACAAATCTTGTATCAGAGAGAGAGAGAACAGATTTCTTGGTGCGTAAATTCTGATAGATCAGAGTTTCTCTACATTATAAGCAGTGGACAGTCTGGTTTGCAAGCTCCCGTCTGCAGGTTATAAAGACTTAGGCGAATACGAATCCTTAATCCTTTCTACCAAAGATTACAATCGGATAACCTAATTATTAACTAGGAGCATACGTCAGCGCAGCCTTGTCTTAAGTGATAAGGACTGTTAAAGATGGATCGATATCAGAGAACTCACTATTTGAATCACATGAGTAATTATGGTGTTAGGAAACGGTGTGGAAAAAGCTGCAGCTGGATTTGACTTGCATGCCAACTGAAATGGCATTTTAATTTGGTTTTTTGCATAAATGAGTTCGACTTATCCTAATTGTTGCGAGGTCTTCTTGAGGAAGAAATTTTAAAACAATATCCATTGAAAAGAAATTCTACGTAGTTCCTTATGAAATACGAATGAAAACTTTTGCACAGATTTTTTTTGTAATATTTTTACAGCTCTAAAAATTTCTTAATCTTTCATTTCTAATCTATTATTGCCTTGGTGGATAGCACAGTTGGCAGGATCGCCGTCTTCCCCACACCAGGCGGAAGGGACCCGGGTTCGAATCCCATCGATGATGGGATGAATTTTTGTGGATCTTTTTTGCGGCATGGCTGAGTTGGTTGGTTGGTCCGTCTTGGGCAAGGATGGCATGATTTTTCTCCCGGAAACTCGGGTGTTACATCCAGCAAACAGAAAAGCAACCTCAGAACCACGCCATTTACAGAAAATATACTGAGAGCAATGGTCTTAGTTGCCGATGCTCTTAAAACCCAACAGCATATAAGTAGGTTGACAACATTTGCAGAGATCACATGTATATTCTGAATACACACTGTGCAACATATAGTAAATAGTATATAATGTTATTTACTGTAGAAGGTGCACATTCTACACCTGTGCTGATAACCTGGTTTTTATTGTTTATGGCCATTCTAGAAAACAGCTTCAGGAGCACGCTTCTAATTTATTGACTTTAAAGGAATTGTTTTATACCCACAAGCTGGTTGTTTCTCCAAGTCAAACTATAAATAGTAAGCTGAGCCATTTGCACCCTCACATGTTCAATCTGGAGATTCCTCCTTAAGGTATGTTTGCCTGGGATTTTGCTTAAAAGAGAGAATTTTTTTTTTTTTTTTTTTTTTTTAATGCTATTTTTCTTAAGAATAAAATTAAAACCTTGTATGTCAAGCTCAAATGTGTTATTAAAGTTGAATGGGGATATAAAAGGGTGAATTTTAAATATGCTATATGAATGGTTTTTCATCCCTTTTGTCCTTTGGTACTGGGTATACAGAGGTGACCATGGTAATCAAAAATCATTTGTTATCAGCACAGAGATTGCTCTTCTTGCCTTAACCAGCACATGTAGAATGGTTTGTACTGATGCTCTGGGTTTTGGCAAGCCAGATAAATAATAAATTTTTCCGTTTATAATCTGGGATGACCACACAGTTAGAGGAGTTCACAAGATAAAGAGAATACAAGAAACAGCAGCATATTTAGTAGCCACAGGCTTGAACCCCGGCCACACAAGGCATGTGTACTTATGCATTCTTGTGCCTGACCACTTGGCTATAACCAGCTGACTTGTGTTTGGTATTTAAACAAGCCTTGCATTTCTCACTAAGCATGTAATTTCCCAGGAGGTCTTGGGTAAAAGCTCAGAATCTGGCTGCTGTTTAATGCTAGAATTCTGATGGGATATGGTGGGGGAGGCGGGGAGGAGAGATTCATTGCCAGCAAGAACTTTGAGACTTCATTACAAAAAAAACCCATTCGTTTATGTACTTTGTTTTTGACTTCATTAATTCAATATTCTATTTTGTTGCACTGTTATTCTTTGATCTAAATTTATGGAATACATTTAGCATTATGTAGAGGAAACTTCATTATATTGTTAAGGGGCATAGATTAGAATTTATCAGCACTAGTAGTTATTTACTTTTGACATATGTTTATGTTTAGAAATATGTTTAGCATTAATACCATGCATTGTTAATAACAACACACACACAGAAGTGAAGGTGTGTTGCTAGTTGCTTATGGAGTTGGTGCTCTATTTTGAAATATAGTAAAATGCTACTTTGTAAAATTTAAATAGGAGATGGAACTTACATGGAAGAACTGAAAATACTACAATCAGAGGTGTGCACTATGCCATCCAACAGGCATCAACTGGGAAAGCTACTGGTACAAACAAAGTTGCAACTGAGATGTTCAAACTTATTGATGATAATAACATAGGAAAGCTTACTGGAATATGGCCTGTTTGGTACACCTTACAATAAGGTGTACCAAAGAGGACATATTCCAGATGATTGGCTTAAATCAACTTTATTGACACTTTCTAAGAAAAGTAATCCTAAGTCTTGTGGTGACTTCCGGCTAATCAGTCTTATGAGTTATATGCTGAAAATATTACTAAAAGTGATTTGAAACTGCATATTCGCGAAATGTGAATACATGATTGGTAACACACAGTTTGGCTTCTGCAATGGCCTTGGAACTAGAGACGCACTTTTCTGCATGCAAGTGTGCAGAGACTTAGGACAAGACGTATATATATATGCTTCATTCATTTTGAAAAAGCTTTTGACTGTGTACAACATGATGGCCTAATTAATATGCTACAACAGATTGGACTTAATAGTAAAGACATGTATTATCAAGAATCTCTATTAGAAACAGAGGGCAGTAGTCAGAGTGAGGGACACAGATGGAGGAGACTGAGATCAGTAGAGGGGGTTATGCAAGGTTGTATGCTCTCACCACTACTCTTCAACGTATACTCTGAATATATTTTCAGGGAAGCTGTGGGAGTTGCAGAAAAAGGCATAAAAGTAAATGGTCACATAATGAATAACATTTGTTATGCTGACGATGCAGCATTGATAGCAGGCAATGACAAAGAACTGTAAGAATGAGTAATTAAAGCATGTGCAGATCAACACACAAAATACAAAATTAACGATCGTCAGTTAAGACTGGAGTCGGCAGAAAAATCTTTTTAAATGGCAAGAGTGTTGAAAGAGTAAAAAGATTCAAACACCTCGGCTGCTGGCTGAATGAAAATTTAGATCTCTGATCAAGAGATTAAGATCAGAATTCAGATAGTGAGATCCGGATTCACAAAATATAAATCATTGGTTTCAGGAAAAAAAACTTGCACTGGCAACACACATGAAGTTTGTAAGGTGCTATGTGTGGTCACTACTTCTATATGGAGTTGAAACTTGGACAATCAGGGCTTCAGCAGTGAAGAAAGTGGAGTCGTTTGAGATGTGGGTGTATAAAAGAATGCTGAGGATTCCCTGGATGAAGCAGATGACGAATGAAGAAGTGTTACAAATTATAGGACATAATCGGCAAATGATGAACATCGTGAAATGACAGAAGATAAAATATTTGGGACACATCATGAGAGGAAGGAAGAACGAGTTGTTGTGGGTTGTCTTGGAGGGAAGGATGGAGGGGAAGAGAGCAGATGGCCGATAAAAAACCTCTTGGTTGGATAACACCAAGAGATTGGCAGGACTGGGATTCGAAGAACTTGTCAGATGGGTTGAAGATAGAAAAGAATTCAAAAAAGCGATTGCCGACCTCTGAACTCAGACACGGCACTAAAGAAGAAGAAAATTTAAATTGCTAAGTTGAGCATTTTGATAATTGCATTCATAAATAAAAGAACTTTGGTCTAGTTAACGATATTAAAAATGAAAGAAGTTAATGTGTCTGGCAATTTACGTATTGTGGGAAAAGTTTATTATGAATTTGAACAACCTAAAATTTTGGTAATTGACAATGGGAACTTTTTCACTGATTGAAGAGAAAAGCAAAAGGAAGAATGGTAATATTAATAGTGACAGAGGCATGTGATGCAAGAAAGCAAGCGTATGAGCTTATGTAGCATCAGCCGAAAAAAAAATTCACACAGCAATTCCCTCTAAATGTTTGTCCAGTTCCTCCTTGAATTTATTTAAGCTATCAACTTCCACAATGACAGATGGAAGTTTGTCCCAGCAATTAAGCAACCACTGGCTAAAGGCAAATTTCTGCACATTTATTCTGAAACTCTTTCCTCAATTTGAATTTATGCCCCCTTAGGTTCGTAATCTAAGTGGAAGAATCCCATCAGAATTGAGGTGTATAACCCATTCAGATCACCTTGCAGTTGCCTAGTCTCCAGCTGCTGCAATTTGCACAATTTAAGTCTCTCTTGGTAAGAGGATCCCTTCATTCCCCTCACCAATCTTGTTGCCCTTCTCTGTACTCGCTCAAGCAAATCTACATCCTTCCTCTAAAATGAGGCCTCCAGACCTGTACACAGTACTCAAGGCATGGCCTGACCATTGCCTTATACAAAGGGATAATCACCTCCTTTTCCTTGCTAGTAAAATTCCTGTATATCATTGACAAAACCCCATGACCTGCTCTTGCAGCCTGTCTCCATTTCTCAAAAAATTCATATCTCACTGCACAATTACTCCATGTCGTTTTAATTTTTTACCACCCTAAGTGTATTACCACACAGTTGGTATGTTCCTCTGGGGCTTTACTTCTGCCCATATACAGTACTTTGCATTTTTCAATGTTAAACTTCAGTTGCTACTTCTTAGCCCATCTTCCCAAATTTTCTAGATCCTGTTGCAGTAGCACACTGTCATTAACAACCCTGCCAACCTTTGTATCATCTGCAAACTTCGATACTAAGCCTGATATACCTTCATCAATACCATTGATAAATATACAAAACAACAGTGGTTCCAACACCGAACCCTGTGGGACTCCACTAATAACATTAGTCTACGAAGAGCAGCATCCATTGATTACCACCCTCTGTGTTCTCCCACTCAACCACCCTTTTATCCATTGTAGCAACTTACCCTTAATACCATTCTGCTCCAATTTGTACAGTAGTCTTCCATGCGCAACAGTATCAAAAGCTTTCCTGAATTCCAAGTATATGATATCAAAATTATTTTTTGCATCCAGTTCCTTTGTAACCACAATATAGTATCCAATCAAATTTGTCGGACAAGATTTACCCTTAACAAACCCATGCTGTGTCTGAATTATTGCTGCAGTCTTGTCTAGATGATCTTGCAATACATCTTTAACCAGTGACTCAATTATTTTACCCGGAACAGAAGTTAAACTAACTGGTCTGTAATTACTCGTGTCACTCTTCGATTCCGCTTTGTGAATTGGGGATACATTTGCACATCTCCAGTCTGTGGGGACCTCCCCTGAGTCCAAGGATGCTTTCATAATTATGGCTAAGGGTTTGCTTAGTTGCTTTGCTGTCTCCTTTAATATAACTGGATAGATCCCATCCACTCCAGATGCCTTTAGCATTAGTAGAGGCATTTGATGCAAGAAAGCAAGCTTATGCAGCATCAGCCAAAAAAAAAAAAAAAAAAAAAAAAACCACTTCCACTTCACCCCTCTGTTCGTTCAAAATACCTGTCCAGCTGAGCCTTAAACTTATTTAGGCTATCAACCTCCACCACAAGAGATGGAAGTCTGTTCCACCAACCAACCACCCGCTGGCTAAAGGCAAATTTCCGCACGTCTATCCTACATCTGTCTTTCCTCAATTTGAATTTATGCCCTCTCAGGTGATTATTCTGAGCTAGAGGAAGAATCCCATCAGCATTGAGCATGCTTAAACCATTCAAGGCTTTATACACCTCTATCAGATCACCTCGCTGGTGCCTAGTCTCCAGACACTGTAATTTGCAAAACTTAAGCCTTTCTTCGTAAGAGCACCCCTTTGTTCCATTCACTAATCTTGTTGCCCTTCTCTGTACTCGTTCCAGCAGCCTTTCTTATGTTTAACTTCAACAGTTTCTCCTCCACTTTGCTCTCAGTTATTATAAAATCATTAAGCACCGTGCTACAATTTGATAACCTTCTGCCATTTTCAAACCTTAATAACTCCTCATGTGTGAATGCAGATGCAAAATACTCATTCAGTTTGTTTGCTATCTGAGCAGGATCATCAACAGTCGAACCATTGATATCAAGTGGACCAATCTGATACATCCCCTTTCTTTTAGAGTTTATATAAGTAAAGAGACCCTTGCTGTTATTCTCAGCATCTTTTGTCAAAGATTTCTTGTAATCTGCTTTCGCTTGCCTATTCTCATTTGTGACTTGATTACAGACTAGCCATGGGCTTCTATTTCACCTGATTAATTATATGCCTCCCATGCATTTTTCTTCTCTGCACGAGTCTCATTAGTTCATTTGACAACCATTTAGGTCTAAACCTTGAACAGTATTTCTTAATAGGTATGAAACGTCTAGTAGCTTTCAAGATTAATCCCTTGAATGCTTCCCATTTAGAATTCAACATCATTAGTTAGTCCCACTGTACAGAATTTAAAAACTGTCTGGGACCAGTGCAGTCACCTTTATGAAAGCAAAAACCCTTCCCTTTATCCCTAATAGTAATTTTATCTTTCAGTAAATTCCACATCAGTACACTGTAATCACTGCCACCTAGTGGTTCCTTTATCTGCAAACTCTTAATGCATGAATCATCACTGTTGATAACCAGATCAAGAGTATTACCCTCTCTGGTTGCCTCTTGAACATGCTGCTGTAGAAAACAGTCATCCAGTAAATCCACAAAAGCCTTGCTAGTGTGCGAGTGACAACCCACAAGTTCCAGTCAATATCTGGGAAGTTAAAATCCCCCATTATAAGACATTCTGATTTACTCGCCCACTCTATTTCTCTGTACAGTTGTTCGCTGTACTCATTCGAGTCATTAGGCCTATAACACACTCCTACTCTTATTTTTGTTTTCCCAGTGCTTATGTCCCACTACACTGACTCAACATTGCACTGTCCATCTATGTCAACTGGATGCACTTCCTTTGATTTTGTTTTTCTTAATTAACAGCATAACCCCTCCTCCCTTCCTATCCTTTCTGTACACATTGTACTCCCCACATTCCAATTCTGCATTCCTAATATCTGTGTAACACCACACGTCTCTGATATCCCAACAGTATCTGCCTTTGATGTCTTGACCAACACTTCAAATTCATCAAATTTATTTACTATACTTCTAGCATTGGTATACATGCATAATACTGCTAGTGATTAAAGAATCTCAATAAACATATCTGAGAGATATTTATGGAGTGCTTTAAAAGAATCAACTAGGAAAAGAAGAGAAAGTAAGATATTTAAAGTTCTGTAACAGCAAGCATTATCGAGAAAATAAAAAAAAATATTGATATCATGTTTCTGAAAAATGAATGCTGTGTGCACACTCTTTGTTATTGATGAAAGGTACCAAAGTTTTCTTTCATAAGTAATTGAAAGTGGACTGCAAGCAATCAAGTTAAAAAAAAAAGTATCTTTAGGAAATGTAATAATTTGCTTATAGAATTCCTAATCTAGTTAAATGGATGGGTTCAGAAGCTTTAGATTATGGAAAACATAGTTTTATCCACAGTGGTTACTTTAGTCCAAGGTATTTAGCTCTTAAATAAGAGATCTGTGTATTTTAGGTTTTTGGTGAATGGAAAAAGATATTGGTATCTTGTGTATTTTGTTTGAAGGATGGAAAAGTATTTTTTTTTTTTTTTTCCATGAGTCATTATGTTCTTTTAGATTATAAGATGTCCATTAATACATTCAGCCTAAAACAGTAGTGTCTGCTGAGTGGACGATGATATCAGAATATGTCTTGATTAGTTATTTTCAGAACTGTTTCTTGGGATTCAATCCATATCTTTGATTGAGTCATAATGTGATTGGCATGAATCGGGATGTTATTTCCGATTGTAAGATGTCGATTAATACATTCAGTGTAGAACAGCAGTGTCCGCTGTGTGGACACTGCTGATTCGTGTCTAATCACACATGAACAGCAGCGTCCATGTGTGATCCTAAGAAGGTCAAATCGCTCTGCAAGTATTGGGCCTATTCTCACCAGGGAATGTTGCACCCTGTGGTTCTATGATCCACTTGCATATATTGCAATGGGGATAAAAACACTTCTTAAATAAAAACACCACTTCTAGAGAAGATCCAATGATTTTCCCTTTATTCCCTGTTGAACTTGTACAGTTCTTAATTTTAGGGTAAGTGATTCTGATCTTTTCTTTAATGTGTTTAGCGTGCTTTAAGAATGTGAGTTTCTAATCCACAAGTATGGCCAGGTACTTGACCTAGGGAGCATATGATACAGGAATTCTGCCGATCTGGACTGTTGGGGTGATGACCTGCACTCAATGTACCTTTCAAAATTACCACCTCATAGATTTCTACCCATTCTTCCACCTTCCTTAATGCAACATGTGCCTCTCTTCCAATTGTTATCTTCATTTGCCTCTAATCAAAACAAGATTTGCTACTTTCCCAATCTCCCTTTAATAATTCATCTAGTACATATATTCAGAAGAAAGGTCCAGTATTTGATCCTTGAGGGGCCTTTCTCATTATACTCCTTATTTCTTTATACGTTTTAATGATTACAAACTGATTCTGACAGTAGCATCTCATTACTTTGTACACATTCTGAAGCAAGTATTGCCTCAACCGCATCAATATGCTATCCCATCACAGTCCATCAAATGCCCCTTCCCAGGATGTACTTTTCTTGAGCCTCTTGTACAAATTCCACCATACATTCTACTTGGACATATCAACATTTTCAGTTGATATGTCCTTCCTGAAGCCATGCTGTTTTTCAGACACCGTAACAGCACATCAGTCTTTATAATGAACAACTACTCAAAAATCTTTCCTAAAACTGGAAATTGGGCAATACAATAAACCCCCGCTATTTGCGGGGGTTACGTTCCTGAGAAATGCCGCGAATACTGAGTTATGTCCCCCATAGTAATAAAAGGGTTCCGTTCCAAAGTATGAAATATATAAGGAAAAAAAAAAAAATAGTCTAAAATTTTGTCTTTTTATGTGTATTATATGTACCTTCATAATATGACTATGTACATAGACAGTACATATTGAAATACAAGCATAAGGCATCAAAATGAAAATAAGAAACAATTTAATATTAAATGTAATATTTATTAGAAATTTCAAACAAATCTTTCAAATTAGCACCTTTGCTAACTAAAAAACTTATCCCGCCAGTGCTATCACCAGTTTCGCTAAAGTGTTGATAAAGGTGTTTTGCCTTTTCACGAATGATGAGTGAACTTAACGGAATTTTATTTTGAGTTTGTTTTTTTTATCCACAGATTTACAGCCTTTTCCATTTTTTTTCTAATTTAACGTCACGAGTTACAGAGCAAATTTTTGAAGCAATTAACGTGTTTTCATGGACACTATGGCAGATTTTTTCTTCCGATTTCTTGATTGATCGTGGTGCCTCCATAGCCAGGTGGGCAGGAGCAGCAGTGTGTAGCACACTCTTCTTGATTAAACCAGGGTTCGAGCCCGTGACCACCAAATACGGAGGATGCGGAAAGGTCAGGGAATGACCAACGCATATCCCCGGATCAATATGGCCTTAGTTGCTAATGTTCCTAAAAATCCAAAACAACAACAACTTGATTGATCGTACCATTGACTTAATGATTTTATAGTGTTTTGCCACTGACAAGACTTTCACCATTAGAAATTTTGTCTAATAACTCATCTTCTTTGATCTTTTCACAATACCCTTTTTATTCATAGCCATATTTTTGTAGGGGTTAGAAAAGAACTTGTCCACAATAAAGTCACTTTATTTTAACCGTTAACACACGTGAAAAAGTCTGTTCACACTAACACACTTCAAAATGGTAGATTTTTCACTTTTGTAAGCATATCAATTTATAAATTGATAAATTTATTCAATTTATAAGCATTTAAAAGCAAATGATGAAACCTTCCATGACAAGCATTAAAAAAAAAAGAAAAAAAAAAGCTACATAAAAAAATTGCGGTTAACTGTGTGGATGTAGCTTATTGCCGCTCCTGGAACAGAGAAGTTTCTTCTGACTTATTTTCTAGAGAAGCTTTATATTCCTAGTTACGATACTTAAAGTTTAACTTAGATAGAGATTTTGTAGGTATTACTTAGTATCGGTAAGGGTATCAAATCCACGTGTTACAAGTTGCAGCTCCATTGAACGAGAGGTGTTTTTTTTTTTTAACCGTATTTAGCCGATTTATTAACCATTTGTTATATCAAATTATTTTCTGTAAGTAGTTAGTCAGGATCCTTAGTTATTCTGAATTGAGACAGCGAGATTTGGAAGTTAATCGATACTTAAGTGTCTGTAGATTTACTGTTCGTAAATTGCCGCCATTGTTACGCGATACAAAATATCTCGAACTAGATAGCATAAGCTTAGTATAGTATAGTACATAATATAATATTGTCAATTAATCAGTAAATCTATTAATCTTGTTGAACTTCATTGTCAATTAAATTGTACTTTTAATTATATATACATATAATGACTTAGATTACGTAACATAAATAATTAGAAAAAATAAATAATACTTAACTTGATACTGAAGTTATATAAAGGGATTTCGTAGATAACACTCGATACTGAAATATAAATCTAGCGTTATAACTGTGTTGGGATACAAGTTTAGGGTTTTAATTTTGTACTGAAATTGAAATCATGACTCAGACCAGAGCGGCAAAGCAAAAGGCTCAAACTAATGGGAGTGCTGTGGCTCAGGGGAGAACTGAGGGGGGGCAGTTGCCCTCTGAATCACACCTTTTAAAATGCACTATATGCTTGATGTTTGTGGACCATTCAGGTACGGGACATGATACTGCCATGAGAGATATCTTTGTATGTGCGCGATGCAAGGAGTGTAAGGAAATCGGGCAACAACTCAGCGTTGTTATGGGCCTATATGAGAGCATGAAGGACAGGGTGGATGCCCTCGAAGGATTAAAAGTGAGGGGCCCATCGAGCTCTCAGCTGCCCACACCAATGCCAGAGCTTGCACTTGGGCATCACGCAACACAGCGGCAACCCCAAGCCAGAATGCGCTGGACCCAAAGGAACTAGTAGTTGTTGGTGACTCTATTGTCAGGGAAATGGGAAACATGCTTTGTAAAAAGGATAGGTGGAACAGGACCAGGGTATGTCTGCCAGGGGCAAAGGTTGATGACGTTGTAGAGCGGATATCATCTTCTAAGGGCACAAAAGGTGATATAGTTGTACACGTTGGTACTAATGATATTAAGAGTAGGAGACTGGCGGAATTACTTAACAAGTACAAGTCACTGTTGAAAAAAAGCTGTGAATTAGGATTGAATTTGAAAGTGTCTGCAATTCTGCCCAGACACGATAGGAGGGAGTATATGATGAGAGCCCTGTTGATCAATTCGGCCCTGGAAAGATTGTGCAAGGCTCAAGGGGTAGAATTTTTTTCAGCCTGGTCTGTACTTG
Organism: Mastigoproctus giganteus; assembly: GCF_048544385.1. NCBI lineage: Eukaryota > Metazoa > Arthropoda > Arachnida > Uropygi > Thelyphonidae > Mastigoproctus > Mastigoproctus giganteus. The sequence continues at coordinate 133,308,741 of NC_143582.1, forward strand.
TTAACAGGACAGACTGCTTCTACAGGTATGGGATACACTTAAATAGAAAGGGTGCAAGAATGTTTGCTGATGCTATCGAGGCAGTGTTAGGTGGGTCGGAAAACTGCTAGATTGGGGGAATACAAGGACTAATAGATTAACAGTAGCCACTGGCAGAGGTGAAAGTGATCCTTGCACTGCTTCCATTGGAATGAGCAGCAGCTTGGAAAATAAGATGCTGGATATTTCAGAGACTGCTGGGAGTCATTGGGGTACAAGTAAACACATGGGTTGTGTTAGGGTAGCTGAGAAAAAGAACAGGTGCATGTATACTTGCATGTACACCAATGCTAGGAGTTTGGTAAATAAATTTGATGAATTTGTGTTATTGCTCAAAGCATCAAAGGCGGATATTGTGGGATATCAGAGACGTGGTGTCACACAGATATAATGCAGAACTGAATTTGTGGAGTACAACATCTACAGAAAGGATAGACATAATAGGAAGGGAGGAGGGGTTATGCTATTAGTTAAGAAACACATAAAATTCAAGGAAGTGAAGCCAGTCGACATCGCTGGACAGTGCAGTGTCGAGTCAGTTTGGTGTGACATAAGCATTGGGAGATCAAAATCGAGGGTAGGAGTGTGCTATAGGCCTAATGACTGATCAGTATAATAAGAAACTGTACAGGAAAATAGAGTGGGCCAGTAAATCAGAGTCTTATAATGGGGGATTTTAATTTCCCAAATATTGACTGGAATTTGTGGGTTGGTCACTCACACATTAGCAAGGCTTTTGTGGATTTATTGGATGATTGTTTTCTAAATCAGCATGTTCAGGAGGCAACTAGAGGGAACAATACTCTTGATTTGATTATCAGTAGTGATTTCTCATGCATTAAGGATCTGCAGATACAGGAACTACTAAGTGGCAGTGATCACAGTGTGCTGAAGTGGGATTTACTCAAGGAGGTAACTACCATCAGGGGTAAAGAGAAGGGTTATTGCTTTTGTAAAGACAACTACGATGGTCTGAGACAGTATTTAAATTCTATACAGTGGGACCAACTGATGATGTTACCAACAGCAAACTCAAAATGGGAAGCATTCAAAGAACTTATCTTGGAAGCTACTAGGCTTTATATACCAACTAAGAAATATTGTTCAAGGTTCAGGCCTAAATGGATGTCAGATGAACTAACGAGACATATGGCAGAGAAGGAAAATGCGTGGGATACATACAAATTAACATGTGACACAGAAGCATATGATAGATATAAGTTGATCTGTAACCAAGTTACAAAGGAGGTTAGGCAGGCGAAGGCAGATTACGAGAAATCTTTGGCAAGGGATGCAAAGAAAAACAGCGAGGAGTTCTTTACTTATGTAAACTCTAGAAGGAAGGGAATAAATCAGATTGGTTCACTTGATATCGATGGTTCAACTGTTCATGATCCTGCTCAGGTAGCTAACAAACTAAATCAATATTTTTGCATCTACATTCACACATGAGGAGTTATTCAGGAAGGGGAATGCCATAGGTGAAGTAAATGCTGGCAGTGAGCTAAATGATCTTGTAATAATTGAGAGTAAAGTGGAGGAGAAATTGTTGAAGATAAATACAAGAAAGTCACCTGTGGTGGATGAGATCTATCCAGTTATATTAAAGGAGGCAGCAAAGGAAGTAGGCAATCCGTTAGCCATAATTATGAGAGCTTCCTTGGACTCAGGGGAGGTACCCACAGACTGGAGATGTGCAAATGTAACCCCAATTCACAAAGGAGGATCAAAGGCTGACACAAGTAATTATAGACTGTGAGTTTAACTTCTGTTCCAGGAAAATTAATGCAAGCACTGGTTAAAGAAGCATTGCAGGATCATCTTGACAAGAATTCAGTTATAGCTCAGACACAGCATGGTTTTGTTAAGGGAAGGTCTTGCCTGACCAGTTTGATTGGATACTATGATGTAGTTCACAGAAGAATTGGATGCAGGGAATAACTTTGATATTATATATTTGGATCTTAGAAAGGCTTTTGATACCGTTGCACATAGAAGACTGCTGCACAAATTGGAGCAGTGTGACATTGGTGGCAAATTGTTGCTATGGATAAAGGAATGGTTGAGTGGCAGAAGACAGAGAGTGGTAATTAATGGACACTGCTCATTGTGGACTAATGTTATTAGTGGAGTCCCTCAGGGTTCAGTGTTGGATCCATTGTTTTCTGTATTTATAAATAATATTGATGATGGTATATTAAGCTTAATGTCCAAGTTTGCAGACGATACAAAGGTTGGCAGGGTTGTTAAGGACGCTACTGATGCTATGCTGCTGCAACAGGATCTGGAAAGGTTGAGCAGATGGGCTGAGAGGTGGCAAATGAAGTTTAACATTGACAAATGTAAAGTACTACATATGGGAAACAGCAACCCCAGAGCAACATATCAAATCTGTGGTACTACACTGACAGTTGTAGAGAATGAAAAGGACCTGGGGGTAATTGTGCAGGCAGATATGAAGTTCTCTGAGCAGTGCAGACGGGCTGTAAGAGTAGCTCATGGTGTCTTATCAATGATATATAGGAATTTTTCTAGCAGGGATGGGGAGGTGATTATTCCCTTGTATAAGGCAATGGTCAGGCTGCACCTTGAGTACTGTATACAAGTCTGGAGGCCTCATTTCAAGAAGGATGTAGAGCTGCTGGAATGAATACAGAGAAGGGCAACAAGGTTAGTGAACGGAATGAAGGGTTGCTCTTACGAAGAAAGGCTTAAGTTTTGCAAATTACAGTGTCTGGAGACTAGGCACCGGCGAGGTGATCTGATAGAGGTGTACAAAGCCTTGAATGGTTTGAGAATGCTCAATGCTGATGGGATTCTGCCTCTTGTTCAGAATAATCACCTGAGAGGGCATAAATTGCCTTTAGCCAGCGGGTAGTTTGTTGGTGGAACAGACTTCCATCCCTTGTTGTGGACGTTGATAGCCTAAATAAATTTAAGGCTCAGCTGGACAGGTATTTCGAACGAACGGAGGGGTGAAGTGGAAGGATTTTTTTTGGCTGATGCTGCAAAAGCTTGCTTTCTTGCATCATATGCCTCTACTAATGCTAAAGCACATAACACATACACTGAATAAGGATTAGCAGGAAATGTCCACGCTTTTGATTTTGTCTCCCCTCTTCCCCCTCCTACGGAGCGCTGTTTTGACAGGGCAAGATGATTTTAGCCACTCCTATGTTTTGTGTGGTGGAAAATGTTCACGGCACTTTAAAATTCACTTTTTTTTAAGGTTTCATTTTATATTAAATCAGCAACCGTGAATAGCGGTGGTTTACTGTATATCTATATGATATGGGCGGAGCAATATGGCCTTAGTTGCTAATGCTCCTAAAAACCAAATAACAGACAAACAACAATATGATATGGGATCCTCCTTATTCAGCAAAATTTTATCATAGCTTTGTTCCATACCTTAGCAAAGACCCCTCTTCCCTTTTCTTAAATAGTAGTTGTACATTTCAGGCATTATGCCACTATTGTCCTTAAAGAACCTCTTAATAATTTTGACCTCGAGCATATACTATGCCAGGAAACTTTGTTTTTTGTTTGCTTAACTATTCTTTAACTCTTCAATAGAAAACTCACTGGCATCTGCACTCATTGTTTATCACCTTATCAATCTTCAATTTCTCAAACATAAGCTGATATGCCCCATTTACTTTCATTTTCCTTTACAGAAACAAAGTTTTGCCAGGAATTTCTCCTCTTTTTCTTAATCATTCTCTCTCTCTCTCTCTCTCTCTCTCTCTCTCTCTCTCTCTCTCTCTCTCTCTCTCTCTCTCATGCAGCACTCACCCACCACTGGAACCACGCTCTTATCAACCGATAGCCTTGCTGCCAGTTCTAGGCAAAATCCTTGAGAAACGTTAAATTAGCTTCTAGATCACTATCAACAAGTACCTCTTTATTCTGAAAATCAGTACGGATTCAAAACCTGGAAACTAAACACTACCAAGAAGTACATGTTAGCTATATTTGTAGATTATTCTGATGCATTTGACACTGTGGTGGTCCTTAGGAGGCTGTGCCATGCAAATATTCCTAAAAATCTCTACATCATCATCTCCAGCTATAGGCGAGCAATAGGCAAGTTACTGTCACAACCAGATATCAAAAAACTAGTAGACCTATGATTAAAGGCTCTCTATAAGGCTCAGTACTTGGTCGATTTTTCTAGTCCATAATACTGAATGAATTCCTTAACTTGGACCTATCACCATCCGAGTCGCATATGTGGATGAACCGATCCTTCCGATCAGGGGTTATTTCTGTGAGGTGCTTGAATGATAGGCAAACACCACCTTGCAAAGATTAACTGATTAATTGGAAACCATAAGCTCCAATTATTAATTGGAAACCATAAGCTGATCTCTGTCAAAAAAATCAAAATGGTTCTCTTGTTAGGTATTCTGAACTTCAGAAGACCTCCACTGATTCAGACAGCTGAAAAATTCCCTGAAGAAGGTCCAGGAACTACAGTACTTTTGGGTACAACAATCGACTCCAGATTAACCTTCTACCACACATAGAAACTCTGTTCAAAAAAGTAAGAGCTATGTATAAGTATAGTGCGAAAGCATCAATAATACATAGGCTATAAATTATAGTCTAAAAAGTAAGAGCATGATCTCAAGGATAAGCAGCACTGACTAAGGATTAAGAATGAAAACCTTGGCTCCTATCTATAAAGCAATTTTCATTCCAGTCATCACTTATTGGTGCTGAGGTTTGGTTTCATTGTGTAACAATACTAAGAAAGAAAAGAAAAATAGAAACCATACAACATATAATACCGTTGATTACTACCAGAGCTACTGCATGGTAGGTACCCTAGCCTCGCAAATCTTGGCAGGAACTTTACCGCTCGATCTAGAAGTAATACACTGTGGTCTCCATAGACTCTGGAAAGGTATACTGACAGAAATTCTGGGCATATCCTTAGACCTAATTAACAATCCAAAGAAAAAGAAGAGAATTGCCACAGTATTCCAATGAATCTGGCAAACAAACTGGAACCAGTTAACCAAGGGAGATATGACAAGGCTCTTTCTTACCAATGTGGAGTTGGTTTCACTTTCAAGCCCCCCCACCCGGTATGCTCCGGGCCTATACATTACTTGTTTCCTCACAGGTAATGGCCCATTTAGAGCCAAATTACACAAACTGGGACTAGAACAAGATCCTTACTGCACCTGTGGTGTGCCAGAAAATTGTAGCAACTTGTTATACAAGTGCCTAATGTATGACAACCAGAGAAGTCTGCTGATTTCTTGGATAGGCCCAGTTCCACATAATCAGTAAAATCTGCTCATCACATAGGAAGATTATTATAAAGAATTTACAGAATAAGCAAATATCATATTTGAAACTAGACAAAATAACCATAGGGGCTGCCTCAAAAGACCCTGCTACTACCAAATCCACCTCCAGAGCAGCAAAACTAATAGTCATGTGACAAAACTAGGGTAATGTTAACAGTGACTCCTTATTTTCTTGATTTTACAAGCTGAGTGCCTACTGTTGTCCCTGGGGCAAGCTTGTTTGTTTTCTGATCTTGACCTACCAAACTTGATTTCTAGAGTCCAGACTTAATATCTAAGTCGTATCAAAGCGGGCATATTCATATGTCTGCATTAATTAGCCACCTTAGAAGCAAATGGAATAATAAAAAAAATACAATTAATATTAATATTGTGTGAATATTCATACTAATACTATTAACAACTATGCAGCATGATGCATAGGAAGAAAGGATGGCACGCCAGCTAAAAAAAAAAAAAAAAAAATCATTTCCCCATTCCTTCCTGTAATTTGTTGACGCCTTCCTTAAATTTATTCAAACTATCTGCCTCCACAACATCAGGTGGAAGTTTATTCCAGCAGTTGACTGCACTTTGGTTGAATGAAAATTTTTGCTGCTATCCTTTTCCACTTTAAGTTTATACTCCCTTGTTCATTTCTTCTCAGAAAATTCAGCTACCGTTCCGATTTCGTTTCTGATGAATTCATGTAAAACTTCTACTTTTGTGTGTGGACTGAGCCGGGAAATAAATAACTTGGATTTGCGAGGTACTACAGTGTAATTAGTATTAATTTACTTCAGTGTTATTAGTATGTGTTGTTATTAATAAGTGTTATTAGTATTAATTTACTTCAACCTTTTGTAGCATTTAAAGTCCTTTAGCCATGCAGATCTCTACTTTCTAATGACTGCAGTTTATAGAACTTTGTTGGTTTAAGAATATCCTTTTGTGCCCCCAAATAATCTTATTGCTTATCTCTGCATCCTTTCCAACAGATTTTCAGCAGATCCAACGGAAGTCCTTCTTAAAACTAAATTTTCAAACCTTAATGCAGTATTATGGATGTGACCTAACCATTGCCTTATGCAATGGGATGCTCACCACTTTCCCCCTGCTGGAAAAGTTCTTTTATATCATTGAAAGAAAACCATGAGTTGTTCCCGGTTGTTTGCACTGCTCACAAAATTCCCTGTGCTGTGGAACTACCCTTAGATCTTTTTTCATACTCCAGTATGTCTGGAGTATGAAACCAGACAATGAAAGATGATATGTAATTCTGCAATTATTGCTACCCAAATACACTACTCTATATATATCATGATTAAACTTCAATTGCCATTTAACAGCTAATCTCCTGAGACTATCTAGACCTTCTTAAAGTACCATGTCCTGATTACTGTCATTAACTACTGTGCTCACTTTTGTATCATCACCAAACTTAGATACCTTTAAATACTTAAATCAATATCATATATATATATTAAAAACATTGAGGGGGTGCTGGCCAAACACTGACTTTGTAGAATCCCTTTATCACATTATTCCAAGAAGAATATTAGCTATTTATAACCACTCTGTCTTCTAACACTTAACAGTTCTTTTATTTATAGTAGTAACTTGCCCATAATGCCCAAGTTTATATAACAGTTGCACATGTGGTACTGTGTCAAAGTCTTTACAGAGATCTAAGCACATTATGTAAGAACCTCATAGTAGCTAATCAGATTTGTGAGGCATATCCATTTGACACGGATATGCCTCACAAAATCCTTTTTGTGATTGCCTTATGGTTTTAGGCCTGTTATGATGATCTTGCATTACTTCTTTGAACATTTTCATTTAAACTTAAAGATCTGTAGATTCACTTACCCCTTTGAGCAACTCGTGTGTAAGAGATATTTGCACATACCTATATTATGGTATTGTAAAATAATTCACTCCCAGTCACTACCAGATAGATTTTTGAGAACCCCATCTTTAAAAACATCTTCATGTGTAAATGTAGATGCAAAACATTTATTTATTTTATCAACAATCTGTACATAAACATCAAAAGTAATACCATTCATAGCTAGGGACCCAGCATGATTATCCCTTTCTTTTTACTGTTAACATAATTATAGCAAGGAATTCTTCATAAGAATTTCTTGTTACTTTTCTTTGCATTCTTAGCCATTGACTTAGCATTAGCAAGGGCACATGATGCAAGAAAGCAAGCTTATATAGCATCAGCCCAAAAAACACACACACCCTTCTCATTTCACCCATTCACTAGCTCCAAATGTTTGTCTAGTTCTGCCTTGAATCTGTTTAAGCTATTAACTTCTACAGAGACATATGGAAGTTTGTTCCAGAAATCAACCACCCACTGGCTAAAGGCAAACTTCCGCACATCTATCCTACAACTGTCTTTCCTCAATTTGAATTTATGCTCTTTCAAGCGATTATTCTGACAAGAGGAGGAATCCCGTCAGCATTGAGCATGCTCAAACCATTCAAGGCTTAAAACCTCATTCAGATCACCTCGCAGGTGCCTAGTCTCCAGACACTGTAATTTGGAAAATTTAAGCCTTTCTCATAATTTGACTTCTCGAAATCTGCCTTACCCTGCCTAACTTCCTGAGTAGCTTGATTACATGCTAGTATATACAGTAAGTGCCTGTTGTAGTGATCACGTTTACAAATAGAATTTTGATTCTAATAAGCAAAAAGCAACAAATATAATGAGGCTATAAAAATAAAGATATAAAGCCCATATTTTAACTTTATTACCAATTAAATGATATGTAAAAATCAGAAGAATAATATCCACAGGTTAGGAAAATGAAAATAAATTTATACTTACGTACACGGCAAAGTGTTATGTTTAATATACATATTAAACATAACACCTTGTAATATGATTTAGAATTTAAAATAGTCACTTATTTCAGATTGCTTTAAATTATCACTACAAAGTCTATGGATTTTTCAATATTGGATAACCATCTATATTCACAATTACTTGAAACTGGAATTCATTCAGGTTCATCTTCATTTTCGCCCTCCTTGGCAAAATTATCAGTAACTGACTGGGCAATTTCTTCATCTGTTAAAGCTTTAGTAACTTGTAGATCACCATCTATATTCACCCATGTCTTCAGGCTTTTCAACGTGATCAGTATCGTGACTTAGTTGACCATCATGAATAACTCAAGCGTTTAGGGCATAAGCCTCAAGCTATGAAGGAGTCTAGACTATGTATAAATATAGTGCAAATGCATCAGGAATACACAGCTATGTATTCCTGATGCATTTGCACTATATTTATACATAGTCTAGACTCCTTCATAGCTTGAGGCTTATGCCCTAAACGCTTGAGTCTAAATACATGATACACCATCAGGCATCTCTCATATTGTGGAGTTATACTTCATAACTGTTTTGCCATCATTGCATCACTCGGGTACCTACCCACCCACCGAAGAAGGGCCAAATAGCCCTGAAACGGTGCCGTCTGGGTGGTGGTATCCATCTGAGAATAAGTAACACTAGTCTTCTCCTTAGGTGAAGCGTTACTTATTCGAAGTAGTGCAATATCATGGCAACTCGTTGTGAAGGTATTCACAATATGAGATATAACTTAAAACGATGCCGTTTTATTAATAATCTGATTTATTCAGATACAGCTATGTATTCCTGATGCATTTGCACTATATTTATACATAGACCATCATGAATAATTAATCCACATTTTTTGAAACAGTTGCTAATGCAGGTTTTGGAAACCTCATTCCAGGCACACATTGTCATATGAAGTGCATCTAGAACAGTTGTCTGCTTTGCGATATCGGATGATGTTCCCAAACCTTCATCTGTAGACTGAATGAATATTCGCCTCATATCCGATCTATAAAAGGTCTTAAAGGTTTTTATTATTCCCTGGTTGAAAGGCTGAATCAGTGATGTGGTATTCGAAGGTAGAAAAACTAATTCAGTGTTTTTTAAAGTCAGCTTTGGATGAGCTGGGCAGTTGTCCAAAACCAATGCAATTTTTTTGTTTTTCTTATCCAATTGCAAATCCCATTTACGAACATAATCTTCAAATAAAGAAGCTGTCATCCAAGCATTGGTATTATTGGCATATTCAACAGGCAGCTGTTTTACTTTAAAACATCTAGGCGATTTACCCTTTCCTATAACCAATGACTTCATCTTGAGATTATTCCTGTCATGTTACATTTACTTTCGAAAAATATCACACAGCCGTTCAAAATGGATTCTTATAACCAAAGATGTGATTCTAATAAACGATGAAAGTTTAGTGCATTTTATTGATTTGAATCAGTTCTTTGAAATTTGATTCTATAAAGCAGCTGATTCGAATAACCTGATTCTACAATAAGTATAAATACTTACTGTATTTATACTTATTGTAGGAATCTGTATCCTCCGCAGATTTATAATCATCTCACATTTTTTCCCCCTTTTCTTCCACTAAGCTCATCACTTCCTCTGACATCTACTTTGGTCTAACTCTGAACAGTAAATCTTAGTTGGTATAAAATGCTTAGTGGTCTCTGATTACTTTTCTGAACACTTCTTCCTTGGCATATACATTTTTCAGCATCCTTATGAGTTGGGTCCATTGAAAAGAAGTTTCAGAATGTCCGAGCCTATTATAATCACCTTTGCAAAAACAAAAACTCTTTCCTTTCTCCTGTAATTATATCTTTAACTAAATCCCACCTCAATAGACTGATCATTTTCACCAAAGGTTCCTTCACTTGGAGAGTCTTAATATATGTCGAATCACTACTGATAACCAGATTAAGGATATTGCGTTCTCTTGCTGCACCTTTAGTAAACTGTTGTAGAAAGCAATTATCTAGCACATCAAGAATGTTTTGCTAATGAGTGAACTACAAACTCATGAGTAGTTCCATTTGATGTTTGGAAAGTTAAAATTCTCTGTAATAAGTGATTAAACTTTGCTGGCTCACTATATGTTTATCTGTAGTTGTTGCTTATATTTGTCACAATCTCTGTCCCTTCTGAACATACATTTCCAAACAGGATTAATATCCCATTCACAATATGGCTTTGTGAAAAGAAAAGAACAGAATATTCAATTGTAAAGGTCCTAAAACCCACGCAGAAACAAATGCAAAACAACTTTTAGGCCTCTTTGTGGACATAAAACTGTGTTTATCTGATGATATGGGTAATGCTTGCACAAAGCTCATTAATTCTTGTTTGTTGCCACAACAGCTGATGTTGATAACATGTTCTGAGGATTGCAGTGTTTCAAATGAGGGGGAATATAAAGTTGGGATACAAACCTAAATAACTTCAAGGGATGTGTAAGAGTTGTAAGCTATAAAAGCTTTCTTAGTCTCAACTGTGTCTACAGTAATGTCAGAAATTTTGTCAATAAAATGGCCAAATATATGAACTCTTGGTGAGGATAACTGCTGATATAATAGAGCTAACAGAAATGTGGTGTTACCCAGAAATTGCTGATGATAGGCTATACTGCATTATGTATAGTATATTTAGGAAGGGGTGGAGGAATCATGCTTCTTATCAAAAGCAGCCTAAGCATGAAAAGAGCTTTTGCTGTTTGAAGTTTCATCTTCCAAGATAGAATCTGTGTGGTTTGAGTAAGTTGGAAACAAAGGAACAATGAGAGTGGTAGCAATCTGTAGACCAGAAAATCGCAAAGAATATGATGTGAGTCTTTACATGTAGCTGAAATGGGCAAGCAAGCATGAATGTCTTATTATGGGTGACTTTAATCTGCCCTAGATTGTGTGGAATAAGTGGGAGGGAAACTCATTGTGGGAAAAAACTTTTTTAAATAAACTAGATGATTATTATTTGTATTAGCATGTTTGAAACAGTACTAGTGGTAAGAATATTCTTGATCTCATCATTGCTAATGAATCAGACGACATTACAGGGTTTAAAGTACAGGAACCATTGTCAAGAAGTATTATGCAATCGTAGGTTGGAAGGAGAAGAAAGGCATCGTAGTAGGTAAAGGCTCAGGTTTTTAACTTCAGAAGAGTGGACAGTTTAAGACACTATATGGCATCTCCAAATTGGGCAGGTTGCCAAGGGTTGGTGAATACATTTGAATTATGGAATACTTTTAAAGAAAAATCACAGAAGCCATGAACGCATACATACCTTTAGAAAAATATTATGAGGAGGAGGATGCCAAAATGGATGAGTGCAAAGCCCTCTAGTCAAATAGAGCAGAAAAAGATAGCGTGAGTTAGTTACAGAGTAATGAAAAGAACTGAAGCCTACAACAGGTACATATTGATCTGTAATACTTATTTGTACAAATAAGATTAGCAAGGCCAAGGCTGCGTACGCGAAAGCGTTGGCTAAGAGAGCAAAGAATAGGGACAAGGAATTTTTCGTATTTGGGAATAGAAGGAAACAAAAAGCGAATCAGATTGGACCCTTATGCATTGGGTGTGGGAAAGTCTTAGACAACCCAGCTGATGTTGCAGATGAATGGAACAGGTACTTTGTATGTGTCTTTACTAATGAAAGATCCTTTGTGCTGAGAAGACATCATGCTTGTGAGGTTGAGCCATATGAAATTAGTGATGTCATAATTACATGATTGTTTATTAGAAAAACCTTTGAGCATTAAGGCATGGAATATACTCTGTAGTTTTAAGGGAGAGTGTGAGGGAGTTTATTGAACCATTGAGGTTAATTGTGAGGGCATCTTTGGACTGAGGGGGAGATTCCATTGTATTGGAAAAGTTACAGTATATCGCCAATCCATAAAAGTGGTTCTAAGAGTGAAGTTGGTAACTACAAACCGGTTAGTCTGACTTCAGTGTTGGAAAAATCTTAGAGGCAGTGATTAACAGTGCAATCCAGAGATATTTAGATAGATATGTCATTCTGAAGGACACACACCATGGCTTTGTTAGAGGTAAATCATGTTAACTTAGTAGGCTATTCTGACACAGTTACTCATGAACTGCATTTAGAGAACGATTTCAACATAGTTTATTTTTATTTGGATTTTAGCAAAGCATTTGACTCTTTCCCTCATGAGACGATTACTATATAATCTTGAACAGGTTGGGATTACTGGTAAGATTCTAAAATGGATTGTTGGGTGGCTGTAGGGCAGAAGGCAGAGGGTTATGATTAATGAATATTCTTCAGATGGTGTAACGTCAGGAGTGGGGTCCCTCAAGGATCGGTATTTAGAACATTGTTGTTTCTCATTTTCATAAATAATACCTAAAAAGGGATAAGAGGCTTGATGTCAAAATTTGCAGATGACGTAAAAGATTGGCAGAGTCGTTAATGAACAGTGCCAAGCAGTGCTCCTTCAGGATGACTCGCAGACTTCAAAAATGGTTGTTTATATGGTACAGCTACGTTTTAATGCTGCTAATTGCAAGCTCTTACACTTGGGGAATAGCAGCCTCCAAATAAATTATACACTTGTTGGGGTTGAATTGAAGATAGTGGAGGATGAAAGGGTTCTGAGAGTTACAATATAGGCAGACGGAAATTTTCTGAACAGTGTAAACAGGCAGCCAGGAAAGCCTATTGTGTCCTATCGATGATTTATCGAATTTTATCTTGTAAGAGATAGGGAGTTCATAATCCCCATTACCCACTATATAAGGAGCGCATGGTCTCCACTATGGGAAACGAGATCCCCTGGGGAATCGTTTACAAACTGACCATGAATAAACTTCCCCGAGGAGAAGTTATTGCCGCCACCACATTGACCCAAGGAGGCATGTCCACAACCTGGGAGCAGACCATTTCCAATATCCTGGACACAGTCTTCCACCCGGCTTTACAACCAGAGACAACAGAGCAGATCCAACTCTGCTTAGAAAATGAGAGCTATCAAACAGCAACGACAGAACCTCACTTCACCGTGGAGGAGCTCAAGAGTGCTGCCACCCTCATTAGGGGAAATAAATGCCCTGGACCAGACCTCTTGGAGCCCGAAATCATCAAAAAGACAGTAGAGTGTTCCCCGAACCTGTTGCTCAACCTCTTCAACCTCTGTCTTCACTGTGGCACCTTCCTGACTTCGTGGAAGAAAGCAAACGTCAAACTAATCCTGAAAAATCCGACCAAACCACCACACCTCCCAGAATCGTACAGACCGATCGCACTTCTCACAGTCACAAGTAAACTACTTGAACGCCTTCTCTATAGACGAATAGAGCAATATTATGACAGGGCTGGCCTGGCCTCACCCAACCAGTTTGGCTTCAGGCGGGGTCGCTCAGCTGTGGATGCCTTAATACACCTACAAGAACAAGTAACAAGATGCACCAAGAAGTATTTCCTCATGATTGCCGTGGACTTTTCTGGGGCCTTCGATGCACTTTGGTGGCCAAGCATCTTGGCAAGGCTTCGGGTTGCTGGGATCCCAGGCAACCTCTACAGGGTTATCAAGAGCTACCTCACAAACAGATCCATCAGGATTGTTGCTCCCTATGGAACCCTCTCCAAGAATACATTTCGCGGCTGTCCACAGGGTTCGGTCCTTGGACCACTACTGTGGAACATAGTAATGGACTCCTTCCTAGCTATAGACCTTGACGAGGTAAAATCGCAGGCCTTTGCTGATGACCTCTTACTGACAGTGACAGCGGACTCAAGGACACAACTGGAGACACTGGCAAACCGGGCTCTGTCCACCCTTCAGGAATGGGCAAAGAAAAATCAACTTAGAATATCCCCTGCAAAGACAAACTCCATCCTGCTCAAGGGGTGCCTCAACCTCAGGCGGCCTCCACAAATCAAGATCGACCAGAAAACAGTTAAATTCTCAAAGCAGCTAAAGTACTTAGGCATGATTCTAGATCCGAATCTATCATTTCAGGACCACCTGAAATATTTGCGTACAAAAGTCAGACGATACACTGCATTGGTTGCCAGAGTCACTCGCAGAGATTGGGGCCTAGACAGACGGGTGCTACGTCTTTTCTATAAAACCATCTTCACCCCAGTTGTCACGTATGCATCTGGCGCATGGTATCAAAAAGCCACAACTGCTGTCAATAAACGAATCATTGACTCGATTCACCGATCAATCCTTCTGACCATTACTCGGGCTTGCAGCACAGTGAGCACGCATGCCCTGCAAGTCCTTGCTGGTGTCCTTCCACTGGACTTAGAGATCATTCGACGGGGCCTCACGCACCACCTGGACAAGGGTATCCCACAGACATGTTTAGGATTCACCACCGACATCATCAATAGCAAGACTATGGAAAAGAAAAAGCTGCATGCTCACCTGCTGCAGGTGTGGCAGGATAGATGGGCCACCTCGCAAAAAGGCGAAATCACCAGAAAGTTTCTGCCCAACATTGGCCGGGTTTTTCCGAACTTCCCACCCTGGTTTTCCCCGGGCCTACAAGTCACATACCTACTGACAGGACATGGAGCTCTGAATGCAAAGCTATCCCTACTCGGAATACAAGAAGATCCCACCTGCACCTGTGGGGGGCTGGAGAGCTGGCAGCACCTCATGCATGATTGCCAGCTGTATGACGACCTCCGCAGTGCATTCATCACCAAAATACAGTATCTACCATACGGACAGGAGCACCACATCTTGGACACCAGGGAAGAATATCAGGCTTTCTCTAGCTATGCACTGGCCCTGTTCACAAGACGGAGAGCTCTTATCGCAGCGAACCGCAGTCAACCACTGACACAATAAGAAAAGTACAAACCTTTCATCTAGCGTATAGCCCACACGTCTAAATTTAATAACAACAAAATTCTGCCCGACCAATTAGGCCTTTTAACACATCGTTCTAGCGTTCAACCCCAACCAGCGATTTCCTAACAGCAATCTCCTTAAGAATTAACGTCAAACGCGTATATATATATATATATATATATTTTTTTTTTTAACTACTATTTTATTTTATTTTTTTTTTTACTTTTATTATTATTATTTTTTATTTTTTATTTATTTATTTATTTATTATTATTTTTTTTTAATAGGCCCTAGCCACTGAAATCCCAGGAAACTAGGTGGCAGGACCTGCCAGAGCAAATTGTTGTGATACTGGATACACCCGGCTAGCCTCCACGTGGCAGGGTATGGGCAACGTCGGGCCCCACTAGGGGCCTGGCGGCCAATAAGCCGGACAAACAATGGGCACAACAGATCACACTGCACAGACATGGCCCACACACTTTCAAGTCTCTGGCTTGACAGTGTACTGTCCTCGATACAGCGAACATACACGGAGATGGGAGAAATCCTAGGCGCCGTCTGACACGAACATACCTTATACCTTATATAAGGTAGTTGTAAGACCACAATTGGAATACTGTGTTCAAGTTTAGAGGCCTCATCTGAAAAAAGATCATTGAATTCTTTGAAAAGATTCAAAGACAGGCAACTTGAATGTGGGGTTGGCAAAAGGATGACCATGTGAGGAAAGACTCCGATTATGTGAGCTACAGAGTTGGGCAACAAGGCACCTCAGAGGAGACTTTATGGAGGTTTATAAGGCTCTGAGAGGGATTAGTAAAATGAATGAAGGTGGAATTCTCCCTGTTATAAAGAATTCCGGTAAAGGGTCATAAATTCAAACTACAGGAATTAAGGTTTAGATTGTAAGAAGTTTTCTTTTAGTCAGCGAGCTGTCGATTGTTGGAACAAGTTGCCTTCGCAGGTTTGAATAAATTCAAAGGTAAACTGGATAGTTACTTGTGTAAGGAGGAAATATATAATTTGTATTTTGTTATCTATTTGGATTATTTTTTATTTATTTATTTATTTTTTATTATTATTTTTTTTTCAGTGCAGAAAAAGCCTGTGGCTTCCTTGCACTATTTGGCAAATGTTACTGTTATTATTACTATTACTTTCAATGGGTGGTGGCTTTGACACATTCTTGGCAAAGTGCCCTTGAGAGGTTCAGAGTGTTGGTCAACATATCCATCCCACTGTATCAACTTATCACTATTTCGAAGAAATGAGTGTAATAGTCAGTTTAAAACAAAAGCAAATCATTATGAAGGTCACCAGGGTGCCATCAGATTCAGTTCTGGGATGTGTCAGTTGGAATGCAGTGGTTGATTCCTGGCTTGGAAAAGGATATACCAGCATTACACAAGTTGCGTAAGAAGATTATTTGATTTTAATCCTGACAGGAAACTCCTGGAAGTTGTCTGTACATAATACATTTCATTCGTAAGTCTTGCCCACTGGCTTATTACAGTGGGTGCCCCTGGGGCTCAATTATTGGGTCACTGCTTTGGTATGTCAAGTTGAATGAGTGGATCGTACTTTTTCTAACACTTTCTTCCAGTTATATCTGGATGACCTTTAGATGTATCAGAGGAGCCCTTGAGACTAGAGCAAATGCTAATTTTTCCAAGCTAGCAGCTTGGTTGGTAGTCATTGCATAAGTTTACCCTCTCCCCTGATAAATGTGGCAAGTTGATAAAAAAAAAAAAAAAAAAGGTTAACTCAATTTAAAGAGGCTGCTAGCCATCCAGATTTAAGGCAGGTCCATTGCTAATCACTGTTTCACTAAACACTGGGTGTAGTAATGGATGAAAAGATGCATAAGATTCTGAGGATAAATAACCACTAGTGGCAGTGGTCACAGTATATTGATTTGTGATTTACTTAAAGAAATAACTACCATCATGGGCAAAGGGAAGGGTATTTGCTTTCGTAAAGGTGACTACAGTGGTCTCAGACGGTTTTGAAATTCTATACAGTGGGACCAAGTGATGACATTACCATCAACAAATTCTAAATGGGATGCATTCAAGGAATTAATCATAGAAACTACTAGGCTTTTCACCAACAAGAAATACTCTTCAAGATATAGGCCTAAATGGATGCCAGATGAACTGACAAGACTCGTTCAACTCCAATAAATGGCAGTTGAAGTTGACAGAGAAGAAAAATGAATAAGATGCATTAAATTATCAGGTGACACAGAGGCCTATGATAGATATAAACTAATCTGTAACCAACTCACAAAGGAGGTTAGGCAAGGGAAGGCATATTATGAAAAATCTTTGCCAAAAGAAGCAAAGAAAAACAGCAAAGACTTTATTTATGTAAATACTAAAAGGAAGGAAGAGGACAAATCAAATTGGTCCATTTGATAACAATGGTTCAGCTGTTGATGATACTGCTCAGTTTGCTGACAAACTGAATGAGTATTTTGTATCTACTTTAACCTTTAACTATTTCAGGGTGGCCACTGAAAGACTGAAGGGTTTTAAAAAGTCATAACTTGTTCATTTTTAATCTTTTTATTTTCTTTTTTTACAGGTTATAGCACATCCCTTGGAGATTAAAATGGCTACGTATGATGTCCAGCAATGAGTAAAACTCGTTGGGTTTTTCTATTCCAGTGAAAGATCAATTATTGAAACTCAAAGAAAATACTGGCAACATTTTAAAGTCCTCCTAGCGATAACATGATTTGGAACCTAATCGCCCGGTTTAAAAGAACTGGATCAGTCAGCGATCTTCCGGGAAGAGGTCCTAAGTGCACTGTGCGCACTGACACAGCGATGGAAGCTATACGGCAGTGTCCTTGAGGATCCATCTGCCTCTATCCGTCATCGCTCTGCTCAACTAGGCATTGCCAGAACATCGCTTCAGAAGATTCTGAAAGGGTGGTCAGTTTTTCAGTGGCCACATTTTAATCTCCAAGGGATGCTCTATAACCGATATAAAAAAAAAGAAAATAAAAAAGATTAAAAATGAACAAGTTATAATGATTTTGTAATAACTGTGAGGAAACCAGAAGAGAAATGTTGAAGATAAACATAAGGAAGGCAGGCACCTGGGTGGATGGAATCTATTGAATTAAATTAAGGGAGGTAGCAAAGGAAATAAGAACACCCTTAGCCATATTATGAGAGCATCCTTGGATTCATAGGAGTTCTTCAGGAACTGGAGATGTGCAAATGTATCTTCAATTCACAAAGGGGGATCAAATGGTGATACAAGTAAATACAGACTTGTTAGTTTAACTTCTGTTCCGGAGAAAATAATGGAGTCACTGGTTAAAGAAGCATTGTAGAATCATCTTGACAAAACTGCAGTTATAGTTCAGGCACAGCATGGATTTGTTAAGGGGAAATCTTGTTTGACCAATTTGATTGGATATTATTATGAGATGGTCACAAAAGAAATAAATGCAAAAAATAATTTTGATATCATATACTTGGATTTCAAGAAAACTTTCATACTATTGCTCATAAAAGACTGCTGTACAAATTGGAGCGGTGTGGTATTAAGGGAAAGTTGCTGCTATGGATAAAGGGATGGCTGAGTGGGAAAAGACAGAGAGTGACAATCAATGGACACTGCTCTTTGGGAATAATGGTATTAGTGGACTCCTCCAGGGTTCGGTATTGGGACCATAGTTGTTTTCTATATTTATCAGTGACGGCATATCAGGCTTAATGTCCAAGTTTGTAGATGATACAAAAGTTGGGATGGTTGTTAATGACATGAATGATGGTATATTACTGCAACAGAATATATAAAAGTTAAGCAGATGTGCTGAGAAACGTCAATTGAAGATTAACATTTACAAATGCAAAGTACTGCATATAAAATATGGACTGGTCATGTAGTTTAGTGCATGGTACTGCACTCAGAGTAGTGAAAGATGTAAAAGATAATTCTGCAGTCAGATATGAAGTTTATCCGATGCAGCTAGACTGCCAGGACATCTCATGGAGTTTTGTCATTGATATACTGGAATTTTGCTAGCAGGGATAATGATGTGATTATTCCATTGTATAAGGCAGTGGTCATGCCACATCTTGAGTACTGTATACAGGTCTGGAGGCCTAATTTTAGGAAGGAGATATGATGGAATGAATACAGAGAAGGGTAGCTAGATTGGTGAGGGGAACAAAGGGATTCTCTTACCAAGAAAGGCTTCAGTTGTGCAAATGGCTGCATCTGTAGACTTAGACACCTATGAGGGGAGATGATTGAGGTGTTTAAGGCTTTGAATGGATTGACCAAGCTTAGTGCTGATAGGATTCTTCCTCTTGCTCAGGCTACTCACACGAGGAGGCAGAAATTCAAATTGAGGAAGGATGGTTGCAGAATATATGTGCAGAAGTTTGTGTTTAGTCAGTGGGTTGCTGATTGGTGGAAAAAATTTTCATCTTTTGTAGAAGTTGACGGCTTATGTAAATTCAAGAAAGAACTAGCAAACTGTTGTAGGGAATGGGTGTGTGTGTGTGTGTGTGTGTGTGTGTGTGTGTGTGTGTGTGTGTGTGTGTGTGTGTGTGTGTGTGTGTGTGTTTGCTGATGCTGTATAAGTTTGCTTTCTTATATAATTTGCCACTGCGAATGCTAAAAGTCATCTATTTCCAACGTTTTCAATGAGGGTAAAGGCTAAAATATATATCGTTTTGGTTTCCAGGATGGATTTGGACTTAAAAGAAGAATGCCATATACATACCAATCATCATATTCATACCTTCTTTAAAATGCTATATACATACAAGTTAGCATTAGCATTAACATTAGTAGAGGCATATGATGCAAGGAAGCAAGCTTATGCAGCATCAGCCAGAAACAAAAAAAAAAAAAAAAAAAAAAACTTCACTCCTCCGTTCATTCAAAATACCTGTCCAGCTGGGCCTTAAATTTATTTAGGCTATCAACCTCCACAACAAGGGATGGAAGTAAAGTTTGGCATAACCAAGCTAGTAATGACTTGGTCACTAATTAACTGTTTAATTCCCATTTTCCAGTTCCCATCCAGTTTTCAGTGGTCCCTGTGCACTACTGTGCACAGGGACCACTGAGAACTGGATGGGAACTGGGACCACTCAGTTTCAAACAAGTATGTTTAGGCACCCTTTAAGTTCTTATTGGTGGAGGGGAGATCTTCCACTTGACCTGTAAGTAGTGTATTGTTACTTTTTACTCGGTTCACTTTGTAAGGAAGAATGAGAGTGCCAGTTTTCTTACTATTCATATGGAAGTTGTCACAGATGTTTGAAAAGAGAAGGGTTTCGGATACTTTTATTGCATGATGGTAAGAGGATTGGGAGTCCTGTCCAAAAAGTGAAGTTCCCCTTAAATTTTTTCCATCTGTGAAGAATCACTAAATCTACCATCAGTTTGTTCAGACCCAATCTAGCTTATAACGTCAGAGCAAACCTAATGCATTTCCTCGACAGGACATCTCTAGTTCTGGAACATGGTCTTTTTACTACTAAGGAAGCCTTCTGTGTCATTATGACATGCATTTTTTGCACCTATGAAACCAGAGACAAACTCTTGGGATTGCACAGATGACTATGCTGTGACTACTAGGAATTATGTAACTGACAGACAATGATGCTACCACTGATATTCATCTCCTGTTTTTCTGGACGTGACTTCATCTTGTTACGCTGTTATTTGTTTTCTGCCTCTCTTTGGATGGGCACTGCTACCACAGCTTTTCAATTCCTGTCTTTCCTCAGATAGAACTTATGACAATTTACTGGACTGATCATTCTGTACTTGTGATTACTTACTGGACTGTTCTTGTTCCTTGACTCGATTCAGGCCCTCTTTCCCTCCCCCCACCCATGAGTTTTCTACTCTTGGATAGTCCTGGCATCAGAAGTACCCTTCTGATGCCAGGACTATCCAAGAGTAGAAAACTACCATGGCCCATTATGGACCACCCCAATCCACTTACCCTTCTACAGGGTTCCCTCCACCTTCAGGTTCTTGCTTCCCTAAGTGAAGAGAGAAGATACCCATTCGGGGTATCTTTTCACTCTTCACTTTTCTCTCTCTGTGTCTCTTTTGCTTACCTTCATTTCCTTGGTTGCTTATTCTTTTACTGGCTGTCCATGCCAATGGACTGATGCTGGGAGGCTCTTTTTTTGGCGGTGGCCAAATGAATGACACATTACACACTCAAGGCAATACAGTTCACATACAATGTGTATTGGCAATGATGCAATCATCATTGATATATTAAATGTCTTTTTATGGGAAACACAAGAAATGCTTGGCAGTAGAATGGAATAAAGTGGTAATGCTGGTGGGAATACAGTGCAGTGCATTCCCACCAGTTTGATTTATTTGGGATTTTTTTGTCACATATTTATGTGAATGATACTTTTCTTGTTATAACTCAATTTATTTTTATAATTTTTAATCATCTGGTGTTTTCTGTTCATTAAGTATATTTCTTTGTTATTTATCGTATTATTTACAACTTATTTTGGTATTTGGATATTTAATGATTTTAATGTCCCAAATTAAGATTCACTTGTATTTATCAATTCCATTGCGAGCCTTAAGGAAATTTGAGTTCTATTACTGAGTTTCACAGCTTATTATTTATTAGCAGCAACTCATCAAATCAGCCAAGTTATGCAGTCCACTAAACATAAAATGTGAATAATATGTATGTTTCTTCTTTTATTTTATGTTTTATATATATATTAGTCATTTTACCTATGAAAACTTAAAATCTTAATTGAATTGTTAATTTAAATTAGATTTTTTTTTTTTTTAAACTAGGTAATGTGGTATGGTTAGATGAAGTTAGTGCTGCTCGAGCTTTGCTTGGATTAAGTCGTCTTTTGGTTGTTAGACGACACAGAAAAACTGAAGATAATGTCCAGAGTGATATAACGCAAAATGAGCATGAAAGACAAAACTGTAGGTATTATTAGTATTTGTAAATGTCAAAGAAAAAAAAAATTAGTATTAGTATTGGCAAGTGATATTTATTCATACTGCACCTTCCATGATACCAAATGCTTGTTTGTTCCATCAATCAACTACGTTCTGGCTGAAAGCAAATTCCACATATCTATCCTCAAACATTGTTCCTTAGCTAAATACTTCTAGTTTTCCTTAGCTTGCCTAATCCCTAAGAGGCTTGATTGCAGACTAGTTTGTATGTTTGTATTTACTATAGGCTTCTGTATCCCATGTTAATTTATAAGCATTCCATGCATTTTTCTTTTCTGCCACTAGTCTCACCAGTCCAGTTAACATCCGTATAGGTCTAAATCTGGAATAATACTTTTAGTTGGTGTAAAAAGCTGTAGATTCTCTGATTACTTCACTCATTCGCTTTCCACATAAAGTTAGCTGGTGGTAATGTCATCAGATGGTCCCACTTAAGAGAACTTAAGAATTGTCTACATATCTACAAGCACTTTAGTTGCTGTATGGAAAATTCGTTCCCTTTAAACATGTCATAATCTACCTGCATTTACTAACACATCACTACCTAGCATTGATTTTGAGTACTAAAAATATATTAGCAGTCTTGATCTGTCAAATATTTGTTTGTGATTATTTGTGCTATAAGTATATTATTTGATAATACAATAATATGCAGCTGCAATGAAAATAAGAAGTAAGACTGAATAAATAAAGCCGTAAGTTGTTTAGGCAATTCAGTTTGAGTTATCAAGTTACTTAATCAGTCTGTGTCATTTATATTTTTAAAAATAAATAGCCATCATAGTCTCGGTACATGTATTTAGAGAGCACAGAAAAGGAAGCGGTAAAAATTCTGTATTGTTTTACTACATGGTAAAGGAAAAATGGTCAGCTAGTGGAATGTAAGAAATGTTCAAAAGAAATACATTGTGCAGGAAGATCTACAAGTGGACTGCATACTTACATAATTTAGATATAAGAAAAACAAATGTGATATCTAATATAGATGGTGATGAAAATGAATCAAGTTAATCTAAACAAGCCAAGCTACCATTTCACTCTCACTCTTTAATAACAAATTACTTAAAAAATGATAAAAAGGAAACCTTGTTAGAAGTATTAGTTTGTATGACAGCTCATGGTGGGTTTTCCTTTTAATATCTTCTGTAGATCTGTTGATATAAGAAAAGGTTTAATTGCAAAATAATTTAGTGATATTCCCAACTCTGCAAATACACTTAGAAATATAGTACTGAATTACTGTAAAATCGTTCACAATATTTTAGTTATTGATATATCTAAAATCAGGGCTGAAAGAAAAAGGTTCAGCTTGACTTTTGATGAGTGGTTTTCTATCAGAAATAGGTGCCATTTATATACCAGTGGTACCTTTTATATCATTGGATTAGTTTGTGTGCATGGAAATATGCTGGCAGAAAAGTATATACTGCTTTTTAATGAGAAATTAAAAGACCGTAGTCTCTGCATTTCTACTCATATAGTCTGTGTTGCAACAGATGGGGGCGTCATTTATGACTAAAATTGGAAGGCTCATTGGTGCAGAACAGCAGCTTTGCTCTTCTTGGGGAATTCATTTGGACTTATGGAGATCCAAACAAAACAATGAAATATTTGATAAACATGAATTATTTAATACTGAACATGTGTGATTTAATACTGAACATATTGCTGATGGTTTAAGCATAGACAGATTCTACAAGCATTCCTAATAATCTCACTCATAATGAACTTTCTCCATTCATTACAAAAACATGAAAAATAGTTAAAATTTTTAAACATTCAACTACTAAAAATAGAAATATCTACAAATTTATGTGTAAAGCAGAATTTGGAAAAGAAATTGCTCTACTGAATCAAAAGGGCTTTAATAGATTTCAATTCTGGAAGTTTTGTTATGATGATAATGAATTTAATTTATTTTCTGCAGCTATCTCTGTTATGTCAATCAAATTAGCTGTGGAAGCACTATGTCACAAAGATTCTAATCATTAAACTGCAGATGCAACACTAAAATTTGTGATGACAACTCTTCACGAACATAATTCAAAAATAAGCAATCATTTAAAACTGCCATGAAATTCCATATTTCTCAGAGATGCACAGATCTGTTGCGAATTCTTCAGTATTTGCATGCTGGATCACAAGATGAAAGTGAATTAGGATTAACTTTATTTCCAACACTAAGTAAAATTACCATCATAAAAATAGTAACTTGTGTAGCAAAAAGACTTCATTTATGCCCTGTGTAGATTTGAAATAAAATGCTGGAGCAGATTCAGTATTCAGCACCATCTTCCATAACAAATGATAACAGTAAACAATATTAGTGACATCCTCCAATGACATATCCTCGAAAGACAGAGTACAATTGGCTACAGAAGAAAGACTTCAAGTTCCTAATGATAAAAAAATCTCAAGGATTGAAACAGACTATTAAAAAAGAGATCGCAGTTTTTGAAGATGAAGGCATAAGAGGTTTGAATTTAAAACTTGTGTACAACTATTTATTTACAATTCCACTGTATTGTAAATAATTGTAATTGTATTTATTTACAATTCTACTGACAAGTGTGGAAGACAAAAGGGCATTTTCATGGCAAACCAAATTTGCACAAAAATCCGTGCACATTTGAATTATGAAACCATTGATAGCCTCTGCTTTTTAAGAGCATATTACTTTAGGAATGATACTGATAATTGCAATTCTTAAAATTATTGATGACATTTTATTTACATTTTTATTCATTTTATATTTTTATTTCATTTTCCCTGAAAAACAGTTTTTTTTTTTTTAATTCGTTTATTGAATTATTATATTGTTAATTTTGTTTATTTTATATCTTATAATAGTACAAAATATTAATAAACAATTTCATTAAATTTTTTTATTATTATTTCTAAATTTATAGACTCATCTATTAATATTGGTGTCCTGGTTTGAAAGATCAGAATACTGTAATACCGGTATTTATTTTTTTGACCTGGTATTGCAATCTCGATTCTTAACCAAAATAATAAATTTCCCACCCTTCTTGCTCTGTTTATCCTTTCTGTATACATTGTACTCAGTATAATGTATACAGATTTGCATCCCTGATGTCTGAGTAGCACCATGTCTGTACGAAAATCCTGTATTGTCCACATTTGATTACTAACCAGTACTTAAAAAATTTATCAAATTTGTTTGTTATACTCCTAGAATTAATGTATATGTGAATATAAATGTACCTCTTTCTGCTGTTAGTAACCTTAATACAGCCCATGTATGTGTTTTCATCTCTCAAGGAATTCAGCATGCCTTTAATCCTCGCCACTTTGCTTTCTAGTCTGCTGCATGTCCCAATACAAGTGTTGAAAGAAAAGAATCACTTTCATGTGTGCTCTTAATCAGTGTCCCCATCCCAAAGCTAATGGTTTTCCTGTCCTAATACTGTCTTTATAGCATCGGCAGATATTCTTGACCCTATTCTATTTAAATGTACCCCAAAAACAGTCTATCCTGTTAACAAGCACAAACAACACTGAGATAAATTCTACCTCATGAGACTTGAGGTAGTACTGAGATGGTTGAATTGATTTGCAAGGCTCTCCTCCTTCCTATCATGCCTGGGTAGAATTGCAGACATATCCTACCTCATTGGTTCTCAAGAGTAGAGTTGCAACCCTACTCTTGAGAACTAAGGGAGGTCGCAAGACAAATTTGTGGGGGATTGCGAGCGGTCTTCACTAGTTCAACAATATTTTTCACTCATTCTTTCAATCTTTGACTATGGAATAGTCGATCTAATGATTATACAATGTAATCATTTAAGTGAACACATGAAACGATATCTGAAAAGTTTTTTAACTTGTTATTTATGTATGTGCAACTATGCACAATATCATTTTGTATGGCTTTGTGGAATGAGTCATTTTTAAGATCCAAGACACAAAATTTCTACAGTAAAAATTCTGAGAGTAGTAGTAGTAGCATGTGATGCAAGAAAGAAAGTGTATGAGGTTATGTAGCATCAGCCAAAAAAAAAAAAAAAAACACTCCATTCCTTCCAAATGCCTGTCCACTTCTTCCTTAAATTTATTTAACCTATCAACATCCACAACGACAGATGGAAGTTTGTTCCAGCAATTAACCACCCACTGGCTAAAGTCAAATTTCCACACATCTGTTCTACATCTGTCTTTTCTTAATTTGAATTTATGCCCCCTTAGGTTCGTAATCTGAACAAATGGAAGGATGCCATCAGAATTTAGCGTGCTCAACCCATTGAAGGCCTTATACACCTCAATCAGATCACCGCACAGGTGCCTAGTCTCCAGCCACTGCAATTTGCAGAACTTAAGCCTCTTTTGGTAAGAGGATCCCTTCATTCCCCCTCACCAATCTTGTTGCCCTTCTCTGTACATTAGGGCTTGCATAAAACCGAGAAATTTCAAAACCGAGTTTAACCGAAGTTTACTCTTAAAACCGGTTTTAAAACCGATTTTCTCAGAGCTTATAACACAGGTATTTATTTTATCTTGGGTAGATTGTACAAATCGTAATCAAATCTTTTAAACAAAATGTATCACCTCTTATAGTAAAAAAAAAATTAAAAAATTAAAATGCTCCAAAAAAGTAACCAGCTTGAGATTATACAAAATTACAAATTGTATTCAAATCCTTTGAATAAAAACTATCTTCTCGTATAGTAAACAAAAAAATAATAAGCCCTATAATAATAAATAAATAAAAATAAGTTAAAAAAAAACAGCTTGGGGAAATTACTTTACTATTTATTGCTCAGCTTTTTTTCTGAAAATGATCCTTTAAAAAACACAGTATATTAAGCATTTTTCCTGATAGAAAAATGTATGATAGTAGAAATTTATATCACCGACAATTTTAAATAAAAATATTGAAGATAACAAAGGCGCAATACTATGCATCACTCCCGCAAGCACTGAATGAAGAGTCTAAACGAGGCAAGTTTCAAAATTTTCACGAAAGAAATTTTTTATTTATTTACTTGCAATTTTTTCCCCCCAATTAAATCTATTGTATTTTCAAAATTACATAAAAGCTAAATTTGGTGAAGCTGCTTTTTGGAGAACATTTGATCGCAAATTTAATAGGAATAAAGAAGCAAAAAAGTTTCTACGATCGAAATTTGATGCAATATTCAGCGAATCTGTTTCTAGTGGCGAATCTGTTTCATCAATAAGGCGCATTCCATAACTTGCCTGGCGAACAAGATAGATGGAACGGAGAAATGTTGAGCATTTTCTTTTATGCTATTGCTCCGACTCACTCAGACGTAAATGAGTACACCTGCATCATGCCATTATACAGGTGGGAAGATAAAAGGTACCCCTTCTAGATTTGGGCGACTTGCCCATGAGATTCATACCTTAAAATAAAATAAAAAACATGTTTAAAACTTAAAGCAGTTGAACGATCCAGACAACGAACAAACAAAAGAAAATGTGCTTAACAAAAAACTATAATCAAGGGCTAACTAAGAAAATATTCGAATCCGGTTATATAAGGCTCGGTTTCGGTTTTAACAACTCAGTATGAAAACCGATTTTATAAAACCAGTTTGCAAGCCCTACTGTACAAGCAAATCTACATCCTTCCTAAAATCAGGCCTCCAGACCTATACACAGTACTCAGGGCGTGGCCTGACCATTACAGAGGGACCTTATACAGAGGGGACAATCACCTCCTTTTCCCTGCTAGCAAAATTCTATATATCATTGACAAAACCCCATGTCCTGCCCTGGCAGCCTGTCTGTATTGCTCAGAAAACTTCATATCTGACTGCACAATTACTCCCAGGTCTTTTTCATTTTCTACCACCTTAAGTGGTAGAAAGACCAATAGATTGACAGTAGCCACTAGCAGAGGTGAAAGAGATTCTTGCACTGCTTCTATTAGAATGAGCAGAAGCCTGAAAAACAAGATGCATGGTATTTCAGAGATTGCTGGGAGCCATTGCGGTACAAGTAAACACATGTGTTGTGTTAGGGTAGCTAAGAATAGAAACAGGTGCAGGTATACTTGCGTGTACACCAATGCTAGGAGTTTAGTAAATAAATTTGATGAATTTGAGGTATTGCTCAAAACATCGAAGGCAGATATTGTTGGGATATCAGAGACGTGGTGTCACACAGATATAAGGGATGCGGAACTGCAATTTGGGGAGTACAACGTCTACAGAAAGGATAGACAGGATAGGAAGGGGGGAGGGGTTATGCTATTAGTTAAGAAACACATAAAAACCAAGGAAGTGAAGCCAGTGGACATCGCTAGACAGTGCAGTGTGGAGTCAGTTTGGTGTGACATAAACATTGGGAGATCAAAATTGAGAGTAGGAGTGTGCTATAGGCCTAATGACTCTGATGAGTATAATAAGGAACTGTACAGGGAAATAGAGTGGGCCAGTAAATCAGGGTGTCTTATAATGGGAGATTTTAATTTCCCAGATATTGACTGGAATTTGGGGGCTGGTTACTCACACACTAGCAGGGCTTTTGTGGATTTATTGGATGATTGTTTTCTACATCAGCATGTTCGGGAGGCAACTAGAGGGAGTAATACTCTTGATTTGATTATCAGCAGTGATTCTTCATGCATTAAGAATCTGCAGATAAATGAACCACTAGGTGGCAGTGATCACAGTGTGTTGAAGTGGGATTTACTCAAGGAGGTAACTACCATCAGAGGTAAAGGGAAGGGTTTTTGTTTTCGTAAAGGCGACTACGATGGACTGAGACAGTATTTAAATTCTATACAGTGGGACCAACTGATGATGTTACCAACAGCAAATTCAAAATGGGAAGCATTCAAAGAACTTATCTTGGAAGCTACTAGGCTTTACATACCAACTAAGAAATATTGTTCAAGGTTTAGGCCAAAATGGATGTCAGATGAACTAATGAGGCATATGGCAGAGAAGAAAAATGCATGGGATACATACAAATTAACACATGACACAGAAGCCTATGATAGATACAAGTTGATATGCAACCAAGTTACAAAGGAGGTTAGGCGGGCGAAGGCAGATTACGAGAAATCCTTGGCAAGGGATGCAAAGAAAAACAGCAAAGAGTTCTTTACTTATGTAAACTCTAGAAGGAAGGGGATGAATCAGATTGGTCCACTTGATATTGATGGGTCAAGTGTTGATGATCCTGCTCAGGTAGCTAACAAACTAAATGAATATTTGGCATCGACATTCACACATGAGGAGTTATTCAGCGAGGGGAATGCCAGAGGTGTATTCAACTCTAGCAGTAAGCTACAGAATCTTGAAATAACTGGGAGTAAAGTGGAGGAGAAACTGTTGAAGATAAACACAAGAAAGGCACCCGGGGTGGATGGGATCTATCCAGTTATATTAAAGGAAGCAGCAAAGGAAGTAAGCAAACCCTTACCCATAATTATGAGAGCTTCCTTGGACTCAGTGGAGGTACCCATAGACTGGAAATGTGCAAATGTGACCCCAATTCACAAAGGAGGATCAAAGGCTGACGCAAGTAATTATAGACCTGTGAGCTTAACTTCTGTTCCAGGAAAATTAATGGAGGCACTGGTTAAAGAAGCATTGCAGGATCATTTAGACAAGACTTCAGTTATAGCTCAGACACAGCATGGTTTTGTTAAGGGGAAGTCTTGCCTGACCAACTTGATTGGATACTATGATGCAGTCACAAAAGAACTGGATGCAGGGAATAACTTTGATATTATATACTTGGCTCTTAGAAAGGCTTTTGATACTGTTGCACATGGAAGACTGCTACACAAATTGGAGCAGTGTGACATTGGAGGCAAATTGCTGCTATGGATAAAGGGGTGGTTGAGGGGAAGAAGACAGAGAGTGGTAATCAATGGACACTGCTCATCGTGGACTGATGTTATTAGTGGAGTCCCTCAGGGCTCAGTGTTGGGTCCATTATTGTTTTCTGTATTTATAAATGATATTGATGATGGTATATCGGGCTTAATGTCCAAGTTTGCAGACGATACAAAGGTTGGCAGGGTTGTCAAGGACACTACTGACACTATGCTGCTGCAACAGGATCTGGAAAGGTTGAGCAGATGGGCTGAGAGGTGGCAAATGAAGTTTAACATTGACAAATGTAAAGTACTACACATGGGAAACAGCAACCCCAGAGCAACGTATCAACTCTGTGGTACAACACTGACAGTGGTAGAGAATGAAAGGGACTTGGGGGTAGTTGTGCAGGCAGATATGAAGTTCTCTGAGCAGTGCAGACGGGCTGCAAGAGTAGCTCATGGAGTATTGTCAATGATATACAGGAATTTTTCCAGCAGGGATAAGGAGGTGATTATTCCATTGTATAAGGCGATGGTCAGGCCACACCTAGAGTACTGTATACAGGTCTGGAGGCCTCATTTCAAGAAGGATGTAGAGCTGCTGGAATGAGTACAGAGAAGGGCAACAAGATTAGTGAATGGAACAAAGGGGTGCTCTTATGAAGAAAGGCTTAAGTTTTGCAAATTACAGTGTCTGGAGACTAGGCACCAGCGAGGTGATCTGATAGAGGTGTATAAAGCCTTGAATGGTTTAAGCATGCTCAATGCTGATAGAATTCTTCCTCTAGCTCAGAAAAATCACCTGAGAGGGCATAAATTCAAATTGAGGAAAGACAGATGTAGGATAGACGTGCGGAAATTTGCCTTTAGCCAGCGGGTGGTTGGTTGGTGGAACAGACTTCCATCCCTTGTGGTGGAGGTTGATAGCCTAAATAAGTTTAAGGCTCAGCTGGACAGGTATTTTGAACGAACAGAGGGGTGAAGTGGAAGTGGTTTTTTTTTTTTTTTTTTTGGCTGATGCTGCATAAGCTTGCTTTCTTGCATCAAATGCCTTTGCTAATGCTAAAAAGTGTAGTTGCTCGCAGTTGGTACGTTTCTCTGGGGTTAATTTTACCCATAAGCGGTACTTTGCATTTGTCAAGGTTAAACTTCAGTTGCCACTTCTTAGCCCATCTGCCAAAATTATCTAGATCCTGTTGCAGTAGCAAACTGCCATTACCGTCATTAGCAACCCTGCCAACTTTTGTATCATCTGCAAACTTCGACATTAAGCCTGATATACCTTCATCAATATAATTGATAAATACACAAAACAACAGAGGACCCAACACCGAACTGTGTGGGACTCCACTAATAACATTAGTCCACGAAGAGCAGCACCCATTAATTACCACCCTCTGTCTTCTCCCACTCAACCATCCTTTTATCCATTGTAGCAACTTACCCTTAATCCCATTCTGCTCCAATTTGTACAATAGGCTTCCATGCACAACAGTGTCAAAAGCTTTCCTGAAATCCAAATATATGATATCAAAATTATTTTTTGCGTCCAGTTCCTTTGTAACCACATCATAATATGCTATCAGATTTGTCAGACAAGACTTTCCCTTAACAAACCCATGCTGTGTCTGAATTATTGCTGCAGTCTTGTCTAGATGATCCTGCAATGCATCTTTAACCAGTGACTTCCATTATTTTACCCGGAACAGAAGTTAAACTACTGGTCTGTAATTACTTGTGTCACCATTTGATCCCCCTTTGTGAATTGGGGATACATTTGCACATCTCCAGTCTGTGGGGACCTCCCCTGAGTCCAAGGATGCTCTCATAATTATGGCTAAGGGTTTGCTTAGTTGCTTTGCCACCTCCTTTAATATAACTGGATAGATCCCATCCACCCCAGGTGCCTTTCTTATGTTTAACTTCAACAATTTCTCCTCCACTTTGCTCTCAGTTATTACAAAATCATTAAGCACCCTGCTACAATTTGATAACTTTGTGGCATTTTTAAACCTTAATAACTCCTTTTAGGCGCCTCTGTAGCCAGGTGGGAAGGAGCAGCAGTGTGTATCACATGCTTCTTTATTAGACCGGGGTTCGAGCCCGTCACCACCAAATACGGAGGATGCGGAAAGGTCAAGGAATGACCACCGCATATCCCGTAGCAATATGGCCTTAGTTGCTAATGCTCCTAAAAACAAAATAACAAACAACAACAAACAATAACTCCTCATGTGTGAATGTAGATGCAAAATACTCATTCAGATTGTTTGTTATCTGAGCAGGATCATCAACAGTTGAACCATCGATATTAAGTGGACCAATCAGATTCATCCCCTTCCTTTTAGAGTTTATATAAGTAAAGAAATCCTTTCTGTTTTTCTTAGCATTTTTTTGCTAAAGATTTCTCGTAATCTTTGGCAAAGATTATGAGAGATACTGTATCTTTTCCTACTGTATATTTCCATGCAGGTAGTCATTAGCATTAGTTGTTCTTTTCAGCTTGGTTGCTTATCTGATTTTGTTGTAAGTGAATTCTATAAGTCCAATCAAGTATAATCTACATAATGATATACTCCGGCGTACCAAGTGAAATGTGGGCATCATCGGGAGTTGCTGTTATAATAAAGAAAGAATGGGAAAACAAAATATTAGACTACTCTTGGATATCACCCAGAATATTGAAATTAAGACTAAAAATTCTATCTTATACAATAGCAATCATTAGCATGTACGCACCAGTAGAAGGCAACATTGATGAAACTGCAGAATTTTATGACGAAATACAACAGATCATAGACCAAACTAACGAAAATGAGTGTCTCATACTAGCAGGAGATTTTAATGCAAGGGTTGGTGTTCAATTAGTAAACAAATATATAGGATCAGAAGGCAAACCTGTGGTCAACAATAATGAAAAATGCCTGATAGACTTCTGCATTTTTAATAAACTTAAAGAATATCCATAAATTCACATGGGAACCAAGAAACACAAAGTCTATAATAGATTATATTATCATTAATGAAAATTTAAATGACAAAATTAGAGACACTAGAGTATTCAAAGGCAGTGAAATTGACAGTGATCACTACCTAGTAGAAAGCACTTTCAAAATAAAAGGAAATTATCTTAATAAAAAGAAAATACCAACAAAAACTACTAAGAAATTAAAAATACATTTGTTGGAAAATGAAAGCACTAAATTCCTTTATGAAAGTCAGATGAAAGTGATAATGTTGAGGAAATCTGGTCAAACATGAGAAAATCAATTTTGGGAGCTGCTGAAGAAAGTCTTGGATATTATGTCCACGTTACTTGGATAAACAAGTAACGCGGACATAATAGGGCTTACAGAGACATGGTGCCACCCGGAAATTGGGGATGATGAGTTTAAGTACGGCTTGTATAATGTATTTAGGAAGGATAGGGTAGATAGAAGGGGTTGTGGGGTAATGCTTCTTATCAGAAGCAGCCTGAGTGCGATGATAGCTTTCCTGGATTCAGACATTTCACATACTAGTACAGAGTCTGTATGGTGTGAGATAGTTGGAAACAAAGGTATAATGCGAGTAGGAGTAATTTACAGACCAGGTGATTGTGAAGATTATGACAAAAGCCTCTACATGCAAATGGAATGGGCAAGTAAGCATCAATGCCTTATTATGGGTGATTTCAATTTGCCTCTAATTGATTGGAGTAAATGGGAAGGAAACTCGACATGGGGAACAAAATTTTTACAATAGCAATCATTGGCATGATTGCTATTGGGAAACAGTAATCCCAAATACAAATGACTGTTATTTGTATCAACATGTCAGGGAAAGTACTAGAGAAAAGAATATCCTAGACCTCATCATCACCCATGAATCAGATGACATAACAGGGTTGACAGTAGAGGAACCAGTAGCAGGAAGTGATCACGGAGTTCTACGGTGGATGATGACAAGAGAGGTAGCAGAAGTAAAAGGCAAAGGAATGGGTTTTAATTTCAGAAAAGGAAATTACTTTGCCTTAAGTCACTACATGGCCTCTATTAACTGGGTAGATATCGTGCAGAAAATGAATACATTTGAACTGTGGTACGCTTTTAAAACATTAATCACAGATGCCTTGAATGCTTATATACATTAAAAAATACTCCACGAGGAGGGTTCCAAGTTGGATGAATAGTGAAGTTGCCACATTACTTGAGCAGAAAAAGGTGGCATGGAAAGGTTACAGAGCAATAAAAAGTACTGAAGCCTATAACAGCTACAAGATTATCTGTAATAGAGCCACAGAAAAGGTTTGACAGGCAAAGGCAGTTTATGAGAAATCACTAACAAACAGCAAAGAGGGGGGAGATAAAGAATTCTTCACATATATAAATGCCAAGAAAAGCAGGACAAACCAGATTGGACCTTTTACGTAAGGGAAAGGGGATAGTATTAAATACACCAGCTGCCGTTGCAGATGAACTCAACAGTTATTTTGCATCGATATTTACAAATGAAAAACCTTCTGTGGCAATGGGAAATTGTGGGAGCGAAGTTAAAAAATATGTAATTAATGATATTGAAATTTCGCAAGATTATTTAATGAAAAAACTTTCGAGCCTACAGACCAGTAAGGCTCCTGGAGTTGATGGAATATATCCTATAATCTTAAGGGAGGCGGCAAGCGAGTGCATTGAACCATTGAGGCTAATTATGCGAGCATCACTAGACTCTGGGAAGATTCCCTTGGATTGGAAAAGTGCAAATGTATCTCCCATACATAAGGGTGGTTCTAAAAGTGAAGTTGGAAATTATCGACCTGTCAGTCTGACTTCAGTAGTAGGGAAAATCATTAGCATTAGCATTAGTAGAGGCATTTGATGCAAGAAAGCAAGCTTATGCAGCATCAGCCAAAAAAAAAAAAAAAAGAAATTAACAAAAATAAAAATAACCACTTCCACTTCACCCCTCTGTTCGTTCGAAATACCTGTCCAGCTGAGCCTTAAACTTATTTAGGCTATCAACTTCCACGACAAGGGATGGAAGTCTGTTCCACCTACCAACCACCCGCTGGCTAAAGGCAAATTTCCGCACATCTATCCTACATCTGTCTTTCCTCAATTTGAATTTATGCCCTCTCAGGTGATTTTTCTGAGCTAGAGGAAGAATCCCATCAGCATTGAGCATGCTCAAACCATTCAAGGCTTTGTACACCTCTATCAGATCACCTCGCTGGCGCCGACCGGGCTAGGCGAGTGGGTAAAGTACCTGCCCGCCAACCCAAAGGTCGCGGGTTCGATTCCCGCCTCGGGCTTGGATCAAAGTACTGCAAAAACCTTGGGAGGTGCAATATGGCCATAGAAGCCGATGCGCCAACAACTACCAAAAAAAAAAAAAAAAAAAACCTCGCTGGTGCCTAGTTTCCAGACACTGTAATTCGCAAAACTTAAGCCTTTCTTCGTAAGAGCACCCCTTTGTCCCATTCACCAATCTAGTTGCCTTTCTCTGTACTCGTTCCAGCAGCTCTACATCCTGCTTGAAATGAGGCCTCCAGGCCTGTATACAGTACTCTAGGTGTGGCCTGACCATTGCTTTATACAAGGGAATAATCACCTCCTTATCCCTGCTAGAAAAATTCCTATATATCATTGACAATACACCATGAGCTACTCTTGCAGCCCGTCTGCACTGCTCAGAGAACTTCATATCTGCCTGCACAACCACCCCCAGGTCCCTTTCATTCTCTACCACTGTCAGTGTAGTACCACAGAGTTGATACGTTGCTCTGGGGTTGCTGTTTCCCATGTGTAGTACTTTACATTTGTCAATGTTAAACTTCATTTGCCACCTCGAAGCCCATCTGCTCAACCTTTCCAAATCCTGTTGCAGTAGCATAGTGTCAGTAGTGTCCTTGACAACCCTGCCAACCTTCGTATTGTCTGCAAACTTGGACATTAAGCCTGATATACCATCATCAATATCATTTATAAATACAGAAAACAATAAAGGACCCAATACTGAACCCTGAGGGACTCCACTAATAACATTAGTCCACGATGAGCAGTGTCCATTGATTACCACTCTCTGTCTTCTCCGGAGGCAATGATCAAGGGTGGAATTCACAATCATTTGGATCGAATTTAAATTCTCAAGGATACTCAGCATGGTTTTGTAAAGGGAATATCATGTTCAAATCTGGTTCGCTATTTCGAAAGGGTCACTTATGAGCTGGATTTAGGAAATAATTTCGACATTGTTTATTTAGATTTCAGCAAAGCTTTTGACTCAGTCCCACATGAGCGGTTGCTTTATAAGCTGGAACAGGTTGGAATCACTGGGAAAATCCTTAGATGGATAGAAGGATGGCTTCAGGGAAGGAGGCAGAGGGTTGTGATAAATGGCTATTCCTCAGATTGGGTTGATGTAAGAAGTGGGGTTCCCCAAGGATCAGTATTAGGACCACTGTTGTTTTTAATTTTCATAAACAACATTGATGAAGGGATAAAGGACGTGATGTTTAAATTTGCAGATGATGTTAAAATTGGTAGAATAGTTAATGATCACTGTCAAGCTGAGCTTCTTCAGAGAGACCTAGATAGACTTCAGGAATGGTCAGAAAAATGGCAGCTATGCTTTAATCCAACAAAGTGTAAGGTATTACACCTGGGAAACAGTAATCCCAAAATAACTTATTCATTTGGTGGAGTTCAACTAAACCCAGTACTGGAGGAAAGGGACTTGGGTGTTACGATACGGTCAGACATGAAATTCTCTGAGCATTGTAAACAGGTTGCAAGGAAGGCCCATGGTGTCCTATCGATGATCTGTCGAACTTTTGCAAGTAGAGATAGGGACGTGTTTATCCCATTATATAAGGCTTATGTTAGACCACACTTGGAATACTGTGTTCAAGTATGGAGACCATACCTAAAGAAAGACATCGAGCTTCTTGAAAGGGTGCAAAGACGGGTAACTCACCTTGTGAGATCGGCAAAAGGGCGTCCTTATGAAGAAAGACTTCGAATATGTGGGTTGCAGAGTTTGGAAACTAGACACCTTAGAGGAGATTTGATTGCGTTGTTTAAGGCTCTGAGAGGCATCAGTAAAATGAATGAGGAAGAAATTTTCAAGATTATAAATGATGCTAGAACTAGGGGACATAAATTCAAGTTACGGGGAGAAATGTTTAGATTGGACTGCAGGAAGTTTTATTTTAGCCAGCGAGTTATAAATTACTGGAATAAGTTGCCCTCGTGGGTGGTAGAGGCCGACAGTTTGGGGAAATTCAAAGGTCATCTGGATAGTACTTTCGGGTAAGGGAAGCGCATAGGATGATAGGTTTAATTTCCTTTTTTTTTTTATTAATTATTATTATTTATTTTATTTAGTTTTTGTTTTTATCATTGTTTTGTTCGGATTTTTTTTTTTTTGGCTGGTGCAGCTTAAGCCATAGGCTTTCTTGCACCATGTGGCCATTACTGATAGTAAAGTAAAGTAAAGTGCAGCCATTATCAACCCACTGCAGGATGGAAGCCTCCTCAACAATTCATGCTGAGGGAAAATGGACCATAATCTGCCACGCTGGTCCAGTGCGGGTTGGCAGATCGACCGTATTCAGCAGTCAGGGGCTTGAACCCCGGTCTACTCAAAGAGCGTGTGCTACTGCACTCCCGCTCCTGCCCACTCGGCTACAGAGGCCATTACTGATACTAATACTATAAACCTATAAAAAATAAAAACTGGCTAAGAACTTGGAATGAAGAATTGAAACAAACAATGAATGAGAAAAAAAAGTCCTATAAACTGTTCCTACAAACTAAAGACCTACATCTACACATAAAATTTAAAAAGCTTAGAGCTGAAGTCAGAAAACTAACCAGAAGAATCCGACAAGATGACTAGGATAAATTTGTTAAATCTTTAGAACGTGATATCACGGGCCCACAGAGAAGAGGTTTTAAAATTTTTAAGAAATTACAACTAGACACAAATGATCAAATAAAAACCAATTCCATCTCCCAAGCAGAATGGAAGCAACACTATTCCAAATTATGGTATAACCCAGGCACTAGGGAATTGGAAGATGAATCTGTGATAACCAAAGATGAAGAAAATATAACAATGGAAGAACTAGAGTTAATATTACAAAAATCAAAAAACCCGAAAAAGCCCAGGCATAGACAATTTGAATGTAGAATTATTTAAATATGGGGCACCTTACTAAAAAACACACTTGGAATACTGAAAAAACACACTTCACACTACTAAAATTATTTAACATCATATGGCATAAGCAATAGATACCCAAAGATTGGGAGGAATAGTAATCAATTTACACAAAAAAGGCTCCAGAAATAACCCTAACAACTACAGAGGGATAACACTGCTGTAAACTGCTGCAAAGCTATACTCTAATATACTAAAGAATAAACTTAATAAATACAGTGAACAATTCTTAGAAGAACAATGTGGGTTCAACAAAGGGAGAAGCACAATAGATGCCAATTTCTCACTACAACAAATTTTGGAGAAAAGAAGAGAATTCAATCTACCAACATTTCTGCTCTTTATTGATTTTTTTTTTTTTTTTTTTTTTTTTTTAAGGAGCGTTAGCAACTAAGGCCATATTGCTCCGGAAATATGCGGTGGTCATTCCCTGACCTTTCCGCATCCTCCGTATCTGCTGCTCCTTCGCACCTGGCTACGGAGGCGCCCACCTCTTTATTGATTATGAAAAAGCATATGACAATGTAAAAAGTCTGTATAAAATATTCTAATGGCCAACTATCAGACCCAATTAACACCAATAAAGGAGTGAAACAAGGATGTGGACTATCACCAAATTTATTTAATATCTACATCAATAAAATTCTTAAAGAATGGAAACAAACAATTAACAAAGGAATACAGCTGAACAACAGGAATAAAATCCAAACTATATTATATGCTGATGATCAAATAGTAATTGCAAAATCTGAAGATAAATTACAGATAGCAGCAAATGAACTTAATAAAATAGGTAAAAAAGTAAGAGATGAAAATCTCCATCTCAAAAACAAAATCAATGGGATTATGTGGAAAAAACATACAAAGAGTCAAAATTGTTATTGATGATAAAATAATAGAACAAATATCTGACTTCACCTATTTGGGAAATTTAATATCAAATTGAAGGGAAAGACATCCACACTAAACTAAAAAAATATAATAAAATGATTGGAACGATTAAATGCCACTTCGGAAAACAAATGACAACTGAAACAAAATTACGACTGCGCAACATCACTTCCAAACCAGTCCTCTTCTACAGCTGTTAGACTTGAGTCATAAATAAGAAAGATGCACACAAACTAGAAGCAGCACAAATGAGATTTTTAAGACCATTATTAGGCTTTACAAGACAAGACCATCAAGGAAATTTAGATAACCACAAGAAATTAAAAGTATATAACACAGTAAATGACATAAAACGGTATCAGGAAAAAATGGATCAGCCACATAGAAAGAATGAACTCAGACCGGATCCCAAAATTAGCCTTTAACTACAAACCTACAGGCAAGAGAGATGTTGGTTGACCAAGACAACGATGGCGAGATCAAGACCACCTCCAAGAGCTACAACAGAACAGATCTTAAAAGACCTAAGCCGGACCATGACGATGATGAAGTATAATCTAGTTTGAATTGAGGTAAGGGTTACTTACCTTGTGGGCGCCTCCGTAGCCAGTTGGGAAGGAGCAGCCAGTGCGTAGCACACGCTTCTTGATTAGACTGGGGTTCGAGCCCATCACCACCAAATACGGAGGATGCGGAAAGGTCGGGAATGACCACCACATATCCCGGAGCAATATGGCCTTGGTTGCTAATGCTCCTAAAAACCAAATAACAAACAAACTCACCTTGTTAACTTTAATCAAAGCAGAACTAATTTTATATACTTATAATATAATTTTTGAAACTTGAATATAAAAAATTGAGTATTATTTAGATTTCAGCAAAGACCCTTCGTAAAAATCGTGAGTCAAAAAAGGAATTATAGTGAAGCCTTCTTCAAGATGGGATTCACTAGTATTTTTGAAAAGGGGAAGACAAAGCCTCATTGTGTTGTCTGCACGTCATTTCTATCACCCAAATCATTGAAACCAAGCAAGTTGGAATGGCATCTTAAGACACATCATTCTGAAATTTCAAACAAAGATATCAATTACTTCAACCCGAGGGAAGATAATGTGAAAATGGTGTTTCTGGAAAGAGAATGTGGTGTTTCTGGTGTGTCACACAGGGCTCATCATTCGAATTTCTGGTGTTCGTGGTGACTGAATACAGCAGGCCCTCATTATAACATGGTTCGTTATAATGCTGTTCTTATATTATAACCCAAATCTGACTATAACGCTGTCACAAATCATTATAACGGTCTTTTTACAGATTGCATATTTGGCATCAAATGTAACGATTTTGGTGAAATCATTTCATTTGATGTAGTTGATAGCTTGAAAATGAATAGCAAAACAGCATTAAAACGTTTCCCATGCTGACGAGAAATTTTATCATGCTCAGTGGAATTTTCTCGCATTCTAATTTAATTGCGTACAGTGACTTGTTACATAGTTCGGAGATCAACATTTAAAAAAAAAGATTGAGTATATTGCTTGTAATATTTGTGTTATATGCATTTATCCAAAGTCTAGTCATCACTCAGTACAGTATTAGACATTGTATGTAATGGACAATTAACTCTAACATTGAATCATAATTAATGCAACCAATGCAGTTACATTTTCGAAGAGTTAATAATGGCAGATACGAATGAAAAAGCAACGTCACGAGGATAGCCTCTATTTAAAAACCTGTGGTTACAAAGGAACTGGATGCAAAAAATAATTTTAATATCATATATTTGGATTTCAGGAAAGCTTTTGACACTGTTGCGCATGGAAGACTATTGTACAAATTGGAGCAGAATGGTATTAAGGGTAAGTTGCTACAATGAATAAAAGGATGGTTGAGTGGGTGGTAATTAATGGGTGTATATTTATCAAGGCGCCTCGGTGGGCAGGAGCAGCAGTGCGTAGCGCACGCTTCTTGATTAGACCGGGGTTGGTTCGAGCCCGTGCCCACCAAATACGGAGGATGCAGAAAGGTCAGGGAATGACCACCGCGTATCCCCGGAGCAATATGGCCTTAGTTGCTAATGCTCCTAAAATCCAAATCACAAAACAAAAAAAAAACAATATTTATCAATGATATTGATGAAGGTATATCAGGCTTAGTGTTGAAGTTTGCAGATGATACAGGCAGGGTTGTTAATAACAGTAATGGCAGTGTGCTACTGCAACAGGATCTAGATAATTTGGGCAGATGGGCTAAGAAGTGGCAACTGAAGTTTAACCTTGACAAATGCAGAGTACTGCATATGGGTAGAAGCCCCAGAAAAATGTACCAACTGTGTGGTACTACACTTAAGGTGGTAGAAAATGAAAAAGACCTGAGAATAATTGTGCAGTCAGATATGAAGTTTTCTGAGCAATGCAGACAGGCTGCCAGGGCAGGTCATGGGTTTTGTCAATGATATATAGGAATTTTTTGCTAGCAGGGAGAAGGTGATTTTTTTTTTTTTTGATTTGGTAGTTGTTGGCGCATCGGCTTCTGTGGCCATATTGCACCTCCCAAGGTTTTTGCAGTACTTTGATCCAAGCCCGAGGCGGGAATCGAACCCGTGACCTTTGGATTGCCGGGCAGGTACTTTACCCACTCGGCTAGCCCGGTCGGCAAGAAGGAGGTGATAGTCCCTCTGTATAAGGCAATGGTCAGGCCGTGCCTTGAGTACTGCGTACAGGTCTGGAGGCCTCATTTTAGGAAGGATGTAGATTTGCTTGAGCGTGTACAGAGAAGGGCTTAAGTTCTGCAAAATGCAGTGGCTGGAGACTAGGCACCTGCGTGGTGATCTGATTGAGGTGTATAAGGCCTTGAATGGGTTGAGCACGCTGAATTCTGATGGGATCCTTCCACGTGTTCAGATTACGAACCTAAGGGGGTATAAATTCATATTAAGAAAAGATAGATGTAGAATAGATGTATGGAAATTTGTCTTTAGCCAGCGGGTGGTTAATTGCTGGAACAAACTTCCATCTGTTTGTGGAAGTTGATAGATTAAATAAATTTAAGGAGGAACTGGACAGACATTTGGAGGGAATAATGTGATTTTTTTTATTTTTTTTTACCTGATGCTGCATAACCTCTACACTTGCTGTCTTGCATCACAAGCCACTACTACTACCTATCTGTTAGTGTAAACCATTGTAAATGTGGACTACGCTCTCAATGTAGTTTGGGAACTGTTAAACAAATGTTCTATTGCGATAAATCACACTAAATTATTAAAAAAAGAAATTTTTAAATTAATCAAACTTCTTCTTTAAGAAAACTATTTTGTCTTAAAAAGAGACTATATACAAACAGGTTTTTGGTTTACCCGATGGGTTTGAACCTGAGCGGTCTTATAGCGGAAATCTATCTTGCCAATATTGAGGATATTCATTTAACACTCTTTCTTCCCCGCATTACTTAATAGGGAGATATATTGATGATATTCTTGTCATAACAGATCAAAACACCACTCAACACATTCTACATGTACTCAGTAATATTCACACGACACTACATTATAAACTGGAGGAGGAACAGGTAGAAACAAAAGCCCTAAATTTCTTAAATTTCACCCTCGCACGTGACATACAAAAAATCTAAGTTAGCATTTACCGAAAACCCACCAATTTCAGGATGTACGTGCATTACCGAAGTTATCATCCATTCATGTATAAGAGATCTATTATATTCAACCAGTTTCTCAACGCTTACAATTATTCCATATCTGAACCCACCTTACACTGAGAAATTGTTACACTAACCGATAGGTTTTTAAATAGATGCTACCCTCACTCTGTTATAAATCAAATCAGGTTACAGTCTAAAAATAAAACAGTAAATATGATTTCCATTAATAACACCAATAAAACACATTTTATTTCCATACTGTATGTTGAACAATGGTACAGGCAGCTTAATAAACTCTTAAGAAATGCTGAATTCAAAATAATAGCCAGGCCCCTGCAGAAACTCCATAATATATTAAAAAATCACACAATTCTTCCTTCTTGCTCAGCACAGGTAAATGATCTTGTGTACAAGATTTTGTGTAGTCAGTGTGATTCATCGTACGAGGGTTCCACTTGTTGCACGTTAGAGTTACGTGTCAAGCAACATGCTGCTTCCGTCCACACTTCGTGCGCAAACGTGTCTGAACTGGCCTTTCATGCAATCAATGATGGTCACGTATTTAATCTTTTTTATTGTGATTTTAATAGTGTTCTTAACCAGTGATTTTAACTATTTATTATGACTCATGGTCTTGCTGCGGCGGTGGCCGCCTCCATATACATAGCCAGGTGGGAAGGAGCAGCAGTGTGTAGCACACGCTTCTTGATTAGACCGGGGTTCAAGACCGTCACCACCAAATACGGAGGATGCAGAAAGGTCATGGAATGACTGTCGCATATCCCGGAGCAATATGGCCTTAGTTGCTAATGCTCCTAAAAACCAAACAAACAAACAAACAGCTGCGGTGGTTTAATGTGTTTCGGGATTGGGTTGGGGCTCTTGGCTTTCAATTCCGTTGCGCATCGGATTTGGTCATATCTCTATGAGTGTAGGAATTCATTAATTCGTTTTTTTCCAATTACCTATTATCTTATTTTATTCGTCACATATGAGAGAGAATTCACTGGAAGTATTCCACGAAAAAGATTGAGGTAATCTCGTACTTTTTAATATACTAAAATCGTGGAAGTTATCGAGCCCTGTAGCTCTGATTTTTTACTAATTATTTATTTAAAGCTTTATTTTTTATTCACAATACGATTCTATTCACAAATTTATCTTCTAACAGTAATTTTAATCCATGACTCTACTTAGTGTTAAGGCTAGTATGTGAATAAAATATTGTAAGTTTTTTTTTTTTTTT
Source organism: Mastigoproctus giganteus (assembly GCF_048544385.1). Taxonomy (NCBI): domain Eukaryota; kingdom Metazoa; phylum Arthropoda; class Arachnida; order Uropygi; family Thelyphonidae; genus Mastigoproctus; species Mastigoproctus giganteus. Next base: position 133,352,621 of record NC_143582.1, read on the forward strand.
TTTGCTTTGCTGATCTTGTTTGATGGATGATTTTAGTCTAATTTTAATTTAACAATACCACACACAGTAAAAGTATAATAATGCTGTACTGTTCTCAGCAGTGGCAGTACATACTGTGCTATTATATTTCTAGATAATACTGTTGAGTTTCTGAATGCTTTGTGAAATAGAAAAATAAGCTAATCTACATGATTAGTTACTGTCATGCTATTTGTTTACTAAAATTTAAGATACTGCAGTTAACTGCCATGATGTAGGAAACTATAATTAGCTAGTTTCAAGATATGATTGTGTTACAAGTTTGTACTTAAATTACAGATTAGAAAATTACTGATGACAAATTTGGCAAATATTGAGTTGTAACTTAATGAAATCTTTAACTAAATTCATAAATACGCTACCATGGAAAATTAGGACAATTAAAACTCAATTTAATGTTCTAATTAAGTAATAAATATCAAAATTTACTGAAATATCCATTTTCAGAAAGGGAATTTTCTGAAGCTGTATACAGTATCCTCTGTATCAGGGGTGGCCAACTTAATTTGTGATGTGATTTACTTTTTTTTTTTTTATTTCAAAGTGTGCTGCGATCTACCATCTCAAGAGTTTCATCTTGCACGGTTAAAAAAAGTTAATCAACACATTGAAAAATGTTGTTCATAAATTTTTAATTTATGTGAAGTTTGTGACTTCATGCCATCTTCCAAGCTTTCAAAATTAGGGATATACTGTAATAAGGCCAATCGTAAAGAATCTTCTGTATGCAAGTCTGTGAGAGCACAGTGATTCTTTGTTTGTTTCAAATACAAAAAGACCGATTCACATAGGTATGTGGAACCAAAACAGGAATTTAAACATTTACTGCATTTTTTTACAGTTGGGTACTTTTCTCAGCAAATATATTTCCAAAAGTCTTCTTCTGATGATCTAGCTTTTAGGAAGATATCGTTTGACAATGTAATAATTTCATTTTAAAGTAATATTTTCTCCATTTGAAAAATCTCAGCGTTTTTTTTTCTGCAATTTGTTTCGTATCTAAGTCGACATTAAATGGATAAGAAATATATTGAACAGTTTCTTCAGTTAATTTAAAATCACTGAATCTGGTTTAAAATTCATCCACAACTTTCTCAATTTCAGAAACATTTCTCACTATTAAATACAAAAATATTTTTGCAAATGATCTTGCATATTTGCAAAATGGTCAATTTTTTTTTTTTTTTTCCCTTTGAGATCCTTAGCCATTGCCAAAAATTGATATTTATATGCAGAAATACTACTAATCAGGTCGCCCACATTTTTAGTTTTTCCTTGTAATTCCAAATTCAGATCACTTAATTTACTGGTAAAATCTGCCAAAAAAGCCAGATCACACAACCACTCTATCTTGTAGCTGCTGATAATCATCTCCCCTTTGATCAACAATTTTTTAAAATTTCATTCAGCAAATTTCGAAATCTCTGTAAAAACTTACTCCGACTCAGTCACCTCACATCTGTGTGTAATGTCAGATCTTGTTCATTTTCATCGAGTTGCATTTTGAAAAGTCTCCTTTGAAGAGATTGTCCTCTGTAATTCATGATTTTGAATGTCCATAACACTTTTAATATTTAATCTTTTGCTGGCTAACACTTTTTGGTGGATAATACAGTGGTAACTCAAAAAATCTGGGAATTTATCATCCTTTTGGCACAATGCGATGAATCCATTAAGATGCTCTGTCATTGCTTTAGCTCCATCTGTTGTTATTGGTATGAGCTTAAATAGTTGGTAATTTAATTTTTTCAATAAAATTTTTGAATGCGTTAAATATATCAAGACCTCTAGTTCTTTCTTTTAACGAAATCACACCCAGCACTTCTTCTCTAGAGTCAGAATCATCGAAAACCATATGAATGAAAACGAGCAATTGAGCTGTATCACTGACGTTTGTAGATTCATCTAGTTGTAAAGAAAAGGACACACAATTAGCAATTTGAGCATGCAATTGTTCGCTCACAATTTTACTCATTTTTTCGATGTATCGCATCACAGTATTTCGAGATAATTGCAGATCTTGAAGAGAAATTGTAATTTCACTTTTGTTCTTAAAATTTTCAAAAAGAGAATCTGTTATTTGTAAAAATGCGTATAAAAATGCTCTCCACAACGTAACTGCACGAAGTTTCAGTCAACAAGCCCTAGTGGCTATGCGGCGACAAGAGTAGTCATGTTGTTCAACGAATTTTAATAAGCGTATGCAGTGGGGCGCATAATAATAATAACATTTAGATTTTGACTAGTTAATTTTTATATATATTTTAAATTCCTCGTGATCTACCAAAATTAAAGCGGCAATCGACTGGTAGATCGCGATCAACTTGTTGGCCATCCCTGCTCTATATCCATTTATCATTTTATTAAGGTTTGTTTTGGTTGAAAGAAAATTTGATGAGGGGGAGGGGAATTTAATATTCCTTGTAAGAATGGTGTTGTTTTTAAATAACTTAAAATGATAAAAATGCAAAGCAAAAATGAAATCTTTAGTATTTAAAGGTTTAGATCTAGGGTATGGTTTATTTTCTATTCTTGCATCTTTTGTGACATTCTGGGCAAGAATAATTTTTATAGTCCTTAAAAAAAATAACTAAAAATATTTCTGTTGTCTTAATTTTTGAGTTTTATTATGAGTTTTGAAACATTGGAAAGTACACTGGATCCCTGCTTTATGATTGGTTCACTGTACGATCAAATCACTTTACAACGGATTCTCCATAATAAAATACCGTTCATTATAAGATATATAGTAAGCGCCGGTCATTGTTCTGATAAACTAAAATAGGAGGAATATTATCCATAGGCTATAAAAGAAAAGATATAAAGCACAAATTTACACTTTATTATCTTACCAATTAACAAAATTAAATTATATGTGAAAATCAGAAGAATATTTTCCACAAGTTAGTAAATTAAAAACAAATTTATGCTTACGTACAGCTTAATTTATACGGTAATATACTAACTACTGTAATTGATTTTTCTGTTCACTGATGTGTTTTTTTTTTTTTTTTTTTTGGGTTATAAAATTTTAAAGAAGAAAAAAGATAAGCAATCAATAACAAAGGACACAGCAAGCACAAATTGCAACTAATATGATACGCGCAAGCAAGCGAGATACAGAGTAACAAGTTTACGAAGTTTTATGTGATTGAAGAGGAAGGGGAAACACACTTCACCATAATAACTTAAAATCCCAGAAAATTCCAGTTATCGCTAATGCAATAAGTTCGAGTTTACTACCTGTTTATAATAGATTGCCCTAACAGAAAAGTCCAATAAACTGAAGACTGCAAATTATTTTTATTGATTTATTGTAGTGACCTCCAGAAATGTGCTTTAGAAAAAATACCACAAAGGTGTTCAAAATTGATTCTTAAAACTGAACATATGAAAACGATGAAAGTGCATTTTAATGATTTAAATAGGTTTTTTTTTTTTTGAAATTTGACATCTACTTATTGGCATCTACTTATTTCACTTTACGATTGTCTCTGACTGGACCATGTGTTCCTTCTTGTCAGCCAATAGCAGCGATTATAAACGTGTTGGCCGCATGTTTTGTTTTTGCTTCCTTTAGTTGAAGTGATTTTTTGTGTTGTGCTTTAATCAGTATATTAGTTTTAAACAATTTTTTTAATTAATATGTGCAATTTCCTTTATAAAATTCACCTTTTAGAGAGATAAATAGCTTAGTTATATGGTGAAAATTTCAAATTCCGAGGTCTTGAAATGAATTACTGAAAAATAATTTGACATTATGTTCACATTGCAATATTTTCACGATATGGTGTTTTTGGAACTGATTAATATTGTAAAGTGGGGGTCCACTGTACTATATATGCCTAAAATATTTCAATATTTAAGCATTATTTCAAGAATTCTATTCACTGTTGTGTTCTTAATGTGAGGTAAAGTGCAGAGCCTTCTGAAGAGTTGGGACTAGTGGTCTGTCATAAAACACATCTGTAGATAGTACAGATTACTATTTACAAATAATAATTGCAGATTAATTTTTGTAAATAGTATAAACTTTGTGTTAACATTTTTAAATACTATAGATTATATACAAAGAATCAATGAAGATTCTCAAAATTAGTGGAAAATTTAAATGACATCTATTAATTTGTTGATAATTACATGAATACTTCTAGAAAGCTATCTTGTTTTGAAAATGTAATTGACCCTTCAAAGGCACTTGAGATTCTCCTCTTTAATAATACTTTCATATGCATATCTGTATGTATATATACAGATACGAGGTGTATCCGAAAAGTTTTAGGACTGCTTTTTTTTTAAATAATACATTGGCCACTGTTGAAACTATTCACTGTCAAGTGAATAGTTTCAATAGTGGCCAGTGTGTCCTTTGTGCACAGTTCCACTGTACATAAAGGCATTCTACTAGAGAGTTGTGTTTAAGTTGGTGCAGTAAAATTGTGTTGTTATAGTTTCAAGGACTAAACAAAGAGTGGAGATAAAATTTTGTTTTAAATATGGAAAAAGTGCAACTGAAACAGTTGCAATGCTGAGTATGGCTTATGGACATTAGCATTAGTAGAGGCATATGATGTAAGGAAGCAAGCTTATACAGCATCAACCAAAAAAAAAAAAAAAAAAAAAAAATCCCATTTCACACATCCATTCACTCTAAAAGTTTGTCCAGTTTTTCCTTGAATTTATTTAAGCTATCAACTTCCTCAATGACAGATGGAAGTCTGTTCTTCCAATCAACTACCTGCTGGATAAAAGCAAACTTCTGCGCATCTTTTCTACAACTGTCTTTTCTCAATTTCAATTTATGCCCCCTCAGGTTTGTAATCTCAGCAAGGGGAAGAATCCCACCACCATTGACTGCTCAATCTATTCAAGGCTTCATACACCTCAATTACATCATGTTGCCCTTCTCTGTACTTGATTTAGCAACTCTGCATCTTTCCTAAAATGAGCTCTCCAGACCTGTATGCATCAAGGTGGTAGATGACTTTCATCAACCGGTGAAATACCACTACTTTGCTTATTGGAGGCCTGAAGTGGTGAAACCTATTTTTAGTCTCTAGAGCAAAGTTTCCGGCATCCCCCTCTCCCCATACTTCTCCTTCAACCCATGCACGGTACTAAGTACTATAGGTTTTGATACCTTTCGTGTTTGGGATTTTCATAAAAAAAAAAAAAAAAAAAGTCGGCCTGATTATCCCCTTATACAAGGGGATAATCATCTCCTTTTCCCTACTAGAAAAATTCCTGTATATCATTGACAAGACCCCATCACCTGCTCTAGCAGCTTGTCTGCACTGCTCAGACAACTTCATAACTGACTGCATAATTACCCCCAAGTCGTTTTCATTCTCTACCACCCTAAGTATAGTACCACACAGTTGGTACATTTCTCTGGAGATTACTTCTACCCATATGCAGTACTTTGCAATTGTCAGTGTTAAACGTTCAGTTGCCACTTCTCAGCCCATCTGCCCAACTTCTCTAGATCCTCTTGCAGTAGCACACTGCCATTATTGTCATTATCAACCGTGCCGATCTTTGTATCATCTGCCAACTTGGACATTAAGCCTGATATACCTTCATCAGTATCACTGATAAAGAAAACAATGGGTCCAACACCAAACCATGGCAGATAAATTAATATCTGCCATGATAACTAATAACATTAATCCACAAAGTAGTGGCAACTTGCCCTTAATGCCATACTGCTCCAATTTGTACAGTGGTTCCATATGCAACATTATCAAAAGCTTTTGTGATATCCAAGTGTATGATATCAAAATTATTTTTTGCCTCCAGTCTTTCTTTGTAACCACATCATAGTATGCAATCAAATTGGTCAGACAAGACAAGACCTTTGCAAACCCAAGCTGTGTGTGTGAATTATTACTGCAGTGTTGTCTAGTTGGTCCTGCAATGCTGCTTTAAACAGTGACTTCATTATTTTACCTGGAACAGAAGTTAAACTAACAGGTCTGCAATTACAGCCACTCCCTGACTTACATAGGGTTGCATTCTGCAGAATGCTATGTAAGTTGAGTAAGTCGGAATTTCCCTAAAGGCTTTATGCAGCACTCGAAGCTATGTTCGCTGAATTTGATTGAGGCAAAAAAAAAAAAAAAAATGTTCGACAGACATGTAAATGGGATTTTTATTCAATTTTTTTATCTCATGCACAGGAAAAATTAGAAAAGTGTACAAAATTACAAAAATTTCAAAATTATAAAATTATGAAAAGAGAAAGCAGACAGGCATAACATCAGCAAGTTTTACCTTTCGAGCAACGTTGCCAGAATTAACTCTCCAGCTGATAAAGCATGCCGCTGCGGAAGTTGAGGCCTGTGGAGATTTAGAAGGGTGTTTTTCCAGCCCATCACAAAATTTCTCTGCAGCTGCAGACTTCACTACATATGTTAATGTTTTGGAAACCAGCACGATGCTTGAACCTATTAAACCACCCAAAGAGAAATCCCACCTGAAGAGGCACAATTTTTACAGCATTTCAGAGATCCAAAAACCTGCATGATGAGGGAGTTAAGCAGGGTTCCACAAGATCAGCTCCACAGAGCCATCCAGAACTTGTATGACTATGCAAAGAGGTGTATCGGGTTATGAGGAATGTACTTTAAAAATTAAGTATTAAAAAAAAATTTTCCCCATCTTAGACACACCTTTTATGTATATGTATTATGTATTATGTATAAATGTACCTTATAATTATACAGGAAGTCATATGCTTGTTAACAGCTATTTACGTTTAATAACATAATTTAATTAGTTATCTACCTTGAACAATAATGCTTGATATTAAAAAACTACCATATTTCTTCGATTCTAAGACGCACTTTTTTCCTCCTATAAACGTCTCTAAAAACGGGATGCGTCTTAGAATCGATGCCATCTTACAATCGCAGCCTTACAAAACCGCATCGTACGTTTTTTTTTTTTTTTTATGTGGAAACCCTGCCTCCAAGTTTCACCATTATCGCTTTCTCCAATGGAATTGCTGAATAAAATGGTGTAGGTGATTTTACATGCTTTTGAAATGCAAATCCACTGTTATTTCATTATAGTGGAGTTCACTCAGTGAAAACTAGGAAGTTTTGTTTGTATTTTCGAAATTATGTAAGAAGTGGAATTACTGTATTTCGTTCATTTTGATCCTTTATTGCACATTAAAATGTCAAAAATATTGCAGTACGAAGCCGCATTGAAACAAAAAGTTGTGTATGCAAAAGAACATTGAAATGAGTTGTGGGTTGACATTTTGACATTAGAAATAAATGTTCGTCATTGGAGAAATGGTCACAATTCCATATTTTCGTGCAAAGCAACAACCAAGTGCTTTACAGTGTCTAAGAAAGGAAGATTTCCACAAGTCGATGAAGCTGTGATAAGTTTTGTAATGGAGACCCAAGTAAAAGGGTTACCCATCACTCGACAAGCCATGCAGTTGAAAGCTGGAGAAATAGCCAAGTTCCTCAGAATAGAGAAAATAATTTTTAAAGGCAGTCATGGCTAGTGCGACAGACTCGTGCATCATAGCAGATTATCATTAAGGCGTTGAACATCTGTTTGTCAAAAAATTCTTGCAAACTTTCAACAGAAGCTGATTAACTTTCAGCGACAGGTGATGAAATTAAGGAAAAAAAGAAACTATGAGTTTAGTCAAATTGGAAATGCAGCTGAAAAAGGCATATCTTCTTCAGTATGCCTCAAAATTACACCATCAACGCTAAAGGCACTAAAATAATTAATAATATAAGCACAGGCTGTGAAAATCAGCGTATCACTGTGTTGCTATGCTTCACCACTGAAGGTCCAAAATGGATGGATGTCGGCAGAGCTTACGGAAGGCTGGCTGAATGTTGTGTGGAATAGACGTCCTGGAAGTCTTCCTAAGAAGAAATGCATCAAGTACTAGCATGCTAGTACTTGATGCATTTCGTGGATATTTGTCCGAACTGGTCAAAAATAAAATCATGCAGAAACGTGGTGACTTGGTTATGATTCCTGGTGGCATGACTAGCCAACTGCAGCCATTCAATGTTTCAGTCAACAAACCATATAAGGATTACTTGAGAAAGGAATATGAATCCTAGCTGTTGACTGACAGCCTTCCACTGACACCTTCCAGAAAAATCAAGAAAGCGCCGGCAACAAAATTGGCAGAATGGGTATCAACAGCTTGGAAGCTAATCCCAGAAAGTATAGTGCAGCACTCATTTAAAAAACGTTGCATCACCAACACTCTCGATGGCTCAGAAGACGATATATTATAGGATAATGAAGATAACAACGGCTCAGAAGAATCAGACTCTGAATGTGATGTAGGCTCCGATATTGATCCAGATGCAGATATCGATGGCTCAGAATATTCAGAAGGAATTGATGAATAACATACCTACTGATAAATACTATTGTTGTTAGTAAATTGAATTCTGTTATAATAAAAATATTTGTTAGATATATTTTAGTGTTTTATTTTATTTATTTATTATTTTTTTTCTTAAATCAGCTTCTTTTCTGTGGGTCTGAAATTAAGGTGCGTCTTACAATTGAAGAAATATGGTACTTTTATCTTTCTCATCAATTTCTGTATCTTATTTGCTGAGGCCTAGCTTAGTACAGTGAAGAATAGAAGAAGAGAATTAAATTAGCCAACTGAAAAGGAATATATGAATGCCTTGAAATTGGAGCAAGTAGCAATTGTCAGATATTTGGCAAAAGAAGGGAATTAATCAAACGTTTTTCATGTAGCTGTAGGTGTTGATGACTGTCTGAATTCCAGATAAAATTTTGGTCTGAGTAGTTTAAATGTGGTCGAGGTTCTGTAGACGTGTCCCCCCCCCAAAAAACATACACACACATAAATACTTAAGACAGCTAGTGGAAGTAAATACCCAGAATTGTGCCAAAAAATTGAACATCTGGTTTTCTATTAGAGTGTATCCTCAGTGCCTCTCTTAATGTTCGTACTCATAAGAAAGTTGGGATCTTCCTGCATAATCTTCTCTTTCAGGAACTCGACTGCTTTTACAATCTCTGATATACCTTTGTTGATTAGTTCAGATTTTTTCTGCTCTTCATTTTTCATTTCTTCTTCTTCAAAAACATCTTTATTGTAGTCCAGTAGTTCTTCTAACCCCTTATTTTTAAATTCTTCCTGATGGGAATGAATATGTTTTTAATTTCTTCCTGTTCTATATCAAGAAATCCCTCACCTCCAATAATGTTTGAAAGTTTAATCATTTCTTCCAACAGTTCTTCAAAGTTGACTTCTTCATTTCAGTCCATGACTGTTTGACTCTTTCAGTACCTGCTAGTATTGTGTATTCAGACCAACATTGGCAACATTTTTATCTGGAAATTTTTCAATTTTATCAAAAAGATTTGCCAAGCTTCTCATCAGATTTATTTAATGTCGAAATTGATCCCTTGGTCCAGTGGCTCTAATATTGATGTTGCAATTGGAAGAAGAAACACAAGTTTTTCATTTAGATTGCAATCGAAAAGTGACACTAGGTGACTTGGAGCATTGTCTAAGATAAGGACCACCTTGAATGATAAATTCTTATTTTTCAGGTCCTTCAACTTCAGGCAAAACAATGCTCTAACAAGTTACTAAACAGTGAGCCAGTCATACATGCTTTTCTATTCATTTGCCAGTAAATGGGAAGAGAGGATTTACTTTTGCTTTTCAAAGCCCTTGGGTTTTCTGAACAATACTCTAATAAAGAATTTCATTTATAATCATCAGAAGCATTACTACAAAATAGGAGAGTGATTCTGTCCTTTGACACTTTAAATCCATGTTCAACTCGTTCTTCTTTGGATAAATATGTCCTGTCAGGCATTTTTTTTCAATAGAGTCCAGTTTCAACACAGTTAAAAATAGGATCTACCATGTATCCTCCTCCTATTATATTTTTCAATTCTGGTAAAAATTTTTCTATTGCTCTATAGCAATCTCACCAGCAACTTTAATATTGTGCAGATTTGCTCTTTTTAAAAAAAATTCTATCTAACCATTTGCACTAGCCACGTGAGACTTTGTGATGATAAATACATTTGGCCTTGCACGTGATCGTATTACAACTGAGAGGCACATTTCTATTTCTTGAATGTTTGGTCTTTGATCCAAACATTCAATTACTGTTGCGATTTTTTCAATATGCTTATCATGTCAACTAACAAAAGTGCATGTTGCACTTGCAGAGTTTGTTGCCAACCTAATGCTTGCTTTAATTTTGTCCTCACACTTTTTAATTGTTTGTATCTGTGATTCATTGCACTCATATTCTTTAGCTAAAGATGTGTATGTTCTTCCTTTCTCTATTTCCCCCAAAATAATCATTTTCACATGCAGTGATAGAATTTTTCTGTGTGTTTTTCTTCCCGTAATCACTTTTAGATGTAGAGGCACGCTTTGAAGCCGTTATGGTTGCTATTGAATTAAAATATAAATTCACTCAATGTCAAAACACACACGATGAAGTCAATTTTCACTCAACTCGGTAACTCACACTGACATTGTCACCAGCAAAGACTCAAGCCAACTAAGGGGTCATTCAAGTATTATATCATGCTGTTTCTGAGAACTGGTGTGTTGAAAGATACATAATGAAAAATATATTGTAGTAATAAAAAATTAGGTACAATGTAGAGGGGGCTAAATGTTGACTGATCGCGAAACTGCAAAGTGCCACACAACAGCTATCTCTGATTAACAGTCACTTAGAATAAAATCGATGATACTATAAATTGCACTAAAGCAACTAACTGGTTGTAGGGCGACTCACATTTTTCTGTTCAAACAGAAATTTTTGAAGGTCACCACCATAAAACAGTAAAAACAATTTGCATGTCCTGGTTTATTGGGCTTTTCTGTTAGTGCAGTCTAATTATAATGGGGTAGTAAACTCGATCTTATTGCATTTGCAGTAATACTGACGGCTGGAATCCTGTGGGTTTTTACGTTATTATTGTGAAATATGTTTCCTCCTTCCATGAAATCTTCAATCATACATAAAACATAAATATGTTTTCGGAATGTTCTCTTCATTCCTATTTTTTAAGGCGCCTCTGTAGCCAGGTGGGAAGGAGCAGCAGTGCATAGCACTTGCTTCTTGATTAGTCCTGGGTTCGAGCCCGTCACCACCAAATATGGAGGATGCGGAAAGGTCAGGGAATGACCACCGCATATCCCGGAGCAATATGGCCTTAGCTGCTAATGCTCCTAAAAAAAAAAATAAAAAAAAAAAAAAAATAATCCTATTTTTTAAGCTTTTTACTTTTTACTCTGTATCTCATTTGTGCAATTTCTGCATGCCGTGTTCGTCATTATTGTTTATCTTTTTTTTACTCTAATAAATTTAAAAAAAAGTCAGTAAACAGAAATATCAATTAGTATTTATATATTACATTACTATATTTACTGTAATATTTATTTATTGATTAGAAATTTAAGATGTTTAAACTGTGTTAGTAATTTGATTGGGTTCTAACTTTTTTTTTTGTGTTTTTCTTACTAGACTGAAAATTTTTTTGAGTGCTCTGCCCCATCCCTATTTTTGCTATAAGCCCTGTTGTTTTTAATGGTCGAAATACCATAATGCAGAGATTTTTATGAAACACGTGTACCACGTGTGAGCAGTTTTAAAGTGCACTAGGACTTTATGATTATCTTGTATAACATTAGAAAATTTTTGTAAATCAAATGTTTTATTTCTTTGATATGATTTGTATAATAACCATTTTAAAGAAGGCTGTTGTATTTAGGCCTGCTTAGCATTAGCATTAGTAGAGGCATTTGATGCAAGAAAGCAAGCTTATGCAGCATCAGCCAAAAAAAAAATAATAATAAATAAATAAAAAATAACCCCTCTGTTCGTTCGAAATACCTGTCCAGCTGAGCCTTAAACTTCTTTAGGCTATCAACCTCCACTACAAGGGATGGAAGTCTGTTCCACCAACCAACCACCCACTGGCTAAAGGCAAATTTTCGCACGTCTATCCTACATCTGTCTTTCCTCAATTTGAATTTATGCCCTCTTTCATTCTCTACCACTGTCAGTGTAGTACCACAGAGTTGATACGCTGCTCTGGGGTTCCTGTTTCCCATATGTAGTACTTTACATTTGTCAATGTTAAACATCATTTGCCACCCCTCAGCCCATCTGCTCAACCTTTCCAGATCCTGTTGCAGCAGCATAGTGTCAGTAGTGTCCTTGACAACCCTGCCAACCTTCGTATCATCTGCAAACTTGGACTTTAAGCTTGATATACCATCAATATCATTTATAAATACAGAAAACAATAATGGACCCAATACTGAACCCTGAGGGACTCCGCTAATAACATTAGTCCACGATGAGCAGTGTCCATTGATTACCACTCTCTGTCTTCTCCCCCTCAACCACCCCTTTATCCATAGCAGCAATTTGCCTCCAATGTCACACTGCTCCAATTTGTGCAGCAGTCTTCCATGTGCAACAGTATCAAAAGCCTTTCTAAGATCCAAGTATATAATATCAAAGTTATTCCCTGCATCCAGTTCTTTTGTGACTGCATCATAGTATCCAATCAAATTGGTCAGGCAAGACTTCCCCCTTAACAAAACCATGCTGTGTCCGAGCTATAACTGAAGTCTTGTCTAGATGGTCCTGCAGTGCTTCTTTAACCAGTTCCTCCATTAATTTTCCTGGAACAGAAGTTAAACTCACAGGTCTATAATTACTTGTGTCAGCCTTTGATCCTCCTTTGTGAATTGGGGTCACATTTGCACATCTCCAGTCCATGGGTACCTCCTCTGAGACCAAGGAAGCTCTCATAATTATGGCTAAGGGTTTGCTTACTTCCTTTGCTGCCTCCTTTAATATAACTGGATAGATCCCATTCACCCCAGGTGCATTTCTTGTGTTTATCTTCAACAATTTCTCCTCCACTTTACTCTCAGTTATTACAAAATCATCTAGCTTACTGCCAGAGTTGAATACACCTCTGGCATTCCCCTCGCTGAATAACTCCTCATGTGTAAATGTCGATGCAAAATATTCATTTAGTTTGTTAGCTACCTGAGCAGGATCATCAACAGTTGACCCATCGATATCAAGTGGACCAATCTGATTCATCCCCTTCCTTCTAGAGTTTACATAAGTAAAGAACTTTTTGCTGTTTTTCTTTGCATCCGTTGCCAAATATTTCTCGTAATCTGCCTTCGCCTGCCTAACCTCCTTTGTAACTTGGTTACAGATCAACTTGGATCTATCATAGGCTTCTGTGTCACGTGTTAATTTGTATGTATCCCATGCATTTTTCTTCTCTGCCATATGTCTCATTAGTTCATCTGACATCCATTTAGGCCTAAACCTTGAACAATATTTCTTAGTTGGTATGTAAAGCCTAGTAGCTTCCAAGATGATAAGTTCTTTGAATGCTTCCCATTTTGAATTTGCTGTTGGTAACATCGTCAGTTGGTCCCACTGTATAGAATTTAAATACTGTCTCAGTCCATTGTAGTCGCCTTTACGAAAGCAATAACCCTTCCCTTTACCCCTAATGGTAGTTACCTCTTTGAGTAAAACCTACTTCAGCACACTGTGATCACTGCCACCTAGTGGTTCATTTATCTGCAGATTCTTAATGCATGAAGAATCACTACTGATAATCAAATCAAGAGTATTACTCCCTCTAGTTGCCTCCCGAACATGCTGATGTAGAAAACAATCATCCAATAAATCTACAAAAGCCTTGCTAGTGTGTGAGTAACTAGCCCCGAAATTCCAGTCAATATCTGGGAAATTAAAATCCCCCATTATAAGACTCTCTGATTTACTGGCCCACTCTATTTCCCTGTACAGTTTCTTATTATACTAATCAGAGTCATTAGGCCTATAGCACACTCCTACTCTCAATTTTGATCTTCCAATGCTTTTGTCACACCAAACTGACTCGACACTGCACTGTCCAGCGATGTTGACTGGCTTGACTTTCTTGGATTTTATGTATTTCTTAACTAATAGCGTAACCCCTCCTCCCTTCCTATCCTGTCTATCCTTTCTGTAGATTGTACTCCCCAAATTCCAGTTCTGCCTTCCTTATATCTTGGGATTTCAGAGACATGTGACACCACATCTCTGAAATCCGAACAATTTCTGCCTTTTATGAGCAATGCCTCAAATTCATCAAATTTATTTACTAAACTCCTAGCATTGGTGTACACGCAAGTATACATGCACCTGTTCTTTTTCTTAGCTACCCTTACACAACCCATGTGTTTACTTGTATCCCAATGATTCCCAGCAGTCTCTGAAATATCCTGCATCTTATTTTCCAGGCTGCGGCTCATTCCAATAGAAGCAGTGCAAGAATCACTTTCACCTCTGCCAGTGGCTACTGTTAATATATTAGTCCTTGTATCCCCCCAATCTAGCAGTTTTCCGACCCACCTAACACTGCCTCGATAACATCAGCAAACATTCTTGCACCCTTCCTATTTAAGTGTATCCCATCCCTGTAGAAGCAGTCTCTCTTGTTAACAAGTACAGACCAGGCTGAAAAAAATTCTACCCCTTGAGCCTTGCACAATCTTTCGAGGGCCGAATTGATCGACAGGGCTCTCATCATATACTCCCTCCTATCGTGCCTGTGCAGAATTGCAGACACTTTCAAATTCAACCCTAATTCATGGCTTTTTTTCAACAGTGACCTGTACATGTTAAGTAATTCCGCCGGTCTCCTACTCTTAATATCATTAGTGCCAACGTGTTTATTTTCAATACTTATGTACTTATTTTCAATTTCAGAAAAGCTGTGAAGTTTTTGATGAATTTTTGTTTGTGTTTGTGTATTTTTCTTTTTTAATTTATTATTGTTTTATATTTTATTTAATGTTACAGTTTTTATTACACTGGTCAAGTAGTTGGGTTTTGTTTTTAAATGAGACTAGTAGTTCAGAAATTTATATTTAATTTCCTGATATGTGAGAGTAGATAGTTGTTGCTACTTATAATTTTTGGTGCCAAAACCTGATGTACAAATAAGCATTGCTTTGTGAAATATAAATGCTTTATTCAACCTGAATGTAATTAGAACTGTCAGTAGTATTGTAATTATTTTTTTAGAATTGTACCAATTATAGTACTAATGTATCTCCATTAAATGAGTGTAGTTAGTGTTAATATACAGCAGTCATCAGCAGGAATATATGAATGGTGTCACCATTCAGTATATGAGCATGGCTCCGAAACTGAAACTTCCAAATTTTGGGGGAACAGTGAAACTTCCTTTAACGGACACCTCATGTTGTGGACACAGGCTTGGGTCCTAGCCATAAGTATATGAAATTATGTTAAGTGACCTCTCCAAAGTGAACACTTTTTTTAATTGTCCTTTTTGATTTTTCATTCTCTCTCTCTCTCTGCAGTGGACTTATAAATTTTTTTTGAGGGCAACATTTGGAACAAACACGTTCATTGTTTACTGACACACATACGTGTTTTTATAGGTTTTCATTTAGTCACAAAAGCAAGTGAACGTCATTACAATAACGGTAATACTAATTACAATTCTGATAACTACAGTTTACTTATGGAATAATTGCAGAATATGGTGGCTGCTGCAGATATAAGATTTACAAAATTTATTTTGATTGCTTGAAGCATTTACACTGGCATGTTCATCACCAGCCAAGTCAATAAAATTGTAAACCTGAGAGAGAAAGGGGAGAGTTTTAGAGTAAATGTGAGAATACAGTTGTAATACTGTATAATGCATTTCTTTAAAAAAATTAACAATTTTCAAATGGACACTAAATTCATTTGCATTAGAGTTCTCTACAAATGAATGCTACATAAATAAAAACTGTCTGTCAAACTTAATCAGACAATTTGAAACTGCTCCTTAGCCTATCACCACTAAACATATCGCATGAATAGATCTTCAATACATAAAAATCTGACTCACATGTCACATTACTACCATCTGTCTATCCTGTAAGGCCCAGTTTTGTTTCCTTAGAGTGGGTGTTGTTTGTTACAGTACTCTAGTAAATTTCAAGTGAACAGATTCTGGATGATTGTGAAATTCTGTGTAGAGTTCCAGGCCCAGGTTACTGAGGTTACTGCTACTCATATGCAGTACTTTGCATTTGTCAATGTTAAACTTCAGTTGCCACTTTTCAGCCCATCTGCCCAAATTTTCTAGATCCTGTTGCAGCAGCAGCAGCATACTGTCATTACTGTTATAAACAACCCTCCCAACCTTTGTATCATCTCCAAACTTTGACATTATGCTTGATATACCTTCATCAATATCATTGGTAAATACAAAAAACAACATTGGGCCCAACACCGAACCATGGGGACACCACTAATAACATTAGTCCACGTAGAGTAGTATCCATTGATTACCACTCTGTCTTTTCCAACTCAACTTGGCAGCAACTTGCCCTTAGTGACATACTGCTTCAATTTGTATAGTATTCTTCCATGTGCAACAATTACAAAAGCTTTCCTGAAATCCAATTATATGATATCAAAATTATTTTTTGCATACAGTTCCTTTATGACCATGCCATAGTACCTAATCAGATTCGTCAGACACGACTTCCCCTAACAAACCTCTGCTGTGTCTGAATTATTACCGCTGTCTTGCATAGATGATTCTACAATGCTTCTTTAACCAGTGACTCCATTATTTTCCCTGGAACAGAAGTGAAATTAACAGGCCTGTAATTACTCGTGTCACCCTTTGATTCTCCTTTGTGAATTAGAGATACATTTGCACATCTCCAGCCCTTGGGGACTTCCCCTGAGTCCAAGGATGCTCTCATAATTATGGCTAAGGGTTTTCATACTTTCCTTTCCACCTCCTTTAATATAACTGGATAGATCCCACTGCCCAGCTGCCTTTCTTATGTTTCACTTCAACAATTTCTCCTCCACTTTGCTCTCAATTATTATAAAATCATTTTACTACCTGTTACAGTTTGATAAACATCTGGCATTCTCCTCCTAGAATAACTCCTCATGTGTGAATGTCGATGCAAAATACTCATTTAGTTTGGCAGCTATCTGAGAATGAACATCTATAGTCAAACCATTGATATCAAGTGGACCAATCTGATGCATCCTCTTCCTTTTAGAGTTTGTATAAGTAAAGAAATTTGTTTTTCTTTGCATCCATTGCCAAATCTTTCTCATAATCTGCCTTTGCTTGTGTTACCTCCTTTGTGACTTGATTACAGACTAGTTTATTATACCATGGGCTTCTCTGTCACCAGATAATTTATATGCAATCCATTAATCTCATTAGTTCATCTGACCTCAATTTGGGCCTAAACATAGAACAGTATTTCTTTGTTGGAACAAAAAGTCTAGTAGCTTCCAAGATTACTTCCTTGAATGCTTCCCATTTAGAATTTGCTTTTGGTAACATCATCAGTTGGTCCCACTCTATAGAACTTAAAAAATCTGTGAGACCACTGTAGTCACCTTTACAAAAGCAAAAACCCTTCCCTTTATCCCTGATGGTAGTTAGTCTTTAAGTAAATCCCATATCAGGACACTGATGATTTGTAAATTCTTAATGCATGAATAATCACTGCTGATAATCAGATCAAGAGTGTTACTCCTTCTTGTTGTCTCTCTAACATACTGCTGCTGGAAACAATCATCCAATAAATCCACAAAAGCTTTGCTAATGTGCGAGTGACCAATCCACAAGTTTCAGTAAATATCTGGGAAGTTAAAATCCCCCATTGTAAGACATTCTGATTTACCGGCCCACTGTATTTCTGTGTATAATTGTTCATTGTTCTCTTCAGAGTCATTAGGTCTATAACAAATTCCTACCCTCGTTTTTGCTTTCCCATTGCTTATTTCACACCAAACAGACTGAACATTGCACTGTCCATGTATGGCAATTGGATGCACTTCCTTAGATTTTGTGTTTCTTAAGTAACAGCATAACCCCTCCTCCCTTCCTATCCTGTCTATCCTTTCTGTAGACATTGTACTCCCCAAATTCCAATTCTGCATTCCTTATATCTCTGTGACACCACATCTCTGATATCCCAACAATTTTCGCATTTTTTGTCTTCACCAGACTTTAAAGTCATCAGATTTATTTACTATACTCCTAGGATTGGTTTACATGCAAGTATACATGCACTTATTCGTACTCTTAGTTACTCTAATGCACCCCATGTATTTATTTATTTTATGACTCCTAGCAGTTCCTGAAACCCCCAGCAACTTGATTTCTGGGCTGCTGCTCATTCCAATAGAAGCAGTGCAAGAATCATATCCACTTCTGCCTGTGGCTACTGTTAATCTATTAATCTGTGAATATCCCCAAGCTAGCAGTTTTCTGACCCACCTAACATAAGTTGTTCAAAACTTTGCAAAAGCGTTGATATACTACAAGCTATAACCTGGATTAGTGCAGCATGGAATGCAGTGAGCCCCTCTACATTTAAAGATTGCTTCCACAAACTAGGATTTGAGTTGAGTGTTTGTGTGATGGTGGCTTTGCAGTTGCTGCTGATTTATCTGTACTTATTGGCTTGCTGTGGACACTAGGAAATCCTTCACTGAGCAGTGATGAATTCTGTAGATTCTTAGACTAATGTGGTAGTAGAAGGCATAATCGCTGAGGTAAAGGACATTGTAAGTGAATTTGTGAATGCGGAGCATGATGAAGAACCTGAAAAGGATGAATAGTAGTGTGATCCTAAATTAAAAAATATACTGATGCATTAGATTACTTAAACAGATTATTTTTTGCTCTGTGAGCAAAAAATAAATATGGAGTAAAACTAGAGAATGATCTAATTTTACATAATGACATGAAATAATCCAGCAAACAAAGCAATTCATATTAATTTTTTTCTAAAAGTTAATGATTTCTTATAATAAATGACACACATAAAAATTCATTATTAAAAATTAATTATGCATTATTTATTAACAGTTAATTGAATCACAAATGTATGATGATAAGTAATGAAAAAGCCTGTAAGTTTGTGTTAAATAACCAGTTGCAGTGAACTTCATTTTTCCAAATTATTGAAACTGACTAGATGTACACTGAGCTCAGCAAAGTGGTCACCTCAATAATGAATGCTTTCTTTTGTCCCAGTGGTGTCTGCTATAGAGAGGTTTCACTATATTAGCTTTGGAGCTATAAACCTTTATTAGGGTTGCCCACTTTTGTTTCTTCCTCATTATAAAAGTTACTGTCAGTGCTCCTGGAAGTACGCTTTAAAAAATTAACATGTGATGTCACATGTAATATGAAATGTATCAGCGAAGGCTTTTAAGACATTTCAGTATTAAATATGTTAAAATATTTTCAGTGAAGATTTTTGAAGGAGAGGAGGTAATTATCATGTCAGATGAAGGCAGTGCTGATGAAGATGAAGAAGTTGAAATGTCAATGAAAAATCATCAGGAGGGTGTGGTATGTATTTTTTTAGAAGCTAGGCATAGTTGTACTTATGTGCATGAGTTTTAATGAATACCAAACCACAGGGCTAAGTTCCTATAAAAAAGACAGGAAGCTAATGAGAAATGCTTTTTCTGTTTCTGTTATCGGTATTCATTTAAGTTAAGATTAAACTTTTTGAAGACTAAATGATCAAGGCATAATACGTTATAGGTTGGGATTAACTATATAATAACGGTGTAAATACACCATAGTTTACCCTTAAGTTTAACTACATACGTAGTGTAATGGCATCGTTTAGATTTTATCTCATATTGTGGCTACCTTCACAATGAGATGCCAGGTATTGCACTACTTCAGATAAATAACGCTTCTCTAGTAGAGGAGACTACTGTTATTTATTCTCAGTGGGCACCACCACCCAGGCGCGTTTCGGAGCTAGTGGGCTCACTCATCAGTGGGCAGGCAGGTACCCTGGTAATGCAGACATGCCATTACAGTTGTGAAGTTAATTCCACAATATGAGAGATGCCAAATTGAGAAGATAATGATAATATTTTGAAGGCTAAATGCTCAAGGCATAATATGTTATGGGTTGGGATTGACTATATAATATCAGTGTAAATACACCATAGTTTACCCATAAGTTTAACTACATACATAGTGTAATGGCATCATTTAGATTTTCTCTCATATTGTGGCTACCTTCACAATGCCAGGTATTGCACTACTTCAAATAAATAATGCTTCTCTAATAGAGGAGACTACTGTTATTTATTCTCTGTGGGCATCATATATCAGGTTATTTAATTGAAGTAGTGCAATACCTGACCCACCTAACATAATACCTGGTATCTTGTTATGAAGGCAGCCACAATATGAGATAAATCTAAACAATGCCGTTACACTACATATGTTGTTAAACTTATGGGTAAACTATGGTGTATTTACACTGATATTATATAGTTAATTCCAATCCATAACGTATTATCCCTTGAGCATTTAGTCTTCAAAATATTATCATTATCTTCACCATTTGGCCTCTCTCATATTGTGGAATTAACTTCGCAATTGTGATGATGGCATGTCTGCCATTGCCAGGGTACCTGCTCGCCCACTGATGAGTGAGCCAACAAGCTCCGAAACGCGTCTGGGTGGTGGTGCCCACAGAGAATAAATAACAGTAGTCTCCTCTATTAAGCATTATTTATTTGAAGTAGTGCAATACCTGGTATCTCGTTGTGAAGGTAGCCACAATATGAGATAAAATCTAAAAATGGTATGCTCATAAGTTTAAGTACACACATAGTGTAACAATGCCATTACACTACGTGTGTAGTTAAACTATGGTGTATTTACACTGTTATTATATAGTTAAGATTAAAATATTATAATTTCCATTTTAAAAAATTCTCTCTAACTGAAACATGTATTGCTTGATTTGGGTCTCTATACATTGCGGGTCAGGAGTTACAGTTACTTCCTTTTATTAACTGTATTAATTAAAATAAGATACAAAATCAACTTCAAAATTTCAAATACAGTAACAGCTTTGTTATCCATCATTCAGATAACTGGAGAACTTTAGTAAATGGTTTATTAGAACACGTGTCACTAATTACATTATTCTTTTCTGTGGTCACTGTAGAGGAAACATCTTTGCAGTCCATATCACCCTTTTTTTTTTTTTTTTTTTTTACAATTAATAAAATTTCAAATATTGTAACATGTTTTATTAACAATCTTCAAATGGACATTCACATTTCATACTTTTCATTGAATTCACCTTTCCTCACATTACAAAATGTGAAGAAAGGTAAATTCAATATAACGTATGATTCAATTTTTTAAAATGTCACATGCCAAATTAAGTTAATTTAGAAAAATGCAAAACTAAAATAATTACCACATTGTGAAGCCTGATATATTAAAAGTTTGCTATTATGATTTCGTCAGTCTAGTTGACTTGTGAGAATTTAATACTGTAGGTATTTGCATTTTTGGAGCCACACATTCTATATCAACATGTACTGGCATTATTGATCAAGAGAACAAATGAATGTTTAAATCAAACTGATGTTACAGTACTCCATAGTAATTAATATTTTAATAAATACGACTCAATTTTAATTGTTTTAACTGTCCTATAGACAATATGGTTCATATGTCCAAATACCAATTTACAAATGTTATCCAGTTGGTTTTGGATATGTACTAATATTTACATATTAATTCACATATTAGTAGGTATTCAAAACTAATAAAACATTTGTTTTATTATTGGTATCCATTGGTTTTGCCTAGGTTGATGGTATGCTCTGAAAACTGGAATGTTCTTCACCTTGTGCATGCCAGATAACAAAGCTTTTACTGTAAGTATATTGTCATATTTACATAGTTTACAATAATTATGTAATTTTATTGTGGGCACTACTGTTTCTTAGTTAGAATTTTGACAAAAGAATTTTATGGCAAAGACATTTAAATTATGATCTTTAAATAAAATGTGTAAGTCAAAAAAAAGATGTGAAGGTATTTAGAAACAATATTTTGCAGTGTTCCAGTATTCCCTATTGAATTAATTGTTGAATTGTTTTTTTTTTTTTTTTTTTGAAGTTTTCATTTTGAAGAAAATCAAAAACTTCAAAATCATTTGAAGTTTTTGATTTTGCATATTAATTTGTGCTTTATAAATAGATTAAATAGGCTTAGTGGCATTCGTTAGCTTATTTTTTAAACTTAGCTAGAGATTTTGTAAGTTACAACTCGCTACTCCTACCGCTATTGTAGCAATGTTTTTGGTGGGAATATTGTAGTGTAACCAGTAGCTCGGAAGAATAGTAAGGTTTAAATTGTAATAAGTATTTTGAAGGGTTTAATCACTTCAACGTATTAATTTGTGTTTTACAATAAGATTAAATAGGCTTAGTAGCGTTCGTTAGTGTATTTTTTTAAATTTAGCTAGTGACTTCGTAAGTTACAACTCGCCACTATTACCACTATCGTATTGATGTTTTGGCTGGAATATCGTAATGTAGAAGAATAATAGGGTTTTAATTGTAATAAGTATTTTGAAGGCTTTAATCACTTTTTGGGCATATATCTTTTGTATTTAGCTAAGGATATAACTAATTTAGCATTGTGATCATTACAGTATGGTATACCTCGATAACATATCTTAAATTTGATAGCTATGGTATAATTTAAAACTATATAGCGGGATACATATTATTGCATTGCTTAGTATTAGTATTGTTTAGTCAAATATAGTATAGTTAATTAATCAAATAAATTTATTAACTTTATTACATTAATTTTCATTGTTAATTAATTAACTAAATTGTATTTCAACGGAAATCATGCCCCAGACTAGAGCAGCAAAGCAACATGCACAAAGTAGTGGGAGTGCTGTGGCTCAGGGGATATCTGAAAGGGGATGATTCTCCAGTGCATCACAGCCTAAAGAAATGTGCAATGTGAAATGTTTGCAGACTTTACTGGGATGGGACATGATATTGTCAAGGGGATGTCTTTGTGTGTGCTCGATGTAAGCAGTGTGAAGAAGTTAAACGCCAAGTCAGCGTTGTTATGGACCTTTATGTGAGGAGCTTGAAGGACAGGGTACATGCCCTCGAAGGACTTAAATTGGGGGACCCATCAGCTGCCCACATCTATGCCAGATCTTGCACTTGATCATTAGGCAACACAGTGGTAACCTTCAGGGCTGAATGTGCTGGTCCCACAGGAGCTAGTTATTGTTGGTGACTCTATTGTCAGAGAGACGGGAAATATTGTGCAAAATGGATAGGTGGAATAGGACCATGATATGTCTGCCAGGGGCAAAAGTTGATCACGTTGTAGAGCAAATATCAACTTTTAAGGGCACAAAGGGTGATATTATTGTACACGTTGGCACATGACATTAAGAGTAAGAGATCTACTTACTTAACAAGTACAGGTCAAAGTTGAAAAAAAAAAAAAAAAAAAAGTATGCAGTTCTGCCCATACATGATAAGGAAGGAGTATATGATGTCAATCAATTCGGCCATGGAGAGATTGTGCAAGGCTCGTGGGGTAGAGTTTTTTCTTTGCGTGGTCTGTGCTTGGTAACAGGAGAGATTGTTTCTATGGTGTTAGGATACACTTAAATAGAAAGCATGCAAGAATATTTGCTGATGCTATCGAGGCAGTGTTTAGGTGGGTTGGAAAACTGCTAGCTTGGGGTGGGGGATTCACAAACTAATAGAGTAACGGTAGCCACAGGCAGAGGTGAAAGTGATTCTTGCACTGCTTCTATTAGAATGAGCAGAAGCCTGCAAAGCGAGGTACTGGGGATTTCAAGGGCTGCTGGGAGTCATCATGGAACAAGTAAATACATTGGTTGTGTTAGGATAACTAAGAGTAAGAATACGTTTATATATACTTGCATGTATACCAATGCTAGGAGTATAGTAAACAAATTTGATGAATTTCTAATGCTGGTCAAGACATCAAAAGTGGATATTGTTAAGATCTCAGAGACGTGGTGCCACACGGATATAAGCAGTGCAGAATTGGAATTTGGGGAGTACAATGTTTACAGAGAGGATAGACAGGGCAGGAAGGGAGGAGAGGTTATGCTGTTAGTTAAGAAACACACAAAATCTGACGAAGTGCATCCAATTGACGTTGGTTGACAATGCAATGTTGAGTCAGTGTGGTGTGACATAAATCCAATGGCGGATTAAGGATAGTTGGTGCCCCTAGGCAAATTATATTTGGGCCCCCCCCCTCCCCCCACAAAAAAAATAATAAAAACAAAAAAAAGAATAAATAAAAGTTAGGTGGCAAATAAATGAAATTTTGTACTTTTGAATTTTTTGCTTAAATTTTCGCTTAAATTAATCAAGATTTTTATGATATTTATTGAAAACATTAATCTATTTTAGAACACTATAGGAAAATGTATTGGTTTGGGGCCACTAGGCACGTGCCTCATTGCCTTAATGGGTAATCCACCACTGAATAAATCTGATGAGTATAATGAGCAATTGTGCAGAGAAATAGAGTGGGCCAGTAAATCAGGTCTTATAATGGCAGATTTTATAACATTTAAGATATTGACTGGAACTTGTGCATTGATCACTCACTCATCAGCAAGACTTTTGTGGATTTATTGGATGACTGTTTTCTACAGCAACATGTTTGAGAGGCAACCAGAGGGTGTAATACTCTTATTCTGATAATCAGCAGTGATTCTTCATGCATTAAGAATCTGCAGATAACGGAACCACTAGGCGGCACTGATCACAGGGTACTGATGTGGGATTTACTTAAAGATGTAACTACCATCAGGGTAAAGAGAAGGGTTTTAAAACTAGAATTTAAAACTCTTGAGACTACAGTGGTCTCAAGAGTTTTAAATTCTATACAGTGGGATCGACTGATGATGATGTTACCAATGGTAAGTTCTAAACGGTTAGCCTTCAGGAACTTAATCTTGGAGGGTGCTAAGCTTTTCATACCAATTAAGAAATGTTGTTCAAGGTTTAGGCCTAAGTGGATATCAGATGAATTAATGCGGCTTGTGGCCGAGAAGAAAAATGCATGGGATGCTTATAAATTATCAGGCGACACAGAAGCCTATGGCAGACATAAGCTAGTCTGTAACCAAAGTCCCAAAGGAGGATAGGTAGGTAAATGCAGATTACGAGAAATCTTTGGGGAAATCTCTGATTACGAGAAATCAGAGAGTTCTTTACTTATAAACTCTAAAAGGATAGGGATGAATCAGATTGGTCCACTTAACAAAGATGATTTGACTTTTGATGTTCATGTTCAAGTAACTGATAATCTGAATGAGTATTTTGCATCTACATTCACACATGAGGAGTTATTCAAGGAGGGGAATGCCAGAAGTTTATCAAACTCTAACAGGGAGCTAAGTGATTTTGTAATAACTGAGAGCAAAGTGGAGGAGATATTGTTGAAGTTAATAAGGAAGGCACCTGGGTGGATGGGATCTGTCCAGTTACATTAAAGTTGGTGGCAAAGGAAGCAAGCAAATCCTTAGTCATAATTATGAGAGCATCCTTGGACTCAGGGGAAGACCCCTACGGAGTGGAGATGTGCATATGTATTCACATTTCACAGAGGGGGGGAAATCTAAGGGTGACACGAGTAATTACAGACCAGTTAGTTTAATTTATGTTACAGGGAAAATAATGGAGTCACTGGTTAAAGATGCATTGCTGGATCATCTAGACAAGACTGCAGTAATAATTCAGACACAGCAGGGGTTTGTTAAGGGAAAGTCTTGTCTGACAAATTTGTGGATATTATGACGAGGTTATAAAGGAACTGGATGCAAAATTTTGACATCATATACAGAATAACTCCCTGACTTACAGAAATTCGACTTTATGTAAGTTTTTGCTGGCCAGTGCAAATTAAAAATTCGTGGAAATGTATTCTTCATCCCTTAGGAATAAATGGAGGTATCGCAAAAATATCGTAAAGTGAACCTAATAACATTGGGTTATTGTTGATGAGAGGGTGCTGACTCTCTTTAAAAATTGCAGCTGTGAATTACAGGCTCCGAAAAAGCGATAAGTGTTTGCCTTTTTATTTACCTAATTGTTATTTCATATTGTACTTTATATGTAGTCTTATAGTTATAGTTACTCATTTTTATTTTTAATTTAGATAGAGTTTTTGTAGATTACTACTTAATATACGTAAAACCATTATTTCGTTCGAATCTTGCAGCAATTGTTTTTGTATAGAGTAGTAGGGAATTCAAATTTTTAATTGTGGTAACTAGGTAGCTCTAACGTATAATTATATAGCGTAATAAGCATTACTGCATATCATGACCCAGACTAGAGCAGCAAAGCAACGGACACAAAGTGGCACGAGTGCTGTGACTGGGGAGGGGGGACTAAGAGGAGGGGGCGACTCTCCAACGCATCACAGCCTAAAAAATAATGTGCAACTTGTGAAATGTTTGCTGAACTCTCTGGAACAGAACATGATCTAGCCAGGGAGGATGTCTTTGTGTGCCAGGTGCAGAGAGTGTCTAGAAATTAGGCATCAACTCAGCATTCTACTGGGCGTCTATGAGAGCTTGAGGTGTAGGGTAGATGCCCTCGAAGAAATTAATATGAGGGGCCCGTCAAGCTCTCAGCTGCCCAACTCAATGGCAGAGCTCACTCCTGGGCATCAGGCAACACTGCAGCAACCTCCAAGGCAGAATGCGCTGGTGACAAAGGAACTATTTATTGTTGGTGACTCTATTGTCAGGGAGACGGGGAATATATTGTGTAAAAAGGATAGATGAAACAGGACTCGGGTATGTCTGCAAGGGGCAAAAGTTGATGACGTTGTAAAGCATATATCATCTTTTAAGGGCACAAAAGGTGATATTGTTGTACATGTTGGCACCAGTGACATTAAGAGTAGGAGATCTGCAGATTTATTTAACAAGTACAGGTCAATGTTGCAAAAAAGTCGTGAGGCAGGGTTAAATTTGAAAGTGTCTGCAATTCGGCCCAGACATGATAGGAGGGAGTACATGATGAGAGCCTTGTCAATCAATTCGGCTCTGGAAGAAATGTGCAAGGCTCAAGGGGTAGAATTTTTTTCAGCCTGGTGCTTCTCAACAGGAGAGACTGCTTCTACAGGGATGGGATACACTTAAATAGAAAGTGTGCAAGAATATTTGCTGATGCTATCGAGGCAGTGTTAGGAGGGTCGGAAAACTGTTAACTTGGGGGGGGGGATTCACAGACTAAAAGGTTAAAAGAAGCCGCAGGTAGATGTGAAGGTGATTCTTGCACAACTACTATTAGAATAAGTAGCAACCTAGAGCGAAGGGTGCTGGGGGTTTCAGAGTCTGATGGCAGTCATCGTGAAACAGGTGGGTATATGGGATGTGTTAGGGTAACTAGGAATAGGTGCATGTATACCAATGCTAGAAGAATAGTAGTAAATAAATTTGATGGATTTGAAGTGCTGGTCAAGACATCAAAGCGGATATTGTTGGAATATCAGAGACATGGTGTCACACTGATATAAGGAATGCAGAATTGGAATTTTTGGGGAGTACAGACAGGATAGGAAGGGAGGAGGTGTCATGCTGTTAATTTAGAAAACATAAAATCAAAAGAAGTGCATCCAGTTGATATAGATGAACAGTGCACTGTTAAGTCAATTTGGTGTGACATAAGCACTACAAAAGCAAAAATAAGAATAGGAGTACAATGAACAATTCTACAGAGAAATAGTGTGCTAGTAAATCAGAATGTCTTATAATGGGGGATTTTAACTTCCCAGATATTGACTGAAACTTGTAGATTGGCCATTCGCACACTAGTAAGACTTTTGTAGATTTATTGGCAGCATGTTCAAGAGGCAACCAGAGGGTAATACTCTTGATCTGGTTATCAGCAGTGATCATTTGTGTATTAAGAATTTGCTGATAAAGGAACCACTAGGTGGCAGTGATCACAGTGTACTGATGTGGGATTTACTTAAAGATATAATTACCATCAGGGGTAAAGGAAAGGGTTTTTGCTTCCGTAAAGGTGAGTACAGTGGTCTCAGAAAGTTTTTAAATTCTGTACAGTGGGATAAACTGACGATGTTACCAACAGTAAATTCTAAGTGGGAAGCATTCAAGGAATTAATCGTGGATGCTACTAAAGGTTTCATACCTATTGAGAAATATTGTTCAAGGTTTAGGCCTAAATGGTTATCTAATGAACTAATGAGACTTATAACAGGGAAGAAAAATGCATGGGATGCATATAAATTATAAAGTGACTCAGAAGCCTATGGCAGATATAAGCTAGTCTGTAATCAGGTCACAAAGGAGGTTTAGGCAGAGGAAGGCAGATTACAAGAAATCTTTGGCAAAGGATGCTAAGAAAAACAGCAAGTATTTCTTTACTTATAAACTCTAAAAAGAAGGGGATGAATCTGATTGGTCCACTTGATATCAATGGTTCGACTGTTGATGATCCTGCTCACATAGCAAACAACTGAAAGAGTATTTTGCATCTACATTCACACATGAGGAGTTATTAAGGTTTGAAAATGGCAGAAGGTTATCAAATTGTAGCAGGCTGCTTAATGATTTTGTAATAACTGAGAGCAAAGTGGAGGAGAAATTGTTGAAGTTAAACATAAGAAAGGCATCTGGGGTGGATGGGATCTATCCAGTTATATTAAAGGAGGCGGCAAAGCAACTAAGCAAACCCTTAGCCATAATTATGAGAGCATCTTTGGACTCAGGGGTAGGTCCCCACAGACAGGAGATGTGCAAATTCATGAAGGGGGATCGAAGGGTGACACGAATAATTACAGACCAATTAGTTTAACTTCTGTTCCGTGTAAAATAATGGAGTCACTGGTTAAAGATGCATTGCAGGATCATCTAGACAAGACTGCAGCAATAATTCAGACACAGCATGGGTTTGTTAAGGGAAAGTTTTGTCTGACAAATTTGATAGGATATTTTGTGTGGTTACAAAGGAACTGGATGCAAAAAAATAATTTTGATATCATATGTTTGGATTTCAGGAAAGCTTTTGACACTGTTACGCATGAAAAACTGTTGTACAAATTGGAGCAGAATGGTATTAAGGGTAAGTTGCTACTATGGATAAAAGGATGGTTGAGTGGGAGAAGACAGAGGGTGGTCATCAATGGGTGCTGCTCTTCGTGGACTTATGTTATTAGTGGAGTCCCACGGGGTTCAATGTTGGGTCCACTGTTGTTTTGTATATTTATCAATGATATTGATGAAGGTATATCAGGCTTAGTGTCGAAGTTTGCAGATGATACAAAGGTTGGCAGGGTTGTTAATGACATTAATGGCAATGTGCTACTGCAACAGGATCTAGAAAATTTGGGCAGATGGGCTAAGAAGTGGCAACTGAAGTTTAACCTTGATAAATGCAAAGTACTGCATATGGGTAGAAGTAACCCCAGAGAAATGTACCAACTGTGTGGTACTACACTTAAGGTGGTAGAAAATGAAAAAGACCTGGGAGTAATTGTGCAGTCAGATATGAAGTTTTCTGAGCAATGCAGACAGGCTGCCAGGGCAGGTCATGGGGTTTTGTCAATGATATATAGGAATTTTGCTATCAGGGAGAAGGAGGTGATTGTCCCTCTGTATAAGGCAATGGTCAGGTCACGCCTTGTTGTTGTTTTTGTTCGATTTAACGACACAAGGTCTACTACGGCCTAATTGTCTCTTCATCGTTAATTGACAGAAAGCATATTGTTAGAGAAATTAAATTATATACTTCTGTACAAACCAATATGTTTTAGATATAATAAAAGTTCTTCAATATTTGCTTCATTTCCTAAGATGCGAGATAAATCAGGTGATATATTCAATGTAGACAGTGACTGCAAAGTGTTTGACCGGATGGTTGAATGTAATGGACGATCAACCAGGAAATGATGGACTGTAAGTTGCGTCTGACAGGATAAGCACTGTGGTGGGTTTCTCCCAATAATAGTATGAGATGAGTATGGTGAGTGTCCAATTCTCAGTCTTGCCAGTACTACTTCCTCTCGTCTGTTTCTTCGGAAGCCATACAGCTACAGCTTTGGATCTTCTTTTATCTGGTAAAGTTTTTTGTTAGTGTCACTTTTCCAGGTCTGTGACCATTTATCGTAGCAGGCTTTGCTTATCACGGACTTAAAATCAGAGAAAGGAACCTGAGGATGTTGTGAGAGAGTGGGTTGAGGATGTTTAGTGGCAAAGTCAGCACTTTCATTTCCCGGAATGCCTGAATGGCCAGGGATCCAACAAAATCTGATTGACTGATTGGACACACTGCAAGCGAATAGCTGGGAATGAATCTATTTCAATGTAGGGTCAGAAATGGAGGAATTCTTCCTTATGGCAGAGACAGCACTAACAGAATCTGTATAAATTATGGCAGATGAGATGGAAAGCTCAATTATTTTACTAAGCGCCAACTTAATGGCATATAATTCAGCTGTGAAGACGCTGCAGGCCAGCGGTAGTGTGGCTGAACTTGTACATAAAGGAAAAACTGCCGCAGCACCTGCCATACTCTCAGTTTTTGAACCATCCGTATAAATTTTACAGGCATCGTTGTTCATAGCATGAGCTGACTGTAACTGTCTGATATTGCATGAAGGTATATTTTTCCCCCACTGGAGGAAGTATGTATCTTGAGAGACAGACACATATGTCCAAGGAGCAACAGGTGTAGTTGTCTTGGAAAATTTCATTTAAATTGACATTCCAAGTCTGAACAAGCTCTTTGATCCTGAGAGAGGCTGGTCTATTTTCATTTGGCTTGCTATCATAGAAGGCATCCTAATGAGTATTATAGAGATACTCCCAACTTGGGTGCTATGGCAGTCTCTGGATCTTAGCAGCGTAGTGAAGCAGTAGTGGTTTTCTACGCAGGTGTAATGTGGGATCATGCGCTTCAATATATAGACTTTGGATCGGAGAAGTTCTGAAAGCTCCCAGCGCAGTCCTCGGAGCACTGTGATGGATCATATTTAGTCGTTTTAAAGTAGTGCTCCTGGCAGAGTCATACACTGGACAACCATAATCTAGTCGTGAACGGATTAAACTTCTATAAAGATGCAGCAAAGTACACCAGTCAGCTCCCCATGACATAGATGAGACCGAATGAAGTATATTCAAATGCTTTAAACAAGAAGTTCTCAAATAAGTGATGTGAGCTTGGAAATTTAGTTTACGGTCTAATAGTGGTCCAAGAAATTTAACGGTATTAACAAGCGGGATTGGAGTATTGTTTATTTGTAGTTCAGGTTCGGGATGGAGAGCTCGCTTCTTGCAAAAGTGAGTGACAGTGCATTTCTTTTCTGACAGTCTGTAACTGTTCCGTGAAGTCCAGGATTCTATTTTGGTTATGGCAAGTTGTAGCTGCCGTCCAATGGTATTCATACTTTGAGATTGACAGGAAATGTCAACAGTTTTTTGGCATATTTCGTGTCATTGTGCTAACTCGGATTGAAAACAGTGCTGGACTGAAAACAGTGCGGAACTCCCTCTTCCTGAATGTGAGATGTAGAGATGACGTTTTTGTATCGGACTTGAAAAGAGCGCAATTGCAGGAAATTTTGAATTATTTCCGGCAAATGGCCCCAGATGGTAAAGGTCCCTTATAATACCATGACGCCATGTTGTATCAAATGCCTTTTCAAGATCTAAATCGACCATGACTAGATGTTGTTTCACGACAAAGGCATTGCGGATATGTGATTCGGCTTTAATAAGCACCTCCAGCGTTGATATATTTTTCCGAAAGCCATATTGTTGTTCTGGAAGGAGATTCTCTCACTCCAGGATGTAGGTGAGTCTAGTATGAACCATCCTTTCGAAAATTTTTCCCATGCAGCTCGTAAGAGATATTGGCCTGTAATTTTCAACACAGGAAGGATCTTTTCCTGGTTTTGGTAAGGCAATAACGAACGAATGGCACCGTGAAGAAGGATAGGCATTTTCAGTGAAGATCCGATTATAAAAAATTAATAGAGTTCTCAAGTCTTCATCAAGTAAATGCTTTAGCATAATGTAATGAACTCCATCTGGACCTGCAGCGCTATTGGAAGATCTGTTTAATGATTCTTGAAGTTCTATTAATGTAAATGGTCGGTTGTACGACAGTGAGCGGCGCGTGAAGAAGTTGATTTTATACGTTCTGCACCTGCTTTGATCTTCTGGAAGGTGGACACATAGGTGGCAGAAGCTGAGATTTTTGCAAATGATTCTGCTAATGCATTTGCAACTTCTTCAGGAGTAGAAATGTCTTTCCCTCTCCAATGAAGTATCGGAGAGGTGGGCTGAGCAAATTTGCCATTTAATGCCTGTATTCTTTTCCAGATGACCTGTATATCCGTGTCTTTGGTAATGGTTGAGGCAAAAGAAATCCATGAATCCCGTTTCGCTTTCCGCCTAACTTGTCTAGCTTTTGCTTTGAGTCTTTTATAAGCAATTAGGTTACTAGTGGTGGGATTGTTTGGAAATTAAACAATCTGTATTCCACCAGTTATTTCTGTGTTTGTGATAAGGCGTGGATTTTGGAATGGAAGCATTAGCTGCAGTGAGAATCTGATTGGTTATATAAGTATTTACTTTATCAATATGTTGTCTTTGAACATAACATCTGTCCAAGAGTATTTGGGCAGAATAGCCTCCCCAGTTTGCCTTTTTAAACTGCCAGTTGGATCGTTGAACAGGATTCGGACTTACTCTTGTTTGTAGTGAGCAAATAATTGGAAAGTGATCACTGTTAAAGGGATCGGTTAATACTGACCATGTCATGATTGGAAAGATAGATGGTGAACAAATTGACAAGTCTATTGCAGAAACAGATCCTGTTGCTAGGTGTATATAAGTAGGAGATCCAGAATTTAATAAATTAAGATCATTATTGTTCATGAATTTCTCCATCAATTTGCCTCTTCTATCCATTGTAGCAGACCCCTACAATGGATGATGTCCATTAAAGTCACCAAAGAGACAAATTGGAGTTGGGAGTTGTGAAATCAGGCTGTCAAGTTCTGAATGCGGAAGTGATAGAGATGGTGAAATATAGATGGAAACAATGGTAACTGAAATACCAACTGCAATACGAGCTGCGACAACTTCTAAAGTGGTTCTCAATTGGATCGGCCTGGATGGAATGTCAGAGTTAACAAGAATAGCTGCTCCGCCATGGGCAGGAGAGTTTGAACTCCTGTCTCGTCTGTATATCACATAATTTGAGAATTTTGGTGAAATTTGGGGTGACAAAGTTTCCTGTAGGCATACACCTATGGGATTGAATTGAGGTAGTAAATCCCTTAAGTCATCAGAATGACTACTTAGTCCTCTGCAGTTCCATTGTATGATGTTATACATTATTTAGATTTAGCTGAGGATAATTCGTCTGACTGTGTTTTGTTGGTGGGACATTTTTTCCGGTTTTTTTTTTGGAATGTGGGGCGTCCAATATCCATGGTGTCATCTGCATGGAGTTCTAGAATGGGCTCCTCATTACTTAGCAGATCATCTACATCCATATTATTGGTAGGCGATTCCATGTTTTTTAGAGACTGAGTGAGATTTTAATTGTTCTTTTTCAACTGAGACCAATGGGGTATGAGTAGGGATACTGATTGGAGTATTTGTGGCTTCACTAGTTTTTTTTGGAGGATTATGAGGATTATCTGTTTTAGAGGTTGAAAGTGTAAATTTAAGCCAATTCGCTAGAGAGGTGTTAAGCGGAATTGATACATCTGTTTGAGTTGCAGTAGAAACAAAGTTTCTAGTGTGAGCTGCATAAGAATGACCACTAGGCATGGTCGACATAACGTCTACGTGCCTCAGGAAATGTGACTTTATTTTCAATTTTGTATTTTTGAATTTTCTTTCCTGTTATCCATAGCTCACAAGTTTTGGAAAAGGCTGGATGGCTTCCTTTGCAGTTTGGACAAACAGGAGTTTTGACTGAACAATCCGCTTGGGTGTGATCTTTAGAGCCACATATGGGACATATGGCTTCCCCTCAACAAGCCTGCTGGGAATGGCCTTATTTCTGACATTTAAAGCAACGAACAGGATTCGGGATGTATGGTTGAATCCGGCAGTTTAAATAACCATCTTTAATAGAGGATGGTAAGTCTGGAGTGCTAAATGTCAGAATGATGGATCTTGTTGGAGTAAGATTTCCATCTTTTTTCGTTATGATCCGTTTTACATTTACTACTTTCTGACTGCTGAGTTCTTGGAGTAGTTCTTCGGAGACTGTAATTAGGTCCCACTCACTGATGATACCTTTTGATGAATTTAATGTTTTGTGGGGAGTAATTTCTTCTGTCAACCCACCAAATATTGTTTTTAACAGCCGCTCAGAATGTTTTGAGGTGGCTGTTTCTATCAGGTCTCTGGATTGCAGTCTTTTAACCATTTTTTGGTGATCCAGCAATTGACTTCAAGATTTTCTGAATTAAAAATGGTGATAACTTACCCACAGGTTGGGCAGATAGGGAATGAATCACCAGGAAGTTTGGACAATCGTCATGGCATTCTGCTTCTCTTCGCAGTCTTTTAGGTTGACTTGAGTCATGGTCAGTGCTAGAAGCTTCCGCTCTTGAGCTCAAAGGCTCTAAGTTTGGATAATGATTTTTATCCATGATCGCTCCTTTTTGCCCTGGGGGTTTGCCTTTACCACCCAGGTTACCGGCCCCGCCACGGGGAGGCAGGGGCAATGCCGCTTGATGGCCAAGTGTAGAGTTAGTAAGTTAGTATGGCTAGCTAAATTAAAGAAAAAAGGTACTTGGCTTCTTCTGGGCTCTCTTAGTGTTTTTAAGTAAGTAGAGCTACTTAACAGAAAATTTTAATTCTAAGAGAAAAACAAGGAAAACTCTGTCACTTGGAGGAAAAATGCTTTATAAACACGCAAGAATCGCTTGGTCACGTAAACGCTTGGCACTTGGGGCCCAACGCCTTGAGTACTGCGGACAGGTCTGGAGGCCTCATTTTAGGAAGGATCTAGATTTGCTAGATTTGCTTTACAGAGAAGGGCAACAAGATTGGTGAGGGCAATGAAGGGTTCCTCTTACCAAGAGCGGCTTAAGTTCTGCAAATTGCAGTGGCTGGAGACTAGCACCTGCACGGTGATCTGATTGAGGTGTATAAGGCCTTGAATGGGTTGAGCACGCTGAATTCTGATGGGATCCTTCCACTTGTTCAGATTACGAACGTAAGGGGGCATAAATTCAAATTAAGAAAAGACATGTAGAATAGTTGTGCGGAAATATGCCTTTAGCCAGCAGGTGGTTAATTGCTGGAACAAACTTCCATGTGTCGTTGTAGACGTTGATAGGTTAAATAAATTTAAGGAGAACTGGACAGGCATTTGGAGGGAATGGTGTGATTCCCCCCCCCCCCTTTTGGCTGATGCTGCATAAG
Organism: Mastigoproctus giganteus; assembly: GCF_048544385.1. Taxonomy (NCBI): domain Eukaryota; kingdom Metazoa; phylum Arthropoda; class Arachnida; order Uropygi; family Thelyphonidae; genus Mastigoproctus; species Mastigoproctus giganteus. The sequence continues at coordinate 133,388,067 of NC_143582.1, forward strand.
CTCATATACTTGCTTTCTTGCATCACATGCCACTACTACTACTACACTATTTTTTTTTTTTTTAATTCGTTCCAATTCCTTGGAACTTGAAAATTTTGCTATATTACTAAGATATTTATCTCTTTAAAAGGTCATATTTATAATGGAAATTCACTACCCTTTCATCGTCATCATATGTTCTCCTTATAAGAATCAATTTTGAATGCCTTTGTGATATATTTTTCTAAAACATGTTTCTGGAGGTCACGACCAAAAAACAATAGAAACAATTTGCACTTTTTGGTTTATTGGGCTTTTCAGTTAGTGCATCTAACTATAAATGGATAGTAAACTCAATCTTATTGCATTTGCGATAATACCAATAACTGCAATTGTGTGGGTTTTTACACTATTATGGTGAAATGTGTTCCCCTTCAATCATATAAAAAACAAATTTTCAGAAACTTCTCTTCATTCCTATTTACTTATTACAATGATGAAGAGAAAGTGACCAAGGAAAACTGCAAGTGGTAGTAGTGCCAGAAAACTAAACAAAATTCATTTAGAAATGAAGGTGAAAATGATTAAGAAGTATGAATCAGGATGTTTGTCATCTATTGCAAGGGAATTATGTCTCACTGCTTCAACATTGAATACTATTTTATAGCACAGTATGTGTATAAAAGGATATGTCAAAGGATCAATGCACTTAAGATCAACAGTAATTACAAAACAACATTCAGGTACTATATCGAAGATGCAAAATCTGTTAACAATATGGATGGAACATCAGATTCAGAAGAGAGTGCCCCTGAATCTAACGACCATTCAGACAAAAGCAACAAGTATTTATAAAGCTGTTAAGGATAATTACGCGAACCCCAACCCAAGTTCGTGACAAGCAACGAGTGGATTAATAGGTTCAAGCATTGCGCTGGTTTCCACAACGTTCAAGTATGCGGTGAAGTCGCCAGTGCCGATTCTGCAGCTGCAGAGAAATTTTGTGATGTGTTGGAAAAAATAATTGATCACGGCAGCAAATTTTTAATGTTGACAAGACTGCTCTGTATTGGAAAAAAATGCAAGATCGAACATACATTGCCAAAGAGGAAAAGACAATGCCAGGTTTGAAGGCTTCAAAAGATAGGGCCACGCTTTTGCTTGGGGCTAATGCAGCGGAAGATTATATATTAAAACCACTGCTTGTGTACAATTCTGGAAATCCTCGTGCATTTAAGGGCATCAATAAAGCCACCCTACCCATGCATTTCTGATCGAACCAGAGAGTATGGATAACAATATCTCTCTTTGACGATTGGTTTAAATGCTGCTTCATTCCCGAAGTTGAAAAAATATTGTAAAGACAACAATGTTCCTTTCATGAGTTTGCTTCTATCAGATAATGTTCCTGGACATCCTACGCATCTAGATGATTTCAAGTTGAACGTGAGAGGCATATTTCTACCGTCAAACATGACTTCATTCATCCAACCTATGGATCATGGTGTTATTTCGAATTTAAAAGCATACTATTTAAATACATTTGTCCAGAATTGTCTGTAGTAGATGATGATAAAAATTTTACGTTGAGTGACTTTTGGAAATCTTACAGTATTTACCACGCCATTTTAAACATTAAGAAAGCCTGGGCAGAAATTACTAAAAGTTGTTTAAATGGCGCATGGAAGAAAATATGCCCAAGGCATGTAAAAGGTTTCAAAGGGTTCGGAAAAGACGAATCATACGAAGAAGTTACAGATAAGATAGTAAAGGTTGCAGAGCTACTTCTTTTTAGTTGGAACTTGATGCCAAAGACGTGGAGGAGTTAATAGAGGTAGAAGAGAAGGGCAGAAATTACTAAAAGTTGTTTAAATGGCGCATGGAAGAAAATATGCCCAAGGCATGTAAAAGGTTTCAAAGGGTTTGGAAAAGACGAATCATACGAAGAAGTTACAGATAAGATAGTAAAGGTTGCAGAGCTACTTCTTTTTAGTTGGAAGTTGATGCCAAAGACGTGGAGGAGTTAATAGAGGTAGAAGAGAAGGAATTATCTAATGAAGAACTTATTGACTTACAGGCAGTGATAGTGAAAGAAGAAAATGCTGACGAAGCTCAAGATGAACCATCACCAGAGAGATGGCAATGGTATTTTGTGAAATTGCACCGAGAATGGTGAGGTTTAAGATGGATCCTGACAGCGAACGATTCTTAAAAGTTAATAGAGGGGTGAATGATATGTTTGCTTGCCACAATAAAACCTACGATGAAAAGAAAAAAAGCCACCATCCAGTCATCCATTAATATGTTTTTTTGTAAGGTTGAGTGGCTGACCCCTTCTAAATCTCCACAGCCCTCAGCGGCGTACTTATTAGCTGAAGACGTTGATTCTGGCAACGATGCTTGAGCGGTAAAACTTGCCGACGTTATGTCTGTCTCCTCTCTTTTTTGTAATTTTGAAATTTTGTAATTTTTCCTGCGCATGAGATAAAAAATTGAATAAATATAATAAATAATTCTATGTACATGTTCAGCGAGCACAGTTTCAAGTTCTGCACAAGCATGGGGAATATTCCCCGACTTACATAGAGTTCCATGGAACGCAACCCTTACGTAAATCGGGGAGTTCCTTTAATTGGATTTCAAGAAAGCTTTTGACACTGTTGTGCATAGAAGACTACTATACAAATTGGTTCAGTATGGTATTGAGGGTAAGTTGCTACAATGAATAAAAGGGTGGTTGAGTGGGAGAATACAGAGAGTGGTAATCAATGGACAATGCTCTTCATGGAATAATGTTATTATTGAAGTCCCTTAGGTTTCGGTGTTGGACCCACTGTTGTTTTGTATATTTATCAATGACATTGATGAAGGTATATCAGGCTTAATGTCAAAGTTTGCAGATGATACAAAGTTGGCAGGGTTGTCAATGACAGTAATGGCAGTGTGCTACTGCAACAGGATCTAGAAAATTTGGGTAGATGGTCTGAGCTGGGTGGGTGGGAAATGAGCCCAGTTAATCTGGGGGAATCTGTTTGCTGTCCTATTGAGGGTACTGTAATGAGTGGGATAAGTGCATGAAATTGGGGAATGAGTGAGTATGTCCTGTAAGTGTTAACTGTTGTACCTTGCAGATGTTATGTCACCTCTTAAGAGGCTTGATGTTGGATTTGCTGATACTGTCTCAGCTGCCTGGCCAATGTGGGATTACTAACAGAGAAGCACTGCATGTCCACATCATGATCTCTACCCCCCCACACACATAGGGTGCCCTGGCCCTATGGCTTTATCCGCTCTACAACTCTTGTCTCCCTTCCCACCTCCCACCCCCACCCACCCTATGACTGCTAGACTCTGCTGCCACCACAAATCTTTTCTTCAATTATTTGAATCTTTTATTGAATTATTTTTGAATGGCTTATTCATGCTGACATCTAATGGCTGTAACTAGGAAGTTAAGCCACCCGGAATTACCACGAATTCTGTGTTCATCATTTCAGCCAGCTGTTTGATGTTTTCAGTCTTATGTGCTCTAAACTGATCCCATACCAGTAGTGCATTTTTACGCAGTAATCCACCAGGACGTTTGAACCAAACTTTTACAAACTAATTCTTGATAAATTCTATACATACATCCCTTTGGTTGTACAAGTATGTGAATTCCATTTGGCAGTTTATCTTTTGGCAAACTTTTTCTTTTAAAAATTAACATTGGCACAAGTTTAGTACCATTAGCACAACAAGTTAAATCTGCATTGTAGTGTGTGTTTTCATGTCCAGTGGTTTTAATATTTTTGCTGTCTCAGATTTGCGGTTTTATTGGATGGCACATGAAATGTAAACAGAATTTCATCCATATTCCCAATTTTCTAAGTTCTTAGTTGCTTCGTTTTCTAGCATTAAGGACAAATTTATGGAAATTAAATATTTTCTGTTCATATTCAGCAGGCATTCTCTGGGCTATTCTAGTTCTTGTGCGTAAACTTAACCTGTTTCTTTTCATGAAATGATAACACCAAGATTCCGTTCCTTTAAAGTCGTGTATCCCAATATCAGCTTTCTCATTTCCGTTCTACTATTATCATTGTAGGACTCATTGCAATACCCACGTAGTTCCATTATCCAACTACACAAGTTTTCTTCCAAATTTGGCTTTTTAGGTGGAATTACACGAAGGTTGTGCTTTGTTTTGTCAGCTTCTTGCAATAAAGCTTCCTGCTTTCTCCATTGACGAATCATTTCTCAGTAGAACAGAGTAGCAAAACGAAATTTCGTTTTGCTACTCTGTTCCTACATTCTTTGGCATGTTGTACTACTTTAAGCTTAAATCCAATAGTATAATTTTTGCCTTCTTGATGCACCTGCCATTGATTAGGGCTTAAATGTATAACTGGAATTCACATCTTATTCAAACAGCAGCCTGCTAATTACTGAAAAGTGTACTAACGTGTAGTAGGTAACTATCCGTCAACCACTATACATTAACTCTCGGCTTTGCACATGTGCTGTATTGCCACTTTTGGTTTCTAAGACGGAAGGCAATTTTAAAGGTATTTTTAAGGAAGAAAAAGTGCATCTTATAAGCTGACAAATGTGTTATATTAATGCGTAATCAAAATAATGATGTAACTGCTTTCGAAGGTTTGACGGTGGGGGAATTTTGTTTTCAATTTGGTTGCACCAACATCACATTCTAAGTGGGATGCAATCAGTAAAGTAATCATAGAAACTAGTAGGCTCTTTATTGGCATTAGTAGAGGCATATGATGCAAGAAAGCAAGCTTATGCAGCAACAGCCAAAAAAAAAAAAAAAAAAAACCGCTCCCATTTCACCACTCCGTTCGTTCCAAATATGTTCAGCTCAGCCTTAAATTTATTTAGGCTATCAACTTCCACAACAAAGGATGGAAGTCTTCCACTAACCAACTACCTGCTGGCTAAAGGCAAACTTCCGCACATCTATCCTACATCTGTCTTTCCTCAATTTGAATTTATGCCCTCTCAGGTGATTATTCTGAGCAAGTGGAAGAATCCCATCAGCATTGAGCATGCTGAAACCACTCAAGGCTTTTTACACCTCAATCAGATCACCTCGTAGGTGCCTAGTCTCCAGACACTGTAATTTACAAAACTTAATTGTTATTTGTTTTTTAGGAGCATTAGCAACTAAGGCCATATTACTCCGTGAATATGCGGTGGTCATTCCCTGACCTTTCCACATTCTCAGTATTTGGTGGTGCAAACCTTAAGCCTTTCTTCGTAAAAGAGCAACCCATTCACTAATTTTGTTGTTCTCTGTACTCATTCCAACAGCTCTATATCCTTCTTAAAATGAGGCCTCCAGACCTGTATACAGTACTCAAGGTGTGGCCTGACAATTGCTTTATACAAGGGGATAATCACCTCCTTATCCTTGCTAGAAGAATTCCTCTATATCATTGACAAGACACCATGAGCTACTCTTGCAGACTGTGTGCACTGCTCAGAAAACGTCATATCTGCCTGGACAATTAACCCCCAGGTCCTTTTCGTTCTCTACCACTGTCAGTGTACTACCACAGAGTTGATACGTTACTCTGAGGTTACTGCTTCCCATATGTAATACTTTAAATTTTTCAATGTTAAACTTCATTTGCCACCTCTCAGCCCATCTGCTCAACTTTTCTAGATCCTGTTCCAGCAGCATACTGTCATTAGTGTCCTTAACAACCCTGCCAACCTTCATATTGTCTGCAAACTTGGATATTAAGCTTGATATACCATCATCATCACTATCATTTATAAATACAGAAAACAAAAATGGACCCACATTGAACCCTGAGGGACTCCACTAATAACATTAGTCCACGATGAGCAGTGTCCATTGATTACCACTTTCTGTCTTCTCCCAATCAACCATCCCTTTATCCATAGCATCAATTTGCCTACAATGCCACACTGCTCCAATTTGTTCAGCAGTTGGCAGTTGTCCATGTGCAACAGCATGAAAAGCCTTTCTAAAATCCAAATATATGATATCAAAGTTATTCCCTTCATCCAGTTCCTTTGTGACCTCATCATAGTATCCAATCAAATTGGTCAGGCAAGGCTTTCCCTTACCAAAACCATGCTGTGTCCCAGCTATAACTGAAGTCTTGTCTAGATGATCCTGCCGTGCTTCTTCAACCAGTGCCTCCATTAATTTTTCTGGAACAGAAGTTAAACTAACAGATCTATAATTACTTGTGTCGCCCTTCGATCCTCCTTTGTGAATTGGAGTCACATTTGCACAACTCCATTCCATGTGTACCTCCCCTGAGTCCAAAGAAGTTCTCATAATTATGGCTTAGGATTTGCTTACTTCCTTTGCTGCCTCCTTTTATATAACTGAATTGATCCCTTCCATCCCAGGTGCCTTTCTTATGTTTAACTTCAACAATTTCTCTTCCACTTTACTCTCAGTTATTACAAAATCATCTAGCTCACTGCCAGAGTTTAATTCACCTCTGGCATTCCCCTTCCTGAATAACAACTTCTCATGTATAAATGTAGATGCAAAATACTCATTTAGTTTGTTAGCCACCTGTGCAGGATCATCAACAGTTGAACCATTAATATCCAGTGGACCAATCTGATTCATCCCTTTCCTTCTAGAGTTTACATCGGTAAAGAACTCTTTGCTGTTTTTCTTTGCATCCTTTAGAATTAGCATTAGCAAAGGCACATGATGCAAGAAAGCAAGCTTATATAGCAGCAGCCAAAAAAAAAAAAAAAAAAAAAACCCTTATTTCACCCATCCACTCTGCCCAAATGTTTGTCAAGTTCTACCTTGAATCTATTTAAGCCCTCAACTTCTACAACAACAGATGGAAGTTTGTTCTAGCAATCAGCCACCCGCTGGCTAAAGTCAAACTTCTGAACATCTATCCTACAACCGTCTTTCCTCAATTTGAATTTATACCATCTCAGGCAATTATTCTGAGCAACAGGAAGAATCCCATCCGCATTGAGCATGCTCAAACCAGTCAAAGCTTTATACACCTCAATCATAGAGACTATGCACCTCTCAGGTGCATAGTCTCTAGACATGGTAATTTGCAAAACTTAAGCCTTTCTTCGTATGAGCAACCCTTTGTTCAATTCACTAATCTTGTTGCCCTTCTCTGTACTCGTTCCAACAGCTCTACATCCTTCTTAAAATGCGGTCTCCAGACCTGTATACTCAAGGTGTGGTCTGACTATTTCCTTATACAAGGGGATAATCACCTCCTTATCCCACCTTTGCCGAAGATTTCTCATAATCTTCCTTTGCCTACCTAATCTCCTTTGTGACTTGGTTACAGACCAGTTTATATCTATCAGAGGCTTCTGTGTCACCTTTTTAATTTATATGTATCCCATGCATTTTTCTTCTCTGCTGTATGTCTCATTAGTTCATCTGATATCCATTTAGGCCTAAACCCTGAACAGTATTTCTTAGTTGGTATGTAAAGCCTAGTAGCTTCCAAGATAAATTCTTCGAATGTTCCAATTTTGAATTTGCTGTTGGTAACATCATCAGTTGGTCCCACCGTATAGAATTTAAATACTGTCTCAGACCACCGTAGTTGCCTTTACGAAAGCAAAAACCCTGGTAGTTACCTGGACAAGCATTTGGAGGGAATGGTGTGTGTGTTTTTTTTTTTTTTTTTTTTTTTTTTGGCTGATGCTGCATAAGCTCATACATTTGCTTTCTTGCATCACATGCCACTACTACTACCTCTTTGAGTTAATCCTACTTCAGAACAATGTGATCACTGCCACCTAGTGGTTCCTTTATCTGCAGATTCTTAATGCATGAAGAATCACTACTGTAATCAGATCAAGAGTATTACTCCCTCTAGTTACCTCTCTTGGTAACTGTGGATTTATTGGATGATTTTAATCATCCAATAAATCCACAAAAGCCTTGCTAGTGTCTCAGTGACCAACCCACAAATTACAGTCAATATCTGGGAAATTAAAATCCCCCATTATAAGATTCTCAGATTTACTGGCCCACTCTATTTCCCTGTACAGTTTCTGATTATACTCATCATAGTCATTAGGCCTATAGCACACTCCTACTCTCAATTTTGATCTCCCAATGCTTAAGTCACACCAAACTGACTCGACACTGCACTGTCCAGCGATGTCGGCTGGCTTCACTTTCCTGGATTTTATGTGTTTCTTAACTAATAGCATAACCCCTCCTCCCTTCTTATCCTGTACACATTGTACTCCCCAAATTCCAGTTCTGCATTCCTTATATCTGTGTGACACCCTGTCTCTGATATCCCAACAATATCTGCCTTTGATATTTTGAGCAATACCTCAAATTCATCAAATTTATTTAACAAACTCCTAGCATTGGTGTATACGCAATGATACATGCAGCTGTTACCATTCTTAGCCTAACACAACCCATGTGTTTACTTGTACCGCAACGACTCCCAGCAGTCTCTGAAATACTCTACATCTTGTCTCTCTCTCTCTCTCTGCCCTCGACGTGGGCACCTGTATGTGGTGAGGGGACCTCCCAGTGATGCTGCTGGTTTTCCAGATTAATATCACTGGGATCTAACGCCCATACCTTGATTTCAGGATTACATCATTGGAATCCGACGTGTGCAGCCGTGCGCCGCAACCCATGGAATTCGGAAAGGGGGATCCTGGTGGTTAAGGGCCCTAGCCTTAATACACCACTTTGTCCCCTGCTTTGACAAGACGGGTGGTTTACTGCTAGGGTCAACTGCTAGGTCAACTGCTTACTGCTAGGGTCAACTGCATTCCAATAAGTCTCCCTCCCTTTGTTCCTGGGAAGGGATCAAGGCTTATTGGAAATGTGGGTTTGGTGCTCCCAAGCGGATCAGATACCCACATTTGGCATCTTGGCGTCTCAATCGTGTACGCAGTACCTGCTAGTTCATGAGTGGGCATCTCCTCATAGGGTTCCGTGGTAGGTGAGGTACTTAGGGCATCGGAAATTTTTATCTTACTCATATGAGTAATTTAAATTCTATTTCTTCTGGGGCCCCAACAAGGCCCCTACCTGATTGAGATGGAACCACAGAAAACACCTCTGCAAAAAGAGCCAGAACCGAGGATACATCACCACCCTGACGTAGCCCAGTGGTCAGAAGCGAGAGTGCATAGCACACGTTCCTTGAGTGGACCGGGGTTCAAGCTCTTGACTACTAAATACGATAAATATTTTGTATTGACGATTTACTGTAATCTCCACTGACTTAGTTGTCGTGCCGGAGTATAAACAGAAAATTTATTTATCAGTGACTCCACTTTTCCTCATTCTGCATTCCACCGGAGAGCAGTCAGCTGGAAAGATGTCACCCTCCTTTATCCAGAAAGGATTAGAAGGGTTGGCAGGATCACCCAAATCTGTAAAACGACTGCGTTCTGGCAACCTTTTAGTCGAAGCTATAAATATAAAACAGGAGGAAAAAATCCTGAAAGGCACATCAATAGGGGGGAATACCTATCTCCGTAATAACCCTCACAAAACTTTGAACTCTTCAGAAGGTGTCATTTCAGAGTGGGACTTTCTTTATTTCTCTGAAGAAGAGATCTGCTCTGAATTGAAAGAACAAGGAGTGATGGCTGTCAAAAGAATATCAATGCGAAAGGATGGGAATCTTGTCCCTACCCGAGTTCTCTTCCTAACATTTAACACCCCACGGCCTCCAAGTTCCATTAAGGCAGAGTACTTAAACTGCCTAGTGAGGATTTATATTCCAGACCCACTGAGGTGTTTCAAATGCCAAAAATTTGGCCACTCACAAACAGCTTGCTGCGGTAACCCTGCCTGTGCTCGATGTGGTGTGAAAGACCACGAGAGCAAGGAATGTTCAGCTTCCAAACCGATCTGTGTAAATTGCCAACAAGAGCATCCTGCTTACTCCAGAGTATGCCAGCGGTGGAAGGATGAAAAAGAGATCCAAAAACTGAAAACAGAGCTGAATATCTCCTACCCAGAGGCTAAAAAACGCATACAACCAATAAATAGCGGGACGCCTTCATACGCTCAGAAGGTTTTTGTGAAGTGCACTATCGGTACACAAACAGATGACTGTACCACCAAGAGAGTCATTCACTCCGATTGCACGCTATTTATTGAGTTCACAAAAGCCTACCAAAAAAACACAGTCAGCTGCCACTCCTATATCCGTACCTCCTAGTTCTCCACCACTACCAAAACCAAGTGGTAAAAAAGAGTAACCAATAATAACAGAAACATTGGATGTAGAGGACAAGGAGGTACCAGACAAATCAGTCTTGGAACTCTTTGTGGAGGAAGAAATGGACACCGGACAGCATCCATACTTCCCCAAAAGAGATAAACCCAAGACTGATAAAAGTAAACCCTCAGCAACTTGGAAGCCGCCTGGTGGACCCACCAAGCCAAAAAAATGGCTAAATTCCTACAATGGAATTGTCATAGATGCCGACGAAATACTGATGACATCAAGGTCCTCCTGCAAAAGCACAAGCCAGTTTGCTTTTGCTTGCAGGAGACTTACTTACAAGCAAATAATGATCCGACCATGCATAACATCTCAATTTTTTGTAAGTATAGAATTGCAGATGGTCCTGCTAATGGAGGAGTTGCTATCCTTGTGGGCACTTGCTAATTACAACCAGCCTAGAGGCTGCTGCAATTTGCCTTACAGTGGGATTTTTATTAACTGTATGCTCTATTTATTTGCTACCTGGGACTGACATCTCCCAGGAAAACCTTGATGATCTTGTAATGCAGTTGCCTTCCCCTTTCTTACTTCTCGGTGGATTTCAATGGACATAATACCCTGTCGGGTAGTGCTAGCATCAATGGAAGGGGACGAGTCATAGAGTGGATGCTAAATGACAATGATCTCTCCCATCTAAATATTGGAACAAACACCTTCTTCCACATGCCTACCCGTACATTTTTTGCCATTGATCTATCTATTTGCTCCCCTTCTCTTCTCTCTTTACTCACTTGGGAAGTGGAAGAGAACCCATATGGAAGTGATCACTTCCCTGTGATAACCTGCTTACACACTGGGAGACCATGTCTGCCTTTTAGGTTACCATGGTGGAAGTTTGATCAGCCTGACTGGAATACCTTTCAACACCTGGCAAATTTTGACATCTCTGCAGTCAGTCAGGAGCCTATCAATGTTGCAGTCATGTAAATAACAGAAAATATTATCCATGCAGCTGCAACTACAATTCCAAAAACGCCCACCCGATTTCCTCTGTTTCCAAAACCATGGTTGAATCCAAAATGCACTGCAGCCAAAATGGCTCAGAACAAAGCTTGGGTGCTATTTTGATTAAATTCTACCATGGTCAATCTATTAGCCTTTAAATGTGCACAAGCTAAAGCACGCTACATATGCCGTCAGAGTCAGAAGGAATCATGGATCCGTTTTACGTCATCGATTACCCAGTCTACCAGTGCTAAGGTGATCTGGGAAAAAATCTGGAAAATGAAGGGGAAATACACAGCACAACCCTCATCGGTCCTGAAATATAATGGATGTACTGTTGCAGACTCTACTGCAATAGCCAGTGCTCCTGGGGATACATTTTCTAACATCTCTGCAACATCATCTTACTCCCCCCCAGAGTTTCTGGTCTTAAAGCACAACAGTGAAAAATAGGCCCTTAAGTTCACATCGAAGGGTTCCCACCCATATAATGGTCCATTTACTATCCACAAGCTGAAAACAGCATTTACCCATACAAAGGCTACCGCTGTTGGACCAGACAACATCCATTATGAAATGATCAAACATCTTTCACCAGAATCCATGGACCGTCTGCTCTTCCTGTACAACAGAATCTTTCTTGAAGAGCATTTTCCGGATACCTGGTGCAAAGCAACTATTCTTGCTTTTCCCAAGCCAGGAAAGGATCCTAAATCTCTGAAAAGCTATGATCCTATTGCTCTGACTAGCTGTCTGTGCAAAATATTGGAGAGAATGGTCAATGCTCATCTCTTATGGTATTTAGAATCGAATGACCTTCTCTCCCAATTTCAAAGAAATTGGGAGAGAAGGGGGATCTGAAGAAACAGGTCCACACTGGACCACTTAATTAGACTGGAAACATCTATCCGATATGCTTTCCTAAAAATAGAACACTTGGTGTCCATCTTCTTTGACATGGAAAAAGTATACGACACAACTTGGAGATTTGGTATTTTAAAAGACCCTTATAATCTCGGTCTAAGAGGTCACCTTCTCATTTTTACTAAAATTTTTTCATCCTGCCGTTATTTCCAAGTTGGTGTAGGATCCTCCCTTTTGCCAAGAGGAGGGGGTACTACAAGGATCTGTCTTAAGTGTCACGCTTTTTGCCATTAAAATAAATTCTATTTCTGAACAACTTCCTTCAACTATAAACAGTGCACTCTACATTGATGACTTCAGCATATTTTCTCAATCATACAATATGAGGGTTATTGAGAGACAACTGCAACAAGCTTTTGACCGTCTTAACTCCTGGGCCATGGCCAATGGTTTCAGGTTCTCACCGGAGAAGACCGTTTTGCATCCATTTTTTGTCGCAAACGTAACCTTCTCCCTGAGGCTGAATTACGATTTGGACAAAGCACAATTCCAGTTGTATCAGAGATGAAATTCTTGGGACTCATTTTTGACAAAAAGCTGACATTTGTCAAACACATTCGTCAGCTACGCACAAAGTGCACGAGAGGGCTTAACATTCTCCACTCTCTCTCTCTCTCTCTCTCCTACCTCTTGGGGTGCAGACCGATGCACTCTACTCCGTCTATACCGTGCACTTGTACGCTCAAAATTAGATTATGGTTCTCAGGTATATGCATCTGCCAGAAATAGCACTGTTCGTTCGCTCATTATCTTTTACATGGTATACAGTTAAAAAGTTATTTAAAAGGTATTTTTAAAATTCTTTATGGACATTCCAGAAGGTCAAGGACGAATTATAATTTTTCCTGATTATTATATTCAATTAACGCGTTTCCGTTTTGCGCAATGCAATTAATTAACGAATTAATCGCGTTAATCGAGGCCAGCCTGTACTTCAGGGTATGGATTTGTATTTTTTAGGTCTTAGGAATATTATAGTGAACAGTCAACTGATATTTATTTATTTTTTTAATTAACATGGTTTGCCTGTTTTTTGGCATATTAAAATGTAAAAATAATTAGCTGTTATTTGAAATTCTTTATAGTTAAAAAACTTTTTCTTTCCATTTGCAATTTAGGATGCAGTGGAGAGCAGCACTACTACAGTTAAAAATCATGAATTTGAGAGTCTTACCGAATTGAAAGAAAATAAACAATATGATGCTTCTTCCGTGGAAATGCCTGTGCCACCTGGCTATTGGAGACTTGGGGTACCTTATCCGAAAGCAACAGCAATTCTTCTTAGACTTGCTACCAAAGGTATATACATTTCAAATTTAATACTCTTGTAATATTTCCGAATATTTGTGCTATGCACAAAATGGGGGAGGAGTCTTAAAATGTCCACTTAATTTTTGTGAAATTAGTGATAATCGAATGCAGATATTTAGGTGCTGTGTTACAAAAAGTGAACTTGTGGTATAATTTTACACGAATATTTTACATGAATTTCTGTTATGAAAATATTGATAGTCTTTTCATTTTAATGAGATTGTCTGTATACTTGATTGCCTTTATTTGTTTATGATTATTATTATTTTTATTTATTTTTTTTTGTTTCCTTATTTGACTTCCATAGTTCATTATCAGTGTGTTCCAATACATGTGGGAATATCACTTGTAAACCAATCCGATTATGTGTATAATTTGTAAACCAAACTGATTATATGTATAATAAAACTTATATTAATAGTGAGTACTGATAAATATGATTTTACTCTTTTTTATCTCAAATTTTATCAGTAAACTTTCATCAGTAAATTTTATCATAGATAACTCATGAAGATAGGAGCACTCTGTAATGGAGATCTGCACCAATACAGTAAATAAATAAATAAAAATTCATATAGGAAAAAACTGCATTCCTCTTGTGCGTTTAAAGGGAAGCAGTAACAAGCATCCCCTTGAGAGGATGAAGAATACTTGTATGTGAGATTGGTATTCTTTCCAGCATTTTTTTTAAGTCTGTAAAGTCATAAATATCCAATTGAAATACATAGTACTTCAATGGGATCTAGATAAACTGAGCCCACGGATATAGATTAAACCAGTTGGGTGGTATCAAACTTAAAATAGGGGAGTATGAAAAGATTTAGAGCTAATTGTAGTCTAATATGAAATTCTCTCTTTCTGTAGTGAAAACAAGCTGCAAGAAGAGCTTGTTGGGTTCTTCTGTGATATACAGGATCTTTGCCGAGATGGTGATTATACCATTATATGATTAGGCTACATATGGAATACTGCATACTATATCTTTCTTAAACGGAGTCTCCAAACCTTGTTTAAGAAGGATATTGATATGTTGGAAAGGGTGCACAGACAAACAAGGAAATTAGTTGGGGGGCATAGGGATACTGTTACCAAGAAAGATTTCTTTGTGAATTGCTGTCTTGGGAAACTAAGCATCTCTGTTGTGGGCTAATAAGGTGATTTAAGGCTTCGACCCAGTAGTGGTATCTATTCACCCAACCTGGGAAAACTTGAGATAAATATATAATAATTAATGGAAATTATGATTAAAAATCCAATGATTTTTTTCTACCTTCCTAAATATCCATAATTTTAGTGAAGTCATCTTTGCATCGATTTTTTTCCAGTTCTTAATAGGTCTGCAACTGACACCCATATTAAAGTCAAAGCCCACACTCAAAGTGCTTTTGTTTGTCCTTGGACTGTGAGGTAACTTGCTTCAATTCATTCAGAATTTTCTCCATCTCAGGACATTTTAAGTAATTTCAGAATGCTTTGCCCATGATTCATACTCAAGTAGTACCTGAAGGATCGATTTTAAGTGCAACTCTTTTTGCATTATACCAGTATCGTAACTCAAGACATTCCAGCTACAGTGTAAACCTATATGTTTGTGGACAGTCTGGCTATTTCCTGTCAATCATCAAACATGGCTGCCATTGAAAGACAACTACAATTGGAAATAACTAAAATTGAAAACTGGACAAAATGCAACAGCTATTGATTAACTGAAAGGAAAACTTTAGCAATACACTTCAGTAAATTTCATTATCTTCGTCCAGAACCTGTCTTAAGACTGAATGACATAGAAATACCCCTGATAAATTCCACATGACTATTAGGTTTAGACACAAAACTAAATTTTCATAAACATATTACCTACCTGTTAACTTTGTGCCTCCAGAAATTAAATATCCTTTGCGCAGTATCCTCATCATCTTGGTTTGCTGACATGCACTACAAATTCTTTGCTAAATTTGTACCGTACTCTAATCCAGTCACAATTAGACTATGGAGCTGTAGTACATGCTTCAGCTCAAAAGTGTGCCTTACAATCTCTCAACACCATCCAATACAGTTGATGATGTTAAGAGAGATTGAAGCCCTTCAGTCTGTACTAGGTGCCTACAGAACCTCGCCAGTTCACAGCTTGTACATAGAAGTACGCAATTCCTGCTTTACCTAGAAGACAAAGCCTACTCTGCCAATTCACTGCCAAAATAAGAAGCCTTTGATCTCACCCCTTTTGGATATATTGCAACTAACCTCTTTGGCCAACACTCAATGAATCTAAGCCTAATGAACCTAGGCTGCCTGCTGGGATATACCTTCAAGAAATAATATGTAAATGGAAAATTGAACTCAATAAAAATGAGGAGAATACAAATATTCCTTATTCCGGGGCCATGGGACATACAAGAGCTAGACATTGATCTGTACTTTGTTCAGTGATCGAATAATACCATTCCGTCACTTACATCCAACAGCTATATGCTAATCACACTTCAAAACACATTGGGAAACTCATAATCTATATGTATGGTTCTAAAAACCAGTCACATATAGGTGAAGCAGTTGTATTCCCATCACATGTAATCTCGAAATGCCCTCCAGTTGAGTACAGCACACTTTTTGCAGAATTATGCCATCCAGCTTGCAGTTAAACAGAATATATCAGTAATCATCAATTTCTGCATTAATATATTCTGATTCGCTCAGTGCCGTTCTAGCCATACAGGGTAACATCTCTCTTATCATCTCCTCCTTTATGAAATTGGCATTCTAATCAACCTCTGTCAAACAATTCTCTTAGAAATAACTCATTGTTGAACCCAGGACATACCAGAATAGCAGGAAATGACAAAGCAGATAATGCAGCTGTCAGAATGACAACTACCAAACAAAACAATGATAGTTCCTTACATTGACTTAAGACCAATTATTAGAAGAGCAAGTGAAGATAGTAATAGAGGCATGTGATGCAAGAAATCAAGCTTATGTAGCATCAGCCAAAAAAAAAAAAAAAAAACAATTTCACACATGCATACTCTTTAAAAGTTTGTCCTTAAAATTATTTAAGCTATCAACTTCCTCAATGAGAGATGGAAGTTTCTTCCAGCAATCAGCTACCTGCTGGCTAACGGCAAATTTCCGCACATCTATTCTACAGCTGTCTTTCCTCAATTTGAATTTATGCCCCTCATGTTCATAAACTGAGCAAGCAGAAGAATCCCATCAGAATTCAGCATGCTCCACTCATTCAGTGCCCTATACACCTCAATCAGTTAACCTCGCTGGTGCCTAGTCTCCAGCCGCTGCAATTTGCAGAACTTAATCCTTTTGGTTGGCACTCGTGGCGAGCAGATATGTCTATTGGGCCTCTTCATGACAGCAAAGTAGTATAGATAAGAGGGGGTTAGAGCAGGATTCCAAAGTTTATTTGGTATATTGTAAAGTTTCTTTTGAAAAATTTTTTTCCCCTGTAATAATTATATTTTTTTGATATTATAAATATAATTTTTTTTGAAATTTTCTCTAATTAATAATTAGTAAATTTTACAATGGTTATTAAAGGCAGTGGATGAGGCCTATGGGGAACTGGAAAGGAAAGATGGAGATAGGCAATTGATGAGAATAGCCAAAGCAAGAGACGTCATCAAAGGACTTCTCATCAATAAAACAGATAAAAGATGATAGGGGAGTGGTGATACAGGATCAGGAGAAGGTTAAGGAAAGGTGGAAAGACTATTTTAAGAAGTTATTAAATGAGGAAACCCCAAGCTTTATGCGAGGATGGAGAGACGAATGAAAGAGTAGTGGAAGGCATAAGCAGGAAAGAAGTGGAAAGTGCACTCAGAAAAATGAAGTAGGAGCTGATCAGATACCAGTAGAGGTATGGAGAAGTAATGGTGAAGAAGGGATTGATATCCTATGGGACTTTATGGAAAAACTGTGGCAGCAGGAGAGGATACCCGATGAGTGGAGGGAAAGTATTCTTGTGCCAATTTATAAAGAAAAGGGTGATGTGGGGAATGTGGGAACTACAGGGGAATAAAGTTAATGTCTCATTCGATGAAGATCTAGGAATGAATTGTGGAAGGAAGGATAAGGCAGCAGATGGAAATAGGAGAGGAACAGTTTGGTTTCATGTCAGGAAGAGGAACAGCAGATGTGGTCTTTGCTTTAAGGTGATGGAAAGGTACAGGGAGATGCAAGTAGAGTTACACATGGTGTTGATAGACCTGGAAAAAGCATATGATAGTGCCCAGACAAGAGGTATGGAGATGCATGAAGGAGAAGGGTGCATCAGAAAAGTATGTAAGGCTTGTGAAGGAAATGTACAAGGGAGCGGTGACTTGGTTAAGAGTAGTGTAGGTATGACTGAGGGGTTCTCTGTAGTAGTTGGACTGCACCAGGGATCATCTCTCAGTCTATCTGTTTGATCTTGTAATGGATGTGTTGGTGAGAGACGTGAAGAGTAGAGCACCATGGAGTATGCTGCTTGCAGATGATATCCTACTATGCGAACCATCCCAAGGAAAGGTAGAGAAGAAATTGGAGGAAGGGAGGAAAGCGTTGGAAGAGAGAGGCACGAGGATAAGTAGAACAAAGACAGAATATATGGCATTGAATAGAGAAGATGAGAGTTCTATAAAACTGCAGGAGGAAAAGCTAACATCAGTTTCGAAATTTAAGTATCTGGGATCGAACGTTGAGAGGGATGGAGGATTAAGTGCAGAAATACAGCATAGAGTGCAATGTGGATGGTCGAACTGGAGAAAGATGAGTGAGGTGCTGCGCGATAAGAAAGTAAATGTAGAATGAAGGGAAGAGTGTATAAAACTGTGGTTAGACCTGCATTGATGTACGGTGCTGAGCATGGGCGATTACAAGGGCCCCAGGAGAAGAAGATGGAAGAGGTGTAGATGAGGATGCTAAGATGGATGGGTGTTGTGACGAGGAAGGACAGGATAAGAAATGACTACATCAGAGGTATGGTTAAGGTGGGGCCTCTGAGTAAAAAAATGCAGGAATCTAGGTTGAGGTGGCTTGGACATGTGGAGAAGAGGTGTGAAAAGTTGGAGATGATAGGGAAAAGGAAGAGGGGGAGACATAAGCTGAGATGGAAGGACAAGGTGACAGAGGATTTAAAAGAGAGAGGATGGAGGAGAGTGGAAGCCCAGGATAGGGAGGAATGGAGGGAAAGAATTAAGGATGGAAATGCCTACTCCATATAAATGTGGAAGAAGGCGAAGATAAAGAAGAAGATTGAGGATATCTTAAAAGTTCAGTGAAACTGCTAGTTTGGGGGGGGGGGACAAGGATAATATAGATATGCATTTATCTGATAATATGGGTCAAAGTAATGCTTGCACATAACTCAAGAATTCTTTTTTGTTACTGTAACAGAACATATTAGCAAGATGTTGTGAGGGCAGAAACATTTCAAATGAGTGGGCAGCTAATGGTAGGGAAGTGAGCTTAAATAACTTTAAGGGGTGTGTCAGGGTAGTTAACTATACAAAGAAGTCTAAGACTTAATTATTTATAATGTAATGTCAGAAATGTCGTCAATAAAATGAATGAATTCGAACTGCTGGTTAGGACAAGTAACGCTGTCACAAATAAGGCTTATGGAAAGGTGGTGTCACCCAGAGATAGGGGACGATGAGTTTCATACAGTATGTATAATGCATTTAAGAAGGATAGGTAAAATAGAACGGGTGGTGGGGTAATGCTTCTTAACCGAAGCATCCTGAACCCTTTGGAAGCCATCCCAGATTCAGACATTTTGCATGCTAATATAGAATCTGTATGGTGTGAGACAGTTGGAAGCAAAGGTATAACAAGAGTGGGAGTAATCTACAGGCCAGGTGATCGTGAAGATTATGATGAAGGCCTCAACATGCAAATGGAATGGACATGTAAGTGCGAATGTCTTATTATGGGTGATTTCAATTTGCCTCTAGTTGATTAGAACAAATGGGAAGGAAACTCCACATGGGGGGGGATTTTTAAATCAACTAGACTTGCTATTTGTATCACCATGTCAGCGAAAGTACTAGGGAAAAGAATATTCTATACCTCATCATCACCCATGAACTAGATGACAATAGGGCTGACAGTACAGGAACCACTAGCAGGACGTGATCAGAATTCTACAGTGGACGATGAAAAGAGAGAGAGAGAGAGAGGTAGCAGTAGTTAAAGGCAAAGGAATGGGTTATAATTTCAGGAAAGGAAATTATGACAATTAAGATGCTACATGGCCTCTTAACTGGGTATATATCTCACAGAATGAATATAATTGAATTATGGTATACCTTTAAAACATTAATCACAGAAACCTTGAATGCTTATACACCATTAAAAAATACTCTACAAGGAGGATTCCAAGTTGGATGAATAATGACATTGCCAGATTACTTGAGCAGAAAATGACTGCACGGAAAAGTTACAGAGCAATAAAAAGTACTGAAGCCTATAACAGCTACAAATTGATCTGTAATAGTGCCACAGAAAAGGACTCCAGCCCTTTTTAGACCATGAATTGGCCACATACATCTGATGCATTATCATATTTTAGCTAATGAAAATCCCCTGCCCCTGTGCTCAATGTCAATATCAACTTTTGGTAAAACACATTCTTTTAATGCACTCTCAGTTGAGAATTTCCAGATTACTATATTTCTATATTTATGTAATGATCAGATACCCCTACACTTCAACATATATTAGGTAACTCTGCAAATCTAGATCTGTTTAATTTCATACAGCAAATCTAATTTCATAAAAATTCTAACAAAACATGAGTTACATTAAGAAACGTAGAAAGACATATCTTGGCCTTTGATGCCACTTTGATATGTTGTAAAACCCTTAAACAACAACTCACTGACTGACACTCACTTACTGAATATTAATATCTGGACTCATCTCTGTTGATATTTGGTCAAGTCCCACCTTAGCACCATGTGTCAGATGCAACTATAAATGTTCTCCCGGGCCTTTGAAGAGAGACAGTAGTACAATTATAAATGCAAGATGCTGCAATTGACAGAGTTAATAGATTTTCAGCACAAAATAATAATAGGGTGCCACAAAAACAGTCACTCTGTACATGACATTTCAACAGAAATTAAGAAATCTGCAGGTCAACAAATGATTGGTGATATAAGTGGACCAGTGAATAAACTCTAAAAACAACCTGGAAAACCTCTGAAGCTGATGGAATGTAACACTACAGCCCTGCAAGAATCCGCTTGGTACACAAGTCGATGCTGTTGCCATGCACACATGCACGCACACACAATCCCCTAGTGAGTGGGATTGTGTATGTTCATGTCAGTAGTTTGGTTACACGATATGCCGAGAACATTGCTAGGAACTCTGTGCTTTAGACGATAACACAGTCCTTTGAAGATGACATACAGGTCTAGTGTCAAGACTCCAGCGAGATCCTGCAGATCAGCAGAGAGGCATTGTGCTGCAGGCCCGGAGCATAGCAAGCAGCATAATCCATTAAATGGAGATTAGCTTGGATTAAAAGCTCTATGAAACCAGTCTCCCGAATATGTGTTGTTATTGGAATGAATAATTTGGAAATGCAGATAATTGCTGCAGTGAACTTCTTCCTCTTCAAGGTGAGGTAATTAATATAGTAATAGTAATAATAATCGTAGCTTGTGATGCAAGAGGTGCCTCAGTAGCCAGATGGGCAGGAGCAGCAGTTCGTAGCACATGCATCTTGATTAGACCAGGATTTGAGCCTGTGAGCCACCAAATATGGAGGATGTAGAAAGATCAGGGAATGACCACTGCATATCCCCGGGGCAATATGGCCTTTGTTGCTAATGCTCCTAAAAACCAAATAACAACAACGTGATGCAAGAAAGCAAGAGTATGAGCTTATGTGGCTCCTCCGTGGGCAGGAGCAGCAGTGCGTAGCACATGCTTCTTGATTAGACTGGGGTTCAAGCCCGTGACCACCAAATACAGAGGATGCGGAAAGGTCAGGGAATGACCACCGCATATCCCCAGAGCAATATGGCCTTAGTTGCTAATGCTCCTAATAAAAATAACAAACCAAATGAGCTTATGTAGCATCAGCCAAAAAAATTCACACAACCATTCCCTCTAAATGTTTGTCCAGTTCCT
Source organism: Mastigoproctus giganteus (assembly GCF_048544385.1). Classification (NCBI taxonomy): domain Eukaryota; kingdom Metazoa; phylum Arthropoda; class Arachnida; order Uropygi; family Thelyphonidae; genus Mastigoproctus; species Mastigoproctus giganteus. The sequence continues at coordinate 133,409,621 of NC_143582.1, forward strand.
CCTTAAATTTATTTAACCTCTCAACTTCCACAACGGCAGATGGAAGTTTGTTTCAGCAATTAACTACCCTCTGGCTAAATCCAAATTTCTCCACATCTATTCTACAGCTGTCTTTCCAGTGACAGGAGGAGGTTAATCTGTCATTTAAAATTATGCAGACATTTTAACTGAGGTACCAAAGAGATTTGTTTACTGTCTATCTTTATATTAGGAGGTCTTCTGTAATCTAACATCCTTAAAAACCATCGGTTTTGTTTTTATGGCAGATATTCATAATATATTTATAGCAGATCACTTGGTTAACTCAGAAAGAGGTATGTTGGCAAATTTTTCTAGTTGAAGGCATCTTGAAACAGTTGCTGAGAACACCTGGCTTTTGTAAGACTGTTGAGAGCATTCTCCCACCAGGGGGAATTGGAAGTTCCCTCGAAGTCAATGGAGGCCAGTTCGTATATAGCATTAGAAGCTTATATATGGTTAATTAAAGAGTCCAAGAAGACATCCTCACAGGATTTTCTCCTTCTTGAAGCCAAATTGGAATGGAAACATTAAATTTTGATCTTCAATTAAATCTGTTATTCTGGGTGCTAACAGTTTTTCAAATAGTTTGCCAAGGTTTGCCAAAAGAGAGATGGATCTTTATGTTTTGGGATTTATTTTTTTCAGGCTTGTGAATAATTTTGATCAAAGTACCTTCCAGAGATTGGGAAAAATCCCCTCAATAAGACATTTGTTGTACATAATTAAAAGTATTTCTGGAAAGATTTCAGCAAATTTGAAATTTATAGATACAGTCTGTCCTCGTATAGCACGATAGTTGTGTTCCTAGAAACCCTCGTGCAATATAAACAACAGGCCCTATGGGAAAAGTGGGGTTAGCTGCCGACCACTCAAGATTGAACACACATTTGGAACCAAAACATTACCAAAACACAATAAATAATCGGGTAATTTTAATCGTTATAAAATACTTACGTATTTTATAACAATTAAAATACGTAATAAAAAATAATATAATAAATAATAAAAATATTTATTTTTTTATTATTTATTATATTATAATAAAGTATTTTTAGTATTTTTTAATACTAAAAAGTATTTTTTACGAATAAAATACGTATTTTATTCGTAAAAAAATTATTATATTAAATAAAATAGTCGTAATAAAATACTTACGTATTTTATAGTCGTAATAAAATACTTACGTATTTTATTATACGTAAGTATAAATTATAATACGTAAGTCGTAATAAAATGCTTACGTATTTTATTATGACTATTACGTAATAAAATATTGCTAATGCTTTTGCTTCTATCGTAAGCAAACTTGTTTTTTGTTTATCCAAACAGATAGAAAATCGAAAAACAGATAGAAAAGACAGCCGTTCCATCTCTTCCAATTCTTGTGTCTTAATCTAATGGATTTTAATTACACTTTGAGTTGTTCCCGCTATGAAAGTTGTTTTTATTTTCTCCGCATTCTTTGTAATTCTCGGCGTTGCCTCATTTAGGTCTGTAGCACGTGCAATATCACATGGTCTTTCATTTCGCTCAAAGCGTTTCACAATTTCATATTTTTTCTCTATCGACAGAGGCGGACTGGCCATAAGCCTTATCTGGGAAATCCCGGTGGGCCGGAGGCCGGTGTGATTTTGGCCATAAACCGTAGTATGAGGCCACTATAAATTTTCCCGGGTAAGAATTTTTGACTCAGTCCGCCTCTGTTTATCGATATTGCTTCTTTTTTTTTTTCCCTCTCTGAATCTGCAGTGTCTTCGCCAGGACGCTTGCTTTTCACACCTTTTAAGTATTTTACTCATTTTTAAAGCACAATTACAAAACGAGGAGGCACGCTTAATACACATAAACAAAGCTGCGCGCGTGTAGCAACTGAATAAACAACACCGTAAAGGCCAAGATACACTATTAACACCTCACATTTTACTAAAGCACATTTCTGGGGGTTACTACCATAAAACAATTTCCAGTTGCGTTTCTGCTAGTGGAATCTGTTATAAACTGGTCGTAAACTCGATCTAATTGCAAATTATCGATAGCTGGAATTGTGTGGGTTTTTACGTTATTATGGTGAAATATGTTTCCCCTTCACTGATATAAAACACATAAATACATTTTCAGAATCTTCTTCATTCCTATCGTGTTGTGTTCAGTTGGTGATTCCGCGTTCGACTGCCATTTCTTGTAAACACAAAGGCGAATCGTGCATAAGCGAATTCGGTTCGTGTTATATAAGATAACGTTCCCCTATTTATAAATCGTGTATGATCGAATTTGTGTAATATAAACATGTGTTATACGAGGACCGACTGTATTTATTTTGCTTATTTCCAGCTTTAACTTGGGATGAGTGAAGAGGTCTATTTCATATGAAGAGTGGTAGGTTGAGTTTTAATTGCTAATAGATAATTCCTCTGGAGTTTCTGGAGTTAAATCATCTTGTAGAAGCAAGCTACCTAGGATGGCATTAACTGAACCTTTCCAGTTAGTTGTTTCTGTGTTGTTATTGACCACAGTGTTGTACAGTTCATTAGAGTGAGACTTATTTTTGCTAATTTTATATAATAGACCCCAAGGATCAGAATTTCCTGTACAGTGAACTAAATATTGCCAAGAGGCAAGTTTTTGTTTTTGCATTTGTTTTTACATATTCTTTCCACGGGTCTTTTATAGATATGTTTTTGTCTGGTGACCTTTGGTTCAGACCAGGACATTCTCCATTGAGTTTCTGCATGCTTTGTGGACTTTTTTTGCTTAGAGTGGAAAGTTCATCTGTCCAACATGGAGCAGTAGCATGCTTGCTAATTTTCTTCTCAGCCGAGTATTCTGTAGCATGAAGTAAGGCAGCTTGTACGTAGAATGCATATTTGAGGCATTGAACTAGTTCCAAGAGCAGTGAATGTTAGCTTTAAAATCTTGGTGAATTGACAACATAAAAAAAAGGAAATTTTATGGTTGTGATAGGAAATCCAAGATCTTGTCGAGGAGTAGGAAGCGGACCAATAAAGGTAATTGAAAGGAGAGAGTTACCTTAAAAAGGATTGCTCCGTGGTCACTGTTTGTGTAGTCTCAGTATGTATGGTACATTCAAAATCCTTGAGAAAATGGGGGACATTGAAATGGTTAAATCAATCTTTGATTCTCCATGGACATTTGAAAAAAGTATACAGTCGGTTTGGTAAGTTATGAGATTTTTGATAATAGGTGAATAAAAATTCTTCAAAAATCCTACCTCTGTTGTCCAAGAACTTATAAGAAAGATGGATTATAGGACAGAGATATTTGTATATTGAGCAAAGGCATTTTGTGGGTTTGAGTTTTCCATGGTGTGTCTTCATTCAAGCAATCTCTAAGATAATCTGAACATAGTCTATAGTGTTAATTGTAATGCCACACCAGGGGTTCACCACAACTCCACGTCAGGCAATATGATGAATGTAAAGCTCTGCAAAGGCCCGATTTATGTAGGTTAGTGAGCATTCGTGAAGTGTTAGTGTGGAGTTGTTTTGGTTGTGTTGTTCATCTGGCCTCTTAGCCTAGGGGCTTGTGTTTTCACATATAAACCTCTAGTTTACTGTCCAGTGACATGAGGTGGTGGGCCGGACGATAGGGAGAATGAATGCACCGGCAAGGTGAACCATGTGATAGCCAAACCTACAGACATGAAGAGCCCAGTAAAAAAAGAAAATGAAAATGAAGATAGTAGTGGGAAGACAGGAAGTGAAGGGGGTTAAGGTGGTAGAGAGAAAGAGGGGGTAATAGAAAAGGCATCCCCACCTGGTGGGAAAGTTGGGGCCTCCCAGGTCAGGATGCCCTTCCTGGTCTTGGGGTGGGATATAATAGTTAACAGTGGGGGTGACCCACCAGGCAAAGGGGGATGCCATCAAGGTGGTAGGAGTGAAAGATCACAGGGAAAGGGATCCATATGTTGAAGAGCAGGCTTTAGTGCTGTATCCCACACTGGCCAGGGGGCAGCCCTTACTGGTCAGTGTCCCACACCATGCTAGCTAAGTAGCCACAGCACGGTGTCTTAGATGGGCAGAGGTTCTAGGTCCCCTCATCCTATCCAGGGGAGGAGCCTGGAGAGACACACATTTGCTTCACTCATAATCCACATTCACACTCTACTTTCATTCAGTTTTGTACTTTTTGATGTGTAAACATCATTGGCAGCAACTACTAAGTTTTCAGACAGTAGTAAAATCAATTTGTCATGAATTTGCGAATTACATGGCAATTCCATTTCATAACAAAGAAAAATGGAGTCAGGAGAGAAGATCACGGGAGGTGATCTTGGATGTGCTCAGAGTTGGTATAAACCAGCTGGTTGCAGGAAAAACGTTTATGATTCGGGGCATACCACTTAGGTGGCTCTGGGATAACCATTGCCACCCATAGCAGAAACCTTTTGGTAACCAGAGTAATGGATATCTTGAGTGCAGTTATCTTGGATGTGCTCAGAGCTGGCATAAACTAGTTGGTTGCAGAAAAACATTTACGGTTTGGGGTTTATTATTGGGGCTTAGCTCAAAGCCACTTAGGTGTCTTTGGGCTAACCATTGCCACCTGTGGCAGAAACCTTTTGATAACCAGAGAAATTGATATTTTGAGGGCACTGTGCACAGTAATTCCATCTATCGCAATGGCAGCGTTACCTTAACAGTTGAAGTGCATGTAATTTAGGCATTACAGGACTGTCTGTATTACTTAAGTGGGTATGTATTTCCATTAAGAGGCAAATCATAAATGTTTTTCCGTTTATGATTTGTCAACGAGATCACGCAAAGAATCATTGGAGGTGATCTATGATGTGCTTAGAGCTAGCATAAACCAGCTGGTTGCAGAAATAAGTTTATGATTCAGGGCATATCACTTAGGTGGCTTTGGGCTAATCATTGCGCCCATGGCAGAAACTTTTTGCTAACCAGGGAAATGGATATTTCTAGGGCAGTGAACTTGGATGTGCTCACAGCTGGCAAAAAACTAGCTCTGAGCACATCCAAGATCATTACATTACGTGCACTTCAGCCTTACCAGTTAAAGCGCATTTAATGTAGGCGTTACAGTACTCGTCTGTATTACTGAAGCAGTTGTATATTTCTATCAAGAGGCAAATCATGAAAGTTTTTCTGCAATGAACTGGGCCAGTCAAGTATATTTCAATTGGTTTGCGATTGGGTGATAACAGACTCCAAATTACATGTATGAGTAGAATCTTTTGCTTGTCGTTGGACATTCTCATTAAGTTGCAGAAGTTTGCAATTGTGCTGAGTCAGTTTATGGGGGCGAACTTTAGATCCTCATTCATCTCGCAGTCGCATTACAAGGCTATGTAGGTCATTACCGCATGCTTTGTCATAGTCGCTGTTGTCCTTGTCTTGACACATTGTCTTACATATTTCAACTGTTTTGCAAATGTCCAAGTCTGATTCATATAATTTACGATTTAGTATGAGTCTTCGTTGTTGTCGTAGATCTTGGCACATTTCATCTTTGACAGAATCTCTGTTTCCTCGTTGCAAAATGGAATGTGCAGTGTTACCCTCTCTCTCCCGCTTGTACTCGTTGAGAATCTGAGCCAAGTTATATTTTCGATAGCATATTATGCATGGATGCTGACTTTTCTTGCAGATCTCTTAGTGCTGCATGTGTAATTTGCGACAAAGCATGACATGATAGTATGATTGTAACAATACAAATGCTTCTATTGTTGCTATCGTACTATTCAACAAATGGCTACAATCAAATGGGTAATTAAACTATTGCCTAACAGCGTGACTAAGCAGCAGGTTTGTATCCTATTTATCACTAACATTGATTTGGTAGAGTAAGTAGCAGGCGTGAGCATAAATTACATTGTTCATCATTTCGGTTCTAGTTGTTTGAAATTTAGTAGGTGTCAAAGGTGTTTGCGCAAAAAACATCTTTTGTGCGTACAGGGTACACATGCAATTTTTTTCTTACATTTTATGCTAATTTTGTAGTTGTCTCCGTAGCCAGGTGGGCAGGAGCAGCAGCACGTAGAACACGCTTCTTGATTAGCCCTGGGGTTCGAGCCCGTAACCACCAAATACGGAGAATGGTCAGGGAATGACCACAGCATATCCACGGAGCAATATGGCCTTAGTTGCTAATGCTCCTAAAAACCAAATAACAAACAAGCTAATTTTGTACTTTTTTCCCCTTGCATTTTATGCTAATTTTATACCTTTTTTCTTACATTTTCTATTAAGTTTTATATGTATATTTTTTTATTATTTCCCCCCCCCCCACACTCATTGATCCTCTTTCTTACACTGGGGGGGATGCAGTAGTGTGAAATGTGAATTAATATACTTGTAGATAATAATTAAGGCTAAATAAGTAGGGCTAGGTCTACTTATTTATAATTAAAGATATTTTTACTGGATATATACGTTACCATTATTTCATATCACTTGTGAAACTCGTTCATCAAGCAATACTTCTAATTTGGCTTTAAGCATCTTGTTCTCCAAGATGGTCCTCTGCACTATCTCAGTCAAATCATCCCAGAAGTACATAATCTTATCAGTCTGATAATTTGGAAGCTTAAGATCTCGAGATGTTAACAGTCCTCGAAGGCCTCACCTGCTTTTGTTTAGAACTTCGAATCCAGTTTGGTCGAGTTCTTGTTGGTCAGAACTTTGCACACTGGGGCTGCTGGCTTCTTTTGAGGGCTCAGGATCCAACCCAGCACCTCCGACATTCTGTAATCTCATTTAGGAATGTCCTCTTCTTGCCATTAAACAAAACAATTGTTAGGATAAAACAAAGAAACAATCATAGCACAGATCAGAATTTGACAAAATTATCACGAGACTTAATCAATTGCGGAATTTTGAACAAAGACCTAAACCATCTCGTTCTGCCAGCTGGGGTATCACTCCAGCTGCCCGGCCCAGACCACGGGGAGGTGGAGCTCTTCAAGCTATTGGCTTGTGGAGAAACATCAAAACTTTTTTTTTCTTTCTTTTTTTGCATTATTGCATTATACATTTGATTTAGTACTAGTATTTTCTAATACTAGTGCCAAATCAAATGTATACAATGATAACAGCAGGCTATTGGTTAGACAAAATAGATATTAAGTTGGTGCAGTAAATTCCAATTCATTATGTTGAGTTTTACCTAATCTGTGGATTGCTTTTTTTTCATTGTATACATTTGATTTTTTTTTTTTGTTTGTTCATCAGGCTAGCTGTATTTTGTCAGTAAGCTCTCAAATTTAATCTGTGCCTGACTAGCAGTCTTTCTCCTGACCTAGTTACAACTGTTAAAACACAATTAATTAGCTCTGGGGATCCTTTCCAGTCATAATTTAGATATATTGAATGGTAATAACTTCTGACAGTGCGCCAGTCAACATATTGTATTTATGATTGGTATTACATTTTGTGTATATTTTGTATATAAAATCTTTCATTTTCTCCTTAGGGTAGATGTACTTGACTTTGAGAGCTGGTAAGCTCTCAAAGCTTTTCAGCTTAAATAAACAATAATAAAAGATAGTTTAAATCAAATGTTCATTCAATTCGCAATGGCTTTGATCTTGTTTGCTGTTTTACTGCCTGTGTACTACACACACACACACACACACACACACACACACACACACACACACACACACACACACACACACACACACACACACACACACACACACACACACAATATCACACAAGGAGTGATTAAAAAGTTTGGGTACAGAATTTACACCTTGAAATTTTGGCATTGTAATAACTTGTTGCAATATGTTAGGATTCATTCATTGTTTATTTGTATTCAATGTATATTAAGATGAATTGAATAGAAGGTGTTTTGTGTATTTCATTATATATTAATGTGAGTGATATTAGGAATATTATTTAAAATAACTAAATGCACAAGGCATAATACATTAAGAGTTTAATAACTATATAATATTGGTGTGTAGATACACCATAGACAACTCTTAAGAAACTACAAAGCAGTTGTTGAAGGCATCATTTGCTCTTTCTCATATTGTGCTCTGCCTTCACAACGAGTTGCCATGAATATAGCAACTAAGTTGTGCTAATCCCTAATTTGATACAGAATAGGAATATTATGTATCAAATTAGGGAATAGCACAACAGAAACCTAAGAAATTTTTATAAACTTTTGTAAGCCTTTGAAGAAGATGTTATGTGTTATTCAAAGACTTTTCAGTGGTTCCCAAAGTTAAAGGTTGGTTGCTTTCTGTTAAAAATGATACTTTAACAGAAAGCCACCTTTCAAATTCAAAACCAATGATTCGATTACTTGTGCTCTTGATCTGATCAGAAATTTCTGATTGCACCTTGTATTTTATCAGTTCTTAATTTATTTTATCGATATTTTGTATGCATCTAGTATTTATTTTATTAATCTAAGATGCATGTACTAATTTATTCATTTTTAATACAATATTTCATAACAGGATGCATTTCAGCCAAGTGTGTGCCACACATCTTCACTGTCGATCACAGAGCAGAGAGTACTCCCATATAAGGATTTTCATCAAATGCTGCTGCCTCTCATTTTGTTTCTTGTATCACTGCTGGTAACAAATCATTAGCTGTTATCCAGAAGGAAAGGCCCAGTCCTCTCAGTGGAGGACTCCATCTTCTCCAGGGCCCAATGAAAGGCAGTTCTGTGTGATCAAGCTTATCTTCTTCTTTTTTTTTTTTTTTTTTTTTGGGTTACAGGGCATTACTAATTATGAATTTGTCCTGCATTGTGTAACAGCGAACTAGGAATATTACAAATCAGTCCTATGCAATTGGACACTGCCGTATGAAAATGATGGCCAGAAAATTGGGCTTTTGAGAATTGCTGCTTGAATCATAATAACACCACTGCAAGCTCTGCACTTTTTCTTGAGGTGACTCAATAAATTCATTCATGAATTTATTGAGATGCATTCCATATGGTTCCCCCATCTTTCACATTAACTGCATTTAGCCCCTATGAATTTTTTCTCTGCTTAGAACAAATCCCCCTTTAAAGTTCACAGATACATAATGACTGATAAAATTATTCAGAGTGAAACACAGGAAGTTACCAATTCCAAAAGAATGCACCTATCTGGAATGCACTAGAAGTCCATCATAGTGACTACTTTGAAGGAGAGTTGGCATAGATAGTACTCCTCATGGCTCCTCTGTAGCCAGGTGGGCAGGAGCAGCAGTGCGTAGCACACGCTTCTTGATTACACCGGGGTTCGAGCCCATGCCCACGAAATACAGAGAATGTGGAAAGGTCAGGGAATGACCACCGCACATCCTCACGAAGCAATATGGCCTTAGCTGCTAATGCTCCTAAAAACCAAATAACAAACAGTACTCTTCGTTTCCCAGATATTAGTTCAATTCTTAAGCTTTTTGATGTTCGTTCTTGATTAAATTTTTGATCACACCTTTTTCTTTTGTTTACCACCACCCGATTTTCTCCGATAAAACTAATGTCATTTTAAGATATAAAATAGATTGAGGCTCATTTCTTCAGAATTTCTTCTTTGGTAATTGTATTACTTCTCCAGAACCTAAGAAATTAGGAAGGAACCTGGTTTCTTCCTAAGAAATTAGGTTCTTAGATTCTGGAGAACCTAATTTCTTACTATTATTTTTGCCTGAGTTAATACCTCATCTTCACTGAACTCACCAATAAGAGCCAGATTTTCATTTAAATAAGTGAAAAGCATAATGTTTCCAACAATTAATTTGATTTTCCAATCTTTCTACTATCTGATCAATGGGAGTACTTACCATGTTACAAAGCCTATCATACCTCATGTGGAGTGAGCCATCTTCCTTTCTCATTGCATTGTGTACCACCATCTCTAATTTTATATGCATTCCTTTTATATCCTTCTTTTGCCTGCTATCTACCTATTAGGTGACGTGAAATTACTCAATACTTCTGACATGCACTAGTGCATGTTTGACATGGGGTGTCCCAGTACATGTTAGAGGATAGTTTACGTTAGTTCCAATAAACATGATGCTTGTGGCAAAAAATTATTCCACAAAATGTACTTTACGCCTAAGCTAATTGGCTTATGTTGTAGTGATTATCTAAAAACAGTATTCGAGGAAGGGATGTTTTTAAGGTGCCCATTATAGGGCAGTCTCTTATTTCATTGGTTGAGCACTCTCAACCATACATGAGTCTCTCAGAACTAGATGAAATATTCCAAATGTGGTCTCGCCATTTTATAAAGAGGAATAATAACATTCATCTCCCTGCTAGCAAAGGTACTATAGATTGTAGATCGTACATCTAGAGCCTCTCTTGCTGGCTGCTTACATTGCAAGGAAAAATTCATGTCAGCTTGTATTATAACATTAAATATTTCTGTTCCTGAGCTACTCTAATTCCAAGTCATATTCCACTTTAATTTCACATTGATAAATGTGTTACAGTCTAATTTAATGTTGCTGAATGTATTGGATTTGAAAAATAATTGTGCAGATGTAAATCACCCTCAGAATTCTTTTTCTAAAATTCAATATATTTAGCAACATTAAATTTCGGCTGTCGTCTGTCACTGATTTTTCTTTTCTATTACTGTATTTTTTTGCCAAATATTGAGTGAATAATGATATATGTGACAGTAAATAGAATTATTTATAATTTACAATAATAAACTTGTGTCTTTAAATGTTTTAGATGATAAGAAGCTTCCAGGAGCTGAGAAGAGGAGTCAGTATTATCAGAAATATGGAAATCCAAATTATGGAGGTTAAGTATTTTGTTTTTTCATGTGAATTATTTGTTGTAAATGTTAGCAAAAACAAAAATGTCATTGCCAAATTAACCTAATAAGGAGTATTTCTGTAGAAAAAATTAGAAAACATTAATTTTCTATTTTTCTTCTTTGTATAATGATAATAATAGAAAAAAAAAACAAAAAATAAATATTGAACATATTGCATCAAGTGAAGTACAGGATAAAGGCACTCCTGTTCAGACCTTAGGTAGAGTGGTCAGTTCAAAAATTTGGAGACAGTTTTCTGAGTGGCTACCACAACCAAAGAGCAAGGCTACCCAGCCCAACCCACTGGAAATGCTTCCTGGGCAACTAGACTGCTAACCACATAGGAATGAAGAAAGAGTCAATTCATGAAGTGGAGCCTTGAAATGAATACCTTCATCATGCGAGCTACTACAAACTAACCAAACTAGAGATCGATATGACAATTTATAGGATGAAACAATGTACCAAGTGTTTGGAATGGCTCCTGACTGTTCAGATCACTAAAAAGTGAATAGAAGACCAGAGATGGACCACCGACTTGATGAACCTGATAGCTCCTGCAATCCTAGAAAAAATCAAGCAGAACTTAAATGACCAGTTACAAAGAACATGGAATATAGATGAATCAGAAATGGAACAGCAATTACAAGAAGTTCAACCCAGTGCACCCAAAAGAAAGAAATAAGGTTGTGATATTCAGTAAAGAAAAAGAGTGGGGGGTGGGAACTAGCAGAATTCAAGGGAATGTACCCTCCCAAAGACCCATGCCATACTGAAGCACAGCTCCAACAGAAACCTATGGAAAGAACAGACCACCTCAATCAGTGAATGATACAAGATTACCTCGACAACAAAGTAACACTAGATACCACCTGCACAGCCATTTACTGAGCTGCTCTAGCAGCCACCAGGATGGATGAAACCAAAGACAAAATGCAAAGACAAGGAACCAATAACATAGGAAAGAAGGCTACAGCAGAAGTTGAAGAGCTAAGAGTGAAGATAGGTCAAATGGACCAGTACTTCTTACTTCTGTTACAAATGTGGTAACAGAAGTGAGAAGTTAATCAGAAAAGTGAAGCCCTTGACTATACTCAAGAAAGATAACATCCACAGAAAAACACGTGACCTATAATCAGAGGATCAAGAATGCCTTGATCCCCCTCAAGCAGAACACGGGGAAAATTTCCAGAGGAAAACAGGAAACCAGATATTTGATGAAAACCAGAGAACCTTCTACAGGAAAATCAGACAAGAGGAGAAGGAAGGCAATGGATCCTCTGATTGGACAGCACTTGGAGTTCTGAGGCAACCTGTGGAGCAGCAGAGTTAGCCAGAAAAGCCATGAATAGAAGGGAAAAAGGACATATGAGAGATGATAGAATGGGAGATATGAAAGAAAGACTTACAACAGTCGATTGGGAAGTCCCACAACTGGTGAATCCCAGGGATAGATAACATCCATAACTACTGGTACAAGAATTTAAGCTATAGACACAGGCACATAGAGGAGCAGTTCACCCAGATAAGATATCGTGACACAATCCCAGAGTATCTGATTCAAGGAATCACTTATACAAAGGCTAAGAACAGATTTGAACCCAGTGAAGTAAAAGACTGATCATCTCTTTCCCAACAACATACAAAATAGTACAGGCTGGCCTCGATTAATGCGATTAATTCGTCCTGCGAGCGCATCGCGCAAAACGGAAACGCGTTAATCGAATATAATAATCAATAGGAAAAAGTATAATTGGTCCTTGACCCTCTGGAATGTCCATAAAGAATTTTAAAAATACCTTTTAAATAACTTTTTAACTGTATACAATGTAAAAGATAATGAAAATAATGTTGGAATTAAATGTTTATTGCATAAAACAGCGGTTCCCAAACTGCGCACTGCGGAATATTTTAAATTTTCGAGGGAAACACAGCAATACTCGATATCTGTCGGACACTGTGCAAACTACTAGCTCGAGGTAGTTCACAGTTTCAGCATTTCTTATTAAGTTGTTTGGACCTAACTACTAAACAGAACTGTTAGGTATTTCTTTTGGTCTGGGTGTGCCTTGAAAAAATTACTGAGACACTAAGGGCGCCGTGAACCGAGAAAGTTTGGCAACCTCTGACATAAAACACACACAATGAAGAAATGACCGTTGCGGAAATATTTGAACAGCATGACTTTCTCTTTTCATCAATTAATTTCCGATAGCCGACAACAATCTTCTCTGGGCCCTGGTGAAATAAATATCGTAGAAAACCTCAAACCTTTTGTTTGAGGTTCTCTGTGATACGAAATATTTCATTTAATTCTTTTACCGCTATCTCCTTTGCGGTAACATTTTCATCTGGCTCATTTAAAAATTTGAATTTTTATGCAAGTGTGAATTGACTTTATTAGCAGGAGACAAACAAGTAACACATCTTCTTCCGATGGTTAATGGAACACACAGAGGCGGGCAGCAGGCAAACGTTTGTTTATTACCGTACGACTCGCGGTAAGCTTAACGCGCGATTCAAATCTTTTTCAACTATCGCATAAAAAAAAAAAAAAAAAAGATCGCGTTATGCAAGGCCTGGCTGTAATTAGTTGCATAACCAAGAAGATATCAGACTACTTGGAGAACCAGACCTTCGTGGCTGAGCAGCAGATGAGCAAAGGATTCAGTTAGCAGTTGGCTATTGACATGGCAGTTATGTAGCAAGTCTACAAGAAGCACATCTTTTGCTGTACATGATTATTGTACAGCAAATACAAAGCCTACTTTGATTATTGCTAGGCTTTCAACTTTCAGTAGTCAGTGTATCTGGCTGTTAGAAACAATGAAGATCTACAAAGTCAATTCCACACTGACACACTTTCTAGAAGCAACCATGGCTAAATGGAGGACCACCATCAAGGTCAAGAACATCATGACCAAACTAATTCCCATCAGAAGGAGAATCTTCCAGAGAGAAGAATCTTCCCTGAGCCCTCTATGTTTCTGTCTAGCACTGAACCCAGCAACCACCATGCTCAGCAAATACGGATATCTCCTAAAAGAAGAGAGTAGAAAGAAACTGTACACCCTCTCTCACCTGATGTATGTGGATGACATCAAACCTTATGTGACAACTGAGAATCAACTCCAACAGCTAGATTTATCTGGTGTAGCTGTTTTGATTCTCATGGTTATCATCCAGACAGAGTACATAAATAGACGCGATCAGGTCACCTGGATAATACATAGAAGCTAGTACAAAAATATTAATTGATCAGAGAAAATGTACTGTATTACAAGTACAAACCCTATGTGGTACTAGAAACCCCCTACATACAAACTGTACTTGGAGTGTGCTATAATAATGACAAGACGAGCTCACATAACAGACCCGACATAACCCTCATCGTCAAGAAGGAAATTGCTACCTACCTGATTGGCATATCAGTGCCCAACACGAGCACCCTCTAGAAAATTTACAAAGAAAATATCAGAAAGTACACAGACGTAACACAGAAAGGCAAAAAATGTGACATAAGGAACAAGTAATGACCATTCCAATCAGCATATTAACCACCAGCATGGTACCAAAGAGCCTACACAATAACCTAGTAGTCATAGGCCTCCCGGAGAACACTAACTGTACATACATCACCCCACACACCTTGTACCAAATACCCCTCATAGGACACGAAAAAAAAAAAACTCATAAGGAGAAGAAAGAGGATAATAATGATAAACTAGGCTTCATGAAAACTTTTATGAAGTTTTTGCTTTTCATTATGATATTTATATCTGAAAATGGTTGACTAAACTTTATATATATTTTTTTAAATTTAAAAAAAAAACATTATGAGATAAAATGAAGATGCTCATATGATACCGTTTTTTACCCTATCTCAACTAAAAAAACTTATGTGCTATAGTACTACTACTACCCCTCGACATGGGCACCTGCACGTGGTGAGGGGACCTTCCAGTGACGCTGCTGGACTTCCAGACTAGCATCACTGGGATCCAATGCCCACAGTCCAGGTTCCAGGCTTACATCAATGGAATCCGGCGTGTTTGCCGTGCGCTGCGACCCGTGGAAATTCGGAAAGGGGGATCCTGGTGGTTGAGGGGGCCCAGCTTCAATACACCACTTTGGCCCCTGCTTCGACAAGATGGGTGGTCCTGGAAGGCCCGGCTAGAATCAATCGGCTAGTAGGCTCGCCTGCGAGGGTTAACCGTGTCAATGCCACGCCCCTACCCTCATGGTCCGAGGGACAGGATTCAGGCTGGTGGCGGTGTGGGTATAGTGTCTGGGTAGCCCTGGCGTTCCACTCCCGAGCGCATTTATTGCATGCCAGGTAGTGGGCGTCCCTTTGGGTTCCGTGGTGGGTGGGGAGCCCAGGCACTGAACAATTTAAAAATCTTCATGAATCCTGATAAACATATTCCTTCAGGGGCCCCAACCCAGTCCCTATCTGAAAATATTGACGGAGAGGCAGATAGCATTATTGCTACAAAGAGGCAGCGAACCGAACTACCATCAGGGCCTGTCCCAAGGTTCTTAATAATGCATTCCACCAACGAAACACCGATTGGTAAAATGTCACCCTTTTTCATACAAAAAGGGTTGGATGGGTTAGCAGGTACACCCAAGTCAGTTAAGAGGCTCCGTTCTGGGGACCTTGATTGAAACAAAAAATGACAGGCAGTCTGAACATCTACTCCGAGTAACATCAATCGGAGGAATACCCATAACAGTGACACCACACAGAACACTAAATTCATCGAGAGGTGTCATTTCGGAGTGGGACCTTCTCGACGTCACCGAGGAGGAAATCTGCTCCGAATTAAAACCACAGGGAGTTACTGCCGTCAAGAGAATCACTGCGCGAAGGGATGGAAAAATTGTTAAAACCAGGAGTGTTATCCTGACTTTTAACTCTCCCAAACCTCCTGCTGAGATTAAAGCTGGCTACATCAACTGTCCAGTGCGTCCATATGTTCCAAACCCTTTACGGTGTTTTAAATGCCAGAAATATGGACATTCTCAAATGGCCTGTCGTGGAGTCCTTGCATGCGCTCGATGTGGTGCAAAGGACCACGAAACAACAGCATGTTCAGCCGCGAAACCCACCTGCATTAACTGTGAAGGCGAACACCCGGCCTACTACTCACGAGCATGCCACAGGTGGAAAGAAGAAAAAGAAATTCAACGGCTGAAGGCAGAGTTAAACATATCGTACCAGGAGGCAAGGAAAGCAGTGAAACCTCTTAACATCAAAAAAACCTACCTACGCCCAGAAGGTAGCAGGGAGGTGTTCAATTGGGACTCAGACGGACATGTCCGTCCCTCCAAAAGAATCATTTACTCCCATTGCACGTTATCTTTTAAGCTCCCAAAAACCTGCACAGAAGGACCAATCAGCTGCCACTCCTATATCGGTACCTCCTAATGCTCCACAAATAACAAAACAAATGCAAAAGAAAAGAATAAGAAAGGTGAAATACCACCTAGTACCCAAGAAAACATGGATGTCGAGCAGAAGGAGGTACAAGAAGACTCAGTTTTGGAGCTCTTTGCTGAGGAGGAAATGGACACTGGACAGCATCCATATTTCCCCAGGAAGGAGAAGGCCAGATCTGAAAAAGGTAAGCCCTCAGCACCTCGGAAGCCGCCTGATGGACCCACCAAGCCAAAATAATGGCTAAATTCCTACAGTGGAATTGTCGTGGATTCCGGCGAAATACTGATGACATCAAGGCCCTCCTGCAAAATCATGAGCCAGTTTGCTTTTGCTTGCAGGAGACTTACCTAAAGGCAAATGATGATCCCACAATGCATAACACCACCATTTTTCGTAAGGATAGAATTGCGGATGGTCTTGCTCATGGAGGAGTGGCTATCCTTGTGGGAAACCAGACCCCAGTTCAGCCCTTGCTAATTACAACTAGCATAGAAGCTGTTGCAATTCGCCTTACAGTGGGATTTTTATTAACGGTCTGCTCTATTTATTTGCCACCTGGGACTGACATCTCCCAGGAAGACCTTGATCATCTTGTAACGTAGTTGCCTCCCCCTTTCTTACTTTTTGGGGATTTTAATGGACATAACACCCTGTGGGGCAGTGCTAACATCAACGGAAGGGGACGAGTCATAGAGCGTATGCTCAATGACAATGACCTCTCCCTTCTAAATACTGGAACAAACACCTTCTTCCACATGCCTACCCGCACTTTTTCTGCCATTGATCTCTCTATCTGCTCCCCTTCTCTACTCCCTTCACTCACTTGGGAAGCGGAGGAGAATCCATACGGAAGTGATCACTTCCCTGTGATAACCTCGTTACACAGTGGGAGACCATGTCTTCCTTTCAGGTTACCACGGTGGAAGATTGATCAGGCTGACTGGACTGCCTTTCAACATCAGGCAAATTTTGATCTTAGCACAGTCAGTCAAGAGCCTATCAATGATGCAGTTAAGTACATCACAGAAAATATTGTCCAAGCAGTTGCGAATGCTGTTCCAAAAACATCTGCCCTGTTTCCACCATTTCCCAAACCTCGGTGGAATTCACAATGCACAACAGCAAAAAAAGGCTCAAAACAAAGCGTGGGGGATATTTCGCCGATATCCTACCACCAACAACCTTATAACCTTCAAACGTGCACGAGCCAAAGCACGCTACATCCGTCGTCAAAGTCAAAAGGAATCGTGGATCCGTTTTACATCATCTATTAACCAGTCTACCAACTCTAAGGTAGTCTGGGATAAAATCCGGAAAATGAAGGGGAAATATACATCCCACCCTTCTGCAATCCTAGTTTATAATGGATGCACTATTGCAGATCCAACTGCAATAGCCAATGCTCTTGCGGAAACATTCTCTAACATCTGTGCAACATCTTCTTATTCCCCAGAGTTCCCGGTTCTGAAACATAAAATAGAAAAACAGGCACTTAATTATAAGTGTAAGAGCGACTGTTCCTACAACTGGGAATTCACTATACATGAACTGAAAAGAGCCCTCACTCTTTCCAAAGCAAGTGCTGTTGGACCAGATGGCATCCATTATGAAATGATTAAACATCTTTCACCAAAATCTATGGATTGTCTGCTCCTTCTGTATAACAGAAGGAGCAAAGCAAAAGGCTCAAGCTAATGGAAGTGCTGTGGCTCAGAGCAGAACTGAGGGGGGCAGTTGTCCTCTGACTCACAGCCTTATAAAATGCACTGTTTGCTTGATTTTTGCAGAGCAATCGGGTACGGGACTTGATACTGCCAAGGGGGATGTCTTTGCGTGTGCGCGATGCAAGGAGTGTAATGATATCAGGCAACAACTCGGCGTTCTTTTGGGCCTATATGAGAGCTTGAAGGACAGGGTGGATGCCCTCGAAGAAACTAAATTGAGGGGCCCATCAAGCTCTCAGCTGCCCACATCAATGCCAGAGCTTGCACTTGGGCATTGCGTGACACAGAGACAACCCCCAAGGCAGAATGCGCTGGTCCCGAAGGAACTAGTAGTTGTTGGTGACTCTATTGTCAGGGAAACGGGGAACATGCTTTGTAAAAAAGATAGGTGGAACAGGACCAGGGTATGTCTGCCAGGGGCAAAGGTTGATGACGTTGTAGAGCGAATATCATCTTTTAAGGGCACAAAAGGTGATATAGTTGTACACGTTGGCACTAATAATATTAAGAGTAGGAGACCGGCAGAATTACTTAACAAGTACAGGTCACTGTTGAACAAAAGCCGAGAATTAGGGTTGAATTTGAAAGTGTCTGCAATTCTGCCCAGACACGATAGGAGGGAGTATATGATGAGAGCCTTGTCGATCAATTCGGCCCTGGAAAGATTGTGCAAGGCTCAAGGGGTAGAATTTTTTTCAGCCTGGACTGTACTTGTTAACAGGAGAGATTGCTTCTACAGGGATGGGATACACTTAAATAGAAAGGGTGCAAGAATATTTGCTGATGCTATCGAGGCAGTGTTAGGTGGGTCGGAAAACTGCTAGCTTGGGGGGAGACAAAGACCAATAGATTGACAGTAGCCACTGGCAGGGGTGAAAGAGATTCTTGCACTGCTTCTATTAGAATGAGCAGAAGCCTGAAAAACAAGATGCATGGTATTTCAGAGACTGCTGGGAGCCATTGCGGTACAAGTAAACATATGGGTTCTGTTAGGGTAGCTAAGAATAGAAACAGGTGCAGGTATACTTGCGTGTACACCAATGCTAGGAGTTTAGTAAATAAATTTGATGAATTTGAGGTATTGCTCAAAACATCGAAGGCAGATATTGTTGGGATATCAGAGACGTGGTGTCACACAGATATAAGGGATGCGGAACTGCAATTTGGGGAGTACAACGTCTACAGAAAGGATAGACAGGATAGGAAGGGAGGAGGTGTTATGCTATTAGTTAAGAAACACATAAAAACCAAGGAAGTGAAGCCAGTCGACATCACTGGACAGTGCAGTGTGGAGTCTGTTTGGTGTGACATAAGCATTGGGAGATCAAAATTGAGAGTAGGAGTGTGCTATAGGCCTAATGACTCTGATGAGTATAATAAGGAACTGTACAGGGAAATAGAGTGGGCCAGTAAATCAGAGTGTCTTATAATGGGAGATTTTAATTTCCCAGATATTGACTGGAATTTGGGGGCTGGATACTCACACACTAGCAGGGCTTTTGTGGATTTATTGGATGATTGTTTTCTACATCAGCATGTTCGGGAGGCAACTAGAGGGAGTAATACTCTTGATTTGATTATCAGCAGTGATTCTTCATGCATCAAGAATCTGCAGATAAATGAACCACTAGGTGGCAGTGATCACAGTGTGCTGAAGTGGGATTTACTCAAAGAGGTAACTACCATTAGGGGTAAAGGGAAGGGTTATTGCTTCCGTAAAGGCGACTACGATGGACTGAGACAGTATTTAAATTCTATACAGTGGGACCAACTGATGATGTTAGCAACAGCAAATTCAAAATGGGAAGCATTCAAAGAACTTATCTTGGAAGCTACTAGGCTTTACATACCAACTAAGAAATATTGTTCAAGGTTTAGGCCAAAATGGATGTCAGATGAACTAATGAGGCATATGGCAGAGAAGAAAAATGCATGGGATACTTACAAATTAACACATGACACAGAAGCCTATGATAGATACAAGTTGATATGCAACCAAGTTACAAAGGAGGTTAGGCAGGCGAAGGCAGATTACGAGAAATCCTTGGCAAGGGATGCAAAGAAAAACAGCAAAGAGTTCTTTACTTATGTAAACTCTAGAAGGAAAGGGATGAATCAGATTGGTCCACTTGATATTGATGGGTCAAGTGTTGATGATCCTGCTCAGGTGGCTAACAAACTAAATGAATATTTTGCATCGACATTCACACATGAGGAGTTATTCAGCGAGGGGAATGCCAGAGGTGTATTCAACGCTAGCAGTAAGCTACAGAATCTTGAAATAACTGGGAGTAAAGTGGAGGAGAAACTGTTGAAGATAAACACAAGAAAGGCACCCGGGGTGGATGGGATCTATCCAGTTATATTAAAGGAGGCAGCAAAGGAAGTAAGCAAACCCTTAGCCATAATTATGAGAGCTTCCTTGGACTCAGGGGAGGTACCCATAGACTGGAAATGTGCAAATGTGACCCCAATTCACAAAGGAGGATCAAAGGCTGACACAAGTAATTATAGACCTGTGAGCTTGACTTCTGTTCCAGGAAAATTAATGGAGGCACTGGTTAAAGACGCACTGCAGGATCATTTAGACAAGACTTCAGTTATAGCTCAGACACAGCATGGTTTTGTTAAGGGGAAGTCTTGCCTGACCAACTTGATTGGATACTATGATGCAGTCACAAAAGAACTGGATGCAGGGAATAACTTTGATATTATATACTTGGATCTTAGAAAGGCTTTTGATACTGTTGCACATGGAAGACTGCTACACAAATTGGAGCAGTGTGACATTGGAGGCAAATTGCTGCTATGGATAAAGGGGTGGTTGAGGGGGAGAAGACAGAGAGTGGTAATCAATGGACACTGCTCATCGTGGACTGATGTTATTAGTGGAGTCCCTCAGGGCTCAGTGTTGGGTCCATTATTGTTTTCTGTATTTATAAATGATATTGATGATGGTATATCGGGATTAATGTCCAAGTTTGCAGACGATACAAAGGTTGGCAGGGTTGTCAAGGACACTACTGACACTATGCTTCTGCAACAGGATCTGGAAAGGTTGAGCAGATGGGCTGAGAGGTGGCAAATGAAGTTTAACATTGACAAATGTAAAGTACTACACATGGGAAACAGCAACCCCAGAGCAACGTATCAACTCTATGGTACAACACTGACAGTGGTAGAGAATGAAAGGGACTTGGGGGTGATTGTGCAGGCAGATATGAAGTTCTCTGAGCAGTGCAGACGGGCTGCAAGAGTAGCTCATGGAGTATTGTCAATGATATACAGGAATTTTTCCAGCAGGGATAAGGAGGTGATTATTCCATTGTATAAGGCGATGGTCAGGCCACACCTAGAGTACTGTATACAGGTCTGGAGGCCTCATTTCAAGAAGGATGTAGAGCTGCTGGAACGAGTACAGAGAAGGGCAACAAGATTAGTGAATGGAACAAAGGGGTGCTCTTACGAAGAAAGGCTTAAGTTTTGCAAATTACAGTGTCTGGAGACTAGGCACCAGCGAGGTGATCTGATAGAGGTGTATAAAGCCTTGAATGGTTTAAGCATGCTCAATGCTGATGGGATTCTTCCTCTAGCTCAGAATAATCACCTGAGAGGGCATAAATTCAAATTGAGGAAAGACAGATGTAGGATAGACGTGCGGAAATTTGCCTTTAGCCAGCGGGTGGTTGGTTGGTGGAACAGACTTCCATCCCTTGTGGTGGAGGTTGATAGCCTAAATAAGTTTAAGGCTCAGCTGGACAGGTATTTTGAACGAACAGAGGGGTGAAGTGGAAGTGGTTTTTTTTTTTTTTTTTTTTTTTTTGGCTGATGCTGCATAAGCTTGCTTTCTTGCATCAAATGCCTCTACTAATGCTAATGCTAATAACAGAATCTTTATTGAAGGGCAGTTTCCGGACTCCTGGCGAAAGGCAATCGTTCTTGCCTTTCCTAAGCCAGGAAACGATCCAAAAGTCACCACCAATTATCGTCCTATTGCTCTGACTAGCTGTCTGTGCAAAATCCTGGAGAGAATGGTTAATTCTCGTTTAATATGGTATCTCGAATCAAATGACCGTCTCTCCAACATCCAGTGCGGCTTCCGAAGGAACCGGTCCACTTTGGACCATCTTATTAAATTGGAAGCATCCATCCGCGATGCTTTCCTAAAACACGAACACTTGGTGTCGTGTTCTTTGACATGGAGAAAGCGTATGACACAACTTGGAGATTTGGCATTTTAAAAGATCTGCATAGCCTTGGCTTTAGGGGTCAACTCCCCATTTTTATTAAAAACTTTTTAGCCAATTGATCTTTCCAAGTTCGTGTGGGATCCTCACTCTCTCGTTCCTTCAGCCAAGAGGAGGGAGTACCACATGGATCAGTATTAAGTGTCACGCTTTTTGCCGTCAAAGTCAATTCCATCAGAGAACAACTTCCTCCAAATGTAAACTGTGCCCTCTATGTTGATGACTTTAGCATATTTTGTCAGTCATGCAACATGAGGGTTATTGAAAGACAACTGCAGAAAGCCATTGATCGCCTTAATTCCTGGGCACTTGTAAATGGCTTCAGGTTCTCGCCGGAGAAGACTGTTTGCGTACACTTTTGTCGCCAGCGTAATCTTCATCCTGAACCTGAATTAAGGCTTGGACAAAATGTTATTCCAGTAGTGTCAGACACAAAATTCTTGGGACTTGTGTTTGATAAAAAGTTGACCTTTCTCGAACATATTCGTGAACTTCGTACAAAATGCACAAGGGGACTCAATATTCTCCGCTCTCTCTCCTCCACGCGTTGGGGAGCAGATCGATGCACCCTACTACGGCTTTACCGTGCACTTGTACGACCCAAATTAGACTACGGGGTCCAGGTATACTCCTCAGCCAGAGACAGTGCCCTTCGATGGCTTGACCCTGTCCACCATCAGGCCATCCGTATCGCTACTGGAGCATATCGCACATCTCCTGTCCAGAGCTTATACGTCGAAGGAAACGAACCATCATTATCCCTTCGACGTAAGCAGTTGTCTTTAAACTATGCTTTAAAGTTGAAATCCCTGCCAGAGCATCCTACGTGGACATCCGTTTTTGAGCCACGTTGGGAAAACTTGTACAACACCCGTAAGACTGCCAACCGACCTTTTGGCATTTGTGTCCAAGAGCTACTCAGAGAGTTTAACATCATGGTAGACAAGGTTGCACAAACACGAAAAGAAATTCCTCCACCCTGGCATGCTCATCCCCCACCGTGCGACTTTTCCCTTACTAAATGGGTAAAGTCTGAGACCTCATCATCTGTCTACCAGCAGCTCTACTCTGCACATCAAGCTGAGCACTCAGACTTCCTGCCCGTTTACACAGACGGCTCGAAGTCTGAATCGTGCATAGGATCTGCTGCTGTCTTTCCAGACACTATAATATCTCAGCAGATTCCTCCTGAATCCAGCATATACACTGCAGAGCTGTATGCTATAGACTAGCCTTGGATCACATTCAAACTTGTCAATTCCGAAGGTCAATAATATATTCTGACTCTTTGAGTGTATTACAGGCTTTATTATCTCTGAGACACAATTCTCATCCAGTTCTTTGTTGGGTTCAGCAGAAGATACATTCTCTTCATGAATACAAATTTGATATCCACTTCTGCTGGATTCCTAGCCACATTGGGATAAAGGGAAATGATTTGGCTGACGCTGCAGCCAAATCAGCAACACCCACTCATAATTGTTGCCTGTCAGTCCCCTATACAGACTACAGGCAAATAATACGTAACAAGATATATTGCCAGTGGCAAGAACTATGGCACAGACAGAGAACAAATAAATTATATCAAATAAAGCCTGTAATAGAAACATGGCAGTCTAGTCTGCGCAGGAATCAGAGCGAGGAAGTTGTTGTTTTTGCTTGACTCCGCATAGGACAATCATTTGACACATTCTTTTCTGCTGAGGGCGGATGACCCTCCTATGTGCGAGTCTTGCGACACCGTTTTAACTTTAAAGCATATTTTAATAGATTGTGTTAATTTTACCCATGTTCGCAATATATATTTTACCGCTTTTACTCATCCGACTGAGCCTTATAAACTCAGTCAGATTTTATCAGACAACAACCACGTGTCAGCAGTTTTTAAGTTTTTACAAGCTATTAATATATACACACATATATAAATTGGATCATTTATTTTTAAACTTATACTGCCTTATATATATATATAAAAAAAAATAACAATTTGACGAGGTAACCTTTTTAAAGGTTACCAGAATTTATCTTTATTGTTATTTTAATCGTTTCCTGGTGCAGTATAACCTTAGTTGTTTTTGCGCCAATAAACCCAAAATCAAATCAAATCAAATCAAATCTGATTCTTTGAGTGTATTACAGGTAAGATTGTTTAAGATTTGCTGACACCTTTACAGATACTACTATTTCTGGGCAGATTCTCCGAGTACAGTCTGACTGCAAGGCCAACTATAGTATTGCAGAGATGCATACTGTAGAGGTAGCTGTAGATCACATCAGATTATTATGTTATTTTGTACTCCAATTCTTTGAGTGTATTACAGGCTTTATTATCTCTCAGACATAATTCTCATCATCTTGTCTCCAGTTCAGCAGAAGATACATTTCCTTTATGAACAAATTTATTATTCTCTTCTGCTGTACTCCTAGCCACATTTGGATCAAGGGAAATGATTTGGCTGATACTGCAGCCTAATCAGAAATTCCCATTAATCATCATGGCCTCATCATCATCAGCCATTTTCAATCCACTGCAGGATGAAGGCCTCTCCAGCAACTTTCCAGTTCCTTCTGTTTTGAGCACTGGCCATCTATTTACTACTCAAAAACTCATGAATTTCATCTATCCATCTCCGCCTTTGTCTTCCAGGTTTTCTTCTAGCTCCTCTTGGGTACCATTCTGTTATTTTCTTAGTCCATCTGTCATCATGTCTTCGAGCTATGTGTCCTGCCCAAGACCATTTTAGTTCGTTAGTTTTGATAAGAATGTCCTTTACTTGAGTTTGCTGCCTAATCCATGTGTTTCTCTTCTTATCTAACAGTCTGATTCCCAATATAATTCGTTCCATTCTTCGCTGTGTAGTTCTTAGCTTCTCTTCCATTCTTTTGGTGAGTGCCCAAGTTTCACTTCCATAAGTCATGGTGGGGAGTATACATTGATTCATTATTTTACGTTTCAGACAAACTGGGATATTGCTCTTCAGTATGTGACTATATTTCCTGAATGCTATCCATCCAAAATTTATTCTTCTCTTGACTTCCAGCCATTTATCATTATTACAGCTAATAACTTGTCCCAGATAAGTATATGACTCCACCTTTTCAATTACTGCTCCTTCAATCATTATTTCCCTTTCCGTGGCATACTTGTTCATCATTACTTTTGTTTTAGCCATATTCATCTTTAGTCCAAAATCCTTACTAACTGTGCATAACTGATTAAGATTTTCCTCTAATCCTTTGGGATCGTGGCTTATGACCACAATGTCATCTGCAAATCGTAAATGGTTTAGGTACTCTCCGTTCACATTGACTCCTTTCTGCGACCAGTCTAATCTTCTGAAAGTTTCCTCAAGGGCAGCAGTAAACAGCTTCGGAGATATTGTGTCTCCTTGTCGAACTCCTTTCTCGATTTTAAATTTCCTACTGTCTTTGTCTAGTCTAATAAAGGATGTAGCACTCTCATATATTTTCTTCAAAATCATAATATATGGAGTATCTATGCCTTGTCTTTCCAGTGCCCGAAACATTGCCTTATGCTGTATGGAGTCAAATGCCTTTTCACAATCCACAAATGCCAGGCATAATGGTGTTTTATATTCATTTGCTTTCTCCATTAGCTGTGATATTACGTGAAGGTGATCCATAGTTGAGAATCCTGTCCTAAAGCCAGCTTGCTCTTTCGGTTGATTCTCATCAAGTATTCTTTCTAATCTGTTAGTAATGACCCTTGTGAACAACTTGTAGATATGGGATAACAAGCTAATTGGTCTATAATTTCCAATTTCTGATTTATCTCCTTTCTTATGCAGCAAAACTATGATTGCATTATTCCACTGCTTAAGCATCACACCTTTTCTAATGCACTTTGTGAAGAGCCTTGCCAGTTTTTGTGTTATGTCTCTTCCTCCCAATTTTAACAACTCTACAGTAACTTCATCTTCCCCCGGGACTTTCCGATTCTTCATTTTCTTCAATGCATGTTCTACCTCATCGGGAAGAATATCGGGTATGTCATATGTGTTGCTACTTTGCAATCCATCTTCCCCACTGCTGGTATCATTCCCTCGCTCCTTGTATAATTTTCTATAGTAGTCTTCTGCTATTTGAATTATGCCTTCTCTGCTGTTTATAAGTACACCATCGCTATTCTTCAGTTTCAGTATCATTTGTCTTCCTGTATTACTGCTCATGGCTGCTGATTTAAATCCTTTGTTTTCCCTTAATGCTTGTTCTACTTTTCTTGTGTTAAATCTTCTTATGTCCTCTCTGAGTCTCTTTCTAATGGCTTTGCATAACTCAGTATACTCAATTTTCTCCCTGTCAGTGTTTTTCTTGCTCTTCATTTGTCGTCTTTGATTCATCATGACAAGTGTTTCTTGACTAATTTTTTCTTCTTTGGATTTCTGTTTCCCTATAAGTTTCTTGGGCTTTATCACTTTCAGAAAGTTGTAATATTCCTCGTCGATATCTTGGTCCTGAGCAGTCTGCAAAAGCTCAAACTTGTTCTTAAGTTCCAGTACATACTGCTTTTTCTCCTCCTCTGTTATTTCAAAGACCTTTGTATTATTTACTCGAGTCAGTTTTTTTCTTTCCTTTCCTACATCTATATCAAGTGTACATCTTACCATTCTGTGATCACTTCCAACATTTACCTTATTCAGGACGGTAACATCATTCACAATATATCTTCTGTTAGTGAGGATGAAGTCGATTTCATTAGTTGTTAATCCATTTGGACTCTTCCATGTCCACTTTTTGTTCACCCTTTTCTTGAAAAAAGTGTTCATTACTGACATTCCTTGAGATTCTGCAAATTCTACAAGTCTTTCACCTCTTTTATTTCTTTCACCAATTCCAAAATTTCCTATAGTTCCTCTTTCTGCGCTGTTTTGCCTTTTTCCAACCTTAGCATTGAAGTCCCCCATAATAATAGTGTAGTGGGTTTTCTGCTCATCTAGAAGACTCTCAATTTCAGTGTACATTTCTTCAACCTCTTTATCATCATGGCTCGATGTTGGTGCATAAATCATTATAATCTTTAGCTTGTACCTCTTAGAAATCTTGAGTATTAGTCTTGACACCCTTGGTGATGTACTTTTGAATTCCAAAATGTTGTTTTTAAAATCTTTATGGACCAGAAACCCAACTCCACCTTCACTCCTTTCACTGTTTCCATTGGTGTACAGCAGATTTCCACTTGATAAACTTATAAGTGATTCATTTCTTCTTCTTGTTTCAGCCAAACCGATGATATTCCAATTCACATTTTCTAATTCCTTTTCCAGCTCTAATAATATACAGACTACAGGCAAACAATAAAAAGATTCACTTCCAGTGGCATAATTCAGGGAATGGACAGATTTGAAATAAATTACATCAGATAAAGCCTGTAATCAAACCATGGCAGTCTAATCTGTGCAGCAATCATAAAGGGGAAGTTGTTCTTGCTCAGCTCTGCATAGAACACAGTCATTTGTTATCTTGCTTTTTGTTGAGGGCTGATTATGTTCCTATGTGTGAGTCCTGTGACACAGTTTTATCTATCAGTCATATTTTAATTGACTATACTGATTTGAATGATACGCATTTTACCACTTTTAACTATCTGGCTGGGCCCTGGGTGCCAAGCGAATTCGAGGTGAAGCGTTCTATTGCGAAATAAAGTGTGATTTTCCCAGTGATAAGTTCTTTTTAAGTTATATCATTTACTATTAGCAAGTTCATTTATAAACCAGTTCTACTTGAAAAGCCTCAAGGAAGAATAAAGTAGGGAAATTCACCTTTCTTCTTTATTACATATATTTATTTATTTACTAATCAATTAACTTTTCTATCCCCGTGGTGGGCTGGAAACCTGTGAGGGAAAGTCAACCGTCCAGGGCAAAAAGAAGCTAACCGTGGAATATGATGATTATCCAAATCGCTGCTATGGATAAAGGGGATGGTTGAGGGGGAGAAGACAGAGTGGTAATCAATGGACACTGCTCATCTTGGACTAATGTTATTAGTGGAGTCCCTCAGAGTTCAGTGTTGGGTCCATTGTTGTTTTCTGTATTTATAAATGATATTGATGATGGTATATCAGGCTTAATGTCCAAGTTTGCAGACGATACAGGATCTGGAAAGGTTGAGCAGATGGGATGAGAGGTGGCAAATGAAGTTTAACATTGATAAATGTAAAGTACTTAAGTGTTTCCCAATTAGAAAAGAGTTGTTGGTAATATAATTTGTTGGAGCTACTGTGCAGAATTTAAAAACTGTACGAGTCCAATATACTCCTTTATGAAACCAAAACACTTCGCTTTAACCTTGATGGTAGTTGCATCTTTAAGTAAATCGCCCACTAATACACCATGAAAAAATCTTGTGCCCGTCTGAGTTTAGATGACAGTTTCTACAGCATTTTAGAAAGGCAAGAGGACGCAGTACTCTTGATCTGATTATCAGCAGGAATTCTTAATGCATTAAATATATACCGGAAAAAGACTCACTGGGTGCTAGTGATCAATGCATACTGATTGGTGTTTACTTAAAGACATAATTATTGGCAATGGTAAAGAGAAGTGCTTTTACTCTTGTAAGGGAGCTACATGCAGGGCCTCTGAGGGGAATTTTATCAGGGGGTACAAAGTTTCTTTCGGGCTCCCTTCCCTTCTCCATTAGTCATCCTGTTTTTATGCACTATGTTTTTATTCATTATGCCATGAGCTGTAGCCTGTAAGGCTCAAAAGGGTATGGAAGATGAGAGAGGGGTGGAATAAAGCGCTCTGTTGATTTTCTGTATTTGAGGCCTTATTTTCCTATACTCCCTCCGTGATAAATATAAATAAAATAAAAGAGGATCAGAGAAAAGAAAGCACATTTGATTTGGACATCTTTTTTTATGCTATGCTACAATAAAGATAAAGAGAAAGAATTCACATTGAAACATCATTTTATTTTGCAATGCTGATCAGACACCAGAAAACATAATTATTATTAAAAATTAAAAAAAGAAAAAAAAAATGATAGGCTTAGTATTTATTTTAATTTAAAAAAAAAAATGCATGTGGTTGCATGAAATCTAAAGACAGAAATAAAACTTTCCTGTGGATGTGGTGGAGTTAGGCACAAGAGGGCAAGCCTGCATGATGACAGCACATCTGATGCTAACTTGGGAGGAAGTAATAAAGAGAAAAAAGAGCTTTCCTGGCCTCTGTTTTTTTTTGAAAAATTTCAAATCACAATATGAAAATTAATTGTTTCTGGCAATGTTTGATTCAATACTTAACCTAGCCAAATCCACAAGATGTTCCTGAGACATTGTAGACCTTAAATAATTCTTAATCAGCTTTGAGTTTGCTAAATGACATCTCTGCAGAAGCTACTATTGCTGGATTGTTTAATAGTTATTCTTAAGCTAACACACACATTTGGAAACATATCTAATGGCTTTAACTGTGCATTTACAAAATTTGCTTTATGTACTGAGGGTAAATGTTGCATTTCTTTTCTAAAATCATCATCGTTAAGGTCAGCAGGATATTGCTTTGATAAAGATAAAGCTTTTCTCTCCACATCACTTTCAGACATGGTGAGATATTTCCGCAAGAAATCTAATTTTTCTTCCAACTGCTTAACAGCTTTGAAATGGACAGTTAATTCTGTCCATTTCAAACTATAACATTGTCTACCAAAACGTAAAATACCTACTTTTTGAAGTAGTAGGCCTCTTCTGGCGTAACATCTGTGTCATTTACTTCCTCCAAGTTAGCATCAGATGTGCTGTCATCATGTGGCCTTGCCCTCTTTGCCTAAACTCCACCACATCTACGGGAGAGTTTTATTTCTATCTTTAGGTTTCACGCAACCAATTTGGCTTCATTCCACATGCATTTCTTCTTCTTAGGCACCTCCATAGCCAGGTGGGCAGGAGCAGCAGTGCGTAGCACACGCTTCTTGATTAGACCAGGGTTCGAGCCCATGCCCACCAAATATGGAGGATGCAGAAAGGCCAGGGAATGACCACCGCATATCCCCGGAGCAATATGGCCTTAGTTGCTAATGCTCCTAAAAACCAAATAACAAACAACAAACATGCATTTCTAGTTGTTTCGAAGTTTTGTCAGATCTGTGAGGAGAGAGTTTCTATGTTTGCTACTTCAACATCCAGTGAGGCATCTCTAGCTTGGATAACCTTGTTGCAAATATCTATGCCAGCTAATAATTTGTACCACACAGCTGACATTAACACATAGGCAAAAGATGTCAGATATAATAAAACTCCATGGACTTCATTTCTTGTTTTGGCTGTCAAATTTAGTTCTAGGAGGTCTTCCAGTGCTAATTTCATGCCAGGCAAGTGAGCTGCAAAAAGCTTTACACATTCAACACGATCTGACCATCTTGTTTCAGGCATACCATGAAGAGAGAGAGAACAACCAATACGGTTTTGTAGTAATTCCCACCGCTTGGGCGACTTCAGTGGACACCATCCATTGTGGGGTTCTTCCAATGCAGATAGACGAGGACAACTTATTGCACTGCTCGCTGACAGACAAAACCTGAACAGGTGGTACACAGTTTGAACTGTATTGCTTCAGTTATACATTCAGCTGCATCATTTCCACATAAGTTGAGTGTTTGACAACCGCAAGGTGATAAAATTGCTGTTGAGCATTGTTCTTGTATTTTTGCCTGTGCGCCATTGTATTTTCCAGCCATGTTTGCCCCATTATTGTAGGCTTGAGCTCTACAGTCAATAAGAGGAATAGCATGTTCTTTCAATATATGAGTTATCAACTGAGCAATTTCTTCCCCTCTTTTGTTGCTACAATCTGCAAACTTGAGAAATTTTTCTTGAATCTCATACTGCATTTCTTTTAAAAGTACGTATCTCAAGAGAAATGTTGTTTGTTCAATATGGGAGGAATCTGGTGTGGCATCTACTATTACTGCAAAGTTCTTTGTGGATTGCCTCTCCAGCAAAATATGTTGTTTCACAAGATTCAAGCATTCTGTAATAAATTCATTTTGTGAGTCAGGGGACAGATAATGAACTTAAAGCCATTCACTCCTTTTCTGTGACTCCTCTACACTTAGCACATGTTCCTGAAGGATGGAGTCCCACTTGGAGAGCAGTTCAATGACTCCTAAAAAGTGTCCATTGTTTGAATCACCAGTTCAGTGGGATGAACCAGTAAATGCCAGACTATAATCTCCCAAAAAGAGTACATCTATGATACGCTTTAAAAGGTTGTACCATTTCACAGCTTCAGTTTTCTAATTCTCGGTAAGCTAGGTAACATTCTCTGTGACTATTGCCTTTCTCATGTTTTGGCGTCCTATAGGAAAGTTTCTGACACTTCCCATTAGAATCCCAGCCTTCAGCAGATACCAGTGCAGATTTAGATGCAGAAGTGCTAGTCTTGAGACTATTGTCTGTTTTGTGCCAAATTAATCAATGTGGAAAGCAATATAATGCTTGTTTCTGTTGACTCCAGACAAGCCAGTCTCTTACATATAGGTCTCCATTGGTGCTTTGAAATTTCAGCATGCTTTCTGGGAAAACTTGATTGCAGGTATCTTTTGGGAATGTTTTAGGCAGAAGGATGTGACCATTCATAACATCTTTTCTATTTCCTTTTGAGATGGAAACTTGGTTATGATACATCCAATGTCAAGGCCTACATTATGATTACTCTTGTTTTCCAAATTCACTTCCACATGCGTTTGGGGATGAGGTTTCCAACAGTTTCCAATTCTATAGGTGAGTTCAATGAAAATTTTTTGAAGCTGCACTTAATCCAAATTGAAAGAGCGTTTGTTGACTCCTTTTTCATTCTACTCTTGTTCTTTCTTGTTTTTTCTCTTTTTTGGAGAGATGATTTATAATTGATACTTTTATATCTAAGAAAAGGGGAAAAAAAAGACAATAAGACAAAAAATATTATATACTAATAATTTAGTATAAGTGGGTGGTAGCAGTGGTTGTAGACTAGTATTAATTAATAGTAGTACTAGTAGTACCGCTATAATTAACGCAACGTACATTGTCATTTCAGAGAACATGCTACGGTAATCCTGCACTTCATTGTCATGAGTCACAGCCAGCTCCAACCTGTCGTGAATGGCATTCTGATGGAGCAGTTCAGACTTGACTGAGCATGTGTTACACCTCACTGTATCTGCCAGTCTGTATGCTGGCAGATACAGTACTATTTACTCGCGGTAATTTATTTTTTATTTTTCGATTTCAGAAAGAATAAAAAACAATTTCCTGACTACATGAGAATTTGATTATAAAAATAAAAGTAGATAGTTGTAAAAACAATAATGGAAATAAGTAATTATTATTTCAGACTTGATACTGTCTGAAAATAATATTATGACTATATTTTGTGAATATTTGTAATAATTTGTATACATCGCACATTGCAGTGTTACCAATTAACGTATAAGACACACTTGCCTTTCAGTTGTAAGGATAATTGGTAACATTGCAATGTACGATGTATACAAATTATTACAAATATATACAAATAATCACAGAATATAGTCATAATATTATTATTATTATTTTCAGGCAATATAAAATGTATTATCTGAAAATTATAATTAAAAATTAAATTTTTTTATTCTTTCTGAAAACAAAAAAAAAAAAAAAAAATTAAATAATATTTAATAAATTACTGTGAGTACAGTACATAGTACATTGCCAGCATATAGACTGGCAGATACAGTGAGTGTTGCGCATGCTCAGTCCAGTCGGAACTGCTCCGTCAGAATGCATTCACAACAGGTTGGAACGGGCGGTGACTTGTGAGCTGACCGTAACTCATGACACTAAAGTGCAGGATTGTTCAAGCAATGTCAACAGCCAACAATAAAAGCCATTCCGATTTTTAATATTGTATATTAATATACTCTTTACCTTTTCACGATTCCCGTACAAATTACATACCTACTTAAATTTCTTTGTAGCATAAAATCATTGTATTGGCTTAGCCAAGCATACCGATCAGTTATCATCATTAGGCCACAAAAGTTCTATAGATAACCTATGAACTGTTGCAGTAACGTGTAATATAGCAGTGCTTCCCAACCTTTTTCACGCCACGGCACACTTAGGAACTTATAATGTTTGTATGTCACAAGAGATAAACTGGAGCAGATTTTGGGATGTCCATAAAGACTTTGTGAAAAAATGTATTACGTTTGTTACATATGTAATTATGATAAGAAAAATAAAATATAAATACAGCCAGTCTATAGCACAATAGTTGTGTTCCTATAAATCCTCGTGCAATATAAATAACAGGCCCTATGGGAAAAATAGGGCTAGGTGCCGACCATCCAACATTGAACACACATTTGTAACCAAAACATAACCAAAACACAATAAATAATCGTAATAAAATACTTACGTAATAAAATATTGCTAAAGCTTTTGCTTCTATCGTAAGCAAACTTGTTTTTTTGTTTGATTTTTCTATCCAAACAGATGAAGCCGTTCCATCTCTTCCAATTCTTTGTGTCTTGATCTAATGGATTTTAATTACACTTTGAGTTGTTCCTGCTATGAAAGTTTTTTTTATTTTCTCTGCATTCTTTCTAATTCTCGGCATTGCCTCATTAGGCCAGTAGAATGTGCAATATCACATGGTCTTAATTTCGCTCAGTGTTTCAAAATTTCATAATTTTTCTCTATCAACAGAGGCGGACTGGCCATAAGGCTTACCGGGGAAACCCCGGTGGGGCGGAGGCCAGAAGAGGATCGAGGCCAGTGTGATTTTGGCCATAAACGCTAGTATGAGGCCGCTACAAATTTTCCCGGGTAAGAATTTTGATCCAGTCCTCCTCTGTTTATTGATATTGCTTTTCTTTTTCTCTCTGAATCTGTAGTGTCTTCACCAGGATGCTTTCTTTTCACACATTTTAAGTATTTTACTCATTTTTAGGGAACAAAGCACAATTACAAAATGAGGAGGCTTGCTTGATACAAATAAACAAAGCTGCGTGCATGTAGCAACTGAATAAACAACACTGTAAAGGCAGAGACACACTATTGACCCCTCACTAGTTCACCTTTTACTAAAACATTTCTGGGGGTTACTACCATAAAACAATTTCCAGTTGCATTTCTGCTAGTGGAATCTGTTATAAACTGGTAGTAAACTCGATCTAATTGCATTTGCGATAATATGATAGCTGGAATTGTGTGGGTTTTTACGTTCTTATGGTGAAACATGTTTCCTCTTCACTGATATGAAAAACAAATACATTTTCAGAATCTTCTCTTCATTCCTTTCATGTTGTGTTCAGTTGGGGTGATTCCATGTTCGACTGCCATTTCTTGTAAACACAAAGGTGAATCGTGCATAAGCGAATTCAGTTCGTGTTATATACGATCTCATTCCCCTATTTATTCATGTATCCGGGTCCGGGTACGAATTCATGTAGTAAACACGTGTTATACGAGGACTGACTGTACTACGAAGACATTAACATTTAATACTCAATTCATACAAAACTTCAAAATAAAATCTTTTCAAATTTTTGAAATTGCAAAAAATAACTTTTTGAAATTCATATTTCATCTTTCTATAATCTGCAAATGATCCAGCAACAGGTTTTCAATAAAAAAAATATATCTATTTACATATTTACACCAGAGTAACAACATTACAGATCATTCTAAGAAGTTGCAACAAAATGCAAAGAATAGTAAAAAAAAAAAAAAATAAGAAATCTACAGCAATGAATAACATTTTTATCAAAACTGGACAACTTTTGACTATCGCAGACATCAAGGATCATTCAACATTTGTGAACAGAAGCAGACTGGGTAAAAAATTCTTACTGGGGAAAACTTTTAGCGGTCCTCACAATAGTGTTTATGGCTATGCAATTGCACATTGGCCTCTGGCCCACCGGGGTTTCCCCGGTAAATCTTATGGCCAGTCTGCCTCTGTTTGTGAATGGTCCATCCTGTGTAAACTAATGAAAACTGGAATAATAAATTTACTTAATTTTCAGCCTTTCTATCACAGGTTAGAGAAAAGAATGCTTGAATGGGTGAATTTTTTTTGTGCTCTGCTCTGAGAAACTCAAAAATGTAAAATCACTACACTTGACAATGCAGAATACTGAATAGTACATAAGAACTGCAGAACTTTCTTTCTGTGCCAATAAATCAAAATGAAAATATCTTATTTGCTGAATTTTATTGTTTAATTTCCCACTCTCGTTTCCCCAGTTTCTCCTTAAAGTAACTTTGCAACAATTTTTCCTACCCCCAAGAGAACACAGAACAGATACTTATAAAATGGTTATAAAATGTTTTTAAAGTGACAGAGTCCAGGCTGTATAGAAAGAAAGCAATAGACAAGGCTACCAATGAAGTGAAAATAGCAAATGACCTCAAAACCATAAATTTAATGAAACTACATGCTTTGGAGTGAAATATTGGACAAACAACTTGCGTGATCGAAACCTGCTAATTTGAGGTGACTGAAGTAGATGTTTTACTCTTCCTTGTCATTGTTTAATTTGATGATCAAAGGATCATCTGCAATTTAGATGTGTTTCTAGCTAGCATAGTAATAACTCATTCAGTGTACCCACACACACAAAAAATGTAAAATAAATTCAACACTAGAATAAAATCAGATGTGATGTATATTTATATTTGACACTGGTTTTGCTCAGTGTTTCACAACTATCTTTTATTTGCTACTATTTATATGTGTGGCACAGTCAAAGCAATACTTGGATGGCCAGTCGCTGTGCTGATAATAAAGTGCATCATTTAATTTAAAAAAAAAAAATTCTCTTTTTTTTTTTTTTTTTTTTAAACAGTTATAAAAGAAATTCGTTAATTGTCTTAGAAATGAATCTGTTTTCTAAATTTAACAATCCTCTTTCAAGATCAGGTCCAAATGAAGCTGCATTGGAATAGTTACGCCACTGAACAAAAACATTGATTTTTCTGGAGGTTGTCTTTCAGTTAGCCCTTTGTACACTGAAATCCCCTTGAGAAAATAGAGAAGAAGCAAAACGCCTCCTGTATTCTTTTTCTTTAATTTCAAATTTTTGGTTAAGGGAGGGTATAGGACTCCCTCAATATGCCCCTCTCCCTAACCTCTTGCGGGACATCAGTAATTTTTCTGCAGCACACCAGTTGGTAATATAAGTAATTGAGGGTTGTAATAAAGGTTAGTTAATACTTTGGCTCCCGGGCCCCTTTTGGACCCCGGGTCCGGGTACGATATACTCCCCTCCCCCTCTCATAGGCCCTGACTGTATGGTCTGACAGAGGTTTTAGATACTGTACAGTGATACCATTTGATGATGTTAGCAATAGTAAATTCTAAGTGGGAAGCAATCATTGAATCTACTAGGCTTTTCCTACCAACTAATAAGAAATACCGTATGTTCCAGGCTTAGACTTAAAAAATTGATGTCAAATGAACTGTAATGATATTGTGGCAGAGAAGAAAAATTCATGGAATGCATAAAAATTATCAGGTGATACAGAAGCCTGTGGTAGATATAAACTAGTCTGGAATCAAGTCACAAAGGTGGTTATGCAAACCAAGACAGATTATGAGATGTCTCTGGTGTAGAATGCCAAGAAAAGCAACAAAGGCTTCTATTGTTATATTAACAGTACAAGTCAAGGGTTGAATCACATTGTGCCACTTGACTTCAGAAGGAAAGGATTGAAACACATTGTGCCACTTGACTTCAGTGGGTTAACTGTTGATAACACTGCCCAGGTTGCTGACAAATTGAATAGGTATTTTGCATCTACATTCAAACATGAAGAATTCTTTAGGGAAGTGAATACTGGAAGTTTATGAAACTGTAACATGGAGCTGAATGACCTCGTATTAACTAAGAGTCAAGTGCAAGAGAACTTGTTTAAGTTAAATAAAAAAGGCACCTGTGGAAAATGGGATCTATCCAATTATATTAAGGAAGGCAGCAGAAGAGGTAAGCAAACCCTTAGCCATAATTATGGAAACATCTTTGGATTGAGGGATGCCCCTATAGATTGTAGTTATGCAAAGATATCCCCAATTCACAAAAAGTGTTCAAATGGTGACATGAGCAATTACAGACCTGTTAGCTTAATTTTTCTTCTAGGGAAAATAATGTGGTCACTTGTTAAAGAAGTACAGCAGGACCATCTAGACAGGAATTCAATTATACTGCTCTTTCAACATGGATTTGTGAAGGAGCAGTCTTGCCTGATCAACCTGATTGGTTGCTATGGTTATTAGCATTTTAGAGGCATATGATGCAAGAAAGCAAGCTTATACAGCATCAGCAAAAAAAAAAAAAAAAAAACCACCTTCACATTACACCCATCCATTCACTCCAAAAGTTTGTTTGCTTCTTCCTTGAATTTATTTACACTATCAACTTCCACAGGAACAGAAGGAAGTTTGTTCCAGCAATCATCTATCCACTGGCTAAAGGCAAATTTCCACACATCTATTCAACAACTGTCTTTCCTTGGTTTCAGTTTATGCCCTCTAAGTTTTGTAATTTGAGCGAGAGGAAGAATCTAGGGCTTACAATATTGGTCAAAATCTTAATACCATTATTTCAGTATTCTTAATTTATGAAACTGAGATACCAGTATTCCAAAAACAAACATTTTTCTCAATAAATTTTGATGACAATTAGGGGCAATACAGTAAGGAAAAAACAAGTACTGTAATTACTTGAATTCATGTTTTAAATAAACTTTTATTGCAATAATAAATATTCTGAAAAAAATTATTAAAAATACAGTTATTCTAATAACAAAAAAAAATATATTGATACTGCAAAGTTTAGTTAGGTTTACACATCCATACTACCTGTCCAAATAAAGTGAGCTTTTAAGAAACATAAGCATATAGTGTTATCATTTAAACTGGATCTAACTTTGGTACATATTTGATTAGTGGCAGAAAACGTCTTTTCGGATTCTATGCTGGATGGTGCTATTCTACTGAGATAGTCGTAGACAATCTGTCTGTATATTCTAGGCTTTGAGGCTTTGAACTTTTTTTAGAAGTAATATTTAAAAAGTATTTCATTAATTTCCCACTCAAGTTTATCTTTTAAAATCTCAGAGTCGTGCGATTTCTTATTTTGGAAAGAATTTGCAGAACACTGATGTTCTGTCCCATGTTGGTCTTCCAGGGTTGAATTCTGTTCATTTTCTGAAGGAGAAAGACGTTTTATTAAACGAAGTATAAATTTCACTATAGGATCTTTACTGAATCTGGAAAAGAGCAGAGAGTCGGGATAAGGAATAAATAAGAGAGCAAAGAGTGCAGTGAAGGAATTCTGCACATATATAAATGCAAAGAAGAGAAGCACAAATCAGATCAGACCAA
This sequence comes from Mastigoproctus giganteus, assembly GCF_048544385.1. Lineage (NCBI taxonomy): Eukaryota > Metazoa > Arthropoda > Arachnida > Uropygi > Thelyphonidae > Mastigoproctus > Mastigoproctus giganteus. The sequence continues at coordinate 133,448,206 of NC_143582.1, forward strand.
TGTGTAATTGCATGGAATAGTATTAGATACGCCGAGCCGATGTTGTGGATGAACTCAATAGTTACTTTGCATCGATATTTATAAAAGAAGAACCATTTATGTCAATGGGAACGTATGGGAGTGAAGTGGAAAAATATGAAATTAATGCTATTGAAATTTCGCATGATTATTTATAAAAGAACTTTATCGCCTACAGGCAAGTAGGCATTGATGCCTATAGGTGTGATGATGGCATATACCATAACCATAAGGAATAAATTCCTTTATCCCTGATGGTAATTATATCTTAAAGTAAATCCCACATCAGTACACTGATCACTGCCACCTAATGGTGCCTTTTCTGCAAATTCTTAATTAAAGAAATTAATGAGGTGCTCGTCAAGCTCTCAGCTGCCCAACTCAATGCCAGAGCTCACTCCTGGCCAACAGAGTGACAATCTCCAAGGCAGAATGCGCTGGTCCCACAGGAGTTAGTTATCGTTGGTGACTCTATTGTCAGGGAGACTGGGAATATATTGTGTGAAAAGGATAGATGGAATAGGACCAGGGTATATCTGCCAGGGGCAAAAGTTGATGACGTTGTAAAGCATATATCATTGTTTAAGGGCACAAAGGGTGATATTGTTGTACAGGTTGGCACCAATGACATTAAGAGTAGGAGATCTGCAGATTTACTTAACTAGTACTTAACCCTAACTCACGACTTTTTTGCAACATGCAAAAAAGTTGAGTTAGGGTTAAATTTGAAAGTGTCTGCAATTCTGCCCAGACACAATAGGAGGGAGTACATGATGAGAGCCTTGTCAATCAATTCTGCCCTGGAAGAAATGTGCAAGGCTCAAGGGGTAGAATTTTTTTTTTTCAGCCTGGTCTGTGCTTGTTAACAGGAGAGACTGCTTCTACAGGGATGGGATACACTTAAATAGAAAGGGTGCAAGAATATTTGCTGATGCTATCGAGGCAGTGTTAGGTGGGTCGGAAAACTCCTAGATTGGGGAGATTCACAGACTAAAGGGTTAAAAGTTGCCGCAGCCAGAGGTGTAGGTGATTCTTGCACTACTTCTATTAGAATAAGCAGCGGACTGGAGCGAGGGGTGTTGGGCGTTTCAGGAACTGATGGTAGTCATCGTGAAAAACAGGTGGGTGTATGGGATGTGTTAGGTTAACTTATAATAAGAATAGGTACATGTATACCAATGCTAGAAGTATAATAAATAAATTTGATGAATTTTAAGTGTTGGTCAAGACATCAAAGGTGGATATTGTTGGGATAGCAGAGACGTGGTGTCACACAGATATAGCGAATCCAGAACTGGAATTTTGGGCAGTACAATGTGATAGACAGGATACGAAGGGAGGAGGTGTTATACTGTTAATTAAGAAAAACATAAAATCAAAAGAAGTGCATCCAGTTAATATAGAAGAACAGTACACTGTTGAGTCAGTTTGGTGTGACATAAGCACTGCGAAAGCAAAAATAAGAGTAGGCGTGTGTTATAGGCCTAGTGACTCGATTGAGTACAATTAACAATTGCACAGAGAAATAGAGTGGGCTAGTAAATCAGACTGTCTTATAATGAGGGATTTTATCTTCCCAGATATAGACTGGAACTTATGGGTTGGTCACTCGCACACTATTAAGACTTTTGTGGATTTATTGGATGATTGTTTTCTGCAGCAGCATGCTCAAGAGGCAATCAGAGAGGGTAATTCACTTGATCTTATTATCAGCAGTGGTCATTTGTGTATTAAGAATTTGCAGATAAAGGAGCCATTAGGTGGCAGTGATCAGTGTACTGATGTGGGATTTCCTTAAAGATATAATTACCGGCCGGGGTAAAGGAAGGGGTTTTTGCTTCCGTAAAGATGACTACAGTTGTCTCAGACAGTTTTTAAATTCTGTTCAGTGGGACCAACTCATGATGTTACCAACAGCAAATTCTAAGTGAGTAATTAATAGTTTTGCTTCTTACCTATTAAGAAACATTGTTCAAGGTTTAGGCCTAAATGGTTGTCAAATGAACTAATGATACTCGTGGCAGAGAAGAAAAATGCATGGGATGCATATAAATTATCAGGCGACACAGGAGCCTATGATATATATATAAGCTATATATATGATATATATATAAGCTAGTCTTTAATCAAGTCAGAAAGAAGGTTAGGCAGGCGAAGGCAGAAATCTTTGACAAAGGATGCTAATAAAATCGCTGAGGATTTCTTTACTTATATACAAAGGGTACTAGGAAAGTTTTGCAATATGACGCAACAATGAATCACAGGAAGCTGCTTGTTGCTGCATGTTGAGACATGTTCATACGTGCATAGTAGCCGCCGCACCAAGTCGATGGGCTCAGTTATTCATTAGTAGTGAGAGTGTAAAGTGCTTGCGATGGCATCGTGGTCACGAAATGAGATAAGGACAGTTTTGCGGTATAATTTCGTGCGTGGTTTAACCATAGACCAGTGCTTAGAAGAAATGACTCTTGCACTAGATGATGATTGTCCACATCGTACAACGATATTCAGGTGGTATAGAGAATTCCAAAGGGGAAATTTCACTCTGGAGGATTCTGAGAGGCCGGGAAGGCCACGAACATCAGTTACGGAGGAAAACGTTACTGCTGTGAGGAAAATGCTTGACGAAAACAGGCGAGTGACCTACCAACAGATAGAGGATACTTTGGGCCTAAATGCACCAGCAATTCGTTCGATTCTGCAAGATCATTTGCACGTGAAGAAACTTTGTTCTTTCTGGGTGCCGCATCAACTGACTGAAGAGCAGATGACACGACGTGTGACTTGGTGCCGGGAGATGTTAAAAAAGTTTGATAAGGGACAATCTCGGTATGTGAACAACATCGTGACAGGTGACGAGACTTGGCTGTACTATTACGATCTGCCGACCAAGGCTCAAAACAAAGTTTTGGTCTTTGATGATGACGACACACCCGTAATTGTCAGAAAATCCCGATCTGTAAAGAAGAAAATGATAGCTGTATTTTTCAAATCGAGTGGAATTGTGGAACGTGTCGTTTTGGACATGCAGAAGACAGTCACAGCTAAGTGGTATACTGAACAATGCCTGCCTAAAGTCATTGGATCTATGAAGAACCTGCGGCCAAAGTCAAGAATGGACACCTGGTACCTCCATCACGATAATGCCGCAGCTCACCGCGCCAAAGCCTGCACCGAATATTTGACCACGACAGGACTGAAACTTCTCGAGCACCCTCCATACAGTCCAGACCTTGCTCCCTGCGACTTTGCACTGTTCCCGCATGTGAAAATGAAGCTAAAAGGGAGGCAGTTTTCCAGTGATGAGGACCTTCTATGGGCTTGGGACAACAAGTGTGCTTTACTCCCTAGTGAAACTTGGCAGAACTGGTTTAAAGATTGGTTTCGGAGGATGGAGAGGTGTATTGAATGTAGAGGAAATTACTTTGAAAAAATTAAATAAACAAAGCTGTATTGCAAAACTTTCCTAGTACCCTTTGTATACTCCAAAAGGAGGGGAATGAATCTGATTGGTCCACTTGATATCGATGGTTCGACTGTTGATGATCCTGCTCAGATAGCAAACGAACTGAATGAGTATTTTGCATCTATATTCACACATGAGGAGTTAAGGTTTGAAAATGCCACATAGTTATCAAATTGTAACAGGGTGCTTAATGATTTTGTAATAACTGAGAACAAATTGGAGGAGAAATTGTTGAAGTTAAACATAAGAAAGGCACCTGGGGTGGATGGGATCTATCCACCGCAGATATCGATGTAGATATCGGCAAAGGAAGTAAGCAAACCCTTAGCCATAATTATGAGAGCATCCTTGGACTCAGAGGAGGTCCCCACGGACTGGAGATGTGCAAATGTATCCCCAATTCACAACGGGGGATCGAAGGGTGACACGAGTAATTACAGACCAGTTAGTTTAACTTCTGTTCTGAGTAAAATAATGGAGTCACTGGTTAAAGATGCATTGCAGGATCATCTAGACAAGACTGCAGCAATAATTCAGACACAGCATGGGTTTATTAAGGGAAAGTCTTGTCTGACAAATTTGATAGGATATTATGATGTGGTTACAAAATAACTGGATGCAGAAAATAATTTTGATATCATATATTTGGATTTCAGGAAAGCTTTTGACACCACATCATAATATCCTATCAAATTTGTCAGACAAGACTTTCCCTTAACAAACCCATGCTCTGTCAGAATAATTGCTGCATTGGTATTAATGGTAAGTTTCTACAATGGATAAAAGGATGGTTCAGTGGGAGAACACAGAGGGTGGTAATCAATGGGTGCTGCTCTTCGTGGACTAATGTTATTAGTGAAGTCCCACAGGTTTCAGTGTTGGGTCCACTGTTGTTTTGTATATTTATCAATGATATTGATGAAGGTATATCAGGCTTAGTGTCGTAGTTTGCAGATGATACAAAGGTTGTCAGGGTTGTTAATAACAGTAATGGCAGTGTTGTTACTACAACAGGATCTAGAAAATTTGGGAAATGGGCTGAGAAGTGGCACCTTTTGTGCCCTTTAAGGGCACAAAAGGTGATATAGTTGTACACGTTGGCACCAATGATATTAAAAGTAGGAGACCGGCGGAATTACTTAGCAAGTACAGGTCACTGTTGAAAAAAAGCCGTGAATTAGGGTTGAACTTGAAAGTGTCTGCAATTCTGCCCAGACACGATAGGAGGGAGTATATGATGAGAGCCTTGTCGATCAATTCGGCCCTGGAGGGATTGTGCAAGGCTCAAGGGGTAGAATTTTTTTCAGCCTGGACTGTACTTGTTAACAGGAGAGATTGCTTCTACAGGGATGGGATACACTTAAATAGAAAGGGTGCAAGAATTTTTGCTGATGCTGTCGAGGCAGTGTTAGGTGGGTCGGAAAACTGCTAGTTGGGGGGGATACAAGGACTAATAGATTAACAGTAGCCACTGGCAGAGGTGGAAGTGATTCTTGCACTGCTTCTATTGAAATGAGCAGAAGTCTGAAAAACAAGATGCAGGATATTTCAGAGACTGCTGGTAGTCATTGCGGTACAAGTAAACACATGGGTTGTGTTAGGGTAGCTAAGAATAGAAACAGGTGCATGTATACCTGCGTGTACACCAATGCTAGGAGTTTGGTAAATAAATTTGATGAATTTGAGGTATTGCTCAAAACATCAAAGGCAGATATTGTTGGGATATCAGAGACGTGGTGTCACACAGATATAAGTAATGCGGAACTGGAATTTGGGGAATACAATGTGTATAGAAAGGATAGACAGGACAGGAGGGGAGGAGGGGTTATGCTATTAATTAAGAAACACATAAAGTCCAAGGAAGTGAAGCCAGTCGACATCGATGGACAGGGCAGTGTCGAGTCAGTTTGGTGTGACATAAGCATAGGGAAATCAAAATTGAGCGTAGGAGTGTGCTATAGGCCTAATGACTCTGATGAGTATAATAAGATATTGTACAGGGAAATAGAGTGGGCCAGTAAATCAGAGAGTCTTATAATGGGGGATTTTAATTTCCCAGATATTGACTGGAATTTGTGGGTTGGTCACTCGCACACTAGCAAGGCTTTTGTGGATTTATTGGATGATTGTTTTCTACATCAGCATGTTCGTGAGGCAACAAGAGGGAGCAATACTCTTGATCTGATTATCAGTAGTGATTCTTCATGCATTAAGAACCTGCAGATAAATGAACCTCTAGGTGGCAGTGATCACAGTGTGTTGAAGTGGGATTTACTCAAGGAGGTAACTACCATCAGAGGTAAAGGGAAGGGTTTTTGTTTTCGTAAAGGAGACTATGATGGTCTGAGACAGTATTTAAATTCTGTACAGTGGGACCAACTGTTGATGTTACCAACAGCAAACTCAAAATGGGAAGCATTCAAGGAACTAATCTTGGAGGCTACCAGGCTTTACATACCAACTAAGAAATATTGTTCAAGGTTTAGGCCTAAATGGTTGTCAGATGAACTAATGAGACATGTGGCAGAGAAGAAAAATGCATGGGATACATACAAATTAATGGGTGACATGGAAGCCTATGATAGATATAAGTTGGTCTGTAACCAAGTCACAAAGGAGATTAGGCAGGCAAAGGCAGACTACGAAAAATCCTTGGCAAAGGATGCAAAGAAAAACAGAAAAGAGTTCTTTACATACTTGAACTTGAGAAGGAAAGGGATGAATCAGATTGGTCCACTGGATATTGATGGTTCAACAGTTGAGGATCCTGCTCAGGTGGCTAACAATCTAAACGAGTATTTTGCATCTACATTCACGCATGAGGAGTTATTCAGGAAGGAGAATGATGTAGGTAAAGTAAACATTGGCAATGAGCTGGATGATTTTGTAATGACTGAGAGGAAAGTGGAGGAGAGATTATTGAGGATAAACATAAAAAAGGCACCTGGGGTGGATGGGATCTATCCAGTTATATTAAAGGAGGCAGCAAAGGAAGTAAGCAAACCCCTAGCCATAATTATGAGAGCTTCTTTGGACTCAGGGGAGGTACCCATAGACTGGAGATGTGCAAATGTAACCCCAATTCACAAAGGAGGATCAAAGGCTGACACAAGTAATTATAGACCTGTTAGTTTAACTTCTGTTCCAGGTAAATTGATGGAGGCACTGGTTAAAGAAGCACTGCAGGATCATCTAGACAAGAATTCCGTTATAGCTCAGACGCAGCATGGTTTTGTTAAGGGCAGGTCTTGCCTGACCAATTTGATTGGATACTATGATGTAGTCACAAAAGAACTGGATGCAGGGAATAACTTTGATATTATATATTTGGATCTTAGAAAGGCTTTCGATACTGTTGCACATGGAAGACTGCTGCACAAATTGGAGCAGTGTGGCATTGGAGGCAAATTGCTGCTATGGATAAGGGGATGTTTGAGTGGCAGAAGACAGAGAGTGGTAATCAATGGACACTGCTCAACGTGGACTAATGTTATTAGTGGAGTTCCTCAAGGTTCAGTGTTGGGTCCGTTGTTGTTTTCGGTGTTCATGAATGATATTGATGATGGGATATCAAGTTTAATGTCCAAGTTTGCAGATGATACAAAGGTTGGCAGGGTCGTTGAGGACACTACTGACGCTATGCTGCTGCAACAGGATCTGGAAAGGTTGAACAGATGGGCTGAGAGGTGGCAAATGAAGTTTAACATTGACAAATGTAAAGTACTACATATGGGAAACAGTAACCCCAGAGCAACGTATCAACTCTGCGGTACTACACTGACAGTGGTGGAGAATGAAAAGGACCTGGGGGTAATTGTGCAGGCAGATATGAAGTTCTCTGAGCAGTGCAGACGAGCTGCAAGAGTAGCTCATGGTGTCTTGTCAATGATATACAGGAATTTTTCTAGCAGGGATAAGGAGGTGATTATTCCCTTGTATAAGGCAATGGTTAGGCCACATCTTGAGTACTGTATACAGGTCTGGAGGCCTCATTTCAAGAAGGATGTAGAGCTGCTGGAACGGGTACAGAGAAGGGCAACAAGATTAGTAAATGGAACAAAGGGTTGCTCTTACGAAGAAAGGCTTAAGTTTTGCAAATTGCAGAGTCTGGAGACTAGGCACCGGCGAGGTGATCTGATAGAGGTGTATAAGGCTTTGAATGGTTTGAGCATGCTCAATGCCAATGGGATTCTTCATCTTGCTCAGAATAATCACCTCAGAGGGCATAAATTCAAATTGAGGAAGGACGGATGTCGGATAGATGTGCGGAAATTTGCCTTTGGCCAGCGGGTGGTTGGTTGGTGGAACCGACTTCCATCACTTGTTGTTGAAGTTGATAGCCTAAACAAATTTAAAGCTCAACTGGACAGGTATTTCGAACGAATGGAGGGGTGAAATGGGAGTGGTTTTTTTTTTTTTTTTTTTTTTGGCTGATGCTGAATAAGCTTGCTTTCTTGCATCATATGCCTCTACTAATGCTAATGCTAACTGAAGTTTAACATTGAAAAATGCAAAGTACTGCATATGGGTAAAGGTAACCTGAGAGAAACATACCAACTGTGTGTGTTACTACACTTAAGGTGGTAGAAAATGAAAAATATCTGGGAGTAATATATGCAGTCAGATATGAAGTTTTCTGAGCCACTCAGACAGGCTGATAGGGCAGATCATGGGTTGTAGTCAATGATATACAGGAATTTTGCTAGCAGGGAAAAGGAAGTGATTGTTCCTCTGTATAAGGCAATGGTCAAGCCAAGCCTTGAGTACTGCATGAAGGTCTCTCATTTTAGGAAGGATGTAGATTTGCTTGAGCATGTACATTGAAGGGGAATAAGATTGGTGAGGGTAATGAAGAGATCCTCTTACCAGGAGAGGCTTAAGTTATGCAAATTGCAGCAGCTTGAGACTAGGCACCTGGGAGGTGATCTGATTGAGGTGTATAAGGCCTTGAATGTGTTGAGCACGCTGAATTCTGATGGTATTCTTACACTTGTTCAGATTACGAACCTAAGGGGGCATAAATTGAAATTGAGGAAGGACAGATGTAGAATAGATGTCCGGCAATTTATCTTTAGCCAGCGGGTGGTTTATTGCTAGAAGTTGATAGGTTAAATAAATTTAAGGAGGAACTGGACAAACATTTAGAGGGGATTGTTTTATATATATATTTTTTTGAGTGATGCTGCATAAGCTCATACACTTGCTTTCTTGCATCACATGCCACCACCACCACCCTGTAATTTTGAGGAAGGCGGCGAGTGCATTACACCTCTAAGGCTAATTATGAGAGCATCACTGGACTCGGGAGAGATTCCGTTGGATTGGAAAAGTGCCAATACCTCGCTAATACATAAGGCTCATTCTAAGAGTGTAGTGGGAAATTACCGACCAGTCAGTCTAACTTCAATAGTAGGGAAAATCATGGAGGCAATATAAAGGATGGAATTCAGGATCATTTAGATAGAAATGGAATTCTGAAGGAAACACAGCATGGTTTTGTAAAGGGAAAATCTTGTTTAGCTAATCTGATTAGCTAATTTGACAGCATCACTCATGAGCAAAATTTAGGAAATGATTTCAACATTGTTTATTTAGGTTTGAGCAAAGCATTTGACTCAGTCCCAGATGAGCGGTTACTTTATAAGCTGGAACAGGTTCGAATCACAGGGAAAACCCTTAGATGGATAGCAGGATGTCTTGAGGGCACCAAGCAGAGGGTTGTGATAAATGGTTATTCATCAGATTGGATTAATATATGAACTTGGGTTCCCGAAGGATCATTATTGGGACCACTGTTGTTTTTGATTATCTTAAATGACATCCATGAAGGGTGTGATGTCTAAACTTGCAGGTGATGTAAATCACTTGCAAGTTAATGATCACCACCAAGCAGAGCTTCAGAGTGATCTAGATAGACTTCCAGAAGGTCAGAGAAGTGGCAGCTATGCTTTAATTCAGCAAAATGCAAGGTCTTACACCTCGGGAACAGCAACTCCAAAATAACTTTTACACTTGGTGGAGTTGAACTAAAGTCAGAACTGGATGAAAGGGACTTGGGAGTTAAGATACGGTCTGACATGAAGTTTTCCGAGAATTCTGAACAGGTTGAATGAGTACAAAATGTTAACATTTATAAACGATTCGAGAACTAGGGACTATAAATTGAAGTTTAGACTGGATTACAGGAAGTTTTATTTTAGCCAGAGAGTTAGAAATTACTGGAATAAATTGCCTACATGAGGGTTGGGGAAATTCAAAGGTCAGCTGGATGGGAGGAGGGAAATTCATCGGTTGTCTATTTGCTTTTCTTTTATTATTTATTAATTATTTTATTTCATTTTATTATAATTTTACTCCTTTTTTTTTTTTTCCTGGTGCAACATAAGCTCTAGGCTTTTTTGCACCTTATGGCCATTATAATACTAAATAATTTGCTATCGTGTTGTGTCCCGCTTTGCAAATACTGAACCTGTAATAAATTTGTACACATCTGTGAAGTATGGAGTTTCAGTGCCGTATGTAATTCTCTAGCTGTTTCAGAATTTTTATTTCCAAGAGTTTGCATCAAAATTTTATGGCAGCATCAGCAATTAAAAGATTTGCTTCTTTGCAGCATAGTGCATCTACCACTAACTTTCTAGGTATTAATGTATATATAGCCACAGATAATAAATTAAATTCATCCTCATAGAAATAAATACTTGAATCTAAATAAAATAAAGCTTTCTGCATACAATATCTCAACTCAAAAAAAGGTTTCAAGCATGGACAATAAACTGTTCCAATGAGTCTTGGAATCTAATTGTGTGACAAATTATTTGCCAAATTCTGTTGCAGTATACTTTTGTATATATTTATCATTTTTGGTTGGTGGTTATAAAATAACCTATTTTATAACATTTATGTGATTATATCATAAACAATTATTTTTTATATTAATACCAAAAAACCGGTACTAATATAAAAAATACCAGTATTTGAATACTAGGAAAAAAATTACCGGGATCACGGTATTGTAAGTGCTAGAAGAATCTCATCAGTATTAAGCCTGCTCAAACCATTCAAGGCAGACCTCACAAGCCTTGTTGCCCTTCTCTGTACTCACTCTAACAACTCTACATCCTTCCTAAAATTAGGCTTCCAGACCTGTATGCAGTGCTCAAAGTGTGCCCTAACCATTACCTTATACATGGGGATAATCACCTCCTTATCCCTGCTAGCAAAATTCCTGTACACCCTTGACAAGACCACATGACATGCTCTGGCAAGCCTGTCTGCACTGCTCACAAAACTTCATATCTGACTGCACAATTACCTCCCACGTCTTTTTCATGTGGTATTAAATTATGCTGAGTTTAATACCGCACAGTTGGTACATTTCTATTGGGTTATTGCTACTCATATGCAGTACTTGCATTTGTCAATGTTAAACTTCTGTTGCCACTTCTCAGCCCATCTGCCCAACTTTTTTAGATCCTGTTGCAGTAACATACTGCCATTACTGTTATTAACAACCCTGCCAACATTTGTATGATCTGCAGACTTCAAAATTAAGTATAATGTACCTCCATCAATATCATTGATAAATATACAAAACAACAATGGGCCCAACACAGAGTCCTGGGGAACTCGACTAATAACATTTGTCCATTAAGAGCATTGTTCATTGATTACCATTCTCTGTCTTCTCCCACTCAACCATTATTTTAATCATTGTAGCATCTTGCCCTTAATGCTATCCTGTTCAATTTGAGCATGGTCTTCCATCAGTATCAAAAGCTTTCCTGAAATCCAAGTATATGATATCAAAATTATTTTTTGCATCTATTTCGTTTGTGACCATATCATAATATCCAATCAAATTGGTCAGACAAGACTTCCCCTTAACAAACCCTTGCTGTGTCTGAATTATTACTGCTGTCTTGTGTAGATAAACGTGCAATGCTTCTTTAACTAGTGATTCTATTATTTTTCCTGGAACAGAAGTTAAACAAACAGGTCTGTAATTACTCATGTCACACTTTGATCCTCCTTTATGAATTGGGGATGCATTTGTACATCTCCTGTTCATGAGGACTTCCCTTTAGTCCAAGAATGCTCTCATAATTAGGACTAATGGTTTGCTTACCTTCTATTGCTGCCTCCTTTAATATAACTGGATAGATCCCATCCACCCCAGGTGTGTTTCTTATGTTTAACTTCAACAATTTCTCCTCCACTTTGCTCCCAGTTATGATAGAATCATTCAGTTCCCTGTTAGAGTTTAATAAGCTTCTGTTCTCGAATTTCCTGTAGAAATTCTCATTTGTCAATGCAGCTGCAAAATACTCATTCAGTTTGTCGGCTATCTGAGCAGGATCACCAACAGTTGAACCATCAATATCAAGTGGACCTATCTGATTCATCCCCATCCTTCTAGAGTTTATTTAAGTAAAGAAGTCCTTGCTGTTTTTCTTAGAATTCTTTGTGAAAGAGTTCTCGTAATCTGCCTTCGCTTGCCTAACCTCCAATGTGACTTGATTATCAGATTACTGCTATGTCATCTGATAATTTATATGCATCCCATGCATATTTTTTCTCTGCCATGAGTCTCATTAGTTCATCTGACTTCCATTTGGGCATAAACCTTAAACAGTATTTCTTAGTTGGTATGAAAAGCCAAGTAGCTTCCAAGATTAACTCCTTCAATTCATCCCATTCAGAATTTGCTGTTGGTAACATCATCATTTGGTTCCACTGTATATAGAATTTAAAAACTGTCTGAGACCACTGTTGTCCCCTTTATGAAAACAAAAACCCTTCCCTTTACCCCTGGTGGTATAAATAAGTAAATCCCACATCAGTACTCTTTGATCACTGCCACTGAGTGATTCCTTTATCTGTACATTCTTAATGCATGAATAATCACTGCTAATAATCAGATTAAGAGTATTACTCACTCTGGTTGCCTCTCAAAGATGCTGTTGTAGAAACGAGCATCCAATAAATCCACAAAAGTCTTACTAACATGCGAGTGACCAACTCACAAAATATCCAATCAATATCTGAAAAGTTAAAATTCCGCATTAAAGAAATTGTGATTTACGGGGACACTCTATTTCTCTGTAATTCATCAGAGTTATAGGCCTATTACAAACTCCTACACTCATTTTTGCTTTCCCAGTGCTTAGTCACACCAATCTAAGGAAGATGCACTTCCTTACATTTTGTTTCCTAACTAACAGTATAACTCCTCCTCCCTTCCTATCCTTTCCATACACATTGTACTCCCAAAATTCCAATTCTGTATTCCTTATATCTGTGTGATACTATGTCTCTGGTATCACAACAGTATCTGCCTTTGATTCTTGACCAGCACCTCAAATTCATCAAATTTATTTACTGTACTCCTATCATTGGTGTACATGCAAGTATACGTGCACTTGTTCTTCATCTGTTTACTTGTTTCATGATGACTCCCAGCAGTCCTTGAAATCACCAGCAACTTGCTTTCCAGGTTGCTGCTCATTCCAATAGAAGCAATGCAAGAATCACCTCCACCACTGCATGTAGCCAATGTTAAAATATTAGTCTGTGAATCTCCCAAAGCTAGCAATTTTCCGACCCACCTAGCATTGCCTCGATAGCATCAGCAAATATTCTTGCACCCTTTCTATTTAAGTGTATCCCATCCCCTGTAGAAGCAATCTCTCCTGCAATCTCAAAAGTGCAGGCCAGGCTGATAAAAATTCTACCACATGAATCTTGCACAATTTCTCCAGGGCCGAATTGATTGACAGGGCTCTCATCATATACTCCCTCCTATCTTGTTTGGGCAGGATTGCAGAAACTTTAAAATTTAATCCTAACTCCCAACTTTTCTTTCAACATTGACCTATCCTTGTTAAGGAAATCCACAGATCTTTTATACTTAATGTGATTATTGCCAATGTGTACAACAATATCATCTTTTGTGCCCTTAAAAGATGATATCTGCTCTACAATGTCATGAACTTTTACCCCTGGTAGACATACCTTGGTCCTATTCCAGCATCCCTTTTGCACAATATATTTCCCAATTTCCTGACAATTCAGTCACGGACAATAACTAGCTCCTGTGGGACCAGCACATTCTACCCTGAAGATTGCTGCTGTGTTGCCTGGTGCACAAGAGTGAGCTGTGCCATTGAGTTGGGCAGCTGAGAGCTTGATGGGTCCCCCATTTTAATCCCTTTGAGGGTATCTCCCAACTCTTCAAACTTTCGTAAACACTCATCAGAATGCTGAGTTGATACCTAATTTCTTGACACTCTCTGCACTTAGCACAGGGAACACTCTCTGCATCTAGCCAGGGAGGATTGCTCATGTCTTGTTCCCGAAAGTCCACAAACATTTCACATTTTGCACATTTTTTTTAGACTGTGATGTGTTGACGAATCTCCCCCTTCGGTTCTCTTTGAGCCGCAGCACTCAGGCTACTTTGTGCACGTTGATTTGCTGCTCTTGTCTGTGGCATGATTTCTGTTTAAATACAATTTAATTAACATTAATAATAAAAATTAATAAGATTTATAAATTTAATTGATTAATTGATAAAACTGTACTATGCTAACACATTCCTAATATTACACTATCTAGATATATGTTACACTATTTTGTCGATCTAATATACTACAACAAATCATTATATACTATGGTGGAGTAACAAAAAACTGGATGCAAAAATAATTTTGATATCATATACTTCGATTTCAGGAGAGCTAATACTGTTACTCTTAATAGACTTCTGTACACATTGGAGCAGTGTGGCATTAAAAGCAAGTTACTGCTCTGAATAATGTAGTTCAGTAGGAGAAGACAGAGTGGTTATTAATGGACACTGCTATTCGTGGATTAATGTTGTTAGTGGTGTCTCCGAGATTTCGGTGCTGTGCCCATTGTTATTTTCTATACGAATGATGTTGATGAAGGGTGTTTATATCTGTGTCAATGTCTAAGTTTTCAGTTGATGCAAAGGTTGTCATAATGACCCTTATTTATAATTTGACACTTTTTTTTAAAGAAATTATTAATACTTATTTTATTAATAGGTATTATTGCATGGCTATTAAAGTGTTCTCTCTTGGCTTGAGACAAAGTTTCAACAGGGTGAGGCATCCATTTCATATTCATTGAATTTCTGGGTTCGAGGTTATTATCGTGTTGCCCAAGAGTTTTGCATCTCCGGCGAATGCTAAGTTTTTATATATATTTAGTCATTTTATTGACTTAATTGTTATACTAAATTACTTTCTATAAGCAGTTTTGTAGTCCTAGTGAAGCTCCTTGGTTTATTTGAATTTAGATAGTGATTTCGAAAATTAATACTTAGTGTCTGTAGATCTTGCCGTTTGTAACTTGCCACCATTGTTATATGATACGGAATAGCATAACATAAATGCTGAACTTCATAGCGCAAGGTTTAATGTAAAACTAAATAGTGAAATACGTAGCACTCTATTAGAAATCTGTTAGATTAGTACAGTGTTATCGGTTAATCAGTAAAATTTATTAATCTTATTAAATTTCATTGTTAATTAAATTATACTTAAACGGAATCATGACCCAGACTAAAGCAGTGAGCACAAAGTAGCAATAATACTGTGGCTCGTGGAAGTACTGAAGGTAGTGATTCTCCAATGCATCACAGCCTAAAAAAATATGTGAAATGTTTCCAGACCTGTCTAGAACAGGAAATGATCTAGCCAAGGAGAATGTCTTTGTGTGCTAGGTGCAGAGACTGTGAAGAAATTAGGCACCAACTCAGTGTTCTGATGTGCATCTATGAGAGTTTGAGGTTTAGGGTAGATGAGGTCAAAGAAATTAATGAGGGGCCCGGCCCATTAAGCTCTCAGCTTCTGAACTCAATGCCAGACCTCACTCCTGTGCATCAGGCAACACACCGGCAATCTCCAAAGCAGAATGCACTAGTCCCCCAGGAAGTAGTTATTGTTGGTGACTCAATTGTCAGGGAGACAGAATATATTATGCAAAAAAGATAGGTGGACTAGGACCAGGGTGTGTCTGCCGGGGCGAAAGTTGATGAAGTTGTAGGGCAGATATCATCTTTTTAAAGTCACAAAAGGTGATATTGTTGTATAGGGTGGCAGTAATGACCTTAAGAATAAGAAGTCTGCACATTTACTTAACAAGTACAGGTCAATGCTGAAAAAACAAGTCGCGAGTTAGGGTTAAATTTTTAAATGTCTGCAATTCTGCCCAGACACAATAGGACGTAGTATATGATGAGAGCCTTGTAAATCAATTCGGTTCTGAAGAGAATGTGCAAGGCTCACAGGGTACATTTTTTTCAGTGTGGTCTGTGCTTGCTAAGAGGAGAGACTTCTTCTACAGGGATGGATACACTTAAATAGAAAGAGTGCAAGAATATTTGCTGATATTATCAAGACAATGTTAGGTGGGTTGGAAAACTGCTAGTTGGGGATATTCATAGACTAAAAGATTAACAGTAGCCATAGGCAGAGGCAAAAGTGATTCTTGCACTGTTTCTATTGTAGTGAGCAGAAGCCTAGAGAGCATGGTTGCTGTGGATTTCAAGAGCTGGGAGTCATCATGAAACAAGTAAATACATGGGCTGTGTTACAGCAACTAAGAGAAAGAACATTTGTATGTATAAGTTCATGAATTTGAATGAATTTCAAATTTGATGAATTTGAAATGCTGATCAAGGCATCAAAGGCAGATATTACTGGGATATCAGAGACATGGTGTCACACAGATATAAGCAGTGCAGAATTGGAATTTTGGGAATATAATGTGTACAGAAAGGATAGACAGGGTATGAAGGATGGGGGTTATGCTGTTCGTTAAGAAACACACAAAATCCAAGCAAGTGCATTAAGTTGACATGGCTGGACAGTGCAATGTTGAGTCTGTTTGGTGACTATAAACACAGCAACAAGGAAAGGGAAAATGAGAGCAGGAGTGTGTTATAGGCGTAATTACTCTGATGAGTATAATGAACAGTCATGTCATACAAAGAAATAGACTGGGCCAGTAAATCAGGATGTCTTGTAATGAGGGATTTTAACTTTCCAGATATAGACTGAAACTTGTGGGTTGGTCACTCGTACACGAGCAAGACTTTTATAGATTTCTTGGAGGATTGTTTTCCATAGAAACATGTTCCAAGGAGCAAAGAGTAGTGATTATTCATGCATAAAGAATTTGCAGATAAAGGAACCACTAGGTGACCGTGATCACAGTGTAACTTTCATCAAGGGTAAAGAGAATGGTTTTTGTTTTTGTAAAAGTAACTACAGTGGTTTCAGACATTTTTAAATTCTATATAGTGGGATCAACTGGTAATGTTACAAATAATGAATTCTAAATGGGGAAGCCTTTGGGGACTTAATCCTGGAGGCTGCTAGACTTTACATACCAAGAAATAGTGATCAGGGTTCAGACCTAAATGGATGTCAGATGAATTAATGAAGCTTTTGGCAGAGAAGAAAAATGCATGAGATGCATATAAATTATCAGGCGACACAGAAGCCTATGGCAGATATAAGCTAATCTGTAATCAAGTCACAAAGGAGGTTAGGTAGGCAAAGGCAGATTACAAGAAATCTTTGGCAAAGGATGCAAAGAAACACAGTAAAGAGTTCTTTACTTATATAAACTCTAGAAGGAAGGGAATGAATCAGATTGGTCCCCTTAAAATAGATGATTCGACTATTGATGAGCTTGCTCAAGTAGCAGATAAACTGAATGAGTATTATTCATATACATTCTCATGTGAGGAATTACTCAAGGAAGGGAATGACAGAAATTTATCAAACTCTAACAGCGAGCTAAGTGATTTTGTAATAACTGAGAGCAAAGTGGAGGAGAGATTGTTGAAGTTAAACATAAAAACGGCTCCTGGGGCAGATGGAATCTACCCAGTTATAATGAAGGAAGCAAACCCTTAGCCATAATTATAGGTTCATCTTTGGTTTCGGCAGTAGGTCCCCATGTACTGCAGATGTGTAAATATATTCCTAATTCACAAAGGGGGGAGTGTAAAGGATGACACAAATAATTAAACACCTGTTAGTTTAACTTCATTTCCAGGGAAAAAATGGAGTTACTGGTTAAAGAGGTGATACGGGATCACTTAGACAAGACTGCAGTAATAGTTCAGACACAGCATGGTTTTTTTAAGGGGAAGTGATGTCTGACCAATTTGATTGGATACTACGATATGGTCACAACGGAACTGGATGCAAAAAATAATTTTGATATCATATACTTGGATTTCAGGATAACTTTTGATACTGTTGCTCATAGATGACTGCTGTACAAATTGGAGCTGTATGGCATTAAGGACAAGTTGCTGCAATGGATAAAGGGATGCTTGAGTAGGAGACGGCAGAGAGTGGTAATAAATGAACACTACTCTATGTGGACTAATGTTATCAGTGGAGTCCCTAGGGTTCTGTGCTGGGCCCATTGTTGTTTTGTGTATTCTATCAATATCATTGTCTTCATCAATATCATTTATCAATGATATTGATGAAGGTATATCAGGCTTAATGTCCAAGTTTGCAGATGGTACAAAGATTGACAGGGTTGTTAATGATAGTAAATACAGTGTGCTACTGCAACAGGATCTAGAAAAATTAGGCAGATGGGCTGAGAAGTGGCAACTGAAGTTTAACATTGAGAAATGCACAGTACTGCATATGGGTAGCAGTAACCCTAGAGAAACATACCAACTCTGTGGTACTGCACTCGGGGAAGTGGAGAGTAAAAAAAGACCTGTGGGTAATTGTGCAGTCTGATATGAAGTTGTCCAAGCAGTGTAGATGGGCTGCCAGAGCAGGTCATGGAGTTTTGACAATGATATATAGGAATTTTGCTAGCAGAGACAAGGAGGTGATTATCCCTTTGTATAAGGCAGTGGTAAGACCATTATGTACAGGTCTGTAGCCCTCATTTTACAAAGGATGTAGAGTTGCTAGAACGAGTACAGAGAAGGGCAACAAGATTGGTGAGAGGAACAAATTGGGTGTGCTTATGAAGAAAGGCTTAAATTCTGAAAGTTGCAGTACCTGGAAAGTATTCACTTTGCAAAGTGATCTGATTGAGGTGTATAAGGCCTAGAATGGTTTGAGCAGGCTCAATGCTGATGGGATACTTCCACTTGCTCAGAATAATCAACTGGGAGGGCATAAATTCAAATTGAGGAAATACGGTTGTAGAATAGATGTGATTCCTGGAACAGACTTCCATCTTTTGATAGATGAAATAAATTTATGGTTGAACTATACAAATATTTGATGTTTGTGTAGAAACACTGGATGGGTTAAATGGGAAGAATTTTTTTTTTTTTTTTTATTTTGGCTGATGCTGTATAAGCTTGCTTTCTTGTATCATATGTCTAAACTGATGCTGATGCAGTTTTGTGAATGATTTATATAGGAAGTTTGCTAGCAGATTCATGGCACTCTGCTAAAACATGTAATTATGTTGTATGGCTTAAAGAAACCCAACCATTACATGGTGAAGAGGTAAGTGTGATGCCGTTTCACCTCCAATTCTCTAATTTGGCACTTTTTTTAAGAAATTATTAATACTTATTTTATGAATACATATTATTGTATGGATATTAAAATGTTCTTCCTCTCTCTCTCTCTCTCTCTCTCTCTCTCTCTCTCTCTCTCTCTCTCTCTCTCTGCTTGAGACAGTTTCAACTGGTTGGGCTCTCCATTTCATATTTATTGAAAAGCTACTGCTTTATTAATTTGTTCACAAGCATGTATACATATTTTTCGTAAATTGTATATGAAACAATACAATACAATTCTAATTTCTCATCTGTGAACAGTGTAAAATGTTTTTTAATCTTAGCATGAACTGCTACCTCCTGTTTGTGTTTCTACCATCTCTACAAATTTTTTGCAGTGTTTTTTTTTTTTCAAAAATTTCCAATTTGAAAGTGCCACAAAAAAAAAAAAAAAAAAAAACCTCCACAGAACCAGCTATTGTCTAAACTTGGATTCTGTAACCGCACAATTCAGCAGTTCCATAAATGAAAGGGTTATGAACTCTGCTGATGTGATGTTCCTTTTACATTTTGGTGGGAGAATCATCAGTGGAACTTTTGAAACAAAGTTCTAACCTTTTGAATCCTACTTACTATCAGTAGTCTTGTTAGGTTGTGTCTTCTACACACATGATCCAAAATTTCCCAACTAAAGATACAGCTGAAGTGGACAATCAAATAGAAATAATGAATATTTATTGATGCCACTTTTTCTTCATTGTTTATAATTTCATTACTGAATTTGGAGCTGTGAGGAATTCAAATAGACAGCATATTTTGAAAATATTTGCAACCACAAAAATTGAAGCCCACACATTCTTGTAGTACAGATTCTTGTGACTCTCATTACTCAGATACTGAAAATGTTAAAGGTGTGTAGTAACTAAATCGAATTAATGTTTATTACCTTTATTTTTACCTCAAACTATAATTTTTTTACATATTAACTCATTTACACATAGATATATTTACATATTTTTATATTAAGTTACTTTGCAACCAATCTGACCTGTTTTGCTCATTATTTTGCCTTTAACAATTACTTCTAGAAGGACATATCATGTATCATTTGATAAATCTTCATGAAGAATTGTTTATAATATCAACCACTTAGAGTTTAAGTAAGTTAAATTACATAACTGAATGAGATGCATTTGGCCAGTTTAAATTGTATGCTTGAACAGTATTGGGTTGAGCAAACTGGCTTCCAAGATTTGTAAGAGGTTGTGAAATGTTTTGTGGATGATTGAATTGAGCATTCAATTTCTCCCTATTTTTCCAGTTTACAAAATTAAATAGATCTGCATTTTAATATATGTTATTATTATTGTATGTAGGTTTTTTTTTTTTTTTTGCTATTTGATGAAAATAACTTGATTTCTGAACATAAAACTGTAATTTAAATAAATAATATAATATTTTAAGTTATATTATATTATGAAATAAGAAAATGAATTATGGAGATAATTTATTTCTATAATACAATCCTTTGTCCAGTTTTCATAGAACAGCAAGAAGTATTTTTAAAGGCATTGGTCTCTGATATTGTGATGATACCACCACAACTTGCCATCATTATGTGGTGGTAAGTAACAATGTGCTTCTCTAAACGAGAAATATAATGCTATTTATTTGTAATAAGGAGTATTGCTTATTAGTACTTCAGTTGAGGCAGTCTAAATATCCCCATCAGCATAAGCTTGGCAATTATAGTCCAATTATAGCATTCAGTTGCACAATTGGAAACAGCCTTAAAAACTGCTAGAAGAATTTATTTGGGCTATTGCTTACAATGGCATTCTTCAACCTTGGTGGAATAATGCCACATATCTGTGATTTCCATATAATTCTTTTAATAGAGTGCAATGCAGCATGCAGTGTAATCTTTGTACCATTACTCAGTGCTCTGTTATTGGCTTATTATACTTTATTATATTTAGTCATACAATTAATTTTGATTTTATTTATTTTTCAAAGGACTTAAAGGTTTAATAAGTGCATCTAGAAAGCGTCGTTTTTTGGAAACAAAACAAAAGTATGGGGTACTTCGACGTTCCTCTGAGAAATGCAGACTTTCAGAAAATTCTTCACATTCTTGTAGTTCAGATTCTTGTGACTCTCATTACTCAGATACTGAAAATGTTAAAGGTGTGTAATAACTATATTAAATTGATGTCTATTACCATTATTTTTTACCTAAATTGTAAATTTTATGTCATTTGAAACTTTTTTCTACAAACACATAATAAAAGTAATTCTCACTTAACATGAGTAGTGAGTTCCTTTAATATAATACGATATATTAGTTATATCTATTGTACAGTATACTGTATATTATTATGTTACATAGTTTATTTCTATTATAGGTATAATGCTTCTATATAGCAAAATTTACAAAATGCTGTATTTGAAATTGAAATGCACGTACAGGATTGTTAAAATTAAAGTATCCCTATGTAGAGGACTCTCGAGCAAGTTCTGAGACTCGTACATGAAGAAAAATTTGGACAACAGAATGGGCTCGCCAAATATTGGGAAAAAAAAATTAGTTACAAAATTTGTCACTATACGGCACGTAACTATCTTAGTTATGATTATGCAAATAATGCAAGTTATTTGCATAATCGTAAGTTATTGCCACAGTGGCACTACTCAGCTCTACTGTACTGTATAAAAAAGCAAAGCAGTCTCTTCAAAATCATACGGTAGATGTTTGCTTGCACTACAGCAACAATGCAGCTGTGGCTATCAGAGAATTCTGGCATCAGAAGCACATAAGGCGTGGACCTATGGCTGTCTGTGCTGTCCGCAAAATGATTGCGAAATTTGAAGGGACAGGACATCTTGGCGTTCAACTAGGCAGAGGTCAAAAACAAGTGGATTCCTCTTGTGTTGAAGATTTGGCTGTGGCTGTTGTGGATTTATCAAGTCAATCTCCATGTGGTAGTGCAAGTGTGCCAGCTGTTTCTCATGAAGTGGCCCCTCGACGTGGGCACCTGTACGTGGTGAGGGGACCTCCCAGTGACGCTGCTGGAATTCCAGACTAGCATCATTGGGATCCAACGCCCACAGCCCAGGTTCCAGGCTTACATCAATGGAATCCGGCGTGTTTGCCGTGCGCTGCGATCCGTGGAAATTCGGAAAGGGGGATCCTGGTGGTTGAGGGGCCCAGCTTCAATACACCACTTTGGCCCCTGCTTCGACAAGACGGGTGGTCCTGGAAGTCCCGGCTAGGATCAATCGGCTAGTAGGCTCGCCTGCGAGGGTCAACCGTGTCAATGCCATGCCCCTACCATGGTCTGAGGGACAGGATTCAGGCTGGCGGCGGTGCGGGTATAGTGTCTGGGTAGCCCTGGCGTCCCACTCCCGAGCGCATTTATTGCATGCCGGGTAGTGGGCGTCCCTTTGGGCTCCGTGGTGGGTGGGGAGCCTGGGCACTGAACAATATAAAAACCTCAATGAATCCTGATAAACTTATTTCTTCAGGGGCCACAACCCGGTCCCTATCTGAAAACATAGACGGAGAGGCAGATAATATTATTGCGACAAAGAGGCAGCGAACTTAAACATCATCATCAGGGCCTGTCCCAAGATTTCTAATAATGCATTCCACCACTGAAAAACCGATTGGCAAAATGTCACCCTTTTTCATACAGAAAGGGTTAGATGGGTTAGGTGGGTTAGCAGGGTCACCCAAATCAGTTAAGAGGCTCCGTTCTGGAGACCTCTTAATTGAAACCAAAACTGACAGGCAATCAGAACATCTCCTCCGAGTAACATCAATCGGAGGAATACCCATAACAGTGACACCACACAGAACACTGAATTCATCAAGAGGTGTCATTTCGGAGTGGGACCTTCTCGACGTCACCGAGGAGGAAATCTGCTCCGAATTAAAACCCCAGGGAGTTATTGCCGTCAAGAGAATTACTGCGCGAAGGGATAGAAAAATTGTTAAAACCAGGAGTGTTATCCTGACTTTTAACTCTCCTAAACCTCCTGACGAGATCAAAGCTGGATACATCAACTGTTCAGTACGTCCATACGTTCCGAACCCTTTACGGTGTTTTAATGCCAGAAGTATGGACATTCTCAAATGGCCTGCCGTGGAGTCCTTGCATGCGCTCGATGCGGTGCAAAGGACCACGAAACAACAGCATGTTCAGCCGCAAACCAACCTGTATTAACTGTGAAGGCAAACACCCGGCCTATTCACGAGCATGCCAGAGGTGGAAAGAAGAAAAAGAAATTCAACGGCTGAAGGCAGAGCTAAATATATCATACCAGGAGGCGAGGAAATCGGTCAAACCCCTGAATATTAACAAACCTACCTACGCCCAGAAGGTAACAGGGAGATGTTCCGTCGGAACTCAGACGGACATGACCATTCCTCCAAAGGAGTCTTTCACTCCCATCGCGCGTTATCTCTTAAGTTCACAAAAACCTGCACAGAAGGACCAATCAGCTGCCACTCCTATATCGGTACCTCCTAATGCTCCACAAGCAACAAAGGTAACTATGAAAGATAAGAATAAAAAAGGGGAAGTCACCCCTAGAACCCAAGAAAACATGGATGTCGAGCAGAAGGAGGTACCCGAAGATTCAGTCTTGGAACTCTTTGCGGACGAGGAAATGGACGCGGGACAGCGTCCATTCTTCCCCAAAAAAGATAAATCCAAGACTGATAAAAGTAAGCCCTCAGCACCTCGGAAGCCGCCTGATGGACCCACCAAGCCAAAATAATGGCTAAATTCCTACAATGGAATTGTCGTGGGTTCCGGCAAAATATTGATGACATCAAGGCCCTCCTGCAAAAGCATGAGCCAGTTTGCTTTTGCTTGCAGGAGACATATCTAAAGGCAAATGATGATCCCACCATGCACAACATCACATTTTTTCGAAAGGATAGAATTGCGGATGGCTCTGTACATGGGGGAGTGGCTATCCTTGTGGGTAACCAGACCCCAGTGCAGCCCTTGTTAATTACAACCAGCATAGAGGCTGTTGCAATTCGCCTTTCAGTTTGATTTTTATTAACTGTGTGCTCCATTTATTTGCCACCTGGGACTGACATCACCCAGGCAGACCTTGATGATCTTCTAACGCAGCTGTCTCCCCCTTTCTTACTTCTCGGGGATTTTAACAGACATAACACCCTGTGGGGTAGTGCTAACATCAACGGAAGGGGAAGAGTCATAGAGCGTATGCTCAAAGACAATGACCTTTTCCTTCTAAATATTGGAACAAACACCTTCTTCCACATGCCTACCCGTACTTTTTCTGCCATTGATCTCTCTATCTGCTCCCCTTCTCTACTCCCTTCACTCACTTGGGAAGTGGAGGAGAATCCAAACGGAAGCGATCACTTCCCCGTGATAACCTTGTTACACAGTGGGAGACCATGTCTCCCTTTTAGGTTACCAGGGTTGGAAGATAGATCAGGCTGACTGGGCTGCCTTCCAACATCAGGCAAATTTTGATCTTAGCACAGTCAGTCAAGAGCCTATCAATGATGCAGTTAAGTACATCACAGAAAATATTGTCCAAGCAGCTGCGAATGCTGTTCCAAAAACATCTACCCGGTTTCCACCATTTCCTAAACCTTGGTGGAATTCACAATGCACAGCAGCAAAAAAGGCTCAAAACAAAGCGTGGGGGATATTCCGCCGATATCCTACCACGACCAACCTTATAACCTTTAAATGTGCACGAGCCAAAGCACGATATATCCGCCGTCAGAGTCAAAAGGAATCATGGATCCGTTTTACATCATCTATTAACCAGTCTACCAACTCTAAGGTAGTCTGGGATAAAATCCTAAAAATGAAGGGAAAATATACATCCCACCCTTCTTCAATCCTAGATTATAATGGATGCGCTATTGCAGATCCAACTGCAATAGCTAATTCTCTTGGGGAAACATTCTCTAACATCTCTGCAACATCTTTGTATTCCCCAGAGTTCCTGGTCCTGAAACATAAACTTAATTTTAAGACCAAGGGCCTCTATCCCTACAACGGGGCATTCACAATAGAGGAACTGAAAAGAGCCCTCACTCTTTCCAAAGCAAGTGCTGTTGGACCAGATGGCATCCATTATGAAATGATTAAACATCTTTCACCAAAATCTATGGATTGTCTGCTCCTTCTGTATAACAGAATCTTTACTGAAGGGCAGTTTCCGGACTCCTGGCGAAAGGCAATCGTTCTTGCCTTTCTTAAGCCAGGAAAGGATCCAAAAGTCACCACCAATTATCGTCCTACTGCTCTGACTAGCTGTCTGTGCAGAATCCTGGAGAGAATGGTCAATTCTCGTTTAATATGGTATTTAGAATCAAATGACCTTCTCTCCAGCATCCAGTGCGGCTTCCGAAGGAACTGGCCCACTTTGGACCATCTTATTAGATTGGAAGCATCCATCCGGGATGCTTTCCTAAAACGTGAACACTTGGTGTCGGTGTTCTTTGACATGGAGAAAGCGTATGACACAACTTGGAGATTTGGCATTTTAAAAGATTTACATAGCCTAGGCCTAAGAGGGCATCTGCCCTTTTTTATTCAAAACTTTTTAGCCAATCGATCGTTCGAAGTTCGTGTGGGATCCTCACTCTCTTGCTCCTTTAGCCAAGAGGAGGGAATACCACAAGGATCAGTATTAAGTGTCACGCTTTTTGCCATCAAAATAAATTCCATCACAGAACAACTTCCTCCAACTGTAAACAGTGCCCTCTATGTTGATGACTTTAGCATTTTTTGCCAGTCGTGCAACACGAGGGTTATTGAAAGACAACTACAGAAAGCCATTGATAGTCTGAATTCCTGGGCACTTGCTAATGGCTTCGGGTTCTCGCCGGAGAAGACCGTTTGCGTACACTTTTGTCGTAAGCGTAATCTTCATCCTGAACCTGAATTAAGGCTCGGACAAGATGCTATTCCAGTAGCACAGAACACAAAATTCTTGGGACTCATATTCGATAAAAAATTAACCTTTTTGGATCATATTCGTCAACTCCGCACAAAGTGCACACGTGGGCTTAATATTCTCCGCTCGCTCTCCTCTACATCTTGGGGAGCAGACCGATGTATCCTTCTTTGGCTTTACCGTGCACTTGTGCGATCCAAACTAGATTATGGGTCCCAGGTATATTCCTCAGCCAGAGACATTGTCCTGCGGTGGCTGAACCCCGTCCATCATCAGGCCTTATGTATTGCTACTGGAGCATATCGCACATCTCCTGTCCAGAGCTTATACGTCGAAGCAAACGAACCACCGTTATCGCTTCGACGTAAGCAGTTGTCTTTAAAGTACGCTTTAAAACTGAAATCCCTGCCAGACCATCCTACGTGGCCATTCGTTTTTGAGCCACGAAAATTTATACAATACCCGTAAGACTGCCAATCGTCCTTTTGGTATTCGTCTCCAAGAGCTACTCAAAGAACTTAATATCAAGGTAGACAAGGTTGCCCAAACACCAAAGCAACCCTTTCCACCCTGGCATGCTCATGTCCCGGCATGTGACTTGTCCCTTAGAAATTGGGGCAAGTCGGACACTCCACCGTCGGTCTGCCTGCAGCTTCATTCAGCACACCGAACTGAATATTCCGACTTCGCGCCAGTCTACACAGACAGTTCGAAGTCAGAATCATATGTGGGATCTGCTGCTGTCTTTACAGACAGCACTATATCAGAGCAGATTCCCTCTGAATGCAGCATATTTACTGCAGAGCTGCACGCAATTGAGTTAGCCTTGGATCATATTAGTAAATGCCAATACCAACGGTTCATTTTATATTCCGACTCTCTTAGCATGTTACAGGCTTTAATATCTGTGAGGTATAATCCTCATCCAGTTCTGTCTAGCATCAAGCAGAAGATTCACGTTCTCCATGAACGCGAATATGACATCCGCTTCTGCTGGATTCCCAGCCACATTGGGATTAGGGGAAATGATTTGGCTGACGCCGCAGCCAAATCAGCAATTCCCAATAATAACCGCTGCCTGTTAGTCCCCTATACAGACTACAGGCAAATAGTACATCAAAAGATACATTCCCAATGGCAGGATTCATGGAATAGACAGACTGCGAATAAATTATATCGTATAAAGCCTGTAACTGAACCGTGGCAGTCTAGTCTGCGCAGGAATCGTAAGGAGGAAGTTGTTCTAGCTCGTCTCCGCATAGGACACAGTCATCTTACACATTCTTTTCTGCTGAGGGCAGATGACTGTCCTATGTGCGAGAACTGTGACACCATTTTATCTATTTATCACATTTTAACCGTATGTCCACGTTTTACCCCTGAACGTGATTTTTATTTTACCGCTTTTAGTCATCTGGCTGAGCCCTATACACTCAGCCAGATTTTATCCGACAATGACCACATGTCTGCTGTTTTTAGCTTTTTAAAATCAATAAACGTTTTTGCTTATATATAAAATTTACATTTTATTGTGATTTTCTGTTTTTTATACATTTGTTAAATTTTTTGACATAGTGACCTAACTAATTAGGTCACTGAAAGTTTACTCTTTTATACATGACCTGGTCTTGGCGCATTATAGCCTAAGTTGCTAATGCGCCAATAAAACCCAAATCAAATCAAATCTCATGAAGTGGACATGCCATATTCCACTGTAAGGCTAGTAATGCACCAGATGTTGTGGCACTATCCTTACAAGATGCACATGCTAAAGCATGGTGATGCAGATATTCATTGCCCATGTGCACTTCAGTTTCTGGCACAAATGACAGTGGATATCACTTGGCCATGGAACATCCTTTGGAGTTATGAAGCCGACTTCTGCTTAAATGGATACTCTTGAGTTTTTTCAAGAAAACCCTTGAGTTATCCAAGAGGTCCCGTTGCATTCTCCAACGGTGACAGGGTGTGGTGTGGATTTATGGCCACATTCATGATTGGACCATATTTTTTTGAACAGGTAACACCGACTGGACCCCGCACCTGTTCCATCACTGGAAAACGATGTTATGAAATGTTGGCAAATTTCGCAATACCAGAGCTGCAACAACGTGGGTGTCTTCATGATACCATATTCATGCAAGATGGTGAGCCATCCACCGTTGTGTCCAAAGATTGCTAACGCAACACTTTATAAACGAATGGGTCATCAGCCATTGTTTCCAGACATCTTGGCCACTCCGATCACGGGACCCCACCCCATGCGACTTCTGGTTGTGGGGTTTTTTGAAGAACCAGGTGTATCGGGAAGGATGTCAAACTCTGGCTGATCTGAAGGACAGCATTAGATGTCATGTCATGTGCTGGCTATTCCAGTTGACATGTTAAGTTCTGCTGTAGAAAATGCTGTTCTTTGAATAGAAACTGTTGTTGACCAAAATGGAGGACACATTGAACAATTGTAGTGCTGTTCAAGTGATTTGTATTGCCACAGCGCCATATAGTGACAAATTTTGTAACTAATTTTTTTTATCTTCAGTACGAGCCTTAGAACTCGCTCCAAGCTCTGTACTTAGGGATACTTTAATTTTAACAACCCTGTATTCTTACTTTTCAGTATTTTAAAACTATGTCAAAAGATTGCTGTGCTACTTGATTATAGTTTTCTTCATAAGTTTGACAGTAACAACCCAATGTTGCATTAGAGTCTGGGAACTGTTCCTGAAAAAAAGACTTCAAAGTTCTGGAGAAGGCTGATCAGAATGGCTTAAAGGATGCAGACTCTAAAGTTTGACAACTGGAGATATAAGGGAAGATGTATTGAGGTGAATAAAGTTCTGAAGGATTTGAATAAAATGAATGAAGAAGGTCTGTTCTCACTCACAGGTGAGACAAGGACCAAATATAATATCTCAGAGAATAAGAGGACTGGATCTTCTGACATTCACTTGTGGTGATAAATTCAAAGGAAAATTGGATGGTTACTTTGCAGGAATGGGAGTAGTGGGAATAATGTGGTCTTATTTTATCATCTATTTGTTTTTATTATTATTATTATTGTATTTATTTTTATTATTATTATTATTATATTTATTTTTTATTTTATTTTATTTTTTATTTATTTATTTTTATTATTTTTTTATTTTATTTATTTTTTTTTTTTTCAGTTTTAACAAAAAAAAAAAAAAAAAAGGCCTGATTCCTTGTATCATTTGGGCTTACTAATATTAATCCAAGGCAATTAATCAGGATCATCTTCATATGCTGCAAACACTATTAAAGAAAATGCTTTCAGAATTCTTTTAGAAGTCTCTGCATGCACGCACAATAATATTTTCAAAAGATATACAGGGTGATTCACTACCAGTGTGACAAACTTGCAGGAGGTGTAGGGGGCACAAAGACGAATCGGAATTACATAGCATTGCAGGGTCCGAAATGCCTTCATCATGCGGTAGAGAACATTTAACAGGAGGTCGCGCGAACAGCAATCCCGCTGGAAGTCAGCATTTGCGAACTGGTTCCCGAGGCAGTAGGATTGACGAGTATTCAAACATTGAACTGGCCGACATGCACCTCGCGTATGGAGCTGTGGACTGTAATGGGCACGCCGCTCTGCGCTTGTACCAGAAACGTTTCCCGCACAGGCGTGCTCCTCATCATACGATTTTCACACCTGTGCACAGAAGGTTATGTGAGACTGGTTGTTTCACGAGAGGTACCATGAATCGAGAGCGAGTGATGAGGACGCCAGACAATGAGAAGAATGTCCTACGTCTTGCAGAAGGCAATCCGAGTATGAGTACTCGAGCGATAGGCCAACGATTGGGTATTTCCCAATCCACTGTATGGAGGATACTGTCAACAAACCAAATGAGTTCATACCATCTGTAACGCGTCCAATCATTGGAGCCTGTGGATTATCCACTCTGAAGGACTTTTGCTACTTGGTTTCTTCAACAGAAACGGTTCGCAAATGCTGACTTCCAGCGGGATTGCTGTTCATGCGACCTCCTGTTAAACATTCTCTACCGCATGACGAAGGCATTTCGGACCCTGCAATGCTATGTGATTCCGATTCGTCTTTGTGCCCCCTACACCTCCTGCAAGTTTGTCGCACTGGTAGTGAATCACCCTGTATACTGTTCAGTGGACTGACATGGTGAAGGACTAGTGGAATTTGGAAGACAAGATTATTTCTAGCACAATATTCCATTGTATTTTTATGGAAATCCTATTGCTATATTGCAGGTTTGAAGTGTTGGAACCTATGTTTAGTCTGCAAAGCAAAGGTCCAGCAACCCTCCCCCATCTCTTCCATCATGCGGTATGATTGATGACTTTGAGTCTGTGATGGACAATCTTCCTTACATTTCTAGGGTATAGCTCTAAAACTGCTTTCACATGGCAGTTACCAGCTAGTCCGCTGGACCAAACCTGTTGGTAACACTCTAGGAGGGGGCTTCTGAATCAACTAGTGTATAATTTTGCTGTCTCTAGTTTGCCAGATAGTGGCTGGAAGGAGTCCACATAGTGTGTTTTGGGGGGGGGGGTGTCGTGGCCACATTATTTCAAGCAGCTAGATATATTCTTGCCATGTACACCATATCAAAAAATTTCATTGCTTCATACAACGTCCCCCCCCCCCTTTTCTTACTACTGAATTCATCTCGAATAGTCAAACTAATAGAACAAATTTATCTACAAAAAGATCTGCACCTCTCAAGTACTTTCTCATTTATTTCACAAATATACATGGATTCAGTTCCAATCTCAATGATTTCCATTTCCACTTACAGTCTGTCAGACTCCACCTACTTTTTACTGACAGAAACCCAGTTATTGGTTGATTCAACCAATAACTGGTTGAATCTTAATTATTCAATGTATGATTCCTTTCACTTCAAATGTGGCACCTGTGCATATATCTATTCTGACTTTCCCAGGCAGAGACTTAGTAATTTGGAATCATCTCTTTTCCATCTTCTCTTGCTTAAAATCTCTAAACATTCTGTCAGATTCATCTGTTGCATTTCTTTCTCCCAACTCCACTAATCACCTGGAACTCTTTGACTTCCTCTCTTTCAAACATGATTTTCTCCAGGCCAACTTTCCTAACTGTGAGGTAATTTTTGTTAGTGATTTTAATGTTCATAACTGTGGCTGGCTCTGTTTTCCAGTCTCATGAACCCAGCTGGTCTAGATGCTGAGGCTTTTGCAATTAGTAATGATCTTGCTCAGATTGTTCATTTACCAGAATACCAGGCAATCCTAACAGACAACCAACTCCCTGTCTTTCTCTCATGAACAACCTTTCTAGGTACACTGTCAAGGTGAGTGGTCCTCTAGGCACCTCAGATCACAACTTGGTGATGGTCTCTTCTCCAATGGAGCCTTTCTCTTGTGGCCATTTTCAACCCAGTGTTGCTTGGCATTACAAGAATGCAAGATCTGTGAGATTTCCATTCTTCTTTTCCATCATTGGATTACTGTATTTAACCTGCTGATGCCATTATTTTCTCAGATCATGTCGGTGAAATTATCCTTGTAGGGATGTAATCCTTTCTTCCACACTCCACCTCAAAATCTCTTCTTTTATCTAAACTTTGGTTTTCCAATAAATATGCTAAGTCTGTTCAAGATAAGAATGCTGCATATCACAATTGGCTTGTATCCAAATCTCAGGGTTCATTTTCTGCCTACACCAAAGCTCACAACAATTGCAAAGCAGTTATTAATCAGGACAAACTAGATTTTAAGCAAGCTAAAAGTAGAAAACTTGCTTTGTTTCCAAATTGTAGTTGAACATTCTGTTCTCTTGCCAAAACTATTGGCCCAACTTTTTCCCATCTCTATCAAAATCAGATGGTCCTATTGCCACCTCGGCTAAAGATAAAGCTGACTTGCCAGCATCCTACTGTTTTTCTAACTTAAGTATTGATGATCTTGTTAAACTATCTCCTACTATTCTCAGTTTACTCCATCCATTCAGTGCCTTCTCCTGTGGTCTTCCGTCAAAAGGACATCAAAAGAATTTTGAATAGGCTTGATGCCGAGAAAGCCAGCTGCTGATGGTTTTTTCCATTTGTTCTCAAAACCTGTGCTCCCAAGTGTACTCTTATTCTGCGTAATCTTTTTACACTTTCCTATTCCACTGCTTTTTTTCCCTTCTGCTTGAAAATTTTCTTACATCCAGCAGTTTCCTAAAAAGCATCACATCCACTTATCATCCCATTACACTTCTACTTTTTCAAAAATAATGGAAAAATCCATTAACTGCCATCTCCTAAACTATCTAGAAACCTTCCCTCTGATCCGTGATAACCAATAGATTCTGTCAGTGTGAATTCGCCAATGATATACTGGCTTATATTGCCCATTCATGGCCAAATTCAACGTAAAAGTTTGGTCAAACTGAAGTTGTTCCTAACGTTTTAGAGGTTTTTGATCATGTTTGGTTTAAAGGTCTTCTAAATAAGCTTCCATCACTAAGGGTAGATGGCAATCTATCTTTTAACTTCTCCACCAATGTAGGTGTTTGCCAAGATTCAGTTCTTTCTTCCACTCTTTTCCTCTTCTTATTTAATGATCTTCTTTCATTGACTGGAAATCCTATCCATGGTTTTGCTGATGATAGCACATATTGATGGTGCCTCCGTAGCCAGGTGGGCAGGAGCAGCAGTGCGTAGCACACGCTTCTTGATTAGACCGGTTTGAGCCCGTGACCACCAAATACGGAGGATGCGGAAAGGTCAGGGAATGACCACCACATATCCCCGGAGCAATATGGCTTTAGTTGCCAATGCTCCTAAAAAAAAAAAAAAAAAAACTCAAACCACATTTTGTTTACACTCTGATTTCTAAGCAAGATCACATTTGTATTTTCATTTGTAATATAGTTTGTAACAAAGAATTTCTCTGTCTTTTTGTTTTTGTTTTTGCAAGAAAGATAAAACTATATTACAAATGGAATTAAAGAAAAAATACAAATTGCTGCTTATTTTCATTGACAAATTTTCTGTCAGGTGTGGAAATCTATATTGCAAAATAGAAACACAGGATAATACCATTCTTTGTAACATTTGATAATTTTATTCAGAATGAAATAATAAAAAAAAATAAATGTGGAAAACAAAAACAGCAAGATATGGAATGCTTCATATGGCAGTAATTGAAGTAATTCCATTG
Source organism: Mastigoproctus giganteus (assembly GCF_048544385.1). Lineage (NCBI taxonomy): Eukaryota > Metazoa > Arthropoda > Arachnida > Uropygi > Thelyphonidae > Mastigoproctus > Mastigoproctus giganteus. Next base: position 133,481,367 of record NC_143582.1, read on the forward strand.
TAATGACATTTCATAATGTAACAAAACAAAACAAAAGTTGAAACAACTTGATATGTGACTCTACCAGTTACAATGTTAGACTTCTGAAAAACTTACGGCATGCAGGTTTCCTTCAAAGAATGTGCCACTTATTGATAATATGTCTGTTGTGGTAGACAAAAAACTGCAGAAATAGGGTATTAAATAAGGAAATTGATAAGTTTAATTTGTTTGCTTTAAAGAGAGTTGTATGTCTTACTGAAATTGGATCAATACTTTGTGAAAATTTACTATTATTTAGAAAGAACTGCTAAAAGAGAGATAGATTTGAAGAGCTTCAACTGATGCATGCCATCAAAGTAAAAAATTTGAAGTGTGTGTGTGTGTGTGTGTGTGTGTGTGTGTGTGTGTGTGTGTGTGTAATTATATTAGTGATAAAAAAGGAAAGAAAGTTAAAACGACAGTAACTGTAACTAATATCAATGCAGTTGCAAGCAATCATGCAATACACCCACAATGTCTATAGAATATTAAGGATAATAGAAAAATTATTAGAAAAAGTAAATCAATCCAGTAATAATACCATCAGGGATCTAAGAAAACGCAAAAAAAAAAAAAAAATTATCGCTTTTTACCGACAATCTAGATGACTTCAACTGGGGCCAACCACCAGACTGAAGGCAAAAAACGACAAGAGGTTCTCTGTTTCTGTGATGATCAATATATGCTAAGTAATTTAAATCTAAACCAAATATAAACCAGTACAAGCCAAATATAAATTGAATGTAAATAAAAAGTTAAGAAATTTTAGAATTATTAGAATCAAATGTAAGAAATAATTAAAATATAAATGTAAGCATATAAATTTTTGGCTTGCTTTGGTTTAGATTTAAATTACTTAGCATATATTGATCATCACAGAAACAGAAAACCTCTTGTCATTTTTTGCCTTCAGTCTGGGTGGTTGGCCCCAGTTGAAGTCATCTAGATTGTCGGTAAAAAGTGATATTTTTTTTTTTTTTTTTTTTTTGTGTTTGTGTTTTCTTAGGTCCCTGATGGTATTATTATTGGATTGATTTATTTTTTCTAATAATTTTCTATTATCCTTAATATTCTATATATATAACGCAGTTTCTGATACATGGTCAGGTGTAGTCCCCTGATGAAACACCTAACCATGTATTAATATTTACTTCTGCGCTGACATCAGACCTTTCATTTTTGCATACCCTGTATTCAGCCTATAACTAAATTTGCCCACCCATATCTGATAACAGCTTTACTATCTTTATTTTATTTTACTTTATTTTGCTTAATCATTTGGTATGAATAATTTTACTTTACAGTTCCTTCACCTCCAAATTGGCTTTGCAATTCAGCCCATAATTTTCTTAACTGCTACATGGATTATCCCGAGATATCTCGTTTTTAGTTTTAAAAGTTATTTGGAAAAACACAAAATATCTCGGGATACAATAATACCCGAAGCAAACAACAGTAATACCTCCAAATTTAGGACTGAAATGTATTTTCTCTGGCATTTATCTGGCTAATTTTACATTAGGCAGATAAATCCCGAGTTTTGTCAGGATTTTCTTAAGCCTGGCATCAAACGACTGGCTTTCGTTTTACTTATATTGTACAGCAATGTCAGGACAGTAGCGAGCATTCCTGTGCCAACAATAAGCAAAATATAATTTGCTGCCCTAAATGCAGAATACTGAACCCATGAAAATAATTCACAAAAACAATATTGAAAAATATTTCGGCACCTCTTGAGCTGCCGCCCATAAGCGATGCTTATCTCGCCTGTCCACTTGTGGCAGACGTGTTAGAATGTAGTTAGTTTGCGATTACTGCTTGTGCATTCCACTTGATTTTTTAAATTTATTTGTATAATGAGTAATGAAGACTTTTTCTTCTGTGCCTTTCTTTTAGCTCAAGCACTAGTTTATTAAAAAAATCTGTATAATTTGCACACTTTTTGTGTACGCGAGATAACTTGGGATAGCCCAAATGGATTAATTATATATTCTACGAAAAAATTAATAAAAAACACAAAAAACTATACAATGAGTGAACTATACATTCACATGAGGCATACTTGTAATCTGTAAAAAAAGAAAAAAAAGTATATCCATTACGGCACATTTTCCGGAAAAAAATGTTCCGGGAAAGGGTTGTTAATTCATCATAACTTTTAGGATATTAACATTCTTTTGCCTTTTTCAAATCTACATTACTTCTTTTTTCTACTATCCTTACCCTTCTAGTCCTTGCCACTTTTGTGTAATTTTCACCTCCATCTATGTAAACTTTATGAGACTTATCTATTCTTACATGTTTATACTTTTGCATCCTTTACTGCTGCTTTGCATGTTTTGGTGCATTTGTCATACCTTGCTTATTCATTTTTGTTTTTTATTTTTACATCAACTGTAACTTTGACCTTAAATTACATTTAATACATATACACATACTTAGCATTTTACGGTCTTAGAAGTTTATGGTCTGATATGGTGCCCAGAAATATATGAAAATCAGACATGGAGAGGGAATGTTTATAATACAGTAGAAAGTCTAGATGTAAATAAAGTACCTCTAAGATATAGAGACTTGTTTTATCCTGAGGAAATGGAAAGTTTTCTCAGAAGAAATGTCATTGTAAGCAATTCGTGAAGTATTAGGAATAGAATGAAGCAGCCACTTATCGAATACAAAATTCCAAACAAGCAGGCCAAGAACAGAACTTCGAAGACATTTTTGTGAAACAGAACAGTAGACTTTCTGAGTACCAGAAATAGTTTAAACCGAGTTCAGATTATTTCTGGAATGACAAAAGTAACTACAGGTGAAGTTGTAAAGCTGTGACAGTTAAGGCAGACAAATAAAATACCCCACCACGGGGAATCAAATGCCCCAGAAAAATCAACAAATATAGCCATTACATAATTGAAAGTGCATCTGGAAAGACATTTGAACAGAGCTTCTTTAGTATCAGCTGGCATGAAGCCCAAACTGATCGGGTGATTTTAAGAGAGATCGGTAAAAAGAGAGTCCACACGCAGGACAGTAAGCCTTTGTGGTAGAGGGAGAACCTGGTGGACCAGTTTCAATAGACAAGATGTATAAATGTGGAAATCTAGTTCAGTTAGGCACTTGTTTAACAGAGCTACTAGTTTGGAAGGAAAGAGTTTGTGCATTCTTATGATGAAATTGACTTCAAAGTTATCTAAACCAGCACAGCTTTCCTTCCAGATTTTGGAAACCACAGCATTGATTTCTGGCTGTGTGAAACCTGTTATGATGACCGAGGAGGCATAAGAATCATTACTACTGATCTGCTGGTGTTCAAGATCATAGCTGGGTTTGTCCATGGGTAATAAAGCATCCAAGATGGAGTTGACAGTTGACGCCTGGAAGTTTTCCAAACTCTACTTTTAAAGCAATTTCAGAGTCCATGTAAAAAACAATTTCACCTAATTTATCAAATTAACAAATAATAACTACACTACTCATTTAAAAAAAAAATAATAATTAAATGATTAAAAATCTAATTAACAGAATTCAAATAATAGTGCTTCCTTGTAAAATTTATGAAACCCTTAAGTTAACATGCTCATGTTCTTTGAGTAGGCCGGAGTTCAAGCCCCTGACTGCTAAATACGGTTGATCTGCCAACCTGCACTCGACCTGCATGGCAGATTATAGTCAATTTCCCTAACACAAATTATTGAGGAGGCTGCCATCATACAATGGGTTGATAATGGCTGCAGTTTACCTTTTTTAAGTAAAAAAAAAATTCAGCATGATGCATGCATTTGTATTAATGTCATTCCCACACACACACACCTCTAGAGCAAAAGTTGCAGATTCTAAAGGAAATTGATTTTCTGATTCAAAAAATACCAAAGTTATATCTCTATCACGTCCTTTCTGTTGAAAGATATACTGAAAGTTTAGTATTAAAGTATAATTCCACAACAACATGACAGTTCGTTCCAGCATTCAACCACCCACTGGCTAAAAGGCAAACCTCAGTGCATCTGTTCTGCATCTGCCTTTTCTCAATTTGAATTTGTGTCCCCTCATGTCTGTAGTCTGAGCATCAGCATTGAGCTTGCTCAATCCACATTCAAACCCTTAAACACCTCAGTCAGATCAACTTAAAGGTGTCTAGTCTCCAGATGCTGCAATTTGCAGAACTGAAGCCTTTCTTGGCAAAAGCACCCCATTCTTCCCCCTCACCAATCTCATTGCCCTTTTCTGAACCCATTCCTGCAATTCTACATCCTTCCTAAGACCTCCAGACCTGTATGTACTCAAGATGTGGCCTGACCAGTGCCTTATACAATGGGATAATCACCTCCATATACATTCTAGCAAAACTCCATGAGCTGTCCTGGCCATCTGTCTGCACTGCTCAGAGAACTTCATACCTGACTGCGCAGTTCGATATGTTATTTTGGGGATACTGCTGCCCTTATGCAGTACTTGCATGTGTCAAGGTTAAACTTCAATTGCCATTCCTCAGTCCATCTGTGTAATTTTTTCAGATCCTGTTGTAGTCACGTACTGGCATTACTATCATTAACCATTGAGCCAACCTTTGTATCATCTGTAAACTTGGACATAAAGGCTGATATGCCTTCATCAGTATCCAGTTTGTACAGTAGTCTTTTATGTGCAAAAGACTGCTGTACAAATGTATCATGTTTCATGTATCAAAAGCTTTCCTTAAATCCAAGTGTATGATATCAGAATTATTTTTTGCATCCAGTTCCTTTGTGACCACATCATAGTATCCAATCAAATTAGTCAGACAAGACTTCCCCCTTAACAAACCCCATGCTGTGTCTGAACTATTACTGCAGCCTTTTCTAGGTGATCTTGCATTACTTCTTTTACCAGTGACTTCATTATTTTTCTTAAACAGAAGCTAAATTAACAGGTATGTAATTACTCATGCTACCCTTTGATCACCTTCGTGAATTTTGAGATACGTTTTCGCATCTCCAGTCTGCAAGGACCTCTCCCGAATCCAAGGATGTTCTCATAATTATGGCAAAGGGTTTACTTCCTTTCTTCAATGGCTCCTTTAATATAACTGGATAAATCCCATGTAACCCATTTGCTTTTCTTATGTTTAACTTCCATAATTTCTCTTGCACTTTCCTTTGAGATATTAAAAGATCATTTACCCTCTGTTAGAGTTCGAAAAACGTCTGACATTACCTTCAATAAGGAATTCCTCATGTGTGAATGTACATGAGATATTTATCCAGTTTGTTAGCAACCTAAGCAAGGTCATCAACAATCAAACCATCAATATCAAGTGGAACATTTATTTCATCCCCTTTCTATTAGTGTTTACATAAGTAAAGAAATCTTTGCTGTTTTTCTTTGCATCCTTCACCAAAGATTTATCATTAGCTGCCTTCATTTGTGACTTGATTACAGACTAGTTTATATCTACCACAGGCTTCTGTCTCTCCTGATGATTTATATGCATCCCATTCATTTTTCTTCTCTGTCACACCTTTCATCAGTTCATCTGACATCCGTTTAGGCCTATACCTTAAAGAGTATTTCTTAATTAGTACGAAAAGCCTAGTAACTTCTATGATTAACTCCTTGAACACTTCTCAAGTAGAATTTTCTGCTGGTAACATCATCAGTTGGTCCCACTGTATAGAATTTAAAAACTGTCTGAGACTACTGTAGTCACCTTTACGAAAGCAAAAACCCTTTCCTTTACCCCTGGTGGTAGTTACATCTTTCAGTAAATCCGACATTTGTAAACTGTGATCACTGCCACCTAGTGTTTCTTTTATCTACTGATTCTTATTGCAGGAATAATCACTGCTAATAATCAGATCAAGAGTATTACTCCTTGTTGCCTCTCTAACATGATGCTTAGAAAACAGTCATCCAATAAATCCTCAAGTCTTGCTAATCTGTAAGTGACCAACCCACAAGTTCCAGTCAATATTTGGAAAGTTAAAATACCCCATTGTAAGACATTTTGATTTACTGTCTTATTATATTTCTCTGTACAGTTTGTTGTTACTCATCAGAGTCATTAGGCCTGTAATATACTCCCACTCTCATTTGTGCTTTCCCAAATTTCCCACTGGCCACCTATGGCAAATCTATGGAATTCCTTAGAATTTGTCTTTATTAACTAAGAGAATAACCCCCACCCCCCATCTTCTTTGCTTTCTGTCTGTTTTACTTGCTGGGATGTATATACAGAGCACACTAATAGTGATCAGAGATCAGTTTTGTTTAGTCTAATTTTGGTAGATAGAACTTTAAATTAACCTATAGTTCAAGACAATGTTAGATTTAATTATAAAAGGATCAGTCGGAGAAAATTTGGGTATAATTGTCAATCAGTTTTTCAGATATTACTACATGGAGGTTATCCAGATTAAATGCAGTTGAATAAGTTTTTTATGTACAGACAGAACTTTATGCTTTACACTTTGCTACTAAGAAAAAAAAAGAGTTAACACATAAGATTCCTTGGTTGTCTACTGAGTTGACAGCCATAAGAAAAGAAGTACAGGCAGTTCTCGCTTTACGAGTTCCCGGGTTTACAATTCCCCCCCCCCCAAGTATCAAGTATCAACAAAATCGAAAATATGAACATTACTCGCAAAAAATAAATGTTAAACATTCATAAATACTGCACCGCATTCCAAACCACGTGCGTAGCTGTACAATACAGTGCACCCCACCTTACAATGTTAATCAGTTCCAGAGACATCATCATATCATTAAAAAACCATAATGTGAACCCAATAACACATTGTTTTTTTGGGTTCATATTGTTTAACAATAACACATTGTTATCTGATAACAGCTTTACTATCTTTATTTTATTTTACTTTATTTTGCTTAATCATTTGGTATGAATAATTTTACTTTGCAGTTCCTTTACCTCCAAATTCGTTTCAAGATCTCGGAAGTTGAAATTTTCGGTGTATAACTAAGCTATTTATCTCTCTAGAATTTCATTTTTAAGGTCACGAGCGTGACCTTAAGGCCATATAAAAGGTCGTGAGCTTGGTTTGTAAATTGTATTAGTTACCGATTCAAATCATTAAAATGCACTACACTTTCATCGTCATCATATGTTCTGTTATAAAAATCGATTTTGAATGCCTTTGTGTGATATTTTTCTATAGCGCATTTCTGGAGGTCACTACCATAAATCAATAAAAACAATTTGCACTTTCCGGTTTCTTGAGCTTTTTTGTTACTGCAAGCAACTATAAGCCGGTAGTAAACTCTATCTTCTTGCATTTGCGAAAATACTGATAGCTGGAATCGTGTGGTTTTTTTTTACATTATAATGGTGAAATGTGTTTCCCCTTTACTGAAATCTTCAATCGTACAAAGAACAAATAAATTTTCAGAAACTTCTCTTCATTCCTTTTTTTTTTTAAGCTTTGTAAACTTGTTACTCCATACGAATCGTGTTAGTTGCAATTTGAGTGTGCCGTTAAAAAATGCTTATGCATGCAATCATGAAATTTATAATTAAAAGGGAAGATTATCTTGGAAACAAACGCCTCTTGAAACATTTCTGAAAAAGACGACTCCTTGTGCAACAAACCAACACATGCCAAGCTAATAATGAGTGATCAACGAGTGTGCATTTAGGCGATGATGATGATGAAGAATTTCATCATCATCATCGCCTGAACTTTAACATTTGTAAGTTGTAAATAATTTCTCTATTATTATAATTTGCTTGATTTTACAAACTACGTTTTCATTTCTTTTGATAAATCAATCATTGTTTAAACATTAACTAATTAGCTAACTAATTTCCCCTATTTTTAACCTTATGTCTATGGGAAATAAATGCCAGCTTTACGAGTTTTTGCTTTACCATCCTGCACTAGGAACGAATTAACTCATAAAGTTGAGAACTACCTGTATTTGTTTTGAGGAGGCGTTATCAAAGACACAGAGATGGAGTCTTTCTGAGGCATTGGTTTATAAGGAGTATTACAAACTTAAAAAAAACAGTATCATAAAGCTATTTATTCACGATTAGGCATGATCTTGCTTCCTGCCAGAAAGTGGCAGGAAGCAAGACATTGAGACTGCAAGAAACAGCGACCCTCCAGAGCTTCAAGAGCAACCAAATACACCTTATGACAAAGCTACGGTGCTGGATCCAACACTCCCTGATGACCCTATCATGGATCGGGTCAAAACTTTCCGTGGGACCTTATGACCGCCTCCAGTAATCACATAACTACAGCCCTGAGTGGAAAGATAATTGCCATCTGGTCAAAGATGGAATACTTATTGCTGAATACACATATCGAATACGAGAAGGCTGTGGCCAAATTAGAGGCTTATATGGAGGTACGAGGAAACCAAATGCAACAGCGCCCTCGTTCGTACACAGATGTGCTGAGGAGTGCTACTAAGCCAAGTAATGAGGCCTCTGGCCCGACAACCAAAAGAAAAACATTAATAAAAACCCCAAATTTAGCTTTTCTAAAACCTATTGACAACCAAGAAATGTGAGGAAGTCAAGAATACAGTAGTCAATAAACTGAAGGAACACTTTAAATTTACAAGAATTAAATCGATCAGGAAGGCCTGAAGTGTTGGGGTACTGATCGAAACTGAAACATCAAACGAAATAGAAGACATAAAAAATCCTGCCATCTCGACACTTGGCCTTACTGCAGAACAACTGCAGAAAAAAAGGCCTCTCGATAGTCATGTTTGATGTCATCAAGGACTCCACACCTATGCAAATCATTGAGGAACTATACTACCGTAACCTGCAAGCATCTCATCCTGACTGGGCCCCAGAAGAGCTTATTAAGTCACAATTTCATAAAACATCTAAGTTAGATAATAATGTCAACTGGGTGGTGGAGTTAAAATCAAGACAATATATATATATAGACTGGGGCAGCCATCATTTTAAAGAACACGTGACTGTCCCAAAGTGTTTCAACTGCTACAGATTTGGCCACACACACACACACACACACCTGCACTCAGGCTGAGTCAACCTGTGGGCACTGTGCCCAGAAGGGACATCAGTATAAGGACTGCCCCAACAAAACCAGTGAGCCTGTCTGCACAAACTTCAAAAGCTCGAAACTTCCTCATAATCACTCAATAAGAGAAAACAAAGTAGAACCGATTATGGGCCTACACCTTAAACAGTTCAACACCCAACAGATCAAATTCCTCCAACTTAATGCGCAGTGGTCCAAGGTAGTTCGAGAAAAAACAACAAAATGAAACACTCTACTAACACAAACAAGACAATACACCTTTCCTGGCCCAGACCAGCTAAAAGTAATTATGAATGAGGAAAATATAGACATCATGATCCTTCAAGAACCTTATACCCGTGCCAAGGAGGTGCAGGGTTACCCACTTGCACACAGATAATGAAACTCCCTGGGCGACAATTATAGTCAGGAACCCAGAACTCACTACCACCAAAATATCAAGTCTCTGCACATTCTGGGCAGTGTGCCTGCATGTCATAGGTTCCCTTGGAACCTTTTATATGTGGTTTCTATATATAACATACCTGGAGAGTATGTTATATATAGAATATATATAACATACTCTCCAGTTATATATAGAATAGACAATACCAACATTTCTACCAACAATAAACTGTCTGGAAAACAGTGGCTCTCTTTCCCAACGAGAAAATTATCGCGAGGGCGGATGTAAACTGCTGCTCTCCTTCTTGGTTTACAGAGTCTGATGACCATGGTGGTACTCACAATGGGCAGCGATTGGAAGAGTTTATCTCCAATTCACAGCTTACTATATTAAATAGGCCACAATTTGCCAACATTTTCATCCATTCTCTGAGCAGACAGATGGCTGGCTACATCTCTGGCTGGTATGTCTAGGAGGTCTGGACCACCGGGTCATGACCTTCCAAATGTCAAGAATCCAACAACAACCACTGAATCCCAAACTCACACTGAACAGATTTAAAATAGAAAATGCTAACTGGGACAACTTTATAGCAGCTCTGGACATCTCTGTCATGCAACTCCTGGCGGCGGACTCTAACTTGCTGGATCCAGAAGTGCACCAGAGAACTGTTATCAGGGTCATTACAAATGCCTATACCACAACTTTAAATGAAAACATCAGCTCCCCAGCGCTGTTTCCTGGTGGTCCCAAGGGCTGCAGCTAGAGGTGGATGTCTTGAGACAACAATATAGAATAGCCAGGAACACCTATACAGCTCTAATCCGCCAAAGGAAAAGGACATCTTGGGAACATCTCGTGGCATCGACTGGAAATACCGACCCTTGGGGGGTTTTATATAAAATTACCACTGATAAACTCCCCAGGGGCGAGGTTCTGACAACCACTCTCACACCACAAGGCACAATAACCACTACCTGGGAGCAGTCAATTAATAATACATTGAATACCATTTTCCTGCCACCAGCCTCTGACCGCACACTAATACAAGCCCAACTGTGTGCCTCCGATGAGTGCTACACCACTCAGGAAACCAAAGAGCCCTTCACCCTGGAGGAACTTCATTGAGCTGTATTGAAACTCAAGGACAGGAAATGCCCAGGTCCTGACCTTCTATAGCCCCAGATTGTCAGACGAGTAGCAGACTACAAGCCATACTTACTGCTGAACCTTTTCAGCAGTATTTATGTTGAGCACCCCTGACGGAATCCATACTGGATTCCGTCAGGGGAGCTCAACAGTAGACGCACTAAATAACCTGATATCTGCTCAGTCCACACCTGAAAAATACTTCCTTGCAATTTCAGTCGACTTCGCCGGAGCAATTGACCCACTTTGGTGGCCGAGCGTCCTTGGCAGACTCAGGCAAGCACAGATTCCTCAAAATCTCTACTCCTACATTAAAAGCTATCTATGTGACAGATCTGTCAGTGTAGACACTCCCTACTCCAGGGTGATCAGAAAGGTCCACAGGGCTCGGTCCTAGGACCAACTTTCTGGTACACGGTCCTGGATGAGTTCCTATCTCAAGCTCTTGGGCATGTTAAGTCCCAAGCCTATGCAGACGATTTGATCCTTTCCGTACCTGCCAGCTCAAGAGCCCAGCTTGAAATTTCTGCTAACCAAGCACTCTGGCTCCTCCAGGAGTGGGCTACCCAGCACAACCTGACAATCTCGGCTGGAAAACCGAGCAGGCAGAGGCAAAAGTGATTCTTGCACTGCTTCGATTAGAATGAGCAGCAGCCTGGAAAGCAAAGTAATGGAGATTTCCGAGACTGTTGAGAGTCATAGTGGGACAAGTAAATACATGGGCTGTGTTAGGGTAACCAAGAGTAGGAACAGGTGCATGTATACTTGCATGTACACCAATGCTAGGAGTATAGTTAATAAATTTGATGAGCTTGAAGTGCTAGTCAAGATATTAAAGGCAGATATTGTTGGGATATCTGAGACGTTGTGTCACACAGATATAAGCAGTGCAGAATTCGGCGCCTCCGTAGCCGGGTGGGCAGGAGCAGCAGTGCATAGCACACGCTTCTTGATTAGACCGGGGTTCGAGCCTGTGACAATGCAGTGTTGATTCTGTTTGGTGTGAAATATGCACTGGGAAAGGAAAAATGAGATTAGGCGTGTGTGTTATAGACCAAATGAATCTAATGAGTATAATGAGCAATTCTGCAGAGAAATAGTTTGCCAGTAAATCTGAATGTCTTATAATGGAGGATTTTAACTTTCCAGATATTGACTGGAACTTGTGGGTTGGTCACTCGCATACTAGCAAGACTTTTGTGGATTTATTGGATGACATGTTTTCTACAGCAGCATGTTTGAGAGGCAACCAGAGGGAGTAATACTCTTGACCTGATTATTAGCAGTGAAGTCGCACTAATCAGTATGCTTTCCATAGTCAGTCAGAGGATTAAGAAGATTCTCGACACGAATTATAGCCTCTGGTCAATACATTCATGCATTAAGAATTTGCTGATAAAGGAACCACTGAGTGATCACAATGTACTGATGTGGGAATTACTTATAGAAGTAACTACCATCAAGGCTGAAGGGAAGGGCTTTTGCTTTCGTAAAGGTGACTACAGAGGTCTAAGACAGTTTTTAAATTCTGTACAGTGGGATCAACTGATGATGTTACCAGTGGTGACCCATAGTGGGCTCGCGCGAGCCCATTGTTATTTTTTTTAAAAATTTGCAAACCTGTTGTTGAGTCGATCATTTATTTTACAAATGAAATCCTGAATGGTATTATGGAGTATCCAGAATTGAAACTACGGTGGGGCGAGCAGGGGCCCCATTCCCAGCTTTTTAATGGTGCAGTCGATCGGTTATGTATTTTAAAACTGCTTCATTTTTGATTTAATTACAGTTGGACCTCTGTTTAACAAACTTCTTTATAGCGAATGGTTTTGATTCCTCTTGGTAATTAAATTTAAATAGTTTCCATTGAACAAAAAAAATTTCCATTTAACGAACAGGTTAGGAGAGACAACTTTGTATGCATTGTTCTCACGTCTGGCCTTGAAGGAATTTAGGTAATTAGAAAGTGTGAATTAAGAGTGAAAGGACTTACCATTTCACAATGTTAGTGGCATCCGTAAAACCTATGCAGTCACATACCGAGAAATTGCGCTACTCAATATGCTTTCCATAGTCAGTCAGAGGATTAAGAAGATTCTCAACACGGATTATAGTCTCTGGTCAACCTCTGTTGTGATTCCCCTTTACTCTCCTACAAGAAGTCATGTTTTTTGGAGAAGTGTGTGTTCCACGCCTTCCAGTAAATTTCTCCTGTCTATGTTTACATGGTCACAGTAGCTGAATATACGTGTGGTTCCGACTTTTTTGCACCGTATTCAAAGAACTAGGGAGAGTAGCAACGTAAGGGATGGGGTTGAGCCAACTAAGATATTATATAAACTTTACGAAGATGAAATGTTGGCAGATTTTGAAACTTTGTCAATCCTTTCGTTGTGTAGAAAATGTTCTAAAATATAATGGCATACAGGCAATAATTGGAAAAAAAAAAAAAAAAAAAACTGTATTACCAATTGTCAAGGCTCTCTCTAGTGTTCTCTCTCTCTCTCTCTCTCTCTCTCTCTCTCTCTCTCTCTCTCTCTCTCTCTCTCTCTGTGTGGTCTTCTCACTCTCATGTTTATTCCCCTTGACTTATGGCCATATTACTTTTCCTATGATAATTATTCTGAATGAGATGATTGTCGAGCTAGGAAAAAATCCATGCTCTCGGCCCTCAGGGGCTGTATAACATCTGGAGCTGCAGCATTGGATCGCGTTGTGATTAAGATTAAACGATCATAGTGTCAAACCAATCCCCGCTCTAACCTTTACTAGTTCATACTTGTTTCTACTGGTGTATGAGAATATAGGCAGAAAGAATGATATATATATTGCTTCCAGGTTTCTGTTCATAACCACAACATGAATCTTTTTAGGATTATAATAATGTATTGGCAAAAACATCTTTATAACTTACTGGATTCTAGTATCACTGGAACTAATCCTTCAGTAGACTTAATGTTTGGCCCTGGTTTAACAAGCTACAACGTTCACAAAACATTTCAATTCACAAAACACTTCAACGTAGAACAGAATGGTTGGATAACAGAGGATAACACCTTAGGCAAACTGTTTTTGGTGTTCTCATTACTTTACACTATCTTATATCTGTTCTGATGTGAACAGTCTCACCCCCCTCTCGTTTCTTATTCCAACAGCACCTTGCTGAAAGATTCCTGTGTACCACCAACCATGGGAGAAATTCCCTTTTATTGTTAAATTACAAAGATTAAATATTGTTTTTGAGGTTTACATTCACACAAATGAGATAATGGCTTACCAGTTAAATCTCTTGCTTCAGGACAGGTTGTGAGACCTCCTTCCCTCTGGTGGAAACTAGGGTGTGGTCCTTTGAGCCTGGTTTCCTTTGTCTCAGCTGCTCCTCGGCCGTTCACAAGGCTGGAGCCACACCAACTGCTGAACCTTCCCTTCAATTTGCCAAGACCCTCGACATTCGCCGATGACAAGACGTTGCACTCACTTTCCAGTCTCTGTTACAAAAGCAAAAAGGTCTCTCCTCAGTGCCTCACAGAATCCTTTATATACTAACATTATCTCGTTCTACATCACAGAGACAGAGTCATCCAAAAATGTCCATTTTACAGTGACACTACCATGTTTGGTAATCGTCCCGCGAAAACAACTGGATATCCCATCTCTGCTGTAGCAATAAAACCCTTTTTTGGTACCCTTTTGGGTGAGAACTGAGGCACTCTCCTCTCCTTCCTCTCTGTTGGTGAGAGCCCCACAACAGAGAATTGGGCGAGGAAATGCGCAATATCTATCCATACACTCTCTCCCTGGAAAACAAGTTTCTCCTCCCTTATTGTATTAAACGTAAGTTCCAAATGAATAAAGTTTTATAATTTTATTCAAAAGATTCCCAAGATACAATGCTAACGATAGAATAGTTGATTTTGGGTAGACCGAAGAGTTTTAAAGAAGCATTGTTTTAATAATTTAAAATATCCTAAGACACTGTATTAACTATTTAGTAGTTAATTAATTCCGCCTGATTATTGAGAGATACGAAACTCTCGGTCTAACACAATCTCCAAAAAACTAGTGTGAATTAAGGATGATTGCTAAAGAACTTGATGTGGAAACTATAAAGATCGGTCTTGTGTTTGGGCCACGTTGAGCAGCTTCTAGCTTGCGGATAGCAATTGTGGGTTGGAGGAATTATCCCACTTTGTGCAAACATTTTGAATTAGAAGTAAAATATTCCAGATTATTGAATCGACTTTTAAATTTGGAATTTCTTAATCATTTAGCACTAATGATCGACATCCTGCAGGAGCTCTCTTACCTTTCAGAAGCTTTACAGAATCACAATGGTGAAAAACACATAAATTAATTATGTTTTTTTAAACATATACACGTAAAATAAACAAATTAATTATGTTTAATTATATATAATTATTTGATGTTGCATAAGCTTGCTTTCCTGCATCATATGCATCTACTAATGCTAATTATTCGAACTATCAATGCTATTGCTAATTTGAAAAATTCTGAAGGAATCGAAAGTAAAAAAATTACCTTGTGACAAGTTATTAAATGCATTGTTTTAATGACTTATCCATTAATAACTTATCCTTAAAGGATAAGTTATTAATGCAACAGGGTGATTTTAAATTAAATAAAGAAAATAATGATACCATTGAAAGAAATTTTAAATATATGCTACCCGAAATCCTGGAATGTGAAAGAACTTTCGTCTCAGTGGCAAGGCAGTGAAAACCGAATAAGAAATTTCAGTTTTTTGATAAAATATGAAATAAAAATTAATGATTTTAGAGATTTTGTCGAAGACAGTTGATCTTTAAGATCAAGAGGTGGTAGATGACTTTCATCAACCGGTGAAATACCACCACTTTGCTTATTGGAGGCTTGAAGTGGTGAAACCCATGTTTAGTCTCTAGAGCAAAGTTTCCGGCATCCCCCTCCCTCCATACTTCTCCTTCAACCCATGCACGGTACTAAGTACTATAAGTTTTTTGATACCTTTCGTGTTTGGGGTTTTCATAAAAAAAAAATAAAATCAAGTGAAATTACCTTTTCAATTAAGAAAACCAGAAAATATCTTTGAAACCATTGCGATTAGCAGTGCCGAAGCTGAGTTTAGCTTTCAGCGTAATGAATAATATTGTGACAGTTAAACACGTTGCAGATTATGAAGACCATACATCTAAATGGAAAACCATTGCTTCAATTTGATCCGGATTGTTACATCGAATCATTGCTCAGCTATTGAGCTAAGCAGAAGTTCAACAATAAATATTAATAAAGAAGTAAATTCTTTATGGCAATTTTAATAAGTTTTTCTTGAATATTTGTGAAATATATATATATTTTTTTTTTTCATGTAATCTGTGATTTTTTGTTTATTTTTTCTAGAAAGTTTGTTTTTATGTACTATTTGTTTTTATATTGTGGAATGTTTTTTGATAGTTTTTATGTTATTTGTGATATGGGAAATATTTCATTTATTTTTTATTCGCAATATTAAAATTTTATCATGAAAAAAATGTATCCATTATATTTCCCTAGTTGTTACAAAAAAAAGACGAATAAAAAAGTTGCGTGTGTACCGATCACGCACAGTAGATGGTTTATGCCACAGAGCATCTTACTACTCTCTGGTTTATGCGAAACATCCTTCGTGTTTCTTTTTAGGTATTTTGATTTGTATATATTGATTACGAAATAAAAGAGCTTTTTTATTGTAAATATATTATTGATCGAGCTTTTTTATTGTAAATATATTATTGATCATTCACAGATTTTCATAATTTCTGGAAGACAAGATACAATGGATTTATTATAACAGCACGATTGATATACCGATCTTATAGTTGAAGCGGCATACGCAGCTGTTAGGGGACCCTAACAATGGAATTTAACGAAAATGCGAGACGAAAAAAGAAATTGTTGAAAAATATTTGTATTGTTGCAATCGTACTTACTGCAGTATTAACTTCATACAGTATTAAAAAATTCTAAAAAGTTACAAGACCAGACACAGTCGTATCCAGTTAACATCGTAAGGCAAGGCATGATGACCAGGTTTTTAAGTTTTCTTTAGATAGAACTAGAAACGTTTTACACATTCATTTATACGCATGGTTAAGGGGTTAATAAGCCGTATCTGTCCACCTTCCGAAATCCACTCCTGACTGAAAAAGATATCATACCGGTCACGAGAAATGCGTCACGCGCTCTAATCACACTACTTGTAGTATGAGCTTGGGAGTCGCCTCTAGCAGAAGCCACGGATGATGTCACTTTCGTGACCGATCAAATTTGTTCAGTAGAAAATCCGAAAAACTGCGACCCCCGTTGTTAAAATATTCGCAGCTCACCACTGGATGTTACTAACGTTGAATTCTAAATGGGAAGTCTTTAGGCACTTAATTTTGGAGGCTACTAGGCTTTTCATTGCAAATAAGAAATACTGTTCAAGATTTAGGCCTAAATGAATGTTAGATGAATTAATGAGGCTTGTGGCAGAGAAGAAAAATGTATGGGATGCAGTTAAAGTATCAGGTGACACAGAAGCCTATGGCAGGTATAAACTAGTCTGTAATCAAGTCACAAAGGAGGTTAGGCAGGCGAAGGCAGATTACGAGAAATCTTTGGCAAAGGATGCAAAGAAAAATAGCAAAGAGTTCTTTATTTATGTAAACTCCAGAAGGAAAGGTATGAATCGATTTGGACCACTTAACATAGATGGGTTGAATATTGATAATCATACTCAGGTTGCTGATCAACTGAATGAGTATTTTGCATTTACATTCACACATGAGGAATTATTCAATGAGGGGAATGCCAGACGTTTATCACACTCTAACAGGGAGCAAAGTGATTTTGTAATAACTGAGAGTAAAGTGGAGGAGAAATTGTTGAAGTTAAACATAAGGAAGGCACCTGGAGTGGACAGGATCTATCCAGTTATATTAAAGGAGGCAGTAAAGGAAATAAGCAAACCCTTAGCCATAATTATGAGAGCTTCCTTGGACTCAGGAGAGGTCCCCATGGACTGGAAGTGTGCAAATGTATCACCAATTCACAAAGGTGGTTCAAAAGGTGACACAAGTAACTACAGACCTGTTAATTTAAGTTGTGTTCCGGGAAAATTAATGGAATCACTGGTTAAAGAAGCTTTGCAGGATCATCTGGACAAGATGGCTGTAATAGTTAAGACACAGCATGGGTTTGTTAAAGGGAGGTTTTGTCTCACCAATTTGATTGGATACTATGATGTGGTCACAAAGCAACTGAATGCCAAAAATGAAATTGATATCATATACTTGGATTTCAGGAAAGCTTTTGATACTGTTGCACATGGAAGACTGCTTTGGAGAGGTACAAATTGGAGAGGTATGGTATTAAGGGTAAGTTGCTACAATGGATAAAGGGATGGTTGAGTGGGAAATGACAGAGAGTGGTAATCAATGGACACTGCTCTTCGTGGACAAATGTTATTAGTGGAGTTCTCCAGGGTTCGGGTTTGGACCCATGGTGGTTTTGTATATTTATCAATGATATTGATGAAGGTATATCAGGTTTAATGTCCAAGTTGGCAGATGATACAAAGGTTGGCAGGGTTGTTAACGAGGGTAAAGAGAGTATGCTACTCCAACTGGAACTAGATAAGTTGGGCAAATGGGCTGAGAAGTGGCAACTGAAGTTTAACATTGACAAATGCAAAGTACTGCATATGGGTAGCAATAACCGAAGAGAAATGTACCAACTGTGTGGTATTACACTCAGGGAAGTAGAAAGTGAAAAAGACCTGGGGTAATTGTGCAGTCAAATATGAAGCAGTGCAGACGGGCTTCCAGGGCAGGTCATGGAGTCATGTCAATGATATATAGGAATTTTGCTAGCAGGGACAGGGAGGTGATTATCCTGTTATACAAGGCAATGGTCAGGCCACACCTAGAGTACTGTGTACAGGTCTGGAGGCCTCATTTTAGAAAGGATTTGGAGTTTCTAGAACAAGTACAAAGAAGTGCATCAAGATTGGTGAGGGGAACAAAGGGGTGCTCTTACCAAGAAAGGATTAAGTTCTGCAAATTGCAGTGCCTGGAGAGTAGACACCTGCGAGGTAATCTGATTGAGGTGTATAAGGCCTTGAATGGGTTGAGCAAGTTGAATGCTGATGGGATTCTTCCTCTTGCTCAGCTAATTACCTGAGGGGACACAGTTTCAAATTGAGTAAAGATAGTTGTAGAATAGATGTACGAAAATTGGTCTTTAGCCAGTGGGTAGTTGATTGGTGGAACAGACTTCAATTTTTTGTTGGGGAAGCTAATAGCCTAAATAAGTTGAAGGCTGAGCTGGACAGGCATTTGGAACGAATGGAGGGGTGAAATGGGAGGGGTTTTTTTTTTTTTTTTTTGGGCTGATGCTGCATAAGCTTACTTTCTTGCATCATATGCCTCTGCTAATGCTAATTTTCAAAATTGTGCTATCTAAATTCAAAATAAACCAAGCAGCTTGACTAGGTCTATATGCTACTTATAGACCTAAAACGGCTAAATATAATTAAAAATTTAGCATTTGCCAGCGCTGCAAAAACTTGTCCAACGTGGATTTGGATACCTTTACCGATACTAAGTATCATAACTAGGAATATAAAACTATTTGTAGAAAACAAATTACATTATGCCAATTTAAGTCAATAAAACAGCAAAAATATAAGAAAAACTTCTATTAGCTGTAGCCATAAAAACTTCGCCCACACAGAGTGACTCATTGCTTGAAGTCCTTCTACATCACTGATGTAGAGTGGAACTCACAATTCCAAGCATCACTCCTTAAGGATGCTTCAACAGACTTCAAAGATGGTCGGAGAAGTGGCAGTTATGTTGCCACTTTGGGCATTGAATTAAAAACTATTCACATATAAATTACACACTTGATGGGGTTGAATTTAAAATGCTGGAGAATGAAGGGATCTGGGAGTTACAGTACAGGCAGATATGAAGTTTTCTGAACAATGTAAACAGGCAGCCATCTTTGGCATCCTATCAATGATTTATGGAACACTATCCTATACAGATAGGGAAGTCCAAATCCCACTGTATAAGGCAAGTGTAAGGCCACATTTGGAATACTGTGTTCAGGTATGGAGACTTCATCTGACAAAAGGTGTTGAGCTTCTTGAAAAATGGTCCAAAGATGGGCAACTCGAATGGGGAGATTTACAGGAGGACAACCGTATGAGGAAAAGACTGATTATGTGGGCTACAGATACCAGGCACCTCAGAGGCTTATAAGTCTCTGAGAGGGATTAGCAAAATGAATGAAGGTAGAATTCTCACTGTTCTAACAACTGTCATTAGAGGTCATAAATTCCAATTAGAGGAGTTGAGGTTTAGATTGTAGGAAGTTTTCTTTTAGTTAATGAGTCATTGATTGCTGGAATGAGTTCCTTCACAGGTAGTTGAGGCTCACAGTTTAAATAAAATCAAAGGTCTACTGGATACTTATCTTTGTGAGGAGGGAATCATATAATTTTTGTTTTGGACTTCCCCCCCCCCCATTGCAGCAAAAGCCTGTGGCTTTCTTGCACTATATGGCACATACTATTACTGTTCTCATCAAGACACAGAAAGCAAAAGGTGCACTTTTAATTTCTGCAGATAGCTGCATACTTGGATTTATGGTACAGGTAAGGCAGTGCATATGTGGACGTGGAAGGGTTGCCCTGTTCTCCAGTCTTCCAACAAAAATATAAATTTTATGCATATTTAGTAGTAATGTTTATTTTATTCTCTGAGATTTTGTTGTAAACTATCCACACATGCAGAATTAATTGTCTATCCCTTATGGCTCATATGCAACACTGAAAACATTGTTTCTGTTTAGTGCCAAGCATTCCTTGGCCAAACGATTATAGTGTGTTCAGTAAAGCACTTTTAAGCTCTTAAAGTGCTCTTTAAGCTTAAAGAGCTTTTGCTCCGTATAGAGATTATTTTTTTTCTGATTACTGTTTTCCTCGTTTTCTACTAGAGTAGCTCTTTGCACTACAGAAAGTAGGCAAAGGCCCATAAAGGAAAGTCACCTTTCTGTTTATTTTTCATATCTCTCACTAGCACAACTAACAGCCGCTTGGCACTGCTCCCCATGGCGGGGCTGGTAACCTGGGTGGTAAAGACAAATCCCCATGGCCAAAAGGAGCCATCATGGATAAAAATACTTATCCACCCTTAGAGCCTTCAAGCTCAAGAGCAGAAACTTACATTGATTGACCATGACTCCAATCACAACTTAGGAAATAATAATACAAGGAGACAGAAAACTGGTCATATGGAGCAACCCTGCCCATCGTTTCTAATTTTCCACTCCCTCACTAGTCAGCCTATGGGCAAACTGTCTCCCTTTGTGATTCAAAAATATCTGGAAGGTATTGCAGGATCTCCTAAGACTGTTAAGAGACCGCAATTAGGAAACTTATTAGTGGAAACTACTAACCACAGACATTCAGAGAAACTTTTACAGCTTACAAACTTTGCTGGCATTCCTGTAAAAAATATCCACTCGCACAACCCTAAATTCATCCAAGGGTGTCATATTCAGTTGAGATCTATTAAATGTCACCGAGGTAGAAATAACACAAAGGTTACAGGGACAAAATGTAATTGAAGTCAAACATATGACTAAAAAAGACAATCAACTTATGCCTACCAGAAATATTTTTCTCACCTTCAATACTGCTAACTTACCTGCCTCTGTAAAAGCAGGTTATTTACTTTGCCTCAATAGCCCATATATTCCCAACCCTTTGAAATGTTATAAATGCCAAAAATATGGCCACTCTCAAACTGTATGCAGAGGAGTTCCTGTCTGCCCCATTTGTGGGTTCTCAGATCACAATCAGAGTGACTGTTCAGCTACAAAAATGGCGTGCCGTAACTGCAAAGTTGACCACTCTTCATATTCCAAAACTTGTGAAAAATAGAAAACTGAGAAAAAAATAGTAAAATACAAGGTCGAGAATAAAGTCAGCTACCAAGAAGCAAGAAAACTAGTTGAACCTACTATAAACAAAAATATTAATTATGCTAATGTACTAAAAAAAATACCAAACATTCTCCACTCAAACAGATGTCACAGTTCCCACTAATAAATCAATTTCTGACTGGGCTAGAACTGTCCTCTCTGAGCAAAAACCAAGTGTACATAAACAACAACCCAAACTCTCAGACCAGGCAAATAATACTCCTCTGACAATACCAGCAGCATCTTCTCCAGTGAGTGCTACTACATCCGATATTACAAACTCAATTTCAATGAAAAACACTCAGTACACAACCATGGATTCAGATGGCACACCTATACATGAAGAGCCATTTTAGAATTCTACACTTAAGAAGAAACGGACACTGGGTTTTTTTTTTTTTTTTTTTTTTTTGTTTTTTTTTTATGTAAACCCCAAACATGAGATGTATTAGAACCTGTAGTACTTAGTACCATGCTTGGGTTGGAGGTTGAGAAGAAGAAAGAAGATATTTGTTGACATTTGAACTTCTGTAGACTGTAATTTTCAGGAAATACGTATGAAGGAATGTTGTTCCAGAAAACAGCAGTTGAATGAATAAACGAGGTATATGAAAAGTTGGTTCTGTGAGTTTGAAGTTGGACAGTAAATGTATGTTGGCTGGTGGCGGCATGTGTTCAGACTGTTTTGAAAAAGAGAGAGAGAGAGAGCGGGAATTATAGAAGCCAATTCAGAAGAACAGTGCCCGTGAAAATATCTGTAGAAGATATTTCCATAGAAGAGGCATGCAGCAGAAACAGTATGTCTATGGGACAACGAGTGGAGAGAGACTGTTAGAGATGAATCATTAATTAACCTAAGTGCCCTCTTCTGAATGGAATCAAGAAGCCTCAGAGAGGTTTTGGGGGCACCACCCCAGATGTGGGAACAATATTCCATCGTAGGATGTATTTGTGATTTGTACAGAGTGAACAGCTGTTTGGAAGAAAAGTAACGCCGAGAGTGAAAGAGAAAACCAAGTTTTTTTAGATGCAGAGGAAGCAATATTTGTAATGTGCTTGTGCTAAGAGAGATTGGAAGTCGCGTAATTCCCAAAAGAGATATATCATTTTGCCTAGAAATCAGAGTGTCACCAAAGATAAGACTAGGAGCAGAAGAATCCTTTTTCTGAGATATAAGACAAGACTGAGTTTTAGAAGGATTGAAATCAACTAAGTTGTCTTTGCCCCACTGGAGAATTACCTGGAGATCGGCATTTAAGGAATTGGTAGCGGATATTCTAGAACTTGAGAAGATGATTGAGCAGGGCAAGGTTTCTCAAACTGGAAAGTGGAATGCAATATGCTATCATCGGTAAAATTATGGATAGGATTTCCAGTCAATGGAAGAAGGTCATTAATATACAAGAGGAAAAGAGTGGGGGAAAAGAACTGAACCTTGGGGGACACTGGCATTAGTGAAGAAGTTAGAAGACAGAGCCATCTACCATCACCCTCAGTGAGCGATCAGAGAGAAAACTGGATAACCAATTACAAAAAACAGTAGGCAAACCATAAGACGGAAACTTGTTTAGAAGACCTTTATGCCAAACATGATTGAAAGCCTTTGAGATGTCAAGAGCAACTGCTTGAGTTTCACCAAACTTTTCCATTGAATTAGTCCATAAATGGGTAACATAAGCCACAATATCACCAGTGGATCGACGCTGATTGAATCCATACTGGTGATCGTAAATCATACGGAAGGTTTCTAGGTAGTTACGAGTTGGCAGTTAATTGATTTCTCCATTACTTTAGAAAGAGCAGAAGTAATTGCAATTGGATGATAATTGGATGGGAGGGATTTGTCACCCTTTTTAGGAACTGGCTGGATATGAGCAAATTTCCAAGCAGAAGGGAAAACACCTTTGGAATAAGAAAGTGAAAAAAAGGCAGCAAAGAACAGGAGTAAGTTCAGGAGCACAGGTTTTGAGAACAAGTGGAGAAATACCATCAGGACTTGGAGCTTTCTTAGCATCAAGATTCGTCAAAATTCTTATGACATCCTTTTGACGGAAAAAAAATGGGATGTTAGCAGGTCAGCTTTTATCCTTGGCTGAAGTGACAACAGAACCATCTGGTTTTGACAGAGGTGGGAGTGGAGATGGGCAAAAGTTGCGGCCAATAACTTTGGCAAGAGAACAGAATGCTTGGCTACCATTAGGGCAAGAAGCAAGTTTTCTACTCTTAGCCTGTTCAAACTCTAGTTTGGACTGATTAATAACTTCCTTACAATTGTTGCAAGCTTTGGTGTAGGCAGAAAATGAAACTGAAGAATTGGAAACAAGCCAATTACGATATGCAATGTTCTTTTCTTGAACAGCCTTAGTACATTTTATTGCAAAACCAAGGTTTAGATAAAGGGCGAGATTTTAAAGTGGAGTGTGGGATAAAGGATTCCATTCCTGCAAGAATAATCTCATTGACACAATCTGAGCAAAAGTTGACATCAGAAGTTTTGAAACAGTAATCCAACCAAGGAAAAGAAGAAAATAAATCTCGCAGATCATCCCATTTTGCATTCTTGTAATGCCAAACAATACGAGGTTGGGAATAGCCATGAGATAAAGGCTCCATTGGAGAAGAGACAATCACCAAGTTGTGATCTGCGGTTCCTAAAGGACCTCTTACTTCGACCGTGTACTAAGAAGGGTTGTTTGTGAGAAAAAGATCAAGCGTGTTGGTTGTGTGGTTAGGATTGTCCTGTTTTCTTGTAGGTAAATGAACAATCTATGTAAGGTCATTAGTAATTGCAAAAGCCTCAGCATCTTGACCAGCTGGGTCTGTGTGACTAGAGAACAGAAGCCAGGTCGAGTTTTGAAAATTAAAACCACCAAGGAAAATTACCTCACTGTTAGGAAAGTTGGACTGGAGAAAGTCAAGTTGCAAAGAGAGGAAGTCAAAGAGCTCCAAGTGATTAGTGGAGTTGGGAGAACGGTAGAGACAACAGATGAATTTGACACAATGAGGTAGAGAGATTTTAAGCCAGAGAAGATCGAAAAGTGGAGATTCCAAATTACCAAGTCTTTGACAGGGAATATCGGAATGGACATATGCACAAGTACCACCTTTGAGGCAAAAGGAATCATACAACGAATAATTTGGGCAACTGAGATGAACAGTAGCTGAATCAAATGATAACTGAGATTCTGTCAGAAAAAGTACATGGGGTTTGGAAGACTGCAAGTGGAAATGGACATCGTTGAGATTAAAATTGAAACCACAGTTGGCCAGTTTTCTCAAAAAATATAAACCAAAATTGGAACATCATAAGCCAGTCACCTTCAAAAAGCAGTCAGATACTGCTTCATCAATTAAACACAAATAACTTCTTGTATTTTGCAATGAGGCTGCAGAGGCTTTCGTTGCAACACAGATGATATCCATGATCTAATTTAGTGGTATTCTCCAGTTGCTGTATGTCTTCAGGAAACTTACCTAACTTTGCGAATTTCTCCTTCGATAAAGAACTGTTGCTTTTAATTGAAGAGATCGTTATACAGCAAATGCTGCCCACGGTGGTGTAGCAATCCTAATAAATTCAAAGATCCCAACTAAGCATATCACACTTCAAACTGAAATATAAGCTGTTGCTCTTCGTATAACTCTCCATATTGCAATAACAATAGTCTCAATCTACTTACAGCCCAACCACGCTTACTGTTTAAAAGAACTTGAAGACCTCTTCATACAGATACCTCTACCTCTCTGTTTATTATGGGACTTTAATAGGCACCACCCTTTATGGGACGCTACTAAATTAAATTAAATAGACGGGGTCGACTCATTGAAAGCCTTTTAGAGGCACTAAACCTCGTCATACTGAATACTGGAATGCACACTCACATTCAGCTCCAAACTGGACATACTTCAGCAATATTTGTAAAAGAATAAGATAAGTTTACCTTAATATGATACGTAGAAACACTTCCATATAATACTCTCCAGAAATGAAACTCTAATTCTGACACTGCTGAATGAGAATTCATTCGGCTGCATTCTCATTCAGCAGCGTTAGAATTAGCCTTTCATGCCATGAATGAAAAACATACTTTTTTGTTTAACGAGGCCAAAATACTTAGTGTCCAATGTAATTATACGAGACTATTAATTGCAGAAACTGTCGAAATTAAATTACATGAGAATTCTGTTAATGTTCGCTGGCCATATCTAATCTCCGGTTTGTGGTCCTTTACGTGCATGTGCAAAGACAAATGATCCCTATTTAAGTTTCATGCTCACCCCTATTCAGTAATTTTCGTTCCTGTGATCACGACATACGGTCGAAAAGTGTTGTCAGCTTCAGGAACAAAAATAGTTTTGCATTTTTTTCGTTATATTTCTTTGAATTAATCCATTTAATTTTTAATTGTGTTCATTTGATTTTTACTTATTTTTTACTGTTATGTAAGATTTTCGATTTTTTTTTCGTTTTAATTGCTGGAGAGTATCATACGGAAGTGTTCTACGTATTATATCGAGGTAAACTTCTCTTATTATTTTACAAATACTGATATCAACGTGAAATGTATTGAGCATTACAGCTCTGGTTCATACTATCAAAGTATTATAGATAAACACAATAACCTATGCATATAGAAATTGACTTGATGCAAAAATTTAAGAAGGATTTTTGAGATCCACACAAAAATTGACTGCAAACCGCTGATATCTTAGTGGGAGTAAAATTATGTTAGTCAGTGTTAAACTTAAAAAAAAAAAAAAGCACCTAACTCCTGTAATCACAGCAACCTTCCTACAAGAATTATATTTATTTACAATATTCTGTAAAACTGCAAATAGCAGGGCAGTTCAAAATACAAAATGAGTAACAGAGATGGTAGCACTGAAGCCCCTTTTCATGTATAATTCTTAGAAAACAACTCAACTGGGTGCTCAGTTAAGCTTTCAGAAAGGAGCAATAGCCACTAACCTTGAACTGGTGATTAACATGTAGTAGATATACTACCAAGGGAGTCTGTTGGACTGGGCATCACCACTGCCATATTAATATACCTTAACTTTACAGAAAATTTTGATAAATTAATTCTTTAATAAGTTTTATATAGTTGTAGTGGTTTATTGATTTAAGGAAAGTAGCATCTCTTTGGATTCTAAACTTTCTTAATTTTCTCCCCAAAATGCAAAAATTTACCTAACTTTTATGAAGCTCTTCATAATTTTACATTATATGTATACTGTAAACCTTCACTTTAATGGACTTCAGAAATAACACAGCATTCACTGAACTAGACTTTTTGTTCATTTAGAACGAATAATAAAATTTTTTGTCTTGGTACCATTAGTTAAAATATCTTCAAAATAATGCAAAGTGCCAAGAAGCGAGAATTTTCTTCACCACCTTTCACCAATTTTTTCAAACATATGAGAAATCAGTTAGAATTCCCATTGCTGCTTATAAAACACAACATAATTTCAGCATCTTCTACTTCCACAGTAAATGCAAGTTTAACAGACACTGGGATTAAGTAGACAGATTTTACCACATATAGTTATTAAGGCAAGTTTTTAGTGTACAATCTAAAAAATATTGTGATGATTGTTTTATTCAAACTGATGTCATCCTTTTCCAAGCAACATTATATTAATATATATTTTAACCATTTTATTTTTTGTTCATATAGTTGTTATTATTTTCAAGGATATGCTGATTCTGCTAAAAGAATGCGTATGAGAATGTATGCTGATGATGAAGAAAAGCACAAGGAAAAAAAACAAGAGCCACTGCAGTATCCTAGGTAAGTATAGAGCAGTATAATTTCTAAAATTAGAAAATAAATTTTTGATATATATACGCTATATATATACTATATATTTCCAGAAGTATCTAGGCATCCCCGGGACTTGATAAAAATGAACCATAGTTGCCATCGACATATATGAAAGAAATTATGTTCATGCTGGATTTATGTAAATTAGTGAAAAATAGATCTGCCATGGTCATTATACGTTGCGTAGGAGGTCATCCTTATGACCAACCATATGGTAATAATGATGCCACATTAGCAGTCAATTTTGCCACTGGAGGCAACACATCCTAGATCAACGAGGACTGATGCAATTACCAAATGGAAATGTCATGGTGCTACAACATGCAGAACATTCACATAAACTGCAGAAATTGATGGAAAGAGACCAGAGGGTGCTCAAAAGATTGGTATGTAGATCTGGTTGTTGATCCTCATTGAATATTATCAAAGAAGAGTTCATTGAAGCAACAGGAACTGATATTAGATTTTATTGAAAACTGTGTCGCAGAAAGCAGACATCATGAACACACTGTCACCTGGCCTGCCCCTGGCACACAACTAGGCAAGTTGACAGTGTGCACTGTTACAAATCACGATACAAAGTTTCCAAACTTATTATTACGTATATGGCATGGCAACTTATGTGCAGAACACTGTTGAGAATGCTTCGCAAATTTCTACTCACACCAGTTACAAATTACATGTTGTTGCCATTAAGATAGGGGATATTACAGTCACTAACTTTTACAAGCCTCCAACCTCTGTGGAAATCGTATGTTCTCCACCAGCAGGTGCATCCAGCAGTCTGCATGGGCAATTGTAATAGTCACCATGAAGAATGGGAATATCGTACTGATGACCTAAATGAGGAAATTGGCCTGAGGAACACAACATCCACCTTGTTTTTGATGCAAAGGATAACAATACATTCAGATCTGTTGTGTGGAACCAGGAGTATAATGCAGGCTTGTGTTTTGTTTTTATGGATGAGAGCAGTCAGCCTCTAGCAATCTCTTGGGAACTGCTTAATGATTTTCCTCACAGTCAACACCATCCTGTTCTCATAATCTGCATTCAGCTACCGCTGGCAGCTTTTCCCAATGATCTTGGCAAATGCATCAGATGGATACTGCCTACAAACATTAACTATGATAGGTTTGTAAGTGCTGTAATCATCACAGCTAAAAAGCATATCCTAATCTGCTATCAGAAGGAATATATTCCTGGGTAGAGTGAGGCCAGTGAAAGTCTTTACCAACAGTTCCTTAACGGTGGCAACAAAGAAGTAGCCGATGAGTTATTGCATAGTTTAAATAGTGCACAAAGACAAAAATGGATAGAAACTGTTGAATCCATGGATTTCAAACATTGAGTAGAAAGGCATGGTTCCTCTTATGAAAATTGAGAGGAGTCGATTCAGTAACTTGTGCAAATCCTGCCACAACCCCCAACAAGATTGCTACACATATAGTCTCAATGTCCGGTGCTCTAAAGAGAGAGGGGGAGAGAACTTACCACACATATTAAGAGAGAATTAAAAATTCTGAAAGCCACAAGTTGTCCTGAGTCAGAAAGAATATTACCACGATATTACAACTGTGCTAAAGGACATCAAAGCTAGTAAAGCTCCAGGGTTTGTTTGAATACATCCAGAATTCCTGATTAAGTATTAGCTTTCAATGAGAAAGAACAGTTCATTGCTCACCAGCCACCAAGTATAAAGCTCAGAAGAAATAAAGCACTGTAAACGTTTTAACATAATGAACATTGTAAATCAGAAAAGTGGGGGACTTCCCACATCGCCTGTCCATTCCCTCTAATAATTTGTCTAATTCTTCCTTAATTTCTTAAATAGTCTACTCCCACAATAACAGATAAAAGTTTGCTTTAACAGTCATCTGCTCATTGGCTGAAACAATTTCTGCAAATCCATCACTCACGCAACCAGCCTTCTTCAATTTCAGTTTATGCCTGTTTGAGCAAGAGTAAGGGTGCCATGGTCAACATTTAGCTTACTCAATCCATTCAAACCCTCAGATCTCCTCACCGTTGCCTAGTTTTCTGACACTGTGATTGGGAGATCACAGATATACCAAAAAAGACTTCAGACCTCTCTCTGAAGTCTTTTTTGGTATATCTGGTTGCCTTCCCTAATCTCATTGCTCTTTTCTGAACACATTCCAGCAGATCCACACTCTTCCTAAAATGTATCCCCCAGTCTGGCAGTTGTACGATCTGCCTAATGCTGCCTTGAAAGCATAAACAAATGGTCTTCCCCCCCCCCCACCTTTCTGTTTATTTAAGTGTATCCCATCCCTGTATAAATACCTACTTCTCTTAACAAGTGCAGACCATGCTAAGAAAAATTTTACTCCAAGGCTGAATTGACTGACAAGGCAATCATCATATACTCCTTCCTATTGTGTCTGGGCAGAAAAGTAGACACTTTCTAATTCATTCTAACTTGCTACATTTATCTCAACATTGCCGTATACTTGTTATAAATCCTCAGATGGCCTACTCTTAAATATCATTAGTACCAATGTGCACATCACTTTTTGTGCCCTTAAAGCATGTCCTTGCTCTACAACAAAATCAACTTTTACTCTTGGCAAATATACCCTAATTTTTTTTCTACAAAATATATTTCCCCTTTTACTTCACAATGGCGCCTCCGTAGTCAGGTCGGCAGGAGCAGCAGTGCGTAGCGCATGCTTCTTGATTAGACCGGGGTTCGAGCCCGTGACCACCAAATACGGAGGATGCGGAAAGGTCAGGGAATGACTACCGCATATCCCCGGAGCAATATGGCCTTAGTCGCTAATGCTCCTAAACCAAACAACAACAACAACTTCACTGTATAATCATCACTTCTTTCAATGGAGGATTTTGTTGTTCAGTGTGATGCACGAGTCTAGCCTCCAGAATTGTGTTGGGTGGCTGAATGTTGAATGAGTCCCTCGTTTTAATTCCTTTGAGGGAATCATCGCTGTTCCTTTAGCCCCCTCAGATAAGCCTATCAGAATAATCTTTCGCACTCCCTACAGTGAAAGCCTACAAAGATGTCTCCTTATCATATCTGTCAGGGGCCCTCTCTCTCTCTCTCTCTCTCTCTCTCTCTCTCTCTCTCTCTCTCTCTCTCTCTCTCTCTCTCTCTCTCTCTCTGTGGTTTCTCTCTTGTTTATTCCCCTCGACTTATGGCTGTATTACTTTTCCTCTGATAATTATTCTAAGTGAGATGATCGTCGAACTAGGACAAAATCCGTGCTCTTGGCAAATTCAAGGCTGTTCTAGCAATTAACTGCTGCGGCATCGGATTCGTGTTGTGTTAGGTCGGACGATCACAAAGTGTCAACCCAGCCCCTGCTCTTACCTTTATTAGTTCGTACTTATATATGAGCAGAGAGAGTGAGACATTATGTAACACACAACATTTATTTTAACAAAAGAAAGCATGCATACAGACTTACACTCCATCTAGTGGTTTGTGTAAAAATAAAATTATATATATATATTGCTTCAAAGTTCTGTTCAAAACAACAATATTGTATTGGCAAAAACATTTTTACAAACTGGATTCTGGTATTGCTGGAACTATTCCTTCAATAGACGTATTGTTTGGTTCTGGTTTAACAAGCTACTGCATTCACAAAACACTTCAACATAGAATAGAATAGGATGGTTGGGGACAGAAAAACCTTAGGCAAAGTGCTTTTGATGTGCTCATCACTTTAGACCATCTTACATCCATTCTAATGTGAACAGGCTCACTCACTCCCTCCCCTTTCTTATTCCCACAGCACCTTGCTGTAAGATTCTGTGTACCAACTACCATGGGAGAAATTCTCTTTCATTGTTAAATTAACAAAGATTAAATATTTAGGAAGGAAGCATTAAAAATAGTATCTGTTTGTGTTATGTTCTCGAGTTTTACTTTCACACGAATGAGATAATGGCTTACCAGTTAGATCTCTTGCTTCAGGTTGTGAGACCTCCTACCCTCTGGTTGAAACTAGGGTGTGGTCTTCTGAGCCATGTTTCCTTTGTCTCAGCTTCTCCTCAGCCGTTCTTAAGGCTGGAGCAATACATGACTGCAGAACTTCTCTCTCTCTCTCTCTCTCTGCCTGCCCCTTAGTGCCTCTCAGAACCCCTTTATATACTAACATTATCTCGTTCTACGTCATGGTGATAGAATCATCCAAGAATGTCCATTTCACAGGGACACTACCATTTTTGGTAACCGTCCCACGAAAACGACTGAACATACTGCCTACGCTGTAGCAATAACAGCCCTTTTTAGTACCATTGCAGTCGTGAGAACCGAGATGCTCTCCTCTCCTTTCACTCTGTTGGTGAGAGGCCAATGATAGAGAACTAGGGCGAGAAGTTGTGCAATAGCTGACCATACACTCCCTCTCTCCCTGGAAGATAAGTTTCTCCTCCCTTATTGTATTAGACGTAAGTTCCAAATGAATATAGTTTTATAACTTTATCCTACAGATTCCCGAGATACAATATTAACAATAGAATAGTTGATTTTGGGTAGACCAAAGAGTTTTAAAGAAGCGTCGTTTAAAAAATTAAAATATCCTAAGACACTGTATTAGCTATTTATCAGTTAATAGATTCAG
This sequence comes from Mastigoproctus giganteus, assembly GCF_048544385.1. Taxonomy (NCBI): domain Eukaryota; kingdom Metazoa; phylum Arthropoda; class Arachnida; order Uropygi; family Thelyphonidae; genus Mastigoproctus; species Mastigoproctus giganteus. The sequence continues at coordinate 133,513,390 of NC_143582.1, forward strand.
CCTGATTATTGAGAGATCCCGAAACTCTTGGTCTAACATATCTCACTATATAGTACATTGTGTTTTGAGTCAAGCGGCACCGGTGGTTTCTCACAACTCTGCGACCAGTTTTCTTGTGTTGAATACAACACATTGTAAAGGCCAGATATTGTGAGTGATGTGGTTATGTTGTTCATCTGACCTCTTAGCCTAGGGCCCCACCACAACCCCTAGTTAGTATACCACATTTCTTGCTACAGCTAACATGACAAAAAAACAGCACATAGTGCAGCGTATGTAACTTGGATTTGCAAAAGTACCTCAGAAGAGAACCATCAACTGCTGTTGATGGTTCTCTTCTGTGGTGCTCTTGCAAATTCAAGTTCTGCAAACATATCACAAGTTGCACATTTTTTTTTTAGGCTGTGATGTGTTGGGGAATCGGTTCTCCCCTAAGTCACAGCACGCCTTCTACTTTGTGCCTGTTGCTTTGCTGCTTTAGTCTGGGGCATGATATCGAATACTATTGATTAGCAATAAAATTAATAAGATTAATAAATTTAATTAATTAATTATCAATACTACACCATCTAATAGATTCTTAAATGGTTGGTAGACATTTTACCACTAAAACTAGATTCACAGTCTAAGGGAAGTATTCTATCTGATATCATACTCAATATGTTTTCCAAATTATTAAAAGCAAATATACAACTTCTTACAAAGTGTACCCTTCAATATATGTCAATATCTGATTACATTTTACCACTAGAACTAGATTCACAGTCTATTAAGGGAGGTATTCTGTCAGGCACCATACTCAAATGTTTTCCAAATTATTAATAGCAAATATACAACTTTTTACAATGTTTTCCATCAAGATCTGAATAGTACAGTGGAAGCATATGACTGCACTATTATTTCATTTGTTTTCTCACCAGTTTGCCCAGAAATTAGTTCATACTCAAAATGATGATGGCCTGCGTTGAAAACAGAGGATTCTGTGATATTTGTTTCATCTGAACATTTCCATATTCATTTTGAAAATTCCCAGTCTCTCTCTCTCTCTCTCTCTCTCTCTCTCTCTCTCTCTCTCTCTCTCTCTCTCTCTCTCTCTCTCTCTCTTCCCCCCCAATGGTGGTTCTACTTTTCTTATTGAAGGAAACTTGGTAACTTTCCATAATGATATTCCATGACAGTATTTGAATACTTTTATAAATGTATGCCTGTTTTAAAGTTGGCAATCCTTCACTCTTGGTAGATTCTTTATCTTTCTTCCACATATACCAGTATATTGTGTGGTGCAATGCAATGGTTTTCTAGAGCCGGCTTGCATGCGGCGATTCTTTAATTTTCAAGAATTTTTCAAGCCAGTTGTTAAACCAACAATGGCTATAAACTGTAGAACAGCACGCATGTCAACCCACAATGGTTAGCGGCATTCCACCATAGCTGAGTGGTCAGGCATGTGGGTGCCTTTAGTGACCTGGGTTCAAGCCCGTGACTGCTGAATACTGTGCTGTTTCTTGTATTCTTTCTACCTTGTGAACTCCTGACTGTGTGGTCATCCTGGAGTATAAACAGAAAATTTATTTATTTGGGCAATAACTTTATATAGGTGATACAAAGAATCCAGCCAGTGCATGCTTATTTCGGCACACTTTGTGCTTTCTTTTCTCCGTCCCCTTCCCTATGCATCAGCCTGTGTAGGGATTATCTCCACTAGCAATTTTACAATAATATTATTTCCACCAAAATCTACTTAGTTTTGTCTGGGCTGCTTCTTAAAGTAACAATATTCCCATGCTTGACATCTGTCAAAGATTTTGCATTTCTAGAATTGTTGTAAATTTGTATTATCCAAAGAAGTGGCCCAATCGCAACCATAGATTAGCTACAGATACGAGAGCTTGGAAAAATTCAATGAAAACGTTTTGTGAGAATCAATTTGCTCTATGGAAATTACTATAAAAAAATGAAAATTTTATCATTGTTTTGAAATTTTTTATTCCAAATTGTTGTAAATCAGTAAAACTTAAATATAAACACACATATTCTTGGTCTTGTGGTTTGTTTTTTTTAAGCAAGCCAGTTGTTAGTTTGCCAGCACACCACTCATACCATGCCATTTTATTCCCTTGCCTCTCACAGTTTTGTAAACATTTTTTTTTTTTTTTTTTTTTTTTTTTTTACATTTCTGTGGTTTTGCTTTCTACCTTTGAGACAGTCTTGTTGCCTCTCTAATGTTTCTTCAAATCAAAATCATCACTGTTGATATTGGGCTCTCCAATATCAACAGTGATGGCAGAAGAATAGACTCACCAGTCTGTTCTTCTCCCATCATAAGCAAGCTGATTGACTTCTTTCTCTTTTAGAAGCTGTGATGTCATATGGATTATACATCTTCTTTATAGTTTTATTGTAGACATCTAACACAATATGGTTTTTGTAATATCACCTGTGATTTTAAATATCTCCATGGTCAACATGATGTCACTTTATACTTCCTGTTCTTCCTTAGCCATCCATGTCAGTTTATATACTGAAAGAACATTCCAAAAGAGTTTCAAATATTTCTTGGCTGGAATGTTCTAGAATTTCTTGTAATGTATAGTGATAGTGACAGGTGACCCTCAAAAATGTTTTCTCATTAACTTTAATCAGTGATTAAAAATTTTTTGTCTTCTTAGAGGTAGTCAGACTTTTACTGCAGTTGTTTCTGAATGATATTTGTATGGTTTTTTCATACAGAAGTAGCACAGAAGAACCTGTCAGGTTACCTGCCGCAGTCTTTAACTACTTCGTTTTTTGCTTGAAGAGTAGTGTGATACTAGACAAGCATTGGTGCTTCATTTTTTTTAAATTTTAAGTTATTTGTTTTTCTTCTCATACTAACTCACCAAACATCTACATTCTTACCCTAGTTGTTTCTGAATATTGGTTTTTCGTATAATCAGTAAAGTTGATTGTATGAAATCAGTATTCTCTCCAGTGGTAACTACACTGCAGGAAGCAAGATACAGTTTCAAATTTCACATGCTGCAAAGTGTGTAATTTTAAATAAATTTTGAAATAAACGTCTAAACAGAAGTAACTAATAGTATTGAATTATATATAATAAAAGGTTTCTTTAATTTTTTTTAATAATATTTATATACATAGTTAGCAGAAATATATGCATATGGACATACTTGGAATTCCACATATTTAATGGTTTTTTAAACTAGAAAATGGAAGAGAATAAGAGGCTGATATTTCTATTTTTTTTATCTGTATCTTTTTTGCAAGTTTCATCAGAATTATTTTATTTTTATTTTTTTTTTTTTGGAAATGAAAGATTTAAAATTTTATTATGTTTTAAAATTAAATTTTTTTTATTATAACTTAAAGTACAACACCATAAGTGCAGTCCACTAAGGAATATGAAATATTGGCAAAAATGGTGGCCTCAAGTGATCGGCCACCATTTTTGGTGCCACCACTGACAAGTTAATTCCAGTTTGGAGAGATCCAAACAGGGCTATAGTTATCTAATTTTAGGTGGAGGAGTAGGCTTCCCCAGTGAGTTATTCCAGGTTTGTTTTTCAACATCACCTGTATCTGTATCCATTGTCACTGTAATTTCCATGATACCTTCTCTTCTTCCTTGGTGGTCATCCATGCCGCTTTATATACTGAAAGAAGGTTCCCAAAAGAGCTTCAAATATTTCTTGAGTAAAATGTTCTGGAAGTTCTAGTAATATATATGTCATTAATCCATTCTGCACAATTTTAAAGATTTGATTTATTCTACTCCTCTATAACAGTATAGTGGTTTTGCCACCTCTTTAAAGTTTGGAAATGTCTTGGTGTTTGACTGATTGGAGACTGGATTTTTAGCTGATTTTGGTGGAGGAATAGGGCTTCCCTGTTAGTTATCCCAGCTTTATTTTTCATCCTGCACAATATGAAAATCAACATGATTCAAATTGCTGGTGCATTATAAAACCTGGAAAAAAAAAAAAAAAAAAACACTTATTCTTTATTCTGGCATTTAAGGGCACATTCACACACACACAATACTGAAGTAGATCTGCTAGTGCTTAATCCTGCATCCAGCCAATAAAATTAAAGTTCATTCATGCCTCTTTAATTTTATTGGTTGGGGGAAGCATTAGGGAATTAGCCTTATTATTGCATGTGTAAATGCACCTAACTGATATAAACATTTCTAATTGACTTTTTTTTTTTTAAATAAAATCCATATAAAATGAACAAACAAGCAAGATAGATGCCTAAAAAAAAAACTTTCCAACAACTTTTTATAAACCTGTCTTCAAATGAATAATTAACATGGCACAACTATTTTCCCATACTTCTGCTGCTTCAACCTGAACAACTCTAATCACTAACAAGTGGGAAACAGTTATATTAACTTACAACTACAGGAAAAGGACATTATAGAATCTGAGTTCTGTACCCCCACAGACTTCTCCAGCCTGAAGCAGGCACTTTTGCAAGAGGTAAGGGAAACTTGTAGCCATTACATCGCAGTATGAAAACAAATTTCAGAAATTCCATTATCATTTCCATAAAGTTTAGAACCACTCAGTAATACAAATGCTTCTTGTGGTCTGTTACTTTGTACAGATACAGGTGTATATATATATATATATATATATATATATATATATATATATATATATTTATTTTTTTTATTTTTTATTTTTGTGATTTATGTGCAACAGTATAACATCCAGACTGATTTTCAATGGCTCCTTAATATGCTTGTGGCCACATCATTAACTTTTTCCTCCAGTACAATTATTGGTCTGCCAGATCTTGCACTATGACAGATTGAACCTGTTGAAAATAACTTTGCACTTAACTGCCATACAGAGTTTTGGCAGGGAAATTGTTCAGCAAACACTTGTCTTACATTTTCAGTATTTAATTGTATTGTTAAGCAATTTCTCTATTAATTGGACAGCAACCAAACAGCAGCTGTTTGCTGTTCATTTGCTAGATGGAGTGGGTAAGATGAATTATCTGCCCAAACTACATAGAGAACAAAGTTTTATCTTTGTAACTTAGAATATTTAGATATGTTGTTCTTATTTATTTTAATTTTATGAAAATTCATTTCAATTTTAAATACTTCTATAATTGTTAAAAAAAAAAAAAAACGGAAAGTAATAGCAAAAAACTTCTTAGTATAGAATAATGAATTCCTTAAAATTATTACTCTTATTTTTTTTCCCTCATTTCAGGACACATCCTGATAAAGTGAATATCAAAGAAAGACTAGGAATGACAAAAATATCAAGTGGAAATCATTACTCTGATAGTGATTCTGAAGAATCAGAAAGCAGTGGAGAAGGAATTCAAAATGTAGAGGTGGGGGATGCTGGTGATAGCAGTGATAATTCTAGTTTTATGGCAGCTGATAAAGAAAGTCAAAAATCCAGTGTTTGGAATAGATTAGCTAATATTAAATTCATAAATCAAAGACGAGAACAAAGGGTAGAGCAAGTGGACAATGACTTGATATATAAATTGACCAATATAAAAGACCTTAGACATAAACTGGGTGGTGCTACCCCTCACAAAAATGATGGCATGAGATCAGTGGTTCGTTTAGCAGGTGACTTGAGATCAAAATTAGACCAGCTTCGAAGAAAACGAGAGGTTCAAAAACACAGATCACCCCTTCTTATTCAAGTTGATAATGATAAAGAAGAGGAAGATAACAGTGATTCATGATTAATAAAAGTACAATATACTATTTAAAAAAAGTTGGCAGCATATCTTTTAATAATTATGTAAGGATAGTATATGTATGTTGCAATGATTGAAATGTCAATAAATATAGATCACACACACACACACACACACACACACACACACACACAGTATTGTAAATAAATTGTTAATAAATTTGACTGTTTACAAGAGTTAATTTTTCTAAAGATATTTCATAGTTTAATTCAACTTTAAAATGAATTCAAAAAAATTCAAAAACAATTTTGAATTGTTGCACACACTAAAAGGCACTAGGGTATAATATCTTGCTTATTTTTGGTCTATTTTGTCATCTGTATGTTTTTTTTTTTTTTTTTTTTTTTTTGTCATATTTCAGCTGAATTATTTGAATTTGTTAAAATAGACTAAGTATTAAAATTTAGATTTTACAATTTCTGAATTTAAATTTTGCCTAATGACCCCCCACCACCACACCCACAGTGGGAAAGTTGTAGCTCACTTTCAGTTTGTAGCCTAAAAACAATATACACATAGCTCTGAAATGTAAGAAATAAAATAAAATAGGCAGTGGTTGTGTTATGTGATGCTCTTCAATATGTACATTTAATTGTATATGTGAGGGCACTTTGTAGGGTCTATTCATACTACAGTGATCATTCTACCCCCCTCCCCCCAAATAAAATCAATTTACATACATTTCAGGAGTATACAGCTGATAATTTTTTAAACTAAACTGAGGAGGAAGAACAATTTTCCATTGAGTAATAAGCAGTATTCAAAAATTTAAATTCAGAAATCATAAAACCTTAGTCTAATGCCCATATTCAAAAATTTCTTCAGCCCAAATGTGACAAAATATAGTCTAAACCTATTTAGACTAAAATTAGCAAGATAGACTTTAACACTATTTAATTGAAGTATCCTGTATAATATATGTTTGTTTGTTTGTTATTTGGTTTTTAGGAGCATTAGCAACTACGGCCATATTGCTCCAGGATATGCGGTGGTCATTCCCTGACCTTTCCGCATCCTCCGTATTTGGTGGTGACGGGCTCGAACCCCGGTCTAATCAAGAAGCGTGTGCTATGCACTGCTGCTCCTTCCCACCTGGCTACAGAGGCGCCCTGTATAATATATACCATTCATGCATGTGTGTATGCGTGCGTGCGTGCACACATACATGCATGCACATACTATAATTTAAATTACTATATATTTTAGATAGTTGTCTGAATTAGCATGAGGTTGTGCTGCTGCATTCAGGTGGGTTTGATATCAATATACGTTATATTGATATTTTAAGAAATATAAGAGATTACCTGATTCAGCTTTGTAGGATATCTTCAATACAGCACTCTCCAAATATAACTGACTAAAAATTACTTAAAATAATTTTAATGCATTCTTCCACTCATTGCTCACGAGTGATTCGACACCCCGGGATCATAGATGAAGGCCCCAACCTGACTCCAAGCGTATCAGATCCCCCACAAAACTTTGGGTGATAGAAGACATTATGTCAAATTCTTTAAAGCATAAGAATTGATCACGACTATGATATAACTTTAAAATCACAATGGTGAAATAAAACTATTTTACGAATGATTTCCTTTCCCTGAGCGGACTAGGCGTTTCGATTAATGTCTTGTTCATGGGTTGAAAATCACGCGATATGTGTGTGTTAAGCTATTAATAGGAGATTATTTGTCCTGGTGCATGCGTGTGAATGACCATGAATCGGAAATGAGAAAGGGATGTTGATAGAATTACCATGCAACTTCATTTTCAAAGTTTCAGCAATTAATAATTTAGTTTAGTTGTGCTAGATGTTTAGAATTTTTGCTTCATTAAATAGGAATGTATGATTTTCATTTACTGCATGAAATGCCAATTCTGACGCAGCAGCATGTGAATCAAGAACTGATGCAGCATGTTGCTTCGACCTCAGGTCTAGAGTACATCTGGTTGAGCCCTGGTACGGTATGGAAATAAAGTATTTTTTATTAATTATTGCTTAGCATGGTCTTTTCTAACCTGTCCTTTGCCTGCAATTTTATTTGATTAATAGTAGTGAGAGGTTAACCTCTGTTCAAAAACCTGTTGGTTAATTCTTCAATCTCTAAGTGTAAGGTGGACTGTGTAGTGGAATATTTATAGGCATTGAGGAATTGGTTAAATATGATAGATCTCTTGTACGCAAATGTATGGTAATTATTATAGTGGAGAAACATACCTGTATTGGTCGGTTTACGATAAATATTGAATTGTATTTTGTTAGTATTCCGTGTGAGTGTAAAGTTTAAGAAATTTAGAGACTGTCTCTTCATGTTCCCTTTATAGTGTAAAATGCAACCTCGTATGGACCTTATTAAGTTTCTGTAAAATGTCATTAGGGGGCGTTATCATCAGTGATAATAAGTACATCATCTATATAGCTCCCGTAATACGTAATTCGAGGAAGAAGAAATTAAGTGTATAATCTCAGTATTAACCAAATAAACCTCTGCTATATGGCCACTAAGCCCATAATAGTCTAATAATTAATACATTAATAATTAAATTAATAAAATGTAATATTAATTCATTCATCTTACATGGATATTCCTCTCACTACTTGACAGGGGCTTTGAGCAGATAAATGTCCAGTCAATCCAAATGCACACAAAACTAAGTAGTTGGCCCCATTTGCTTGCTCAAAGCCCTCATCCAGTGAAGCAGTATGTAGTAAGGGTAATATGTGCATAAAATAGCTACTAATGTGCCTAGCACTCTTTATATCATTAGTTAGCATAACCTGGCATAAAGTTACCTGAAGTGCAACCAAACAATCTCACACTAAATCATACAAATTTCTATAATTCCATCTTTCAAATTATACTACATTATATGTGTACATAATGGCTAATTGGTTAGCAGTAACATTAACATTACGTACTACTACTAAATTTTATAAATTATTGGTTGAATTATCAAGAACAGGACTAACTTTATAATTTTATGTATGAATATAAGATGTTTCAGTTAAAAGACACTGGCATCTCCAGTCTATCTCACTTATTTTAAACTTTAAGCTTCTTTGTCATCAGTAACTCTTGTTATATCTGGGCTGAAATTTTTGAATATGGTGTTCAAGTTGGACTAAGGATTACTGTTTAGGTTTTGTGAATTCTAAATTTATAATATGCTGAATCAACTGTCCCCCCCCCTCTTGGAAAGTTGTTCCCTGCCCTCAGCTTAGACTGAAAGAGTCATTGGTGTACTTCTGAAACAAATGTAACTGATTTTATTTGAAACAAAAAACAATAACCGCAGTGCTGTAATGTAAGTAGAGGCCTTTTAATATATGCATTTAGAACTGTATGGCCAGCAGTTCTGCACAGCAAAATGTACATAATGAGTAAGCATCCATTGGAATTGCGTTATTTTTATTCAATAAAATTGGTTTATGATCATTTCAGAAGTGCACTTGGCTAAACCAGGGGTGGAGAAATTTTTAATTTAGAAATTGTAAAATCTAAATGGCAACACTCAGTCCAGTTTTAACATTAAACATATCAGCTTAGACGTATAAAGAAAAAAAAAAAAAAAAAAAAAACTGAAATTATCTTAACCTGAAACTAAGCAAGATGGAATTCAGTATTGTTTACTTAAAACACCATTTTATGTACAGGGAGTTTCATAACATCTGCACTGTACTTTCAGGATTGATTCATGACATGAGGACAATGGGTGGGGGCAACACGTCTGGGTTACAGCCTATATGAGTTACAGTAATTATTCAAAACTTGCCCTTAAAAGAAGCATTTAAAATGACTGCCTTACATTTGAATATACACCTAAACATGCTTTATCATGGGCTGCCTGGCATACTTAAAAAATTCCAGGTATTATTCATATTTATTGGCATCTTTGTTCTACACATTCCAATTTTGTCAGAGGTTGTCACATAATGTGTGTTTTGTTTTTTTTCCACAAGTAAAAAAAAAAAAAAAAAAAAAAAAAAAGTGTGGATTCAAGTTTTGGGATTGAGCAGGCCATGCAACAGGATCTCCATGGCCTATCTATTTATCAAGGAAATGGCCATCTAAATAACCTTTCTCTACCTGGCTAAAATGAGTTTCACTTGTGCTGCACAAACCAGCCAATCATAAATCATTCCTTAAAAAATCAGAATGGGATTCTTCAGGCAAAAGAAAAGGAAGGATGGTGGCTATGTGGCTAGGTGGACAGAAGCAGCAGTGCCTAACACATGCTTCTTGATTAGACCGGGGTTCGAGGCTGTGCCCACCAAATACGGAGGATGCGGAAAGGTCAGGGAATGACCACTGCATATCCCCGGAGCAAAGTGGCCTTAGTTGCTAATTCTCCTAAAAACCAAACAACAACAACGACAAAACAAAAGGATGGATTAAGTAGATGGCAATAATTCTTGCCCATACATTAATAGTAAATTGGTTCTGGTGCCTCAATTAGATGATATATCATGTGGATTTCTTCTTCCCAGTAACATTTTGTGAAAACTGAACAGACCATTTCTTATAAAGCTAGTCCCATAAGTAAACAATACAGAGAACAGGAAAAGAGGTTCACCAACACACATTATTGTACAAATCAAATACAAAATTCTTCTTGTGGTGGGAATTCTTCTTGTGGTGGATGGTGATTCAGAAACCTTCCTAATTTCAGACATCTTACACATGGCAAATAACTCTGTCTGTCATTTTTCAATTTAAATAAGCTTGCATTATTTTATTATTTTTTTTTTTTTTGCATTAGTAGAGGCATTTGATGCAAGAAAGCAAGCTTATGCAGCATCAGCCAAAAAAAAAAACCCCACTTCCACTTCACCCCTCGGTTCGTTCCAAATACCTGTCCAGCTGAGCCTTAAACTTATTTAGCCTATCAACCTCCACCACAAGGGATGGAAGTCTGTTCCACCAACCAACCACCCGCTGGCTAAAGGCAAATTTCCGCAAGTCTATCCTACATCTGTCTTTCCTCAATTTGAATTTATGCCCTCTCAGGTGATTTTACTGAGCTAGAGGAAGAATCCCATCAGCATTGAGCATGCTTAAACCATTCAAGGCTTTATACACCTCTATCAGATCACCTCGCTGGTGCCTAGTCTCCAGACACTGTAATTTGCAAAACTTAAGCCTTTCTTCATAAGAGCACCCCTTTGTTCCATTCACTAATCTTGTTGCCCTTCTCTGTACTCGTTCCAGCAGCTCTACATCCTTCTTGAAATGAGGCCTCCAGACCTGTATACAGTACTCTAGGTGTGGCCTGACCATTGCCTTATACAATGGAATAATCACCTCCTTATCCCTGCTGGAAAAATTCCTGTATATCATTGACAATACTCCATGAGCTACTCTGGCAGCCCATCTGCACTGCTCAGAGAACTTCATATCTGCCTGCACAACCACCCCCAAGTCCCTTTCATTCTCTACCACTGTCAGTGTAGTACCACAGAGTTGATACCTTGCTCTGGGGTTGCTGTTTCCCATGTGTAGTACTTTACATTTGTCAATGTTAAACTTCATTTGCCACCTCTCAGCCCATCTGCTCAACCTTTCCAGATCCTGTTGCAGCAGCATAGTGTCAGTAGTGTCCTTGACAACCCTGGCAACCTTTGTATTGTCTGCAAACTTGGACATTAAGCTTGATATACCATCATCAATATCATTTATAAATACAGAAAACAATAATGGACCCAACACTGAGCCCTGAGGGACTCCACTAATAACATTAGTCCACGATGAGCAGTGTCCATTGATTACCACTCTGTCTTCTTCCCATCAACCACCCCTTTATCCATAGCAGCAATTTGCCTCCAATGTCACACTGCTCCAATTTGTGTAGCCGTCTTCCATGTGCAACAGTATCAAAAGCCTTTCTAAGATCCAAGTATATAATATCAAAGTTATTCCCTGCATCCAGTTCTTTTGTGACTGCATCATAGTATCCAATCAAGTTGGTCAGGCAAGACTTCCCCTTAACAAAACCATGCTGTGTCTGAGCTACAACTGAAGTCTTGTCTAAATGATCCTGCAGTGCTTCTTTAACCAGTGCCTCCATTAATTTTCCTGGAACAGAAGTTAAGCTCACAGGTCTATAATTACTTGTGTCAGCCTTTGATCCTCCTTTGTGAATTGGGGTCACATTTGCACATTTCCAGTCTATGGGTACCTCCCCTGAGTCCAAGGAAGCTCTCATAATTATGGCTAAGGGTTTGCTTACATCCTTTGCTGCCTCCTTTAATATAACTGGATAGATCCCATCCACCCCGGGTGCCTTTCTTGTGTTTATCTTCAACAGTTTCTCCTCCACTTTACTCCCAGTTATTTCAAGATTCTGTAGCTTACTGCTAGAGTTGAATACACCTCTGGCATTCCCCTTGCTGAATAACTCCTCATGTGTGAATGTCGATGCAAAATATCCATTTAGTTTGTTAGCTACCTGAGCAGGATCATCAACAGTTGACCCATCAATATCAAGTGGACCAATCTGATTCATCCCCTTCCTTCTAGAGTTTACATAAGTAAAGAACTCTTTGCTGTTTTTCTTTGCATCCCTTGCCAAGGATTTCTTGTAATCTGCCTTCGCCTGCCTAACCTCCTTTGTAACTTGGTTGCATATCAACTTGTATCTATCATAGGCTTCTGTGTCATGTGTTAATTTGTAAGTATCCCATGCATTTTTCTTCTCTGCCATATGCCTCATTAGTTCATCTGACATCCATTTTGGCCTAAACCTTGAACAATATTTCTTAGTTGGTATGTAAAGCCTAGTAGCTTCCAAGATAAGTTCTTTGAATGCTTCCCATTTTGAATTTGCTGTTTTTAACATCATCAGTTGGTCCCACTGTATAGAATTTAAATACTGTCTCAGTCCATCGTAGTCACCTTTACGGAAGCAATAACCCTTCCCTTTACCCCTAATGGTAGTTGCCTCTTTGAGTAAATCCCACTTCAGCACACTGTGATCACTGCCACCTAGTGGTTCATTTATCTGCAGATTCTTAATGCATGAAGAATCACTACTGATAATCAAATCAAGAGTATTACTCCCTCTAGTTGCCTCCCGAACATGCTGATGTAGAAAACAATCATCCAATAAATCCACAAAAGCCCTGCTAGTGTGTGAGTAACCAGCCCCCAAATTCCAGTCAATATCTGGGAAATTAAAATCTCCCATTATAAGACTCTCTGATTTACTGGCCCACTCTATTTCCCTGTACAGTTCCTTATTATACTCATCAGAGTCATTAGGCCTATAGCACACTCCTACTCTCAATTTTGATCTCCCAATGCTTATGTCACACCAAACTGACTCCACACTGCACTGTCCAGCGATGTCGACTGGCTTCACTTCCTTGGTTTTTATGTGTTTCTTAACTAATAGCATAACCCCTCCCCCCTTCCTATCCTGTCTATCCTTTCTGTAGACGTACTCCCCAAATTGCAGTTCTGCATCCCTTATATCTGTGTGACACCACGTCTCTGATATCCCAACAATATCTGCCTTTGATGTTTTGAGCAATACCTCAAATTCATCAAATTTATTTACTAAACTCCTAGCATTGGTGTACACGCAAGTATACTTGCACCTGTTTCTATTCTTAGCTACCGTAACACAACCCATGTGTTTACTTGTACCGCAATGGCTCCCAGCAGTCTCTGAAATACCATGCATCTTGTTTTTCAGGCTTCTGCTCATTCTAATAGAAGCAGTGCAAGAATCCCTTTCACCTCTGCCAGTGGCTACTGTCAATCTATTGGTCTTTGTCTCCCCCCAAGCTAGCAGTTTTCCGACCCACCTAACACTGCCTCGATAGCATCAGCAAATATTCTTGCACCCTTTCTATTTAAGTGTATCCCATCCCTGTAGAAGCAATCTCTCCTGTTAACAAGTACAGTCCAGGCTGAAAAAAATTCTACCCCTTGAGCCTTGCACAATCTTTCCAGGGCCAAATTGATCGTCAAGGCTCTCATCATATACTCCCTCCTATCGTGTCTGGGCAGAATTGCAGACACTTTCAAATTCAACCCTAATTCTCGGCTTTTGTTCAACAGTGACCTGTACTTGTTAAGTAATTCTGCCGGTCTCCTACTCTTAATATTATTAGTGCCAACGTGTACAACTATATCACCTTTTGTGCCCTTAAAAGATGATATTCGCTCTACAACGTCATCAACCTTTGCCCCTGGCAGACCTACCCTGGTCCTGTTCCACCTATCTTTTTTACAAAGCATGTTCCCCATTTCCCTGACAATAGAGTCACCAACAACTACTAGTTCCTTCGGGACCAGCGCATTCTGCCTTGGGGGTTGCCTCTGTGTCACGCGATGCCCAAGTGCAAGCTCTGGCGTTGATGTGGGCAGCTGAGAGCTTGATGGGCCCCTCAATTTAGTTTCTGTGAGGGCATCCACCCTGTCCTTCAAGCTCTCATATAGGCCCAGAAGAACGCCGAGTTGTTGCCTGATATCGATACACTCCTTGCATCGCCCACACGCAAAGACATCCCCCTTGGCAGTATCATGTCCCGTACCCGATTGCTCTGCAAACATCAAGCAAACAGTGCATTTTATAAGGCTGTGAGTCAGAGGACAACTGCCCCCCTCAGTTCTGCTCTGAGCCACAGCACTTCCATTAGCTTGAGCCTTTTGTTTTGCTGCTCTGGTCTGAGTCATGATTCTATTAATTTATTAATTAATTATAATTAATTATGTTAAATATAATTAATTATATTACGTTTGTAATCTAAGTCGTTATATGTATTTATTTAAACGTACAATTTAACTGCTAATGAAGTTCAACTAACGCTATCTAGTACGGTATATAACTATCGTATCACAAAGGCGGGAAAATGACTTCATTGCAGCCTGCCGTCATGCAGGCTGTCACTTAATAGCGCAAACATTTTTAATTGTATTTTATTTTATTTATTTTTTCTCACTGTTCAGTTAGAGCTGCTTTTATGGTAACATTACAAACAGTAAAATACTATTTCAAAATAAATAAATTCAGACTATGCAGACTGGAAGTAGTAATCAACTTTTAATACCTGGAGGTAAAAATTGATTACTATTCTTGTGTGCATAGAGATCAGTAGGCATTTTTCACTAAATAATATGTTGAACATAAAAAACACTAACTCAAAAACAAAGTCAGCTCAGACATGTATTTAGATATGTTTTTTTTTTTTTTTTTTCCCAAGTCCTGAATCAATCATAAAATTTGTCTGACATGGAACACCCCATATATAACATGAAATTGTTAATGTCAAATAAAATATAAGTTTACACACACATTTACTAAAGAAATTAAGAAATAAGATAGGAGCTATGTCAAAACATGGACAAAACTTTCTCTGGGATACTAGCAGCAACATTATCAGAAGGCACCTGCTAGTGCATATTTCAGAAGATTGCATTTTTGTAGATGACTGCACTGATATGCCTTTACACACCTTAGAATGGAAATACAAAGATGCCATAGTCATTTCTAGTACAAGTGAAAGGAGCTAGGAAAAGTCTAGTTGGATGCAAACATGCAGGTTATAGAAGTGAAAGATGAATGTGCTGCATTCTGTTTTTCAAAAAAAATCATATTTCTGTATTGACTGTGAGTCACAAGTGGAATAAAACAAGATACAAATATGTAACTAAAAGAGAACTGAAAATAATGAACTAAAAAGAAATAAAAAAAAAAATCAATAAAATAAGTCATCTAACTGTAAATTAAAATTCTTGAGTACTTTAATATATTTGTTCAACAATGTAAAATAAAATTAAATAAAAAAAGCACCTATTGTGAAGTAACCTATTGAGCTATTAACCCTTAACTGGTCATATCATTTGAAAATCACATATGGAAGGAAAACGTTATCCTGTTTATAACCTTAAAAATCAGGAAGAATTTATTTAAATTGTTTGCTGTTTGATGCTACTTTTATTTTCAATCTTTTATGAACGCAAAAAAATCCATTCTTTTTATATATTAAAAGTTTTTTTTTTTTTTTTTTTTTTTTTAGTATTAGTATTAGTCATATAGTGCAAGGCTTTTGCTGCATTGACCAAAAAAAAAAATTAGCTAAGAAAATTGACTAATTATGCACTTACTTCTTCACATAGGTAACTATCTAGTCGACCTTTGAATTTCTCCAAACTGCCAGCTTCAACTACCTGCTTTGAGGCAACTTGTTCAGTAACTCACTAGCTAAACAAGAACTTGCTATAATCCAGTCTAAACCTCTTCCTCTGTAATTTGAATTTATGGCTCCTAGTTATAGAATTCATTATAACAGTGAAAATTCTTCTGCCTTTCGTTTTACTAATCCCCTCTCAGAGCCTTATAAACCTCAATCAGTCTCCCCCCCCCCCTTCTAAGGTATCTGGTTGCCATGCTCTGTGGCCCACATAATGGAAGTCTTTCCATATACAGCAGCCCTTTTACCAACCTCACCATGCAAGTTGCCTGTCTTTGGACTTTCAAGAAGTTCAATGTCTTCTTTCAGATGAGGTCTCCATAGTTGGTCACAGTGTTCCAAATGCAGTCGTACAATTGCTGATACAGTGGGATTATGACCTCTCTATCTCTATGGGATATCGTTTGATAAATCATCGATGACACCATGGACGTTCCTGGCTGCCTATTTACACCACTCAGAAATTCATATCCACCCATAACATAACTCCCGTATCCCTTTTTTCATTGACTGTTTTCTAATTCAACCTCACCTAGTATATCAGTTATTTTTTTAAATTATAGAACCTTATATGTATACTGTTTATGTTATTTACATTAACAGCTAATGGTACTGTTAATTTTTATCTCACTCAAAACTAAATGTAGTGCAATATAGCACTCCCAAAATCAGGAGTTTTAGTTCTCATTTCTGAATTGTGTCAGCAATATAAAAATGCAAAACACATAGACACCACTTGGGTAAATTTAAACAAAAAAATAAATAAATAATTACACTGGCCAACATGATTTTTACCTCAAAGAACTAAAATGCTGTTTTTAACCAATTTTTGTGCATAGATTTTGAAAATCACCATGATAGTTTCACATTATGTCACAGTTATATGCCAGAATATGCCAATTTTGCATAATCTAACCAGTAATGTATGACATATTAATTTATTTTAACAGATATAAGCTAATTTTCTTAATTTTAGCATTCGATTCTAACCTCTGTTTTCTTGTGATAAACAGAATGAGATTTCTACCTATGGTCCTTAGGTTCAAATTCCAATGCAATGATTTACAATTTGAAGAGGGCACATGTAGCATTTTTGGTGAGGATTTTTGTAGGCTGTACCACATTTTCCAAGTATTAACTGATTGTGACATGTTCTCAGGGTTGTAAATCCAAACATAAACAGTCTGTCGAGAGTAGGAGGGTGCAGCCCGCAACCCTTGCGGTAGCAACAAAATAATTTCTGGCTCTACTTGCCGATTCACAAATAATTTTCCTTTCAGTGTTTTGACACAAGTCGAAATAGTCTGTGCAGTGATAAAAATTGAATTTGTGTTGTTTTTATATTGTATTGTTCAAAACTGAATTTACGTTTTCAGAAATTCATTTAGTGCTACAATAAATAAGCAGACACATAGGAAGTGTATCAATCATCCAGATAATTTTTGTTATGTTTGTGGACGATTCACCCCAAAGACTCTGATAAAATGTCTACAGTGGAAGACAAGAAAAACTACATCACTTGAATTTTGCAAATAATGTTTTTGGCACTGCTTTGTGGGTTGCAGAAATGTTCAAAATGCATTTGTTAGATAAGATATATATCTCTGCTAATGAAATCCAATAAACAGACTCCACCTGATATACCTAATTGCCATAAATATCTTCCCAAAGGGTAAAGTGCACAATTAATGAAAATATGAGAAATCATGCAAATGGCAACCACGACAATCAAACATACATTTTATTGCATTTACGTGTACAAACTGAAATGACAAGTTAATGACTGTAAATCAACAAAATAAGTCCTCAATATTTTGTTGTTCCTCCTCGAGCTGCAATTACAGCCCTGCAACAATGTGGCATAGAGTTAATCAACTTCTGGATATACGGTTGCCCAATTTTGTGGTACCACACCCCTTACAATGCTCTCCTGCAGCTGAATCTTACTTGTTGGCTCTTCTGAGCAATTTTAGACAACATTATGTACCAGCAATTTTCAGTAGGGTTCAAATCTGCTCTGTTGCCAGGCCAGTCCAACACTAATGCCAGCATTTCTGAGGTATGACTGTGCCTTAAGAGAGAAAAATGAGCGAGGGAAAACATTGGTGTAAGTATGTTTTAAGCCTTGTGAGACAAGAAGACAAACTCATCGTTAAATCTAAATAGCATAAAACTTACCAATTTTACTGTGTGGCAAGGTGCTGAGACCTGTTGAAAAATGCAGTTTTGGACATCTGTGTGGTGATCCCCAATAACAGGTTTCAGGCACTCCACGAAGATAGCAGTGTAGGTTTCTGCATTTACCATTCCGTTAATAAACATAATTTGCCCCACCCCTTTGCTTGTTGTGCACCCCCAAACCATCTGACCGGTGAGGAACTTTACAGTCGGTGTTATGCAGTCAGGATGGTATGCTTCCGATTTTTGTCTTCTGAAATATCACTTCACATCTGAGCCATGCAGGTTGAATTTCAATTCATCAGAAAAGATGACGGTGTCCCATTGCTTTTTTTGTCCATGAAACATGTTTAGCCCAAGCAAGTTGCTTCTTCCTCATTTGTTGGGTCGCAAAGGGTAATGCAATACCTTGCAATTACTGTCTGATGCATAGACGTTGAGGATTCCCCAGAAGCCACTTTAATCAACTATCAGCCAGTAAGCTCGGGTAGTGAGGTACATTTAATCAAACAAGATGGGTTGAATGATTTGGTTTGAGACTTAAATTTGGCCAAAGGAACAAGCCGAACTGTTAGGTTCTAGGTCACAGCAGCAGTGTTTCGAAAAAGACGAAACATTTTCAAAATATTTTACTACGGAGGACAATATTTTTTTTTGCAAAACATTATTGGACTTCTGAAAGAACTAGGTCCTCAAAATTAAGAAATAGATGCCTCAAAATTAAGTTTAAAAGCAGTTTTGCTTCATAATTGCAACATTTCCATCAGCTCCTGTGTTTCATTTAGTTGGACTTAATCATGAATGCATGTCTAAGGTTCTACATGCTATAAAATACCAGGATTATGGTTGGAACATATGCAGTGATCTTAAGGTTATTTGTTTGCTTGCTTGTTGGTTTGCAGGGTGGGGTTTCAAAAAATATAGTTTTTTTTTTTTTTTTTTGTGGGACAGCTGTGCGGCAGAAGAACATTATGTTGTGCAACATTGGGACAAGCAGGACGAGTTCATACCAGGACAGTGTAACGTAAAATATATTCCTTTAGTGCAATCAAACAAGGTTATTCTTCTACCCCAATACATCAAACTTGGGTAGATGAAAAATTTGTGAAGGGACCAGATAAAGAAGGTTGTTGTTATGTTGTTATTTGATTTTTTAGGAGCATTAGCAACTAAGGCCATACTGTTCCGGGGATATGTGGTGATCATTCCCTGACCTTTCTGCCTCCTCCATATTTGGTAGTCACAGGCTTGAACCCCGGTCTAATCAAGAAGCATGTGCTATGTACTGCTGCTCCTGCCCACCTGGCTACGGAGGTACCGATAAAGAAGGTAATTGCATACTTGAGAAGTGTGTTTCTTAATTTAACATATGCCAAACTTAAGGAAGGAATTTTCATAGGACCTCATATTAGGAGACTCCCGAAAGATATGTTTGAAACCCAGTTAAAGGAGGTTGAATTGGCAACTTGGCAATCATTTAAGGTGGTAATACATGGTTTGTTTTGTAATAGGAAAGAAGAAAACTATGAAATGTTGGTTTCTAATTTACTCAAGAACATAGGCTGTCGAATGTCATTGAAAATTCATTTTCTTCATTCCCATCTCTAATTTTTCCCCAAAAATTTGGTAGATGTGAGTGAAGAACAAGGGAAGCAATTTCATCAAGATATTTTCATGATGGAAAAGTGGTACCAAAGTCGCTGGGATCCTGTAATGATGGGGAATTACTGCTGGTTCCTTGTGAGGGAGAGTAAGCAGCAATACAAGAGAAAATCCCTTAGTAGCAAACATTTTTAAAGACAATTCCAGGTATGCTGATTAGATATTATTGAAATATAACTATTTTGCAATGATTTATGGTATTTTTTCCGAAGTAAAATGAGTTATAGAGAACGTATATTTTTTTACACTTCCATTACAAACTTAAATTATACATATACAGGCATACCTCGGTTAACGTTACCTCTGATAACGAAGCTTCGATATAACGAAGTCCGCAATTTCAAGCCCCATTTAACATAAAAAAAAATATTCCAGTTTAATCACCTGAAATCTAAACAAACTGAAGAAATTACGGAAACCTTTGGGGCTTCTCGTGGTTGGTTCGAGAAATTTAAAAAACGGGCCAGGATTCATAGTGTAAAATTAACAGGAGAAACTGCAAATAAGTTTCCAGAAAAACTAAAGGAAATAACTGAACATGAAAATTTTCCACCAAATTCGGTGTTCAGTGTTGACGAAAACGGTTTGTTCTGGAAACGGCTACCAACAAAAAGCTTCATTTCTATTGAAGAAAAATCAGCTGCTGGGTTCAAAGCAGCGAAAGACCGTTTAACGTTACTCTTTGGATCAAATGCCTCTGGCGATTATAAATTAAAATTGTTATTAGTTTACCATTCAGAAAATCCGAGGGCGTTAAAAGGTAACATAAAAATGAATTTACCTGTAATATGGAAAGCAAATAGAAAAGCTTGGGTTACCAAGAGTTATTTACTGATTGGTTTGTTAACCACTTTTGTCCTGAAGTAAAACGGTATTGTCAAAAAAACAACTTTGAAGAAAAAGCTCTTTTGTTGTTAGACAATGCTCCGGGACATCCTACTGATCTTCACACGTTGGACACATGCATTCCTGTCAAAGTTGTGTTTCTTCCAGCAAACACAACTTCCCTGATTCAGCCATTGGATCAGGGAGTAATAGCATCATTTAAAACTTATTATCTGCGTCGAACATTAAGCAATTTAACTGAACTAGAGGATAAAGAGGAAATGACAGTTAAAACGTTTTGGAAAAACTACACCATTAAAAACGCAATTGAAAACATTGATAGTTCTTGGAAAGAAGTCACTAAGAAATGCTTAAATGGAGTTTGGTGCAAAATATGGCCAGAAGTTGTACTAGAAGAAGAAAATAACATCCAAGAAATTAGAAATGAAGTTATCCAGATGGCTCAATCAATAGGTTTCGAAAATGTCGATGAAGAGGATGTTAGAAATTTATTGAATGCAGAAGATGATGGTTTTTCAGTGGAAGATTTAGAAAATCTTGTTAGCAACGAAGACAAAGATAATGAAGACGAAGTTAAAGAAGTTCCTTCCGAAAAAGTGTTAACAACCAAAGATTTAAAAAGGTGCTTAAATGACATTGAAAACGTTTTAAATTTTTTTTAGTGAAAATGATCCTGATTTAGGAAGAAGTTTTATTGTTAAGCGATCAGTGTTAAATGCAATAACTCCGTATAGGCAATTGTTAAATTAAAGAGAAAAAAAAGCATAAGCAATCAACTTTAGACTCATATTTTAAAATGAGATTTCACTTTGTATGTAAGTTGACTGTTTATTTAATAAAACTTTTCTTTGTTCGAAAAAAAAAGCTTTTCATTTTCTTTAAGTGGGAATGTATCCCTATTCTGGCCATAGTATTTTTACCTCTGAAAACGAAGTTTTGCTTAACGAAGTAATTTCGTGGAACGCATCCTATTCGTTATTCGAGGTATGCCTGTATATCCCTTTATTATAACATTAAACATTGGTACATCTTTTGATGTAGACTTGATAAAGACTTTTTATGGTGATTTTCGGAATCGGCGCATTTATTTCTTCCAGAATCACATATTTTCATTGTGGAAGTACGACAAAAAATATTTTTTGTTGGCTAGTGTTATAAATCTGCCTTGAACAGTGACTATTTAGCCTTGCAGTGGGAACGAGCCATCACACTCCCACCGTGAGTTATCATCCCCACAGCGAGTGGGTAGGTCACTACAATCTAGCTTAGTTTGCTCTTCTTTTAAAGACATTAACAATAAATTCAGCAAAAACCTTGTAGAGAAATCCTTCAAGCAATCAAAGAGTTCCATTAAGGTTGCTTCTTGAAAAGTGAGCATCCTTTGCTCCAGTTTAGTCAGAAATCCTCATAATTAGGGCACAGTGCGGAGGCCAGTTTCTGGCTCTCTACAAAAGCATATCTGAAGGCACTAACCCCAACTGCTGCAGTCTACACCTGCCAGGACTATTCAAGTCAACAGCCAGCCACTGCAACCACAGCCTTTGCCCACTGGTTAACAATATGAGCGGAAGATAAAAAGGAGAAAAACTGTATCTCTCTCTCTCTCTCTCTCAGAGTTGGTCCACTGAGCCTGCCATAAATTGATATGACTTTGCTCAGCTGTTAAATCAAAGCCATTGGTTGTTCTTCCAACTGGGCATGACCAGTGACTAAAATTTGTCTGGAGCTTCTTTCTGAAGAGCATACAAGAGGGAAGACCTCCTGATCCTATACAGGAAGGACATTTACCATTTAAGTTAACCAGTAAGTAATATAGACATCACCTGTGCCTTCACACAATATGCATCTAGAGCTCATCTCCTTATGTGTTCTTAACCCAGAAACATGTCTGTTGGTTATATTAACAGTAACAGTAAACAGACCAATGCTTTTGTAACAAACAAAATGAAATAAGAGATTTGTTAGTGGGGACATCACACCACGAGGAGGTAGATCACTACTATCTGTTGCTCACAAGTCATTAATCGTACTCTAATGACCAATTACATCTAGAATCATAGGGAAGGATATTTACAAAATACTTTGTTCACTGTTCAGCATGTGTTTGTTATAGAGACCACTTATGAGGACAGCTGTTCTGAAGCCAGTAAGCTTCAGAACAGCTGTCCTGATGGTGTCTCAGATTTTTAAATATTACAGTGGATACACCCTTTCTGGTGAGGCTATACAATTTAAAAAGACATTATTAGCTTAGTTGGAACTGTGAATAACTGTATTTGTTTCTAAGTTGAAGCCCATGTCATAGGACTGAGTACCTGGCCATCACTCACCAGCATGGGGAGACAGTCTCTTCATTATCGATATCAAATGCAGGTGATGTTGATTTGATAGCAATTAACATCATTTTATGCAGCAGGTCTCCAGAATTTGATAAAATTATGGAATAGGTATGTAAATATTTTTGGTTTTATGATGGAAAAACAAATTCTATCTTCCAGTCAGTTTCTTCTCTCTCTCTTTTTTTTTTTTTTTTTTTTTGTGACTTAATGAATTGTATGGCAAATAATACTGCCAAGCATGTCTGTGAAATAGGTTGCTGCTCTGGGATTAGAATTAGTCTTCAATGTAGGCTAATTTATGCACAACCTAACTCACAACTGATGCCCCTCTTTTCTCGAAGTATTCAGCTTTATTCATTCATTTTCTCTTTATATTCATTTCGAAATATTCATTCACTCTTTTTGATTATGTCTCTGTGAATCTGGTTGCTGTCTGTGGCTTAAGCAGTTCAGACTTCCTTATTAGGTAATGGCAGGAGGTCTGGCTTGTTACTACATATGAATAATGAAGATTGACTATGTGGATATATATATTAAAAAATTGCCACTTATGGCGGCCTCAAGTTCATCCATTCTCACTACTTGTCACTATTTCCAGTCATAAGAACAAATGACATATACTTGTATTCATTTCTGATGTTTTGTGGAGAGGTTTATAAAATGTTTTCTGTTTTTGAAAAATAGATGTTTAGGCTTGCAGTTCAGCTCTGAAGCCAAGAAATCCATTGAGCAGTTTGGAATAAGTACATAGCTACTTTATTGTGTTTCAGCAATTCAGATATTATTACAGAACTGGTGTTTTTTTGAAGTCATTATCGTCCGTATAATAGGCTACAGAAGGATGAATGGTTAACTGCAAATTCATCCATTGGTATCTTTTAAGTTCTAGTAAAGATGTTGAAACAGTGTCCAAACTCCTCTTAAATGCTTGTCTGGCATGTTGCCCCCAGGAGTAATAGTCAGAAGCCTTCATTAATTCTTTTCTTCAGTTGAATCTTTTCTCTTGATAGATCTTTCTTTTATCCACTCATATTGATTCAGTATCTCAATGTTGATATATGCTTATCTCAGATGCCCTAAAATACCACAAGCAAACCATTGATGCTATCATAAGTGTTTTTTTATTTGTAACTCTCTGGATTTACATTGGAGGCAATTTTCACAATTCTCTGTTTTGTTGTTGTTTGTTATTTGTTTTTTTTTTAGGAGCATTAGCAACTAAGGCCATATTGCTCCTGGGATATGCGGTGGTCATTCCCTGACCTTTCCACACCCTCCATATTTGGTGGTCACGGGCTCGAACCCCAGTCTAATCAAGAAGCGTGTGCTACGTACTGCTGCTCCTGCCCACCTGGCTACGGATGCGCCGGCCGTTCTCTTTTTTTTCAAAAACTGAATTTTTCCTCCATCACCAAAAAACATTTCAGTTTGGAGAAATATTTTCAGTTTCAAGTTTGGAGGAAAACTTTGTTTTTCTCCAAAGGAATTTTTCCAGCAGGGAAAAGGATGTGATTATCCCCTTGTATAAGGCAATGGTAGGCCACAGCTTGAGTACTGTATACAAGTCTGTAAGCCACATTTTAGGAAAGATGTATAGCTGCTGGAATGAGTACAGAGAAGGGTAACAAGATTAGTGAAGGGAACAAGGGTTGTTCTTACGAAAAAAGGCTTAAATTTTGCAAATTACAGTGCCTGGAGACTAGGCACCTGCGAGGTGATCAGATCAAAGAGTATAGGGCTTTGAATGGTTTGAGCATGCTCAATGCTGATGGGATTCTTCCTCTTGCCCCGATTAATCGCCTGAGAGGGCATAAAGACAATTGTAGAATAGATGTGCAGAAATTTGCCTTTAGCCAGTGGGTGGTTGATTGCCGGAACAAACTTTCATCTGTCGTAAAGGTTAACAGCTTAAATCAATTCAAGACAGAATTAGACAAACATTTGAAGCAAATGGATGGTGAAATGGGATTTTTTTTTTTTTTTTTTTCTGACTGATGCTGTATAAGCCTATTATATGCCTCTACTAATGCTAATTTCATGTAACTGAAATAAAAAAGATTTTTAAGCATGTGTACATGTTAAATGTCTTTGGTTAAATGGGTAACTAGACTGGTAGAACAGGGCATCTCAGAACAGGGCAGTCTTTGACAAGTCCTTTTAAAGAACAGGTTAGAAGTGGTAAGAAAAGCAGTATGAGTTTTTAAATTGAAAAATTCAGCAAGTGATCACTTGTGAGTAGCACTGACTCATGTTCAAATTCAGATCATAATCCAAAAGTTTTGAAAGAAGACAGATTAATGAATTCAAGAAAAATACTTCTCAATTGCAAACTTCTGGTAAAAGCAATCCTAAACAGGCCAAGCAAGCAAGATGATCATTTTAGGCATGTTATTCTCACTTGTGCAGAAAGTCAGTTCATGTTTCTCTCATTTAGTTTGCAATTTGTTTGCTTCTTGTTAATGTTATGCCATTATTTGAAAATTCGAACTTAGCTCTTCGATCAACATATTATATACCCTGTATCCATGTTCTGAGATCATTACGCTTAGATATGTTGAAGAATTATGGACAAATTTATTTTATTTTACCTACATTTTTTAAAAATCTTCCACTTCCATTTTGGAAGTTGCTTACCATAGCAGACTAAATCAGAATGTTTATGACTTATTTATAGGCATTTCTATTGTCATGGACAATGGCAATAGAAATTGGCATTCGTGTATTAAGAATTTGTAGATAAAGGAACAACTAGGTGGCAGCGATCACAGTGTACTGATGTGGGATTTACTTAAAGATATAATTACCTTCAGGGGTAAAGGAAAGGGTTTTTGCTTCCATAAAGGTGAGTGCAGTGGTCTCAGACAATTTTTAAATTCTGTACAGTTGGATCAGAATTCATACCTATGGATCAGATTCATACCTATTAAGAAATATTGTTCAAGGTTTAGGCCTAAATTGTTATCAAATGAACTAATGAGACTCTTGACAGAGAAGAAAAATGCATGGGATGCAGATGTAAGCTAGTCTGTAATCAGGTCACAAAGGAGGTTAGGCAGGCGAAGGCAGATTACGAGAAATCTTTGGCAAAAGAAATCTTTTGCTAAGAAAAATGCCAAGGATTTCTTTACTTATATAAACTCTAAAAGGAAGGGGATGAATCTGATTGGTCCACTTGATATCGATGGTTTAACTGTTGATGATCCTGCTCAGATAGCAAACAAACTGAATGAGTATTTTGCATCTACATTCACACGAGTTATTAAGGTTTGAAAATAGCAGAAGGTTATCAAATTGTAGCAGGGTGCTTAATGATTTTGTAATAACTGAGAGCAAAGTGGAGGAGAAATTGTTGAAGTTAACCATAAGAAAGACACCTGGGGTGGATGGGATCTATCTAGTTATATTAAAGGAGGCGGCAAACAACTAAGCAAACCCTTAGCCATAATTATGAGAGCATCCTTGGACTCAGGGAGGTCCCCACGGACTGGAGATGTGCAAATGTATCCCCAATTCACAAAGGGGGGATCAAAGGGTGACACAAGTAATTACAGACCAGTTAGTTTAACTTCTGTTCCGGGTAAAATAATGGAATCACTGGTTAAAGATGCATTGCAGAATCATCTAGACAAGACTGCAGCAATAATTCAGACACAGCATGGGTTTGTTAAGGGAAAGTCTTGTCTGACAAATTTGATAGGATATTATGATATGGTTACAAAGGAACTGGATGCAAAAAATAATTTTGATATCATATATTTGGATTTCAGGAAAGCTTTTGACACTGTTGCGCATGGAAGACTATTGTACAAATTGGAGCAGAATGGTATTAAGAGTAAGTTGCTACAATGGATAAAAGGATGGTTGAGTGGGAGAACACAGAGGGTGGTAATCAATGGTAACCAATTATATAAGGGAGGCAATAACGAGGTAAACAACCCTTAGCCACAATTATGAGAGCATCCTTGGATTCAGGGGAGGTCCCTATGGACTGGAGATTTGCGATTGTATCCCCAATTTATAAAGGGGGATCAAAAGGTGACACAAATAATTAGACCTTCAGCATAGTATCTGTTCCAGGGATAATAATTGAGTCAAGAGAAAAAAGATGCAGGACCATCTGGAAAGGAATGCAATTATACTGCAGTCAGAACATGAATTTGATGAGGGGCGGTCTTGTGTGACAAATTTTATAGATTACTATGATGCAGTGACCGAGGAACTAGATGCAAAAAATAATTTTGATATATACTTAGATTTCTGGAAGAATTTTTATATTGTTGCACATAAAAGATTGCTGTATAAACTGGAGCAATGTGGCATTAAGGGCAAGTTACTGCTATGGATAAAGGGGTGGATAAGTGGAAGAAGACAGCGAGTGGTTATCAATGTGCATTGCTCTTCATGGACTAATGTTATCAGTGGAGTCCCCTCCCTCCCCCCCGGGTTCAGTTCCGGGCTCAGTGTTGTTTTCACGGGCACCGACAGAATATTTTGCAAGGTGGTGCATGTTTGAATAAATTTTTTGTTCACCAACTTTTCGAATATATGCAATATTTTAATTAAGTCAAGTTTGATTGATTTACATGTACAGCTGAGCCAAGGTTTCGTGATCAGTGGGAGAAAGTACTTGTATTTTAAAAGAAAGAATTTGTATTTTTTAATGTTTCAATAAATTTATGACAATATTAAAAATTGTGTATTACTGTACTTCGAAATCCAAAGGTGGTGCACTTGCACCACCTTGCACCTTGCTGCCAGCACCCATGGTTGTTTCCAATATTTATTAATGAAGGTATATCAGGCTTAATGTCAAAGTTTGGTAGGGTGTTTAACAACAGTAGTGATGGTATGCATGGTACCGCAGCAAGGTTTAGAAAATTATGTTGATGGGCTGGGAAATGGCAATTGAAGTTTAATGCAAGATACTGCATTTGGCTAGCAGTAATCCCAGAATGACTTATCAACTGTGCATAGCACTCATGGTAGTAGAAAATGAAACAGACCTGGGGTTAATTGTGCAGTCAGATATGAAATTCTCTGAGCAGTGCAGATATACTGCCAGGACTGCTCATTGGGGTTTTGTCTATGATATACAGAAACTTTGCTAGTAGGAATAAGGAGGTGATTATCCCTTTGTACCAGGCCACGGTTATACTGCTTCTAGAGGCCTCACTTTAGGAAGGATGCAAATTCTGCAAATCAGTTCTGCAAATTGTAGCCTCTGGAGACTAGGCATCTGCAGGGTGATCTGATTGGGATGTTTAAGGCCTTGAATGGATTGAGTAAGCTGAACATGAATGGCATTCTTCCTCTTACTGAGACTACACACATGAGGGGAATAAATTTAAGTCAAGGATGGTTGCAGGAAAGATGTGTGGAAGTTTGCTTTCAGCCAGTGAATGGCGGATTGTTGGAATAGGATTCCATCTGTTGTTTTGGAAGCAGATGGTTTGAATAAATTCAAGGAAGAACTAGAGAAATTCTTAGAGGGTACAGATGAGTGAATTGGTATTTTCTTTGGCTGATACTATATTAGCTTGCTTTCTTGCATCATTTGCCTTTACTACTAATACTACTGCTAGAGAAATTGAAGCCAAAAAGCCTCTGCCTTCTCAGCTTTCAACCCATGCATGGTATTCAACATCTGGTGAATATGGGTTTGACACATCCAGGGTCCTGAGCTGGATATATTATCATTCTTCTTCTTCTGACTTGTTTTCTCTCAGGGTAACCCCCCTTTTTTCTTGTCTTTTTTTTTTTTTTTGGCTGATGCTATATTAGCTTGCTTTCTTGCATCATTTGCCACCACCTCTACCTGCTGTGACTGTTGTTAATCTATTAGTTTCAATATTCCCCAACTCGCACAGCTATGGTCCACTTAACACTGTCTCTGATAGCATCAGTGAATATTCTTGAACCCTTTCTGTTTAAGTGTATCCCATCCCTGTAAAAACACTCTCTCCTGTTACCATCTATTGTTGTGGAAGTGGGCATTTTATATAAATTCGAGGAAGAACTAGACAAATTCTTGGAGGGGGATATACAGGTGATGTAGAATTTTTTTTTTTTTTTTTTTTTTTGACTGATGCTATATAATCTTGCTTTCTTGCATTATATACCACTACTAATAATAAAATGTCCCCTCAATTCAGAGGATGGGTGGAAGCTTTCTATTTGGTTTAACTATTGGGTGCTGGCAAAGTTTTTACAGCTCCAGCTAATAGAGAAGTTTTTCTTAAATTTTTATCATTTTATTTACTTAATTGGCATATTAATTTATTTTATAAAAGTAGCTTTATATTCCTAGTTAAGATATTTAGTTTATTTTTAACTTAGATAGAGATTTTGTGGGTTATTGCTTAGTATCAGTAAAACTTGTATTGTTCGAAACTTTCCGGCATTGTGTAGTATCGATATGGAATAGCATTACATAACGAACTTGATAGGTTAAGGTATAACGTAAAACTAGATAGGATAATACGTAGCACTGTTATAGGAATCTGTTAGCTTAGTATAGTATTGGCGATTAATCAATTAAATTTATAAATTCTTTTAATTTTTATTGTTAATTAAATTGTATTTAAATGGAAATCATACCTGAGACTTGAGAAGCAAAGCAATGTGTGCAAAGTAGCGAAAGTGCTGTGGTTCAGGGGAGAACCGAGGGGGGGGTGATTCTCCAATTCACAGCAGTCTAAAAAAATGTGCAAAATGCAACATGTTTGTGAATCTCTCTCAAACAGGACATGATCTAACCATGGAGGATGTCCTTGTGTGTGCTAGGTGCAGAGAATGTGAAGAAATTATGCACCAACTCAGCATTCTGATGGGTGTCTCTGAGAGCTTGAAGAGTCAGGTGGATGCCCTCAAAGGAATTAAAATGGGAGCACATCAAACTCTCAGCTAACCAACTCAATGCCAGATCTAGATCTCACTTATGCACCAGGCAACACAGCACCAACCTTCAGGGCAGAATGTGCTAGTCCCACAGGAGTTAATTATTGTTGGTGACTCAATTGTCAGTGAAATGGGAAATATATTGTGCAAAAAGGATAGATGGAATAGGACCAGGGTATGTCTGCCAGGGGCAAAAGTTGATGACGTTGCAGAGTAGATATCATCTTTTAAGGGACAAAAGGTGATATCGTTGTACAAATTGGCACTAATGACATTAAGTGTAGGAGCTCTGCGGATCTACTTAGCAATTACAGGTCAATGTTGAAAAAAGTCTGAAGTTAGGGTTAAATTTTAAAGTGTCTGCAATCCTGCACAGACAGATAGGAGGGAGTATATGACAAGAACCTTGTCAATCAGTTCAGCCCTGGAGAGATTGTGCAGGGCTCATGGGGTAAATTTTTTCTCAGCGTGGTCTATGGCTTATTAACAGGAGAGATTGCTTCTACAGAGATGGAATACACTTAAATAGAAAGAGTGCAAGAATATTTGCTGATGCTATTGTGGCAATGTTAGGTGGGTCGGAAAATTGCTAGCTTGGAGGATTCACAGACTAGCAGATTAACAGTAACTGAAGGCAGAGGTAGAAATGATTCTTGCACTGCTTCTATTGGAATGAGCAGCCCGGAAAGTCAGTTACTGGGGATTTCAGGAACTGCTGGGAGTCATGAAACAAGTAAATACATGGGCTGTGTTAGAGTAACTAAGAGTAAGAACAGGTGCATGTAAACCAATGCTAGGCCCCGAGTGCTAACCGCGTGACTATAGCTATTTCTAAGCAATTTACTTAAAAGAGCAGTTGATTATAGAATATGTGTTATTTTTCTGAAGTTATTTAATTTTTCACTTCTGAAGTAAAGAAGTTAGCTCACTTGACAGAAAGGCAAGACACCTTTCTTTTTATATATAAGAATAACTTATTAACACACTGACAACTAATCTCTTTATCTCTTGGTCACTGGTGGCACTGCTCCTGCCTCCACATGGCGGGGCTGCAAGTCTGGGAGAAGAAATCCACTCTCCCAGGGCTAAAAGGAGCAGTGATAGAAAACACAAAACAGTCCATCTGCGGATCTACTGATCCAGATCTAGATAGGCATGACCTAGATCATGACTTAAACCCATCCCATGCCAAGAGACAAAAAAAAGAAGGGACAGATTATTCTGCTCCTCTCTTTTTAATATTGCATTCCTCCACAGACCAACCACTGAGTAAGTTATCTCCATTTTTGATTCAGAAATGTCTTGAAAATGTGGCTGGCCCTCCAAAAATGGTTCGTCGATTAAGATCTGGAGATTTATTAGTGGAGATGAATGAACATAGACATGCAGAGAGACTCCTGAAAATTTCTACCTTTGGTGGAATTCCCACAAAGGTTACCCCACATGCCACCTTGAACTCCGCTAAAGGGGTAATATCAGAATGGGATCTCCTAAATGTATCGGAAGATGAACAGTTATACTGACTTTTAAAACACCAATTCTCCCCACAACTATAAAGGCTAGATACCTCAGATGTCATGTTCGACCATACATTCCTAATCCGGTACGGTGCTTCAAGTGCCAAAAATTTGGTCATTCGCAAACTGTATGCAGAGGTGTAGTCACTTGTGCTGCTTATGGTTCTGAAGAATACACACATACTGATTGTAACAAGGAAACTCAAAACTGTCCTAACTGCCATGGAAATCATTTTGCCTTCTCTAAGGACTGCGA
The DNA here is from genome assembly GCF_048544385.1 of Mastigoproctus giganteus. Classification (NCBI taxonomy): domain Eukaryota; kingdom Metazoa; phylum Arthropoda; class Arachnida; order Uropygi; family Thelyphonidae; genus Mastigoproctus; species Mastigoproctus giganteus. The sequence continues at coordinate 133,545,019 of NC_143582.1, forward strand.
TCAATGGAAACGAGAGAAGAATATTCAGAAATATAAAATAGAGCATAAGATGTCATATCAAGAGGCAAAAAAACAATTTACAATTCCTGTTAAATCATCTACATATGCGTCAATTACTCAACGACGACTACGCTCAGTATCAACTCAAACTGACTGCTCAGTCCCTCCAAATATCTCTATATCTGATTGGGCTAAATCAGTACTTTCTTTATCAAAGGAACACTCTCCCTCCAAATATATAACTCAAGTAACAGTACACCAGTAACATACCTCCAGATAAGAATCCCAAACAGCAACAGAAAGAACAAATCAAGAGCTCTGAAAGAAGTGATAAATACAAACTCAGATCTGATACCATGGACATCGATGAAAAAGCAGGCGACGATACAATTCTTGAAATTCATCCAGAAGATGACATCGACACAGGCAGACCAGTTTTCTCAAAGAAGGAAAAGGGAAAAATAGACAGGCATAAGCAGACTACTTCACGGATGTTAGCAGACACCAGTTAAAACCAAACAATGAGTACAGTTATTCAGTGGAATTGCCGTGGGCTCCATGCTAATGTAGATGACTTTTACGATCTATTAAGTAAATATAAACCTGTTTGCAGTATGCATTCAAGAAACCAATCTCACAAATACAGTATCTATGACAATTAAGAATTATACTATATATAGAAAAGATAGAAGTTCCTCTAATTCAGCTCATAGAGGAGTAGCAGTCATAGTGAACTCTAGTTCCCTGTAGACCTATCCCCATGCAAACATCTTTAGAGGCGATTGCAGTTCGTGTCACCATTGGTATAACAGTAACATTAGTTTCATTGTATCTATCGCCAAACCATACATACAGCCTTGATGATTTAGATGATAGTGTAAAGCAAATACCTGTTCCCTTTTGTATTATGGGTGACTGGAATGGCCATCACCCCCTATGGGGGTTCCCAACATCTTGACTCTAGAGAACAGATAATAGAAAAATTTTTAGATAAACATAATCTAACTATTCTAAACACTGGTGATCACACATACGTACACTCTCCATCTGGTTCAAGTTCAGCTATTGATCTTTCAATATGCTCTAAAGCAATATTTCCTATCATAGACTGGACTGTTACTGATAATCCTTGTGGTACTGATCACTTTCTTATCGTCTGTACTTTCAGCTCAAGTTCTCATCAGAGAGACATTAGGACAACCTGGAAATTTGAAAAGGCTAACTGGACAAAATACCAGGAAATAGCTCGAATACTTCTATCATACAACCCTCACAATTGATTCTGCAGTCATGTATACTACACGAAAAATAATGAAAGCATCGGAGGCTGCTATTCCAAAATCCAGCTTCATCCAAAAATGTGGTGGAATGAAGCATGCAACAATGCTAAAAAAGAAAGGAATAAGTACTGGAATCTTTGGAAAATATCCAACCACAGCCCAGGGGCTCAACATCTAGTGAGTATGGGCTTGGCACACCCAGGGTCCTGAGTTGGCTATCATCATTCTTCTCTTTCTTGGTGATTCCATTCTAGTTCTCTTTCTTTCTCTCTCTCTCTCTCTCTCTCTCTCTCTCTCTCTCTCTCTCTCACAGGGTAATAGAAATTTTTTTTTTTTTGACCAGTGCAGCATAAGCCTCAGGCTTCCTTGCACCATATGGCTAATAATAATAATAATAAGCTCCTACAGTTTAAGAGAGCCAGAACTAAAGCTCGTCATATAAGACGAGAGAGTAAAAAAGAAGCATGGACATGTTACGCTTCCACCATAAACAGATCCACAGATACTTCTACAATATGGAAAAAAAATCAAACAAATTAATGGCAAATACTCGCAAACAACTTCTCCTATTCTACTTGTAAGAGGGAAGGAAATTTCTGAACCTCTAGAGATTGCCAGTCTTAGGTACTTCTTTTGAAACACTTTCAGCTGTTGCCACATATGAACCAGCATTTAAATTGGTAAAATCCCAGACAGAAAAATACAAACTAAAATTTAATACTGCCGTCCCATATTCGTATAACCTACCTCTGACCATGATTGAATTGCACAGTGCACTTTCCCGATTAAAGAATAGTGCTCCAGGCCCCGATGGAATTTTTTACACCATGATCTGTCATTTAAGTGAGGATTTGTTAACTGCCCTATTACAACTGTATAACAGAATTTTTCTAGAGGAGTATTACCCTGCTAGCTGGTGTCATTCTTATGTGCTAGCTTTCCCGAAACCAGGAAAAGACCACACAGATCCCAGAAACTACTGCCCTATTTCTTTAACCAGTTGTCTGGGCAAAACATTGGAATAAATAGTTAACGCTAGATTGACATGGTTTCTAGAAACGGAAAACATTCTAAGTCCAAACCAGCATGGCTTCCGGAGAAGAATATCTACACTTTGATCTCATTATCAAAGTAGAAACAAATATCCTCAGAAATGAGCACCTAGTCATGATATGCGTTGACATAGAGAAAGCCTTCGATACAACTTGGCGATATGGGATTCTTCAGGACTTACATAAATGTGGACTTCGGGGTCATCTGCTGATATTCATTAAAAACTTTCTAGGCAATAGATCGTTTCAGATCCAATTCCATTCATCATTGTCTTGAGCATATGTACAAGAAGAGGGAGTTCCCCAAGGTTCAGTGTTGAGCGCCACACTCTTTGCCATTAGGATTGATGCCATAACCAAGTGTATACCTAATACAGTTGACGCATACCTATATGCTGACGATCTTGCCATCTCATGTCACTCTCAAAATATGCGACTAATTGAAAGACAACTAGAAGGTACCATTAACAAAATAGTCTCTTGGGCCAAAAACAACGGATATCAACTTTCTAAACCAAAAACAACTGCCGTACACTTCTGTCGCAAACGTTCTTTACATCCTGATCCAGACCTACAGTTAGATTCTCATCGTATTACTTTTCAGCCTAGTATTAGATTCCTTGGTGCAATATTTGATAAAAAATTAAACTTCCTGGAACATATAAACCATATTTGTACAAGTTGTCTTAGAAAACTAAACCTTCTCAGAGTAATTTCTTCTATGTCATGGGGCACAGATCGCTACATGTTGCTACAGCTATATCGCTCACTGATTAGATCCAGGTTAGACTATGGGTCTCCTGCATATGACTCGGCCAGACTGAGTGCACTGAAATGGCTCGATCCCGTACATCATAATGCCCTACGAGTTGCACTGGGGGCTTTTCGTATTTCACCAATCTTAAGCCTATATACCGAAGCCTATGAGCCACCGCTACATCTTCGACGACAAGTTCTGTAACTAAATTACGCAGCCAAAATCAGCAGTCTTCCACATCATCCCATATGGCAATATCTCTTTATGCCCAAATGGAGTAAACTTTATGAAAGTAAACCACGGCTCAATAAACCATCTGGCATTAGGCTTCAAGCTCTTATCACAAGCTGGGATCTGAATTTTACTAACATACTTCAGGATACTAGCATGGAAACCCAGCCATGGCAAATGCCCCCGATACATATTGATAGACACTTTCAGCAATGGGGAAAGAATAACCTTCCAGATTCCAACATTAGGCAAATTTATATGACCCACTCCTCTGCGTTTAGCACCTCCATTCAAATATATACAGATGGATCCAAAATTGGTAGTAAAGTTGGTACTGCTGTAGTATTACCAAATGTCGCCATCTCCAGACAGCTTCCATCTGAATGCAGTATTTATACCTCAGAATTATACGGTATTGTTCTAGCCCTAGAGAATATCAAAGAAGACTCGTATACCAAATCCATCATATATATGGACTTGTTAAGTGCTGTTAATGCTCTACAGTGTAAATTCTTCCCTAGTCATCTGCTGGTACAAAAAATTTGGGCACAGCTACTAGAACTTCACGGACATGGATAGCTAGTAATATTTGGTTGGATCCCTGGACATGTTGGAATACCAGGAAACAAGCAGGCAGATTTAGCTGCTAAATGTGCTACAAATGTGATACTGCTACAAATGTGATACCATCTAATTTCAGGACTCCTTATATTGACCATAAATCCATTATCAAACAGATGTATAAACAAGAGTGGACACGCATGTGGCAAGATCAAGCAAATAATAAACTTCTTGAAATCAAGAGAGAACCCAAGCAATGGCAATCCAGTCTGAGACGAAACAGAAAGGAAGAAACCATCCTGGCCAGATTACGCATTGGTCATACATTCCTCACTCATAGCTACCTACTAACAAACGATGATCCTCCACAATGCAGTAACTGCTTATGCTCCTTAACAGTAAAACATATCATCCTGGAATGCCCGCTATATCTGAAAGAATGGAAAACTGCTTTCTTCTCTCATTTTCATAACTCCAGCCAGTTATCATTACAGTGTGTTCTAGGAGATTGTGAGGATATGGATGACATTTTTCTCTTTCTAAAATTTATAAATAAATATCACAATATATGAGTCATATCACGCTTAAGACAAACGAAGAAGATATTAGACAGTAATCAGTGCATTATAGCCTAAGTTGCTGATGCACCAACAAATTTAACAAAAACAACAACAAACCAATGCTAGGAGTATAGTAAATAAATTTGATGAATTTGAAGTGCGAGTTAAGACATCCAAGGTGGATATTGTTGGGATATCAGAGATGCGGGATTGCTCAGATATAAGGGATGCAGAATTGGAATTTGGGGAGTACAATGTGTACAGAAAGAATAGGAAAGAAGGAGAGGTTATGCTGTTAGTTAAGTATTTGAAAATAAAATGCACAAGGCATAATCCTTATGGATTTTGGTAATTAACTATATAATATCGGTGTAGATACACCATAGTTAACCCATAAATTTGAACTATGAATGTAGTGTAAAGGACATCGTTTTAATTGTATCTCATATTGTGGTTGCCTTCACAATGAGATAGCTGGTATTGCACTACTTCAAATAAATAATGCTTCTCTAGTAGAGAAGACTACTGTTATTTATTTCCAGAGGAAACCACCACCCAGACAGTCGTTCAAAGCTATTGGGCTTCTTCATCAGTTGGCGGGTAGGTATCCTGGTAATGCAACGTGCCATCACAGTTGCAAAGTTATTTCCACAATATTAGAGATGCCAAAGGGTGTTGGAAATAAAGTATTTGAAAATAAAATGCACAAGGCATAATCCTTATGGATTTTGGTAATTAACTATATAATATCGGTGTAGATACACCATAGTTAACCCATAAATTTGAACTACGAATGTAGTGTAAAGGGCATCGTTTTAATTGTATCTCATATTGGGGCTGCCTTCACAACGAGATAGCTAGTATTGCACTATTTAGTAGTGCAATACCAGCTATTGGTATTGCACTACTAAATAGCAGCACCGCCCACTAAGTAGTGCAATATCTAGTGGAACTTGCATTACTTAGTGGGCTATCTCGTGGCTGAGAAGAAAAATGCATGGGATGCACATAAATTTTTCAGGCGACACTGAAGCCTATGGGAGATACACACTAGTCTGTAATCAAGTCACAAAGAAGGTTAGGCAAACGAAGGCAGATTATGAAAAATCTTTGACAAAGGATGCAAAGAAAAACACCAAAGACTTCTTTACTTATATAAACTCTAAAAGAAAGGGGATGAATCAGATTGGTCCACTTGATATCAGTGGGTTGACAGTAGATGAACAAACTCATATAGCTGCCGAACTAAATGAATCTTTTGCATCTACATTCACACACGAGGAGTTATTCGAGGAGGAGAGGGCCAGATGTTTATCAAACTCTAACAGGGAGTTAAATGATTTTGTAATAACTGACAGCAAAGTGGAGGAGAAATTGTTGAAGTTAAACATAAGAAAGGCAACTGGGATCTATTCAGTTATATTAAAGGAGGTGGCAAAGGAAGTAAGCAAACCCTTAGCCATAATTATGAGAGCATCCTTGGACTCGGGGGGAAGTCCCCATGGACTGGAGGTGTGGAAATGTATCTCCAGTTCACAAAGGGGAATCAAAGGGTGACACGGGTAATTACAGAATTGTTAGTTTGACTTCTGTTCCAGTGAATAATGGAATCAGTAGTTAAATATGCATTGCAGGATCATCTAGACAACAAGATAGCAGTAATAATTCAGAAACAGCATGGATTTATCAAGGGAAAATCGAGTCTGACCAATTTGTCAAAAGGAAGTCTTGTCTGACCAATTTGATTGGATGTTATGACGTGGTCATAAAGGAACTGGATGCAAAAAATAATTTTGATATCATACACTTGGATTTCAGGAAAGCTTTTGATACTGTTTCACATGGAAGTCTACTGTGCAAATTGGAGCAGTGTGGCATTAAGGGCACGTTGCTGCAATGGATAAAGGGATGGTTGAGTTGGAGACGACAGAGAGTGGTAATCAATGGACACTGCTCTTTATGGACAAATGTTATTAGTGGAGTTCCCCAGGGTTTGGTGTTGGGCCCATCGTTGTTTTCTGTATTCATAAATGATATTGATGGCATATCAAGCTTAATGTCCAAGTTTGCAGATAATACAAAGGTTTGCAGGGTTGTTAAGGATACTACTGACAGTATGCTGCTACAACAGGATCTGAAAAGGTTGAGCAGATGGGCTGAGATATGGCAAATGAAGTATAACATTGACAAATATAAAGTACTACATATGGGAAACAGTAACCCCAGAGTAATGTATCAACTCTGTGGTACTACACTGACAGTGGCAGAGAATGAAAAGGACCTGGGGAGTAATTGAGCAGGCAGATATGAAGTTTTCTGAGAAGTGCAGACAGGCTGCAAGAGTAGGTCATGGTGTCTTGTCGATGATATACAGGAATTTTTCTAGCAGGGATAAGGAGGTGATTATTCCTTTGTATAAGGCAGTGGTCAGGCCACACCTTGAGTACTGGATACAGGGCTGGGAACCTCATTTTAGGAAGGATGTAGAGTTGCTAGAACGAGTACAGAGAAAGGCAACAAGACTGGTGAAGGGAACAAAGGGGTGATCTTATGAAGAAAGGCTTAGGTTCTGTAAATTGCAGCTTCCGGAGACTAGGCACCTGCGAGGTAATCCGATTGAGTCATATAAAGCCTTGAATGTATCGAGCAGGCTCAATGCTGAATGGGATTCTTCCTCTTGCTCAGATTACAAAACTGAAGGCGCATAGATTCAAACTGAGGAAAGACGGTTGTAGAATAGATGTGCAGAAGTTTCCCTTTAGTCAGCAGGTAGTTGATTGCTGGAACAAACTTCTATTTGTTTTTTTTGCAAGTTGATGGCTTAAATAAATTCAAGGCAGAACTAGACAAACATTTGGAACAAATGAATCAGTGAAATGGGAAGGGGTTTTTTTTTTTTTTTTTTTTTTGGCTGATGCTCTATAAGCTTGCTTTCTTGCATCATGTGCCTCTACTAATGCTAACTCTGGGACACTACGGTTCCAAGGTGCACTATAGCCCCAGCATCTTATGTACACTTAAACCCCTATAACACTCACAATGAGGTTCCAAAAGGCGATTTTTCTGTTGGCAGGTTGCAGCGTGTCAGTCACAATGCTAACTACGCTAATCTACACAACATGCATGTTTGAGCCCGTGACCACCAAATATGGAGGGTGCGGAAAGGTCAGGGAATGACCACCGCATATCCCCAGAGCAATATGGCCTTAGTTGCTAATGCTCCTAGAAACCAAACAACAACAACAACATGCAGGGATGGTACAACATAGGTTATGTGATCATTCAGAACCATTGAGACAGAAATATAGAAACACTCGCATATACAGGTATTCCTCATTTTGTGCTGGTCTGATTAGCGGTGATTTGCAATAGTGCTGATCACTAACTACAAGGCCATTTTTATTTTTATTTTATTTTTTAATATTTTTTTTTAAATTGAAAGTTTAAAATCGCCAGGCTAAATTTATCGGCATCATACTGCACTGTTCACGTGATCGTGAACAATTAGAGACGAGAAAGCTTCTGGCCCTCAAAATAGCCACTCGTGGATGCGGGCGGTAAAGGTCCATGTGGTGAAGTATTCAGTTGGAATGTTGTTTACATCATTTACATGAGTTGGAAATTTATTATACTAACATTTTTTATTAATTTTGCTATTAATAAATTAAATAATAATTAAAATAGTGATAGCAGTGTGCAGTTTTTGCCAATTGTGTTATGTTTTTAATTTAATAGAATAAAGAGACGCCATGTCTGGTAAAAGAAGTTAAATGAAAGTGTGAAAAAGGCACGTCGATCTATCACATTGGAAAATAAACTGGAGGTTATTCAGAGGATGGAAGCTGGTGAAAACTGTCCTAATGTGTGTAGGACTATGAATATGCTTCCATCGACTATTACTACAATTATGAAGAAAGCTGATAAAAAAAAACAATCAATGAAAGTACTACACAAGTTAGTTATAGAACCAAAAAAAAAAAAATTCCCTTGATCCAAGCTGTAATAACTGAAAAGGCTAAGTTAATTTTTGAAGACTTAAAGAAGGACCTGGGGGTAATTGTGCAGGCAGATATGAAGTTTTCTGAGCAGTGCAGATGGGCTGCAAGAGTAGCTCATGGTGTCTTGTCAATGATATACAGGAATTTTTCTGTATACAGGTCTGGAGGCCTCATGTCAAGAAGGATGTAGAGCTGCTGGAATGAGTACAGAGAAGGGCAACAAGATTAGTGAATGGAAAAAGGGTTGCTCTTACGAAGAAAGGCCTATGTTTTGCAAATTACAGTGTCTGGAGACTAGGCACCAGCGAGGTGATCTGATAGAGGTATATAAAGTCTTGAATGGTTTGAGCATGCTCAATGCTAATGGGATTCTTCCTCTTGCTCAGAATAATTACCGGAGAGGGCATAAATTCAAATTCAGGAAAGACGTAGGATAGATGTGCGGAAATTTGCCTTTAGCCAGTGGGTAGTTGGTTGGTGGAACAGACTTCCATCCATTGTTGTGGAAGTTGGTAGCCTAAATAAGTTTAAGGCTCAGCTGGACAGGTATTTCGAACGAACAGAGGGGTGAAGTGGAAGTGGTTATTTTTTATTTTTTTTTTTATTTTTATTTTTTTGGCTGATGCTGCATAAGCTTGCTTTCTTGCATCAAATGCCCCTACTAATGCTAATGCTACTATCATCTCTGCTTTCTGTGGTTGTTGTTAATCTATTAGTTTGTATATCCCCCAACGTACAAGCTATGCCCTGCTTAACACTGCCTCGATAGCATCGGCGAATATTCTTGTACCCTTTTTATTTAAGTGTATCCCATCCCATGATAAGCAGTAAATAGTTTGTGATTTAACAACTCGAACCTGGTTCATATATCTGCCCCTCCCCCCAATTGGCCTTGTAATAATCGCCTTGCTTTCCAGGCTGCTGATTGCCCTAAGAGAAGTAGCAGTTGAACAGAGTTTTCACCTCTGTTCAACTGCTGTTAATCTATGGTATATGTAACCTCTGAAACTTGCAGTTTGCCAATCCGCCTGTCATTACTTATATTTAAATTGACCAGACATCCTGGATTATGTGTGACAGTCCCATCAGAATTAGGTCATTTGTACCGGCATTGCAAACTGTCCTGGAAAATGTCCCGGATTGATCATGTAGCTTCCATATCATGAAGTTAATTGATGCGGATGAAGAAGAAAGTGGGCTTTTTAACGAGATATATTTATAAAAATATGCTGGTGATTCAAAAATAAAAGAATGGAATGAAAAAATGCCAACAGATATGAGGTGAATTGAAATATTTAAACATTTTGACACAAGGAACATACCATGCAGTCATTTGAAAAGAGTACTGTAATTGGATTTGCATTATGTTTACCGGGAACCAATAGTGCAGCGGAAAGTTTTTTTCAGTAGTAAATAAGTTGTGGACGTCATAAAAAACACAACTGGCTGTAGAAATGCTGAAAGCAATACTTAGCAATACTCACAAGAATTAGCAAGTGCAATTTTGCTAATTCTTGTGAAGAATTTTATGAAGAAATAGCAAATAATGAAGAATTATTAAGAAAAATTCACTCTGCAGAAAATTATATTATTTAATTTCTATTGTTTTTATTGTTAAAAGAAGTATATATTTTTATTATTATTATTTCACAGAAATACCTATTATATAGGTATTTCTGTGAAATAAAACAAATATATGTGAAAAAAACAAACATAGGCTATATTTGGTTTTTTTTTTTAAGAAGTATGATATTTTATTTTATTAGTTTAGTTCAAAGTAGCATATGTATTCAATTTATATTTTGTATGTGAATACTTTTTAAAAAAAAAAAAAAATATGTGTACCTATTGTTTTTAGGCTAGGGGGGTCGTAAAATCCATGTCCTGCAGTAGAATACTAAGAATCTGGTCACTACTTATATTACATCATCATCAGCAATACAACATCAGTAAATATTCTTGCAAATCTTCTAAGTGTACCTATTACTGTTACAGTTCCTCCAATTAACAAGCAGAACCCATGAGCCTTGCACAATCTCCATGGCTGAATTGACTGACAAGACTCAACATTTATCCCCTCCTCTCCTGTAGTAAAATTTTGAATGCTTTCAGATTTAGCCCTGGATCATAGCTTTTTCTCAACCCTGCCCAGTACCTTTCTTTGAAGTAAATCCTCCAGTTGTCTATTAGTGTACACATTAATGCCAATGTGTACACTTGTTGAAGCAACTGCACTTTGTGACCTTAAATTTAACTGTTCTACAACATTAACTGTTTCCTCTGACCAGTATACCCTTGTTCTATTCCCTATCCCCATTTGCATAAAATATTTCCCATTCCCTTGACGACAACAACAATAGTTATTTCTTTTTGGGGTTGCACCTTCTGCCCTTGGTGATCATGCTGTGCAGTCTGATATATGAGAGTATTCTCTAGCATTGGTAGGTCCCTCATTTTATTCTATTTTTTTCCTTTTTCTATTTTTTATTTCCTAATTCTATTTTTATTCCTTTTAAAGCATGAACCCTTTTCTTCGAGCATTCAAATTTTCCCATCAAAGGAATGAATTTTTGCTTAATCTACTTTCACTGTTTGCATCTGAAGCACACACACACAAAAGCAGCTCCTCTGGCTCTGTGCCTCACTAAGTGAGCTGTACAGATATGCCACAATCAATACAAACAATATGATCCTGATTCAGAATCCTCTCAGAATCCTCTTAGAATTTCCTCTCAGAAATTGCCCTCAAAATAGCCAAAGCATGTCCACTGCTGTGTGCTTTCTGCTCTATTATGCTTTATATTAAACTCTGTTTTCTATACTGTCATCATAATTCTAAGTAATAATACTATACTATTCCCAATTACTACTGCCATATATATATCCACACTGCTCGACAAAATTAATAGAATAAGTAGAAAATATGTAACTCTTGCAGCCTGTAATGAAAAGGTCCAAAATTTTGTTTGGTGGTGGTGTACCATAGAATAACAATGAAATGAGGAGACAAAGAGAAACTTTGGACAGGTATAAGGGACATTTATAGGAGTTGTATAAGACTTATCAAAAAAGGTCACTTACCAGAAGTTGATACAAGGTGCTCAAAAATATGGTCACATGACATCAGTATGCATATGATCCCCTCCAACAACTAAACAGGCCTGACAGTGGTGAACCATGCTTGATATAAGGATGTCTATAAGATTCTGTGGCAACAAATCCCATTCTTCCACCAGTGCAAACCTTAGCTCCCCAAGTGACTGAGGAGTTGGCTGTTGGTGTGCAATGTGATGCCCAAGGGTGGCCCACACAAGGTTGATCAGATTTAAGTCTGATGATCATGATAGCCACAGCAGTCATTGGATATCTTCAGTTTCAAAATATTCCTCCAACACTTAAGCTCTATGTGCAGTCGTGTTGCCATACTTGAAAAGGAAATCGGGCCAAACTGCACCCCTAAAAAGTTGTACATAGGGTTTGAGGATCTATTTGTGATACCTCTGCACAGTTATGGTACCCCTATCAAAAACATGAAAAGAGGTGCAGCCATTGATCATTATTTCACCCCACATGAGAACACTGTAAGTGACCCTTTCTCTGATGTTGGAAGAATGGTATCTATTCCTTGTCTCCAGACAAAATAATGTCTAGAATCTGTTTGTAGGCCTGAACCGGGCTCATCAGAGAACAGAACTGTACTCCATTTGAAAGGGCTCCGAGTCATGTGTTCACGGCACCAGTTTTCACAAGCTCTGCGGTGGTTTGGGGGTTAATGGGATACAAACCACCGGCTTCCTTGCATAGAGTCCACTTGAATTGAGCATTCTTAACAGAGTCTGGTTGGCTCAACATCCTCAATTGTTGTTTTGCTTGGATTTTTCTGGTGCAAAGGCTGCTTAGGCCATATTGCACCAAAATAGTTAATACTAATTTTGTTGGCTTCTATGGAAGCAGTTAGAAACGGTTATTTAAACCTATTCATTTCAGAAAGAAGAAAAATTCTGTAAGGTTTGAATTTTTGCCTATTGTATGGCTAAGTGACAGTTCCTGTAAGTTTGAGAAGAAGTGAATGAAATTAGATGGGAGTTGTTATACAAGGAAGTTGTACCTTCCAGGAGTAAGTGTTTTATTATGAGTGGCCTGTGGCAATTTTTACACTGTAGAGGATCATTAACTGATAACAGGAATAGATGGGTCAAATGAGTATGGTCTATTCGGGGCTCTGGCCAGGACTACCTCTTCTTGTCTGTTTGTGCGGAAATTGGAAGCCCATAATTGCAGTACAGATTTAATTTCAAGGAGTTTGTTATGAATATGTGTTTGCCACTGAAGTGTCCATCATTAATTACATATATTTCGTATATGCATCTTGTAATCACTGAACAGTACCAGAACATTCATTGGAGCTGTGCTGGATGTATGCTTGGCAGCATCATCTGCAATTTTGTTTCCTGGTATTCTAATATGGCCTGGGATCCAGCAGAAGACAACCTTTTGCCAATGATCTCTGAGATGAATCAACTCTGTTCTGATGAGCTGTAGTAATGGATGAGTAGGTGGGGAAATCTTTTGCATTGCTAATAGGGCACATTGCGAGTGTGTGTATGTTATGCTCTTTTGGATTGAGAGATGGAAAATGTTTTACAGAGCAAGCTTTATGGTGTATAATTCAGTGGTGTAACTACTGCATTCTGTTGGAAGTGATACAGAAATGGTAGTGTCATGGACTACCACTGCTGCACCTGTTCTACTCTCGGACTTCAATCCATCAGCATATATTTTAGCGAAGTCAGGATAACATTGTATATGTGCAATGTGCAGCTGTTGGATGTTAATACCTGTTAAAGTGTTTTCCTCATTGGTGGAAATAGTTGTCACAAGATGGCAAGATGACAAACTGTGGAGGAGTGTGATCTTCAGGTTCTTGGCGGACTTTATTGAGTTGTATATTCCAGTTTTCTGGCAGTTCCATTAACCTAATACCTGCAGGCCTAGTTGCTTGTGGTTGTTTCTATAAAGAATCGTGAGTTGCAGATCATTAAATATTGACCAATTAGGATGGGTCAACTGGCTTTGGACCTTCGTTGCGTAGTTGCCTATCTAACTATCTTTCTTCTAACCTTTAGAAGAGCTTCATGGGCTTCTACATACAGACTTTGCACTGGAAATGTTCCGAATGCAACTAGAGCTATTCTAAGGGCTGAATGTTGAATAGGGTTGAGATGAGATAAAGCACTTTCCCTAACAGAATCGAAGATAGGTGTGCCATAGTCCAGGCGTGATCTGATTATGGATCCATATAAGTGAAGCAAGGTGTAATGATCTGCTCCTCAGGTTGTTGCTGATATGGCTCTGAGTATGTTAATTTTTTTGACAAGCTGTCAGGAGATGTTCAGTGTGTTTTTGATAGTTTAACTTGCTATCAAAAATTAAGCCAAACAGACGAATACTATTTTCTATTGGAATAGGATGGTTATCTAATTGGAGTTCAGGATCAGGATGCATTTTTGACAGTAGATTTCTGGTCGGGTAGTCTGTAACCATTCTGTGTCATCCAAATCTGGATCTGATTTATTGATATCTGCAATTGTTTCTGAATATAATTCATGTTTTGAGAATGACAGGAGATTGTGAGGTCATTGGCATAAAGGTATGAGTCCACTGTTTTCAGAATGAGTTCAGTTAAGTGATTCATTCTAATTGCAAATAGAGTGGCACTGAGAACGGACCATTATGGGATTTATTCTTCTTGGACAAAGTTTTTATAGAGTGATCCCAATAATGAACTTCAAAGGATCTTTATTGTAGGAAATTTTGGATGAAATATGGCAAATTTCCTGTCAGGCCAAGAGAATGTAGGTCCTTTAAGATACTGAAATGCCACGTGGTGTCAAAGGCTTTCTCAATATCCAGGCAGACCATAACGAGATGCTCCTTTTTGATGAATGCATTTCTGATGTTTGCTTCAGCTTTAATCATGAGGTCCAATGATGATAGATTTTTTCTGAATCCAAATTGATTGTTGTTGATCAAATTTTGGGACTCAAGATACAAAGTCAGATGGCGATTAATCATTTTTTCTAGGGTTTTTCTCAGACAGCTCTTAAGTGAAATTGATCTGTAGTTATGAGGAACAGAATAGTCTTTACCAGGTTTTGGGATAGCTAGTACATAGGAATGATGCCAGGAGCTTGGGAATGTATGTTCAGTGAATATTCGATTGAAGAAGATCAGCAGTGACGAGTGTGATTTTTGATCTAAATTTTTGAACATTACATAAAATATCTCGTCAGAGCCAGCAGCACTGTTCCTTGAGTTGGCAAGAGCATGCTGCAGTTCAGTCATGGTGAATTGGTTGATTATATGTTAATGCACATCTGTCAGTTAAATTCGGTTTGGATTTTTCAGTTGCATCTTTAATTTTTTGAAATGATTGGTCATAAGCAGTTGAGGACACCTTCAACTGCTTATGACCAATAAGGATCCTAGTGCATTTGCGATTTCTGCAGGGGTAGTGAGTTTCTCTCCATTCCAATTAGTGGGGTAGATGTTGGAGGAAATTTGCCATTTAACATTTTATCTTACTCCAGATCAGGCTGATGTCTGTATTTTTATTAACTGAGGAAGCAAATTTAATCCAAGATTCTTTTTTTTTTGCTTTCCGTCTGATATAATGGGCTCTTGCTCTAAGTCACTTATAATTAATAAGATTGGAAGGTTGGATATTTGTGGAATTGATTCCATGCTTTGTTTTTCTCTTTTTATGCATTCTTCATTCCACCAGTAATTTAATTTTTGCTTTTTCCTGACTTGGTACTGTGGAATGGTAGCATTTGCAGCTGTTAGAATTTGGTTTGTTATGTGTTCAGTAACATGGTTGATGGAACAGCATTGTATGATATGGCGCCTCCGTAGCCGGGTGGGCAGGAGCAGCAGTGCATAGCACACATTTCTTGATTAGACAGGGGTTCGAGCCCGTGACCACCAAATACGGAGGATGTGGAAATATCAGGGAATGACCACCACATATCCCGGAGCAATATGGCCTTAGTTGCTAATGCTCCTAAAAACCAAATAACAAACAAACTGTATGATATGGTTATTGAATGAGACAAGCCTGCTGTATTTTATCCAGTCAGCCTTTGGAAATTTCCATTTTACTGGATTATCTCTTGGTAATGAACAGGAAGTTCAAATTTTGCATATTATTGGGAAATGATCGCTGTTGTGAGGATTGTTAAGAGTTACCCAATCAATACTTGGATAGAGCATTAGAGAGAAAATGGAAAGGTCTATTTCATAGGTTGATCTGGTAGGAGAGTCAGTATTCAATAATGTTAAATCCTGTCTGGCTATCAACATGTCAATGTTTTCCACGCCTGTCTAAGCTGGGAGGAACCCCAAAATGGGTGGTGAGCATTAAAGTCACCTAGTGGACATAAGGGAGGTGGTAGTTGCAAGACAAGATCTTTGATTTTCTGAATAGAATATGGGTGATTATGTGGAAGATAAATTGAGACTAATGTAACAGTGATTCTAATTACTATGCATATGGTAACAGCTTCTAAGTAGGTTTTCAATAGAATGCATCTGGCTCGAACTCGAGTCCAACAGGATGGCTACTCCTCCATGAGCGCTATTAGTGTCAAATCAATCTTGTTCTTGTCTGAAGATAATATAATTTTTGACTGCAGGAAAAGCTTGGGGTGTCAAACTGATTTCTTGTAGGCACATGGCAACAGGTTTGAAGCAGTGAATTAGATCATTGATATCATCCATGTTGCTACAAAAATCTCTATAATTCCATTGAATGATGTGTTCCATTATTTGGTTTTGTTTGTGGAAGGTGAATCTGACTGCTTTTTATAAAATGATAGTCTGGTTTTGATTTTTCTTTTCTGGGAAATGTGGGACATCCTGATTCATTGCTATCATCCATATCATCTTCTGCGTATATTTAAAGAAGTTCTTCTTGACCAATAGTATTATCTGTATCCATGCTTGTTAGGCATGATTGTTTCACTTCAATGGCATATGATCTTTGCAAATTTTCTGCTACCTAACAATGCAGAGGTCTCTGAGATGGAATTGTGAGTGGCATATTATTGCTTTGGTCTACTGAATTTGGTTTAGATGGATGCTGGACTGAGAGTACTGATCGAGCCCAGTCTGAGATTGATATTTTTGGAGAGCTGGACACTTCTGTCTGACATGCCACTGATTCGTGTCTGTGAATGGTAAAAGCATAAGTGCATTTTGGTATACTTAAGTTGACTTGTTTTTTTGCTTCTTGGTAAGAGACTATTTTCAATTTTATATATTTTTTTCCCTATCTTCCATAGTTCACAATCTTTGGAGTAAGCTGGATGCTTGCCACTACAATTAGGACACTGTGGTGTTGTAGCCTTGCATTCTGCTTGCGTGTGAGTTTTGCACCCACAGTTCGGACATGTAGTGTCTCCAAGGCATGGTGTCTGAGAATGGCCAAACTGTTGACATTTATAACATCTAAGCAGATTTGGGATATATGGCCAAACGTGGCAATTCAAGTAACCTGCTTTGACAGAAGCCGATAGATTTGGAGTACTGAAAGTTAAGATTACGTTTAGCGGAGTTAAGTTGCCATATTTTCTGATCATGATTTGTTTTGCATGAGACACATTTTGATCTTTTAGCTCTTGGACTATTTCTTCCTCAGAAACATTTAATAAATCCCATTCGGAGATCACTCCATTGGAAGAATTCAGTGTGTTGTGTGGGGTGACCTGAATTGGAATTCCACTCAAAGAAGTTAGCTGTAATAATAACTCAATGTCTTGAGTGAGATGTCTCTATTAGTAGATCTCCTGATTGGAAACATTTAACCATTTTTGGTGAACCTGCAGCATTTTCTAGGCATCTCTGGATGATGAAAGGGGAGAGCTTGCTTACAGGTTGGGATGACAAAGAATGTACTATGAGGAAAGCTGGAGATTTCTGCTTCCTTGTGTCCTTTTTAAGTCTCTTTGAAAGAGAGAGTCATGGTCGGTGTCATGTTGAGAGCTTTTTGGCGCTAAATGTGAAAATACGTCAGTTTCCATTTCTGCTCCTTTTAGCCCTGAGGGATGGATTTTCCCCCAGGTTACTGGCCCTGTCACATGAAGGTAGGAGCTGTACCACCAGTGACCAAGCAGTTATTGAAGTTAGTAGAGTGGTTAGTATTTGATATGTAGACTAGGAAAAGAAAGGTGGATTCCCTTTGCGGGTTCTTACTTCTGATTTGCAAGCACAGAACCACTTGATGTGAACAAAAGAGGAGAAGATCACACAAGAAAATAAATAGAACTATATTGTTTTCAAAGAGCACTCTATAAATCACACAGAGAAAAATGCTTGGCACTATCACTTGGCACTCAGGGCCCAGCAACCTCAAGAAACAGTTGATGAGAGGATAGTGTAGGGTTACATTTTGCTGTTAGAGTCAGACAGCAGTCTGTTCTGGTTGATGTAGCCATTGGACGACTTTGGCTAGCTCTTCTTGTAATGGTTCCTGTCTCCTGAAACTGCTTCCATAGTGCCAAGATGACACTGTGACACATTAAGCCAATGTGCCACCTCTCTCTCTCTCTCTCTCTGCAACTGCCTGGCTTCAAGATTTCCAATGGCCTGCCATCTCAAAGAATCATCTAAACAATGATGAATTGCCATTCTGAGTACTGGAGATGTGGTTATCCCACTGGGCAAGCCAAAAAAAAGGGAATGAAGTGATGTGGTTGCAACCCTTATTTAGGCATGAATAATTTGCACAATGTGCTGCTCTGTAAGGGGGTAGATATATTTCTATTGGATACTTTGAATTTGCATGCCAGGATGCCTATTATATCAAATATTCACCTTCGGCAACACTTCACAATAAGATATTCATGGAAAACATTTTGTTCTGTAAATTTTGTCAAGCATTGTTATACTAATGAAATTACTCTGTGCATTACATTATGTTAAATATTCAGCTATGAAATTTATAATTTACAGAATTACATGATCGAGAATTTCCACAGGTGGGTCAGTGTCATTCAAGGCTCTTCCATGATGCATTTACACTACAATTCCACTTCTCCCTTCTCATCAACAACACACTGCTTGTATAAGCAGTAAGTAACACAAATTATTGGTGAAAGAAGGTGCAGAATGAGAGAACTATCAACTACTTATAGAATTTTGTTTCACTATAAAAAAAATATATATACTATAGAGTCTTTATACTGGTGCAGTATATTGGGCTTATATTGGTACAATGACAACGATGGAAAAAATTCTCTCAAACTCGGCTATTATTTTTTGTTAACTCCTCAACCAAGTGTTCTGTGGCATCCAGGGATCTGAGTACAGATTCCAGTAATTTTCCTACAAAGGAATCACCTATCTAGTTAAAACTTCACTCTTTTCAGTTACTACAACCATATTATTTGTACAAGTACAGGACAATGTTTAAAAAAAAGTCTTGAGTTAGACTTAAATTTGAAAGTGTTTTCAATTCTGTCCGAAGGAGGGAGTATATGATGAGAGCCTCATCAATTAGTTTGGCCGTGGAGAGATTGTGCAAGGCTCAATGGGTAGTGTTTTTTTCTCAGCATGGTCTATGCTTTTTCACAGGACTCTTTCTACAAGAATGAGATACACTTAATTACGAAGGGTGCAAAAATATTTGGTGATGCTATTGAGATAGAGTTAAGTGGGTTGAAAAACTGCTAGCTTGGGGGGATATACAGACTAATATATTAACAATAGCTAGAGGCAGAGATGAAAGTGATTCTTGCACTCCTTCTACTGGAACAAGCAGCCTGGAAAGCAAGGTGCCGAGGATTTCAAGGACTGCTGAGAGTCTTCATGGAACAAGTAAATACATGGGCTGTGTGTATAGGGTAACTAAGATTAAGAACAGATGCATGTATACCAATGCTAGGAGCATAGGAGATAAATTTGATGAATTTGAAGTGCTGGGCAAGTCAAATGCAGACATTGCTGGGCAAGTCAAATGCAGACATTGCTGGGATATCTGAGATGTGGTGTCACTCAGATATAAGGGATACAGAATTTGAATATGGAGAGTACAGTGTGTAAAGAAAGAGCAGACAGGACAGCAGAGGGTTAGGAGTTATGTTCTTAGTTAAGAAGCACATAAAACCTAAGGCAGTGCATCTAGTTGGCACGAGTGGCCAGTGCAATGTTATTATTATTATTAGCCATATGGTGCAAGGAAGCCTGAGTCTTATGCTGCACCAGCCAGAAAAACATTTCTGAGTTACCCTGAGAGAGAGAACAAGAGTCAGAAGTAGAAGGGAATCACCAAGAAAGAGAAGAATGATGATATCTAGCTCAGGACCCTGGGTGTGCCAAGCCCGTGCTCACCAGATGTAAGTCCTTGGGGTTGTTGAGTCAGTTTGGTGTGGCATATGCATTGGGAAAGCAAAAATAAGAGGAGTGTGATATAAGCCTAATGACTCTGATGAGTACAACAAACTCAGATATAAGGGATACAGAATTTGTATCCCTTATATCTGAGTTTGTTGTACCCTTATATTTGTATCCCTTATACAGAACTGTACAGAGAAATATAGTGAACCAATAAATCAGAATGTCTTATGATGGAAGATTTTAACTTTCCAGATATCGACTGGAATTGCCATTTAGACGAATGAAATTATACTGCAGCACAGCATAGATTTTTTAAGGGGCATTCTTGTCTGACAAATCTGATTGTTTACTAAGATCCGGTAACAAAGTGACTGGATCCAAAAAATAATTTTTATATCATTATTTAATGCCTTAATGCCACACAAAGCATTGTGACATTAAAGGTAAGTTGCTGCTATGAATAAAGGGGTAGTTGAGTGGGAGAAGACAGAAAGTGGTTATTAATGGATGCTGGTCTTCATAGACTAATATTATTAATGGATTACCCAGAGTACAGTGCTGGAATATGGTTGATTTTTTTTTTTTTTTATTATTAATGATATTGCTGAAGGTATATCAGGCTTAATGTCTAAGTTTGCAGATGATACGAAGTTTGGCACTGTGGTTAATGGCACTAATCAGCATAATCTGCTGCAACAAGATAAAAAAAAATGAAATTGGGTAGTGGGCTGAGAATTGGCAACTTATGTTTAATATTTACTTATGGGATTTTACCCTGACATCACTACCTTGTGAATTCAATAAAATGTATATACAAAGTTTGACAAATGTAAAGTAGTGCATGTGGGTAGCAGTAACAAAAGAGTAAGATACAACTTTGTGATGCTTCACTTAGGATAGTGGAAAATGAAAAAGACATGGTGGTAATTACGCAGTCGGATATGAAGTACTCCGAGCAGTGCAGACAGGCTGCCAGGACTGCTCATGGAGTTTTTCAGTGATATACAGGAATTTTGCTAGCAGTGATAAGGAGGTGATTATCCCATTATATAAAGCAGTGGTCAAGCCACATCTTCAGTACTGCAGTCCGGAGCCCTCATTTTAGGAACAGAGTAGAGCTACTAAAACAAGTACAGAGAAGAGTAAAAAGGTTGGTGAGGGGATCAGAGGGGTTGATCTCACCAAGAAATGCTTCAGTTCTACAAATTGCAGAGTCTGCACCTGCAAGGTGATCTGATTCATGTTTTAAGGCTTTGAATGGGTTGAGCAAGCTCAGTGCTAACAGGATTCTTTCTCTTGCCAAGTCACATGAGGGGGTATAAATTCAAATCGAGGAAGGATGCAGAATAGATGTGCAGAAGTTTGCTTTTAGCCAGCAAGTAGTTATTGTGAAAAAAAGATTCCATCTGTTGTCGTGGTTTGTGGAGGATGATAGCTTAAAGAAGTTCAAGGTAGAACTAGAGAAACTATTGCAGGGAATGGATAGGTGAAATTGAAAGGTTTTTTTTTTTTTTTTTTTGGCTTATGCTCTATGAACTTGCTTACTTGCATTATATGCATTGCTAATGCTAAATTATGAAGTTAAACAAACTTCAGCCTTACAAGTAACAAGTGATGTTAGGAAACAAAGTTATCATTCCTTTTCACTAACTTCAACTGATATAACACTCGCGGCATTACTCCTGCCTAAATCCAAGGAAATGCAGCCATTCAACATCGCTGGACAGTGCAGTGTTGAGTCAGTTTGGTGTGGCATAAGCACTGGGAGATCAAAATTGAGAGTAGGAGTGTGTTATAGGTCTAATGACTCTGATGAGTATAATAAGAAACTGTACAGGGATATAGAGTGGGCCAGTAAATCAGAGTGTCTTATAATGGGAGATTTTAATTTCCCAGATATTGACTGGAATTTGTGGATTGGTCACTCACACACTAGCAAGGCTTTTGTGGATTTATTGTGATGATTGTTTTCTACATCAGCATTTTTGGGAGTCAACTAGAAGGAGTAATACCCTTGATCTGATTATCAGTAGTGATTCTTCATACATTAAGAATCTGCCGATAAAGGAACCACTAGGTGGCAGTGATCAGTATGCTCAAGTGGGATTTACTCAAAGAGGTAACTACCATCAGGGGTAAAGGGAAGGGTTTTTGCTTTCGTAAAGGCGACTACGTTGGTCTGAGACACTATTTAATTTCTGAACGGTGGGACCAACTGATGATGTTACCAACAGCAAATTCAAAATGGGAAGCATTCAAAGAATTAATCTTGGAAGCTACTAGGCTTTACATACCAACTAAGTAGTAATATTGTTCAAGGTTTAGGCCTAAATGGATGTCAGATGAACTAATGAGACATTATGATGTGGCAGAGAAGAAAAATGGGACACACACATAAATTAATGGGTGACATGGAAGCCTATGATAGATATAAGCCGGTCTGTAACCAAGTCACAAAGGACAGGCAAAGGCAGATTATGAGAAATCCTTAGCAAAGAGTTCTTTAGGTATGTAAACTCTAGAAGGAAGGGGATGAATCAGATTGGTCCACTGGATATTGATGGTTCAACTGTTGATGATTCTGCTCAGGTGGCTAACAAACTAAATGAGTATTTTGCATTTACATTCACACATGAGGAGTTATTTAGGGAGGGGAATTCCAGAGGTGAAGTAAACTCTGGCAGTGAGCTAAATGATTTTGTAATAACTGAGAGCAAAGTGGAGCAGAAATTGTTGAAAATAAACATAAAAAAAGGTACCCGGGGAGATGGGATCTATCCAGTTATATTAAAGGAGGCAGCAAAGGAAGTAAGAAACCCCTTAGCCATAATTATGAGAGCTTCCTTGGACTATGTGCAAATGTGACCCCAATTCACAAAGGAGCATCAAAGGGCAACACACATGTAATTATAGACCTGTTAGTTTAACGTCTGTTCAAGGGAGGCATTAGTTAAAGAAGCACTGCAGAATCATCTAGACAAGACTTCAGTTATAGCTCGGACACACATGGTTTTGTTAAGGGGAAGTCTTGTCTAACCAATTTGATTGGATACTATGACGTGGTCATAAAGGAACTGGATGCAGGGAATAACTTTGACATCATATATTTGGATCTTAGAAAGGCTTTTGATATTGTTGCACATGGAAGACTGCTGCACTAACTGGAGCAGTGTGGCATTGTGGACAAATTGCTGCTATGCATAAAGGGATATTTGAGTGGAAGAAGACAGCGAGTCAATGGACACTGCTCTTCGTGGAGTCCCTCAGGGTTCAGTGTTGGGTCCATTGTTGTTTTCTGTATTTATAAATGATATTGACGATGGTATATCAGGCATAATGTCCAAGTTTGCAGACGATACGAAGGTTGGCAAGGTCAAAAGGACACTAATGACAGTACACTGTTGAAACAGGATCTAGAAAAGTTGAGCAGATGGGCTGAGAGGTGGTAAATGAAGTTTAACATTGACAAATGTAAAGTACTAAATATGGGAAACAGTAACCCCACAGTAAAGTATAAACTCTGACAGTGGTAGGGAATGAAAAGGACCTGGGGGTAATTGTGCAAGCAGATATGAAGTTTTCTGAATTTTTCAGAAATTTATACCCAAATTTTTCTAGCAGGGATAAGGAGGTGAATATCCCCTTGTATAAGGCAATGGTCAGACCACACCTTGAGTACTGTATATAGGTGTGGAGGCCTAATTTCAAGAAGGATGTAGAGCTGCTGGAACGAGTACAGAGAAGGAAAAGAAGATTAGTGAATGGAACCAACGGTTGCTCTGACGAAGAAAGGCTTAAGTTTTGCAAATTACAGTGTCTGGAGACTAGGCACCAGCGAGGTGATCTGATAGAGGTGTATAAAGCCTTGAATAGTTTGAGTATGCTCAATGCTGATGGGATTCTTCCTCTTGCTCAGAATAATCACCTGAGAGGGCATAAATTCAAATTGAGGAAAGACTGATGTAGGATAGATGTGCGGAAATTTGCCTTTAGCCAGTGGGTAGTTGGTTGGTGGAACAGACTTCCATCCCTTGTCGTGGAAGTTGATAACCTAAAGAAATTTAAGGCTCAGCTGGACAGGTATTTCGAACGAACGGAGGGGTGAAGTGGAAGTGGTTTTTTTTTTTTGGCTGATGCTGCATAAGCTTGCTTTCTTGCATCATATGCCTCTACTAATGCTAATGCTAATCTGATGGAAACATCTAATTAAAGATAATCTTGAATAATTATTAATATAGGCAACTTTTGCCGCACTTCCTGTTATATTCACTCCTCATACTACCCTAAATACTTACACGGGATTTGTTAACCATCTTAGAGGAAGAAATAGTACAAGAGCTGAGAGACCAATTTGTTGTATATTCAAAATGCATTATGACCAAAAAAGATGGCAATCTTATTCCTACATGGAGCATAACTTACCTTTAATAGCCCAATTCTACCACATTCAGGTATTATAAACGTCCAAAATCTTGCCATTCACAAGAAATGTATTGAAGTGACACAATCTGCCCTCACTATTGACCTAAGAACATAACCAAACAGACTGTACTACCACTTCCCCTGTCTGTCCAAATTGTGAAGGAAATCATAATCTTCTCTTAGACATGTGAATTATGGAAACTTGGTAAAAAAAAATAACATGCCCTGAAGCAAAAAAACATCCTGTCAAGTGTGCTTGCACATCCCTATTCAGCTAGTGTCAAAAGCAACAGAACAGCTGCTGGCAAACAGATATATCAGTTTTTCCAAATGTTTCTATTGCTATTTGGGCCAGATCCATACTTCGTTTCACCAAGCCAGTTATTTCCTCAAACACAGTTCATGAGAATATGTACTGCCTGACAAATATTACAGGAATAGATTTATAGATACAATGTTGGAGGGGCAGAAGTTACCATCTCTTGAAGGAGTTGCTATTCTGATTATATGTAATATCTCTCCAGACCTAACACCTCTTTAGACCACCTTAGAGGTCAGGGGCATTTCTAGGGTATGTGGCACCCAGGTGCCAATCAAAATATGGTGCCCCTCCCTTTAACCTTTTATTCATATGTGTATGTAAGTTTTTGGTTTTCAGGCATCCCTTGAACGTTGGCGCCTGGGTGCAGTGCACCTCTTGCACCCTTGGGATGGCCCGCCCCTGTTAGAGGTAATAGCAATATGCATTTTGGTGAAATGTATAATAGAAGCCAGGGTTAAAGGCTGGCTTCTATATACATTCCACCAAAATTGTCACATCCACGTACTGATCTTGATCATATAGTAGTTCAATTTAGACCTCCACTTTGTATCTTGGGAAATCTGAATAGCCATCATCCATTATTAAAGGGGGGATCCCTTTATATGGATACTGGGGGTCACCTAATAAAATCACTACTTCATGATTACCAACTTACACAGCTAAACACAAGATCACATATCCATTTCCCAACAGGTAATACCTTTTCTATGTACCTCTCAATATGCTCTCCTTCCATTATCCGAGTTCAGAGTGGTTCAGTGCTGAGTGATCCACACAACATTGATCACTTCTCTGTTATCTGTAAAATTCAAATGCAATTAACCTCTAACCCCATTATCTGGAATTTTTCTAATGCATATTGGAATAATTACAAAAAATGCCTGTCCAATTTAATGTCAAACGATTCTGACCAAATCCACTGAAGATGTTACGATGCGCATCACTAACCAAATATTAGCAGCTGCTACTGCAATGATACCAGAAATGTGAACTAACAGGTCATAAATCTCTCTCTCTCTTGGAGTAATTCAGAAATTTATTTTGGATGGTACAGCATAAGCCTCTGGCTTCCTTGCACCATATGGCTAATAATAATAATAAGTCTGCAACCCTTTGAGGAATAGAGATTGCTTCCTTCCCAAATTATGGAAGGTTAAAGCTTAGAATCAATTCTGAAAATGTCCCACTACAGATAACCTCATCAATTACAAGAGACTCAAAGCTGAAGCCTGACAAGTTACTGGGAAAGCTAAACAAGATTCTTGGAAAAAATTTTCTTCCAATCCTTTATTCCGCACTCTACCCTAAAATCTCATCCTTTAACTAAACCTTGTTGCCCAATAAATAATAAATACTAAGGCTGTTCGAGATAAGAATGTTGCATATCGCAATTGACTTGTATCCAAATCTCCAAATTCATTTTCGGCCTCACAACAATTGTACAATTTATCAATGCAGTTATTGATCAGTCCAAACTAGATTTTGAACAGGCTAGTTGGAAACTTGCTTCTTGTCCAAATGGTAGTTGCACTTTCTGGTCTCATGCCAACGCTATTGGTTGCAACATTTCTCATCTCTACTCCCACCTCTGTCAAAAGGGATGGTTCTATTGCCACTTCAGCTAAAGTGAAAAGTAGGATGCTAGCATCCTACTTTTCTCCTAACTCATGTATTGATGACCTTAGTAAACCAACCTCCCGCCATTCCCAGTACACTCCATACAATGCTTCCTGTGGTCTTCTATCAAAAGGATGTCAGAAGAATTAGCATTAGTAGAGGCATATGATGCAAGAAAGCAAGCTTATGCAGCATCAGCCAAAAAAAACCACTCCTATTTCACCCCTCCATTCGTTCGAAATACCCGTCCAGCTGAGCCTTAAATTTATTTAGGCTATCAACTTCCACAACAAGGGATGGAAGTCTGTTCCACCAACCAACTACCCGCTGGCTAAAGACAAATTTCCACACATCTATCCTACATCTGTCTTTCCTCAATTTGAATTTATGCCCTCTCAGGTGATTATTCTGAGCAAGAGGAAGAATCCCATCAGCATTGAGCATGCTCAAACCATTCAAGGCTTTATACACCTCTATCAGATCACCTCGCAGACACTAGTCTCCAGACACTGTAATTTGCAAAACTTAAGCCTTTCTTCGTCAGAGCAACCGTTTGTTCCATTCACTAATCTTCTTTTCCTTCTCTGTACTCGTTCCAGCAGCTCTACATCCTTTTTGAAATGAGGCCTCCAGACCTATATACAGTACTCAAGGTGTGGCCCGACCATTGCCTTATACAAGGGAATAATCACCTCCTTATTCCTGCTAGAAAAATTCCTGTATATCATTGACAAGACACCATGAGCTACTCTTGCAGCCCGTCTGCACTGCTCAGAAAACTTCATATCTGCCTGCACAATTACTCCCAGGTCCTTTCATTCGCTACCATTGTCAGTGTAGTACCACAGAGTTGATACATTGCTCTGGGGGTTACTGTTTCCCATATGTAGTACTTTACATTTGTCAATGTTAAACTTCATTTGCCACCTCTCAGCCCATCTGCTCAACCTTTCCAGATCCTGTTGCAGCAGCATAGCGTCAGTAGTGTCCTTAACAACCCTACCAACCTTTGTATCATCTGCAAACTTGGACATTAAGTTTGATATACCATCATCAATATCATTTATAAATACAGAAAACAACAATGGACCCAACACTGAACCCTGAGGGCCTCCACTAATACCATTTGTTCATGATGAGCAGTATCCTTTGAACAGTCTTGATGCTAAGAAAACCTCAGGTCCTGATGGTATTTCTCCACTTGTTCTTAAAATCTGTGCTCCTGAACTTACTCCTGTGCTGTGTTTCCTTTTATCACTTTCTTATTCCAAAGGTGTTTTCTCTTCTGCTTGGAACTTTGCTCATATCCAGCCAGTTCTCAAAAAAAGGGTGACAAATCCTTCCCATCCAATTATTGTCACATTGCACTTACTTCTATTGTTTCTAAAGTAATGGAGAAATCAATTAACCACCAACTCCTAAACTATCTAGAAACATTCCATTTGATCAATGATTGCAAATATATATTCCATAAGTGCCGATCCACTTCTGATATACTGGCTTATGTTACCCATCTATGGACAAATTCAATGGAAAAGCTTGGTGAAACTCAAGCAGTTGCACTTGATATTTCATGTTTGGCATAGAGGTCTTTTAAATAAGCTCTCATTTTATGGCTTGTTTGGTTTGCCAACTGTGATTATCCAGTTTCTCTCTTACTGCAGGTGATGGTAAACAGCTTTTATAATTTTTCCACTAATGCTGGTGTTACCCAATGTTTAGTTCTTTCTCCCATCCTTTTTCTCTTGTATATCAATGACCATTGATGGGAAATCCTATCTATAGTTTTGCTGATAATAGCACATTGCATTTCAATTTTCCAGTTTGAAAAGTTTCCTCCTTGCTCTGCCCAGACAGATTCAACTTCTCAAACATCCACTGAAAATTCAGTAAATGCTGATCTCCAGGTAATTCCCCAGTGGGACAAAGATAACTTTGTTGATTTCACTCTTTACAAAACTCAGTCATATCTTACATCTCACAAAAAAGATTCTTCAGTTCCTGTGCTAATCTTTGATGACATTCTGATTTCTAGATAAGATCATATATCTCTATTAGGGATTACCCTGACTTCTAATCTCTCTTGGCATAAGCTATCACAAATATTGCTTCCTCTGAATCTAAAAATCTTGATTTTTTTTTTCTTTTACTCTGAGTGCTACTTTTCTTCTAAATAGCTATTCACTTTTACCGTGGAATATTGTTCTCCCACATCTAAGGTTGTGCTTCCATAAACTCTCATGCTTCTAGACTCCATTCAAAAGAGGGCAGTATGTCAATTAATGCCCCATCTCTTACAGTCTCTCCACTCTCTTTCTCATAGACATTCTGTTTCTTTTGCATGCCTTTTCTGTAGACACGCCTTTTCTGTAGACACTTCCATGGCACTGTTTTTCTGAAATGGCTTCTATAATTCCCGCTTTCTCTTCCAAACCACTCTGAACACATGCCACAACCAGTCAGCATCCTTTTACTGTCCAACTTCCAACTCCAACTTTTCTTCTTCCACTTCCATTTTCTGGAACAACCTTCCTTCATATTTATTTCCTGAAAATTACAATCTACAGAAATTCCACTCTACCTTAAACTCATGCATAGTACTAAGTGCTATAGGTTCTAATGTCTTTTATGCTTGGGGTTTTCATAAAAATGACAATGAAGATTTTTTTTTAAATTACTTATTCATTGGACATAAATACTAATAATAGCATGCAAGGACTATAAAATGTTGCCACTCTTTCTTTGGATTAATGCTTCCTCATTCCAAATCCATGCAGGCACATCACTATGTGCCTGCATGGATTATTTGCTGTATATAATAATAGTGGCATGTCACTTCATTCTATTAACTTATGAATACAAGTACATAACAATTATTCATTTATAAAATCAGTTGTAAATAGAAAAATAAATATAAAAGTTTTATTATTTCAGTATTACTGTGGCATTGCAACTCAATGAAATTTTATAGCCAGCTATAAAGCATTTCTTGTGTTAAATACCTATAAACTAAATAACCTGCGTAATCATGAGAATCTTAGTTTTCCATCATTCTCTTCTATCACACCCTGGAATAATATAATGACAAAATCAGTAACATTTGGGATATAATCCAATGCCTACTGTATAAATCTCTGCTTTAAGCTGTATCTGCTTAATAGCTACCTGATATTTGACATGTTAATTATTTTTTGTGGGTGTGCTGTTGTTAACTACAGCCCTGAGATATAGGTTTATGAAGATATAAGGTAAATATCAGATGAGATGTAAGAAATAGCGTTGTGATATTCAGTTTCTGCATATAAATTAATCTGCTAACTAAATTATTTTTCTTTGTTTTACTTATTGTTGCATGAAAGAATGTAATTTAATAAAATATAAAATATATTTTAAATGATGAAAAAGGCCATTTATCTATCTAAAGTCATTAATGAATGAATGAATGAACGAACCAAACAATTTTTCCAAGGTAAAAAAAAAAAAAAAAAATCCATTTACTCCTGTACATACTGCTTCTTGAAACTCTATATTTGCATTAACACCTCAGATTTAGAACTATGCAAGTGTCACTTATATTAGCTATAGACTCACGTCAATTACAGGGAATGACATAATTTATTATCCAGTAAACCTGAGATAAAATTAACAATGGTCTTTAATATAAAAGTAAATGTACAAGAAATCTTAAAGAATACATTTACATATGTGTGAAATTTATGCAGTAGAATTGACATTGCTTATTTGTGCACACATTCAGAATTACACCACCAGTTAAGAAATTTGGGTAAAAATTATTTCATTCTTGTATTTTCATAAAAACAATTCAATGGTCACAATGTTCAATATATGCCAACATATTTCTAGTTATTTGTATTCTATAGTTAATTTCTCTATTTCTTCCAAAGTTTAATATAAATAATGAATTCAAGAGCCAAAAATTATTTCACTATATACTCATGAGGAAAATTTTGTATATATTTTATCAAAAAAAGTAAGCTCAAACAATTTAGATCTACAGGATTACCATAAAACTCCGTCATATAAATCAGACATGTTTGCTTAAAGCAATTTTATCAAAATGAAATATGGCAGTGCAAGAAAATGTGAGTAAATAAATAAGCTTACTTGCCCACCTTTCCCAAATTTGAAAAAGAAACAAAAAAAAATTTTAAAAAATGCAACAATCCTTATGACTGAATATGTACTTTATCATATTCAATTATTTTTACTTATCTGTCAAAATAAATACATTATTGTAGTTGTGCCTGCTTAGATTTTAAATCTAAAAGCCTTCATTTTATTTCTTCTTTGTCCATGCTACTTTTGTTCAAATTACAACACAAAAAAACATAACATTTGGCAATATTAATTTATAAGGGACATTACACTGAAGTGACAATTGTGTCTTTGACACCATATACAAGAAGAGGTAAGTTTGACTTACCTCAGTTAGGCCACTGGCAAGTATAAATGTAAGATATTTACATGTCTGTATAGCAATGTATACTGTGTGCATATATACACACACACACACACACACACACACACACACACACACACATATATATATATATATATATATATATATATATATATATATATATTATTCTTTTTAAATATATACGTAGTGCTATTCTTTCTGAGTTAACATTGTTTCATATTGATTGCATTTATAACCTCGCTTTATGGTTATTCATTTTTTGTTGGTAATTGTGCCAATATAGAGCTTGATTAAAATAACAAATTTCATTTGCTTTCAAGGCAATAGTTTGCCTGTAAAATTGTTATTTTGAAGGGTTTTAATATCTTTGATCTAACTATCAGACAATAATTAATACTGGTTTATGCCATTGCATTCACTTTTGGTATTGTGAACTCAAAATCAGTTAATTTTTATTATGTTATTAAGATTATCATAATATAAGAAGTTTTTTCAGAAACTGTCTTACAAGGCTGAATGTACATTTAGAGTACAATGGTGTACAAGATACAGATATCAGCAGATGTACAATTGAAAGTGAAAGAAATTTTTGTAAATGACACTACCACATGACACACACACTCTCTCTCTCTCTCCTAGAACAATTGGAAAACTCAGGTATGCTGGGTAAGAGAGTGAGAGAGGAAAACTGAATGACAGATCATTTTTATTTAACAATAAAAGAGCCCTAATAGAACATTATAATAAGTTAATGAAATTTTACTGGGCATTTCTTTTATTGTTGAAATCTCTTTTAAGACTAGGAGCTTAGATTTCAGATGGCAAAATTATTTGACTAGGTTTTTAAACTATATGCTAATATTGCACTACTGAAGTGCATCTGTACTGAAATATTAATTCTTTAAATTTCTAGTAAGTTTAAATCAAATTTTAAAATTATTGCACTGTATTTATGAAAACAAATGTTCAAAACTTATCTGAATATTCTGCATTACAGCTTCATAGTTATGTTCACAGAATTGATATTTTGAAATTGATAGTTCTATTATAATTTTCTTTCTTTCTTTCTTTGGAATGCTATAGTTTAACTATAACTTGCAATGAAAGAACTTTCAGTCTTTATAAAATTAAAATCTGTTATGCAATCTTATTATAAGTTTATTTATTTATTTTTTCTTTCAGTATAGTGATGAATATGACATTGGTCAGTAAAGGGTGCATGATAACTTGTATGTTATTTGTGTATATTGGGATATTGCAAACAACCCAAGAATTGTGTATTTTCTATTAACATAAATATCACAGAGTCTGAGCTTCACAGTCTCTGCAGTGTTATAATGTTTCATAATTAGTGATATTTTCATCTTCATCATCATCAGTTTCTGTTATGTCCCAACTTTCTTCTTGTTCACTAAGTGCTTTTTCCATCCTTCGAATGTTATTCTGTCTTTCAAGCCTAGCCTTTTCCTCTTCCTCTTCTTCCTCCTCCTCCTCCACTTCATAGGTCTCTACTACTTTATCTTGTGTATGAGTAATTTCACTAGCAGTTTCTTTTGAAAGAAATGAAATATCACTAATACCTTTCTTCTCAGTGATGTGAACATCATCTATAACAGGAGCTGGTTCTACATGAACTGTTTCTTCATGTGGTAGACAAAGATCAAAATCCTCTGTTTGACGCACACAGACACCATTAATTATTTGCTTCTGTGGTATTTTTATACTCTCTTCTTCTTCGTGCTTACAGATGTCAGTAGTAGGAGAACGGGTAAAACCTGGTTTTACCCACTGTGGTGCAGCAGGTTTTCTCCGGTTACTGCTGCAGCTATTGCTGCAAATACTGCTGTTACTATTACTACTACTACTATTATTATTATTATTATTATTATTATTACTACTACTACTAACACTGTTATTGCCTTCAGAGATACTATTTCCACTATTACTATTTGACACAACATATAACTTATCTCTGCTTTCACCATGAGGCTGTTCCAAAGGTGCTGGTGATCTGCGATCCTCTAATCCACTTCCATTTTCTAAGCTAGGGCAACTATTTGACAGATTAGAGTCTTCATTGTTTTCAGCATTCAGACCTTCGTTTGTATTACTAACCTTTTCTGTCTGCACAGGAAAATTAATTTTATTTTCATGTGGTTGGCAATGACTAGACATACTAAGATCTAAAGTCCCTATTTCACTTCCTTGCTGAAAAAGTGGTGGGAAATTTCTGTAAGAACCATACATATAATGAACATCATCTATGCTGGTATCAAATGTATTTTCTTTCTTGCAGCACAGTTCAGCTAAACGCTGGTTTAGCAAAACACGGAATTTAACAATGTCAAAATTTGTTCCTGTGCTCACAGTTTGCAAAACAGGTCCTGTTTCTTGTATGGCTAAATTTTGATCAACATCAGGTAATGAATTTTGCTGCTTCATTCTCATTCGATGATTATGAAACCAGTTAGTTATTGTTCGTATTGAAAGATTCAATTCTTTTGATAAGAACTCAATTATCCCAGTACTAGGATAAGGATCTAGAGTATATGCAAGTCTTAAAGCCTCCTTTTGCTCTTCTGAAAATAGAATCCTTGGTTTTTTTGCTGTAGGATATAGTGTTGGAGATGAAAATTCAAAATTGTAAGATGGTTTTTCATAATATGACTGAGAAAATTCTGCTACCTCTGCATTACTCCTCCTCCTTTTATTAGCTGTAAGAAATAAAATAAAATAATTATAATTAATTTAGGAGATGAATTTATTTTTTTGCTATATTAAATTGTTAATTTTAACAATTTTAAATTATCAATTTTTTTTTTATTTAATGAACATCCATCCAGTATAAAGGAAAATACTTTTGGTCATCAGGAGGTGAGATACAAAACTGGACACAAGCTAATTTTATACTTTGACAATGCACATAAATCACT
This sequence comes from Mastigoproctus giganteus, assembly GCF_048544385.1. Classification (NCBI taxonomy): domain Eukaryota; kingdom Metazoa; phylum Arthropoda; class Arachnida; order Uropygi; family Thelyphonidae; genus Mastigoproctus; species Mastigoproctus giganteus. Next base: position 133,578,587 of record NC_143582.1, read on the forward strand.
AGATATTCCAGTCTTTGCTTCCTTCCTCCATAATAAAATATATAATATTATTCAACAATTAAACATGACACTGCAGAGAAAAGGCATCTTCATCCTAAAAACACAAAAAAAGCTTTGAAATAAAGGAATAAAAACTCTAGAGAATTCGGAAAAAGTAGGTTATGTGATGCATGGAGCCACAGTTCTTTCCCATTATTCCGCTACCTACTATTATGAGATGCAGGAGGGTCGAGGGTCTACAGGAGGAAGTGCATTTTAAAGGCAGTCTCACAAAATGCCTTGGAGGGGATGTTGTGGGGTGGGGGGTATTACTGCTCTAGCTGCTCCTGATTGTCGTGAGACATACATTCACTGCTGCTGTTATGTAGTTAAGCTGTTTATTTTTTGTACAAAGAGTTGTCTTAATATTTGCAGGGTGATCTGATCAAGAGTGTGGGTGGGTTGGTAATCTTCTTGTTTTATAATGGTTTACCTCTAGTGTTTGGATTAGCACAATAAGAACTTTTATGGCTATGATTTACATTTCCAGATAGAAATCTCTGGTTAAAACAAAAAATTAGAGCTAAATTAGATGAGAAAAGTTTAATGTTTCAGTGCATATATATATAGATAGTATGCAGGGTGTTTCAAAAATGGTCAATAATTTAAAGGTGAAAAGTACAAACTAAAATAAGCAAAAAAGTCCCAGAGAACATCGGGCCACAAATGAACCATTTTCGAGATAATGCACATTTTCTGTTAAGATCCACCACTGACTAAGGAGCACTAGTTTAGCAAAAAGCCGTGAATCCTTTGCTAAGGGTGGTTTTATTAAATATAAGATAATACATGTTTAATTTTTGGTTTCAACACCACAGGATTTTACAGATGTTACAGAATGTCCTTTCTACAGAATGTCCTTTCATCAACATCAGGTGTTATGCTGCTGGGCATACCTGCTCGTACTCCATGTGCGAAGTGCCCATGTTCTCTAAGGCGTTGATGTATCTTGATGAATGTGCGCCTGTTGGGCTACCTTCGGCGGGGGAAATGCTTCTTGGTACAAATGTGCAGTCTCAAGTGCACTGCCATACATGAAGTGCATGTCCGCATACTCTTCGTTGCTGTAACCTCTTTCCATGTTGACTATCCTTTGACAAGTACTAGTATGCCTGCTATGTCTCAGAGCATTGAGAGGGGAAACGAGAGAATGAGCATAACCTAACCTAAGCAAACAAGTCAGTGGTGGATCCCAACTCTGTACAGTTCACCTTGTCAATGGTGGTCCCAACTAGAAATGTGCAATATCTCGAAAACGATTAACTTAAGGACTCATATTTACTAGGCTTTTTTTGCGTATTGTGTTCTGTACAGTTCACCTTTAAATTATTGACCATCACTTTTGAAACACCCTGTATATATTTACTCTTTATGAAATTGCTTAAAAGAAAATACAAAATTTAATTATATCATTATTATGATGTTAATTTAAAATAACTAAATGCACAAGGCATAATACATTAAGAGTTTAATATCTATATAATATCTGTGTGTAGATAACTATAGACTACTCCTAGTTGTTGTAGGCATCATTTGTTCTTTCTCATATTGTGCTCTGCCTTCACGACGAGTTGCCATGATATTGCACTACCTCGAATAAGTAACGCTTCACTAATAGAGAAGACTATTGTTACTTATTCTCAGTGGATACCACCACCACCACCCAGACAGCACCATTTCGCCGACCGGGCTAGCCGGGTGGGTAAAGTGCCTGCCTGGAAACCCAAAGGTCGTGGGTTCGATTCCCGCCTCGGGCTTGGATCAATGTACTGCAAAAACTTTGGGAGGTGCATTATGGCCACAGAAGCCTATGTGCCAACAACTACCAAAAAAAAAAAAAAAAAAAAAAAAAAAACAGCACCATTTCAGGGCTATTTGGCCCTTCTTCAGTGGGTGTGTAGGTGCCCAAGTCATGTAATGATGGCAAAACAGTTATGAAGTATAACTCCACAATATGAGAGATGCCCGATGCCTGATCTCTCATATTGTGGAGTTATACTTCATAACTGTTTTGTCATCATTACATCACTTGGGTACCCACCCACCAAAGAAGGGCCAAATAGCCCTGAAACAATGCTGTCTGGGTGGTGGTATCCAGTGAGAATAAGTAACAATAGTCTTCTCCTTCGGGTGAAGAGTTACTTATTCAAAGTAGTGCAATGTCATGAAGGTATTCACAATATGAGATATAACTTAAACGATGTCGCTCTTGCAAATAATTTGCTAATTTAGGATTAGCTGTGTACTAACATGATGCTTTTGCACTAATTTGTACATAGTCTAACTTTCTCGCAGCTTGAGGCATAAGCCCTAATGCATTATAGTCCTTATATCATTATTTAATTTAAAATTTTCATTATTAATTACATTAAATTTAATTACAATCTACTGCTGTGGATCACTGTGGAACAAAAGAATACATGGGCAAATAAGAGTAAGAACATGTGCACGTACACTAATGCTAGGAGCATCATAAATAAATTTGATGAATTTGAAGTACTGATTAAGTCATCGAATGCAGACATTATTATTATTATTAGCCATATGGTGCAAGGAAGCCTGTGGCTTATGCTGCACTAGCCAATAGAGTTACCCTGAGAGAGAGAGAGAGAGAGAGAGAGAGAGAGAGAGTGTGTGTGTGTCAAAAGTAGGAAGGAATCGCCAAGAAAGAGAAGAATGATGATATCCAGCTCAGGACCCTGGGTGTGGTAAGTCCATACTCACCAGATGTGAACCCCTGGGTTTATTGTAGGAATAGTGGACATGTGACACAACACAAGGATCAGTATTAAGTGTCACGCTTTTCGCCATCAAAGTAAATTCTGTTGTTTGTTATTTTGTTTGTTATTTGGTTTTTTGGAGCATTAGCAACTAAGGCCATATTGCTCCGGGAAATGCGGTGGTCATTCCCTGACCTTTCCGCATCTTCCGTATTTGGTGGTGACGGGCTCGAACCCTGGTCTAATCAAGAAGCGTGTGCTACGCACTGCTGCTCCTTCCCATCTGGCTACGGACGCGTCCAAGTAAATTCTATCACAGAACACCTTCCTCCAACTGTAAACAGTGCCCTCTATGTTGATGACTTTAGCATATTTTGTCAGTCATGCAACATGAGGGTTATTGAAAGACAATTGCAACAAGCCATCAATTGCCTTAATTCCTGGGCACTTGCAAATGGCTTCAGGTTCTCGCCAGAGAAGACCGTTTGCATACACTTTTGTCGTAAGTGTAATCTTCATCCTGAACCTGAATTAAGGCTTGGACAAAATGCTATTCCAGTAGTGTCAGAAACAAAATTCTTGGGACTTGTGTTTGATAAAAAGTTGACCTTTTTAGAACATATTCGTCAACTTCATGCAAAGTGCACGAGGGGACTAAATATTCTTTGCTCTCTATCCTCTACGCATTGGGGTGCGGACCGATGCACCCTACTACGCATTTACCGTGCGCTTGTATGATCCAGATTTGATTACAGGTCTCTGGTATACAATTCCGCCAGAGACTGTGTACTTCATTGGCTGGATCCTGTCCATCATCAGGCTCTCCGTATCGCTATTGGAGCATATCAAACATCTCCTGTCCAGAGCTCATACGTTGAAGCAAACGAACCACCGTTATCGCTTCGACATAAGCAGTTGTCTCTAACGTACACTTTAAAACTGAAATCCCTGCCAGACCCTCCTACGTGGCCATTCGTTTTTGAGCCACAATGGGAAAATTTGTACAACACCTGTAAAACTGCCAATCGTCCTTTTGGTATTCGTCTCCAAGAGCTACTCAAAGAACTTAATATCAAGGTAGACAAGGTTGCCCAAACACCAAAGCAACCCCTTCCACCCTGGCATGCTCATGTTCCAACATGTGACTAGTCCCTTAGAAATTGGGAAAAGTCAGACACTCCATCATCTGTCTACCTGCAGCTTTATTCAGCACACCGAGCTGAACATTCTGACTTCGCGGCAGTTTACACAGACGGTTCAAAGTCAGAATCATATGTGGGATCTGCTGCTGTCTTTACAGACACCACTACATCGGAGCAGATTCCCTCTGAATGCAGCATATTTACTGCAGAGCTGCACGCTATAGACTTAGCCTTGGATCACATTAGTAAATGCCAATACCAACGGTTCATTTTATATTCCGACTCTCTCAGCGTGTTACAGGCTTTAATAACTGTGAAATATAATTCTCATCCAGTTCTGTCTTGCATTCAGCAGAAGATTCACTTTCTCCATGAACGTGAATATGATATCTGCTTCTGCTGGATTCCCAGCCACATTGGGATTAGAGGAAATGATTTGGCTGACACCGCAGCCAAATCAGCAATTCCCAATAATAATCGCTGCCTGTCAGTCCCCCTATACAGACTACGGGCAAATAATACACCAAAAGATACACTCCCAATGGCAGGATTCGTGGAATAGACAGACTACGAATAAATTATATCGTATAAAGCCTGTAATTGAACCGTGGCAGTCTAGTCTGCGCAGGAATCGAATCGTAAGGAGGAAGTTGTTCTTGCCTAGACCCGCACAGGACATAGTCATTTGACTCATTTGTATTTGCTGAGGGCTGATGATCCTCCTATGTGTGAGCCCTGTGGCACAATTCTATCAATCAGACATTTTAATTGACTGTCCAGATTTTAGCAATATCCATTTTACCACTTTTAATCATCTGACTGATCCGTATACAGTCAATCAGATTTTATCCGACAATGTGTCTGCTGTTTTTAGCTATTTTAAATCAATAAAGGTTTTTACTTGTATTTAAAATATACATGTTATTGTTATTTCTTTATTGAATTATCTTTTCTAAATTTTATACCTTTGTTATTTTATATGTTGACATGGTGACCTAAGTAATTAGGTCAGTGAAAGTTTAAATTTTTATATATCACCTGGTTTTGGTGCATTATAGCCTTAGTTGCTAATGCGCCAATAAACCCAACAACCAACCGACATGTGATGTTAAATTTAAAAATGGAGGTACAATGTATATAGGAAAAACAGACAGGACAGGAGAGGTGGAGGAGTTTATGCTCTTAGTTAAGAATATTAAATCTAAGGCAGTGCATCCAGTTGACTTGGGTGACAAGTATAATGTTGAGTCAGTTTGGTGTGATATAAGCACTGGGGAAAAAATATTTGTGTTATAGCCATAATGACTGTGATGAATATACCAAATAGCTAAACAGGGAAATAGAGTGGGCCAACATATCAGATTGTCTCATAATGGGGGATTTTAATTTTTCAAATGTTGACTAGAATTTGCGGAATAGTCACTCACGCTAACAAGACGTTTGTGGATTTCTTGGATGACTGTTTCCTACAGCAACATGTTAGAGAGAAAACAAGAGGAAGCAATACTCTTGATCTCGCTATCAGTAGTGACTATTTACAGATTAAGAATTTGCAGGTAAAAGATCCAGTAGTTGCATAAGAGAACAGTCGGTGGATTTTTGGCTGCTGTAAAGGGATAAGTATTTTTAATTTTTACTGTATTCTTCGTTAATTAACTCCTGGTGTAGGCACCAATATTGTTGAACTGGCCACCATATTGTAGTCAATAAGAAATAGCATAACGTATATATATCTCAAACTGATAGCATAATGTATAAAGTAAAACTAGATAGCGTAATACAAAGCACTCAATTAGGAATCTGTTAGCTTATTTATAGTATTATCAATTAATCAAAAATATTATTATTCTTATTAAATTTAATTGTTAATTAAATTGTATTTAAATAGAAATCAGGACCCGGACTAGAGCTGCAAAGCAAAGATCACAGACTAGCAAGAGTGCTGTGACTCGTAGGAGAAACTCGCATCATAGACTCAAAAAATGTGCGAAATGTGAAATGTTTGCCAACCTTTCTAAAACAGGACATGATCTAGCCAAGGAGGATGCCTTTGTGTGTGCTAGGTGTCTAGTGTGTCAAGAAATTAGGTGCCAACATAGCATTCTGATGGGTTTATGAGAGATTGAAGTGTAGGTTAAATGCCCTCGAAGAAATTAATATGAGGGGCCCATCAAGCTCTCAGTTGCCCAGTTTAATGTCAGAGCTCACTCCTCTGCATCACAGAGGCAATCTCTAAGGCATAATGCATTGGTCCCAAAGGAACTAGTTATTGTTGGTGACTCTATCGTCACCAACAATAAGAAGGATAGGTGTACAGGACCAGGGTATGTCTTCCAGGTGCAAAAGTTGATGACATTGTAGAGCAGATATCATCTTTTAAGGGCACAAAAGGTGACATTGTTTTACACATTGGAACTAATGACATTAAAAGTAAGAGATCTGCAGATTTACTCATCAAGCACGGGTCAATGTTGAAAAAAGTCACGAGTTAGGGTTGAATGTAAAAGTGTCTGCAATTCTGCCCAGACACGATAGGAGGGAGTATATGATGAGAGCCTTGTCGATCAGTTCGGCCCTGGAGAGATTGTGCAAGACTCAAGGGGTATAATTTTTTCCAGCTTGGTCTGTGCTTGTTGACAGGAGAGACTGCTTCTACAGGGATGGGGTACACTTAAATAGAAAAGGTGCAAGAATATTTGCTGATGCTATCGAGGCAATGTTAGGTGGGTCAGAAAACTGCTAGCTTGGGAGGGGTACACAGACTAAAAGGTTAAAGTGGCTGCAGGCAGTGGCAAAAGTGATTCTTGCACTGCTTCGATTAGAATGAGCAGCAGTCTGGAAAGCAAGGTAATGGAGATTTCCAGTACTGTTGGGAGTCATAGTGGAACAAGTAAATACATGGGCTGTGTTAGGGTAACCAAGAGTAGAAGCAGGTCCATGTATACTTGCATGTACACCATGCTAGGAATATAGTTAATAAATTTGATGAGCTTGAAGTGCTAGTCAAAGCATCACAGGCAGATATTTTTGAGATATCAGAGATGTGGTGTCACACAGACATAAGCAGTGCAGAATTAGAATTTGGTGAATACAATGTGTACAGGAAGGATAGACAGGACAGGAAGGGAAGAGGGGTTATGCTGTTAGTTAAGAAACACATAAAATCTAAGGAAGTGTATCCAATTGATGTTGGTGGACAATGCAGTGTTGAGTCTGTTTGGCGTGACATAAGCACTGGGAAAGCAAAAATGAGAATGGTGTGTGTTATAGGCCTAATGAATCTGATGAGTATAATGAGCAATTGTGCAGAGAAATAGAGTGGACCAGTAAAATCAGAATGTGTTATAAAGGATGATTTTAACTTTCCAGATATTGACTGGAACTTGTGGATTGATTACTCGCAAACTAGCAAGACTTTGGTGGATTTATTGGATGACTGTTTTCTACAAGCAACATGTTCGAGAGACATTCGGGGGAGTAATAGTCTTGATCTGATTATCAGCAGTGATTATTCATGCATTAAGAATTTGAAGATAAATGAACCACTGGGTGACAAGTGATCACAATGTACTGATGTGGGAATTACTTAAAGATGTAACTACCATCAAGGCTAAAGGGAAGGGCTTTTGCTTTTGTAAAGGTCGCTACAGGGGTCTCAAACAGTTTTTAAATTCTTTATAGTGGGATCAACTGATGATGTTAAACTACATTGAATTTTAAATGAAAAGCCTTCAGGGATTATTTCTGGAGGCTACTAGGCTTTTCATTCCAACTAAGAAATATTGTTTAAGGTTTAGGCTTAAATGGATGTCAGATGAACTAATGAGGTTCGTGGCAGAGAAGAAAAATGTATGGAATGCATATAAAGTATCAGGTGACACAGAAACCTATGGCAAATATAAACTAGTCTGTAATCAAGTCACAAAGGAGGTTAGGCAGGCAGGCAGGCAAAGGCAGATTACGAGAAATCCTTGGCAAAGAATGCAAAGAAAAACAGCAAAGAGTTCTTTACTTATGTAAACTCTAGAAGGAAAGGGATGAATCAGATTGGACCACTTAACATAGATGGGTTGACTATTGATGATCATACTAGGGTAGCTGATAAACTGAATGAGTATTTTGCATCTACATTCACACATGAGGAGTTATTCAATGTGGGGAATGCCAGAAGTTTATCAAACTCAAACTGGGAGCTAAGTGATTTTATAATAACTGACAGCAAAGTGGAGGAGAAATTGTTGAAGTTGAACATAAAAAAGGCACCTGGGGTGGACGAGATCTATCCAGTTATATTAAAGGAGGCAGCAAAGGAAGTAAGCAAACCTTTAGCCATAATTATGAGAGCTTCCTTGGACTCATGGGAGGTCCCCATGTACTGGAAGTGTGCAAATGTATCACCAATTCACAAAGGAGGTTCAAAAGGTGACACAAGTAACTATAGACCTGTTAGTTTTACTTGTGTTCTGGTGAACATATGGAATCTCTGGTTAAAGAAACATTGCAGGATCATCTAGACAAGACTGCAGAAATAGTTAAGACAGCATGGGTTTGTTAAAGGGAGGTCTTCTCTGATCAATTTGATTGGGCACTATGATGTGGTCACAAAGGAACTGAATGCCAAAAATAATTATGATATCATATACTTCGATTTCAGGAAAGTTTTTGATACTGTTGCACAAGAAAAACTGCTGTACAAATTGGAGGTATGGCATTAAGGGTAAGTTGCTACAATGGATAAAGGGATGGTTGAGTGGGAGATGACAGAGAGTGGTAATCAATGGACACTGCTCTTTGTGGACAAATGTTATTAGTGGAGTTCCCCTGGGTTCAGTGTTTGGGGCATTGTTGTTGTTTTGTATATTTATCATTGATATTGATGAAGGTATATCAGGTTTAATGTCAAAGTTTGCAGATGATACAAAAGTTGGCAGGGTTGTAAACGACAGTAAAGACAGTATGCTACTCCAATTGGAACTAGATAAATTGGGTAAATGGGCTGAGAAGTGGCAACTGAAGTTTAAAATTGACAAATGCAAAGTACTGCATATGAGTAGCAATAACCGAAGAGAAACATACCAACTGTGTGGTACTACACTCAGGGAAGTGGAAAGTGACAAAGACCTGGGGGTAATTGTGCAGTCAAATACGAAGTTTGCTGAGCAGTGCAAATGGGCTACCAATGGAGGTCATCAAGTCTTGTCAATGATATATAGGAATTTTGCTAGCAGGGACAGGGAGGTGATTATCCCGTTATACAAGGCAATGGTCAGGCCACACCTAGAGTACTGTGTACAGGTCTGGATGTAGAGTTGCTAGAACAAGCGCCACCTCTGTAGCCAGGTGTAAGGAGCAGCAGTGTGTAGCACACGCTTCTTGATTAGACCCCGGTTTGAGCCCGTCACCACCAAATATGGAGGATGCGGAAAGATCAAAGGAATGACCACCGCATATTCCAGGAGCAATACGGCCTTAGTTGCTAATGCTCCTAAAAACCAAATAACAAACAAACAAAATAAATAACAACTAGAACAAGCACAGAGAATTGCAACAAGATTGATGAGAGCTACAAAGGGGGTGTGCTTATGAAGAAAGGCTTGCGTCTGCAAGTTGCAGGATCTGGAGACTTGGGCACCTGCGAGGTGATCTGATTGAGGTATATAAGGTTGAATGGGTTGAGCAAGCTGAATGCTGATGGGATTCTTCTTCTTGCTGAGATTAAGAACCTGAGGCACAGATTCAAATTGAGTAAAGACAGTTGTAGAGTAGATGGGTGCAAATTTGCCCAGCAGGTAGATTGGTGGAGCAGAATTCCATCTTTTGTTGTGGAAGCTGATAGCCTAAATAAATTTAAGGCTGAGCTTTGAGCTAGTCAGGCATTTTGAACGAATGGAGGGGGTGAAATGGGAGGGTTTTTTTTTTTTTTTTTTTTTGGCTGATGCATAAGCTTGCTTTCTTGCATCATATGCCTCTACTAATGCTGGTTGGTAGCGATCGCAGTGTACTAATGTGGGATTTAATTAAAAAGATAACTACCGTCAAGGGTAATGGGCAAGGCTTTGGCTTTCGTAAGGGTGACTATAGAGGCCACAGACAGTTTTTAAATTGTGTGCAATGAGACCAACTGATCATGTTACCAACACCAAATTTTAAATGTGAAATATTCAAGGAAGTAATCAAAGTAGCTACTAGGCTTTTTGTACCAACAAAGAAATACTCTTCACGGCTTAGACCTAAATGGATATCAAATGAACTACTGAGACATGTGGCAGAGAAGAAAAGTGCATGGGATGCATATAAATTATCAGAAGATAAAGAAGCCTATGGTAGATAAAAATTAGTCTATAACACTGGCCAACACCAAAAATGTTTCTGGCTTGAAAATAGTCAATTCTTCTTAATTTCAGTATGAGAAAAATGGAAATATAATATTTAAAACTCTTAGTTAGCTCTCAGTTTCACGATACAGTCCCTCTTATAATTTAGGGGAATATTGGTGAATACTAGGGAATTTTGGAGTCTAGAAATCAGATAGGTTGTAACACTGAAAGAGGAACCGATAAGCCATGGTTTTTTTTTGTATTTCTCTGTATTTGTATCATTTACCTTGCAACTGATGTTATGAGCAATGTTCACATCTCTTTTTTTTTTTTTCAGGTTTATGGACAAAAATTACGTAAAAAGCCAGGATGCCACGTAAATTTGTTAACAGTGTTGACAATTTTAGTTATGTATGTAAAGATGTGACATTTTCCACTCAGACAGGCTTCTACCAGTATTTTGGCTGTAAGGTAGTCGATGAAGACAAATCCTGGGCATTTCATATTTGCTGCAACACATATGCTGTAAATCTCTTTGGATGGTTGAATAACAAAGGACATTCAATGCCTTTTGCCATCCCAATGATTTGGAGGGAGCCTTCAAATCATGTAAATGACTTATTTCTGCATGGCACCTCTTCTTCAGCATGGCATGTAAAAAAAAAAAGGAAGTCGACTGTGGAATACCCCATCAGCTATCCGACCAGTGCACATGGGGATCGTCTGCCTGTACCTAAACCTCCAGAAGAGTACACTTTGAAGACTGATGAAGATGGGGACAGTGTGAGCAATAATGGTCAACCTAGGCCTTCAACATCACAAAATCCTGATTTTATGCCAGAACCTGAGTCACTGAGTCAGTCACACAGAATCACTCAAGGTGAACAATAGGAGGGAGTATGTGATGAGAGTCTTGTCAATTATGCAACGCTCAAGGGGGTAGAATTTTTTTCAGATTGGTCTGTACTTGTTAACAGGAGAGACTGCTTCACAGGGATGGGATACACTTAAATAGAAAGGGTGCAAAAATATTAGCTGATGCTATCGAGGTAGTGTTAGGTGGGTCGGAACTGCTAGCTTGGGAGGATACAAGGACTAAAAGATTAACAGTAGCCACTGGCACAGGTAAAAGTGATTCTTGCTCTGCTTCTATTGGAATGAGCAGCAGCCTGTAAAACAAGATGCAGGATATTTCAGAGACAGCTGGGCGTCATTACGGTACAAGTAAACATGTAGGTTGTGTTAGGGTAGCTAAGAAAAGAAACAGGTGCATGTATACTTGTGTGTACACCAATGCTAGGAGTTTGGTAAATAAATTTGATGAATTTGAAGTATTGCTCAAAACATCAAAGGCAGATATTGTTGGGATATCAGAGACATGGTGTCACACAGATATAAGGAATGCAGGACTGGAATTTGGGAACACATATGCTGTAAGGAATATTATCCATTCCTATCCATTCCGTACAGTGTGTACGGAATGGATAGGAAGGGAAGAGGGGTTTTGCTACTAGTTAACAAACACATAAAATCCAAGGAAGTGAAGCCAGATGACATCGCTAGACAGTGCAGTGTCGAGTCAGTTTGGTGTGACATAAGCATTGGGAGATCAAAATTGAGAGTAGGAGTGTGCTATAGGCCTAATGACTCTGATGAGTATAATAAGAAACTGTACAGGGAATTAGAGTGGGCCAGTAAATCAGAGAGTCTTATAATGGGGGATTTTAATTTCCCAGATATTGACTGGAATTTGTGGGTTGGTCACTCACACACTAGCAAGGCTTTTGTGGATTTATTGGATGATTGTTTTGTACATCAGCATGTTCGGGAGGCAACTAGAGGGAGTAATACTCTTGATCTGATTATCAGTAGTGATTCTTCATGCATTAAGAATCTGCAGATAAAGGAACCACTAGGTGGCAGTGATCACAGCGTGCTGAAGTGGGATTTACTCAAAGAGATAACTACCATCAGGGGTAAAGGGAAGGGTTTTTGCTTTCGTAAAAGTGACTACGATGGTTTGAGACAGTATTTAAATTCTATACAGTGGGACCAACTGATGATGTTAGCAACAGCAAATTCAAAATGGGAAGCATTCAAAGAACTTATCTTGTAAGCTACTAGGCTTTACATACCAACCAAGAAATATTGTTCAAGGTTTAGGCCTAAATGAATGTCAGATGAACTAATGAGACATTATGATGTGGCAGAGAAGAAAAACGGGACACACATAAATTAATGGGTGACATGGAAGCCTATGATAGATATAAGCTGGTCTCTAACCAAGTCACAAAAGAGATTAGGCAGGCAAAGGCAGATTATGAGAAATCATTGGCAAAGGATGCAAAGAAAAATAGAAAAGAGTTCTTTACCTATGAAAACACTAGAAGGAAAGGGATGAATCAGATTGGTCCACTGGATATTGATGGTTCAACAGTTGAGGATCCTGCTCAGGTGGCCACAAAGTAAATGAGTATTTTGCATCTACATTCACACATTCAGGAAGGGGAATGCCAGAGGTGAAGTAAACTCTGGCAGTGAGCTAGATGATTTCGTAATAACTGAGAGGAAAGTGGAGGAGAAATTGTCGAGGATAAACATAAAAAAGGCACCCGGGTGGATGGGATCTATCCAGTTATATTAAAGGAGGCAGCAAAGGAAGTAAGCAAACCCTTAGCCATAATTATGAGAGTTTCTTTGGACTCGGGGGAGAGACCCATAGACCGGAGATGTGCAAATGTGACCGCAATTCACAAAGGAGGATCAAAGGCTGACAGAAATAAGTATAAACCTGTGAGTTTAACTTCTGTTCCAGGAAAATTAATGGAGGCACTGGTTAAAGAAGCACTGCAAGATCATCTAGACAAGACTTCAGTTATAGGTCAGACACAGCATGGTTTTGTTAAGGGAAAGTCTTGCCTGACCAATTTGATTGGATACTACGATGCAGTCACAAAAGAACTGGATGCAGGGAATAACTTTGATATTATATATTTGGATCTTTGAAAGGCTTTTGATACTGTTGCACATGGACGACTGCTGCACAAATTGGGGCAGTGTGGCTTTGGAGGCAAATCGCTGCTATGGATAAAGGGGATGGTTGAGGGGGAAAAGACAGAGAGTGGTAATCAATGGACACTGCTCATCTTGGACTAATGTTATCAGTGGAGTCCCTCAGGGTTCAGTGTTGGGTCCATTGTTGTTTTCTGTATTTATAAATGATATTGATGATGGTATATCAAGCTTAATGTCCAAGTTTGTAGATGATACAGGATCTGGAAAGGTTGAGCAGATGGGATGAGAGGTGGCAAATGAAGTTTAACATTGACAAATGTAAAGTACTACATATGGGAAACATAACCTCAGAGCAACGTATCAACTCTGTGGTACTACACTGACAATGGTAGTGAGTGAAAAGGACCTGAGGGTAATTGTGCAGCAGATATGAAGTTCTAAGTAGTTCAGATGGGCTACATTCTAAGTAGTTCAGATGGGCTGCAAGAGTAGCTCATGGTGTCTTGTCAATGATATACAGGAATTTTTCTAGCAGGGATAAGGAGGTGATTATTCCCTTGTATAAGGCAGTGGTCAGGCCACACCTTGGGTACTGTATACTGGTCTGGAGGCCTCATTTCAAGAAGGATGTAGAGCTGCTGGAACGAGTACAGAGAAGGGCAACAAGATTAGTGAATGGAACAAAGGGTTGCTCTTACGAAGAAAGGCTTAAGTTTTGCAAATTACTGTGTCTGGAGACTAGGCAGCAGCGAGGTGATCTGATAGAGGTGTATAAAGCCTTGAATGGTTTGGGCATGCTCAATGTTGATAGAATTCCTCCTCTTGCTCAGAATAATCACCTCAGAGTGCATAAATTCAAATGGAGGAAAGACAGATGTAGGATAGAAGTGCGGAAATTTGCCTTTAGCCAGCGGGTAGTTGGTTGGTATAACAGACTTCCATCCCTTGTTGTGGAAGTTGATAACCTAAATAAATTTAAGGCTCAGCTGGACAGGTATTTCGAACGAACGGAAGGGTGAAATGGGAGTTTTTTTTTTTTTTTTGGCTGATGCTGCATTAGCTTGCTTTCTTGCATCATATGCCTCTACTAATGCTAACTAAGTGATCTAATTCAAGACCTAGAGCTACTGAAAGATAAAGCAGAGCTTCTGGGATCAAGGCTCCAACAGTGGAATCTTCTGTAACCAAATGTCAACGGTCCGTGCACAGGAGCAGGCAGAATGCTTTCACTCGATATTTTAAAAGTGAAAACAACCTTGTTTCCTGCTGTGATGACAATGGTTTGATAACAGCTTTGAATGTGGAGCACAACCTACAGGAGTGGGGGCTATTCATAGACTCATCAAAGCTAAGTTTAAAAGCTGTTTTGCTCCACAATAGAAATGCTCTTCCTTCACTTTCTCTAGGCCATGCCTTTTCTGGATAATTAAAGCTGCAAGTATAAAATTTTCTCATCTTCAGACTATCATAAATTGATATTCTACCTGCCTATGCTCGTGACTTTGATGGATTCATCTGCATAGATAAGTATTTTGTATTTTTAATTTTGATATAAACATCATGGTCGACACAAGATTCTTTGTTTGGAGTTAAAGACGTTTGCTGCGATTGGTCGCTAATTGAATAAACCTGTCACCTCCTGGAAGTACTGAACTGAGCGCTGTTTTCTCGAACTCAATGCCCTCAGCCATGGGAGAGCATAGTTCCCCTGATATTTATTTTCCCATGGAACTGTAAATAATTACAGTTTGTGTGTAAACAGTTAAGTCACTACCAGACCTTACATTTAACAGTTTTTTTGTTTGTTTGTTTGTTTTGTTTTTTATTTTTTTTAACTGTTGTTTTTAAAGAATAACATTATTAGTAATATATGTATTTCTAATTGAAAATTATGAGATCTAACATGGAAAGGAAGACTAATTCATTAAGAAAACCTGTAACTAGCTCAAAGGGTTAGAATTAGCAGTTCTCTAAAGCCGAATCAGGAAACATTATCACAGTCAACTCAAGAAAACTCTAATAGTGAAAGTTCCATTTCAACCCAAGAAGTTGGAACTTCTGTAAGCTCTATAGAAAATGACAAGACAGAAAATCTGGATAAATCACAGGATCCTTCTTTCATGCATGACAAGATGTAATGAGTTTCCTCATGGGGGAGACCAACAAAGTTCCTGAAAAGGCTAAAAATTCAATTATGGAAAAATGGTCAAATCTTGAGACTGTCATTACAGCTCTCTTAATTGATGAGAGATTAAGATCTATTAATAAAGAAATCAAAATCCGGGCCAATTTACTAGATAAAATTGTACAAACTTTTTCAAACTTTTTTTGTTTCAATGTTAACAAAATGGATCATAGCCAGGAATCAATTAATCAAACTTCTAAAACAAATACAGCATTGTATGAGGGAACACAGTTTCAGGCTGCCTCCTCTGTGAGATCATATGCTGACGCTGCCCATGGAGCACCTTCAGTGAAGGAAAAGTTAGTAAGATAAAGTGAAAATGTCATAATATTACGAGCTTCTAAAAATAGTAATCTGAAAACTAATGTCAACGTAAAAAATTTAGTATCTAACACTTTAAAGTCAGAGTTCATGTAAAAATAAAATCCTTGAGATTAGTGCTAGAAACTGCTTCCAAGTTTGACCTAGTTAGCATGTCTACTTCAGATTCCTTGTCCTCTGCTGTCTGAAGTAGACAGGGAATCTACTTCAGATTCCCTGTCCTCTACAGGGGTTCTCAAGAAAGACAATCCAGCAGTCTTGATATACGACATACCTAAGGATTTAAGTAAAGAAGACATCATTGAGGATTTATACAATAAAAATCTTAGTGACAACGGATTCTCATTAGAGGAAGCCAGAAAGGAAACTACTTTCAGATTTACAATAAGATCGAGATCATCGAATGTTCACTGGGTAATCAGTTTTACCCTCGACTTTATAAATGTATCTCAACTATGGACAGGATTTTCTTGGCGTGTGGCTTGCATAGACATCAGCCATTTACAATTGTTACCAAGTGTTTTTTATGCTTGGGATATGGACATATGGCTCAGTACTGTACCTACACATCTCCATCTTGTGGGCATTGTGCTTGGAGTGGCCATGTCTACGCAGAATGCCCGAATAAAGAGGAATCCCCTTGTTGAATAAATTGTAAAAGGCGCAAAAGAAACTTCCAGCATTCTATTAAAGATCCCAACTACTGTGAATATAAAGAGCTTTAGAACTGACACGACAAAGGATTTCTGATGATTGAGTCGGAGGCTGCAAATACAGTGAAAACTGAATTTAAGCCGATTAAAGTTAAGTCATTAAAATTAGTTCGTAACAAGGAAATTTTACTAGAAACAGCATCAAAAGCTGATTTAATGAATAATTCAATGTCAGATTCTTTAGCTATAGCAGGAATTGCCACGGTGGTTTCTAGAAAAGATAATCCACCCATAATCATTTACGATGTTCCCAAAGACTTGAGCCAGGATGAGATACTAGAAGAATTATATTGTAAAAATTTAGAAGAGTTTGGTATTACATGGGATGAAGTCAAGAGGGATATAACCTTCAGCTCTACAACTAAGTACAAAAGCACTATAACAGGGCGTTGGGTAGTTAGTATCTCTCCACAATCGTATAAACTGATCTCTACATTGGATAAAATTTACTTGACTGTTACTTCCAGCAGGTACAGGTCGTTTACGATAGTCTCTAGGTGCGTCCTATACATTTGGTATGGACATATGAAAAAATATTGCTCTCAAACCTCCCCATCTTGTGGCCATTTTGCAAGAGACGGGCATGTACTGGCAGTGTCCCAATAAGGACGACGTATTTTGTGAACTTCAAGTGTAGGAAACGTGAACTTCACCACTCAGTCAGGGAGTCTCGTATCCGGAATATTTAGGAGCTATGGAACTGGTATGAATAAGGACGGCCAATGAATAATCGAAATAATCAACAATCGAATGGAGTTAAACTCACAAGAGGATCTGCACGTGATTCTGTGATGGATAGAGTTCTTGGTTCTTCAGGAATTAAAATCATGCAGATAAATAGTCAATGTTTTAGGCTGGTGGCTGATGAAATTAGGAAGTCAATAGAGGAGAACTTGATTGATATAGTATCTGTACAAGAACCGTATTGGGCCAGGATTCAATCAGAGCAAAGCTTTAAGATACTGGGATATCCTCTGAGTACACGAGTTGTGCAGCCTGTACAAGAAGAGCCCAAATCAGGAATCATGGCAACCAATAACGATTTAGATGTTGTGGTGATACACGGGTTGTGTAATCAATGTGCCACGTGCATGATGATTGCAACAACAACATTGAAATTTTATCTTATTTCATTATATTATCCTCCATCAATGGATTTTAATAGCTCTTTGGATTACATGGAACATGCACTATTTATGTTGAAGCCTAATCACGTAATAATCACTACTGATGCAAATGCTAAATCAAGTCTATGGCATAGTTCTACAACAGATGTGATAGGTCATCTGCTTGAAGAATTTATATTTAATCACAACTTATATCTGATGAATATATCCAATCAGCCGGCCACATTTTCTGGACCTATGGGGCAGTCCAACATTGATATAGCTATAGTTGTTATTTGGTTTTTAGGAGCATTAGCAACTAAGGCCATATTGCTCCGGGAATATGTGGTGGTCATTCCCTGACCTTTCCGCATCCTCCATATTTGATGGTGACGGGCTCGAACCCCGGTCTAATCAAGAAGCGTGTGCTACGCACTGCTGCTCCTTCCCACCTGGCTACGGAGGAGGCGCCCTATAGCTATAGTAACTTCTGGCCTACAACACTATATCTATGATTGGCGGGCCATTACTGACTAGACATCTAGTGACCATAGAGATATCTCCTTTTATGTAAAAAATGTTACAACTTCAGTTAGTCAATATTGAGTGCCCAGGTTAGTTTGGTTCTCACTGAAAACAATTGATTGGTCTGCGTTCGAAGCATCAATTCTTATGGACTTCTCTGTGATAAGGTAACGTCAGCTAATGAGTATTCAGCAGACTCTCTTGCTGTATTTATACAGGATTCGATTATAAGAGCAGCATACATGGCTGGTAAGAAGAAAGTTGCTAGATCAAAATCCTATCCTTGGTGGACTTCAGAGTTAACAGTATTAAGGCGAGCAGTAAACAGGGCTAGAAGACAGTATCAACACCACAGACATTGGTCCCCCTCTGAGGTTGCAAGGCTGCACGAAGAGTATTTGTCCTTAAAAAACAATTATAGTAGGAAAATAGCTGAACAAAAACGGGCGACATGGACACTTTTTGTGAAAGAATCGGGAAATTCTAACCCATGGGGTTTACTATATAAACTGTCACGTGACAAATCCAGGTATGGGGAAGTGTTTAATACTGTAAACATGGTTGGAAGGACTCTGTTGAGATAATTTTAAGTAAGCTATTTCCAACTGACAATCCTCAAGAAGATACTGAATATCAAGCTGGTATATGTAGAGATAATCGGCTCTATGTAGCTAGAGAACATACTGCAGAGTTTACAATGGAAGAACTTACAGGAGTTTTGAAGAAGCTTAATCTCACAAAATGTCCTGGAATTGATTTAGCCAAGAATATATTTATAACGAGGTTCTATAAATCATTACCTAATATAATTTTATTAATGTATAACAAATGTCTAACAGAAGGGCTGTTTCCAATGCAGTGGAAGATTGCATTATTTAAGTTAGTTAGAAAACCTGGGAAGCCGCTATCTGAACCTTATTATTAGTCCTTACAAAACTAAAATTATGTTATTTAAAACAGCTCTGGATATAAATCGACCTCCTCAGATCAAGTTGAATGGTGTACAGTTACCTATGGTCCTTGATACCAAATACCTGGGAATTATTGTGGACAGTAAGTTATCATTTCACCAGCACTTATTATATTTAAGCAATAAAATCAGGAAATTTTCTGGTGTTATCATTAGAATTTCAAAGTCTGAGTGGGGCCTATCACATAAAACACTGTTTCTGTATTACAAGGCAGTATTCCTTCCTATAACTACGTATGCTGCAGAAGCCTGGTTACATAGAGTTAAAATAGCTGTGTTTCAGGCTAAACTAAATTCCATACACCACATAATGCTTCTTGGTATTCTAAGAGTGTGCAGAATGGTGTCCACTGCCGCGCTGCAGGTGTTGGCTGGAGTGCTACCCTTGGATCTACATTTGTCGTATCGGTTTTTGCTACCATATTAAAAGGGAAATTCCTACAGAATTTTTTGGTATAGAGATCAATATTCGCTCTGACTGTAGAGGCGAAAAGAAAAGATGTATGAACGAAGTAATCAATTTATGGCAGACAAGATGGGAGGCGCCTCTGTAGCCAGGTGGGCAGGAGCAGTAGTGCACAGCACACACACACTTCTTGATTAGACTGGGGTTCGAGCCCGTGACCACCAAATACAGAGGATATGAAAGGTCAGAGAATGACCACTGCATATCCCCGGAGCAATATGACCTTAGTTGCTAATGCTCCTAAAAACCAAATAACAAACAAACAACAAACAAGATGCGATACCATACCTACTGGAAGAGTAACCAACTTGTTTATCCTGAACATGACTTTTCTCAATGATAAAAAAGTTCGCAATTGGTTTACACCTAGTTTACAGTCGTCATTTTTGTTAACAGGACATGCGTCAATGAATGAGAAATTATATGCATTAGGACTAAGTAACACGGACCTTTGTTTTTGTGGGGCCAGGGAAGGCTGACAGCACATACTATATGATTGTCGAATATATGACAATGCCAGGACAGCAATACATGAAATTCTTGAGAGTATAGCTCCAGGAGAAGAAGCTATATTTTTAAGAGACCGTAGTAAGTTTGAGATGCTCCAGGTATTTGCTAAAGAAGTGTTTGAACTAAGGAAAAGTATGATTGCAGTGATACGAGGTTGATCAAATCCATCTGGCTGGAGGCATTGAAGTTTTTAGATGCTGCCGTTCTTAATAGTTGTACAACTGGAAGATCTACTCTTCTTTTCTTTATCTCTCTTTCTCCCCCCTTCGGTTCCTTTCAGGTTTTTCCCCCCCTTTCGGGTTTTTTTTTTTTTTTCCCTTTCAGTTTTTATTATACAGCAAGGCCTCGCATAACGCGAGTTTCGATTAATGCGTTTTTCAGTTACCGCTATTTGAAAAAATTATACCACTTTTCGCTTTACACGATGCAAATTTCTAGTTAACGTGAACTTTTTTTTAATGCGATAGTTGAAAAAGATTTGAAGTTGAAAGATTCATGTGTTAAGCTTACCGCGAGTCGGACGGGCAATTAACAAACGTTTGCCTGTTGCCCGCCTCAGTGTGCTCCATCAACCATCGGAAGAAGACGTGTTACGTGTTTATCTCCCCCTAAAAAGTCAATGCAGATTTGCATTTAAAAATTCAAAATTTTAAATGAGACAGATGAAAATGTTACCGCGAAGGAGATAACGGTAAAAGAACTAGATGAAATCTTTTGTATCACAGAGAACCTCAAACAAAAGATTTGAGGTTCTCTGTGATATTTATTTCACCAGGGCCGGAGAAGATTGTTGTCGGCCATCGGAAATTGATTGATGAAAAGAGAAAGTCAACACTGTTCAAATATTTCCGCAACAGTCATTTCTTCATTGTGTATTTTATGTCAGAGGTTCCCAAACTTTCTCGGTTCACGGCGCACCTAGACCAAAAGAAATACCTAACAGTTCAGTTCCGTTTATTAAGTAGTTAGGTCCAAACAACTTAATAAGAAATGTTGAAACTGTGAACTACCTCGAGCTAATAGTTCGCGCGGTGTCTGACAGATGTTGAGTATCGCTGTTTCCCTCGAAATTTTAAAATATTCCGCGGTGCACAGTTTGGGAACCAGTTTTATGCAATAAACATTTAATTTCATAATTATTTTCATTATCTTTAACATGGTATACAGTTAAAAAGTTATTTAAAAAGTATTTTTAAAATTCTTTATGGACATTCCAGAAGGTCAAGGACTAATTATAATTTTTCCTATTGATTATTATATTTGATTAAAGCGTTTCCATTTTGCGCGATGCGCTCGTGGGACGAATTAATTGCATTAATCGAGGCCAGCCTGTATATATATATATATATAAACACATGTCCACATGAAAATTTAATTTATTAGATTTAGCTAATAAGCCTTTTACATTCGATAACTTTAATTTTTTTTTTTTTTTTTTTTTGGTAGTTGTTGGCACATAGGCTTCTGTGGCCATAATGCACCTCCCAAGGTTTTTGCAGTACTTTTATCCAAGCCCGAGGCAGGAATCGAACCCGCAACCTTTGGGTTGCCAGGCAGGCACTTTACCCACCCGGCTAGCTGGTCGGCGATAACATTCATGGCAGCTCAAACATAGACTTAACCTCAATTACTCAACAATTGCATTGGAGGATTTTCTATTGGGATGTTTAGACAAATTATACTAATAGTGATCATAGGTCTATAGTATTTAACTTAAATATTTCCTCTGGTCAATTAATAGAACCTGAAGTGGAAAATTATATAAGATTTAAATATAAACAAATAAATTGGAGAAAATTTTTGTCAATATTGACTTTGTAATTTTGGATCTGAATCTGTACAGAGTTTAAATGGAATCAATGAATGTGTTTTTTGCATAAATGCCCTAACGTTATGCTGCCAAGTTTAAATTGGAAACACCATATAAGGTACCTTGGTGGTCTGCTGATTTGACTGTCTTAAGATGTGAGGTGTTTGACTTGAGGAGGAGGTTTCAGAGATTTAGAAACTGGAGTGATTCTGAGGCTGTTCTGTATAAAGAACTATATAAAATTAAGAGGAAAGCAGTATCACAAGGCAATATATAACCATAAGATTAAGGCATGCCATGAACTGGTTCATACTGTTAGGAATAGTGATCCTTGGGATATCCTATTTAAATTAACTAGATATAAAATGAATATAAACAATTTAATAAATACTGTTATCTCTGATAGTGGGGAATCAAGAGACTGGCTTTCTACAATTATAACAATAACTGATAGGCTATTTTTGACTGATAGAAGTTCAGAAGATTTGGAATATCAGAGAACTGTAAGAGAGAGAGAAGAACCGTAGGTATATTGGAAGTAATGAGATTGATCACTTTAATATCAAAGAGCTACAGACTGTGTGTTCTAAACTAAATATCAATAAAACACCTGGTATTGGTCAAATAGAAAATAATTGTATCATGAAAACTGGATTATTTCCCAACATTATACTTAATATGTATAATAAATGTTTTATTGAGGGGGGGGGGTCTTTCTAGGTATTTCGAAATTGGCTCTCTTGAAGTTAATCCAAAAGCCGGGTAAACCAATAACAGATCCCAGAGGCTACAGGCCTATTTCTTTGTTGGGTAGTTTATGCTGCCAAGATCCTGGTGGCTGTTGACAGTTTGGTAAAATGGACTTCTAATAATAAACTTAGGATTTCTTTAAGTAAAACTGTGATTATGCTGATTAAGGGAAAGTTCAACAGGCCTCCCAGACTGGTTGTTAATGGAAAACAAATACCTCTGGTTCCTCAAGTCAAATACTTAGGGATCATTTTAAATGATAAATTGTCTTTTACTGCACGTTTGGATCACTTATGTGTTAAAATTAGGAAATTTATGGTCTCAATTGTTAGGATTACAAGGAAAGACTGGGGGGCTTGGTAAACGGGTCCTCGGTCTTTACTGTAAAGCCATTTTTTTACTGATAGTGGCCTATGCAGCATCCATTTGGTTTAGGCGGGTAAGTGTGATTACAATTAGGAATAAAGTTAATTCAGTACAAAGATCCATGCAGAGTATGCAAAACAGTATCCACAAATGCATTGCAAGTCATTGCTGGTGCCTTACTTTTAGATGCCCCCTACGGAGGCCCGTAGCCGAGTGGGCAGGAGCGGGAGTGTAGTAGCACATGCTCTTTGAGTAGACCGGGGTTTAAGCCCCTGACTGCTGAATACGGTCGATCTGCCAACCCGCACTGGACCAGCGTGGCAGATTATGGTCCATTTCCCTCAGCATGAATTGTTGAGGAGGCTTCCATCCTGCAGTGGGTTGATAATGGCTGCACTTTACTTTTTTTTTTTACTTTTTTTACCTTTAGATTTGTTCAGCGTATATAGGGCATTTAGTTATTTTTTAAGAAGATGTAAACAGATCACATTTATGGGTATAACAAATAATATTTTGGTTGGTAGAAAAACTGAGGAAAAAAATATATTGTTAAAATTACAAGAAATGTGGCAAGACCGATGGAATACAAGTGATACTGGAGCAGTCACCAGGTTGTTCATTCCAGATGTAGGTTTTAATGTGGGGAAAAGTAATAAATGGTTTTATACAATGATGGAAACCTCATACTTGCTTATGGGGCATTGTTCATTAAAATTCAAATTGCGTGACTTAGGTTTGGAAACAGATCCCCTGTGTTCTTGTCGGTCTCCAGAAACGTGGAACATGTCTTGTATGACTGCCCGATTTATGAGGAATGCAGATGTATTTTGAGATCTAATTTGTTTGAATTAAGCAGGGGTACTGAAATGCAATGGCTGTCTAGTTTTGACAATTTTGCTGTTTCAGGATTATTGTAGGAGAGTATTCCATAAACGGAAACGACTATCTGTATTAACTGTATTAATTCAGATTGTTTAAAATTAGAGTTTCATGGTACTGTGTGTATATATATATATATATATATATTTTTTTTTTTTTCATTTATTTTATTTATTTATTTATTCATTCATTTTTTTTCCCTTCCCTCAGGCTGATTGGGTGTCTGTCTGGGGGGATGGGTTTTTGTCCCCCCCCCAGATTGATGACTGATTCTCTGGGGGTAGGACAATTTTTGTTGTTGTTTGGATTTGCAAGAGTCTTTATATTTTTAAATATCAGAAAGATAATACTGATATGATTGCACTATTGCGGGTATGTATGGTGCTTTTTTTTTTTCTCTCGGGTGTCAGGCAGATCTTGCTGATGCAGGATATCGATCTTGCAGGTTTGCCACACACTTTTTTTCTTTTTTTTTTTTGTGGCTCCTTGGGTGTGGGCGGCCTGGGAGTGAGATTGCGGGCACCCATCAGTCTTGCACTACTACTGATGGGTGTAGGATTGTGTGCTTACAGCATAGAAGGTTTAGTGGACCCAGTTTCGGCTTCGCATTCCAGGAAGTGGTGCGAGATAGCAGATGCCCTGGTGGCTAAGTGGCCTGCCAAAAACATGAACATTATACTACACTACACTTACACATTTACACTGCAGGCCTATATGTGGAAGATCCACTCGAATAAACAAGATACAAGGTGGAGATGGGTTCACGCCGAAGAAAAGTTCACATACGATATGATATCCACATGAAAACGCATCCTACAGCAGCACTTCTATAGAACAGCCTTTCAACTTAGATGAATTAAAACTTGCCATTGGTAAAACAGCCGACCGGGCTAGCCGAGTGGGTCAAGTACCTGCCCGGCAACCCAAAGGTCGCGGGTTCGATTCCGGCCTCGGGCTTGGATCAAAGTACTGCAAAAACCTTGGGAGGTGCAATATGGCCACAGAAGCCGATGCGCCAACAACTACCAAATCAAAAAAAAAAAAAAAAAAAAAATTGGTAAAACAAAAAACAAAAAAAGCCCAGGGTTAGACTTCATTGAAGCAGAAGTAATTAAGAAGCTTGCAGAGATGCAATCAAATCTCCTTCTCAGCCTGTAAAACCATTGTCTGGAAGTTGGACTCTTCCCGGATGACTGGAAAGAGGCCAATATACACCTCATTTTGAAGAACCCAAGATAAGAGAAAACATTCAAAATATTTGAGCATCTTCTCTTATCCAGATTGGAAAAACACTATAAAAATGCAAATCTCCAGTCCCAAAACCAGTTCGGCTTTTGGGCAGGCCGTTCAGCAGAAGATTAGCATTAGTAGAGGCATTTGATGCAAGAAAGAAAGCTTATGCAGCATCAGCCAAAAAAAATAAATAAATAAAAATAAATAAAAAATAACCACTTCCACTTCACCCCTCTGTTCGTTCGAAATACCTGTCCAGCCGAGCCTTAACTTATTTAGGTTATCAGCTTCCACCAATCAACGACCTGCTGGCTAAAGGCAAATTTCCGCCCGTCTATCCTACATCTAGTCTCCAAACACTGTAATTTGCAAAACTTAAGCCTTTCTTTGTAAGAGCACCCCTTTGTTCCATTCACTAATCTTTTTGCCCTTTCAGCAGCTCTACTTGAAAGTCAGCAGCTCTACAGTCCTTCTTGAAATGAGACCTCCAGGCCTGTATACAGTACTCTAGGTGTGGCCTCACCATTGCTTTATTAGGAACATGACCGAGATTAGTATTAGGAATGGCCAAATGGTGCAAGGAAGCCTATGGCTTATGCTGCACCAGTCAAAAACAAAAAAAAAAAAAAAAAAGGTAATAATAAGAAGAAAATTTTAAAAAAAATAATAAAAATAATAATTAATAAAAGAATAACCTTTTGACAATACACAATATACTTTGGAAATAGACAACCTATGCGTTTCACTTCTGCCGTAGGTAACTATCCAGCTAACATTTGAATTTCCCCAAACTGTCAGTCTCTACCATCCATGTAGGTAACTTATTCCAGTAATTTAGAACTCGCTAGCTAAAATAAAACTTGCTGCAATACAGTCTAAACATTTCCTCCTTATACAAGGGAATAATCACGTCCTTATTCCTGCTAGAAAAATTCCTATATATCATTGACATACACCATGAGCTACTCTTGCAGCCCATCTGCACTGCTCAGAGAACTTCATATCTGCCTGCACAACAACCCCCAGGTCCCTTTCATTCTCTACCACTGTCAGTGTAGTACCACAGAGTTGACATGTTGCTCTGGGGTTGCTGTTTCCCATATGTAGTACTTTACATTTGTCAATGTTAAACTTCATTTGCCACCTCTCAGCCCATCTGCTCAACCTTTCCAGATCCTGTTGCAGCAGCATAGTGTCAGCAGTGTCCTTGACAACCTTGCCAACCTTCGTATCGTCTGCAAACTTGGACATTAACCTTGATATACCATCATCAATATCATTTATAAATACAGAAAACAATAATGGACCCAATACTGAACCCTGATGGGATCCACTAATAACATTAGTCCACGATGAGCAGTGTCCATTGATTACCACTCTGTCTTCTCCACCTCAACCACCCCTTTATCCATAGCAGCAATTTGCCTCCAATGCCACACTGCTCCAATTTGTGCAGCAGTCTTCCATGTGCAACAGTATCAAAAGCCTTTCTAAGATCCAAGTATATAATATCAAAGTTATTCCCTGCATCCAGTTCTTTTGCGACTGCATCATAGTATCCAATCAAATTGGCCAGGCAAGGCTTCCCCTTAACAAAACCATGCTGTGTCCGAGCTATAACTGAAGTCTTGTCTAGATGATCCTGCAGTGCGTCTTTAACCAGTGCCTCCATTAATTTTCCGGGAACAGAAGTTAAACTCACAGGTCTATAATTACTTGTGTCAGCCTTTGATCCTCCTTTGTGAATTTGGGGTCACATTTGCACATCTCCAGTCCACGGGTACCTCCCCTGAGGCCAAGGAAGCTCTCAATAATTATGGCTAAGGGTTTGCTTACTTCCTTTGGTGCCTCTTTTAATATAACTGGATAGATCCCATTCACCCCAGGTGCCTTTCTTGTGTTTATCTTCAACAATTTCTCCTCCACTTTACTCTCAGTTATTACAAGATTCTCTAGCTTACTGCCAGAGTTGAATACACCTCTGGCATTCCCCTCGCTGAATAACTCCACGTGTGTGAATGTCGATGCAAAATATTCATTTAGTTTGTTAGCTACCCGAGCAGGATCATCAACAGCTGACCCATCGATATCAAGTGGACCAATCTGATTCATCCCCTTCCTTCTAGAGTTTACATAAGTAAAGAACTCTTTGCTGTTTTTCTTTGCATCCCTTGCCAAAGATTTCTCGTAATCTGCCTTCGCCTGCCTAACCTCCTTTGTAACTTGGTTTCAGATCAACTTGTATCTATCATAAGCAGCTTCTGTGTCACGTGTTAATTTGTATGTATCCCAGCATTTTTCTTCTCTGCCATATGTCTCATTAGTTCATCTGACATCCATTTAGGCCTAAACCTTGAACAATATTTCTTGGTTGGTTTGTAAAGCCTAGTAGCTTCCAAGATAAGTTCTTTGAATGCTTCCCATTTTGAATTTGCTGTTGGTAACATCATCTGTTGGTCCCACTGTATAGAATTTAAATACTGTCTCAGTCCATCGTTGTCGCCTCTACGAAAGCAATAACCCTTCCCTTTACCCCTAATGGTAGTTACCTCTTTGAGTAAATCCCACTTCAGCACACTGTGATCACTCCCACCTAGTGGTTCATTTATCTGCAGATTCTTAATGCATGAAGAATCACTACTGACAATCAAATCAAGAGTATTACTCCCTCTAGTTGCCTCCTGAACATGATGATGTACAAAACAATCATCTAATAAATTCACAAAAGCCTTGCTAGTGTGTGAGTGACCAGCCCCCAAATTCCAGTCAATATCTGGGAAATTAAAATCCCCCATTATAAGACTCTCTGATTGACTGGCCCACTCTATTTCCCTGTACAGTTTCTTATTATACTCATCAGAGTCATTAGGCCTATAGCACACTCCTACTCTCAATTTTGATCTCCCAATGCTTATGTCACACCAAACTGACTCGACACTGCACTGTTCAGAGATGTCGACTGGCTTCACTTCCTTGGATTTTATGTATTTCTTAACTAATAGCATAACCCCTCCTCCCTTCCTATCCTGTCTATCCTTTCTGTAGATGTTGTACTCCCCAAATTCCAGTTCTGCATTTCTTATATCTGGTTGACACCACATCTCTGAAATCCCAACAATATCTGCCTTTGATGTTTTGAGCAATACTTCAAATTCATCAAATTTATTTACCAAACTCCTAGCATTGGTGTATGTGCAAGTATACATGCACCTGTTCTTTTTCTTAGCTACCCTAACACAACCCATGTGTTTTCTTGTACCCCAATGATTCCCAGCAGTCTCTGAAATATCCTGCATCTTATTTTCCAGGCTGCTGCTCATTCCAATAGAAGCAGTGCAAGAATCTCTTTCACCTCTGCCAGTAGCTACTGTCAATCTATTGGTCATTGTCTCCCTCGAAGCTAGCAGTTTTCCGACCCACCTAACACTGCCTCGATAGCATCAGCAAACATTCTTGCACCCTTTCTATTTAAGTGTATCCCATCCCTGTAGAAGCACTCTCTCCTGTTAACAAGTACAGACCAGGCTGAAAAAAATTCTACCCCTTGAGCCTTGCACAATCTTTCCAGGGCCGAATTGATCGACAGGGCTCTCATCATATACTCCCTCCTATAGTGTCTGTGCAGAATTGCAGACACTTTCAAATTCAACCCTAATTCACGGCTTTTTTTTTCAACAGTGACCTGTACTTGTTAAGTAATTCTGCAGAATCCAGTGCTCTCAAAGATGCTCTTTGACAGCTCATGGATTCTGCCAAAAATTCAGCCACCAAATACTTCTTAGTAATACTAGTGGATTTAGCCAGGGTCTTTCACTTGCTCTGGTGGCCAAGTATACTACAAAGACTCAGAGAAACTAGCGTTCCAGCAAATCTTGACAGCTGCTTACAGGACTATCTGCACAAAAGAAGTGTTACAATCATAAATGCCTATCAACAAGTCTCCAGAAATATCTACAGAGGCTACCAAGGGCAGCCTCTGTAGATAGTTCATTCTACATTCCATAGGAAAGGGCCAAGGACAAATATCTGTCCTTGGCCCTTTCCTATGGAATGTAGTCATGGATGAGTTCCTGAACGTAGACCTGGGGGATGTTTTCACCCAAGCTTTCGCAGATGACTTGATACTGACAGTCACTGGAAACTCCAGAGCTTCCCTGGAAACAACAGCCAATGGAGCCCTTACAAAGCTACAAGAATGGGCCAGCCTCCATAAACTCCATATATCCCCTGAGAAAACTACTTCAATTCTACTCAGAGGAACTCTTCAAAAAGCAGCCTGCCACAAATTAAAATTGCCGGTAAAACCATCAAACTGGCAACTGAGATGATGTACTGTGGGCTAATTCTCGACCCCAAGCCTACGTTTTACTCGCATCTAGACTACCTTCATCGCAAAGTCAGGAACTACACCGCAATGGTAGTGAGGATCAGCAGGTCTGACTAGGGCCTAAATCGCCACTCACTGCAAATGCTATAGAAAGCTGTATTTATTCCTACTATAACCTACTGTGCAATTGTCTGGTATCATCATGCACTCATTGTTCATAACCAAAGGAAGCTCACCTCCATTCAGCATAATATCCTTCTAATTATCACCGTGCCTGCTGCACAGTAAGTAACCCAGCACTCCAAGTCTTGGCAGGACTTCTCCCTCTCGACCTGCAGATAATTCGTAAAGGGACTCCCTACTACTATCCTGGATTTCACTACAAACCCATCAAAGAAGAAGAAAAGTGCCTTGCAGTCTACCTGGCAAAACAGATGGAATACCACTAAAAAATTCTAACTTCAAATAGCCTAGATTTACCCTAAAGCTCCAGCCCAGGTTTGTATACCACTTTCCTGATTACAGGCCATAAATCACAAACTTGCCTCTATGAACATCATGGATGACCCTCGCTGTCTTTGTGGTGAAAACAAAGACTGGGATCACCTATTCTATGTTCGCCCGCTCTACGAGGACCTGCAAACGTTGCTCATATCAAAAATACATGCCTTGCCTCGAGGAAATGAACATTTTCTGATCAATGAGGAAGACTAGTACCACGCTTTCTCTGCCTTCGCCCATGATCTCTTCACCAGAAGATCACTGGTGCAACATCTTGGAACTAATGCACATTGATCAACACCCTTTTCTCATATACTGAACAGCTCCACCTCAGATTCGTCCAGATTTGACTTCGAACATCTTCACCTAGATTGTGACCACTTCTAATTACTGAATTTGACACTCAGGTCGCTTGAATTGCTTCATCCGTGTCTCTCTTGATACGTGACTGTCTTCCCACCCTCTCGAGGGCCGTTTTCTTCCACATTCCGCTTAGGTGGAAGAATTCCCACCCAACCTGCAGAGGATGCCTTCCCTTACATCCTCCATCGCTCTGGCTATACCTCCTTTCCTTTACCCTCTCCAGTACATCCTGTACGCCCTGTACCTATATCTTTTTTTTTATTTTTACTTGGTCTCGTTCTAGGAAGCTCAGGCAACCTGGAGGAGACTAGTCAGAGAATTATGGGCATCCGGTCCTTGTGGTTGTCACAGACATTCTCTCAGATATGCCAGACAAGCTGTACTTGCTACCTGGGAGTCTAAAACGCTGATGGAACTGATATTCGGGTGACACTCAAGTCAAGTGGACCCAATTTCGGTGAAGTTCGGACGGTCTGTGACAGCCAAATCCTCTGCTTGCACCTTCACGATGGTGGGACTGTTAGTAATAGTGGGTATAACCTCCATGCACAAGTACATGGTGGGTGACCCCCCAGGTGTGAAACAACGTAAGCAGGGGTCGAGGTGTGGTGCCCACACCACATGGAGGAACGCCGCCCCTCTATGTTACCAGGCAGTACTAGGTGGTAGATGACTCTCATCAACCGGTGAAATACCACCACTTTGCTTATTGGAGGCTTGAAGTGGTGGAACCCATGTTTAGTCTCTAGAGCTAAGTTCCGGTCAACCCTTCCCTATCTCTTCCTTCATGCAGTATGATTGATGACTTTTGAGGTTATGATGAACGTCGTGGTGAGATCCAATATTCCTTACATTTTGAGGGTGCAGCTCTAAAACGGTGTTCGCAGGCCGGCCGCTAGTTATTACACCGGACTGAACCTATTGGTAACTCTCTAGGAAGCTTCCGGATCAGCTAGTGTATAATCTTGTATCCTCTACACTGCCAGATAGTGAGTCCGAGTAGTGTGTATGCGGGGAGCATTGTCGAGGCCACGTTATGTCAAGGTTCTGGGTATATTCTTACCACATGTACGCCATATCCAAAAATTTCATTACTTCGTACAGCATGTCCCACCTACTTTTTCTTACTATTGAATACACCATGAATTGTCAAACTAATAGAACAAGCTTATCTGTGAAAAGATCTAAACCTCCCAAGGACTTCCTAATTCATTTCACAAATATACGTGATCTCAATTCTAATCTCAACGATGTCCATTTCCACTTGCAGTCTGCCAAACCCCATGTACTTTTTCTGACAGAATCTCAGTTATCGGTTGATTGAACTACTGCTCATCTCAGATGCCCAAATTATTCGCTGTATGATTCTTTTCGCCTCAAAGGTGGTACTTGTGCATATGTCCATTCTGATATTCCCTGTCAGAGACTTGGCAATTTGGAATCTCCTCTCTTTGATCTTCTCTGGCTTAAAATCTCTTTACCTCATTATGTCAAATTCATCTGTTGTCTCTACCATTCTCCCAACTCCACTAATCACTTGGAGCTCTTTGACTTCCTCTCTTTGCAACTTGACTTTCTCCAGTCCAACTTTCCTAACAGTGAAGTAATTTTCCTTGGTGATTTTAATGTTCACTCCAGCTGGCTTCCGTTTTCTAGTCACACCGACCCAGCAGTTCAAGATGCTGAGGCTTTTGCAATTACTAATGACCTAGCACAGATTGTTCATTTACCTACAAGAATACCGGACAATCCTAATCATACAGCCAATACGCTTGATCTTTTTCTCACAAACACCCCTTCTAAGTACACGGTCGAAGTGAGAGGTCCTTTAGGCACTTCAAATCACAACTTGGTGATTGCCTCTTCTCCAATGGAACCTTTATCTCATGGCTATTCCCAACCATGTGTTGTTTGGCATTACAAGAATGCAAAATGGGATGACCTGCGAGACTTCTTTTCTTCATTTCCTTGGTCGGATTACTGTTTCAAAACTTCTGATGTCAACGTTTGCTCAGATCGTGTCAGTGAAATTATTCTTGCAGGAATGGAATCCCTTATCCCACACTCCACTTTAAAATCTCGTCCTTTATCTAAACCTTGGTTTTCCAATAAATGTGCTAAGGCTGTCCAAGAGAAGAATGTTGCATATCGTAATTGGCTTGTTTCTAATTCTTCAGTTTCATTTTCTGCCTACACCAAAGCTTGCAACAGTTGTAAAGCAGTTATTAATCAGTCCAAACTAGGGTTCGAACAGGCTAAGAGTAGAAAACTTGCTTCTTGCCCTAATGGTAGTCGAGCATTCTGGTCTCTTGCCAAAGCTATTGGCCGCAACTTTTGCCCATCTTTGCTCCCACCTCTGTCCAAACCAGATGGTTCTGTTGCCACTTCAGCCAAGGATAAAGCTGACCTGCTAGCATCCCATTTTTCTTCCAGCTCATGTATTAATGATCTTGGTAAAACACCTCCCACCATTCCCAACACGCTCCATTCAATGCCTCCTGTGGTCTTCCGTCAAAAGGATATCAGAAGGATTTTGATGAATCTTGATGCTAAGAAAGCTTCAGGTCCAGATGGTATTTCTCCACTTGTTCTCAAAACCTGTGCTCCTGAACTTGCTCCTATTCTTTGCCGCCTTTTTTCACTTTCTTATTCCAAAGGTGTTTTTCCTTCTGCTTGGAAATATGCTCATATCCAGCAGGTTCCTAAAAAGGGTGACAAATCCCTCCCATCCAATTATCGTCCCATTGCAATTACTTCTACTCTTTCTAAAGTAATGGAGAAATCAATTAACCGCCAACTCTTAAACTACCTAGAAACCTTCCGTCTGATCGACGATCACCAGTATGGATACCGTCAGTGTCGATCCACTGGAGATATTCTGGTTTATGTTACCCATTTATGGACTAATTCAATGGAAAGGTTCGGTGAAACACAAGTAGTTGCTCTTGACATCTGAAAGGCTTTTGATCGTGTTTGGTATAAAGGTCTTCTAAACAAGCTTCCATCTTATGGTTTGCCAACTGTTTTTAGTAATTGGTTATCCAGTTTTCTCTCTGATCGCTCACTGAGGGTGATGGTAGATGGCTCTCTGTCTTCTAACTTCTCCACTAATGCCGGTGTCCCCCAAGGTTCAGTTCTTTCCCCCACTCTTTTCCTCTTGTATATCAATGACCTTCTTCCATTGACTGGAAATCCTATTCATAGTTTTGCCGATGATAGCACATTGCATTCAACTTTCCATTTTGAGAAACCTTGTCCTGCTCAATCAGCTTCAACTTCTCGAAAATCTGCTACCAATTCCTTAAATGCCGATCTTCAGGTAATTCTCCAGTTGGGCAAAGACAACTTAGTTGATTTCAACCCTTCTAAAACTCAGTCTTATCTTATATCTCGCAAAAAGGATTCTTCTACTCCTATGCTTATCTTTAGTGACACTCCGATTTCTAGGCAAAATGATATATCTCTTTTGGGGATTACCCTGACGTCTAATCTTTCTTGGCACAAGCACATTACAAATATTGCTTCCTCTGCATCTAAAAAACTTGGTTTTCTCTTTCGCTCTTGGCGTTACTTTTCTTCCAAACAGCTGCTCACTCTATATAAATTGCAAATCCGCCCTGCCATGGAATATTGTTCCCACATCTGGGGTGGTGCCCCCAAAACCTCTCTCAGGCTTCTTGATTCCATTCAGAAGAGGGCAGTTAGGTTAATTAATGATTCATCTCTAACAGAGTCTCTCCACTCGCTTTCTCATAGACGCACTGTTTCTGCTGCATGCCTCTTCTACAGATACTTCCACGGGCGCTGTTCTTCTGAATTGGCTTCTATAATTCCTGCTCTCTCTTTCAAAACAGTCCGAACACATGCTGCCACCAGCCAACATCCATTTACTGGCCAACTTCAAACCCACAGAACCAACTTTTCATCTTCCTCATTTATTCATTCAACTGCCGTTTTCTGGAACAACCTTCCTTCATGCGTATTTCCTGAAAATTACAATCTACAGAAGTTCAAGTCCAATGCCAACAAATATCTTCTTTCGTCTTCTTAACCTCAAACCCAAGCACGGTAGTAAGTACTATAGGTTCTAATACCTCTCGTGTTTGGGGTTAACATAAAAAAAAAAAAAAGCCTGGCTACCTCCTAGTGGTGTGTGCAGGCAATGTGGGGTCCCACCAGGGCCCTGTGGCCAAAAGCCAGGACACCCAACAGAACACAGCACAATACTTCATTTACAACACAAAAAATGTTTCTGGGTTTCACAGTAATACTGTTTGTCTCCAGAGTTTATATGGCACAAATGTGGGAAACGATCGGAGGCGCCTTTCCCCCAACACTATGCACACTATGTCCACATGAAGGAGACATATGAGAATATGAAATTAATTCTAGAAGCAATAAAGTGCAGAGACCACCAATGGCAGATCTGTGGAGACCTGAAGGTGATTGCAATACTGGGCATGCTGTTGGGATACACAAAGTACTGCTGTTTCCTGTGTGAGTGGGACAGTTGAGCTAGGTCAACTGTCCCACTCACACAGGAAACACTACAAGAGAAAAGTCTGGCCTCTATGGGAAAATCTGCACCCTGGGGAAAAAAATGTCCAGCACAATCCTTCTGTCCCCTTTACACATCAAACTGGGACTCATGAAGAACTTTATTAAGGGGATGAACCAGAATGGAGAAGCTTTCAAGTACCTGAGAGGACAATTTCCACTGTTGTGTAATGCTAAGGTTAAGGAAGGAAGGAATCTTTCTTGGTCCACAAATTCATGAACTTTTAAAGGATGAAAACTTTGAGTGATTCCTCTAGGGTAATGAGAACACAACTTGGAAAGCCTTTAAAAGTGTTGTGCATGACTTCCTGGGAAACTGAAGAACTGAAAACTACGTTGAGACTGTGAACAACCTTCTAGAAAAGTATCATCAATTAGGCTGCAAAATGTCACTGAAAATCCACTTACTCACCTCTCATCTGGACTTCTTCCCTCAAAGCTGTGGTGCAGTGAGTGACGAGCATGGTGAGCGATTCCACCAAGATATTTCAGCAATGGAAAGACGATATCAGGGTAAGTGGAACGCTTTTATGCTTGCTGACTACTGTTGGACAGTAACAAGAGATGCCCCGGAAGTGGAATACAAGTGGCAAGTGAAAAGGTGCTGTCATGAATAGGCCACATTTTGAGAAAGTACTTTCGGTTCCTGTTCAGTTTTCTTGTGTTCTTGTTTTTTTACGTTTTAATTAAAAACAACTGTGATTTATGTTGTATCAAGAAAATGTAAATATGAGATTGTTTTAATAGAACTTTTCACTCCGACTACTACTGAAATTACTATATTCTTAGACAATAGCAAAAGTACTCTATCTCAGAAACTAGAGCTAATAAAAAATTTCTGTATCATATTTGTTTTTCTCAACCCAAAATTAGTAAAGTTTGCCTATTTTAAGAAAAGAAACAAATTCAAAGAATTTTTTTGTTGAACAGTGTAATCAAGTCACAAGGAGGTTAGGCAAGCTAAGGCAGATTATGAGAAGTCTCTGTAAAAGAATCCAAAGAAAAACAGCAAAGACTTCTATGCTTATATTAACAGTAGAAGGAAGGGGCTGAATCACATTTGGCCACTTTATGTTTATGGGTTAACTGTTCATGACCTTCTTCAGGTTGCAGAGCAATTGAATAGGTATTTTGCATATACATTCACACGAGGAATTCTTAGGGTAGGTGATGCAAAAAGTTTATCAAACTCTAACAAGAAGCTAAATGATTTTGTAATAACTGAAAGGAAAGTGGAGGAGAAATTGTTGGGGATGGACATAAAAAGCCATCTAGGGTAGATGTAATCTATCCAATTATATTAAAGGCAGCAAAGGTGTAAGCAAACCCTTAGCCATAATTATGAGAGCATCCTTGGATTCAGGGTAGGTCTCTATGGACTGGAGAAGTGCAAGTAAATCCCTAATTCATAAAAAAGAAGGATCAAAAGGCACCATGAGTAATTATAGACCTGTTAGCTTAACGTCTGTTCCAGGGAAAATATGGAATCGCTGGTCAAAGAAGTAATGCAGGACTATTTGGACAGGCATGCAATTATATTGCAGTTACAGCATGGATTTGTCAATGGGCAATCTTGCCTAACCAATCTGATAAATTACTATAATGCAGATACCAAGGAACTGGATGCAAAAAATAATTTTGACATCTTATACTTAGATTTCAGGAAGGCTTTTGATACTGTTACACACAAGATTTTTTCTGTAGAAACTGGAGCAATGTGGCATTAAGAGCAAGTTACTGCTATGAATAAAGGGATGGTTAAGTGGAAGAAGACAGAGAATGGTTGTTAATGCACACTGCTCTTCGTGGACTAATGTTATTAGTGGAGTTCCCCAGGGTGCAGTGCTCGGTCTATTGTTCTTTATATTATTTATCAATGATATTGATGAAGGTATATCAGACTTAATGTCTAAGTTTGAAGATGATACAAAGGTTGGCAAGGGGATTAACAACAATCGTCAAGGTAAATTGGGTTGATGGACTGATAAAATGGCAGTTGAAGTTTAAAATTGACAAATGAAAGGTACTGTACATGGACAGCAGTAACCCAAGAGAACTTATCAACTGTGAGTTACTACACTCAGGGTAGTGAAGAATGAAAAAGACCTGGGCGTAATTGTGCAGTCAGACATGAAATTCTCTAAGCAGTGCAAACACACTGCCAGGACAACTTATGGGATTTTTACAATGACATACAGAAACTTTGCTAGCAGGATAAGGAGATAATTATCCCTTTGTATAGGGCCATGGTTAGGCCATACCTTGATTATTTTATACAGGTCCGAAGGCCTTACTTTAGAAAGGATGCAGTTCTGCTGGATCGGGTTCAGAGAGGGGAAATCAGAATGTTGAAGGGAACAAAAGGATGCTCTTACTTTGAATGTCTTCAGTTCATCAAATTGCAGCATTTCAACACCAGGTACCTGTGGGGAGATCTGATTGATGTGCTTAAAGCTTTGACTGGATTGAATAAGCTGAATGTTAATGGTATTCTTCCATTTGCTGAGACTGCACAAGAGGGAACATAAATTCAAATTGAGGAAGGATGGTTGCAGGATAGATGTGCGGAATATGACTGATTATTGGAACAGTCTTCCATCTTTTGTTGTTGTGGAAGTGGATGGGCAGAATAAATTCAAGGGAGAACTAGACAAATTCTTGGAGGGTATGGATGAGTGACTGGTTTTTTTTTTTTTTTTTTGATTGGTTCTATATTAGCTTGCTTTCTTGCATCATTTGCCTTTACTACTAATACTACTACTATTACAGAAATTAAAGCCAACAAGCCTCTTTCTTCTCAGCTATCAATGCATGCATGGTTTTCACATCTGGTGAATATGGGCTTGGCACATCCAGGGTCCTGAGCTGGATATCATTATTCTCCTCTTTCTTGGCGATTCCCTTCTACTTTTGACTCTTGTTTTCTCTCGGGGTAAATCAGAATTTTTTTTTTTTTTTTTTTTTTTGGCTGGTGCTACAAAAGCCTCAGGCTTTTTACACCTATTACATGTTAAAATAATTTTCACGTTTGCAGGTTTCATTAAAAAAATTGTGTGTGTGTGTGTGTGTGTGTGTGTGTGTGTGTGTGTGTGTGTGTGTGTGTGTGTGTGTGTGTGTGTGTGTGTGTGTGGGCACAAAATTTAATGTTATACAGAATTATATTCAGTAAAATGTGTACAGAAAGGACTGACAGGTTGGGAGGGGCAATTATGCTCTTAGTTAAGAAGCACATAGAATCTAAGGCAGTGCATCAAGTTATATGGGTGGGCAGTGCAATGCCGAGTTAGTTTAGTGTGACTTAAGCAC
The DNA here is from genome assembly GCF_048544385.1 of Mastigoproctus giganteus. Taxonomy (NCBI): domain Eukaryota; kingdom Metazoa; phylum Arthropoda; class Arachnida; order Uropygi; family Thelyphonidae; genus Mastigoproctus; species Mastigoproctus giganteus. Next base: position 133,616,708 of record NC_143582.1, read on the forward strand.
TAGGAAAGAAAAAATGAGAGTAGCAGTGCTTTATAGGTTTCGGTTCTGATGAGTACAATGGACAACTGTACAGAGAAATTCAATGGGTCAGTAAATCAGAATATCTTATAATGGGGGATTTTAACTTTCCAGATAATGACTGGAACTTGTGGTTTGGTCACTCACACACTAGCAAGACTTTTGTGAATTTATTGGATGACTATTCTCTACAACAGCATGTTACAGAGGCAATAAGAAAGCAAACTCATGATCTGATTATCAGCAGTAATTCTTCATGCATTAAGAATATGCAGATAAAAGAACCACTAGGTGGCAGTGATTACAGTGTACTAATGTGGAATTTACTTAAAGAGGTAACTACTATCAATGGTAAAGGGAAGAATTTTTGTGTTTGTAAAGGAGGCTCAAGCAAGTTTTTAAATCCACTAATGATGTTACCAACAACAAATTCTAAATGGGAAGCATTCAGGGAAATAATCAAGGTCTATCAAGGATTAGGAGAATACTTGGACACACTGAAGCAGAACCTCCATGTCTCAGGCTTCCTAAACTAATGAGACATGTGGCAGAGAAGAAAAATGCATGGGATGCATATATATTATCAGGTAATATAGAAGCCTATGGTAGATATAAACTAGTCTGCAATCAAGTCACAAAGAAGGTTAGGCAAGCCAAGGCAGATTATGAGAAATATTTGGCAATGAATGCAAAGAAAAACAACAAAGATTTATTTCACTTATGGAAACACTAAGAAGAAGAAGGAGATGAATCACATTAGTCCACTTGTTATCAATGGTTCAACTGATGATGTTCCTGCTCATGTTGCTGAGAAGCTGAATAAGTTATTTTGCATCTGTATTCATGAGGAACTTCCTTAGGGATGGGGGGGGGATGCCAGAAGTTTATTAAACTCTAACAGTGAGCTGAATGATTTTGTAATAACTGAGAGGAAAGTGGAGGAGCAATTATTGAGATTAAACATAAGAAAGGTATCTAATGTGGATGGGATTTATACAATTATATTAAGGGAGGCAGCAAAGGAGCTATGCAAACCCTTAACCATAATTATGAGAGCATCTTTGGATTCTGGGGAAATTCCCATGGACTGGAGACCCCAGGAGCTCACATCTGATAAGTATGTGCTTGGCACACCCAGGGTCCTGAGCTGGATATCATCATTCTTCTCTTTCTTGGTGATTCCCTTCTCTCTCTCTCTCTCTCTCTCTCTCTCTCTCTCTCTCTCTCTCTCTCTCTCTCTCTCTCTCTCTCTCTCTCACAGGGTAACTCGGGAATTTTTTTTTTTTTTTTTTTTTGGCTGGTGCAGCATAAGCCTCAGGCTTTCTTGCACCATATGGCTGATAATAATAATAACGGAGAAATAATAAAAGAGCAACAACAACAATAATAATAAGAGTCAAGATAGGTCAGTTAACCCAGTACCAACAAGGAAATAGAAATAAGAATTGATTGGAAAGGTTAAGAGCATCCTCAAGAGAAACAGCATCCACAGCAAACATGAGACCAGAAATCAGAGATTAGGAGAATACTTGGACACACTGAAGCAGAACCTCCTTGCACTCATCAAGAGACTACATCGATACAAAGAGAACTCCCAGAGGAAAATAAACAACTGAATTTTCGATGAGGACCAAAGAGCCTTCTACTGGAAACTGGGTGAAGATGAGAAAGCAAGAAATGGACCACCCGAGAAGAAGATGATCGAGCAGTTCTGGGGAAATATCTGGAGCAGTAAAGTAGGACAACAGCCGAGCACCCCGGATAGAAGAAGAACGGAAGAAAACCAAGGACATACAAGAGATGAAAGAGTGGGAGATTCGAGAAGAAGTAAAACAGTCGATCAAGGACACCCACAACTGGCGAAACCCAGGAATTTATAACATCCACAACTACTGGTATAAGAAGTTCACCTGCACACACAAGCACCTAGCAGAGCAGTTCACTCGAATGATAAAACACCCGGACACAATCTCGAAGTTTCTCACTGAAGGAGTCACATATCTGAAGCCTAAAGACGAAGATACAAGAAACCCGGCGAAATACAGGCCAATCACCTGCCTCCCAATGATGTACAAGATCCTAACCAGATGCATAACCAAGAAGATATCAGACCACTTATAGAGTCAGAACATAATGGCCGAACATCAAAAAGGATGCAAGGAGCAATTAACCATAGATGCCGCAGCATGGAGTAAGCATACAAGAAGCACCGCAACCTATACACAGCCTACATCGATTACCGCAAGGCCTTAGACTCCGTACCTCATAGCTGGCTAATAGAGACCCTGAAGATCTACAAGATTAATCCGATAGTGACAAACTTCCTAGGAGCAACAATGATGAAATGGAGTACCACCATTAAGGTCGAGAACATCACAACCAGGCCAATCCCCATTAGAAGAGGAATCTTTCAGGGAGATGCTCTGAGTGCACTGCAGTTCTGTCTAGCACTCAACCCACTATCCACCATGCTTACAGCAGCAGCAAGTATGGTTATATCCTCAAAGAAGGAAGAAAGAACCTGTACACCCTCACCCACCTGATGTACATGGATGACATCAAGCTCTATGCGGCAACCGAGAAGCAACTCCAGCAACTACTCTAGATCACCGAAGAATTCAGCAAGGACATCAGGATGGAATTTGACATTTTCTAGACAAATGCAAGACCCACACACTGCACCAGGGAAAATTAGTTGGCCAAAACTACCAGCTGCTGACTGGTAAAAAGATCAAATCTATGACAGAAGGAGAGACCTACAAAGATGATGCAGGCTCAGCAGTTAGAGCACAAGGAAACCAAGAAGTGCCTGACTGAAAAATATCATAAGAGACTCAGAAGCTGTTGTTGTTATTTGGTTTTTAGGAGCATTAGCAACTAAGGCCATATTGCTCTGGGGATATGCGGTGGTCATTCCCTGACCTTTCCGCATCCTCCATATTTGGTGGTCACGGGCTCGAACCCCGGTCTAATCAAGAAGCGTGTGCTATGCACTGCTGCTCCTGGCTACAGAGGCGCCTACTCAGAAGCCTGCTGAAAGCAAAAGTGAACGGAGGGAACACAGTTAAAGCCATAAACACCTATGCAGCTCCACTACTAACATACACCTTCGGGGTCATAGATTGGACTAACACTGCGGTAGAAGATATCATGGGAAAGACAAGGACAATGATGACCAAGAGCTGCCAACACCACCTGAAGTCACAGTGGAGAGACTAACAATAGCTCAGAAAGAGAGAGGGAGGAAGGGACCTGATAGAGCAACAGAAAACAGCGATAGTTAACCTGAAGGATTACTTCAAGAACAACACAGCACCACTCCAACAGGCCATAAGGAACATAGATAAGTTCTATCGATGAAAGGAACACCCTCCCGCCCAGATGGTACAAGAAACAAAGTTAGAAAGTGGACAAAGAAGACATTCCATGGCAGACACTACAATGACCTCTATCAAGATCACATCGATAACATTGCTTCCAATTCTTTCCTGAGACTGAAGAATTCATGCTGGCCATCCAAGACCAGGTAATCAACACCAGAAACTATAGAAAATACATCGCAAAGGAGTCCAGAATGTCAGATGACACATGTTGACGATGCCACCTGTCCTCAGAAACAATCCAACACATCACCGTGGGGTGCAAGGTGATCACCCAGACTGAGTACACTCATAGACATGACCATGTAGCCAGTATAATACATCAGAAGCTAGCAAGGAAATACCAGTTGGCCAAAGAAAGTGTAGCATACTACAAGTACAAATCCCAGGCGGTACTAGAGACCCAAACCCACAAGCTGTACTGGGACCGCGCCATAATAACAGATAAGACCATCTCGCACAACAGACCAGACATAACCCTTGTGGACAAGATGGAAAAGGCTACCTACCTGATTGATATAGTGGTGCCCGACACTAGCAAAATCCAGAAAATCCATGAGGAAAAAATTAGGAAGTACACGAACCTGAGACATGAGGTCAAGGAGATGTGGCATATGCAAGAAGTATCGACCATCACAGTCATCGTGTCAACCACCGGTATGGTACCAAAGGCTCTACATAGCAGCCTAACAGCAATAGGTCTCCCAGAGAACACTTACAAGGAACTCCAGAATGTTGCAATCCTGAACACCTGTATGATAGTCAGAGATTTCCTCAACCAACAGTAACACCAGACATTACAACTACTCTGTGTACTTGGTAGCAGTACCTGTCACAGAGTGGAATCCCCCAGTCAGGGAGAAATGATATAAGAGCAGTAATAATGATAAAGAAAGTGTACCGTACTACGAACCCAAGGCAGTACTAGAGACCCCAACCCACAAGTTGTACTGTGACCGTGCCATAATAACAGATGAGTCAATCCCGCACAACAGACTGGACATAACGCTTGTGGACAAGAAGGAAAAAGCTACCTATCTGATGTCAAAAGGCTGGCAGGGTGGTTTATGATAGTAATGATGGTATACTTCTGCAACAGTATCCAGAAAAATTAGGTAAATGTGCCGAGAAATGGCAGTTGAAGTTTAATCTTGACAAATGCAAAGACCTGCATATGGATAGCAGTAATTACAGAGTAACATACTGTTCTATACTACTACTTTCAGGGTAGTGAAAATGAAAAAGATCTGGGGGTAATGCAGTCAGATATGTATTTCTCTGAGAGTGCGGAGAGGCTGCCAGATCATCTCATGGGGTTTTGTCAATGATACAGGAGTTTTTCTGGCAGGGATAAGGAGATCCTTATACCAATGTATAAAGCGATTGTCAGGCCTCATCTTGAGTACTGCATACAGGTCTGGAGGCTTCATTTTTGTAAGATGTAGAGCTGCTTGAATGGGTACAGAGAAGGAAAACAAGATTGGTGAGGGGAACAATGGGGTGCCCTTACCAAGAAAGATTTCAGTTCTGCAAATTGCAGTGTCTGGAGACTAGGCACATGCAAGATGATCTGATTCAGGTGTTTAAGGCTTTAAATGGATTAAGCAAGCTCACTGCTGATAGGACTCTTCTCCTTTTTCAGACTATGCAAATGAGGGAGGATGGCTGCAGATTATGTGTGTGGAAGTCGGCCTTTAGCCGGTAGGTGGTTGACTGCTGGAACCAACTTCCATCTGTTGTTGTGGAAGTGGATAGCTTAAATAAATTGAAGGAATAACTAGAGAAAGTATTGGAAGGAAAAGATTGTTAAAATGGGAAGGTTTTTCTTTTTTTGCTGATGCTGTAGCTATTAGTTCTACAACTAATAGTCAGAAAGGAACGTTACCGTTCTATTCTTTTTTCTTTACTTTACTAAAATCTAACTAAATAACCTTTCTGAGCCATTTGGTCACTGGTTGGCATCACTTCTATTTTCATGTGGCAATGCTGGACACCTGGGTGGTAAAGCTAATCCCCAAGGCTAAAGGAGCAAACACGGATACATGGAACTGAAGAGCTCTCAATTTTTAGACAGCAATGAAACTGACCATGAGTTCTCTTTTCCAAAGAGACTTAAAACTGACTTGAATAAACTGGAGCCACCACATTCCTGAAAATACACTCTTTATCATCTCAGCCAGTAGGAAAACTTTCTCTTTTTTTTTCAGAGATGTATAGAGAATGTAGCAAAACAGATAATGATTCGAAAAGACAGTATTGTAATTCCAACATGCAGCATCATTTTGACCTTTAACTCACCGAATTTGCTGACCTCAGTTAAAGAAGAAGGAGGATACTTAAATTTCCATGTCTGACTATATATCCCTAACCCTTCATGATGTTATAAATGTCAAAAGCTTGAACACTCTGTAACTGTTTGCCTGGGTGATAACTACTTGTGGCAATACAAACTGTGGATACGAAAAACATGCAAATATTAAATGTACTGCCACATCTATACAATATGTAAATTGGAAGGGCAAGCATCCTACTTTCTAAATAGTATGTGATCTTTAGTAACTGGGGCAAAAAACTCAAGAATATAAGATGAGAATAAAATAACTTACCAAGAAGTGGGAAAACAAATTATTGTTTTCTCACTTCTTGAAACATTATATAGAAAAGACAGAAATTTAACTTCCTATGCTCGTAGAGGTGTCAAAGTTCTAATAGGCACAAGAATACCATCCAGACATATTATTCTTTAAACTTTATTTGAAGCAGTTGTTGTCTGTATTATGCTCAGATTTTTTTTTTAACTGTTGCTTTTGTATACTTCTTACCAAGTAATACATGCACATCCATAGACCTAGAAGAACTTTCAGCACAAATATCTGCTCCTTTTTGTTTATTAGGTGATTTTAATGGGCACTATCCATTATAGGAGTCTGCATAAATGGACAGAAGAAGGCAGATCATAGATGCCTTACTTGATTTTCAAAACCTAATATTAGTTTCAGCTTTTAAGTGAAGATTCAAGCTGGTTTAAATCTTCACAACATTAGGCAGTTTCACAACTACCATGAAACTGCCTAATGTTGATGCCCACAACTTGGCTCGAACTCTTACAACATTCCACAATGTGCTTCTTGTGCACTGCTAAATTAGGTGCCACCAAGAATATTATGCTTAATCTGCTTGAGACCTATATAATATCCACAGATGTAGCTGAACAAGTCTGGAGATAACTTACAACTCCATTTGGTAGCCATAGCAAATGTTGGCTTCTGCTTTTTGAGGAAAGGAATAGTGATAATGTTCGGTTGGTTGTTGTACTATGTTACCATCTTTCGTCTTCGTAACTGAATGACAATTGAGGGTACAGCAGGTAGAGATCCCCAGTTTCCAATAAGAATATAGAATCATCATGATGCAGCTCAAGAGTCGCCTAAAACTACAAACTGCCGTGAGGGATTTCACAATGCACTTAATTCCCTACTCCACTGCAGTCATCCCAGCATGTGGTTTTTGTTTGATCGACTGAAGAGGGACCTGGCTTGCCACAGATTGAACTGGCCAATGCACAGGCAGGTTCATCTAGAGGTGAAAAAGAGAAGATATGATGCATGGCATGACTTGGTTGCCACTTTTGTGCAGGAATATGAGCAGGTAGAAGTCTAACTGAAATACTTGCAGAGATTGGCTAATTTACAGTAATGAAAATTTTATTCAAATCCTTGATAAATAAATAAATCACCAAAATATGTCTGAATTAGTTGTTTGTTGTTAAAAAACCAAAAAGTGTTGACTGTTCACTTTGTAAGACAGAGAAAAAATAATTTATTTTTATAAATAAAATAAAAGGCTTTAGTTGCAATAAAACTAGAGCATTTTATTTCCTGTAATTTCCCTTACAAACATTCTATTTTATATTAAAATTAAAAGTTTTATATCAAAAGTTATATTAAAATATACATCCTATAGAAGTAGAAATAAAATATATAAATTCAACATTTTGTTGCATTTTGAAATATGAAATAATTTGTTTTTTGCAAACTAAAAATAATGTGAGCATTTTTCCGTGTGAATAGTGAGAAATTTTCCGTGTGGATATTTTTCTTGTGAGCATTTATGACAGTGGGGTTTTTCTGTACGATATTTTCATGTGGGCTTCTGTCAGGGAACCTTAAACAACTCCCTGATACCAAGTATAAAAGAGATCACTGACTTACGTTTTATAGCAGAATGACTTTCCACATTCATATTAATAATATAGTTAAAAATGTGCTTTTAAAATGGTGGAGATGCTAAAAGAACTTTTAAGAAATGTATAACTTAGGTAACATCTCTCATTTTGTGACAATCATATTAAATTTAGAATCTGCTTTAGTGATTTGACATCTCTCTGGCAAGGACCTGAATGGAAATGCCTGAATGTCTGAGATCAGTGAATGTCTTCAAAAGCGATTTTTGAGGTATTTATGCCAGAGATTAGGTTTGGTAATCAAGACTGATCATATGCCTTCATGTCAGATTATTATTATTAGCATATGGTGCAAGGAAGCCTGAGGCTTATGCTGCACCAGCCAAAAAAAAATTTGAGTACGAGAGAGAGAGAGAGAGAGAGAGAGAGAATCACCAAAAAAGAGAAGAATGTTGATATCCAGTTCAGGGCCCTGGGTGTGTGCCAAGCACATACTCACCAGATTAAAATCAATTTTAGACTATAGAAAATTCCTCGACCACAGCTTTTTGAATAAAATGATTACATGATTTTCTGATGGTGCCATTTGCCTACTAACTTCATAACATAAATTTTTGCTGTCCAGCCAGAACCAGTAATATTTTAATAATTAATAATATTGAATCAGTAATTATTAAATTAATAATTCAATATTCATAAATAATGAATTACCCATTTTAATTAAAATTAATAATTCAATGAGATAGTGCAACAAGATGGAAATAAATTGATTTTTAAGTGTAAATTTAAATTTAATAAACTCTATCAGTCATTCAAGATATTATCAGAATTGCACTAAATCATTTTAATCCTTGATGAATGGTGTGTGCTGAAATTCTGATCTTGAACGAATGATTGTAGATTTTAATAATATCACATTTTTCATAATTTTTTAGTTTAATTTTTAAATTTTAGATAGCTTTTTATTTTATCACAAAATTTTGATGTGATTTTATTCAGTCTACCACTTTTAGAAGAGCATTTAGCTCAGTACAGTTTAATCATATATATATATGATATTATTTTATCTATATTACTCATTCTTGTGTGTGTGTGTGTGTGTGTGTGTGTGTGTGTGTGTGTGTGTGTGTGTGTGTGTGTGTGTGTGTGTGTGTGTGTGTGTGTGTGATGGGGGTTTAAGGGTGCATAAGCTGCTGGGGCGATAGTGTGCCTATTCATAGGAGAAAGCTAAAAACAATGTTCAGATGTTAATCTCTTCATTTTTTATTACCAAGATCTTTTAAAATTTATTATAAAGTCCAATTTTTTTTAGAAAAGAGAAAAATTCATTTAATGTTTGAATCCTCGCCAATAATACGTTGTAATGTCATCGGTTCTCATAGAATTGTCAAGGAAAACAGGATGGATGTTCTGTCATATTGATAGTGTGGACATTCAATCAGAATATGTCACTGTTAAATGTGCTGAACAGTGTGGACACTGAGGAGGATCCTCTCCTGTGAGTAGATGGAGGTGAGTCGGATATGTGTGTCCTATTCGTGCCTGTGCAAGTACCACTTATTCTCTTTGCACTGTTTTGGCGCTAGAGTGCCAAAGCTTTGATTCCTGTTTTAACTGGTAGAGTTTATTATTGTTTATTATTTATTATTGGTTTGGGTGTGCTATAGCTCTTTCCGCTGTGTGAGATATGCTGTTTGTATGATGTGATTATTATTATTATTAGCCATATGGTGCAAGGAAGGCTGAGGCTTATGCTGCACCGGTCAAAAAAAAATTTCCAAGTTACCCTGAGAGAGAGAAGTAGAAAGGAATCACCAAGAAAGAGAAGAATGATGATATCCAGCTCAGGACCCTGGGTGTACCAAGCCCATACTCACCAGATGAGAGCCCCTGAGGAAATAGCCAGTGGATGGGACTGGGGCAGAGGTTAAATCAAAAGTTAATGAATTTTTGGCAGTTTTGTCAGCAAGTTTGTTTCCCTTTATCCTTGAATGTGCAGGGAACCAGCAAAAAAAGTCAATGACTGATGACATTCTTCAATTTGCACTAGGAGATTTCTGATTTGATTTAACACAGGGTGAACCTTGCACTAAAAGTAAAGTTTTGCATTGCTGTAATTGAGTTGAGAGAATCCGTGTATACTATGTATTTTACAGATGGGCGAGGATTCAGCTTTTCTAAAGCTAATTTTATGCATGGAATTCTGCTGAAAAGCTGCTAGAAGGAAATACTGCCACTGCTCCAATGGCCGAATGTGATTTAGAGCCATCAGTATATATTGAGAGGAAAGTGGAGGAGAGATTGTTGGGGATAAACATAAAAAAGGCACCTGGGGTGGATGGGATCTATCCAGTTATATTAAAGGAGGCAGCAAAGGAAGTAAGCAAACCCTTAGCCATAATTATGAGAGCTTCCTTGGACTCAGAGGAGGTACCTATGGACTGGAGATGTGCAAATGTGACCCCAATTCACAAAGGAGGTTCAAAGGCTGACACAAGTAATTATAGACCTGTTAGTTTAACTTCTGTTCCAGGTAAATTAATGGAGGCACTGGTTAAAGAAGCACTGCAGGATCATCTAGACAAGAATTCAGTTATAGCTCAGACGCAGCATGGTTTTGTTAAGGGCAGGTCTTGCCTGACCAATTTGATTGGATACTATGATGGAGTCACAAAAGAACTGGATGCAGGGAATAACTTTGATATTATATATTTGGATCTTAGAAAGGCTTTTGATACTGTTGCACATGGAAGACTGCTGCACAAATTGGAGCAGTGTGGCATTGGAGGCAAATTGCTGCTATGGATAAGGGGATGGTTGAGTGGCAGAAGACAGAGAGTGGTAATCAATGGACACTGCTCAACGTGGACTAATGTTATTAGTGGAGTTCCTCAAGGTTCAGTGTTGGGTCCGTTGTTGTTTTCAGTGTTTATGAATGATATTGATGATGGGATATCAAGTTTAATGTCCAAGTTTGCAGATGATACAAAGGTTGGCAGGGTCGTTAAGGACAATACTGACGCTATGCTGCTGCAACAGGATCTGGACAGGTTGAACAGATGGGCTGAGAGGTGGCAAATGAGGTTTAACATCGACAAATGTAAAGTGCTGCATATGGGAAACAGTAACCCCAGAGCAACGTATCAACTCTGCGGTACTACACTGACAGTGGTGGAGAATGAAAAGGACCTGGGGGTAATTGTGCAGGCAGATATGAAGTTCTCTGAGCAGTGCAGACGAGCTGCAAGAGTAGCTCATGGTGTCTTGTCAATGATATACAGGAATTTTTCTAGCAGGGATAAGGAGGTGATTATTCCCTTGTATAAGGTAATGGTAAGGCCACATCTTGAGTACTGTATACAGGTCTGGAGGCCTCATTTCAAGAAGGATGTAGAGCTGCTGGAACGGGTACAGAGAAGGGCAACAAGATTAGTAAATGGAACAAAGGGTTGCTCTTACGAAGAAAGGCTTAAGTTTTGCAAATTACAGAGTCTGGAGACTAGGCACCGGCGAGGTGATCTGATAGAGGTGTATAAGGCTTTGAATGGTTTGAGCATGCTCAATGCCAATGGGATTCTTCATCTTTCTCAGAATAATCACCTCAGAGGGCATAAATTCAAATTGAGGAAGGACGGATGTCGGATAGATGTGCGGAAATTTGCCTTTGGCCAGCGGGTGGTTGGTTGGTGGAACCGACTTCCATCACTGGTTGTTGAAGTTGATAGCCTAAACAAATTTAAAGCTCAACTGGACAGGTATTTCGAACGAACGGAGGGGTGAAATGGGAGTGGGTTTTTTTTTTTTTTTTTTTTTTTGTTTTTTTTGGCTGATGCTGAATAAGCTTGCTTTCTTGCATCATATGCCTCTGCTAATGCTAATGCTAATGCTAATATTGGCAAAAAATTAGCATATTTCTGAATATGGCTTGCATGGAGTTGTTTCACATTGAGTCTCAGTAGATCATTCTTTCCCCATTTATGAAGATAAGTATCACACGTTAATTGAGGCGGGGGGAGTCCAAGTTGGTTGAGGGTAGTTCTTTACTTGTTGGCAATAAGAACATTCCAACTCTGGATTAATTCAATAAGATGTAAGCCTGCTGGTTTTATTTTTATAGAGATTTTGCAGTGGTGGATTAAACAGATAGGACTCAATAGGATGCTGACAGCAACTTTGTATTCTGGCTGCATACTTCAGAAGTAGTGTTTTTCTGCAGAGAGAAATAGGGAGCACATGAGCTTCGATATGTAAACTGTGGGTTGGAGATGTCCTGAAAGCACCAAGTGCAATCCTGAATGCATTGTGCTGTATTGGATCCAGCCAGCATAGTGTAGTCTTTCGGGCAGAATCACAGAGTGGAGCACCATAATCCAAATGTGATCTGATCAATGCTTTATATAAGAGCAGCAAGATGTATGATCTGCTCTCCAGTACAAGTCAGATAAAGCCCATAGTATGTTCAGCTTTTTGAGGCACGTAGTACGTATGTATTTAATGTGCTCAAAGAAATTTAACTTCCTGTCAAGGATTAATCCCAAGAATCTGATATTGTCACTGGAATGGTAAAGTTTGACATCTGAAGTTCAGGATCTGTATGTAACTTACGTTGATTGCAACAGTTTTCTGCTGTGATAAACAATAGCCATTACACGCTGCCCACTTTTGGACTTTATTCAGGGATATCTGCAATTGCCGTTCAATTGACCTCATGTTCTGAGAATGGCAAGAAATAGAAAGATCATCAGCATAAAGGTAGGTCTCAACACTATTTGGAAGTTATTTTGTTATGGAATCGATTCTAAAGCAAAAAGGGTTGCACTCACTACAGATCCTTGTGGTACTCCTTCCAGAAATAATGTTGTAGAGAGTGAGTTGTGATATTGAACTTTGAACGACTGATTCTGGAGGAAGTTCCTAATAAATATAAGCAGGCTACCTCATAGACCAAGGGCATGAAGGTCACTGAAAATGCCATGGCACCAGGTGATATCAAATGCCTTCTCTATATCTATAGATACAGATAACAAGGTGTACATTTTTTACAAAGGCATTGCAAATTGCAGACTCAGCCTTGATCATGAGATATAAGGAAGATCTGTTCTTCCTAAAGCCATGCTGATTATTATTAGTTTCTGTGCTTCGAAGATTCAAACAAGTGAATTATGGATAATTTTTTCAAGTAATTTACCTGAGCAACTTGAGCTACACAGACAGGTAGGATCTTTTCCAAATTTTAAAAAGGCCAGGACTGTGGCATGGTGCCACAGTCCTGGCTTCTTTAGCTTTTTGAAGTTAATAAGATTAACCGTGTTTGGGGATTTACGAAATAAATTCCATGCTGTCTTTTTTAACTTTGCTTTTGTGTATTCATTATTCCACCAAAAGTTATAGTGCTGTCAGGATTGGGGATACATTACAAATAATATTTGTAATATATCATATTTCAACAATTTTGAATCTCTATATTCATCATTTTCACTCAAAGAATTTTTAATGTAATACATCCCTCTCCTTTAATGGGTTATAAAAACTTCCTTTTTAAATTTCCTCATATAGCACTGCTGCAAACAGCCAGAAATGTAACTTCTTAAAAAATCAGCATGCAATCAATGTAATGCCTTGGAAATTTTCAACCAGTATTCTAAGAGGAAAAATCTATATACATAACAGTAGCTACTTAAACAACCACCATTTTTCACTGCCAAGTGAAAGTAGTATTATGATGGCAAGGGGAAATTGTCATGCATTACAAGATTTTTTTATTGAATATAGAGGAATATTAAATGAAAAGGTTTGTGGAGACCCCAAGAAGATGCACTGAGTCCTCTTGGGAGGGGGGGAGTGTCCATAAACCTCTTCTACAAAGCTAAAACATACAGCGAAGTACAAAAAAACTGCTTCACCTTAAAAAAGTAACATTTGTAGTGAAATGTATAAGATATTGTTTGATTAGAGTCATTTGTTTGTTGCAAAGCAAACGCTTCTATTGCATCATCTGTTTCTTTAAATGCAGGGTTGGAAGGGTATACACGTTCATTAGTATCCTGTTTTGTGGAGGTGTATGCATGGCTCCATATGTTCAGTTGACACCAAGAAAAAAATAGCTGTTGCTCTGTCCCAGAAAGGGCTTTTTACGCATGCTATTGCTGATAAAATAGGCTGCCACCAGTCAACAGTATCCTGCGTGCTGAAATTAAAGCGGTGATGTGAAGAGAAGACCTGGATCAGGCCATAAGAGAGTGACTACGCCTTCCCAAGATCGATGTTTGAAATGGCTATGCCTTCGTGATCACCTTGCTAGTGCTCCTGATCTAAAACTGGACTTTGAGATGGCCTCTGGTGTTGAAACAAGTGGACGAACTCTCCAAAGACGGCTTTCAGAATGTGGTCTACATGCCTATCGGCTCAAGAAGAAGGCTTTATTGACCCAACAAATGAGGAAGAAGCGACTTGCTTGCTAAAGCGCATGTTTCATGGACAAAAGAGCAATTAGACACTGTCACCTTTTCTGATGAATTGAAATTTAACCTGTAAAGTTTCCCCTCTGGTCAGATGGTCTGGGGACGCATAACAAGCAAAGGGGTGGGACGAATTAAGTTTATTAATGGAACGGTGAATGCAGAAACCTACACTGCTATCTTGGGGGAGTGCCTGAAATCCAATGATTACCACACAGACGTCCAAAACTGCATTTTTTGACATGACTTAGCACCTTGCCACACAGCAAAATTGGTAAGTTTTATGCTATTTAGATTTAATGATGAGTTTGTCTTCGTGTCTCAGAAGACTTAAAATATACTTACACCAATGTTTGCCCTCGTTTTTCTCCCTTAAGGTGCAGTCATAACTCAGAAATGCTGGCATTACAGTGTTTGACTGACCCAGCAACGATCGAGATTTGAACCCTATTGAAAATTGCTGGTACATAATGTCGACTAAATTTGCTCAGAAGAAGCCAAGTAAGGTTCAGCTGCATGAGAGCATTGTAAGGGTGTGGGACGACGAAATTGGGCAACCATATATTCAGAAGTTGATTAACTCTATGCCACGTCGTTGCAAGGCTGTAATTACAGCTCGAGGAGGAATGACAAAATATTGAGGACTTATTTTGCTAATTTACAGTACATAATACTATTATGTTAACTTGTCATTTCAGTTTGTACACGTAAATGCAATAAAACATGTTTCGTTGTCATGATTGCCATTTGCATGATTTCTCATATTTCCATTAATTATGCATTTTACCCTTTGGGAAGATATTTATGGCAATCAGGTATATCAAGTAGAGTCTTTTTATTGGATTTCAATCACAGAGATATATTATCCCATCTAACAAATACATTTCGAATATTTCTGCAACCCACAACGCAGCACAAAACACATTATTTGCAAAATTCACAAGTGATGCAGTTTTTATTCACCAATTGTAAAATGTGCATGCTGCAGTAGATGGCAGCATAGTTGCAAAACTGTAACTTTTGATAAATTTACTAACAAAATTCCAACCTGTTGGTTTTGTTGTTGATCACTGGCTTCTGTACAAGCTGTAACTTGTATGGTTTCATCCTCAGATGGCAACAGAACATATGCACACTGTTGACCTTGGTGTGTTAAGTTCACAACTTGCATTTCATATGGATTTCCTATGCTTTGCATAAAAGTACCTTGAACCATGTCCATGGTGCCCTCACTGACTTTTGTTCAGCCACCACATCTGCCATGATGATTGCACAAACAGGCACCCTTTATGAATTTTCCACACCACTGCAGAATTCTAGTTCTGCTCAATGGCTTCTTTTTAAACTTTGTTCTAAATAGCACATGGTGACAGACTGCAGCTTGTTGAACCAAAGTGTGCACTGTGCCTTCTTGAAGATGTTAAATTCTGCTGTGATTACTGTTTTGCGATTCTGCTGCCATCTACTTCAGAGCACACTTTTTCAGATGATGGATAAAAACTTGATGATATCCTCTATTAGTTGGAAGTGATTTCAGATATGTTTTAGTTTGTAAAGGAGGTTGTGGATGCCCTGTATTTTGGAGATGGAAAACCACAAACTGTATCCTGTATACAGACTTACTACAGTATTCTTGTGTTTTTTTTATTTTTTTAATTTAATTCTGGAAACAACATCTCCCGGTTTTGCAATTTTATTGCCTTGCTAAGTGGTACAATAGTGGAACTGCATCAGACAGCCCAGATAAGTCTGTAAGCATTCCTTACCAGAAATAGTAAGTATATTTACTCATATTATGCCATCTGCTCCATGAGTAATCCATGGCCATCACAAGTCTAATTAGTATTATTGTAATGACTGTAAACTTCATTTGCCTATTCTGCAAATGCCCATCAACCAACAAAAATGTGTATGTGTGTCAATTATCCTTGAAGATGTTCCATCTAGGAAGGCTGAAGATACCAGGACACATAGTGAAGTGACTATATATGTATTAGAGAGCATTCATTTTAGAGAGGTCATTTAACAAGTAATTTCTAATACTTCCTAGGTCCCACTCAAGCCAGAGTGTCCATAAAATAAGGTTTCATTCTATATACTGGGGCATTATTCTGATATATTAATATTGTGCATACTGATATATTATATTGCTGTATGATTCTTTATTACAATGATCTCTCATAATCTGTACAGAAACTCCCGACTTACATAATATGCGTAAAGTTTTCCATAAGGAAAATTTTGTTAAATATTAAAAAGTTTTGAGTTGCAAGAACCTTGTCTTACTCTACTAATACCCTACTGCCACCACTATGCCTGGTCTCATTCTTACATTGTAGTTGTTACCGTACAGAGAGTCACATAGCCTTCTTAGCTTTTTGATAATTTTTATTGTTTTCAAAAATTTTCAGTGCTTTAATCATGACTGGAAAGAGGCCAGGGGATGGTAAGAGCATGAATCCACCTGTAAATGTCATAATATTTATGAGAAACGACAATGAGGACATAGTATGTTAACCTTGTCTTTCTCAGTATCCACAGTGAATGCTATCATGAAGGATGCATTCACATGTACTTATATAAAAGTGCATTCAAAAGGAGCTGCACCCGTAAAGTCAACAATTATAATGAAACGACACTCTGATGCAATTTAGGAAATGGAAAAAACTGTTCATTACATGGATGGAAAACCAGATACAAAGGAATTAACTGTCATTAGGCTTAAAGGAGTGCTCCTTTAAATTATTCAAATTATGGCTAGAAGTCTCTCTGCCAATTAAAGCCAATACAAATGTCTTAAAACTTTATGGCCTGTAATGGGTGGTTTAATCACTTTAAAAATTATGATCATTTTCTTAATGTGAAAATGAGTGGTGAGGCTGCTAGTGGAGCTTAAATGTATCTAAATCTATTGAAATAAATTATCAGTGAATGTGGGTTTACAGTAAAATAGGTCTTTTACTGTAAAGGAGATGCTGATATAATATTCTAAGATTTTTGAAAACCATACAAAGTAGAGGTTGATGAAATTATGGAAGAGTTAATTGAATTTCATCGGATGGAATTATCAAACAAAGACCTTATTCAGTTAGAAACAGTGAAGAGAGAAGAAGCCAGTCAGGCCAAGGTTTCACTGGAACCAGAAGAACCAAGATTTGTAACCAAGGAGATAGCATTTGCATTCTGTGAGATTGCAGCTGCAATGGCACAATTTGAGAAGATAGATTCCAATGCAGTGCAGTTTTTAAAAGTGCAAGGAGGGAAAAATAATATATTGGTCTGCTACTATTGAGAAAAAAAATGAAGAAAAAGGCCATTGCCCAGTCATCTCTCTAATTTTGCATCTTCCACAATCTTTAAGTTTGTGGAAGACTGAACACCAGTATATTTTTTTTCCATTTCTTTTAATTCATTCATACATATATATGCTGTATTTCAAATGTTTAATTCTTATTTTTAACTTATTAACACTATTTAGTGTTTATTTTATCTTATGTCAGTCAAATTCTAACTTACATAAAAATTATTTATGGAATGTAACCCTTATGTAAGTTGGGGACTACCTGTACTATATTTTAATAAACTTGGTTATTGCATCATTTTAGTAATGCTGTTTCTTTTAGCATGATTGAGGCAGTTACAGTGCTGTTATATGGAAATTTTTAATCAAATAAATTTTAAAATAACTTGGAATTTTATTATGGATATAAATTTGAAGTGAGGAATTATGTACGGATTCTTTTGATAACTGGTATGTATAAATTTTAGTACCTTAGCAAAGTAGTAAAGATTTCATGGTTATATTTAACACAGGCAATGAAATAATTTGAAAACCATATGCATCTCTGCATTAAATTTCCATCTTAGGATTTCTTCATTCCTCCAGTGACAGACTTCTGGCCATCAAAGCATATACTCATATTTAGAGATGACACTGATAACAACGTTTTATGCAATTTCAAACTGACTTCAATGCCTGCACTGAAACATAATCCCACAATCTTTTACTTTGCTCTGTAGGGCAGTGCAGTCCACTATTAGGGATCAGAGGTAAATTTAACTTTTGTTATGTGTTTAATTGGAAGTTCCCCCTTAACACACACACACACACTGCTTGGCTGCTCACATAGCCTCAATACATTACTCATAAGTTAGCATACATTTGCTAACAGAGGCCACTCATGACCTGATGAAAGACCAGTAATTTTTGAAACAGCCATGATAGTGTCCTTTGTATCATACAAATGGCAGATTAACCTTTCAGTGACACTATTTGCATAAAATGATATTAGCATAGGTTAACTCATAGATAGTGTCATCTCTAATGTCAGCATAAACACAAGCCTTGATAACCTCTGTCACTGGAGGACCAAAGCATCGCTTTACGATGGAAATTGAATGCAGAGATGCAAACAATTTTCAAATTATCTTGTTTTCTCTATGAAAAAAATACAGAATCAGTATTATCATGAAATGTATATAATGTCATACCTTCACGCCGTTCAGTTTTAATGGCTTGTAGTTTTTCGACATTACTAGTATCACTAAGCCACATTTGCATGCGTATAAATGGTTCTCTGCCTTTAATACTCAACATATGCCATGGTTTAGGTTTTGACAGAAGTTCACTAACAGAACCTTGCGAAAGGCCAAGAACAGCTTCACCAAACAGCTGGAAAAATGATATAATACTAATATAATACTTGGAATATTTTGCTGACTTTATATAAGTTTGTACATTTTGTTTGCAAATGTTTTATATATATGCAGTATCCCAAAAAAAGATTATTCATATAGACTAAATAGTTATTGTTTTCACTTTAGTTATCATCTGCGTTATAATTAAAATCTCAAAGACTGGATTGATTCACTTAAAAACATTGTTAATCCTAAATATGCACCACATGCACACACACAACGATATTGTTCATATTTCAGTATGATTCTTGTGAAATTGTGTCAATGTTTAAAAATTATTTTTGATTTTTAAAGTTTTCAGACTTACCATATCTGTAGAAATCATTTTCACAAAGATTGAAATGTTATACAATTATATAATATATATATTTTTTAATATAAAACTTCTTTAAAGTAATAATTGTAGAAATTTCAGAGGATTAACCTAAGTAGCAATTAAAATCAAAGATAATTATTTTATTAGATGAAAAAATTTTAAATACTTGACATTGCTTGGTAAAATCAGTAGATTATAACAATTGATTAAAAAATATTTTCAATTTTCCATCCTAACTTACAAGCAACAAAATAAAGTAAAAGCATCCATTAGTTACAGTTTAAAATTAAAATAAAAATCTGTTGTTATATTAAGAAAAACATCATTTTTTTCTGTCTACTAAGTCCTATTTTTTTGCATAGATATGATATTACTTCACATGACCCTTTTTTGGATATGACAGTAACACTGGATACACTTTGCAGTGGGCAAACTGGCCCACCGTAAAATTTCCCAGTGGACTCCCACGCTGCAAGACCTGCTGAATATATAAAGCACAAATTTTAAACTTCAATCTTATCTTCTTCTTCTTAAATTAAGAAAAAAAATGCTGATAAAAATGTACACTTGAGAGAGAAATTTTTTATGGTTGTTCTTTATGTCTCAGTATATTTTGTATGTTGACCCATTCAGTGATAGTGTAGTAGTTAGCATGGCATTCGTCATTTTTTATCTTGGCTGTACATTCAAAAACAATAATAATTAAAAATAAAAAAAAAAGTGTGCTCGCCAGAACCACAACTATATTCATGTGTCCCAGAGCAACACATAAATTTTGTGTCCCCTTTCTCACTATAAGTTAACAATGAATACATAAATAAAGGAAGAAATGCAGCAAACTACATATCACACAAACTCACTCACTCATTTTATGGCATAAGTTAAAAAAGTAAAGTAATGATACATACACTGAATTGGCTTTGCATTAGCAACATCAACCTATTACCTCATTGAGCCAGCATGGACTCCACAAGATGCACAACACATCTAGTAATACCCACACATTGTCAGGGGGACGGTTGTAGCTTCGAATGTCCTTTTCCAATAGGTCTAAAACATGCTCAATTGGGTGAATTGAGTAGCCATGGGAGGATGGAGAATTCATTGTTATGTTCCTGAAACTAGTTAGCAACCTGCTGGGTCTGTGGCATGGCAAATGTTTTGTTGATAGGTACTGGAGTTGTCTGAATACACTGTCATCACAAAGGGGTACTTGGTCAGTGAAGATTAACAGGGTTATCAAAGGACCCAGGGTATCCGACAAAAACAGACCCCCCAAACCATAACACCACTGCTCCAGCATGCCAAACACCAACAGTGCACCAGGTGCCATGGCCTCATGTTGCTTTCTCCAAATGCAGTTAAGCTCATCAGCACGATAGAGTTGAAAACAGGATTCATCAAATTAGGTGGCAGATTTCCATATGTTGTTGGTCCAGGGTTAGTGCTGATATGCCCATGGAAAGGTGCAGTTTCTTGTGTCTTGTAGTGACCAGAGTAGCTGTGATGGCCATTGACTGTCACTTGTGCAAGCACACAGTCCAGCACACAGTCCATATGGATATTGGTCTATTCCTACAAATGCTCGGCCACTGTGCTGCATCGCTGCTGTGTTATGAAATGAGATACACAATGCTCACCAAGGGTGTCGACCAAGCGACTGTCCCATGTATGACTGGCTGGTTCTTCAATCACTGTTGAGCCAGTCATGGTAGACTCATGACATCACAGAATGGGAGCACTTAGCCATGTTGTCAAGGTAGTGGTACCTGCACATCTCAGTCCCCACAATCATGCCACATTCAACATTGGAAAGATCTTGACTACCCATTCTTCCTTGCAGACACTCAAAAACTAATCACCACATGTGTAAGCTAAAACGTCATTATCAGCTATTCCCAACTTTGAGTCTTAAGCGTCACAGACCAGTTCCTTCCTATACAAGGGTGTGTGACTAATGAAAAGTCAACGCTGTGTGTGTGTGTGTGTGTGTGTGTGTAAAAAAGGTAAAGGGACCAAAAGTGTCAATACCTTCATTTAGCAATTACTTCAAGGAGATGGATCAGGGTCAGAGTTAAAATTGTTGTGGCCCTTAGCTATAACATGTGTATTGAGGCCCTTCTCTCTTACAGTTTACCTATGACAATATTAAAAAATGATTTTAAGATGGAGTTAGGTCCCTTGTAATGTGAGGTCCTGAGCTGTAGCTTGTTTAGCTTATGTGTAAATCCAGTCCTGCCTAATATATATATTTTAATTGCTGAGGTTCTATTTACTTATCGAAAATACTTTTTTTGTTTTTTATTCTGCTAATTAGCAAAAAATGATATAAAAAGTGTAAAATGCTATTATCATAATCCATATGTATACATGGATTATGATAATGGCATTTTGCATCTGTGTTATATGATCATAATGTGAATCAGCAATGAGAACAGGATCAGGATCATCAACAGTTATACAATTTCATATCTAATGGACCAGGGTAGTCCATTTCTTCTAGAATTAACAAAAACAAAGAAAACTTTGTTACTTCACAGCTAAAGACATCTCGTAAACTGCCTTAGCCTGCCTAATCCTTTTTGTCACTTAATTATAGCCTAGTTTGTACTTACTGTATGTTCTTGTGTCCCATGATAATTTATAATCATTTCACATTTTTGTTCTGTCACTAGTGTCATCAGTTCATCTGTCTATGATTATGATTTGGTTTTTGATGGTGCATTGGCAGCTGTGGCTATAATGCACCAAGTAAAAAATAAAGCTAATACAAAAATATTGGTAGCCTATAAACAGGCTACCATGTAAAAGAGGTAAATATGACATTCTACGGTAAAAAGTTATATAAAAAGTATAAAAATATAAACTTAAATCTTTGTATATAATTTGATTGAGTGTAAAAAGTTAAAAACATCAGACTGAGTGTAAATGGTTCAGCCAGATTATTAAAAGTGCTAAAAAATGCATCTCTGAAAACAGGACATTCAAAAAAATGCGATGAACAGTTAAAATAGCATTACAAATATCACATATAGGTGGGTCAACTGACCTCAGCAAAAAGGAGTGCGTTAGATGACTATGACCTATGCAGAACTGAGCAAGAACAACTTCCTCTCTTCGGACCCTGCATAGACTGGACTGCCATTTCATGATTACAGGCTTAATGTGATGTAGTTTATTTGCAGTCTGTCCATGCCAAGAGTCTTGCCATTGGGGATATAATTTAGAGTGTATTATTTGCCTGTAGTCTGTATAGGGGACTGACAGGCAATGATTATCCAGGGAAATGGCTGATTTAACAGCAGCATCAGTTAATTCATTCCCCCGGATCCCAATGTGGCTTGTGATCCAGCAGAAGCGAATGTCAAATTCCAATTCAACGAGAGAACAAAGCATCTGCTGGATCCAGGACAGGACCTCATTGATAGTAGAGCCTGTAACACATTTAACGAGTCACTATAAATCATATACTTTTGGTAATCACTATTTATAATGAACTCAAGGGCTATTTCTACAGCATGCAACTGCAGTAGTATAAATGCTAATTTCTTGTGGGATCTTAAAGGATAATGTTTTGTGAGCAAATACAACAGTAGATCCCACATAAGATTCTGACTTTGAGCCATTTGTATAGACTGGCAGAAAGTCAGAGTACTGCACCCTATGTGATGCAAAGAGTTGCTGGTAGAAGGGTGGCAGCATAGTAGCCTTCTCCCAGATCTTAAATGGAGAAATCACAAGTTGAAAGATGGGCATACCAGGCTGGAAGGAACTGCCCTGATGACTGGGCAACATTGTCTACCTTCATGTTTAGTTCATTTAACAGCCCTCGAATCTGAATACTAAACGGTCTGTTGGCAGTCCGATGGGTGTTGTAGATTTTCTCATTGTGGCTCAAAAACTGATGATCATGGAATGATGTGGAATGATCAGGCAGGGATTTCAATTTAAAGGTGTAATGTAAAGACAACTGCTTACATCGAAGAGATAGAGATGGGGTTCATTCGCTTCAACGTAGAGGTTTTGGTCAGGAAATGTACGAAATGCTCCAGTGGCTGTCCGGATGGCCTGATGGTGGACTGGATCCAACCACCGAAGTACACTATCTCTAGCAGAACCATAAATCTGAGACCCACAATTCAGTTTGGAACAGAAAAGGGCTTGATAGAGATGAAGAAGGGTAGACTGATCTGCACCCCGTGAAGCACATGAAGAGTGTTAAGCTCTTTAACACACCTTGTCCTAAGCTTATGAACACGTTGTAGAAATGTCAGCTTTTTGTCAAAAATAAGTCCAAGGAATTTGACTTCTGCTACAATTGGGATGTTGTTTTGTCCAAGCCTTAAATCTGGGTAAGGATGAAGATTACGTTTGCGACAGAAGTGTATGCAAACAGTCTCCTGTGATGAAAATCTGAACCCGTTAGCCAATTACCAAGATGTAAGGATCAATGGTTTTCTGCAGTTGCCTTTCAATGAACCTCATATTGCATGAATGATTCACATCATTCATGCAATGTGAATGATTCACAGTTTTAAATGATATTAAATTTTCAGTTCTGGGATATCAGTGGAATATAATCGGCTGGATGTTTTTGGGACTGCAATTGCAGCTGCATGGACAATATTTTCTGTGATGTACGTGACTGCATCATAGATGGGCTCCTGACTGACTGTGGCGATGTCAAGATTTGCTAGATGTTAAAAGGCATTCCAGTCAGCCTGATAAATCTTCCACCGCAGTAAACTAAATGGCTGACATGGTCTACCGCTAGTTAGAGTGGTTATCATGGGAAAGTGGCAGTGAAAGTGGCATCTGCTCTCCTTCCTTTCCCGCTAAGGAAAGGAAGGAGAGCAGATGGAAAGATCAATGGCCGAGAAAGTATGGGTAGGCATGTGGAAGGTGTTTGATCCCACATTTAGAAGGGAGAGGTCATTGTCGGAAAGCATATGCTCCATGACTCATCCCCTTCCATTGATGTTAGCACTACCCCACAGAGTGTTATGTCCATTAAAATCCCCAAGAAGTAATAAAGGAGGATGCAATTGCATGACAAGGTCATCAAGATCTTCCTGGACAATGTCAATACCAGGTGGCAAAAAAACAGAGTAGACGGTTAATAAAAACCCCACTGTAAGTCAAATTGCTACAGCCTCTATGCTAGTTATAAGTTGCAAAGGCTGAAAGGGAATCTGGTTGCTCATGAGGATTGCAACTCCTCCATGAGCAGGACAGTCCTTACGAATGGTGTTAATCTTACGCATGGTTGGGTCATCATTTGCCTTTAAATAAGTCTCCTGTACACAAAAGCATGCTGGCTTGATGTCATCAGTATTTGGCCAGAATCCACGACAATTCCACTGTAGGAATTTAGCCGTTATTTTGGCTTGGTGGGTCCATCAGGTAGCTTCTGAGGTGCTGAGGGCTTACTTTTGTCAGTCTTGGATTTTTTCTTTTTTGGGGAAGTATGGACGCTGTCCTGTATCCATTTCTTCCTCCGCAAAGAGTTCCAAGTCTGAATCATCATGTGCCTTCTTGGTTTTGACATCCATTTTTTTTTTTGCCCTGACATGGACTGTAGGGTTTTTTGTACTGTTACTTTAGTGCTCACATTTGATAGTGCTGGAACACTAGGAGGTACCGATATTGGAGTGGCAGCTGACTAAAGTTTCTGTGCTGGTTTTTCTGAACTTAGTAAATAGCAGGTGATGGGCGTGAATGACTCTTTCGGTCATACAGTCATATCTGTTTGAGTCCCAATCAAGCATTTCTTGGATACCTTTTCGGCTTATGTTGCTTTACCGCTACTTACTGGTTTAACTGCTTTTCTGGCCTCCTGGTATGAGATGGTAAGTTCTGCCTTTAGTTGTCGTATTTTCTTTTCTTCCTTCCACTGCTGGCATGCTCTTGAATACGCAAGGTATTCTCCATTTCAGTTAATACATACAGGTTTCTTAGCTGAATATCCCATTATTTTGTGGTCTTTTGCACTACATCGAGCACATGCAAGGGAACCACGACAGGCCATTTGCAAGTGTCCGTATTTTTGACACGAAGCATCTTAAGGGGTTTAGCATGTATGGCCTTACTGTGCAGTTCAGGTACCCAGCTTTAATCTCATTAAGAGATATTGGCATATTAAAGGTAAGGATCAGGTTTCTAGTAGGTACTAGATTCCCATCCCTATGTATGAATATTCTCTTGGCAGCTGTCACTTCATGTGGCTTAAGTTCAGAACAGATTTCTTCCTCTGACACTTCCATAAGATCCCACTCAGAGATCATACCATGAGAGGAATTTAATGTCTTATGAGGGATAACTGTAATCGGAATTCCCCCGATAGAGGTGGCTCAAAGAAGCTGTTCCGAGTGCTTTTTGGGTTTTTCTTTTATTTTTTATTTTTTTTTTTTATTAAGATATTACTGGAGCATAGCTGTTTGATTGATTTTGGCTGCTCTGCCAACCCTTCTAGTCCTTTCTGAATAAGGAAGGGTGACATCTTTCCAATGGTTTTTTCAGATGTTGAATGGATACGCAAGAAGCATGGAATTGGTATTGGTTTTCTTTCATTCTTGGCTGTTTGGCTGCATTAGTCATATTCTGTTCATCTGTATTTTTATCTGGTAGGGACTGTGTTGGGGCCCAAGAAGAAAAGTTTGGAGTTTCAGGGTTCATAAGTGTTTTGGAGTGGTTCACTGCCCGGGTGCCCACCCACCACGGAGCCCAAATGGGATGCCCACTAATCAGAAAGCAATAAATGCGCTCGGGAGTGGGATGCCAGGGCTACCCAGACACTATACCTGCACCTCCTCCAGTCCAACTCCTGTTTCTTGGACCATGAGAGTAGGGGCATGGCATTGACATGGTTGACCCTTGCAGGTGAACCTACTAGCTGATTGATCCTGGCCGAACCATCCAGGACCACCCGTCTTGTCGAAGCATGGGCCAAAGTGGTGTGTGTTGAATGAAGCTGGGCCCCTCAACCACCAGGATCCTCCTTTCTGAGTTTCCACAGATAGCAGCACATGGCAAACATTAGCATTAGTAGCGGCATATGATACAATAAAGCAAGCTTATGCAGCATCAGCCAAAAAAAAAAAAAGAAAAGGAAAAAAAAAAAAAAAACACCACTCCCATTTTACCCCTCCGTTCGTTCGAAATACCTGTCCAGCTGAACCTTAAATTTATTTAGGCTATCAACTTTCACAACAAGGGATGGAAGTCTGTTCCACCAACCAACTACCCACTGGCTAAAGGCAAATTTCCGCACATCTGTCTTTCTTCAATTTGAATTTATGCCCAAACACACTGGATTCCTATGGTGTAAGTCTGGAACTTAGGCTGTGGGCACTGGATCCCAGCGATGCCAATGTTAGACCAGAAGCGTCACTGGGAGGTCATCTCACCACATACACCACATTGAGAGGGTTTATCTGTCATCCATATAGATTTAAATCTTGAACAGTATTTCTTGGTTGGTATGAAAAGCTTGGTAGTTTCTACAATTATATTTCTGAATGCTTCCATTTAGAATTTGTAGTTGGTAACTGAAAAGAATTTAATAACGGTTTAAGGCCATTATAGTCACCTTTACAAAACCAACTATTCCCTTAATGGTAGTCACATCTTTATGTAAATCCCATATCAGTACACTGTGATCACTGTCACCTAGTGGTTTTTTTATCTGCAAGTTGTTAATACATTAAGAGTCACTGCTGATAATCAGATCAAGAATGCTGCTTTCTTTCATTACCTCTCTAAAATGCTAGTGTAGAAAGCAGTCATCCAATAAATCCAGAAAAGTTCTACTGTACAAGTGACAAGCTTACATGTTACTCCAGTCAATATCAGGAAAGTTAAAATCCCTCATTATAAAACTTTCTGACCTACTGGCCTACTCTTTTTGTCTGTATAGCTCTTCATTATATCCATCAGAGTTCATTTGGTATACAACATATTCCCACCTCATTTTTTTCCATTGTTTTTGTCACACCAAACTAGATCAACATACTGTCCACCTATATCAATTGTAGTCTATGCATTAGAGTCCATGTGCTCCTTAATCCTTAACCAAGAGCATAACTCCTTTCCTGTCCTTTCTGTAAATGTTTTTCTCTCCATACTCAAATTACATATCCCATATGGAATTTGGGGATATTCTGTATCCCCCATGTTTCTGATATTAATGTCCACATTTGATGACTAACTTAATACTTAAATTTCCTCAAATTTATTTATCATTAGTTAGTATAAACCAGATCTATGATGTTCAATACATTCTATGTTGATTTCAATATTTGTAAAAGAATAAGAGAAGTTTACCTCAATATGATATGAAGAACACTTCTGTATGATACTCTCCAGAAATTAAAACAAATAAAACATTAATGAAAAATGATTATAGTAAATAAATAAATAAATTGATAACAATTAAAAAATAATAAAAAAAAGAATTTAATGTAAATTTTAAAATTTTATTTGTTTTAATTTCTGGAGAGTATCATACAGAAGTGTTCTACATATCATATTGAGGTTAACTTCTATTCTTTTACAAATTTATCATTAGTGTACAAGCAAGTATACGTGCACCTATTTTTACTTGAAGTAACCCTAACACATCCTATGTGCAACATGAGAAATGTTGCACATAGGATATGCAACTATGTCAAAATTGGAGCAGTATGACTTTAAGAACAAGGTTCTGCTATGGATAAAGGGATGGTTGATAATCAATGGACAAGAACAGTGTCCATAATAAATGGACACTGCTCTTTATGGACTAATGTTATTATTAGTGGAGTCCCTCAGAGTTTAATGTTGAGCCCATTTTGTTTTCTGTATTTATCAATTATACTGTGAAGATATATCAGGCTTAATGTCCAAGTCTGCACACAATATAAAGATTGGCAGGGTTGTTAATGACAATATGCTGCTGCATACTGTCATTACTGTCAGAGGATCTAGAAAAGTTGGGAGATGAGCTGAGAGGTGGCAATTGAAGTTTAACATTGACAAATGCAAAGTACTGCATATGGGTAGCAGTAACTGTGTGGTAACAAGGTACTGCATGTAGTGAAGAAAGAAAAACACCTGGGGGTAATTGTGCAGTCAGATATGAAGTTTTCTGAGCAGTGCAAACAAGCTTCCAGAACAGCTCATGGGGTTTTTCAATGATATGCAAGAATTTTTCTAGCAGGGATAAGGAGGTGATTATCCCTTTCTATAAGGCAATGGTCAGGCCACCTTGAGTACTTAATAAAGGTCCAGTGGTCTCATTTTAAGAAGAATGTAGAGTTGCTGGAATGAACACAGAGAAGAGCAGTGAGGTTGGTGAGGGGGGGAACAAAGGGTTTCTCTTACCAAGAAAGGCTTAAGTTCTACAAATTGCAGCGTCTGAAGATTAAGCACCTGCAAGGTAATCTGACTGAGATGTATAAGGCCTTGAAGGGTTTGAGCAAGCTCAATGCTGATAGGATTCTTCCTCTTGCTCAGATTCTACCTCTTGCATAGATGTGCAGAAATTTGCCTTTAGTCAGTGGGCAGTTGATTATTGGAACACTTCCATGGGAAGTTTTTTTTTTTTTTTGGCTGATATTGTATAAGCTTGCTTTCTTACATCATATGGTAAGATGTACTAATGCTAATGTAATTGCTTATTTTCATGAAGGCTACTAGCAGGCCTTGTAATCCCTGGCTCTGTGTGTGTGTGTTCCTAATAGAAGCAGCAAAAGAATCAATTTCATCTCTGCTTACATTTGTTGGAAAACTGTTAGTCCATTTATCCACTCCAGACTAAGGATAGGAAAGAATAATTGTCCAAAAGAATAGCAGAAACACTTGTAGTTTAAGGCTCTCAGGCCAGTTTCAGACCATTTATAAGATTCTGTAGAGGATTCCTTCTACAGGATCTTGTAAATAGTCTAAGACACAACATAAAAATATAACCATGCATTTTCATTGATTGACTTTAAAGATGCATTTAACCAGCTCTGGTGGGATAGCATTCTTAAGAATCTGGAGGGATAGGGGGAGGAATCATGCTGCAACAAAAATATTTCACACCTAGGAATTTTAAAATTATATATATCATATAATTGAAATAACTGCCACCAAGAGCTGTCTTCAGGGGGGGGGCTCTGGTTTTGAGTCTGCCCTTTTAAAAGCTGATATTTCTAGAAAAGCTTAAACTTTGCTCATACTAGTATGGTCATATACATGGATGACTTCATGCTTCTTGTTACTGAAAATTCCAGAAGAATTAGAAAAATCATCAAATGAAGTTTAAAAGAGTTCACTGTGATGTGGATGAAGCAAACTAACAGTTCCAAAACTATATTAATGAAAGGTAATCTGAACCAGCACCTAATGATAAAGTAACAAAAACAATCAATGTCTAACATCAGCTCTAAAAGTACCAAAGAGTTATTTTTGATCAAACTACTCTTCAGTCAACACGTAGTTTATTTAGAAGATAAAGTTGACAAATGAAAGGTTACTACATATGTACAACATTAATCCCAGATTAAGGTACCAACTGTGTACCATTTGTGATAGTGTCGAGAACGAAAAATACCTGGAGAATAATTGTGCAATTAGATGTGAAGTTCTAGCAGTGCAAACAGGCTTCCAGGCTAGCACCTGGTGTTTTGTCGAATATATATGATGATTTTGCCAGTAGGGTGTGTGTAAGGCAATGGTCAGACCATGCCTCGACCACTGTACATGAGGATCTGTTGGAAGAGGTGTAGAGAAGAGTGACAAGATCAGTGAAGGAAGAAAAAGGGTGTTCTTACCAGTTCTGTAAATTGTAGTGTCTGGAGACTAGGTGCCTGCGAGATGATCTGATTGAAATGTTTAAGGCTCCGAATGTTTGAATGTATGAATTGAGTAAGCTCAATGCTGATGGTATCCTTCTGTTCGCTTAGACTACACGAGATGAGCATAAATTCAAACTGAGCAAGGATAGATGTGCTGAAATTTGCCTTTAGCCAGTGGGTAGTTGATTGCTGGAACAAACCTAACCTGTTCCAACAGTTCTCACATTACCTGTCCAACCACTGTATTAATAATTAATAGAGTGGATGGATAGGTAATATGGGAAGTTTTTTTTTGGGGGGGGGGGGCTGATGCTGTATAACTTGCTTTTTTGCATTATTTGCCACTATTAATACTAAGTTAAAAAGTTTATAGGCACGATAGTCAGAACCATATGTAGAACAACATGAAGAAAGTCTGGTGCTTATTTATAACAATGTTTTAGTTCCCATTGTCACATATTCAGTTAATATCTCGAACTATGGAGCCACCCACGAAAGTAACAAGATAGGCACTAGAGAAAGGCAAAAGCTATTTCTCTTTGTGCATGCCTGTTGCACTGTCTCTAAACCAGTGCTTCAAGTGTTTTTAGCAAGCTTACTCTGAACCTTATGGTCATATATCATAGGTTTCCATCTCTATAGGCTACAATTCTGGGTTCAGGTTTTTAATAAGTTTTTAATATCAAAAAGGAAAAGAAAACATAATGAATGCACTAATCAATGTTTCGAAAATCTGCTGGAACACTGAGAGTAAAGATGTCATCACCAAAAAAATTATTCCAAAAGTAATCTACATAAACCCCAAAATCAGTAAATGGCTCTGACCTTGTTTTTATGGCACATTCCATGGCTCCTTTGACATGAAATTAGCCAGCCTACTCATCAGTGATGCACAAACTCTGCCAGTGCAAGGAATTGAAACCTGGTCACATATACTACTACTGCCCTCCTCCTGTACTCAGCACACAGGATAAAACTAACAATTAGACTGGGCACATTTGCTACTGACTAGGAAGAAATCTTTCTTTCTTTCAATATATCTTTCTTCCTAGTCAGCAGCAGAAATCAAAAGAGGTATTCAACAGAGTTTAAACATTTGACAATGCATTCAAGAAGTACAAAATGACAGGTAATAAGCATAACACCGGGGACAACCAGAATGATGAACCTAATACTGGTTTCACTGCCATCACAACACCCAACTTATTCAAACTAGTTTTTTTACTTTGTGCTGATAGAGTCAACTCCTTCACAGGTTATTGCCTATTCATAACCACCACTCCACCCTGAATGTTCCAGTTTTATTCCTTTCATCATGAATAACCCTGTCATGTTTTAAATTGTCTTTTCTCTGATAAATTCTTCACTACTCCATATATATATCTTCCACCTAAGCAGCTCTTGCTGCCTGCTATATTCTGCATGTCCTGACACTTAAGTAAACATACCATGGCAATGCTTAGGTTTGCCAGTGGTGTAACCTAATTTCATAGTGCTGGTATAAGCAAAAACCATCAAATAGCTTTCTTAGGGTGTGGGACCAAGGAAATACCTTCTCACGATCTACTAACCAAGTCTATTCTCCATCCCTTGCATGGTAATACTTGAAATAAGGAGAGAAAAAAAAAATCTTACTAACCTTACTAAGAAGTACCTTAAACTAATTTCTCTTCCTGTTAACATCTCTCCTGCGACTCATGTCAGACCACTGCTGACCGCCACCCCAGCTGTAGTTGGAGTTGGACAGAACATGTGCAATTGTTCTAAGCTCTGACCAGCTGGGTTGGTTGCAGGCTTTCCTGAACATTACAGCCCAAACAGTGTAGCTGAGTATGACCCAGTAAACCTAATGGTATAAACAGCATAAGCATACAGCAGACATTATTACACTGCTTATACCTGCATAGTAATGACTGTTAAACAGGACATTGAACAGTATGTATGGAGGTGCCCACCTGAACACTTAGCCTATGATCCTTCTCTGATAGGAGATTACTCCTCTATCATCTCTTAACACTGTACTACCCCAGCATCATTAAACCATTAATTGTAATGTATAATCATTGAGATATCATTCCTATCCAAGTTCTTCCTTTTGTAACCTTCTTATCATCATTAGCCACATGGTACAAGGAAGCCTGAGGCTTATGCTGCACCAGCCAAAAAAATTCCCAAATTACCCTGAGAGAGAGAGAGAGAGAGAGAGAGAGAGAGAGAGAGAGAAGTAGAAAGGAATCACCAAGAAAGAGAAGAATGATGATATCCAGCTCAGGACCCTGGGTGTGCCAAGCCAATACTAACCAGATGTGAGCCCCTGTATGTTTTTATTCATCATCATCATCATCATCAGCCATTTTCAATCCACTGCAGGATGAAGGCCTCTCCAGCAACTTTCCAGTTCCTTCTGTTTTGAGCACTGGCCATCCATTTACTACCCAAAAACTCATGAATTTCATCTATCCATCTCTGCCTTTGTCTTCCAGGTTTTCTTCTAGGGTACCATTCTGTTATTTTCTTAGTCCATCTGTCATCATGTCTTCGAGCTATGTGTCCTGCCCAAGACCATTTTAGTTCTTTAATTTTGATGAGAATGTCCTTTACTTGAGTTTGCTGCCTAATCCATGTGTTTCTCTTCTTATCTAACAGTCTGATTCCCAATATAATTCGTTCCATTCTTCGCTGATTAGTTCTCAGCTTCTCTTCCATTCTTTTGGTGAGTGCCCAAGTTTCACTTCCATAAGTCATGGTGGGGAGTATACATTGATTCATTATTTTACATTTCAGACAAACTGGGATATTGCTCTTCAGTATGTGACTATATTTCCTGAATGCTATCCATCCAAAATTTATTCTTCTCTTGACTTCCAGCCATTTATCATTATTACAGCTAATAACTTGTCCCAGATAAGTATATGACTCCACCTTTTCAATTACTGCTCCTTCAATCATTATTTCCCTTTTCGTGGCATACTTGTTCATCATTACTTTTGTTTTAGCCATATTCATCTTTAGTCCAAAATCCTTACTAACTGTGCATAACTGATTAAGATTTTTCTCTAATTCTTTGGGATCGTGGCTTATAACCACAATATCATCTGCAAATCGTAAATGGTTTAGCTACTCTCCGTTCACATTGACTCCTTTCTGCCACCAGTCTAATCTTCTGAAAGCTTCCTCAAGGGCAGCAGTAAACAGCTTCGGAGATGTGTCTCCTTGTTGAATTCCTTTCTCGATTTTAAATTTCCTACTGTCTTTGTCTAGTCTAATAAAGGAGGTAGCACTCTCATATATTTTCTTCAAAATCATAATATATGGGGTATCTATGCCTTGCTTTCCAGTGCCCGAAACAGTGCCTTATGCTGTATGGAGTCAAATGCCTTTTCATAATCCACAAATGCCAGGCATAATGGCGTTTTATATTTATTTGCTTTCTCCATTAGCTGTGATATTACGTGAAGGTGATCCATAGTTGAGAATCCTGTCCTAAAGCCAGCTTGCTCTTTCGGTTGATTCCCATCAAGTATTCTTTCTAATCTGTTAGTAATGACCCTTGTGAACAACTTGTAGATGTGGGATAACAAGCTAATTGGTCTATAATTTCCAATTTCTGATTTATCTCCTTTCTTATGCAGCAAAACTATGATTGCATTATTCCACTGCTTAGGCGTCACACCTTTTCTAATGCACTTTGTGAAGAGCCTTGCCAGTTTTTTTGTTATGTCTCTTCCTCCCAATTTTACCAACTCTACAGTAACTTCATCTTCCCCCGGGGCTTTCCGATTCTTCATTTTCTTCAATGCATGTTCTAACTCATCAGGAAGAATATCGGGTATGTCGTATGTGTTGCTACTTTGCAATCCATCTTCCCCACTGCTGGTATCATTCCCTCGCTCCTTGTATAATTCTCTATAGTAGTCTTCTGCTATCGCTATTCTTCAGTTTCAGTATCATTTGTCTTTCTGTATTATTGCTCATGGCTGCTGATTTAAATCCTTTGTTTTCCCTTAATGCTTGTTCTACTTTTCTTGTGTTAAATCTTCTTATGTCCTCTCTGAGTCTCTTTCTAATGGCTTTGCATAACTCAGTATACTCAATTTTCTCCCTGTCAGTGTTTTTCTTGCTCTTCATTTGTCGTCTTCGGTTCATCATGACAAGTGTTTCTTGACTAATTTTTTTTTCTTTGGATTTCTGTTTCCCTATAGGTTTCTTGGGCTTTATCACTTTCAGAAAGTTGTAATATTCCTCGTCGATATCTTGGTCCTGAGCAGTCTGTAGAAGCTCAAACTTGTTCTTAAGTTCCAGTACATACTGCTTTTTCTCCTCCTCTGTTATCTCAAAGACCTTTGTATTATTTACTCGAGTCAGTTTTTTCCTTTCCTACATCTATATCAAGTATACATCTTACCATTCTGTGATCACTTCCAACATTTACCTTATTCAGGACGGTAACATCATACACAATATATCTTCTGTTAGTGAGGATGAAGTCGATTTCATTAGTTGTTAATCCATTTGGACTCTTCCATGTCCACTTTCTGTTCACCCTTTTCTTGAAAAAGGTGTTCATTACTGAAAGTCCTTGAGATTCTGCAAATTCCACAAGTCTTTCACCTCTTTTATTTCTTTCACCAATTCCAAAATTTCCTATAGTTCCTCTTTCTGCGCTGTTTTGCCTTTTTCCAACCTTAGCATTGAAGTCCCCCATAATAATAGTGTAGTGGGTTTTCTGCTCATCTAGAAGACTCAATTTCGGTGTACATTTCTTCAACCTCTTCATCATCATGGCTCGATGTTGGTGCATAAATCATTATAATCTTTAGCTTATACCTCTTAGAAATCTTGAGTATTAGTCTTGACACCCTTGGTGATGTACTTTTGAATTCCAAAATGTTGTTTTTAAAATCTTTATGGACCAGAAACCCAATTCCACCTTCACTCCTTTCACTGTTTCCATTGGTGTACAGCAGATTTCCACTTGATAAACTTATAAGTGATTCATTTCTTCTTCTTGTTTCAGCCAAACCGATGATATTCCAATTCACATTTTCTAATTCCTTTTCCAGCTCTAATATCCTGTCTTCACTGATGAGTGATTGTACGTTATAACAGGCCAAGTTCAGTTTCCGTGTATGGCAGCCTGGTCGTACCCAGAGATTCTTAGCACCCTCTGCTTCCACTCTGATCCTCTCGCTGCCGTAAGAGGGAGAGTGAAAGATGCTGGGGACTGAGGGCGATTTGTATTGTTGTGCTCTCATATGCTGAAGGGTTTGGTCTTTTCCTCTTCACGCTGACCAGGCATCTTGAAGAGAACCACTCTACACGTTCGTTGCCACCTAAGTGACATAACAGGGCTTACCATCGAGAAGGTGTGCATGAGTGGATTTTAGGAAGGCAGGCCAACCGGACTTCTCCTAAATCTTCTGTAATAGAGAGATATTGGATCCATCAGTGTTTTAGGTTGAGTGTCTGATAACACACAGGATACCTGTTCCCCTCTAAGCCCCTTGTTTTTATTAATTTATATTAATTATAATTAATTCATAAGTAATTAATACTAATAAATTCATTAATTAATTTCTATTTTTATTAGTATTTTGTGCATTTATTTATTTTTTACTTTATTATTATATTTTCTTCTGATGAAGTTCAGGTACTGGCAGAGACATCAAAGGCAGATGTTGTTGGTATATCAGAGATGTGGTGTCACACAAATATAATGAATGCAGAATTGGAATTTGGGGAGTACATTGTGTATTGAAAAGAGAGACAGGATAGGAAGGAAGGAGGGGTTATGCTGTTTGTTTATAAAATCTAAGGCAGGGCATTCAGTTGACATGGACAGAGAGTGCAATATAGAGTCAGTTTGGTGTGACATAAGCATTGGGAAAGCAAAATTGAGAGTAGGAGTGTGTCATATTAATTTATTAGCTATATAGGCCTGATGACTCTGATGAATACAAAGAACAACTGCCCAGAGAAACAGAGTGGGCCAGTAAATCAGATTGTCTTATAATGGAAGATTTTAACTTCCCAGATATTGACTGGAACTTATGGGTTGGTCACTTGCACACTATCTAAGAAGTACCTTAAATTTTGTGGATTTATTGGATAATTGCTTTATACAGCAGCATGTTCAAGAGGCAACCAGAGGAAATAATACTCTTGATCTGATTATCAGCAGTGATTAGCATTAGCATAGGCATATGATGCAAGAAAGCAAGCTTATGCAGCATCAGCCAAAAAAAAAAAAAAAAAACTTCCACAAGGGATGGAAGTCTTTTACATCAATCAACTACCCACTGGCTAAAGGCTAATTTCCGCATTTCTATTCTACAACTGTCTTTCCTCAATTTGAATCTATGCTGCCTCAGGTTTTTAATCTGAGCAAGAGGAAGAATCTCATTAGCATTCAGCTTGCTAAATCCATTCAAGGCCCTATTACACCTCAATCAGATCACCTCACATGTGCCTACTCTCCTGGCTCTGCAATTTGCAGAACTTAAGCCTTTCTTGGTAAGAGCATCCCTTTGTTCCCCTCACCAATCTTGTTGCCCTTCTTTGTACTCATTCTAGCAACTCTTACATCCTTCCTAAAATGAGGCCTCCATACCTGTTCACAGTAGTACTCAAGGTGTGGCCTGACCATTGTCTTGTACAATGGGATAATCTCCCAGTTCCTGCCCTGCTAGCAAAATTCCTATATATCATTGACAAGACTCCATGACCTGCCCTTGCAGCCCATCTGTACTGCTCGCCTAACTTCATATCTGACTGCACAGTTACCCCAGGTCTTTTTCACTTTCCACATCCCTGAATGTAGTACCACACAGTAGGTATGTTTCTCTTGGGTTATTGCTACCCATATGCAGTACTTTGCATTTGTAAATGTTAAAATTCAGTTGCAACTTGTCTAGATCCAATTGGAGTAGCATACTGTCTTTACTGTCGTTAACAACCCTGCCTACTAGGCTTTTTATTCCAACTAAGAAATACAGTTCAAGGTTTAGGCCTAATTGGATATCAGATGAACTAATGAGACTCACAGTAGAGAAGAAAAATGCATGGGATGCATATAAATTATCAGAAGATACAGAAGCCTACAGTACATATAAGCTAGTCTGTAATCAAGTCACACAGGAGGTTAGGCAAGCAAAGGCAGATTACAAGAAATCTTTGGCAAAGGATGCAAAAAGAAAACAGCAAGGACCTCTTTATTTATATAAACTCTAGAAGGAAGGAGATGAATCAGATTGGTCCACTTGATATTGATGGTTCGACTGTCAATGATTCTGCTTAGGTAGCTAACAAACTGATTGAGAATTCTGCATCTACATTCACACATATGGAATTCTGTAGGGAAGTGTAAGCCAGAAGAGTTTGATAAGCCAGAAGCTTATCAAACTCTAAGAGGGTGGTGCTAAATGATTTTATAACAACTGAGAGCAAAGTGGAGGAGAAACTCTTGAAGTCAAACATAAGAACGGAACCTGGGGATGGGATCTATCCATTTATATTAAAAGAGGCAGCATAGAAAGTAAGCAAACCCTTACCCATAATGATGAGAGCATCCTCAGATTCAGGGAAGAATCCCCCCCCCCCTCATGGACTGGAGATGTGCAAATATATCCCCAATTCATATAGGGGAATCAAAGGGTGACATAAGTAATTACAGACCTTTTAGTAGTTTAACTTCTGTTCCCAGGAAAATAATGTAGTCACTGGTTAAAAAAGCACTGCAGGATCATCTAGATAAGACTGCAGTTACAGTTCAAACACAGCATGGGTTTGTTAACGGGAAATCGTGCCTGAACAATTTGACTGGATACTATGATATGGTCATGAAGGAACTGGATGCAAAAAATAATTTTGATATATCATATACCTGGATTTTAGGAAAGCTTTTGATATAGTTGCACATGGAAGACTACTATATAAATTGGAGCAGTATGGCATTAACGGCCAGTTACAACCATGGACATTTATTCTACAGTTGTAGAATAAATGTGCAGAAGTTTGTCTTTATCCAGAGGGTGCTTGAGTGGGAGAATACAGAGTGGTAATGAATGGCCACCGCTCTTCATGAACTAATATTATTAGTGGAATCCCTTAGGATTTGGTGTTGGGTCCATTATTATTTTGTATATTTATCAATGATATTCATGAAGGTATATCAGGTTTAATGTCCAAGTTTGCAGATGATATGAAAGTTGACATCGTTAATTACACTACTGCAATAGGATCTAGAGAAGTTGAGCAGATGGGCTGAGAGGTGGCAATTGAACTTTAACATTGACAAATGCAAGTACTGCATATGAGTAGCAGTAACCCCAAAGTAACGTACCAACTGTGCATTGCTACACTCAAAGTAGTGGAGAATGAAAAAGACCTGGGGGTCCGTGACAATGCACGCAACCCACACTCCACATGATGGAGGCCATTGCAAAACTGGGGTGCACTGTTCTTTCTCACCCCTCTCTTATATCCAGGATCTTTCAAATTCCGACTATTACCTCTTTGGCCCACTACACTCCATGGAACCCATTTTGCGGTAATAATTTTGCAGTCAGATATGAAGTTTTCTGAGCAGTGCAGACAGGCTGCAAGAGTAGCTCATGGGGTCTTGTCAATGATATACAGGAATTTTGTTAGTAGAGATAAGGTGGTGATTATCCCCTTGCATAAGGCAATGGCACAGCCACACCTTGAATACTGCATACAGGTATGGAGGCCTCATTTCACGAGGACCATACAAAAGTAATGCTTCCTAATTTTTTGCTTTCAAATGTGGTGCCATATATTATTTTCTATGTCACTGAATGGTTACTAGAGGTCTCTAGTTTCACCAGACAGAGGTTGCTTTATGATCAGTCTTGTCAGTGCAGCACATGAATAGTTCAAAATAGTGGATGTTATAGACTATCACCTCTTTGGCCCACTGCACTGCAAGAAATCCATTTTGTGGACAGCAACAAGTTCAATCATAGTGTTCCACAAAAACCTCCAGAGCAAGGGTAAGGACTTTTACAGGTTTGGAATACAGCATCTGACTCAAAGTCATTATCATAGAAAATGATAATG
The DNA here is from genome assembly GCF_048544385.1 of Mastigoproctus giganteus. Classification (NCBI taxonomy): domain Eukaryota; kingdom Metazoa; phylum Arthropoda; class Arachnida; order Uropygi; family Thelyphonidae; genus Mastigoproctus; species Mastigoproctus giganteus. The sequence goes on from NC_143582.1 coordinate 133,655,656, forward strand.
ACTTTGTGGAACAATAACAGTGTGTTTATTAATGATTGAGGATTAATTGATGTAAAAGGCATAGTTGTCAGAATTAAATTTTCTGAGTCAAAAAATAGGAGGCAATAATTTTGTACTGCTCCTTGTAGGAAGTATGTAGAGCTGCTGGAATGAGTACAGAGAAAGACAATGAGATTGTTGAGTGGAACAATTCTTGCCCTTATCAAGAAGGGCTTGAGATCTGCAAATTGCAGTGTCTGGAGATGTGATCTGACTGAGGTGTAAAAGGCCTCGAATGGTTGAGCAGGCTTAATTCTGTTGGGATTCTTCCTCTTCCTCAGATTACACACCAGAGGGGGCATAAATTCAAATTGAGGAAAGACAGTTGCAAAATAAATGTGCAGAAATTTGTCTTTATCCAGAGAGAGAGTGTCTTTATCCAAGTTTGCAGAAAGTCTGCAAACTTGGACATTAAGCCCGATATACCATCATCAATATCATTTATAAATACAGAAAACAATAATGGACCCAACACTGAGCCCTGAGGGACTCCACTAATAACATCAGTCCACGATGAGCAGTGTCCATTGATTACCACTCTCTGTCTTCTCCCCCTCAACCACCCCTTTATCCATAGCAGCAATTTGCCTCCAATGTCACACTGCTCCAATTTGTGTAGCAGTCTTCCATGTGCAACAGTATCAAAAGCCTTTCTAAGATCCAAGTATATAATATCAAAGTTATTCCCTGCATCCAGTTCTTTTGTGACTGCATCATAGTATCCAATCAAGTTGGTCAGGCAAGACTTCCCCTTAACAAAACCATGCTGTGTCTGAGCTATAACTGAAGTCTTGTCTAAATGATCCTGCAGTGCTTCTTTAACCAGTGCCTCCATTAATTTTCCTGGAACAGAAGTTAAGCTCACAGGTCTATAATTACTTGTGTCAGCCTTTGATCCTCCTTTGTGAATTGGGGTCACATTTGCACATTTCCAGTCTATGGGTACCTCCCCTGAGTCCAAGGAAGCTCTCATAATTATGGCTAAGGGTTTGCTTACTTCCTTTGCTGCCTCCTTTAATATAACTGGATAGATCCCATCCACCCCGGGTGCCTTTCTTGTGTTTATCTTCAACAGTTTCTCCTCCACTTTACTCCCAGTTATTTCAAGATTCTGTAGCTTACTGCTAGAGTTGAATACACCTCTGGCATTCCCCTCGCTGAATAACTCCTCATGTGTGAATGTCGATGCAAAATATTCATTTAGTTTGTTAGCTACCTGAGCAGGATCATCAACACTTGACCCATCAATATCAAGTGGACCAATCTGATTCATCCCCTTCCTTCTAGAGTTTACATAAGTAAAGAACTCTTTGCTGTTTTTCTTTGCATCCCTTGCCAAGGATTTCTCGTAATCTGCCTTCGCCTGCCTAACCTCCTTTGTAACTTGGTTGCATATCAACTTGTATCTATCATAGGCTTCTGTGTCATGTGTTAATTTGTATGTATCCCATGCATTTTTCTTCTCTGCCATATGCCTCATTAGTTCATCTGACATCCATTTTGGCCTAAACCTTGAACAATATTTCTTAGTTAGTATGTAAAGCCTAGTAGCTTCCAAGATAAGTTCTTTGAATGCTTCCCATTTTGAATTTGCTGTTGGTAACATCATCAGTTGGTCCCACTGTATAGAATTTAAATACTGTCTCAGTCCATCGTAGTCGCCTTTGCGGAAGCAATAACCCTTCCCTTTACCCGTAATGGTAGTTACCTCTTTGAGTAAATCCCACTTCAGCACACTGTGATCACTGCCACCTAGTGGTTCATTTATCTGCTGATTCTTGATGCATGAAGAATCACTGCTGATAATCAAATCAAGAGTATTACTCCCTCTAGTTGCCTCCCGAACATGCTGATGTAGAAAACAATCATCCAATAAATCCACAAAAGTCCTGCTAGTGTGTGAGTAACCAGCCCCCAAATTCCAGTCAATATCTGGGAAATTAAAATCTCCCATTATAAGACACTCTGATTTACTGGCCCACTCTATTTCCCTGTACAGTTCCTTATTATACTCATCAGAGTCGTTAGGCCTATAGCACACTCCTACTCTCAATTTTGATCTCCCAATGTTTATGTCACACCAAACTGACTCAACACTGCACTGTCCAGCGATGTCGACTGGCTTCACTTCCTTGGTTTTTATGTGTTTCTTAACTAATAACATAACCCCTCCTCCCTTCCTATCCTGTCTATCCTTTCTGTAGACGTTGTACTCCCCAAATTGCAGTTCTGCATCCCTTATATCTGTGTGACACCACGTCTCTGATATCCCAACAATATCTGCCTTCGATGTTTTGAGCAATACCTCAAATTCATCAAATTTATTTACTAAACTCCTAGCATTGGTGTACACGCAAGTATACCTGCACCTGTTTCTATTCTTAGCTACCCTAACACAACCCATGTGTTTACTTGTACCGCAATGGCTCCCAGCAGTCTCTGAAATACCATGCATCTTGTTTTTCAGGCTTCTGCTCATTCTAATAGAAGCAGTGCAAGAATCTCTTTCACCTCTGCCAGTGGCTACTGTCAATCTATTGGTCTTTGTCTCCCCCCAAGCTAGCAGTTTTCCGACCCACCTAACACTGCCTCGATAGCATCAGCAAATATTCTTGCAAAAAAAACTTGCTATCTACGACTGAAACCAACTAACTCAGCCACGGAGTGAAAAAAGCCCACTAAATTTCTTCGCGTCATCGACGGGATTCGAACCCGAGCCTTTTCCACCAGGTGTGGGGAGGACGGTGACGATACCACTGTGCTACCCACACAGATCTTCAAGAAACTCTTCTTGAATAAATCCTTCTCCACTTAAAAAATGAGTAGGGCTGGGGCAGATTTTTTAAGGGGTGATGAGAAGATCCCCATATTTGACAATGCTGGCAGGGATGCAGTTTTTGTTTTATCAGAGTCAGTTTCTGTAACAACACCCTTATTATGAGTTCTGCATTCTCTAGTAGCTTTTAGTTTAAAGTCATTCAAATTTTCCTTCATGTCATCTTGGCTTGTACCCAAGATGACAAATTGGATCATTATAGATTATAGAGTTTTCACCTGCCTTTAAAATATACTGGAGATAATCACCTAAAATACTAATCTTCTGTTTAGCACCATTACTTAACTGCAATGGTGGCTACAGAGGAAGAGATGGTCTTTAATTTAGGTGCTGGGGAACTAGGTGTACCCATCTGGGGTTGTTTCTTGTGGTTTGAGCTTGGACCATTCATAATCATTCTTCAAACAGTGAATGATGTGCATTCATTGTTCCAAATATACCGGCATTTTGGACAATTCAACGCTTCCCACTCTGCAGCAGGAGAATTGAGAGGGTGCTTCTTTGCTTCATCATGAAAATACACCACGACATACTGCATAGCCTGTACTTGGTTTGAAGACATAAGGGTATAAAAGCTTCATTTCACCACCAGCCTTGGCGCTTTAATCCTATTGGTCACCTTTGGGATGAATTGAAATGTCAACTTTAGGCCACCACTTCAGCAATCAACAGCTGAATTCATTTCTATGTTGAAAGTGGAATGGGCCAAAATACTTAATTTTTTTTTTTTTTATCGAAAATTGGTTTAGTGTCCAGTGATGAGAGTACAGTATGTAATTAAGGAAAAGTATGGGCTGACACATTATTTAATTTTCTATACAATAAAGGTTCTTTGAAAAATGCAGGTGTCCAGTTACTTGTGACAATGTAGTATACGTGTGCATGCATAATTCTTGAAATTCTGTGTACCTAATAGTCTTATTAAGTTGAAAATGGAATTAACAGAAAGATAATAGTTTTGTGTTTATATATTACATTTATTTTTTAATTTTCAGCAGAATTAAAAAAAAAAAAAAAAGTTTTGTTTCATTGAAAATAGCAATGTGGGAAGAAGGAAAAAAAAAAAAACACTTTTAATATGTTGAGAGGACTGTCTAATCCCCAATGATCTTCTACCTGTAAAGTTAGGAAGAGTTATTGGGATTTTCCTGTTTAGGTAAGTATTTTAGAATAAATATTTAGTGATTAGTGCTCAATGCATAAAAATATTTTAATCTAAGGTTTAATATTTAAATTTATTAAATTCATAGATTAACAAAAATCCAATAAAATCTGCAGATAGTGTATGAGGACTGATAGATGGGCCTCAGAAAAGGCATTGCTAGTCTGGTCATCTGATGGCCAGATAACAGATGATGTATTCCACTCAAAGCTATCTAAATTTAATAGTATATGGGTGAAATGCATAACTAATCCAGTATAAATTTTTAGTTAAATACACAGATATTAGAACAATTGCCTACCCCTTTTTTTTTTACAATATGACATTAGTAACTTTATTTATTCCATTCCATATACAATTTCTATAAAAAAAAAAAATAAAATAAAGAAGTAGCTAACTCGTGAATGGAAGAAAGGCAAATACATACTATGTTTCTCTCTCCAACAACCATTTGGGTTTCCATTTCCTAATGTTTGCAAGCAGAAATGTATATTGATCAACTTGTAGGATAGATCTACATGCACACAATGCCACATTTTTCTCATTTGATATTTGTGCAGTCTTCTATATTTTTCATATTTAAAACTAACTTTGTGTAATTTTTTGGTTTCATTAATAAATAAATTTTTAGGACTGACTGTAGGATTCAATATGGAATTCAGAAATCCATATTGCCAATTATTAATTCTGTTCTCTGGGAGTTAAACTTACTTAATATAATACTTTTTAACATAATAAATTCAGTTGATAACATCTCATGTGACTAAATTAATGCAATTCACATTTAATTAATTAATTTAAATGGTTTTAAATTTCCAAATTTTTGATATAAAAATAAAAAATATGTTTAATAAGTACGACAATTAATTAGTTAAATATCATGCATTGTTATATTCCAAGCAAAATTTAGAAAAAAACAGAAATCAGAATAAAAAGAAAGCTGGCCACATGTCAAGTGATCATTTTTGTTATGATGGGATGCAAATACTGGTGAGTTAATTGATATTGAAACCAATATTTGCAGTACCTCCCTATAAAATAGATACCTTGTCATAATCTCTCTTTATATAGGTACAAACAAGGTAAAGTGCAGCCATTACAACCCACTGCAGGATGGAAGCCTCCTCAACGATTCATTTTGAGGGAAATGGACCATAATCTGTCATGCTGGTCCAGTGCAGGTTGGCAGATCAACCATATTTAGCAGTCAGGGGCTTGAACCTCAGTCTACTCAAGGAGCGTGTGATACTGCACTCCTGCTCCTGACCACTCAACTATGGAGGCCTCCATAGCCAAGTGGTCAGCAATCAGTATTAAACATCTTCTCTTTATGTAGAAGGTGTTTAATACAACCTGGCAACATAGCATATTTTGTGATCTATACAGTTTTGGGTTGCAAGGTCATCTTTCAAAATTCATTCAAAGCTTTCTAAGCAACAGACCCTTCCAAGTTTGTTTTCTTAATGTATTTACTATTACATACATCCAAGAAGAGGAAGTTTCTCATATTTCATACTGTTTACACTTAACCATACACATGTGATGTTATTTCCAAAATGTGCAAAGTAATTAATAAACTAGAGCTGTCAATTATATTAATAATGGATATCAGTTGTCTGTTCAGAAAATGGTTCAATCCATTTTTGCAGTAAAATAAAATGACCCTCATCTAGAAATCACCTCAAATTCAAAACAAATTCCTTTTCTAGGAGTTCCTTGGTACTTTTATAAACTCTAAATTAAACTTTTTAGATCATATAAAATATCTCTGTACAGTATGAATGCTGAAAACACAGTCATGGGAAGCTAATCATCAAGCAAGTTACACTTATATTGACTTCCCCCCCCCCCCCTTTTTTTTTTCTTTTTTTTTTTCTTTTTTTTTTTTATGATCAAAGTCAGATTATGTCACCTAATATCCCATATATGATTTGGCTAGAAAAAACAATCATACTTTTGTGCAATACAGAGCAAGTAATTTCGATTATTACAGTATATTGTTTTAACCTTCATATAAAGACTTCAAAGTTCTGCTAAGCAGACAGATTGCATTTAAAACTGATTATCCAAAATATTCTTGGTACCAACAGTTTGGATAACCAAGGATCTGCTGCATAAAGAATATAATGCTCCATTCAATAATTGTTATTATTTTTTGCTTTTTTTGTCATTAATTATATTTCTTTTCTTCTAACTATGCTGTTTTAATATTTATAACTTTATAATAAATTTATCTCTGATATGATCCTCTGCTCCCCATGACATCTATAAATTGTTATTTATTTATTTTAAGGGAAAGGTCCATTAAATTATTAAATTGTAGTTTACTTCAAAATTAAAATATGTTTCTAAAAAACATAGGTGGCTCACATATGATGATAACCAACTAAGTTTTTCTGACCATAATTTTTCCCTTCTTTGAGTGGAATATACTATATTTTATATTTTAGTATAATTACACAAAAATTTTCTAAGGTATATATGATATTTATAAAACTGTGTGAGAGTTCTCTGTGAATATTTATTTTGTGGGACTTCCTACTACATCAATGTAGCCAAGTAAAAATCTCAAACTACTAATCACTTACCCTCCCTAAGAATGCACATTACAATAAGCAAGTATTTAATTAAATACAGGCAAATATAATTAAATGTAATTAAATATAGGTAAATATGTGCTAGTGTTTCCCTGTAGAAATCTGCAAATGCAGCAATTGAAAATCTGTTAGAAAATAAATTGTGTAACATTGTGCTATATACATATGACTGGCTATAAGATGTAAATATAACTCATCACCATATATATATGTTGAGAAAGAAAGAAACAGACAAACAAACATCAGGATTTCATAATAAAATTAATGAAATTTATTGTTAACTTTAAACAGAGTTAATTAATTTTATATATTTTTTATTATTAATATATATATTACTTTACCTTTTGTCCAATGTTATGAACAGTTAATGTTTCTTTAATCTTGGAAGTAATACTTTGAGTGTCAAGATCTGTTGTTACAGCTGCCATTTCATAAACTGAAGGCTGAACATATGGCAGACAGCGTGTATGTCCTCTTCTATTATTTCTGATACCAGTAGCATTAGGAGGTATATTTCCTGGGTAACTCTGTACAGTTAAAGGAACCACAGAATTGTCAGAGGTGGGAACAGACTGTGGAGATCCATTATGAGAAGTAATGTTATTTGTTGGTCTGCTTTCTGGTGTTCTGAATCCTGTATGAACTGAGTCTGAAACTTGATTAAATTTTGAAGAACCTGTAGGAAGTTTTATTTAATTTAAAAATGTAAAAGGGGAATAAAAACAGTGCAGTAATAGCAGTAGTTAGGTAAATTTAATTTTCCTGTTTTCACAACATATTTATAATATAGGCAGTTTTTTTGCAATATAAAAAAAAAAAAAAAAATACTGCATCTTAAAATGTCATTTTTTATTCTAAGGGAGAGTTTGTTGTTTTTAGCACTATTGAACCATATAATATATATATATTATTAAATGACTTTTTATGATAATCTTTTTATAATAATTTCATCATAAATAGTCTTTTGAGATTAATCTCTATAAGTTATAGAGGGTGAGCATAATTTAAGTTCACCTATATGAGTGGACCGTAGCTGAAATGGTTCATCACAGAAAAGTGACATTTTGAATTGGCAAGATACATATGATGGTGAAGAGAAATTTACCATAAAAAGTTTCTGAATAACACCAGCAGGGAAAATTGTGGTACCAGCATTACACAGCACGAATTTCAGTTCAGTCCAGGTCAAGTAATATGCAAAGATGAACCATCTTACATGCAAAGGAATTAAACTGATCAGTGAGCAGAAAGCAAGAATGCACTGTAATAAGCAAATGAATATATTGAAATGGAATTCATTCGTGAAACCAGTGTGCTAGAGAAGAGTGACTCGAATGATGGCTGTTATTAGGAAAGATTGGTAATTACTTGTAAAACTGTTTACCACTAAAAACCATCACTACTTATAGAATTTAAGCCAATGAAAGATCCAAAGAGCATCCTTTAGCAGTTAACATTTTAATAAAAATTATTCAAAAATGTGCAGATTCTGGCCACCCAAACATGTAACACTGACAGAAAGGGGAAAAAAACTGCTCCTGCATTGCAATTTAAGAGGCACAGAGAATGCAGCACATTGGGTATGGCACACTTAATAGTTTGTAAAGTGTTCAGAAATAAAATTTAGCATTAGTATTAGTAGAGACATATGGTACAAAAAAGCAAGCTTATGTAGCATTAGCCAAAAAAACAAAAAAAACCCCTTCCCATTTCACTCATCCATTCACTCCAAAAGTGTCTATTTCAGCCTTGAATTTATTTAAGCTGTCAACTTCCACAATGACAGAAAGAAGTTTGTTCCAGCAATCAACACCCACTGGTTAAAGGCAAACTTCTGCATATTTATTTTACAACTGTCTTTCCTCAATTTCAAATTTATGCCCCCTCAGGTGCAGAATCTGAGCAAGAAGAAGAATCCCATCAGTATTGAGCTTGCTCAAACCATTCAAGACCTTATACACCTCAATCAGATCACTTCACTGGTACCTAGTCTCCAGATGCTGCAATTTGCAGTATCTGGAGACTAGGTACCTGTGAACTTAAGCCTATCTTGGTAACAGCAACCCTTTGCCCATCTCTGTACTCATTCTAGTAGCTCAACATCTTTAATAAAATGAGGCCTCTAGATCTGAATGCAATACTCAATGTGTAGCCTGACCATTGCCTTATACAAGAGGATAATCACTTTCTTGTCCCTGCTAGCAAAATTCCTATATATCATTGACAAGACCTCCATGAGCTACTCTTCAAACTGCCTACACTGCTTAGAAAACTTCATATCTGATTGCACAATTACCCCCGAGTCTGTTCATTTTCCACTACCCTGAGTGTAGTGCCACCTCAGATGGTATGTTACTCTAGGATTACTGCTACCCATATGCAGTACTTTGCATTTGTCAATGTTAAATTTCAGTTGCCATTTCTCATTCCATCTGCTCAACTTTTCTAGATCCTGTTGCAGTAGCTTACCGTCCCTACTGTCACACCACCACCAACCTTCATATTGTCTACGAACTTGGTCATTAAGCCTGATATACGTTCATCAATATCATTGATAAATACAGAAAACAACAATGCGCCCGACACAATGGACTAATGTTATTAGAGGAATTCCTCTAATAACATTAGTCCATGAAGAGCAGTGTCCATTGATTACCACTCTCCGTCTTCTCCCACTCAACCATCCTTTTATCCATTGTAGCAACTTGCCCTTAAAGCTATAATGCTCCAATTTGTACAGTAGTCTTCTGGGTAACGGTATCAAAAGCTTTCCTAAAATCCAAGTATATGATATCAAAATTATTTTTTGCATCCGGTTTCTTTGTGACTACATAATAGTATCCAATCAAATTGGTCATGCAAGACGTCCCCTTAACAAACCCATGCTGTGTCTGAACTATAACTGCAGTGTTGTCTAGATGATCCTGAAGCACTTCTTTAACCAGTGACTTCCTTATTTTCCCTGGAATAGAAGTTAAACTAACAGGTCTGTAATTACTTGTCACCTTTTGATTCTCCTTTGTGAATTGGGGATACGTTTCCATATCTCCAATCTGTGGGGACCTCCCCTGAGTCTAAGGATGCCCTCATAACCATGGGTAAGGGCATGCTTACTTCCTTTGCTGCCTCCTTTAATATAACCAAATAGTTCCCATCCACCCTAGGTGCCTTATGTTTAACTTCAGCAATTTCTCCTCCACTTTTCTCTCAGTTATTACAAAATCATTTAATTCCTTGTTATGGTTTGATAAGCTTCAGGCCTCCATTTCCCTGCAGAATTCCTCATGTGTGAATGTAGATGCAAAATACTCATTCAGTCTGTCAGCTATCTGAGCAGAATAGTCAACAACTGAACCATCAATATCAAGTGGACCAATCTGATTCATCCCCTTCCTTCTAGAGTTTTTATAAGTAAAGAAGTCTTTACTGCTTTTTCTTTGCATTGTTTGTCAAAGATTTCTTGTAATCTGCCTTTGCTTTCCTAACCTTCTTTGTGACTTGATTACAGACTATCTTATATCTACTGTAGGCATCTGTATCTCCTGAAAATTTATATGGGTCTCATGCAATTTTCTTCTCTGCCACAAGTCTCATTAGTTCATCTGACACCCATTAACTTATTAGTAATGCAAGTGCACAGTAAATGTTTGCACTTAAGCCTTGCATGCATGAAAATCAGATACATTTCTATGGAACATGTTACGGATGAAAAAAGTGCCTTTTTTGCATGGTGATGAGAACAAACACAACTGCAGAATGTGGACAAAGGAAAATTCTGTTATGCGAAGTACAACTGCAGTTATCAAAGTCACTGTACGGTGTGAGTTCAGTATTGAATTGATGACTAGTTCATACTCTTTTTTTAAGAAAATGCCCAAATCTGACAAGTTCTGAGAATCAGCATCACTGCTTACCAACTCATCATTCCACAACAACAATAGTGTAGAAATCTTCCGACCAATGTTCATGCATGATGATACACCACTGCATATTGTTAAACTAGTTGGTCACCACACTCATCAGATCTGACTCTCTGTGACTTAGGATACGGGGCTCTATAAAAACTAATGTTTATCAACAAACATTTCTTTCTTGGCAGAGTTGAAAGCCAGCCGTTATGCAGCATGGAAGCAACACCATTCCAGATAAGCTACATGCTCCTATTAAAAATTTTATCCTTCACTGCAACATGTTATTGAAAAAGATGGACACATGGAATATGAACATCACTAAATTGTGTGATGCTGATACAATATTTTTCACTGGTGGTGTTATATAGAAACATTTTGATGGTGAAGTTTTTTCTCTTGCTCATTATTTCTTTTACACATTCTAAAGTTCACTGTTTTTGATGAACCATTCCAGCTAAAGATCTATCAGTGTAGGTGAACTTAAAGTATGCTTACCCTGTGTGTGTACACAGACTGTGGAATATTAATTATCCATATTATTATTATTATTATTATTATTAGCATATGGTGCAAGGAAACCTATGGCTTATGCTGCACCAGCTAAAAAAAAAAAATCTCTGAATTACCCTGAGAGAGAGAGAGAGAGAGAGAGAGAGAGAGAGAGAGAGAGAGAGAGAGAGAACAAGAATCAGAAGGGAATCAACAAGAAAGAGAAGAATGATGATATCCAGCTCGGCACCCTGTGTGTGCCTTGCCCATACTCACCAGATGTGAGTTCTTGGGGGTAGATTTAACCATGCATTTGATTGTCCATGTGGAACCATCCTTTTTTTTTTTTTTTTTTAAATATCATTTAACTTTTTTTGTCTTAACAGTATTGCTTTTTATTTTAATACTTATTAATTTTCATAGAGGCTAGGAGATAGTTTAATGTCAGCTTGCCATAAAGATTACAGTATTCATAAAAAAATGTATCAGGGGTTTGTGGTAATGTTGAACCTCCTGCTACACATTTTTTCATTGAAAAAAATTGCAAAAGATGAAATGGCAGTAACGTGTTACTGTTTTTCTTCACTGAAAAGATCTTTTAATTATAAAAAGGTACATACAGGAACTCCCCGACTTACGTAAGGGTTGCATTCCGCAGAATACTACGTAAGTCGGAATTTCCCACATGCTTGTGCTGCACTTGCAACTGTACTCGCTGAATTGATTGAATCAAAAAAGTAACGTTCGACAAACACGTAAATAGAATTATTTATTGTATTTATTCAATTTTTTATCTCATGTGCAGGAAAAATTACAAAAGCGTGCAATTTAAAAAAATTTCTAAATTATAAAATTACAAACAAAGAGAGACAAGCATAACGTCAGTAAGTTTTATCTCTCAAGCATTGTTGCCAGAATCGACATCTTCAGCTGATAAGTATGCTGCTGCGGAGGTTGAGGGCTGTGGAAATTTAGAAGGGGTCGGCCATTCAACCTTACGAAAGAACATATTAATGGATGACTGGACAGTGGCTTTTTTCTTTTCATCATAGATTTCTTTGTAGCAAGCAAGCATACCTTTCACCCCTCCATTAACTTTTAAGAATCGTTCGCTGTCAGGATAAATCTTCTCAAACCTCGCCATTGCCAATGCAATTTCATGAAATGCCATTGCCATCTCTCTCTCTGGTGATAAAGCATCTCGGCTCTTCATTTGGTTAATCTTGAGCTTCGTCAGCATTTTCTTCTTTCACTATCGCTGCCTGCAAGTCAATAAGTTCTTTGTTAGATAATTCCTTCTCTTCTTCCTCTATTAACTCCTCCACGTCTTTGTCTTCAACCTCTAACTGAAGTAGCTCTGCAACCTTTACAATCTTATGTGTAACCTCTTCATATGATTCATCTTTTTCAAATCCTTCGAAGCCTTTTACATTCCATGGGCAATTTAAACAACTTTTAGTAATTTCTGCCCAGGCCTTATTAACATTTAAGATGCCGTGGTAAATATTGCAAGATTTCCAAAAGTCTCTTAACGTAAAATTTTTTTCATCATCTACTACAGACAATGCCTGAGCAAATGCTGTGCGTAAATAGTATGATTTTAAATTTGAAATAACACCCTGATCCATAGGTTGGATGAGTGAAGTCATGTTTGGCGGTAGAAATATGACTCTCACGTTCGAATTGAAATCATCTAGATGCGTAGGATGTCCAGGATCATTATCTAATAGAAGCAAAATCTTGAAAGGAACATCGTTGTCTTTACAATATTTTTCAACCTCGGGAATGAAGCAGCATTTAAACCAATCCTCAAAGAGAGATATTGTTATCCATGCTCTCTGGTTCGATCAGAAATGCACGGGTAGGGTGGCTTTATTGATGCCCTTAAATGCACGATTTCCAGAATGGTGCACAAGCAGTGGTGTTAATCTGTAATCTGCTGCTCATTAGCCCCAAGCAAGACCATGGCCCTATCTTTTGACACCTTGAAACCTGGCATTGTATTTTCGTCTTTGGCAATGTACATTTGATCCGGCATTTTTTTCCAATACAGAGCAGTGTCATCAATGTTAAAAATTTGCTGCATTGAATAGCTGCCTTCATCAATAATTTTTTCCAACACATCACAAAATTTCTCTGCAGCTGCAGAATCGGCACTGGCGACTTCACAGCATACTTTAACGTTGTGCACTCCAGAACGATGCTTGAACCTATTAAATCACCCATTGCTTGCCATGAACTTAGGTTGAGGTTGGCTTTATTTATCCTTAATATCTTCATAAATAATTGTTGCTTTTGCTTGAATGGTCATTATATTCAGGGGCATTCGCTTCTGAATCTGAATTTCCATCCATATTATTAACAGCTGTTCCATCTTTGATATAGCAGCTGAATGCTGTTTTGTGATCACGTTGATCTTAAGTTTGTTGATCCTTTGATATGTTCTTTTATACGTGCACCATCCTTTAAAATAGTATTCACTGTTGAAGCAGCGAGACCTAATTCCCTTGCAATAGATGACAAACTTTGTGCTGCTTTGTACTTCTTAATCATTTCGCTCTTCATTTCTAAATCAGTTTTGTTTCATTTCCTGGCAAAGCCAGCACTTGCACTTTCCATTTGTCCCTTTCCCTTCATCATTGTAATACAGAAAATAGGAATGAAGAGAAGTTTCTGAAAATTTGTTTTTTATATGACTGAAGATTTCAGTGAAGGAGAACACATTTCACTATAATAGCATAAACACTCTCTCAATTGCAGTATCGATATTATTGCAAATGCAATAAGATCGAGTTTACTACCCATTTATAATTAGACGCACTAACAGAATACCCAATAAACCAGAAAGTGCAAATTATTTTTATTGTTTTATGGTCATTACCTCAAGAAACATGCTTTAGAAAAAATCACAAAAGTGTTCAAAATTGATTCTTATGATGGGAACATATGATAACGATGAAAGGGTAGTGCAATTTCCATTATAAATATGACCTTTTAGAGAGATAAATAGCTTAGTAATATAGCGAAAATTTCAACTTCCAAGGTCTTGGAATGAATTACAAAAAAAACAATGTGTTATTGGGTTCATATTATGATATTTTCGTGATACCTCCATTTATACCTACAGGATGCAAAATACGTTTCCATGATTGTTTTAAGTTTGCACCGGCTGGCAAAATCTTACATAAAGGCGAATTTCTTTAAGTCAGATATTACGTAAGTCAGGGAGTTCCAGTATAAGATTCACATACTTTTTCTTTATAAAATACAAGAAAACAAGCTGCCAGCATTTCAAGGCCATGTGGGGTCCTCACAGCTTGTGCAAATACATGGGCTATTAGGATTACTAAGAATAAAAATAGGTGCATGTATACTTCTGTGTACCTTAATTCCAGGAGCATAATGAATAAATTTCATGAGGTTAAAGTACTGGTCAAGCCATCAAAGGCAAACATTTCTGGGGATATCAGACACATGGTGTTACGTGGACATAAGGGATACAGAATTTGTACACGGGAATATAATTTATACAAAAAAGGACAGGAGAGGGGTTATGTTCTTATTTATAAAGCAGATGGAATCTAAGGCACTGCATCCAGTTGTACAGAAAGGATAGGAAGGGAGAAGAGGTTATGCTGTTAGGTAAGAACAAAATCTAAGGAAGTGCATCCAGTTGACTGATATAGATGGACAGTACAATGCTAGTCAGTTTGGTGTGACATAAGCACTGGGAAAGCAAAAATAAGGGTAGGAGTTTGTTATTGGCCTAATGACTTTGATGTGTACAATGAACAACTATACAGAGAAATAGAGAATGTCTTATATTGGGGGATTTTAACTTCCCAGATATTGACTGGAACTTGTGGATTTATTGGATGATTGTTTTCTACAGCAGCATATTCGAGAGGCAACCAGAGGGAGTAATATTGATCTGATTATCAGCAGTGATTTTCATGCATTAAGAATTTACAGATAAAGGAACCCATTAGGTGGTAGTGATCACAGTATACTAACATGGAATTTACTTAAAGAATTAACTACCATGAAGGGTAAAGGGAAGGGTTTTTGCTTTCTTAAAGGTGACTACAGTGGTCTCAGAGATTTTTTAAATTCTATACAGTGGGACCAACTGATGATGTTACCAACAGCAAATTCTAAATGGGAAGCATTTATGGAATTAATCTTGGAAGCTACTCGGCTTTTCATACCAATTAAGAAATACTGTTTAAAGTTTAGACCCAAATAGATGTCAGATAAATTAATGAGACTTGCGAGAAAGAAGAAAAATGCATGGGATGTATATAAATTGTCAGACAACTCAGAAGCCTATGGTAGATATACACTAGTCTGTAATCAAGTCACAATGTAGGTTACACAAGCAAAGGCAGATTATGAGAAATCTTTGGCAGAGAATGCAAAGAAAAACAATAAAGAGTTCTTTACTTATACAGGGTGTCTCAAAAATACACGGCATAATTTCAGGAATGAGTTCCTCATATGTAGACACTAAAAATATTTTAAATCAACATAGTTCCAAAAATGCTTGGTTCCCGAGTTATTAACCGGAATGTCTTATCTCCCACAGGTGATTTCCTTCATCCCAAGGTAATGACAGAATCTGGTAGTTTTCCATTCTGACCATGTACTCAAATCTGGAGCAAGCAGATATGCATTTTATGTACGGTTTGGTGGATAGCAATGCTCTGGAGGCTCGTCATTTGTACCACGAAAGGTTCCCAGAACAAAGATGTCCAGACAGGAAAAAGTTTGAAGGTATCCATCACCGCCTTTGTGAACATGGGACCTTTACACCTCTTGCTGCGGACAGAGGCTGACCAAGATCTACAACTCCTGAAGTAGAGGAGGAGATTTTGGATGTTGTCCTCTGTCAGCAGCACGAGGTGTAAAGGTCCCATGTTCACAAAGGCAGTGATGGATACCTTCAATTGTTTTCCTGTCTGGACATCTTCGCTCTGGGAACCTTTCGTGGTACAAATGACGAGCCTCCAGAGCATTGCCATCCGCCAAACCATACATAAAATGCATATCCGCTTGCTCCAGATTTGAGTACATGGTCGGAATGGAAAACCACCAGATTCTGTCAGTACCTTGTGATGAAGGAAATCACCTGCGGGAGATATGACATTCCAGTTTATCAACAAACATGTTCGGAACTCATGCCATGTATTTTTGAGACACCCTGTATAAACTCTGAAAGGAAGGGGATGAATTAGATTGGTCCACTTAACGTAGATGGTTTGACTATTGATGATTCTACTCAAGTAGCTGATAAACTAAATGAGTATTCTGATCTACATTTACATATGGGGAGGGAAATGCCAGAAGTTTATCAAACTCTAACAGGGAGCAAAGTAATTTTGTAATAACTGAGAGCAAAGTGGAGAAGAAATTGTTGAAGTTAAACATAAGAAAGGCATCTGGGGGTGGATGGGATCTATCCAGTTATATTAAAGGAGGCAGCAAAGGAAGTAAGCAAACCCTCAGCCATAATTACGAGAGCATCAATGGACTTAGGGGAAGTTCCATGAACTGGAGATGTGCAAATGTATCTCCAATTCACAAAGGAGGCCAAAGAGTGACAGGAGTAATTACAGGCCTGTTAGTTTAACCCTATAACACCTGAATTTTTATTTTAAGAAAAAAAAAAATTTTCCCTTTTTTATTCTTTATTTCCATAGTTATTAAAATATAAAAACTAAAATATTTAAAAAATGTCAAATTTACAATTTTTTTCATATTATACTAAATCGTCACATTTGTCCTTGGATTAATAATACATGCATATAGAAAAATTAAATGCACCTTCATTTCTATATTATTTTTCATCTTATTTCATTGATTTTTTTAATAAAAAAAGACAACAGACTGAAAAATTAATTTATTTACAAATAATTATAATGTAATACAAAAGATAATTATTATTTATAATTATTTTGTAGGAAATTCGACAAAGCAATTTTTTGCTTTTGTGATACAGAGATGCACTTTGCACTTGCTGCAGAAAAATACTAAGGCACTCTTGCAATTAACATTTTTACATCTGCCTCTGTCTGTGACCTCAGGATAGTGGTGAAGACCATCCAAACGGATATCTGCTCCAGGGATACTTTAGGTGGCGGGACCTCTATGCAGCAACATAGCGTCAGTGGTGTCCTTAACAACCCTGCCAACCTTTGTATCATCTGCAAACTTGGACATTAAACTTGATATCCCATCATCAATATCATTCATAAACACCGAAAACAACAACGGACCCAACACTGAACCCTGAGGAACTCCACTAATAACATTAGTCCACGTTGAGCAGTGTCCATTGATTACCACTCTCTGTCTTCTGCCACTCAACCATCCCCTTATCCATAGCAGCAATTTGCCTCCAATGCCACACTGCTCCAATTTGTGCAGCAGTCTTCCATGTGCAACAGTATCAAAAGCCTTTCTAAGATCCAAATATATAATATCAAAGTTATTCCCTGCATCCAGTTCTTTTGTGACTACATCATAGTATCCAATCAAATTGGTCAGGCAAGACCTGCCCTTAACAAAAACATGCTGCGTCTGAGCTATAACTGAATTCTTGTCTAAATGATCCTGCAGTGCTTCTTTAACCAGTGCCTCCATTAATTTACCTGGAACAGAAGTTAAACTAACAGGTCTATAATTACTTGTGTCAGCCTTTGATCCTCCTTTGTGAATTGGGGTTACATTTGCACATCTCCAGTCTATGGGTACCTCCCCTGAGTCCAAAGAAGCTCTCATAATTATGGCTAGGGGTTTGCTTACTTCCTTTGCTGCCTCCTTTAATATAACTGGATAGATCCCATCCACCCCAGGTGCCTTTTTTATGTTTATCCTCAACAATCTCTCCTCCACTTTCCTCTCAGTTATTAGAAAATCATCTAGCCCACTGCCAATGTTTACTTCACCTACATCATTCTCCTTCCTGAATAACTCCTCATGCGTGAATGTAGATGCAAAATACTCGTTTAGATTGTTAGCCACCTGAGCAGGATCCTCAACTGTTGAACCATCAATATCCAGTGGACCAATCTGATTCATCCCTTTCCTTCTTGAGTTTAAATAGGTAAAGAACTCTTTTCTGTTTTTCTTTGCATCCTTTGCCAAGGATTTTTCGTAGTCTGCCTTTGCCTGCCTAATCTTCTTTGTGACTTGGTTACAGACCAACTTATATCTATCATAGGCTTCCATGTCACCCATTAATTTGTATGTATCCCATGCATTTTTCTTCTCTGCCACATGTCTCATTAGTTCATCTGACAACCATTTAGGCCTAAACCTTGAACAATATTTCTTAGTTGGTATGTAAAGCCTGGTAGCCTCCAAGATTAGTTCCTTGAATGCTTCCCATTTTGAGTTTGCTGTTGGTAACATCATCAGTTGGTCCCACTGTATAGAATTTAAATACTGTCTCAGACCATCATAGTCGCCTTTACGAAAACAAAAACCCTTCCCTTTACCTCTGATGGTAGTTACCTCCTTGAGTAAATCCCACTTCAACACACTGTGATCACTGCCACCTAGTGGTTCATTTATCTGCAGATTCTTAATGCATGAAGAATCACTACTGATAATCAGATCAAGAGTATTGCTCCCTCTTTTTGCCTCACGAACATGCTGATGTAGAAAACAATCATCCAATAAATCCACAAAAGCCTTGCTAGTGTGCGAGTGACCAACCCACAAATTCCAGTCAATATCTGGGAAATTAAAATCCCCCATTATAAGACTCTCTGATTTACTGGCCCACTCTATTTCCCTGTACAATATCTTATTATACTCATCAGAGTCATTAGGCCTATAGCACACTCCTACTCTCAATTTTGATTTCCCTATGCTTATGTCACACCAAACTGACTCGACACTGCCCTGTCCATTGATGTTGACTGGCTTCAGTTCCTTGGACTTTATGTATTTCTTAACTAATAGCATAACCCCTCCTCTCCTGTCTATCCTTTCTATACACATTGTATTCCCCAAATTCCAGTTCTGCATTCCTTATATCTGTGTGACACCACGTCTCTGATATCCCAACAATATCTGCCTTTGATGTTTTGAGCAATACCTCAAATTCATCAAATTTATTTACCAAACTCCTAGCATTGGTGTACTCGCAAGTATACATGCACCCGTTTCTATTCTTGGCTACCCTAACACAACCCATGTGTTTACTTGTACCGCAATGACTCCCAGCAAGTCTCTGAAATATCCTGCATCTTGTTTTTCAGGCTTCTGCTCATTTCAATAGAAGCAGTGCAAGAATCACTTCCACCTCTGCCAGTGGCTACTGTTAATCTATTAGTCCTTGTATCCGACCCACCTAACTCTGCCTCGACAGCATTAGCAAAAATTCTTGCACCCTTTCTATTTCCCTTCGATTTCTTGATGTAAATGGCTTTGAACTTGTAGGTGTTGGAACTGCTGCTTCACTCATTTCTTCACCTTCAAGAACTGAAGTTTGTAGCTCCTCTTCACTTTCATTACTAACCACAAGGTCTTCTAATTCATCTAAATCAGAATCATCGGGCATATACTCACTTCCTATAATAGAGAGAAAATAAATATTGTTATCAAAATAGCTTGACATCAATATAATAAAAACTTTACACTGTAACATATCAAAATTATCAGAATAAATATGTATTATAATTACCAATTTCATCCAAATTAGCATCTAGTCCCTTGTCTGAGTCTGTACTGCTTTCATCTGTCTCATAAGTCTGCCGTTTTCTGTAAAACGTTGCACAATCCATGATGTGTAGATTTGTCTTAGTAGGTTCAAAAGATGAACGTGACGATTTTGTTACATATAGAATATGTGTAAATATACAAGAAATAATATTACACCCTCACTATGGAAACCACTGTTTTGTGGATATATACAAAAAATATCAACACTATAATTTCGCTAGATTAACAGTTATCATAAAAAATGCTAAGCACCAAATGACCACTTAACCTTGAACACATAATCTGTGAAACACGTGCTATTAGTCAGCTATTTGCTGCTAAAATGTCTCTCTACTGTACAGTATTTGTACTAGTAAAGCGTAACGATTTTGTCGATATCGATGGTGGCTCCATAAACTTTCTATTTTCTGTATCAGATACATTATAATCAAACATTACGAAAATGTTGCACTCGGCGTTATAGGGTTAATTTCTGTTCCAGGGAAAATAATGGAGTCACTGGTTAAAGAAGCATTGCAGGGCCATCTAGACAAGACTGCAGTAATAATTCAGACACAGCATGGGTTTGTTAAGGGGAAGTATTGTCTGACAAATTTGATTGGATATTATAATATGGAGGCGCCTCTGTAGCCAGGTGGGAAGGAGCAGCAGTGCGTAGCACACGCTTCTTGATTAGACCGGAGTTCGAGCCCGTCACCACCAAATATGGAAGATGCGGAAAGGTCAGGGAATGACCACCGCATATCCCGGAGCAATTAGTTGCTAATGCTCCTAAAAACCAAATAACAAACAACAAACTATAATGTGGTCACAAAGGAACTGGATGCAAAAAATAATTTTGATATTATATACTTGGATTTCAGTAAAGCTTTTAATTGAAAGCGGTCTCTGTTCTCAGGATTCGTTATAGGAATATAATTCAGCTTTATGGAGAAGATGGATAAAACAACAAGTTTTGAGTAAAAATTGTTTAACATTAAAAGGAAACAAGTTAAAAAAACAAGCTAAAAATAAGATAAAAAATAAAGTAAATAGTCCTTCCTCAGTTGGGAAATGAGCATTATTATATAAAATAATAAAGAATATTAGGTGCCTGGTGGTGTGAGATGAAACACGTGACACAGGTGCAGATGGGAAGTAGAGGCTTGTGGTTGTAACTGCAATGCTTGGGTATGCTGCGTGTGTGTCAACATTTATCATTCAGGAGGATGTCTGCTTTGATGATGGGATGGATGCATCCTCCTCTGTTCTGGTTAAAGGCATCATGACAACACGAAATGTGGAGCGATTCCAACCAGACATGATGACGGTAGTAGTGGGATTGGTCAATAATCTCAATGTTGTGCCATGGGTCAATGTTGTGCTGGATAGACCAGAAGTGCTCCACAATCGCCAAGTATTCCAATTCCTTGGAACAAATTGCTCTTTCATGTTCGGAGATTTGACCTTAGAGTCTCCTGCCAGATTCACCAACATAGCCAGTGCAATCGTGGCAGAAAATGCGGTACACAAAACTGCTTTGCAGGGGGGGGGGGTATCAGTGTTTTTACCCTCGAGACGAGGGACTGCAATTTCCTGCCTAGAAGTTGCAAGCGCTTTATCCTGTAAGACTTTAGAAAGCTGTTGTGATAGGCCCGAGTAGTAGAGGATATGAGGTGGGGTCATTGCTACATGCAGTCCTAGGGTTTGCTGCACGGTCACGGGCCTGCAGGTCACATTTATCTAAGGCACTGGTAGGGTAGCTGCACTTAGTCAGGTCTGCTTTTACTCTAAAAATCTCAGTGTACCTCTCATTCACAGAACTGGAGGGATCCAGGCGAGGGTCAGTAGGGTTTGCACAATACCGAAAAGCTGAATGTGAGCATGTGCTGAATGGTAGTTGTTGAATTGGCCAGCACACATTGGTTTGCAGTGGACTGAGGTCTTTAAATGAGTGCCCTCGTGCTGAACAAGGGTATCCAAAAAGGGAAGAGTTTTACCCAACTCCAGATCAATGGTAAACTGAATAAAGGGTGACAGAGAGTTGAGGTGTTGCAAAAGTCGGTCTCCTGACCCACCGGGAAGAATGACAAACACATTGTCAACACAGAGACACCAAAAGGCTATAGGATCTGGTAGACCTACAAACGTGCATCTTCCAGTTCTTCCATAAGGATGTTTGCTGTAACCGAGCTGACGGGTACACTCATGGCTGTACCATGAATTTGATGGTAAAGAGATTCACTGTAGACAACACCACCAGTCAGTCACAACCTGATGGTGGTGCAAACATTGTTGACAGATTGGAAGTTCTGCTTCCTAGGGTTTGTTTGCTTTCGGGGAGTTGTTTGGTGCATATGATGGCCATTTGGATGGAAACTGACATGAACAGTGATACGAGGCCATAACCTGATATTCTGAAATGGTTAGGCCAGAAACCAGGCATAGAAATGCTCCGCTGTTTGAAATTGTGTGAACGGTCTTGCCTACCAGAGGTGAAAAGAAACAAACTTTGACAACTCATATGTCGAGGAGCCACAACAGGAGACCATAGGTTATAAGGGGACACCTTGCTTGTGGACCTTTGGTAAGCAGTAGAACTGTGAAATCTGGCATCCGGAGCCATGTAGACACCAGCGCATGGATTCAGAGATCTTGCCAAACTTGAACCAACTATAGACCAGGTCGTTAAGTCATTAACTCTGGCCTCCCACCGCTCTAGGATCTTCATGGGAGAGTTGAGTATGGGTTCATAAACAGAGGTATTCTGTAAAAGAGATGATAGGGCTTTCATTTGGTGCAGCAGAACTTCACTAACATCCAGTGATATTTGCACTGCCTTTAGGTTGTGCCTGACCGGTAATGTTGTTATCTATGGTGAATCCCTATACTGACAAATTCATGGTTAAACTATGGGTGCACCCATCAGCTCGGTCACAGCAAACATCGCTAGGTCGATGATGAGTTTATCATCATTCCTGGCAGGTCAGGAGACAGACTTTTGCGACACCTCAACTTTCTGTCACCCTATATTCAATTCACCATTGAGCTGGAGCAGGCAATGCTCTTCCCTTTTTGTTCCTTTTTTCGGCACAAAGGCATGCATTTAAAGACTTCAGTCCACTGCAAATTGTTTTTTAACATGTTTCCTTCTAATATTAATGAATTTTTACCCAAAGCTTGTTGTTTTATCTGTCTTCTCAGTAAAGCTGAATTATATTCCTAATATAGCTATTGATACTGTAGCACATTAGCATTAGTAGAGGCATATGATGCAAGAAAGCAAGCTTATGCAGCATCAGCCAAAAAAAAAACTGCCACTTCACCACTCCGTTCATTCGAAATACCTGTCCAGCTGAGCCTTAAATTTATTTAGGCTATCAACTTCCACAACAAGGGATGGAAGTCTGTTCCACCAACCAACTACCCGCTAGCTAAAGGCAAATTTCCGCACATCTATCCTACATCTGTCTTTCCTCATTTGAATTTATGCCCTCTCAGATGATTATTCTGAGCAAGAGGAAGAATCCCATCAGCATTGAGCAGGCTCAAACCATTCAAGGCTTTATACACCTCTATTAGATCACCTCACTGGTGCCTAGACTCCAGACACTGTAATTTGCAAAACTTAAGCCTTTCTTTGTAAGAACAACCCTTTGTTCCATTCACTAATCTTGTTGCCCTTCTCTGTACTCGTTCCAGAAGCTCTACATCCTTCTTGAAATGAGGCCTCCAGACCTGTATAAAGTACTCAATGTGTGGCCTGACCATTGCCTTATACAAGGGAATAATCACCTCCTTATCTCTGCTAGAAAAATTCCTGTATATCATTGACAAGACACCATGAGCTACTCTTGCCGCCCGTCTGCACTGCTCAGAGAACTTCATATCTGCCTGCAAAATTACCCCCAGGTCTTATTTATTCTCTACGACTGTGCGTGTAGAACCACAAAGTTAATACGTTGCTTTGGCGTTGCTGTTTCCCATATGTAATACTTTACATTTGTCAATGCTAAACTTCATTTGCCACCTCTCAGCCCATCTGCTCAACCTTTCCAGATCCTGTTGCAGCAGCATAGCGTCAGTAGTGTCCTTAACAACCCTACCAACCTTTGTATCATCTGCAAATTTGGATATTAAGCTTGATATACCATCATCAATATCATTTATGAATACAGAAAACAATAATGGACCCAACATTGAACCCTGAGGGACTCCACTAATAACATTAGTCCACGATGAGCAGTGTCCATTGATTACCACTCTCTGTCTTCTCCCCCTCAACCACCCCTTTATCCATAGCAGCAATTTGCCTCCAATGCCACACTGCTCCAATTTGTGCAGCTGTCTTCCATGTGCAACAGTATCAAAAGCCTTTCTAAGATCCAAGTATATAATATCAAAGTTATTCCCTGCATCCAGCTCTTTTGTGACTGCATCATAGTATCCAATCAAATTGGTCAGGCAAGACTTCCCCTTAACAAAACCATGCTATGTCCGAGCTATAACTGAAGTCTTGTGTAGATGATCCTACAGTGCTTCTTTTAACCAGTACCTCCATTAATTTTCCTGCAACAGAAGTTAAACTCGCAGGTCTATAATTACTTGTGTAAGCCTTTGATCCCCCTTTGTGAATTGGGGTCACATTTGCACATCTCCAGTCTGTGGGTACCTCCCCTGAGTCCAAGGAAGCTCTCATAATTATGGCTAAGGGTTTGCTTACTTCCTTTACTGCCTCCTTTAATATAACTGGATAGATCCCATTCACACTGGTACCTTTCTTGTGTTTATCTTCAACAATTTCTCCTCCACTTTACTCTCAGAGATTACAAGATTCTCTAGCTTACTGCCAGAGTTGAATACACCTCTGGCATTCCACTCGCTGAATAACTCCTCATGTGTGAATATCAAGGCAAAATATTCATTTAGTTTGTTAGCTACCTGAGAAGGATTATCAACAGTTGAACCATCGATATCAAGTGGACCAATCTGATTCATCCCCTTCCTTCTAGAGTTTACATAAGTAAAGAACTCTTTGCTGTTTTTCTTTGCATCCCTTGCCAAGGATTTCTCATAATCTGCCTTCGCCTGCCTAACCTCCTTTGTAACTTGGTTGCATATCAACTTGTATCTATCATAGGCTTCTGTGTCATGTGTTAATTTGTAAGTATCCCATGCATTTTTCTTCTCTGCCATATGCCTCATTAGTTCACCTGACATCCATTTTGGCCTAAACCTTGAACAATATTTCTTAGTTGGTATGTAAAGCCTAGTAGCATCCAAGATAAGTTCTTTGAATGCTTCCGATTTAGAATTCACCGTTGGTAACATCATCAGTTGGTCCCACTGTATAGAATTTAAATACTGTCTCAGACCATCGTAGTCGCCTTTACGAAACCCTTCCCTTTACCCCTGATGGTAGTTACCTCTTTGAGTAAATTCCACTTCAGCACACTGTGATCACTGCCACCTAGTGGTTCCTTTATCTGCAGATTCTTAATGCATGAAAAATCACTACCGATAATCAAACCAACAGTATTACTCCCTCTAGTTGCCTCCCAAACATGCTGATGTAGAAAACAATCATCCAATAAATCCACAAAAGCCTTGCTAGTGTGTGAGTGACCAATCCACAAATTCCAGTCAATATCTGGGAAATTAAAATACATTTTTATAAGACTCTCTGATTTACTGGCCCACAGTTGCTTATTATACTCATCAGAGTCATTAGGCCTATAGCACACTCCTACTCTCAATTTTGATCTCCCAATTCTTATGTCACACAAAACTGACTCGACACTGCACTGTCCAGCGTTGTCGACTGTCTTCACTTCCTTGGATTTTATGTGTTTCTTAACTAATAGCATAACCCCTCCTCCCTTACTATCTTGTCTATCCTTTCTGTAGACTTTGTACTCCCCAAATTTCAGTTCTGCATTCCTTATATCTGTGTGACACCACATCTCTGAGGTACCTCCGTAGCCAGGTGGGAAGGAGCAGCAGTGCGTAGCACACGCTTCTTGATTAGCCCGGAGAAATATGGCCTTAGTTGCTAATGCTCCTAATAACCAAATAACCAACCACATCTCTGATATCCCAACAATATTCGCCTTTGATGCTTTGAGCAATACTTCAAATTCATCAAATTTATTTACCAAACTCCTAGCATTGGTGTATACTCAAGTATACATGCACCT
The DNA here is from genome assembly GCF_048544385.1 of Mastigoproctus giganteus. NCBI lineage: Eukaryota > Metazoa > Arthropoda > Arachnida > Uropygi > Thelyphonidae > Mastigoproctus > Mastigoproctus giganteus. Next base: position 133,681,596 of record NC_143582.1, read on the forward strand.
GTTCCCAATCTTAGCTACCCTAACACAATCCATGTGGTTACTTGTACGGCAATGGGTCCCAGCAGTCTCTGAAATATCCTACATCTTGTTTTCCAGGCTTCTGCTCATTCCAATAGAAGCAGTGCAAGAATGACTTTCACCTCTGCCAGTGGCTACTGTTAATCTATTAGTCCTTGTATCCCCCCCAAGCTAGTAGTTTTCTGACCCACTTAACACTGCCTGGATAGCATCAGCATGGAAGACTGCTGTACCAATTGGAGTGGCATTAAGGGCATGTTACTGATGGTTAAGTGGGAGAAGACAGAGAGTGGTAATCAATGGAAACTGCAATTCATTTACTAAGGTTCTTAGTGGAGTCTCTCAGGGTTCGGTGTTGGACCCATTGTTATTTTGTATATTTATCAATGATATTCATGAAGCCTTAATGTCAAAGTTTGCAGATGATACGAATGTTGGTACAGTTGTTAATGACAGTAAAGTAAAAAGTAAAGTGCAGCCATTATCAACCCACTGCAGGGTAGAAGCCTCCTCAACAATTCATGCTGAGGGAAATGGACCATAATCTGCCACGCTGGTCCAGTGCGGGTTGGCAGATCGACCGTATTCAGCAGTCAGGGGCTTGAACCCCGGTCTACTCAAAGAGCGTGTGCTACTGCACTCCCGCTCCTGCCCACTCGGCTACGGATGCTACTGCAACAGGATCTGGAAAAGTTGGGTGAATGGGCTGAGAAGTGGCAACTGAAGTTTAACATTGACAAATGCAAAGTACTGCATATGGGTAGCAGTAACCCCAGAGAAATGTACCAACTGTGTGTAGTGGAGAATGAAAGAGATCCGGGATAACTGTGCAGTCAGATATGAAGTTTTCTGAACAGTGCAGACAGGTTGCAAGAGTAGCTCATGGGTCTTGTCAGTGACATACAGGAATTTTCATAGCAGGGAATAAGGAGGTGTTTATCCCCTTATATAAGTCAATGGTCAGGCGACACCTTGAGTACTGCATTCAGGCCTGGAAGTCTCATTTTAAGAAGTATGTAGAATTGTTAGAATGAGTATAGAGGTTGGCAACACTACAGGTGAGGGGAACAAAGGGGTGTGCTTAGAAAGAAAAACTTAAGTTCTGCAAGTTGCAGCATCTGGAGACTAGGCACCTGTGAGGCAAACTGATTGAGGTATATAAGGCCTTGAATGGATTGAGCAGGCTCAATGCTGATGGGATTCTTCCACTTGCTCAGATTACAAATGTGATGGGGTATAGATTCAAACTGAGGAAAGACAGTTGTAGAACAGATGTGCAGAAATTTGCCTCTAGCCAGCAGGTAGTTGATAGCTGGAACAAACTTCCATCTGTTGTTGGGGAAGTTGATAGCTTAAATAAATCCAAGGAAGAAGTGGACAAACGTTTGGAATAGAATAGGAAGGTTTTTTTTTTTTTTGACTGATGCTGTATAAGCTTGCTTTTTTACATCATATGCCTGTACTAATGATAATGCTAATGAAAAACTGTACAGACATACAGTGGGCCAGTAAATCAGAATGTTTATAATGGGAGATTTTAACTTTTCTGATATTGATTTTCTGTAACTTTGGGTTGATGTCACTCACACAATAGCAAAACATTTGTGAATTTACTAGATGAATGTTTCCTACACAAGTGTGTTAGAGAGACTCTTGATTTGATTACCAGCAGCAACCCTTCATGCATTACAAATCTGCAGATAAAAGACCCACTGGATGGCAGCAAACAGTGTATTGATGTACAATTTACTTAAAGACATGACTAATGTCAATGGCAAAGGCTTTTGCTTTCGTTACAGTGGTCTCAGACAGTTTTTACATTCTCTGCAGTAGGACCAATTGTTGATTGTTACCAAGAGCAAATTCTAAATGGGAAACATTCAACAAAGTAAATGTAGAAGCTAGTAGGCTTTTTATACCTACTAAGAGAAACTGTTCAAGGCCTAAATGAGGGCCAAAAAAAAAAAAAAAAAAACTGATGAAACCTGTGGAAGAAAAGAAAAATACATGGGATGCATATAAATTATCAGGTGATGCAAATCCTATAGTAGATATACTAGTCTGCTATCAAGTCATAGGAGATGTTAGGCAAGCTAAGGCAGATTATGCCGACCGGGCTAGCCAGGTGGGTAAAGTGCCTGCCGGGCAACCCAAAGGTCGCGGGTTCGATTCCCGCCTCGGGCTTGGATCAAAGTACTGCAAAAACCTTGGGAGGTGCACTATGGCCACAGAAGCCGATGCGCCAACAACTACCAAACCAAAAAAAAAAAAAAAAAAAAGGCAGATTATGGGAAGTCTCTTGCAAATTTAACAAACAGGGACCTAACAAGGAGTAATCCTGAAATAGTTAAAATTTGCTCATTTTAATATGTTCTATTCCACTGACAGTGTTCATTTAATATTGCAACTCAGAACCATAGACCAGATCTCCTCTTAGATCTAGTCTATGGCTGCAATAAAAATCAAAGAGAATATTCAGGTGGGATCACATTTACTTTTTAATTCTCTATTTGGACATGTGGACTAAATATTATTTAGGAAGCCATAATTCCCAAATGGAAAACACTTCAAGGTTTTTTTTTTTTCAGATGAGAATTGACAATAAATATCAGGTAAATATCAAGTCACTAAGTAATATGAGATGTGGTCATTAAGTAACAAGGCTGCAAAGCTTCTATACACCAAGCACCACCTGTGAAACAAAGACACAGCAGTTTGACCTTGAACCTTTCCCTAGTCATCTGCCAAGTTACATTTCAACACACTCATTCACTTTGCAGCGAGACAGGTTTTCATTATCTTGTGTGTGTTTGTAGTTTGCCAGAAAAATAACAGACAGTCAAAAAAAAACAAATCAACCTCAAGTTATGAGTTGTTATATCAAGTTTATGGGAAAGAACGTTTGAATGGCATCAAAGATTTTTAGAAGGAAGAGGAAATGTGGAAGAAGGTGAATGACCAGCCTCATTGGCATCCATGAAACTAATGAAAATGTGGACTGAGTAGGACATTGATTAGAAGTGATCATTATTTAAGCATTAGAATGGTTGCATCAAAATGCAATGTGGACTAAGAAACAGTTTTAACTGAAAATTTAGGCATGAGAAAAGTATGTTCCAAAATGGTACTAAAAATTTTGAATGAAGATCAGAGAATGAGAAGACTCCAATTTTGTGAAAATTCTTTGAGAAAAAGTGAAGAAGGTCCAGACTTTGAGTTTTTTTTTTTTTTTTTATGTGAACCCCAAACACGAGAGGTATTAGAACCTATAGTACTTAGTACTGTGCTTGGGTTGGAGATTGAGAAGGTGAAAGAAGATATTTGTTGACATTGGACTTGAACTTCTGTAGATTGTAATTTTCAGGAAATACGTATGAAGGAAGGTTGTTCCAGAAAACGGCAGTTGAATGAATAAATGAGGAAGATGAAAAGTTGGTTCTGTGGGTTTGAAGTTGGACAATAAATGGATGTTGGCTGGTGGCGGCACGTGTTCGGACTGTTTTGAAAGAGAGAGCGGGAATTATAGAAGCTAATTCAGAAGAACAGTGCCCATGGAAGTATCTGTAGAAGAGGCATGCAGCAGAAACAGTGCGTCTATGAGACAGCGAGTGGAGAGACTCTGTTAGAGATGAATCATTAATTAACCTAACTGCCCTCTTCTGAATGGAATCAAGAAGCCTGAGAGAGGTTTTGGGGGCACCACCCCAGATGTGGGAACAATATTCCATGGCAGGGCGGATTTGCGATTTATACAGAGGGAGCAGCTGTTTAGAAGAAAAGTAACGCTGAGAGCGAAAGAGAAAACCAAGTTTTTTAGATGCAGAGGAAGCAATATTTGTAATGTGCTTGTGCCAAGAGAGATTAGAAGTCAGGGTAATCCCCAAAAGAGATATATCCTTTTGCCTAGAAATTGGAGTGTCACTAAAGATAAGCATAGGAGCAGAAGAATCCTTTTTGCGAGATATAAGACAAGACTGAGTTTTAGAAGGGTTGAAATCAACTAAGTTGTCTTTGCCCCACTGGAGAATTACCTGAAGATCGGCATTTAAGGAATTGGTAGCAGAATTTCGAGAAGTTGAAGCTGATTGAGCAGGACAAGGTTTCTCAAAATGGAAAGTTGAATGCAATGTGCTATCATCGGCAAAACTATGGATAGGATTTCCAGTCAATGGAAGAAGGTCATTGATATACAAAAGGAAAAGAGTGGGGGTAAGAACTGAACCTTGGGGGACACCGGCATTAGTGGAAAAGTTAGAAGATAGAGAGCCATCAACCATCACCCTCACTGAGCGATCAGCGAGAAAACTGGATAACCAATTACTAAAAACAGTTGGCAAACCATAAGATGGAAGCTTGTTTAGAAGACCTTTATGCCAAACACGATCAAAAGCCTTTGAGATGTCAAGAGCAACTACTTGTGTTTCACTGAACCTTTCCATTGAATTAGTCCATAAATGGGTAAAATAAGCCAGAATATCACCAGTGGATCGATACTGACGGAATCCATACTGGTGATCGTTGATCAGATGGAAGGTTTCTAGGTAGTTTAAGAGTTGGCGGTTAATTGATTTCTCCATTACTTTAGAAAGAGTAGAAGTAATTGCAATGGGACGATAATTGGATGGGAGGGATTTGTCACCCTTTTTAGGAACTGGCTGGATATGAGCAAATTTCCAAGCAGAAGGAAAAACACCTTTAGAATAAGAAAGTGAAAAAAGGCGGCAAAGAATAGGAGTAAGTTCAGGAGCACAGGTTTTGAGAGCAAGTGGAGAAATACCATCAGGACCTGGAGCTTTCTTAGCATCGAGATTCATCAAAATCCTTCTGATATCCTTTTGACGGAAGACCACAGGAGGCATTGAATGGAGTGTGTTGGGAATGGTGGGAGGTGTTTTATACCAAGATCATTAATACATGAGCTGGAAGAAAAATGGGATGCTAGCAGGTCAGCTTTATCCTTGACTGAAGTGACAACAGAACCATCTGGTTTGGACAGAGGTGGGAGCAGAGATGGGCAAAAGTTGCGGCCAATAGCTTTGGCAAGAGACTAGAATGCTCGGCTACCATTAGGGCAAGAAGCAAGTTTTCTACTCTTAGCCTGTTCAAACTCTAGTTTGGACTGATTAATAACTGCTTTACAATTGTTGCGAGCTTTGGTGTAGGCAGAAAATGAAACTGAAGAATTAGAAACAAGCCAATTACGATATGCAACATTCTTCTCTTGGACAGCCTTAGCACATTTATTGGAAAACCAAGGTTTAGATAAAGGATGAGATTTTAAAGTGGAGTGTGGGATAAAGGATTCCATTCCTGCAAGAATAATTTCACTGACACGATCTGAGCAAACGTTGATATCAGAACTTTTGAAACAGTAATCCGACCAAGGAAAAGAAGAAAAGAAGTCTCGCAGGTCATCCCATTTTGCATTCTTGTAATGCCAAACAACACGAGGTTGGGAATAGCCATGAGATAAAGGTTCCATTGGAGAAGAGACAATCACCAAGTTGTGATCTGAAGTGCCTAAAGGAGCTCTCACTTCGACCGTGTACTTAGAAGGGTTGTTTGTGAGAAAAAGATCAAGTGTATTGGCTGTATGATTAGGATTGTCCGGTATTTTTGTAGGTAAATGAACAATCTGTGCTAGGTCATTAGTAATTGCAAAAGCCTCAGCATCTCGATCTGCTGGGTCGGTGTGACTAGAAAACGGAAGCCAGCTGGGGTTGTGAACATTAAAATCACCAAGGAAAATTACCTCACTGTTAGGAGAGTTGGACTGGAGAAAGTCAAGTTGCAATGAGAGGAAGTCAAAGAGCTCCAAGTGATTAGTCGAGTTGGGAGAACGGTAGAGACAACAGATGAATTTGACACAATGAGGTAGAGAGATTTTAAGCCAGAGAAGATCAAAGAGAGGAGATTCCAAATTGCCAAGTCTCTGACAGGGAATATCAGAACGGACATATGCACAAGTACCACCTTTGAGGCGAAAGGAATCATACAGCGAATAATTTGGTCATCTGAGATGAGCAGTAGTTGAATCAACCGATAACTGAGATTCTGTCAGAAAAAGTACATGAGGTTTGGCAGACTGCAAGTGGAAATGGACATCGTTGAGATTAGAATTGAGATCGCGTATATTTGTGAAATGAATTAGGAAGTCCTTGGGAGGTTTAGATCTTTTCGCAGATAAGCTTGCTCTATTAGTTTGACAACTCATGGTGTATTCAATAGTAAGAAAAAGTGGGTGGGACATTCTGTATGAAGTAATGAAATTTTTGGATATGGCGTACATGTGGTAAGAATATACCCAGATCCTTGACATAACGTGGCCTTGACAATGCTCCCTGCATACACACTACTCGGACTCCCTCCAGTCACTATCTGGCAGAGTAGAGGTAGCAAGATTATACACTAGCTGATCCGGAAGCCTCCTAGAGAGTTACCAATAGGTCCGGTCCGGTGTACTAACTAGCGGCCGGCCTGCGAAAACCATTTTAGAGCTGTACCCTCGAAATGTAAGGAATATTGGATTTCGCCACGACGTTCATCATAACCTCAAAAGTCATCAATCATACTGCATGATGGAAGAGATAAGGAAGAGTTGACCAGAACTTAGCTCTAGAGACTAAACATGGGTTCCACCACTTCAAGCCTCCAATAAGAAAAGTGGTGGTATTTCACCGGTTGATGAGAGTCATCTTCCACCTAGTACTGCCTGGTAACATAGAGGGGCGGCGTTCCTCCATGTGGTGTGGGCACCACGCCTCGACCCCTGCTTACGTTGGTTCACACCTGGGTGGTCATCCACCATGTACTTGTGCATGGGGGTTATACCCAGGATTATTAACAGTCCCACCATCGTGAAGGTGCAAGCAGAGGATTTGGCTGTCACAGACCGTCCGGACTTCGCCGAAATTGGGTCCACTTGACTTGAGTGTCACCCGAATATCAGTTCCATCAGCGTTTTAGACTCCCAGGTAGCAAGTACAGCTTGTCTGGCATATCTGAGAGAATGTCTGTGACAACCTCAAGGACCAAATGTAATTACACATGGAGTACTGTAATTACTTTGATGAAAGTTGACTGTTCCATTATAAACAAGAAACTAAAAGACAGTCATGAAGACAAAACAATCCACCAGTCCAAAAAAAAAGCAAGAACGTTAAAATAAAAAATGAAAACCACACTTCTTGTTTTCTTTGATATTAAAGGATTATGGTTGAATATATTCACCAAATCAGTCTGACAATCAAACATACTACACTGAAGTTCTGATAAGCCTGCTTGAAAAAATTTGTAAACTGAAAAGTGTACCATTTTCAGTCCATTGAAGGCATTCAGAAAAAAATGACCAAAAGTGTTAAAACAGCTTATAGATGATGACCTCCAGAAATGCTTCTGAGCTTGGAAGAAATGAATAGAACAGTGTACAACTTGTAAGGTAAGAAATATTTCATTATTTCTTGTAAGTTCAACATCTTTGTGCACAATGACTCTGGGAATAAAAGACAGTCAATCCAGAACAGGAGAAAACGGGAAGAGATTATGTTTTTTTGTAGTCCATAGAAAAGATGATTTCTCTGGATTAATTAAAGTCCAGAAATAGAGGAATATATGGCTGTCATAGAAATACAGACCTGAACAATTTGTCTTGGAGACTTTATATTAAACAGGAAAAAAAAAAAAAAAACTCATACTCGACTGTGACGATTTTAATATAATGGAACTAAATGAATGTCAAATCAATTGATAAAGACTAGCAGCAGAGAAAACAAAAATGTAAGTGAATATTATAAATTAATCAAGGAACACAGAAGCCTACAGTAATTATAAAGCTATTCTGCAATCAAGTTATTAAGGGAGTTAGGCAAGCTGAGGAAGATTACAAGAAGCCTTGAGTTAAGAATACAAAGAAAAGTACAAAAGGAAGTACTGAGTTAACTGAATTCTCATTATTAAAAGACCATGCATGTTAGGAATAAGCTTAGATTGAAAGTTAATTGAAAGAAATAAATGATATAACTTCTGCAGAAATGTAAAAAAATAAATAAAGAATAGAAGCTCCAACATAAATAGAAATAAAAAATAATAGATAAATAGTAAAAGCAATAAAAACAATATACCCAAAAATGTTTTAAGAGTGATGTCCTCCTTTATTAGCTTTGAAGATAAGATTATAATTAAACTTATAATTTATAAGATTATATTTAATAAAATATTTAATTTGTATATTTATTTATTTAATTTATATTTAATTTAATATAACATTAATAACTATTTATAATAGCGTAAGGAACCACACTCGATTTCTGCTGCCTTTTTTTGAATTGATAAGAACATTCGAATTTTAATTATATATAATCAATAATGTAAACTTTGTAGCATAAACGGTGCATAGTGTTATTACTGCATTAGGTATATTTGTTTAGTGTAGTATTGAATTTGAACAAAAATAATGCCTCAGACCAGAACAGCAAAGCAAAGAAATCAAGCTATTGGGAGTGCTGTGACACTTGGGATGAACTGAAAGGGGCACAGTTGTTCTTCAAATCACAGCCTTATGTACGGCTTGTTTAATATTTTCACGGCAATCAGTAATGGGACATGATATTGCCACGGAGATGTCTTTTTGTCAGTGTTCAATGTAAGGAGTGTGAGGATATTAGGTGCCAACTCAGCATTGTTATGGGCCTTTATGAGAGCTTGAAGAACAGGTTAGATGCCCTCGCAGGAATTAAATGGGAGGATCCAACAAGCTCTCAGCTACCCACATCAATGCCAGAGCTTGCACTTGATCATCAAGCTGGCAACCCCCAAGCTCCTGTGTGACCAGAATGTGCTGGTCTCACAGGAACCAGTTGTTGTTGGTGGTGGCTCCATTATCAGGGAAACAGGAAATATATTGTGCAAAAAAAAAGCATGGGTGGAATAGGACCAGGGTATGTCTGCAAGGGGTAACTAAGTAACTAAGAGCAAGAATGTCTTATAATGGGGGAATTTGTTTCAGTTGATGAAACAAACAATACCCCAATCTCAATTCCATCTAAAATTACATCATGATAAAGTACAAAAGAAACCGCAAAGGCAGTGTGCCACTGAATCATCGCAATCAAATTCAAAGAACATGGAAAAAAAAGATGTAAATGCACAAGAAGAAACAGTCCTTGATCTTCATGCAGAATATGACATGGAGACTGGATGTTCACCTATCGGAACCAATGATGTAGAAGAGAGTACAGATTATGGACGCCCTTCCTTTCTTAGAAAGGAAAAGACCAAATATGATCATCAAAAGCAAACTGTTCCTTCTCACAAGAAACAGACAGAATCATCTTCCCTCTCATCAAAAATCAAATAACGCAGCACATTGTGCAATGGAATTGCAGAGGTTTACGCAGTAATACTGATGATATCTACGATTTGATCTCACGATATAACCCTATAGCCATTTGCTTACAAAAGACTAACTTAAATCCACAGTTAACTTATGCGATTAAAAATTATACAGCCTACAGAAAAGATAGAAATTCTTCAAGCCATGCATACGGAGGCGTAGCAGTAGCAGTTCTAGTGGATTTTAAAATACCAGCTAGAAACATTCCATTTCAGATGCACTTAGAAGCTGTCCCATGTGTAACAGTGGGACAAACAATAACTCTAGTCTCATTATACCTTCCACCTAACAATATCTACAGATTGAAAGAATTAGAAGATCTTATAAAACAAATACCATCTCCTTTTTTTGTCTTCTTGGTGACTTAAATGCACATCATACACTATGGGGATCTGCTCACATGGATAATAGAGATCACTTGATAGAAAATCTCATAGACCAATTGAACCTAACATTGCTGAACACTGGTCATAACACTACACTCATCTCTCCATGGGATCTATGTCAGCAATTGACTTAACTATTTGTTCCCCTCAATTATTTCCCATTATAGATTGGACAGTTTTAAATGATCTACACAACAGTGATCATTTCCCAATTATATGCAGAATTCAAACAACGCAAACACTGTGCCCCGATCATAGGGTAATATAAATTCTCTAAAGCAGATTGGGAAAAGTATTCTGCCGCCATCTTCTTTGATAATCAGTTGATACAACTAGCACCCATTGATGATGTAACTGAGCACATTACTAATCAAATACTGGCAGCAGCTTCTGAAGCAATACCACAGTCTTCTGCTTTCAAACACAGAAACCTAAAACACTGGTGGAATGATGCTTGTACCATATCAAAAAGAGAAAGAAATAAAGCCTGGAATCTGTTCTGTAAGTTTTCAACCACAGACAACCTAATTTAGTTTAAAAGGCTTAAGGCAAAAGCATGACAAATTAGAAGAAAAGCAAAAAAAGAATTATTGATGCAGTTTGCCTCCTCTATCACAAAGGATAATAGCAGTCTAATTATTTGGAAAAAAATTTGAGAACTAAATGGAAAATATCTACCGGTTTCTGTTCCAACCTTAACCAAGAATGGACAAGAAATATCTTTACCACAAGAAATAGCTAATGCACTTGCGGAGACTTTCTCTGAAATGGCTACCACTACAGTTATGATGCTTCCTTTCTACAAATCAAAGCCTCACCAGAAAGATACAAGATAAATTTACAAACTACTTGGTCTCTTGCCTACAATCAATCTTTTTTGTCTATTTGAACTCCAAACAGCATTAAATAGATCACCTAAAAGCGCTGCTGGAGCTGATGGAATCTTTTATGTAATGTTGAAACATCTAAACAACACAGATTTGAATTTACTAATAACTTTCTTTAACTGAATCTTTCTTGAAGGTACGCATCCCTCTACCTGGCATCATTCCGTTATTTTAGCCTTTCCCAAACCAGAAAAAGATCAATCACTCCCACAAAATTACCAACCAATCTCCCTCACAAGTTGTCTGGGTAAAACTCTAGAAAGGATGATACACAGGTGGCTTATCTGGGTTCTTGAAACTGAAAAGCTGCTAAACAACAATCAGTTTGGATTCTGACAAAGTAGATTCACTTTGGATCTTGTGGTGAAAGCAGAGACTAACATCCGTAATTCTTATGTGAAAAACAAACATCTTGTAATGGTAAGTTTGGATATTGAAAAGGCTTTTGATACAACTTGGAGGTATGGCATATTGCAAGAACTTTACTCCCTAGGATTACGAGGACATCTACCAAAATTCATTCAAAACTTTCTTTAACACAGAACCTTTCAAGTACGTTACCAAACAATGCTTTCTCGTATCTTTACTCAGGAAGAAGGGGTCCCACAAGGATCAATACTTAGTGCTACTCTTTTTCACTTAGGCTGAATACTATAACTCAGAAGATTCCCAATACTATAGAACTATATATGTACGCCAATCCAATGATCTCACTACATCTTGCAGTTCAAAAAATATCATACCATTGAAAGACAGCCACAACTATCCTAAATAAGCTAGAAATATGGACACTGCAGAAAGGATATCATATGTCTGAACAAAAAAAATTGCAATTCACTTCTGCAAAAAAAAAGCAAGGTGCATCCAGAACCAGAACTTTGGCTAAATAGTCACCTGATCCCTCTCACCAGTAACCTTCGTTTCCTAGGTTTAATGTTAGATGCCAAACTCTCAACTTTGTCTCACATATAGAATACCTCCAAACAGTATGTCTGAAGAAACTTAACATGCTCAGATCTATTTCTGCCATGAAATGGGGTACTGATAGATAGATACACTCTTCTACATCTGTATCGTGCCCTCATCAGGTCTCGTCTAGATTATGGTGCTGTTGTCTATGACTCGGCTAGGAAAAGTGCGCTGACTAGATTCAACACAGTGCCCTATGAACTACTCTAGGAACATTTAGAACATCCCCTATCCAAAGCCTTTATGTAGAGGCACATGAACCTCCACTTCACCTTAGAAGGAAAATGCTGCTTCTCAATTATGCAGCCAAAATTCAAAGTATTCCAGCCCATCCTCTTTGCCCAATGCTTTTCAACCCTGAATGGACCGCATTCTACAACAGCAAACCATCAGAAAATAGACCCACTGGTATTCGTCTAAAAGATTTATTGCTTATCTGAAACATTCCATTTGACAATACACATCAAGAGACCGATATAGCTGATTCACCCTGATCTGTAAATCTCATTCACTGTGATGTTGACTATTTTCATCAGTGGGGTAAGAAATGTCTGGAAAATGAATGTATTAAACAACTTCATAAAAGCCATGCACTTGACAATTCTGAAAGTTCCCTAATATATACAGATGGTTCAGAAACAGACTCTGCCATTGGTGCTGCAGCCATCTTTTCTTCTTTTACAGTTTCCATATCACTACCAGTTGAATGTAGCAGTTATATCGCAGAACTATACACAATACAATTAGCCTTAGAGAATATTAACACTTTCTACAATGCTAGCAGTGTAATATACATCGATTCCATGAGTGCAGTATCTGCATTAAATAATAAGTATTCAATATCGCATCCCATCATAAAACAAATCTTATCCATTTAAATCATCTACAAAGTAAAAATCGCTCGGTGAAATTTTTCTGGATCCCAGTTCATTCTGGTATCACAGGTAATGAGAGAGCAGATCAGGCAGCCAAACAACTTAACAGTACAACACCAGCAAAATACCAAGTGCCATATATAGACTATTTAAAGCATATTAAAAAAATCTGTACTTTTCAGTGGTCCGAAACTTGGAAGTCACAATTAAACAACAAATTGCTCCAAATCAAAGAGAAACCAGAATTATGGAATTCTAGCTACAGGCAAAACAGAGAGGAAGAGGTTGTACTAGCAAGATTACGCATAGGGCATACACATCCAACCCATATGTACCTGCTCATGGGGGGGGGATGACCACTGCTATGCATGCACTGTTCATTGCCACTTACTGTCAAACATATACTCTTATATTATATGCATTATGCTCATATCAGAAAAAGTGCTTTCCTTTCACTGTCAAGATTACAAGAACCTATATACACTTGTCCATATTATCCGAAACAATGAAAATCTAAATGAGCTATTTAGCTTTCTCAAGCAAATATGAATTCCTATGATGTGAAAATCGGACCGATTAAATACATAAAATTATAATATAAGAATAGGCACATTTTGGCCCTAGTTGCCCTTGTGCCCAAAAACAATCATACCAATACTGGCCCACTCTATTTCTCTACACAACTGCTCATTATACTCATCAGATTCATTAGGCCTATAACACACACCTACTCTCATTTTTCCTTTCCCAGTGCTTATGTCACACCAAACAGACTCAACATTGCATTGTCCACCAACATCAATTCGATGCATTTCCTTAGATTTTATGTGTTTCTTAAACAACATAACCCCTCCTCCCTTCCCGTCCTGTGTATCCTTTCTGTACACATTGTACTACATGGGACTAGATCATCTGTTGAGGCTATGTTGGAAGGATGCTTTGCAGCATATCTGAAATACCGCTGTGGCCAGGGATCTAAGATAAGATAACAGTTTGCTGATGCTCACGAAGACGGATCAACTTATGTCTTATAAGTTTTAATAAAGGATTGTTAGGTGAGGATGTGCCTTTCAAAGTTAAAATTGCACTCTGCGAATCAGTATATATTATGCTTTTATTTATTGACAGGAGTGAGTGAGATGATTTTCAGAGCAAGTTGAATGGCATGAAGCTCAGCAGTATAACTGCTGCATTCGGCTGGAAGTGAGATTGAAACAGTTGTATTAGGGAAGACAGCAGCCGCACCCACTTGATTGTCAGACTTTGAACCATCAGTGTAGATCTTGGTAAAGTGGGGATACTTTTGTGTATGAACAAAATGTAGTTGTTGGATATTAAAATTTGCTATAGAATCTTTACCCCATTGCTCTAAGTATTCATCAGAAGAAAGCGTGAAGGTAGTCCGTGGGGGATCTGGATCTTTTGATTCTCTGAGGATATTATCAAGCTGAATGTTGCAGCTTTCTGTTAGATTCTGCAGTCTGATACCAGTAGGCCGAATTGTTCTGGGTTTATTTGCATAGTGGATTTTCCACTGATGACCATGCAGTAGTGGCCAAACAGGATGAGTAGGCAGGCTTTTAATTTTAGCTGAGTAGTTCATCAGCAACATCTTTCTTCTGATGCTAAGTGGAGGTTCGTGGCCCACGTGGCTCAACAAAGACTTTGAACTGGTAATGTTCTGTATGCACCTAGGGCTATCCTAAGAGAAGAGTGTTGGATGTGCACTAGACAGGTGAAGTGCTCTCCCTAGCTGAGTCATAAACAGGTGCTCCGTAGTCTAGCTAAGTTCTAATTAGGAACTTATGTAAGTGGAGCAGGGTATAACGATCGGCACCCCAAGATGTACTGGAGATGACCTGGAGTATATTCATTATGCAAGTGGTTCTTAGATATTTGATGTGCTCCTAGAAGTTTAATTTTTCTTATCAAAAATTAGCCCTAGGAGGTGAATACTGTTCACGATTGGTAGAGGGTGAATGGCCAAGTGTAACTCAGGTTCAGGATGCATTCTGTGCTTTGTGCAGAAATTTATGGCTGTAGATTTGTGCCTTGAGAGTCTGTATCCATTTTGTGCCATCCATTATGGATATTTGTAGATGCCCCTCGATATAGTTCATAATCTGGGAATGGCCGGATATGGTAAGATCATCTGTATAGAGATATGAGTCAACGGTGTTTGGAATGCGGTTTGTGATATTGTTTATTCATATTGAAAACAGAGTGGCACTAAGAACAGAGCCTTGTGGGACTCCTTCTTGTTGTATGCATGTTTGAGATAAAACCTGCTGGTACCTAACTTGGAAAGATCTGTGTTGAAGGAAATTTTGAATAAAATATGGTAAATGGCCTCCCATATGAATAGAATGGAGTTCTCCTAGGATGCCGTATCACCATGTAGTATCAAAAGCCTTCTCTGTATCAAGACATATAATGATGAGATGTTGATTTCTGATGAATGTGTTTCTTATGATTGATTCAGCTTTTGTCATGAGGTCTAGGGAAGAACTATTCTTTCGAAAACCAAACTAATTGTTACTGATTATGTTTTGGGATTCAAGATACCAGGTGAGCCGATGGTGAACCATATTTTCCAAAATCTTACTCAAGCAGCTTGTTAGAGAAATTGGTCTATAATTGTGAGGAATCGAATGATCTTTTCCAGGTTTCAGTATAGCTATCATATAAGAATGTTGCCAAGAAGTGGGGAATATATGATCTGAGAAGATCTGACTGTAAAATTTTAGCAATGACGATAGTGATTTCTGATTGAGATGTTGAAGCATTATATAGTAAATTCTGTCAGGGCCAGGAGTGCTGTTTCTTGAGGTATATATAGATTCTTTCAGTTCAGATATTACGAGTGGTTGGTTATAGGGTAAAGGACATGTAGTTTTGAAGTTCAGTTTCCTTTTCTCAGCTTCAGCTTTGATTTTTTGAAAAGACGGTTGATATGCGCTTGAGGAGAACAATTCACAGAACACAATTCCTAAGGCATTGGCAATCTCCCCAGAAGAGAAGACCTCCTTCCCATTCCAGATAATAATAGAAGGTGATATATGATACTTCCCGCTTAGCTTCTTTATTTTGTCCCAGATTATTCAGGTATCAGTATCTTGTTGATTGAGGAGGAAAATTTTACCCATGAATCTTTTTTGGCCTTTTACTGGATGTAATGAGCTATGGCTCTCAGTCTCTTGAAGTTAATAAGGTTGACAGTGGTGGGATATTTGTGGAAGGCTTTCCATGCTGCATTTTTTTCCCTTTGTTACAATTACCATTCCACCATTGATTGATATGCCAACAGTTTCTAATTTGAGACTGTGGGATGGCAGCTGTTGCAGCTGTTAGTATCTGGATTGTGATATGATTGGTGGCAGTGTCAATAGCAGAAGACTCAATGATATCCTCATCAAAAGATACATGATTGGCAAATTTTGTCCAGTTCGCTTTGAAAAAACCCCCTCAACGTGGGTACCTATACGTGGTGAGGGGACCTCCCAGTGACACTGCTGGACTTCCAGACTAGCATTGCTGGGATCCAGTGCCCACTGCCTAGGTTCCAGGCTGACATCAATGGAATCTGGCGTGTTTGCCATATGCTGCGACCCGTGGAAATTTGGAAAGGGAGATCCTGGTGGTTGAGGGGTCCAGCTTCAATACACCACTTTGGTCCCTGCTTCGACAAGACGGTTGGTCCTGGAAGGCTTGGCTAGTAGGCTCGCCTGCAAGGGTCAACTGTGTTAATGCCATGCCCCTACCCTCATGGTCCGAGGGACAGGATTCAGGCTGGTGGTGGTGATGTGGGTATGGTGTCTGGGTAGCCCTGGCATTCCACTCCCGAGCACATTTATTGCATGACAGGTAGTGGGCATCCCTCTGGGCTCGGTAGTGGGTGGGGAGTCTGGGCACTGAACCATTTAGCAAACTTCATGAATTCTTAATAAACTTACTTCTTCAGGGGCCCCAACCCAGTCCCTGTCTGCAAATATAGATGACGACACAGATAGCACTATTGCTACAAAGAGGCAGCAAACTGAAATATCATCAGGGCTAGTCCCAAGGTTTTTAATTATACATTCTACCAGCGAAAAACCGATTGGCAAAATGTCACCCTTCTTTATACAGAAAGGGTTAGACGGGTTAGCAGGTTCACCCAAATCATTTAAGAGGCTCCATTCTGGTGACCTCTTAATTGAAACTAAAACTGACAGGCAGTATGAGTAGCTACTCCGAGCAACATCAATCGGAGGAATATCCATAGCAATGACACCACAGAGAACACTTAATTCATTGAGAGTAACACTTAATTCATTGGCAATAACTCCCTGTGGTGTCATAACTGAAACCACAGGGAGTTATTGCCGTAAAGAGGATTAATGTGCGTAGAGACGGGAAACTTGTTAAAATTAGAAACATAATACTGACTTTTAACTCACCTAAGTCTTCTGATGAGATTAAAGTTGGTTACATCAACTGTCCAGTATGTCCATATGTTCCAAACCCTTTATGGTATTTTAAATTATGATTGATAGATCATAAATTATGATTGATAGATCACCCAGAAATATGGACATTCTCAAATGGCCTGCTGTGGAGTCCTTGCATGCGCTCAATGTGGTGCAAAGGACCACGAAACAACAGCGTGTTCAGCCACAAAACCCACCTGCATTAACTGTGAGGAAGAACATCCAGCCTACTCACGAGCATTCCAGAGGCAGAAAGAAGAAAAAGAAATCCAATGGCTGAAGGCAGAGCTGAACATATCATACCAGGAGGCAAGGAAAGCAGTGAAACCTCTAAATATCAACAAACCCACCTACGAATATCAACAAACCCATCTCCCTGCTACCTTCTGGTAGCAGGGAGATGTTCCATTGAAATTCAGACAGACATGACCGTTCCTCCAAAAGAGGCCTTCACTCCCATCGCATGTTACCTCTTAAGCCCATAAAAACCTGCACAGAAAGACCAATCAACTGCCACTCCTATATTGGTACCTTTTAATGCTCCACAAGTAACAAAAGTAATTTCCAAAGAAAAGACTAAGAAAGTTGAAGTATCCCCTAGCACTCAAAAAAACATGGATGTCGAGGAGGAGGAGGAGGTACAAGAAGATTCAGTCTTGCAGCTCTTTGCTGAGGAGAAAATGGACACTGGACAGCGTCCATACTTCCCCAGGAAAGATAAAGCCAAGACTGACAAAAGTAAGCCCTCAGAACCTCGGAAACCACCTGATGGACCCACAAAGCCAAAATAATGGTTAAATTCCTACAGTGGAACCGTTTTGGATTCTGGCAAAACAATGATGACATCAAGGCCATCTTGCAAAAGCATGAGCCAGTTTGCTTTTACTTACAAGAGACATACCTGAAGGCAAATGAAAACCCTTCCCTTCATAACACTACTATTGTCGGAAAGGACAGAACCGGGGATGGACCTGCTCATGGGGGGTGTTGCTATACTTCTAGGCAACCATACCCCATTTCAAACTATTCTGCTCTCCACCAACATAGAAGTGGTAGCAGTTTGCTTTATGGTAGGGTTTTTATTAACAGTCTGTTCGGTTTATTTGCCACCTGGGACTGATATCTCCCAGAAAGACCTTGATGATCTCATTGTGCAGCTGCCTACTCTTGTCTTACTCCTGGGCAATTTCAATGGACATAACACCCTGTGGGGTAGTGTCGACGTTAATGGAAGGGGACGTGTTATAGAGCATATGCTCACTGACAATGACCTTTCCCTTCTAAATGTGGGAACTAACACCTTTTTCCACATGCCTATCCGTACGTTCTCTGCTATTGATCTCTCTATATGCTCCCTCCCTCCTTCCTTCAGTCACCTGGGAGATAGATAGAAGCGATCACTTCCCCGTGATAACCAACTTACCTAAAGGTAGGTCGTGCCCACCTTTTAGGTTACCGTGATGGAAGATTGATCAGGCTGACTGGAATACCTTTCAACACCTGGTAGACTTTAACATCAGTGCAGTCAGTCAGGAGCCTATCAATGATGGTGGCATACATCAAAGAAAGCATTGTCCATGCAGCTGCAGCACAATTCCAAAAACATCTAGCTGGTTCCCGCCATTTCCAAAACCTTGGTGGAATGCTGAATGCACAGCACCAAAAAAGGCATAAAATAAAGTTTGGGGCTTTATTTTCTGCCTTTCTGACAAATCCTACCTCAGCCAATCTTTTAGCCTTCAAATTTGCAAGTGCAAAAGCATGATATGCTCATCGTCAGAGCCAAAAGGAATCGTGGATCAGCTTTACATCAACTATTATCCAGTCCACCAGCAGTAAAGCTATCCGGGACAAAATCCAGAAAATGAAGGGTAAATGGAATGTAATGGATGCATGTTGCAGACCCAACTGCAATAGCCATTGCACTTGGGGAGACCTTGTCTGCTATCTCGTCAGCATCTTACTCCCCAGAATTTCTGGTCTGGAAAGACACTCGAAAAGCAGCCAATTAACTTTAAATCTAAAAAAGTCTTATCCCTATAATGGGCCGTTCATCACTGAAGAGTTAAAAACAGCTCTAACTCTTACCAAGGCAAGTGCTGCTGGATCAGATCTTATCCATTTTGATATGATCAAACACATGTCTGCAAAATCCGTGGACTAATTGCTCTTTCTATACAACAGAATATTTCAAGAAGAGCAGTTTCCAGATTCCTGGCATAAGGCATTCGTGCTTGCCTTTCCTAAGCCAGGAAAAGATCCTAAAATCCCAACGACCTACTGTCCTATTGCTCTGACCAGCTGTCTGTGCAAAATCTGGAGAGAATGGTCAATGCCTGCCTCATATGGTACAGCAACATGAGGGTAATTGAGAGGCAACTGCAACATGCTGTTGACCATCTGAACTCATGGGCAATAAATAACAGATTCAGGTTCTCTCTACAGAAGACTGTTTGCATGCATTTTTGCAGAAAGCACAATCTTCACCCTGAACCTGAATTGAGGCTATTCCAGTAGTACCTGAAACCAGATTTTTGTGGCTTGTATTTAATAAAAAGTTGACCTTTCTACAACACATTTGTCAACTACGTATGAAATGCACGAGAGGCTTGAATATCCTATGTGCAATCTCTTCACATTCTTGGGGCACTGACCGGTGCACCCTTTTGCATCTCTATCATGCACTCATGCGATCAAAGTTAGATTATGGGTGCCAGGTGTATGCATCTTCTAGACTCAGTGTACTCTGATGGCTGGATCCCATCCACCATCAGGCGATCTGTATTGCCACTGGAGCATTCCGAACATCTCCTATGCAGAGCCATATGTCGAAGAAAATGAGCCCTCGTTATTACTTCGTAAGAAACAGTTATCTCTACAGTATGCTTTGAAACTGAAATCTCTGCCAGACCACCCAATGTGGACACCCATTTTTGAGCCATGTTGGGAAAATCTGTACAACACTCACCAGACTGCCAATCAACCATTTGGTATTCGTATCCAAAGGCTACTGAGCGATTTGGACATCACATTAGACAATGTTTCTCCATCACCAGGGTAACCCACTCCACCCTGGCATGCTCGTGTCCCAAACTGCAACTTCTCCCTTAACAATTGGAGAAAGGACAGCTCTTTTCTGTCTACCTGCAGCTCTTTTTAGCACAGCACTCTGAACATTCTGACTTCTTGCCCATCTACACAGATGGCTCGAGGTCAGAAGTGGCTGTTGGATCTGCAGCTGTTTTCCCAGACACCACGGTATTTGAGCAGATCTCCCACGACTGCAGTGATGCACGCAGTTGAGCTAGTCTTGGATCATATACAAACCACCCACCACAAAAAAAAATATATGATATATACCGATTCTCTGAGTTCATTGCAGGCCAATGAGATTCAACCCTCATCCTGGCCTGACCCAGATACAGCAGAAACTGCACTTCCTTTCACAATCTGAATTTGATGTTCATTTCTGCTGGATCCCAGGCCACATTGGGATCTCAGGAAATGATGTGGCAGATACTGCAGCCAAATCAGCAAACCTATTTAATTCTTGCCTGTTAGTCCTCTATACAAACTACAGGCAAGTAATTTGAGAGAAACTGGTATCCCAATGGCAACACTCATGGCATGGATAGACTGCAAATAAATTATATGAGATTAAGCCTGTAATTGAACATAGACAGTGCGGGAACCGAAAATAGGAAGTTGTTCTATCTTGGCTCCGCATAGGACATTGTCACTTGACATATTGCTATCTGCCGAGGGCAGACGATCGTCCTATGTGTAGAAATTGTGACACCATTTAAACAGTCTGTCATATTTTAATTGAATGTCCATATTTTTGTAATTATTGTCATTTATGTTTTAGCCTTATACACTCAGACAGATTTTATCGGACAATGAAAATGTATCAGCTATATTTAAGTTTTTACAACTTATTAATCTAAATAACTTTATCTAGAATGTTTTTACAGTTTTATGCTTTATAAACTTTTTATATCGTATACTCCTTTACGATAATATATAAACAGTTATAATATTATACTTTTATATTTTACACCTTTTTGACTTGCCACATTATAGCCTTAGATGCTAATGTGCCATAAAATCCTAAAACGACCGACCGACTGACCAACCAACCAGCTTTGGAAAATTTCCATTTCGTTTTTGTTTGTTTGGACTGGGTGGTTTGAATGCTACAAATCAGTGGAAAATGATCGCTGTTTGTAGGATTGTCATGTACTGCCCACTCTATAGAAGAGGATTGTAGAGCAGATTGAGAGATCTATAGCAGTGGTTGATGCAGTAGGAAAATGGATGCAAGTGGTTAAGCCAGTGTTTAATAGTATCAAATTCTCTTTGTCAAGTAGCATTTCAATAAGCTCACCATATCCATCTGAGACCTGAGAACTCCACAATGGATGATGTCCATTAAAATCTCCCAATAGACAGATAGGAGACGGTAATTGAGAAATAAGGTTTTCCAGATCCTGAAATGTGCATGGATGGTTTGGCGGAAGATATATCGAGACCACTTAGTTATCGGTATCAATGTGATACCGATAACTATATGCATAGCAATAGCTTCTAATGATGTTTGCAATGGAATGTGCTGGAGCGGACTCGGCTACTCCTCCATGGGGGGGCTGTTAGTTTCAGATCGATCTTTTCTGAAGATAGTATAGTTTTTGACTGAAACAGAGATTTTTGGTGTTAAATTCATTTCTTGGAGGCACATGGCAGCAGGATTGTAATGGTGAATTCATAGATATCATCAATTCGATATTGCTGCAAAAACCTCTGCAATTCCATTGTATGATTTGTTCCATTATTTAGTTTTGTGAGCGGAAGGTGAGTGTCTGTTTTTTGTGAGTGGCTTGTATATATCTGTTGAGTTTTGATTTTTCTTTTCTTGAAAAATTAGGGCATCCTGAGTCATTGCTTTCTTCCATATCATCATCTGCATGTATTTCAAGTAGATCTTCTTGGTTGTTTGTATCATCTGTGTACATGCTTGATAGATGAGATTACTTCACTGCTTGACAATGGGGAAGTCTCTGGGATGGAGCTGTCGGTTCTGTATTATTACATTGATCTACTATTTGGTGGAGATGGATGCTGGACCCAGAGGACTAGTCGAGCCCAGTTTGAGATCAATATGTCTGGAGGGATGGACACTTCTGCATACTTAATTTTACTTGTTTTCTTGCCTCTTGGTAGGAAACTTTATTTTCTTGTATTTTTTTCCTCAACTTCCAGAGGTCACAGTCTCTGGAATATGCTGGATGGGTGCCCTTGTAATTTGGACACTGTGGCGTTGATGCCTCGCATTCTGTTTGTGTATGAGTTTTACACCCACAGTTTGCACGTTGCATCTCCATGTCATGCTGTCTGGGAATGGCCAAATTTCTGGCATTTAAAACATCTTAGGGGGTTCGTGATATATGGCCAAACGTGACAGTTTAAATATCCTGCCTTGACTGATGCTGGTAGGTTTGGAGAACCGAAAGTTAAAATTATACTCCGGGTAGGGGGGACTAAACTGCCATCTTTTCGGATCATAATCCTTTTTGCCTGAGTGACATTTTCATCTTTAAGTTCCTGAACTATTTCATCTTCAGGAATGTTCAATAAATCTCATTCAGTGATCACTCCCTTTGAAGAACTAAGGGTGGTATGTGGTGTAATTTTAACTGGGATTCCACTGAAGGATGTCAGACACAATAATAGTTCAGATGGTCGAAGATTGGCGGTCTCTATTAATCAATCTCCAGATTGGAGGAATTTCACTATTTTTGGTGAACCTTCAGCATGTTCAAGGCATCTCTGAATAATGAAGGGAAAAAGCTTACCCACAGGTTGTGTTGACAGAGAATGTATTATCAGGAATACTGGCGATTCCTGTCTTCCAGTGTCTTTCTTCATTCTCTTTGAGAGAGAGAAGTCATGGTCAGTGTTGTGACTGCCATTTGGTTGAGAGCTCTTTGGCTCTAAATGTGGAAATTCATTTGTTTCCATCTCTGCTCCTTTTAGGCCTGAGGGTTGGTTTATCCCCCAGGTTACCAGCCTTGCCAGATAGAGGCAGGAGTGGTGCAACCAATGACCAAGTGGTTGTTTAAGTTAGTAGAGTTGGTTAGTAATATATATAAAAACTAAGAAAAGAAAGGTGGATTTCCTTTCTGGGTTCTTACTTTTGACCTCTAAATTGTAGAACCACTTCAAGTAAACAAAAGAATAGGTACACTAGAAAAGAAACAAAACTATATCACTTTGGAGAGCAATTTGGAAGAAAATTTCTTGTCACTTGGGGACTGAAGACAGGGTAGCACTGAGGACTGATCCCTGTGGTACTCCTTATAGGAAAACTTTTGAGAGTGTAGTTTGTATTCATACTTGGAAGTTTCAGTGCTGTAAAAAGTTCTGGATGAAAATAGGGAGATGTCCTCTTAGCTTTAAGTTGTACATGTTCTGGAGAATGCCATAGTGCCAAGCTGTATTGTATGCTTTTTTGATATCAAAGCATATCATGACTAAATGTTCTTTTCTAATGAAAGTGTATTGTATGTTGTTTTCTATTTTAATTAGGAGGTCCAAGGTTGATCTTTGTTTCCTGAAGCCACACTGTACTGGGCATAAAAGGTTTTCTAGGTACCACATGAGGCTTGCATTTATAATCTTTTCCATTAATTTTCCTAGGCAGCTGGTGACTACTATTGGATGGTAGCTGTTCAGATTAGTAGGATCTTTGCCAAGTTTTGGGAAAGTGAGGACGATCGCATAATGCCACATGCTAGGGAACTTGTGCTCTATATATATCCTGTTGCATAAAAAAAGTAGAGATTGTAATGATTCTTAGCTGAGTTTCTTTATCATTATATAATTGATGTCATCTGGGACTTCTGCACTTTGTTTTGTTTGTGACAGTGCCTTATGGAGCTCGGTTATGGTTAGTGGATGGTTATATTGTTCTACTTATTTTGTGAAGAATTTTAAATTGTATTTTCTCTTGATGATTTTTATATTTCTGGAATTTTGGTGGATAGGATGCAGTGGCAAATATTTTGGCAAAAGTTTCACCTAAAGCATTTGCTATTTCTTTTGGATCGGCGATATCCTGCCATTCCCAATTGATAATTGGATGTACTAAATTTTGGTATCTATTGCTCATTTTTCATATTTTATCGAAACTGTTTTAGTATTTGTAGTTCTATTTATGGTTGAGGCAAAATGTGTCCAGGAGGCTTTCTTGCATGCCCATCTAACATATCTTCTCTTTCTTTCATTTTTTTAAAATGTATTAGATTGTCTTTGGTAAGATTTTTGTGAAAAATATTCCATTCTCTGATTCTGTCTCATTTCGTTTGAGTACATTCCTCATTCCACCAAGGCTTTGGGAATAGAGGAAGTTTGGTGGATGTTTTTGGTATTGATTCTTCTGCTACTTGGGTAATTTGGTTGGTTACATATTGTGCTGCTTGATCAATGGTTAGTTATCGGATTTTCTGTTGTTCAATTACTGCTAGATTTTTGAATTTTTCCCAGTCTACTTTGCATAGGTAGGTTTCCTTATGTTGGCTGGTTGTAATGGTTTTCTGGCTTCTTGGTATGTAACTTTATGTTCTGCTTTGTATTTTTCTTCCTATTTCCATCTTTCACATTTCCAAGAGCAGGCAGTGTAGTTTCCACTACAGTTTGGGCATATAGGGTGTTCAGTTGTTCATTCTTGATTGGTGTGTTCTTGGGAACCACATTTGGCACATAATGCTATTCCTCTGCATGTTGTTTGTGAATGTCCATATTTTTGACATTTAAGACATCAAATAGGATTCATTTGGTGGACTTGGAGTATATATATATATATTTGGTCTGGGTGATTATTCCTTCTTTTTTGACAGTTATCCTTTTCACATGAGTGACTCCTTGGTTTTTCATTTCTTGTAGTATTTTGTCTTCTGTTATATTGAGGAGATCCCATTCAGATATTACTCCTTTCGAGGAGTTTAAAGTATTATGGGATGTAACTGTTACCGGGATTCGGCCAAAAGTGGACGTTTTCACTGACTGAGACAACCAATACATGACAGTCATTGCTCTAACTGTCATATATTGGTTGTCTCAGTCAGTAAGTTGCCTGATTTTAACCTTTTACTGCTTTTGGAGATTCTGCTATATTTTCCAGACCTTTTTGTATGAGGAAAGGGGATAATTTTCCTGTGGACAATCACCAAGGGGATAATCACCCATGGAGTGGATGATAAAATACTTTCGTGTGGGTATTTCATATATATCGCTTTTTTTTTTTGTTTTTGCCATGTTTGTATTGATCTCTTCACATTCTTGAGTTGATTGGCTCATGTTAGAGGATTTTGTGACTCTGTTGTCAAAATCCACGGTGTTTGCTCCTTTTTGCACTGGGAGTAAGAGCTTTTCCTCCCAGGTTTCCAGCCTCGCCACGTGGAGGTAGAAGTGGTGCCACCTAGTGACCAAGGAAAAGAAAGGTTAGTAATTGATTAATGTAAAGAAAGGTGACTTTCCTTTCTGTATTAGTAAGTTTTTAATATGTTAAATGTTATTAATATGTACAAGGAGTTTAAGGAAATTGCAAAAACTCACACAAAAAATAATGCTATTTATACTAATTGGCATGCTAGATAATTCACTGAAAGGTCACTCAAATCACTACACTTGGCACTAGGGGCTGCGAGTCATTGAAGCTGACAGTTTGAATAGATTCAAAGGTCAACTGGATACTTACCTGTCCGAGGGAAGCATATAATTTGCATTTTCTTATCAATTGATGCTGTTTTTTGTTTGTTTGTTTTTTTTTGTTTTTTTTTTTTTGTCAGGGCAGCAAAAGCCTGTGGCTTCCTTGCACTCTATGGCAAATACTTACTATTACTTTTTGTGGTAGATGGATATAAAGAAAGAGGGTTATATTGGACCGATTCCCACCATTAAATTTAGCATATCACCTACAAGCAATACTTCTGCATAAAGCATAGATTCCCAAAGGTTTAATTTAACAGTCCAATAATTTCCAATTTTACAGCAAAATTTGATACAAATCCTTTGCTCAATTTGGATAAAACATTTAAAATATTTTAAAATGGAAGTCAATATTATAACACACACACATACGAAAATTTTTTTAAGTATTTATATATACAATAAGCAGAAAGATATGTGTATACACATATTTAAATTTTGCATGCTTAACAGTCGTTTAAAATGAAAGTAATAGGATTTTTGTTTATATTTTACATTTAAAAACTTCTTTTTTCTTATTTTCAGTAGAATTAAGAATTGATATTTATTTTATGAATATAAAAGAGGTTAAAAATAGCATTTTTTAAATATTTAATTATTTTTTATTAAAAAAAAAAAGTTATACACAGTAAGTATTCCATTAAAGAGAAAATATTAGTTTTATCAAAGCAGAATTCAAGAAAATCCAAAATTTTCTCCAGAAATTTAAAATTCAGTCACCTGCCATTATTTGCTACAATTAGGGGCACCACTAATGCTGGATTAATATAACTCAAATAAGTTTGTATTTCCTTAAAAGTTCAGCATTACTGAACAATGTAACTATTTTTATTTTAATCCCAGTTTTTAAGGAAACCCTTTTAAAAGGACAGATGTAATAATATAAAACAGAGAAGTAACAATAATCTCCAGAAAGTAAGAAGTATGTAAAAGCAAAACTATAAATTCTGGGTACTTCTGTCTGCCAGATTGCCAAATGGCTCCATGTGATCTTTAACAACACAATACCAAACCAGCTTTGGGAATATATGATATGGTAATATGTTACTTTTACCAACTCTGAAGCTGCAGATTCAATCCTCAACTAATATATAATTTATTTTTTTCTTTCCTTTATCTTACTTCAGTAATAATTCACCCAAAATATAGTGAACTATATATTTCAATTACTCAACTGATAACAAATCCCCTTCATGCTCTTTAACAACTTAATTAACTAACCTTTAACAACAATGTCATGCTCTTTAAAAATCATTAATTAACCAAACTTTAACAAGTTCATGCTTTTTAAAAACCATTAATTTCTGCAATACAAAAAATACAAGGTATTCCAGTGCTTTTTACAAATATAAACTAAATAGCTTAAAATATTTTATAATTTTTGAGATAAACTATTACATGAATTGAAATTTCTGCATATTGAACCTTCAGAAACAATTTATTGCAAAGCATTAAGACCAATATTAAATGACACTTTTGCAATTAATAATTTTATATTACAGTTATTCCTACCTGGTGGATTAATAGCACCCCCATATCCTCCCATTCTCATTAACTTTTCTGGAGCAATTTTGTATTGAGAGGCAACCAACTTATGCACAGCATTTTCATCTTCTAAAAAGATTTTCATACGTATAAATGGTTCTCGGCCTTTCTGAGTAAGCATATGCCAGGGTTTAGGCCTTGCCAAAAGATCGGAAACAGAACCTTGTGATAATCCAAGTATACTTTCTCCAAATAGTCTTTGACTGATGGAATATTGGCTTAGATGCTCCTTTACCTATAAATAAATTATTTTATTTGGAACAAGTCATGCAGATGTTATTCTTAATAAATACTATTTGCATATTTATTCTTACTTTATTTTTAAGTTAAAATGATGGAAGTTAAAAGGAACTTTCCAATGTTCCCTGTCCAATGAATAATTTTCTTGGTGGTTGCAAATCTGTGACCTTCCAAGGGAGCTTTAAGGTTGGGAAACTAAGCAAAAATCACAGGGAGTTAAGTCAAGTGAGTATAGCAAATGTGTCACCACATTGATTGAGTGTTCACAAGAAATTCTTCAATGGAAAGACCAAGTGTGATGGGGTATTGTTATGATCAGGGTCGGGCCATCATGAAGGTGCCAACATTCAAGCAGCACCTTAAAACCTGAAACCTACATACACATATGAAGAAAATTTTAAATATGTCATATTTTTCTGAATATTAACATGTTACTTAACTTTTGTTGATGTGTGCATAATGCTTGTCTACTCTAAAATTTACTTTATAAATTAACCCTTCAATACTCGCGCGAGGTCCAGGTGGACCTCAGCTTTTTTTACATGTCTGTACTTTCCTGATCAAAAAATTTCTAGAAACACCATTCACAATACCTTTCTAGGAAATTGTGCAGGACTTATTCATTTATTCTATTTATGAATGGAATTTCAAGGAGGAGCTAATCTGCTTAGGAAGAAGACAGCAAAGCTCTTTCTTGCCCTGAATCTATAAGCTAAGTTATGAGACTTTGCTTAGTTAACCAAGCTAAGTTTATGAGACTTCTACCTGTGTAGAATGAACAGTGGCCGGTGATGATGACCAGCCATAGAGTTGCTACTTCATTGTCTTTTTGCTCATTGAACTGAAGTGACATGCTGCTAAGATTTTCCACTGTGTACATTAGTTGTTATTCGATAATGAATATTGAAGCTGAATCATTGGTCAGTGCATAAATTTTTACTGATAATAGTGATTTTTAATCCTTATCCTAATGAATATCCGTAAATTCAATCTTGATAAAATATATGATGCTCTATACAATATCTATACAGATATTTCCTATGATAATGATTCTAGAAATGTAGCTAAATCATTAATAACAAAAATCAAATCTTAGACATTTATTTGTTCCCTTGTAATATGGTATTATATATTATCAAAAATCAATGTTGTTAGAAAATCGATGCAAAATTTAAACACATCGATACCAACAATCATAAAAATGTTGCATGCATTAGGTGAGTATTTTGAAGAATCTAGAACAATTAGATTAAATATGTTAAAAATATGTTAAATGAAGCAGCAGCTGTTGCTAATGAAATAAATTGCAAAACTAGATTTACAGAAGCCTCAATTACACAACCACATAAAAAAAAAGAATGTTTCTTTATGAAAGTAATCATGAAACTATAAATTTGCCTGAAGCTTCATACAAAATAAATTTTTATTTTGTCACACTAGATATAACAATATTACAAATAGAAGAGAGAGATTTTAACAACTGAAGGCTCATAATAATAGTTTTAATTTTTTATTGGACCTTTATTCATTTCCATCTCTAAACAACAAAACCAAAATTAAACATTGTATGGACTTAAACTAATTTGTCAATCCTTCTTTAAAATAAATTGACATTAATGCTATTGACTTGTGTGAAGAGATAGAAAATTTGTCAATTTTTATACAGCCAAATATGGAAGCATATGATGTGTTACAGTATATTTTTTCAAACAATCTTCTTGCTATGTTTCCCAATGTTTCTATTGCAATATAAATATTCTCAACCATGTGCTATGGTAACAACTATGGTAACATGGAGAATATGCTTTTTTTCCAAATTAAAAATGGTAAAGAACTACTTAAGATCAACAATGATGTAAGAAAGGTTAACAAATTTGAGTCTAATTAGTACTGAAAAAAAGATAGTTTCTAGTTTCAATATTTCTGAAATTTCATCGATTTTTTTTTTTCAATTAAGAAAATCAAGAAGAATAAACATTTTGTTTCTTACTATGACATTATTAGCATTAGCATTAGCATTAGTAGAGGCATTTGATGCAAGAAAGCAAGCTTATGCAGCATCAGCCAAAAAAAAAAAAAAAAAAAAAGTAACATAAATAAATAAAAATAACCACTTCCACTTCACCCCTCTGTTCGTTCGAAATACCTGTCCAGCTGAGCCTTAAACTTATTTAGGCTATCAACTTCCACGACAAGGGATGGAAGTCTGTTCCACCCACCAACCACCCGCTGGCTAAAGGCAAATTTCCGCACATCTATCCTACATCTGTCTTTCCTCAATTTGAATTTATGCCCTCTCAGGTGATTTTTCTGAGCTAGAGGAAGAATCCCATCAGCATTGAGCATGCTCAAACCATTCAAGGCTTTGTACACCTCTATCAGATCACCCCGCTGGTACCTAGTTTCCAGACACTGTAATTTGCAAAACTTAAGCCTTTCTTCGTAAGAGAACCCCTTTGTCCCATTCACCAATCTAGTTGCCCTTCTCTGTACTCGTTCCAGCAGCTCTACATCCTTCCTGAAATGAGGCCTCCAGGCCTGTATACAGTACTCTAGGTGTGGCCTGACCATTGCCTTATACAAGGGAATAATCACCTCCTTATCCCTGCTAGAAAAATTCCTATATATCATTGACAATACACCATGAGCTACTCTTGCAGCTCGTCTGCACTGCTCAGAGAACTTCATATCTGCCTGCACCACCACCCCCAGGTCCCTTTCATTCTCTACCACTGTCAGTGTAGTACCACAGAGTTGATACGTTGCTCTGGGGTTGCTGTTTCCCATATGTAGTACTTTACATTTGTCAATGTTAAACTTCATTTGCCACCTCGAAGCCCATCTGCTCAACCTTTCCAAATCCTGTTGCAGCAGCATAGTGTCAGTAGTGTCCTTGACAACCCTGCCAACCTTCGTATCGTCTGCAAACTTGGACATTAAGCCTGATATACCATCATCAATATCATTTATAAATACAGAAAACAATAAAGGCCCCAATACTGAACCCTGAGGGACTCCACTAATAACATTAGTCCACGATGAGCAGTGTCCATTGATTACCACACTCTGTCTTCTCCCCCTCAACCACCCCTTTATCCATAGCAGCAACTTGCCTCCAATGCCACACTGCTCCAATTTGTGCAGCAGTCTTCCATGTGCAACAGTATCAAAAGCCTTTCTAAGATCCAAGTATATAATATCAAAGTTATTCCCTGCATCCAGTTCTTTTGTGACTGCATCATAGTATCCAATCAAATTGGTCAGGCAAGACTTCCCCTTAACAAAACCATGCTGTGTCCTAGCTATAACTGAAGTCTTGTCTAGATGATCCTGCAGTGCTTCTTTCACCAGTGCCTCCATTAATTTTCCGGGAACAGAAGTTAAACTCACAGGTCTATAATTACTTGTGTCAGC
Source organism: Mastigoproctus giganteus (assembly GCF_048544385.1). Taxonomy (NCBI): domain Eukaryota; kingdom Metazoa; phylum Arthropoda; class Arachnida; order Uropygi; family Thelyphonidae; genus Mastigoproctus; species Mastigoproctus giganteus. Next base: position 133,712,556 of record NC_143582.1, read on the forward strand.
CTTTGATCCCCCTTTGTGAATTGGGGTCACATTTGCACATCTCCAGTCAATGGGTACCTCCCCTGAGTCCAAGGAAGCTCTCATAATTATGGCTAAGGGTTTGCTTACCTCCTTTGCTGCCTCCTTTAATATAACTGGATAGATCCCATCCACCCCAGGTGCCTTTCTTGCGTTTATCTTCAACAATTTCTCCTCCACTTTGCTCTCAGTTATTACAAGATTCTCTAGCTTACTGCTAGAGTTGAATACACCTCTGGCATTCCCCTCGCTGAATAACTCCTCATGTGTGAATGTCGATGCAAAATATTCATTTAGTTTGTTAGCTACCCGAGCAGGGTCATCAACAGTTGACCCATCGATCTCAAGTGGACCAATCTGATTCATCCCCTTCCTTCTAGAGTTTACATAAGTAAAGAACTCTTTGCTGTTTTTCTTCGCATCCCTTGCCAAGGATCTCTCGTAATCTGCCTTCGCCTGCCTAACCTCCTTTGTAACTTGGTTACAGATCAACTTGTATCTATCATAGGCGTCCGTGTCACGTGTTAATTTGTATGTATCCCATGCATTTTTCTTCTCTGCCATATGCCTTATTAGTTCATCTGACAACCATTTAGGCCTAAACCTTGAACAATATTTCTTAGTTGGTATGTAAAGCCTAGTAGCTTCCACAATAAGTTCTTTGAATGCTTCCCATTTTGAATTTGCTGTTGGCAATATCATCAGTTGATCCCACTGTATAGAATTTAAATACTGTCTCAGTCCATTGTAGTCGCCTTTACGAAAGCAATACCCCTTCCCTTTACCCCTAATGGTAGTTACCTCTTTGAGTAACTCCCACTTCAGCACACTGTGATCACTGCCACCAAGTGGTTCATTTATCTGCAGATTCTTAATGCATGAAGAATCACTACTGATAATCAAATCAAGAGTATTACTCCCTCTAGTTGCCTCCCGAACATGCTGATGTAGAAAACAATCATCCAATAAATCCACAAAAGCCTTGCTACTGTGTGAGTGACCAGCCCCCAAATTCCAGTCAATATCTGGGAAATTAAAATCCCCCATTATAAGACTCTCTGATTTACTGGGCCACTCTATTTCTCCGAACAGTTTCTTATTATACTCATCAGAGTCATTAGGCCTATAGCACACTCCTACTCTCAATTTTGATCTCCCAATGCTTATGTCACACCAAACTGACTCGACACTGCACTGTCCAGCGATGTCGACTGGCTTCACTTCCTTGGATTTTATGTGTTTTTTAACTAATAGCATAACCCCTCCTCCCTTCCTATCCTGTCTATCCTTTCTGTAGACATTGTACTCCCCAAATTCCAGTTCTGCATTTCTTATATCTGTGTGACACCACGTCTCTGAAATCCCCACAATATCTGCCTTTGATGTTTTGAGCAATACCTCAAATTCATCAAATTTATTTACTAAACTCCTAGCATTGGTGTACACACAAGTATACATGCACCTGTTCTTTTTCTTAGCTACCCTAACACAACCCATGTGTTTACTTGTACCCCAATGATTCCCAGCAGTCTCTGAAATATCCTGCATCTTATTTTCCAGGCTGCGGCTCATTCCAATAGAAGCAGTGCAAGAATCACTTTCACCTCTGCCAGTGGCTACTGTTAATCTATTAGTCCTTGTATCCCCCCAATCTAGCAGTTTTCCGACCCACCTAACATTGCCTCGATAGCATCAGCAAACATTCTTGCACCCTTTCTATTTAAGTGTATCCCATCCCTGTAGAAGCAGTCTCTCCTGTTAACAAGTACAGACCAGGCTGAAAAAAATTCTACCCCTTGAGCCCTGCACAATCTTTCCAGGGCCGAATTGATTGACAGGGCTCTCATCATATACTCCCTCCTATCGTGTCTGGGCAGAATTGCAAACACTTTCAATTTCAACCCTAATTCACGGCTTTTTTTCATCAGTGACCTGTACTTGTCAAGTAATTCCGCCGGTCTCCTACTCTTAATGTCATTAGTGCCAACGTGTACAACTATATCACCTTTTGTGCCCTTAAATTGTATTCTTCTTTGTTATATAATTTATATGTATAAACATATTCCTTTTGTATATATAACCTTTTCTTCGTTGTTTCTTTTCTAATTAATTTTTAATTTATACTTTTTATTAGTTTTGATTATGTAAATTTCGTTGTCAATAATTATAATTGTATTACTTTTGTTAATATTATTGCCTGATTGTTTGGGTCAAGTGATTTACATGCTCCAGTTATTTCAATTGTTTTAGTTTCTTAAACTAGTGTAACCATCTCAATTTTCATTTAATGTCTTAGATTGATATTCACAGTTTGTGATGCATGGTTATTAAAATAGTAATGCTACTAATTTGTCCAGCAATTTCAAAATTCCTGGCAGTATTGCTAAAGTTGAACCAGACCTTGTTGTTTGCCATTGGAGCCCACCTACTGCAAAAAGTACATGGTTGGCTTCTTGCCACCAGACTTAATCTTAGCCTGAAGGAACATTCCTTGGTGAGTAGTACTCTTTGTTTTTGCACTGTGCAACTTTGCCATATTTCTCCCTGTAGTGATTAGTACATTTTGGATAAAATACCATTAAAAATATACAACCCTGCTCGAGCTTTGAAAAACCTTCCGAAACGTACAGGATTATGCCAGCTTCTTTTTTTAATTACAGTAATACCCCGACTTACGCTACCCCGACTTACGCGAACTCGGAGTTACGCGGTTCTTGATTTTTTCGTTTGGCAACCTGCCGCACACTATCTTCAAGGTCGTTTTTCATATGTTATCGATATACGGTGCGACTGCGGAGAATGAGAGCGAAAGATGAACAAAATTCAACTTTGCTGCTTTTATGTTTTTTATATCAGTGAAGGGGAAACACATTTCACCATAATAACGTAAAAAATAACACAATTCCAGCTATCGGTATCATCGCAAATGCAATTAGATCGAGTTTACTACCAGTTTATAACAGATTTCACTAGCAGAAACGCAACTGGATTTTTATTGTTTTATGGTAGTAACCCCTAGAAATGTGAGGTGTTAAGTGTATCTTTGCCTTTACGGTGTTGTTTATTCAGTTGCTACATGCACGCAGCTTTGTTTATGCGTATCAAGCGTGCCTCCTCGTTTTGTAATTGCGCTTTATTCCCTAAAAATGAGTAAAATACTTAAAAGGTGTGAAAAGGAAGCATCCTGGTGACAGATTCAGAGAGAAAAAGAAAAGCAATTATCGATAAACAGAGGCGGACTGGGTCAAAAATTCTTACCCGGGAAAATTTATAGTGGCCTCATACTATGGTTTATGGCCAAAATCACACCAGCCACCAGGGTTTCCCCGGTAAGGCTTATGGCCAGTCCATCTCTGTCGATAGAGAAAAAATATGAAATTGTGAAACGCTTTGAGCGAAATGAAAGACCATGTGATATTGCACGTGCTACAGGCCTAAATGAAGCAACGGCGAAAAGCACATGACAATTGCAAACTTGACAGGTTGAAAATTGAAAAGGGCTCAATTGTAAAAGGCTTAAAAATTTTAGAAAACATAGACTCCAACGAAGAACGCGTTATAGCTACAAAGCAAGGAATAAAAAAATTATTAGTTTGCTACGAAGAAATTCTGCGTGAAAAAAAGAACGCGCTGTGTCGTCAGACGAATTTGTTAGATTTTATGAAGCCATCGACATCGAAATAACTTTTTTACGTAAGTCATTTGTTTTTTTAATACATATTTTGTATTAATATGTATAAAGAACTGCAATTTTATTAATATTTTTCTTCTAAACTAGTGTTTTTGTTAGTCCTTGGTCCCAATTAAGCAAAATTTATATGTATTTATATGCAAAGTTGTACCCCGACTTACGCGATTTTCGTCGGACCCACCTATCGCGTAACTTCGGGGTATTACTGTATTGTAGTGGCATAAAAGATTTAAAACAGACTGCACAACTTAGGAAATCAAAATAGAGATAAATCAGATATAGGTGACATATTGGCTGCTCGATTGGCTCATTTCACTCCCTCTGGAATGCTGAATGATGTTAATGACATCACCATATATAACAATTCCACTTTCAGTGAGCTGGCTATGAACAGCAAGCTTTTGCCTGTGGTTATTGATAACTGTACTCAAACGGAATCACAAGCTTCAGTCAGCTGTTCTTTTTTGCAGTTGTAATACTGAGAAACTGGAAACTATTGAAGCCCATGCTAAGAAAACTATTGGATGAAACAATGCAAGACAGACGTCGACGACCACATTCATCCACCACCTTTCTCTGCCCAAAGTGCTGTCCACTATAAGATATCATTCCAGAAATGGCGTATTCTTGATACACTTAATACTGTCAAACGGGATAGTGCAATTTCTGTACCACCTCTGTGATAGAATAACCCATACGTTGGACACCCACTATCATCCCTCTTTCAAAGTTAGTTAACTCACGTTTATCTATATTGAAATCGAATTACCATCTATGTGAATGCATTGATGCAGTGTACCTATATACCTGCTAAGTGGTGGGTACATCCACTACCGAGAGAGGTGACAGCGTCGCGTTGCCCAGGAATCAGGTATCCCATGAATTCTCTCTTTCAGTGCAAGAATTAATGTCTTGTTATGGGTTATTTTAATTTGCCTCTAATTGATTGAAGCAAATGGGAAGGAAACTCCACATGGGGGACAAAATTTTTGTATCAACAAATATGTATTAGGGAAAAGAATATTCTAGACCTCATCATCACCCATGAACCAGGTGGCATAATTGGGCTGACAGTAGCAGGAAGTGATCACAGAGTTCTACGGTGGACAATGAAGAGAGAGAGAGAGAAAGAGGGGTAGCAGTTGTTAAAGGCAAAGGAATGGGTTATAATTTCAGGAAAGGAAATTACAGCTTAAGATGCTACATGACCTCTATTAACTGGGTAGATATCTCACAGAAGGTGAATACAATTGAATTATAGTATACCTTTAAATCACAGAAACCTTGAATGCTTATATACCATTAAAAAATACTCCATGAGGAAGATTCTAAGTTGGATGAATAAGGAAGTTGCCAGATTACTTGAACAGTAAAAGATGTCATAGAAAAGTTACAGAGCAATAAAAAGTACTGAAGCCTATAACAACTACAAATTGATCTGTAATAGTGCCACAGAAAAGGTTAGGCTGGCAAAGACAGATTATGAGAAATTGGTGGCAAAGAGAGCAAAGAGTGGGGATAGGGAATGCTTCACATATATAAATGTGAAGAAGATAAGGACAAACCAAATCAGACACTTATGTAATGGGTGTGAGATAGCATTAGATACTCCAGCTGCAGTTGCAAATGAATTCAACAGTTATTTTGCATCGATATTTAAAGAAGAAAACCCTTTGTGTCAATGAGAAATTATGGAAGTTAAGTGAAAATAATGTAATTAATGATGTTGAAATTTCATATGTTTATTTAACGAAAAAACTTTCGAGCCTGCAGGCCAGTAAGACCCATGGAGTTGATGGCATATACTCTATAATCTTAAGGGAGACGGCAAGTGAGTGCATTTAACCATTGAGGCTAATTATGAGAGCATCACTGGACTCGGGAGTGAGTCCGTTGAATTGGAAATGTGCCAATGCATCTCCAATACATAAGGGCAGTTCTAAGAGTGAAGTGGAAATTACCGGCCAGTCGGTGTAACTTCAGTAGTAGGGAAAATCGTGGAGATAATGATCAAGGGTGGAATTTAGGATCATTTAGATAGAAATGGAATTCTGAAGGATACTCAGCATGTTTTTGTAAAGGGAAAATAATGTTTAACTAATCTGATTAGCTATTTTGACAGGGTCACTCAAGAGCTGAATTTAGGGAATAATTTCGGCATTGTTTATTTGGATTTCAGCAAAGCATTTGACTCAGTCCCACATGATCAGTTACTCTATAAGCTGGAACAGGTTGAAATCACAGGGAAAATCCTTAGATGGATACCTGGATGGCTTCAGGACAGGGGGCAGAGGGGTTGTGATAAATGATCATCCTTCAGGTTGGGTTGATGTAAGAAATGGGGTTCCTCAAGGATCAGTATAGGACCACCGTTGTTTTTGATTTTCATAAATGACATTGATGAAGGGATAGGGGCCTTATGATGTATAAATTTGCAGATGATGTAAATATTCGTAGAATAGTTAATGATCACTGTCAAGCAGAGCTTCTTCAGAGTGACCTAGATAGACTTCAGGAATGGTCAGAAAAATGGAAGCTATGCTTTAATCCAGCAAAGTGTAAGGTATTACACCTGGATAATAGTAAACCCAAAATAACTTATGCACTTGGTGGAGTTTTTTTTTTTTTTTTTTATGTTAACTCCCAAACATGAGAGGTATTAGAACCTATAGTACTTAGTACATTGGCGCCTCCGTAGCCAGGTGGGAAGGAGCAGCAACGCGTAGCACACACTTCTTGATTAGACCGGGGCTCGAGCCCTCCATCACCAAATACGGAGATGTGGAAAGGTCAGTGAATGACCACCGCATATTCACAGAGCAATATGGCCTTAGTTGCTAATGCTCCTAAAAAAAAAACCAACCAATAACCAGTACTTAGTACTGTGCTTGGGTTAGAGGTTGAGAAGACGAAAGAAGATATTTGTTGACACTGGACTTGAACTAAAGCCAGTAGTGGAGGAAAGGGACTTGGGTGTTACAATACAGTCAGTCATGAAATTCTCCAAACATTGTAGACAGGTTACAAGGAAGGCCCATGGTGTGTTATCAATGATTTATCCAACAATTGCTAGTAGAGATAGGGACATCATAATCCCATTATATAAGGCTATTGTTGGAATACTGTGTTCAAGTATGGAGACTGCACCTAAAGAAAGACATCAAAGGGTTCAAAGATGGATAACTCCCTTGGTGAGATCAGCAAAAGGGCATCCATATGAGGAAAGACTTCGAATATGTGGGTTGCAGAGCTTGGAAACTAGGCACCTTAGAGGAGACTTGATTGAGGTGTTTAAGGTTCTGAGAGGCATAAATAAAATGAATGAGGATGAAGTTTTCAAGGTTACAAATGATTCTAGAATTAAGGACCATAATTTCAAGTTACAGGGGGGGAATGTTTAGCCTGGATTGCAGGAAGTTTTATTTTAGCCAGTGAATTTTAAATTACTGAAATAAGTTACCTACATGGGTGGTAGAGGCTGACAGTTTGGGGAAATTTAAAAGTCAGCTGGATAATTACCTACAGGAAGAGGGAAATGCATAGGTTGTCTGATTCCTTTTCTTTATTAATTATTTATTTATTTTTAATTTTCTTCTGCTTATTATTATTATTATTTTTTTTTTTTTTAAATTAATTAATTATTTATTTTTTTGGCTGGTACAGCATAAGCTATAGGCTTTTCCTTGCACCATGTGGCCATTGCTAATACTAAAACATGCATTCTGAGTCCCCACTGAAAGTCATGGTGGAATGACCTCCTGACTAAGGCCTTTAGGGAAAATGGTCAGCCCATGCTTCCTACAAGAAGTTACCTTCACAAGACTCATATGCCAAATTTTCCAAAGAAAGGATGGATTTCCAGAAGAGTAAACAATCAGCTATTGATAATTTCATGAATGGCTGGCTATCCAGGGGAAAATGTGTGTGATCCACAAGTCATACTTCCACCCCCCCTATCTTTAGATGTCCTGGAATGGTGTGAGCATGTACTGCGTTTTTAAGCAAGATCGCTGCATGTCCAAAGCATATCCTTGGAACAATGTGCTTAACATTTCTTCACATACTAGTAATATTGTAATTTCTGAAGAACAGCTAATAAAAATAATAAATTCACTGACAAGTCTATCACAGGAATTGATGCAATATCTCTTTTTAGTCTAAAAACTGCTTACTATTTCATCAGCAGAGAGCTTACCCACTCTACAACAAAGTACTCAAACATGCACAGGTGCCTTCAAGTTGGTTGAATTATAGTCAGTTTTGAAGAAGCCAATATCAATTGCCTCTCTCTTCCTGAAATGCCTCAAGAAGTGCATCTATAGTGATCAGAGCCAGAACTGGGCAATCCTATGCGTGGGGAAAGAGTGTTTTAAGTAGACCCACATTATATGCAGGTAGTCAATCTTTCAGTAGCGTAGCTAGGGTCGTCGATGGCACCCCTGATTGTGAGAGATAATTCTTTCAGTTTGCGCACCTAAAATGGTGCCTGGGGGAAATTCCCCTCTGTACCCACTTGCTGGACAGGGGACTTTGTTTTTATATTGATTTGAGTTAGTTACTTGAGTTGATATTTGTGTTTGTGATTAAACTTTCTGGTTTGGAGTTTGATCTTGAATTTACTAACACATAGGACGCTCAAATTTTTGTGAGCGTTTTTAATTGTATATAAAAGTTTTTATTGACCATAATTATGGCACCAAAATTGAAAAAGTCTCTTGCTGTTTCTCTCCCTGACGTGCGGAGTGAAGAAGAGAAAAGTGAAGAATCCATAACAAAGGAAAATAGGAAAGAATCCTTTAGTGAGTTCTCAGAAAATGAAGTTGCTGAGATGTATCAGGGATTACTAACATTGGCTGGACAAGTAGTGCAGGATGAAAATTCCACAAAGTTAGGAATTGAGAAAAAGAAGATCAGTGACAAGAGGGATAAGTCCAAGAAAAAGAAAAGGCACAAAAAGACTGAAGTGTCAAGTAGGGCAAAGGCAAAAACTATTCCAATTGATCCTGGGGAGGGGACTTCTTCCCAGGCTAATTTAAAGAAAGTTGAAGAAGTGATGTTGGTCTCTCAAAGTGAAGACTCTCAAAGTTCGGATGAAGAAGATAATCTTTCAGAATTAAATATTTTAAAGAAGGCAAGAATAAGGTTGAGAAAAACCTTATTTGCTGACGAAAATAAGATATCTGGCGGCGCTTGTGTGAAAATTTTGGAGATTTGGGATGAGCTTGAGAAGGCAGTCCTAGAACTCCAGATTGAAAATCGAATTTTGAAAGAGAAAGAAGCGAAGTTGGAGAAGGTGCAGTATGCTACAGTGGCAGCTGTGCAACCGACCGTAATAAAACCAAGAGTGGCTGTGATATCAACTAAGAGTACAGATTATAAGACAAGTGATGAAATGAAAATGGATCTTCTGAATAAAGTGAGACCGACTTTGAGTAATGTTAAAGTGAAAAGTCTTCGAGCAATAAGTGATAAAAGGGTAATAATAGAGGCCAACTCAGATAAAGATATGGAAGATATAATTAAATGTGCGAAATTCCAAGAACTGGGGATGGTTATGAACCGCCTACAGAAGCAAAATCCAAAGTTACTGATCTTCGATGTGGATAAAGATATTGACAAGAAACTGATGTTAGAAGAACTCTGGTTGAAAAACCTTAAAGAACATGGTATAGAATATAAGGTTTTTCTAGATAATGTAAATATTGTATCAATTAATAAAGCTAAGAATAAAGATGTGAATAACTGGATCATTCAGGTTCCAGGTAATATTCATAGAAAATTGTTAGACCTTGGCAGAGTATATGTGAATTGGACTGCATGCAGAGTGCGTGATATCGTCAATGTTACTCAATGCTACAAATGTTTGACTTTTGGTCATATAGCAAAATTTTGTAAAAACGATGTATTCTGTGGTCACTGTTCTGAGAAAGGACATTCTTACAAGAACTGTCCCTCAGTCCAAGAGGCCGCTAAGTGTATAAATTGTTGGAGACAACGTTTCCAATTCCCACTCGGCTATTGACAGAGAATGTCCGGAGTATAAAAAAGCTATGGAGCAGAACAAAAAGAAAATTGATTATGGACCGTGATAATCTATCCTTACTAAAAATAGTACAACTTAATGCTCAAAGGTCCAAGGTAGTGCCTTCCCAGCTGGTGAGGGAGGTGGAAGATAAGGCATATGATGTGCTGCTTTTGCAGGAACCATACTCTTACTTGGGTAAAGTGCGGGGATATCCACAAATGTATAGAGTTCTTGAATGTGGAGACGAACCATATGCGGCCATAGTGGTTGTCAATCCCAATTTGGGAGTGACAATGATTACATCGCTATGCAACGAGTATGGCATATGTTGTGAAATCGTTGGCCCGTTCGGAGCTCTGTATTTAGTCTCCCTTTACTGTAAGTATAATGATATATTGCAGCCCTATTTGGATTATCTGGATAGGGTTGAGAGTAGGTTGAGAGCAAAGCCCATTATCATAGCTGCAGACTCTAATGCGGGTTCTACTCTTTGGGGTGCAAGAATGTCTGATGACAGAGGTACTGATCTAGAAGAATTCCTTGCCTCTAAGGAGTGGGATGTAGTTTAATGACCCAATGCAGATGCCAACATTTTCCTCGGTAGCTGGGGAGTCGTATATAGATATCACAATCTGCTCCAATACTTCGTTGGCAAGAGTTAGGAATTGGAAAGTACACGCCGAAATAACAACTAGTGACCATAGATGTATATCGTATGAGTATGCAGTGAATGATGTGCCTCGCCTCTGGATGGAGACTAATAGATACTCCGTTAAAACTGCCAAGTGGAACGATTTTAATAGCTTTGTTAGAAATAGGATTGATACAATTGATAATTGGGAAGGAAAAAGTGCAGAACATAAAGTTGAAATAGTTACGGAGATTCTTCAAAGTGCCTGTAAAATTAGTATGAAGAGAAGAAAAAAGTGTTCAAAGAAAGTGCCGTGGTGGAACCAAGAACTAGATAATTTACGAAGAGCTGTGAGAACTGCAAGGAAACATTTTCAACGTGTGCGCAGAAATCTCAGGGGCCAAAATGAAGAAATTAAGGAGAATTATCTTCAAGTACGGCGAGAATACTGTAATAAAATTAAAAAATATAAGTTGTTGGCTTGGCAAGACTTTGTGAGTAAAGAGGGTAACGCAGATCCGTGGAACCCTATATATAAAATAATTACAGAAAAAGTATATCTTGCTGATATAACTCATAGCGTTATTGGAGAGGACCAGCAAGAGACCTTGACGTGGGGTCAGACTCTAGACCAGATTTTAAAGTCCCTTTATCCTAGGGATGAGAATATTTTAGATAATGATTTTAAAAATGTATTATTTGAAAATGAAATGTATAAAAATGAACTTGTTGAAGGTCCTTTTACAAATGATGAATTGGTTCTGGCGATTAACCAGGTGAAAGATGGAAGGGCTCCGGAGTTGGATTTTCTGGAGACCCATGTAATAAAGCAGTTCTTCTCCAAGCATAGAGATATTCTGCTGGACATGTATAATGCATGCCTGGCAGAAGGAACATTCCCAAAGTCTTGGAGAACTGCGGTCCTGAAGGTGATCCTGAAGAGTCCGGAGAAGCCCATGAATGAGCCGGCATCGTATCGACCTATCGCACTTTTACCCATCCTGGGGAAGGTTTATGAGCGTTTACTCACTTATAGACTGTTACCCAGGTATGAGGCTCTAAGAAACAGTTCGGATTCAAGAAGGGCTCCTCTACTGAGGATGCCATAAGAACGTTAATAGAACTGATGGAATGTGCGGGGACACGGTATGTGCTGGGTTTGTTTGTGGACTTTAGAGGTGCATTCGATGCCCTGTGGTGGGGTAGCATCCTCCGCAGGGTTAGAATTGCACTCTGTCCCGGAAATCTCTATAACATCTTTCGGAGTTACTTTTCGGATCGTAGTATTATTGTAAGAACGAGCTTTGAAGAACATGAATATAAGGTTGAGCGTGGATGTCCGCAGGGATCCATTCTGGGGCCCTACGTTTGGAACATGGTTTTAGATGAGTTCTTGGAGCGTGACATGGGAGATTCCAACGCCATAGCGTATGCGGATGATTTGGTCTTTGTCGTAAAAGGAAATTCTAGGAAGGAACTAGAAGAAAAAGCAAGTGATCTTCTAAAAGACTTGCTAGAATGGAGTTATCTCCATAAACTTAGTATATCTCCGACAAAGACTGTATCTATGCTTTTGAAAGGTAGATTAAGTTCTACAAGGCCTCCATTAGTTAGAAGTGGTGATGTCTCTATCAGATATGTACCTAATGTGAGATACCTTGGGTTATGCTTGGAGGAGCGATTGTTCTTCACGGAACATGCTAGGTATCTGAAGCAGAAAATAAAGCTCCTGTATGCGAAGCTCCGGCGAGTTGTTAGAGTTAAATGGGGGATTAAAGGACGAGCATTGAATATGCTTTACGAATGTGTAATAACCCCAATACTTACATATGCAGCCGGAGCTTGGTGCAGTAGAGCTGTGAATTCTGCAGTGAAGAGACAATTATTAGCAGCACAAAGATTTGCTCTTCTGGGTGTGACCCGAGTGTGTCGAACTGTATCTATGGATGCAGTGCAAGTAATTTCAGGTAAAATGCCGGCGGATCTTTTGGTGATCCGTTCTGGTTTATGTTATTGTCTGAGAAGAGGCATTCACAAAGAGCTTCTTGGCATTCACTCATGTTCTGAAGGTACTGGTGCGCCGGACAGACGACTGTACATGGCTGAACGGAGAAGGATTGAGAGCGAACTTGTTAGAGTTTGGCAGGCACGCTGGGTGAACTCTGACAAGGGACGAGAAACTTTTCGCTTTCTCCCATCCGTTGAACTGATAAACTATAAGAGTAAGCCTTGGTTGCAGTTTGGATTAAAGGCGTGTTTTGTGCTGACAGGACATGGGTTGAGAGCCAGGCTAAATGATTTTAATTTAGTTGAGTCTGGGCTATGTGCGTGTGGAGTCTTGAAAACTGGATCTCATGTCATGTTGCATTGTCCTCTCTAAGCCGACCTTAGACTTGTTTTTGAAGGGACTTTTGAATTATGTGAAGATAACATGAGTATTCTATTTGAAAATAGAATAAATTTTAATTTGTTTAATAAATATATTGAAAGGATTTTTAATAGACGACAAACTTTAGAAAGTAGAGGTCACCCTCCACGAGGGAGGGATGGTAACTAGAGCCACAGAGAATATTTATTTATTCTTCTGTGGTAATAGGCAAATGACCTAAGTTTGTAAAGTCATAATAATATCAGAGTAATTTTATTCAAATTTTAATGTGACTACTTTGCCATTTAATATGACAAAGTTTGATTTTAAATTTTTAGTAAATTGTGCATATGGGCATATTTGCCCAGGTGGCACTATAAGACTCTGATATCATATGATGGATGTACCCACTTGCTATGCCTCTGCAAGCTTTATGAATTTATAAAAATTATTATTCCAACGGTCTACGATTTGCATATATTTATTAATACAATGAATATAACAAAACAAAAATATCAAAGAAAAACAACTTACAAATATTCATTTATATCTATCTACAGAGAATTTAATTCTATAAACTAAAAAGAAAATACATATAACTAAAAAGAAATTAGAAAACCAGATGGTTTATGTTTATATATCTAGTATAAAATCATAGAAACATAATGTTGTGAAATATAGTACTTTTAACATTATAACAAACTAAAAATATGCAATAAAGGTGTATTATTTTAATTGAATTTTTCTTGCTTTGAAGGACCTTTCTTGTGATAGGTCCTTTGCTACTCTTACAGATAGGGTAAGAAAAATTCATAGCATTATTTCTATATTTAGATAAGATTCTATTAGACAATACTCATGAACGAATTGGAGAAGTTTATAAAAGGGATTACAGATTTTATATCCTGCAGAATTGATAAAACATGATTTTTCAAATATCTGTTGGAACATCAACAGATATTTGAAAAATTTTGTTTGTCCTCCGGTGGTTAGCACTGGAGGACAAAACCAAAAAGCTCACAGGTGTGACACCACAAAACAGGCCATACTTTATAAAAGTTTGTAATTGGAGTTTCTCTGTTATTTTCGAAATTTGTAAAACACAGTTCCTTCCTGATTTTTTTTTTCCGTAAGTGATTACAAATCCCAAATTTATAATTTTTTTCATTCTCACAAAAATTTCTGAACTCATAAGTAGCAAGTACACGGTATTTCTTTTAATAAATTTTTATTTTTATTTTACACAAAGAACACAAGTTGACCAGAAGCTATTATATGTGTCAGGAATACACCTTAATCTTTTTGATTGGCTATAAAAAGCAGTTGACTAGCATTCAAGGAATTAATCGTGGGTGCTACTAAAAGTTTCATACCTATTAAGAAATATGGTTCAAGGTTTAGGCCTAAATGGTTGTCAAATGAACTAATGAGACTCGTAACAGAGAAGAAAAATGCATGGGATGCATACAAATTAACACGTGACACAGAAGCCTATGATAGCTACAAGTTGATCTGTAACCAAGTTACAAAGGAGGTTAGGCAGGCGAAGGCAGATTACGAGAAATCCTTGGCAAAAGATGCTAAGAAAAACAGCAAGGATTTCTTTACTTATATAAACTCTAAAAGGAAGGGGATGAATCGGATTGGTCCACTTGACATCGATGGTTCGACTGTTGATGATCCTGCTCTGACAGCAAACAAACTGAATGAGTATTTTGCATCTACATTCACACGTGAGGAATTATTAAGGTTTGAAAATGGCAGAAGGTTATCAAATTGTAGCAAGATACTTAATGATTTTGTAATAACTGAGAGCAAAGTGGAAGAGAAACTGTTGAAGTTAAACATAAGAAAAGCACCTGGTGTGGATGGGATCTATCCAGTTATATTAAAGGAGGCGGCAAAGCAACTAAGCAAACCCTTAGCCATAATTATGAGAGCATCCTTGGACTCAGGGGAGGTTCCCACGGACTGGAGATGTGCAAATGTATCCCCAATTCACAAAGGGGGATTGAAGAGTGATACGAGTAATTACAGACCAGTTAGTTTAACATCTGTTCCGGGTAAAATAATGGAGGCACTGGTTAAAGATGCATTGCAGGATCATCTAGACAAGACTGCAGCAATAATTCAGACACAGCATGGGTTTGTTAAGGGAAAGTCTTGTCTGACAAATTTGATAGGATATTATGATGTGGTTACAAAGGAACTGGATGCAAAAAATAGTTTTGATATCATATATTTGGATTTCAGGAAAGCTTTTGACACTGTTCCGCATGGAAGACTATGGTACAAATTGGAGCAGAATGGTATTAAGGGTAAGTTGCTACAGTGGATAAAAGGATGGTTAAGTGGGAGAAGACAGAGGGTGGTAATCAATGGGTGCTGCTCTTCTTGGACTAATGTTATTAGTGGAGTCCCACAGAGTTTGGTGTTGGGTCCACTGTTGTTTTGTATATTTATCAATGATATTGATGAAGGTATATCAGGCTTAGTGTCGAAGTTTGCAGATGATACAAAGGTTGGAAGGGCTGTTAATGACAGTAATGGCAATGTGCTACTGCAACAGGATCTATAAAATTTGGGCAGATGGGCTAAGAAGTGGCAACTGAAGTTTAACCTTGACAAATGCAAAGTACTGCATATGGGTAGAAGTAACCCCAGAGAAACGTACCAACTGTGTGGTACTACACTTAAGGTGGTAGAAAATGAAAAAGACCTGGGAGTAATTGTGCAGGCAGATATGAAGTTTTCTGAGCAATGCAGACAGGCTGCCAGGGCATGTCATGGGGTTTTGTCAATGATATATAGGAATTTTGCTAGCAGGGAAAAGGAGGTGATTATCCCTTTGTATAAGGCAATGGTCAGGCCACGCCTTGAATACTGCGTACAGGTCTGGAGGCCTGATTTTAGGAAGGATGTAGATTTACTTGAGCGTGTACAGAGAAAGGCAACAAGATTTGTGAGGGGAATGAAGGGATCCTCTTATCAAGAGAGGCTAATTTCTGCAAATTGCAGTGGCTGGAGACTAGGCACCTGCGCGGTGATCTGATTGAGGTGTATAAGCCCTTGAATGGGTTCGGCACGCTGAATTCTGATGGGATCCTTCCACTTGTTCAGATTACGAACCTAAGGGGGCATAAATTCAAATTAAGAAAAGACAGATGTAGATTAGATGTGCGGAAATTTGCCTTTAGCCAGCGGGTGGTTAATTGCTGGAACAAACTTCCATCTGTCGTGGAAGTTGATAGGTTGAATAAATTTATGGAGGAACTGGACAGGCATTTGGATGGAATGATGCAATTTTTTTTGGCTGATGCTGCATAAGCTCATACATTTGCTTTCTTGCATCACATGCCACTACTACTACTACTACGGCGCCTCCGTAGCCATGTGGGCAGGAGCAGCAGTGAGTAGCACATGCTTCTTGATTAGACCGCGGTTCGAGCCCGTGAACCACCAAATACGGAGGATGCGGAAAGGTCAGGGAATGACCACTGCATATCCCCGGAGCAATATGGCCTTAGTTGCTAATGCTCCTAAAAACCAAACAACAACTACTACTACGACTTCTCGGTATGTGGGCTATGATATCAAAATTACTCCCTGCATCCAGTTCCTTTGTAACCACATCATAGTATCCAATCAGATTGGTCAGACAAGACTTCCCTTTAACAAAACCATGCTATGTCCGAGCTATAACTAAAGTCTTGTCTAGATGATCCTGCAGTGCTTCTTTAACCAGTGCCTCCATTAATTTCCCTGGAACAGAAGTTAAACTAACAGGTCTGTAATTACTTGTGTTGCCCTTTGATCCTCCTTTGTGAATTGGGGTCACATTTCCAGTCCATTGGTACCTCTTCTGAGTCCAAGGAAGCTCTCACAATTATGGCTAAGGGTTTGCTTACTTCCTTTGCTGCCTCCTTTAATATAACTAGACAGATCGTATCCACCCCAGGTGCCTTTCTTATGTTTATCTTCAACAATTTCTTCTCCACTTTTCTCTCAGTTATTGCAAAATCATCTAGCTCACTGCCAGAGTTTAATTCACCTCTGGCATTCCCCTCCTGAATAACTCCTCAGGAGTGAATGTAGATGCAAAATACTCATTTTGTTGTTAGCTACCTTAGCAGGATCATCAACAGTTGAACCATCGATATCCAGTGTACCAATCTGATTCCTTCCTTCATGAGATTACATAAGTAGAGAACTACTCTTTGATGGTTTTTTTGCATTTTTTGCCAAAGATTTCTCATAATCAGCATTTCACTGCCTAACCTCCTTTGTGACTTGGTTACAAAGCAGCCTATATCTATCATAGGCTTCCATGTCACCCATTAATTTATATGTGTGCCATCCATTTTACTTCTCTGCCACATGTTCTATTAGTAATCTGACATCCATTTAAGCTTAAACCTTGAACAATATTTCTTAGTTGGTATGAAAAGCCTAGTAACTTCCAAGATTAATTCCATAAATGCTTCCCATTTAGAATTTGCTATTATTAACATCATCAGTTGGTCCCACTGTACAGAATTTAAAAAATCTCTGAGACCACTGTAGTCGCCTTTAAGAAAGCAAAAAAATTAGCATTAGCATTAGTAGAGGCATTTGATGCAAGAAAGCAAGCTTATGCAGCATCAGCCAAAAAAAAAAAAAAAAAACCCACTTCCACTTCACCCTTCTGTTCGTTCCAAATACCTGTCCAGCTGAGCCTTAAACTTATTTAGGCTATCAACCTCCAACACAAGGGATGGAAGTCTGTTCCACCAACCAACCACCCGCTGGCTAAAGGCAAATTTCCTCACGTCTATCCTACATCTGTCTTTCCACAATTTGAATTTATGCCCTCTCAGGTGATTTTTCTGAGCTAGAGGAAGAATCCCATCAGCATTGAGCATGCTTAAACCATTCAAGGCTTTATACACCTCTATCAGATCACCTCGCTGGTGCCTAGTCTCCAGACACTGTAATTTGCAAAATTTAAGCCTTTCTTTGTAAGAGCACCCCTTTGTTCCATTCACTAATCTTGTTGCCCTTCTCTGTACTCATTCCAGCAACTCTACATCCTTCTTGAAATGAGGCCTCCAGACCTGTATACAGTACTCTAAGTGTGGCCTGATCATTGCCTTATACAATGGAATAATCACCTCCTTATCCCTGCTGTAAACATTCCTGTATATCATTGACAATACTCCATGAGCTACTCTTGCAGCCCGTCTGCACTGCTCAGAGAACTTCATATCTGCCTGCACAACCACCCCCAAGTCCCTTTCATTCTCTACCACTGTCAGTGTAGTACCACAGAGTTGATACGTTGCTCTGGGGTTGCTGTTTCCCATATGTAGTACTTTACATTTGTCAATGTTAAACTTCATTTGCCACCTCTCAGCCCATATGCTCAACCTTTCCAGATCCTATTGCAGCAGCATAGTGTCAGTAGTGTCCTTGACAACCCTGCCAACCTTTGTATCATCTGCAAACTTGGACATTAAACTTGATATACCATCATCAATATCATTTATAAATACAGAAAACAATAATGGACCCAACACTGAGCCCTGAGGGACTCCACTAATAACATTAGTCCACGATGAGCCGTGTCCATTGATTACCACGCTCTGTCTTCTCCCCCTCAACCACCCCTTTATCCATAGCAGCAATTTGCCTCCAATGTCACACTGCTCCAATTTGTGTAGCAGTCTTCCATGTGTTAGGTGGCAGTGTTAGGTGGGTCGGAAAACTGCTAGCTTGGGGGGAGACAAAGACCAATAGATTGACAGTAGCCACTGGCAGAGGTGAAAGAGATTCTTGCACTGCTTCTATTAGAATGAGCAGAAGCCTGAAAAACAAGATGCATGGTATTTCAGAGACTGCTGGGAGCCATTGCGGTACAAATAAACACATGGGTTGTGTTAGGGTAGCTAAGAATAGAAACAGGTGCAGGTATACTTGTGTGTACACCAATGCTAGGAGTTTAGTAAATAAATTTGATGAATTTGAGGTATTGCTCAAAACATCAAAGGCAGATATTGTTGGGATATCAGAGACGTGGTGTCACACAGATATAACGGATGCAGAACTGCAATTTGGGGAGTACAACGTCTACAGAAAGGATAGACAGGATAGGACGGGGGGAGGGGTTATGCTATTAGTTAAGAAACACATAAAAACCAAGGAAGTGAAGCCAGTCGACATCGCTGGACAGTGCAGTGTTGAGTCAGTTTGGTGTGACATAAGCATTGGGAGATCAAAATTGAGAGTAGGAGTGTGCTATAGGCCTAATGACTCTGATGAGTATAATAAGGAACTGTACAGGGAAATAGAGTGGGCCAGTAAATCAGAGAGTCTTATAATGGGAGATTTTAATTTCCCAGATATTGACTGGAATTTGGGGGCTGGTTACTCACACACTAGCAGGGCTTTTGTGGATTTATTGGATGATTGTTTTCTACATCAGCATGTTCGGGAGGCAACTAGAGGGAGTAATACTCTTGATTTGATTATCAGCAGTGATTCTTCATGCATTAAGAATCTGCAGATAAATGAACCACTAGGTGGCAGTGATCACAGTGTGCTGAAGTGGGATTTACTGAAAGAGGTAACTACCATTAGGGGTAAAGGGAAGGGTTATTGCTTCCGTAAAGGCGACTACGATGGACTGAGACAGTATTTAAATTCTATACAGTGGGACCAACTGATGATGTTACCAACAGCAAATTCAAAATGGGAAGCATTCAAAGAACATATCTTGGAAGCTACTAGGCTTTACATACCAACTAAGAAATATTGTTCAAGGTTTAGGCCAAAATGGATGTCAGATGAACTAATGAGGCATATGGCAGAGAAGAAAAATGCATGGGATACTTACAAATTAACACATGACACAGAAGCCTATGATAGATACAAGTTGATATGCAACCAAGTTACAAAGGAGGTTAGGCAGGCGAAGGCAGATTACCAGAAATCCTTGGCAAGGGATGCAAAGAAAAACAGCAAAGAATTCTTTACTTATGTAAACTCTAGAAGGAAGGGGATGAATCAGATTGGTCCACTTGATATTGATGGGTCAACTGTTGATGATCCTGCTCAGGTAGCTAACAAACTAAATGAATATTTTGCATCGACATTCACATGGAGTTATTCATGAGGAGTTATTCAGCAAGGGGAATGCCAGAGGTGTATTCAACTCTAGCAGTAAGCTACAGAATCTTGAAATAACTGGGAGTAAAGTGGAGGAGAAACTGTTGAAGATAAACACAAGAAAAGCACCCGGGGTGGATGGGATCTATCCAGTTATATTAAAGGAGGCAGCAAAGGAAGTAAGCAAACCCTTAGCCATAATTATGAGAGCTTCCTTGGACTCAGGGGAGGTACCCATAGACTGGAAATGTGCAAATGTGACCCCAATTCACAAAGGAGGATCAAAGGCTGACACAAGTAACTATAGACCTGTGAGCTTAACTTCTGTTCCAGGAAAATTAATGGAGGCACTGGTTAAAGAAGCACTGCAGGATCATTTAGACAAGACTTCAGTTATAGCTCAGACACAGCATGGTTTTGTTAAGGGGAAGTCTTGCCTGACCAACTTGATTGGATACTATGATGCAGTCACAAAAGAACTGGATGCAGGGAATAACTTTGATATTATATACTTGGATCTTAGAAAGGCTTTTGATACTCTTGCACATGGAAGACTGCTACACAAATTGGAGCAGTGTGACATTGGAGGCAAATTGCTGCTATGGATAAAGGGGTGGTTGAGTGGGAGAAGACAGAGAGTGGTAATCAATGGACACTGCTCATCGTGGACTAATGTTATTAGTGGAGTCCCTCAGGGCTCAGTGTTGGGTCCATTATTCTTTTCTGTATTTATAAATGATATTGATGATGGTATATCAAGCTTAATGTCCAAGTTTGCAGATGATACAAAGGTTGGCAGGGTTGTCAAGGACACTACTGACACTACACTGCTGCAACAGGATCTGGAAAGGTTGAGCAGATGGGCTGAGAGGTGGCAAATGAAGTTTAACATTGACAAATGTAAAGTACTACACATGGGAAACAGCAACCCCAGGGCAACGTATCAACTCTGTGGTACTACACTGACAGTGGTAGAGAATGAAAGGGACTTGGGGGTGATTGTGCAGGCAGATATGAAGTTCTCTGAGCAGTGCAGACGGGCTGCAAGAGTAGCTCATGGAGTATTGTCAATGATATACAGGAATTTTTCCAGCAGGGATAAGGTGGTGATTATTCCATTGTATAAGGCAATGGTCAGGCCACACCTAGAGTACTGTATACAGGTCTGGAGGCCTCATTTCAAGAAGGATGTAGAGCTGCTGGAACGAGTACAGAGAAGGGCAACAAGATTAGTGAATGGAACAAAGGGGTGCTCTTACGAGGAAAGGCTTAAGTTTTGCAAATTACAGTGTCTGGAGACTAGGCACCAGCGAGGTGATCTGATAGAGGTGTATAAAGCCTTGAATGGTTTAAGCATGCTCAATGCTGATGGGATTCTTCCTCTAGCTCAGAAAAATCACCTGAGAGGGCATAAATTCAAATTGAGGAAAGACAGATGTAGGATAGACGTGCGGAAATTTGCCTTTAGCCAGCGGGTGGTTGGTTGGTGGAACAGACTGCCATCCCTTGTGGTGGAGGTTGATAGCCTAAATAAATTTAAGGCTCAGCTGGACAGGTATTTTGAACGAACAGAGGGGTGAAGTGGAAGTGGGTTTTTTTTTTTTTTTTTTTGGCTGATGCTGCATAAGCTTGCTTTCTTGCATCAAATGCCTCTACTAATGCTAATGCTAATGTGCAACAGTATCAAAAGCCTTTCTAAGATCCAAGTATATAATATCAAAGTTATTCCCTGCATCCAGTTCTTTTGTGACTGCATCATAGTATCCAATCAAGTTGGTCAGGCAAGACTTCCCCTTAACAAAACCATGCTGTGTCTGAGCTACAACTGAAGTCTTGTCTAAATGATCCTGCAGTGCTTCTTTAACCAGTGCCTCCATTAATTTTCCTGGAACAGAAGTTAAGCTCACAGGTCTATAATTACTTGTGTCATCCTTTGATCCTCCTTTGTGAATTGGGGTCACATTTGCACTTTCCAGTCTATGGGTACCTCCCCTGAGTCCAAGGAAGCTCTCATAATTATGGCTAAGGGTTTGCTTACATCCTTTGCTGCCTCCTTTAATATAACTGGATAGATCCCATCCACCCCGGGTGCCTTTCTTGTGTTTATCTTCAACAGTTTCTCCTCCACGTTACTTCCAGTTATTTCAAGATTCTGTAGCTTACTGCTAGAGTTGAATACACCTCTGGCATTCCCCTTGCTGAATAACTCCTCATGTGTGAATGTCGATGCAAAATATCCATTTAGTTTGTTAGCTACCTGAGCAGGATCATCAACAGTTGACCCATCAATATCAAGTGGACCAATCTGATTCATCCCCTTCCTTCTAGAGTTTACATAAGTAAAGAACTCTTTGCTGTTTTTCTTTGCATCCCTTGCCAAGGATTTCTGGTAATCTGCCTTCGCCTGCCTAACCTCCTTTGTAACCTGGTTGCATATCAACATGTATCTATCATAGGCTTCTGTGTCATGTGTTAATTTGTAAGTATCCCATGCATTTTTCTTCTCTGCCATATGCCTCATTAGTTCATCTGACATCCATTTTGGCCTAAACCTTGAACAATATTTCTTAGTTGGTATGTAAAGCCTAGTAGCTTCCAAGATAAGTTCTTTGAATGCTTCCCATTTTGAATTTGCTGTTGGTAACATCATCAGTTGGTCCCACTGTATAGAATTTAAATACTGTCTCAGTCCATCGTAGTCACCTTTACGGAAGCAATAACCCTTCCCTTTACCCCTAATGGTAGTTGCCTCTTTGAGTAAATCCCACTTCAGCACACTGTGATCACTGCCACCTAGTGGTTCATTTATCTGCAGATTCTTAATGCATGAAGAATCACTGCTGATAATCAAATCAAGAGTATTACTCCCTCTAGTTGCCTCCCGAACATGCTGATGTAGAAAACAATCATCCAATAAATCCACAAAAGCCCTGCTAGTGTGTGAGTAACCAGCCCCCAAATTCCAGTCAATATCTGGGAAATTAAAATCTCCCATTATAAGACTCTCTGATTTACTGGCCCACTCTATTTCCCTGTACAGTTCCTTATTATACTCATCAGAGTCATTAGGCCTATAGCACACTCCTACTCTCAATTTTGATCTCCCAATGCTTATGTCACACCAAACTGACTCCACACTGCACTGTCCAGCGATGTCGACTGGCTTCACTTCCTTGGTTTTTATGTGTTTCTTAACTAATAACATAACCCCTCCTCCCTTCCTATCCTGTCTATCCTTTCTGTAGACGTTGTACTCCCCAAATTGCAGTTCTGCATCCCTTATATCTGTGTGACACCACGTCTCTGATATCCCAACAATATCTGCCTTTGATGTTTTGAGCAATACCTCAAATTCATCAAATTTATTTACTAAACTCCTAGCATTGGTGTACACGCAAGTATACTTGCACCTGTTTCTATTCTTAGCTACCGTAACACAACCCATGTGTTTACTTGTACCGCAATGGCTCCCAGCAGTCTCTGAAATACCATGCATCTTGTTTTCCAGGCTTCTGCTCATTCTAATAGAAGCAGTGCAAGAATCTCTTTCACCTCTGCCAGTGGCTACTGTCAATCTATTGGTCTTTGTCTCCCCCCCAAGCTAGCAGTTTTCCGACCCACCTAACACTGCCTCGATAGCATCAGCAAATATTCTTGCACCCTTTCTATTTAAGTGTATCCCATCCCTGTAGAAGCAATCTCTCCTGTTAACAAGTACAGTCCAGGCTGAAAAAAATTCTACCCCTTGAGCCTTGCACAATCTTTCCAGGGCCGAATTGATCGATAAGGCTCTCATCATATACTCCCTCCTATCGTGTCTGGGCAGAATTGCAGACACTTTCAAATTCAACCCTAATTCTCGGCTTTTGTTCAACAGTGACCTGTACTTGTTAAGTAATTCTGCCGGTCTCCTACTCTTAATATTATTATTGCCAACGTGTACAACTATATCACCTTTTGTGCCCTTAAAAGATGATATTCGCTCTACAAAGA
This sequence comes from Mastigoproctus giganteus, assembly GCF_048544385.1. Lineage (NCBI taxonomy): Eukaryota > Metazoa > Arthropoda > Arachnida > Uropygi > Thelyphonidae > Mastigoproctus > Mastigoproctus giganteus. The sequence continues at coordinate 133,736,425 of NC_143582.1, forward strand.
ATTTTTACAAAGCATGTTCCCCGTTTCCCTGACAATAGAGTCACCAACAACTACTAGTTCCTTCGGGACCAGCGCATTCTGCCTTGGGGGTTGTCTCTGTGTCACGCGATGCCCAAGTGCAAGCTCTGGCGTTGATGTGGGCAGCTGAGAGCTTGATGGGCCCCTCAATTTAGTTTCTTCGAGGGCATCCACCCTGTCCTTCAAGCTCTCATATAGGCCCACAAGAACGCCGAGTTGTTGCTTGATATCGATACACTCCTTGCATCGCGCACACACAAAGACATCCCCCTTGGCAGTATCATGTCCCGTACCCGATTGCTCTGCAAACATCAAGCAAACAGTGCATTTTATAAGGCTGTGAGTCAGAGGACAACTGCCCCCCTCAGTTCTGCTCTGAGCCACAGCACTTCCATTAGCTTGAGCCTTTTGCTTTGCCGCTCTGGTCTGAGTCATGATTCTTCCCTTTATCCCTAATGGTAGTTAAATCTTTAAGTAAATTCAACATCATTATACTGTGATCACTGCAACCTAATGGTTTCTTTATATGTAAATTCTTAATTTCTACTGATAATCAGATCAGGAGTATTACTCCCTCTAGTTGCTTCCCGAACATGCTGCTGTAGAAAACAATCATCCAATAAATCCACAAAAGCCTTGCTAGTGTGTGAGTGACCAACCCACAAATTCCAGTCAATATCTGGGAAATTAAAATCCCCCATTATAAGATTCTCTGATGTACTGGCCCACTCTATTTCCCTGTACAGTTTCTTATTATACTCATTCATTGTACTGATTCAAGTCATTATTCCTATAACACACTCCTACTCTTATTTTTGCTTTCACGGTGCTTATGTCACACCAAACTGACTCGACATTGCACTGTCCATCCATGTCAACTGGCTGTACTTCCTTGAAATTTATGTGTTTCTTAGCTAATAGCATAACCCTGCCTAACCTCCCTTCCTATCCTATAGACATTGTACTCCCCAAATTCCATTTTTGCATTCCTTAACATTCTTTATATGAGTGTGACACCATGTCTCTGATATCCCAACAATATCAGTCTTTGATGTGTTGACCAACACCTCAAATTCATTTACCAAACTCCTAGCATTGGTGTACACGCAAGTATACATGCACCTGTTCCTATTCTTAGCTACCCTAACACAGCCCATGTATTTACTTGTACCACGATGACTCCCAGCAGTCTCTGAATTCCCCATGCATCTTGTTTTCCAGGCTGCTGTTCACTCCAATAGAAGCAGTGCAAGAATCACTTCCACCTCTTCCAGCAGCTAATGTTAATCTATTAGTCCATGTATCCCCCCAATCTAGCAGTTTTCTGACCCACCTAACATTGCCTCGATAGCATCAGCAAATATTCTTGCACCCTTTCTATTTAAGTGTATCCCATCCCAATAGAAGCAATCTCTCTTGTTAACAAGGACAAACCAGGCTGAGAAAAATTCTACCCTTTGAACCTTGTGCAATCTCTCCAGGGCTGAATTGATCGACAAGGCTCTCATTATATACTCCCTCCTATTGTGTCTGGGCAGAATTGCAGACACTTTCAAATTCAACCCTAATTCATGGCTTTTTTTTTTCAACAATGACGCGCACTTGTTAAGTAATTCCGCTGGTCTCCTACTCTTAATATCATTAGTTCCAAAGTGTACAACAATATCACCTTTTGTGCCCTTAAAAGATGATATCTGCTCTACATCATCAACCTTTGCCCCTGGCAAACATACTCTAGTCCTGTTCCACCTATCCTTTTGCACAATATGTTTGCCATTTTCCTGACTTTATTTCTTTATTCGAAACAAAATTTTATGCAAATTCACTCTCAGAAAAAAATCACTCAATTTTAAAATGTGATGAAACATAAAATCTAGCGTTCAACATGCAGAATAAACATGATAATTTTGTTTTACTCTGCTAGATGAATCGCTAAACAAGTAGCAACAAGTTGTAACTCGCTGCAATTTCAAGATACAAAGTACTAAAATTTTTCACACTTCATAGAAACAAAACTAATCTTGAAAAATATATTTAGAAAATGCTTTTTTCTTCTTTTTTTTTTTTTTTTTTTTTTCATTTGCCGACATAAAGTTTTATATACCCTGATGAAATAACAATCCATGATATCCATTAGGTCCTTGAGGTTGTCACAGACTTTCTCTCAGATATGCCAGACAAACTATACTAGCTGCTTAGACTCCCAGTACAAGCTGTACTGGGAGTCTAAAATGCTGATGGAACTGATATTTGGGTAACATTCAAGTCAAGTGGACCCAATTTTGGCAAAATCCAGATGATCTGTGACAGCCAAATCCTCTGCTTGCACCTTCACGATGGTGAGACTGTTAGTAATCCTGGGTATTTACCCCCAGGAGCTCACATCTGGTGAGTATGGGCTTGGCACACCCAGGGTCCTGAGCTGGATATCATCATTCTTCTCTTTTTTGGTGATTCCTTTCTACTTCTCTCTCTCTCTCTCTCTCTTAGGGTAATAGGGATTTTTTTTTTTTTTTTTGGCTGATGCAGCCTAAGCGTAAGGCTTCCTTGCACCATATGGCTGATAATAATAATAAGTTCCATGCCAGGTGGTCAGAAGCAGCACTGCGTAGCACATGCTTCTTGATTAGACCAGGTTTCGAGCCCGTGACCACCAAATATGGAGGATGCGGAAAGGTCAGGGAATGACCCCCGCATATCCCCGGAGCAATATGGCCTTAGTTGCTAATGCTCCATAAAACCAAATAACGTAACATAACAGTAGCCTCCATGCGCAAGCACATTGTGGGTGACCACCAAGGTGTGAACCAATGTAAGCAGGGGTCGAGGTGTGGCGCCCACCCACACCACATGGAGGAATGCCGCCCCTCTGTGTTACCAAGCAATACTAGCTGGTAGATGACTCTCTTCAACGGGTGAAATACCACCACTCTTGCTTACTGGAGGCATGAAGTGGTGGAACTTGTTTAGTCTCCAGAGCTAAGTTCCAGTCAACCCTTCCCCATCTCTTCCATCAATGCAGTATGACTGATGACTTTTGAGGTTACTTACATTTTTAGGGTACAGCTCTAAAACGGTGTTAGAAGGCTGGCCACTAGTTAGTACACTGGACCGAACCTATTGGTAACTCTTTAGGAGGCTTTTGGATCAGCTAGTGTATAATCTTGCTACCTCTACTCTGCCAGATAGTGACAGGAGGAGTCCGAATAGTGTGTATGGGGGGGGGAACATTGTTGAGGCCACGTTATGTCAAGGATCTGGGTATATTCTTACCGTGTATATGCCATATCCGAAAATTTCATTATTTCATACAGCATGTTCCCCCCTACCTTTTCTTACCATTGAATACACCATGAATTGTCAAACTAATAGTTAGCTTATCTTCAAAAAGAATTAAACCTCCCAAACCCTTCCTAGTTCATTTCACAAATATACATGATCTTGATTCTAATCTCAACTCTGTCCATTTTTACTTGCAGTCTGCCAAACCCCATGTACTTCTTCTGACAGAATCTCAGCTGTCGGTTGATTCAACTACTGCTCATCTCAGATGTCCAAATTATTCGCTGTATGATTCCTTTCGCCGCAAAGGTGGTACTTGTGCATATGTCCATTCCGATATTCCTTGTCACAGACTTAGTAATTTCGAATCTCCTCTTTTCGATCTTCTCTGGCTTAAAATCTCTCTACCTCATTCTGTCAAATTCATCTATTGTCTCTACCATTCTCCCAACAATGACTTCCTCTCTTTGCAACTTGACTTTCTCCAGTTCAACTTTCCTAACAGTGAGGTAATTTTCCTTGGTGATTTTAGTGTTCACAACTACAGCTGGCTTCCGTTTTCTAGTCACACCAACACAGCTGGTTGAGATACTGAGGCTTTTACAATTACTAATGACCTTGCACAGATTGTTCATTTACCTACAAGAATACCATACAGCCAACATGCTTGATCTTTTTCTCACAAACAACCCTTCTAAGGTCGAAGCGAGTGGTCCTTTAGGCACCTCAGATCACAACTTGGTGATTGTCTCTTCTCAGTGGAGCCTTTATCTCGTGGCTATTCCCAACCTCATAATGTTTGGCATTACAAGAATGCTAAATGTGATGACCTGCGAGATTTCTTTTCTTCTTTTCTTTAGTTGGATTACTGTTTCAAGGCTTCTGTGTCAACGTTTGCTCAGATTGTGTCAGTGAAATTATTCTTGTAGGAATGGAATCCTTTATTCCACACTCCACTTTAAAATCTCTTCCTTTAGCTAAATCTTAGTTTTCCAATAAATGTGCTAAGCCTGTTCAAGAGAAGAATGTTGCATATTTTAATTGTCTTGTTTCCAATTCTTCAGTTTCATTTTCTGCCTTCACCAAAGCTCGCAACAATTGTAAAGCAGTCATTAATCAGTCCAAACTCGATTTTGAACAGGCTAAGAGTAGTAAACTTGCTTCTTGTCCTAATGGTAGCCGAGCATTCTGGTCTCTTGCCAAAGCTATTGGCCGCAACTTTTGCCCATTTCTGCTCCCACCTCTGTCAAAACTAGATGATTCTGTTGTCACTTCGGCCAAGAATAAAGCTGACCTGCTAGCATCCCATTTTTCTTCCAACTCGTGTATTAATGCTCTTGGTAAAACACCTCTCACCATTCCTAACACGCTCCATTCAATGCCTCCTGTAGTCTTCTGTCAAAAGGATGTCAGAAGGATTTTGACGAATCTCAATGCTAAGAAAGCTCCAGTCCTGATGGTATTTCTCCACTTGTTCTCAAAACCTGTGCTCCTGAATTTACTCCTGTTCTCTTCTGCCTTTTTTCACTTTCTTATTCCAATGGTGTTTTTCCTTTTGCTTGGAAATTTGCTCATATCTTGCCAGTTCCTAAAAATAGTGACAAAATCCTCCCATCCAATTATCGCCCCATTGCAATTACTTCTACTCTTTCTAAAGTAATGGAGAAATCAATTAACTGCAAACTCTTAAACTACCTAGAAACCTGGCATCTGATCAACAATCGCCAGTATGGATTCCATCAGTGTCGATTCACTGGTGATATTCTGGCTTATGTTACCCATATATGGACAAATTCAATGGAAAAGTTCAGAAACACAAGCATTTGCTCTTGACAGCTGAAAGGCTTTCGATCATGTTTGGCATAAAGGTCGAAAGCATCCATTCTGGATGCTTTTGCTGAATTGTACTTCATAGTCAATGCAGCACCAGTACATATCTTTCCTAATTCAGTGGGTTCTTGAGTAATGAATTCATAGTTCACAATACCATAATGGCTAAAAAAATTTCTAGCACTTTCCCTTTCGATCTATTAAGCCAAAATTTTTTTGATAGTAGCTAATGAGATGATTTCCAAGTTGATGATTCATGCTTTGTTTACAGGTCTAATCTCTGTTAGTGATGGCTTTAGGATCAACAGATCATTATCAGATGCTGTTATGAAATGACTACAAATTGTCATTGCATTGTCAGTTTGCCATCATAGCTGGCTGGTCACATATGAAGGTACAGAAAGCATTTGAATGGCCATGGTTCAAGTCCACTTAACTACTCTTCTGATCTTATGTGTGGTCATCCCAGAATAAAAACAGAAAGTTTATTTATTTGAGGCAACATGTGCTAAGCAAACTAATGCATGTTCAAACACGTAATGTTGTTGTTGTGTTAGAGATTCATTGGCACAAGTGTTTCCTGAGCCATCCCCTGGGCTAAGTAAGATGTGAACAGCTTGTTTGTGTCTTACTTGTGACTAATTCTTCAGTATTATGCTAATTAGACACCATATAACTTTATGCAAATAGTGAAACAGTGCATCAAGATTTACATTATTATGAAAAATGTGTGATAGGTTAATGGTTCTTGCCAACTGGATAAAGAGGTAAAGCTGGATTTAGGGCTTGGGATATTTAATGAGGATGTGTTTGATTGTCAGCTTGGATTGGCAGATGAATACTGAGGAGGGCTCTCTCCCATAAATAAAAAAGATGAGTTAGATGGGAAATATCAATACAGAATCTCACCCAAATCACTTTTTCTTGCTTGTTTTGCCTGGAACAAAATCTGTCCACATCTGTGGTTTATTTTTTCTACTGTACAAGTATAGTATTGCTTTGAGTTTGAAAAAAATGCAACAAGAGATTCTGTATGCTGTTTTAATAATGATCTTGTAACCTATTTAGGGCTTGTAAGCTAAACTACAGTTCTGTAAGTTAGACTAACAGACCTTCCATTCCATAGAAAATAATGGAGTCACCGGTGAAAGACGTAATGCAGCATCATCTAGACAAGACTGCAGACATAGTTCAAATGCAGCATGAGTTTGTTAAAAGGGAAGTCTTGTCTGACCAATTTGATTGGATACTATGATGTAGTGACAAAGGAACTCGATGAAAAAACAATTTTGATATCATATACAGTACTTGGATTTCAGGAAGGCTTTTGGTGGTATCGTTGCACATGGAAGACTGCTGTACAATTTGGAGCAGTAGCATTAAGGGCAAGTTGCTGCTAAGGATAAAGGTATGGTCGAGTGGGAGAAGGCAGATGGTGGTAATCAATGGACACTGCTCTTCGTGGACTAATGTTATTAGTGGAGTCCTCCAGTGTTCGGTGTTGGGCCCTTGTTGTTTTCGTTATTTATCAATGATATTGATGAAGGTATACCAGGCTTAATATCCAAGTTTGCAGATGATACGAAGATTAGCAGGGTTATTAATGAAAGTAATGACAGTATGCTACTGCAACAGAATCTAGAAAAGTAGGGCAGATAGGCTGAGAGGTGGCAACTGAAGTTTAACATTGACAAATGCAAAATTCTACATATGGGTAGCAGTAACTCGAGTTGGTACGTTATGTACCAACTGTGCGGAAAACACTTAGGGTGGTGGAGAATGAAAATGACCTGAGGGTAATTGTGCAGTCAAATATGAAATTTTCTGAGCAGTGCAGACAGGCTGCCAGAGCAGCTCATGTGGTCTTGTCAGTGATATACAGGAATTTTGCTAGCAGGATATAAGAAGATGATAATCCCTTGAGTACTGCATCCAGGTCTGGAGACCTCATTTTAGGGAGGATGTAGAGCTGCTGGAATGAGTACAGAGAGGGGCAATGAGATTGCTGAGGGAAACAAAGTGTGGTCTTACCAAGAAAGGCTAAAGTTCTGCAAATTGCAATGTCTGGAGACTAAGCACCTTTGAGGTGATCTGATTGAGGTGTATAGGGCCTTGGATGGTCAGAGAAAACTCAATGCTGGTGGGATTCTTCCTCTTGCTCAGATTCCGCACCTGAGGGGGCATACATTCAAACTGAAGAAAGACGGTGGTTATAGAATAAATGTGCGGAAATGTGCCTTTAGCCAGCAGGTGGTTGATTATTGGAACTAACTACGATTTGTCATTGTGGAATTTGATAGCTTAAATAAATTCAAGGAAGAACTGGACCAACTATTAGAGTGAACGGATGGGTGAAACAGGAAGGTTTTTTTCTGATGCTGTATAAGTTTGCTTTCTTGCATCATACCTCTACTAATGCTGATTAAAAGAAAGTGGCATGTATATAAAGAAAACAAAATGTAAAACAGCATGGACACTACTTTTCTTTTAATCCATTAGGTTTTATTTGTTGTTATTTTCTAGGTTCGATTTGATTTTGGGTTTATTGATGCAACAGCAACCTAAGGCTGTTGTGCACCAATCATGATAAATGAGTCGATATATTAAAAGTATAGAAACAAAGGTTAAAAGATTAGTGACCTGGAAATATTGGTCACTATATCAGAAAAAGATTTGTACAAAAAATATGTATAAAAGCAGCCAACAAGGTATAAACAATATATAAAAGATAATAACAGTATATATCTAGACTATAAATTGGATAAAATCTGTTCATTCAGATTTGGCTATGTATTATTGATGCTTTCGCACTATACTTAGACATAACAGTATATATCTTAACACAAGAGTATATGTTAAAAAGATATAAATAAGTTTATCAGTTTGTCAAGGGAAAGTCTTATCTAACAAATTTGATTGGATACTATAATGTGGTCACAAACAAACTGGATGCAAAAAAATAATTTTGATATAATATACTTGGATTTCAGGAAAGCTTTTGATACTGTTGCACATGGAAGGCTACTGAACAAACTGGAGCAGTATGGCATTACAGAAATTTGCTACAATGGATAAAAGAATGGTCGAGTGTGAGAAGACAGAGTACTGCTCAATGGGTACTGCTCTATGTGGACTAATGTTATTAGTAGTGTCCCTCAGGTTTCGGTGTTGGGCCCATTGTTGTTTTGTTTGTTTATCAATGATATTGATGAAGGTATATCAGGTTTAATGTCGAAGATTGCATGTGATACAAAGGTCGGCAGGGTTGTTAATGAACATAATGACAGTATGCTGCTGCAACAGGATCTGGAAAAGTTGGGCAGATGGGCTGAGAAGTGACAACTGAAGTTTAACATTTACAAATGCAAAGTACTGCATATGGGTAGCAGTAACCCCAGAGAAATGTACCAACTGGGTGGTGTTACACTCAGGGTAGTGTTGAATGAAACCTGGGGGTAATTGTGCAGTCCGATATGAAGTTTTCTGCGCAGTGCAGACAAGCTGCCAGAGTAGGTCATGGAGTCTTGTCAATGATATACAGGAATTTTGCAAGCAGGGATAAGGAGGTGATTATCCCCTTGTATAAGGCAATGGTCAAGCCACACCTTGAGTACTGTGTATAGGTCTGGAAGCCTAATTTTCGGAAGGATGTAGAGTTGCTAGAACGAGTACAGAGAAGGGTAACAAGACTGGTAGTGGAACAAAGGGGTGCTCTTATGAAGAAAGGGTTAAGTTTTTCAAATTACAGTGTCTGGAGACTGGGCACATGCGAGGTGATCAGATTGAGATGTATAAAATCTTGAATGGTTTGAGCATGCTCAATGCTGATGCAGTTCTTCCATTTGTTCAGATTACAAACCTGAGGGGGCATAGATTCAAACTGAGGAAAGACAGTTGTAGAATCATCGTCATCAGCCATTTTCAATCCACTGCATGATGAAGGCTTCTCCACCAACTTTCCAGTTCCTTCTGTTTTGTGCATTGGCCATCCATTTACTACCCACAAACTCATGAATTTATCTCATTGTCCATCTGTCATCATGTCTTCGAGCTATGTGATCTTGCCCAAGACCATTTTAGTTTTTTACTTTCAATAAGAGTGTCCTTTACTGAGTTATTATTATTATTAGCAGCCATATGGTGCAAGGATGCCTGAGGCTTGTGCTGCACCAGCCAAAAAAAAATTCCCAAGTTACCCTGAAAGAGAGAGACAGAAGTAGAAAGGAATCACCAAGAAAGAGAAGAATGATGATATCCAGCTCAGGACCCTGGGTGTGCCAAGCCCATATTCGCTAGATGTGCTGCCTAATCCATGTATTTCTTTTCTTATCTAACAGTCTGATTCCCAATATAATTCGTTCCATTCTTTGCTTTGTAGTTCTCAGCTTCTCTTCCATTCTTTTGGTGAGTGCCCAAATTTTACTTCCATAAATCATGGTGGAGTTTATACATTGGTTCGTTATTTTACATTTCAGACTAACTGGGATATTGCTCCTCGGTATGTGACTGTATTTCCTGAATGCTATTCATTATTATTATTATTATTATTATTATTACTAGCCATATAGTACAAGGAAGCCTGAGGCTTATGCTGCACCAGCTAAAAAAAAATTTCCAAGTTAGAGAGAGAGAGAGAGAAGTAGAAGGGAATCACCAAGAAGAGAAGAATTATGATATAATTTTTGTTGAAGCCAAAAGTAAATAAAGACTGGCTCTGATGGACTCATCCAGTTATATGATTGAAGGAGCAAAAGAGGTTCCCAAACCTTTGGGTAATTATTAGCACATCCTGGAATTTGGGGATGCACCCTGCAGATTTTTTGTAGATGCAGCTTAATTATTGCCTATAGTTAGGCTGCATCTTGAGTACTTTATTCAAGTCTAGAACCCACATTTTAAGACAGATGTGGATTTGTTGGATGAGTTCAGAAAAGAGAAACAAGATTAGTTCAAGGACACAAAAGTATACCTTAAGAGAAATTGCAATTCTGTGAATTGCTGTGCCTGAGGAATTGGGCACCTGTGAGGAAATCTTATTGAAGTCTGGAAGGGGATAGTCAAAATACATTTAAGGAAGAATTAAATTATTAAAGAAGATTGACATGAGATGGGTGTGTTTTTTTTTTTTTTTTTTTTGTTCATTGTTGTATAAACCTTAATCATTTGCTGTTACTAATACTAAGGGAAAAAACTCACTTGTATTCGTATCATGGGATCTGTAAAAAGTTGCATGTATGTGTTCTTGATTCTCCTCCCACCGAAGATTGGCTAACTGCCAGTCTTCGGTGGGAGGAATAGAAACCAATCATGAAGTTTGAAGAGAATTTAAGAAATTCCTCCAGTCATCTTAGGAATTGAACTCTCACATATTCAATCAGTGACAGTTTCATTTTTAGCATTAGCAGTGATGAACTATGCAAGGAAGCAAGCTTATATTTTGCTATTTAAGCTGCCACCAAGGATGTAAGGATGTTTTGTCTGGCTAAAAAAGCCAAACAGATATTATGTTAAATGCACATCCATTGTTCATAACTATAATATATCTGTGGATGTATATATTTGTGGGCTAATTTGCATAATATGAGGCTCTTAAAAACCTGGAATCACTCATTGGGAAAAGTTCTGCTTCTGCCCTACAACCTTGATTAAGGAGTACTTTTAGAAATCCAACTCCATGAGAATCGAATGAAGGACTGTCTGAATGAGTGACAGACTGTGATGTATAATACTGATTGAGGAATTTTTGTCTGGCTGCAGTTTTTTCTGCATATATTTTCACACATGGTGCTGGCAATAGGGCCTTGAATTTTAGGAGAACTGCCTTTGGGAATCCCTCCACCCCTAATCCAGCCATCACAGCACCTTCACTTCTGAACCTGCCTTGCTATCCACTTTCATAATAAAATTTTAAACTAGTCAAGAATTGTATTTATCATTGTCATTGGTACTATTTCGAAAATTTTTCAATTCTGCTGCCAAATAAAACTCTTTAACTTTAGATTTATGAAGTTCTTGCCAAAATTGGTAGCATTGGCTGTATGTATACTAAATTATAACTTTTTAAATGTTTATATAAATAGAAAAATAAGAACCTGCATGATTGGTCACTTAATTATTTTTTCTACAATTTACAATAATAGTTAAGCAGAAACATATCAGAATTATTGCGGAAACTTATGATTTCACAAGCCATGTTCCAAGGAGTTTTTCTTTTATAGCTTTCAACAGATTTGTTCACAATCTAAATATAATCGGCAGCTTGGGGGATAGGGGAATGATGAATACAAAAAAAAGTCTTCTGGAACAGTCATGATGAGGTGAAAATACCAGCTTGTCAGCATTAAATTCATATAATTCTAACTTTTAAAGCAGACAGTATCAATTAGCCTCATGCTATGATACTGTATGGTCAATTAAACTCTCTGTAAAATAAAAGCTTTTAAATTTCTTTACATAATTAACTTTTACCTATATTAAATTAATTTATAAATGGTAGATGTTACAGCTCAATTAAGAAACAGGTTGAAAACACAAGAGCTGATAAACTACAGGGTCACTTTTCAAGTTACATCCAGTTTACAATTATTATTATTATTAGCCATATGGTGCAAGGAAGCCTGAGGCTTATGCTGCACCAGCCAAAAAAAATTCCCCAAGTTTTTTTTTTGTTAGTTGTTGGTGCATTGGCTTCTGTGGCCATAATGCACCTTCCAAAGTTTTTGCATTTACTCTGATCCAAGCCCGAAGTGGGATTCGAACCTGTGACCTTTGGGTTGCCAGGCAGGCATTTTACCCACCCGGCGGCGCCTCCGTAGCCAGGTGGGAAGGAGCAGCAGTGCGTAGCACATGCTTCTTGATTAGACTGGGGTTCGAGCCCGTCACCACCAAATACGGAGGATGCGGAAAGGTCAAGGGAATGACCACCGCATATTCCCGGAGGAATATGGCCTTAGTTGCTAATGCTCCTAAAAAAGCAAAACCAAAACCCACCCAGCTAGCCCGGTCGGCAATTCTCAAGTTACCCTGTGTGAGAGAGAGAGAGAGAGAGAGAGAGAGAGAGAGAGAGAGAGAGAGAGTCAGAAATAGAAGGGAATCACCAAGAAAGAGAAGAATAATGATATCCATCTCAGGACCCTGGGTGTGGCCAAGCCCATACTCACCAGATGTGAGCCCCTGGGGTTAACATCATTCATATGAAAAAAGTTCACAAGATAAACAGTTAATGTTTTTCAAATGAACGTTCTCTGAATATTTATTTACTTTTCCCAGTTAAAAAAGGATAAATTTTGCTGTATTGGCATTGATAAGAAACTAATTACAGAATGCTCTCCAGATAACTTTGATTATTGCAACTTCCCTAGCAAAAGCTGGATACAATTAATTGGGCTATTATTCTTCATGTTTCTCAACCATTAAGATTCATTCTTTAAAATAATGCTGTCAGTAGTTATTTTATTTATTTATTTCGTATGATGTGATCAATACACGAAGGAACCAATTTTTTCTTGCTTCCTTCGTGTATCGTGGCCGGGATATCCAACCAACCGGTTGGTTTGGCACCATCGTGATATCCAGCCTGAGGCGGGAATCGAACCCACGACCTTTGGGTTGCCATGCAGGCACTTTACCTACCCGGCTAGCCCGGTCGGCCTGTCAGTAGTTTATTGTCCATCTATTTTACCATTGTTGAAAGTCTAGTCTTTGCAGGATACAGACCACAGCTGTCATAAAGCAAAGAACTGGCAGTTCAACCACATTGCCACTAGACGGACATTAAAAATATCAGTCATTATGGTAATTGTCTTTATCTAACCCTGTCTCTATACATAAGTAAAATATATACAGTAAAAGCCCAGTTGTCTGGTGTATGGGGTATTGTTTACATGATATATGTCAGTGCATTGCACTTTCTTTTAATACATAATGTTCAAAGTACAGGTAGTAATCTTTTAACTAAACAAGTTGATCACTTATGCTTGATATACTACTGGAAAAGTGTAAAATTTCTTCTTTGCATTGTATTGTATTTAAAAGGATATTTGATAATCATATTACTAACTCTTAATTTATCATCACACATTGGAAATGTGTCCCCTTGGATGAATCCCATTCATCCAAGATTTATTGTTCTCTTGACTTCCAGCCATTTCTCATTATTACAGCTAACTTGTCCCAGATAAGTATATGACTCCACCTTTTCAATTACTGCTCCTTCAATCATTATGTCACTTTCTGTGGCATCAATGTTCATCATTACTTTTGTTTTAGCCATATTCATCTTTAGTCCAAAATCCTTACTAACTGTGCATAACTTAAGAATCTGCAGATAAAGGAACCACTAGGTGGCAGTGATTACAGTGTGCTGAAGTGAGATTTACTCAAAGAGGTAACTACCATCAGGGGTAAAGGGAAGGGTTTTTGCTTTCATAAAGGTGACTACGGTGGTCTGAGACAGTATATGAATTCTATACGATGGGACCAACTGATGCTGTTACCAACAGCAACAAAATGGGAAGCATTCAAACAATTTATCTTGGAAGCTACTAGGCTTTACATACCAAATAAGAAATATTGTTCAAGGTTTAGGCCTAAATAGATGTCAGATGAACTAATGAGACATACGGCAGAGAAGAAAAATGCATGGGATTAATGGTTGACATGGAAGCCTATGATAGATATAAGCTGGTCAGTAACCAAGTCACAAAGGAGATTAGGCAGGCAAAGGCAGATTATGAGAAATCTTTGGCAAATGATGCAAAGAAAAACAACAAAGAGTTCTTTACCTATATAAACTCTAGAAGGAAAGGGATGAAGCAGATTGGTCCACTGGATATTGATGGTTCAACTGTTGATGATCCTGCTCAGGTGGCTAACAAACTCAATGAGTATTTCGCACCTACATTCACGCATGAGGAGTTATACAGAGAGGAGAATGCCAGAGCTGAGTTAAACTCTGGCAGTGAGCTAGATGATTTTGTAATAACTGAGATGAAAGTGGAGGAGAAATTGTTGAAGATAAACATAAAAAAGGCACCCAGGGTGGATGGGATCTATCCATTTATATTAAAGGAGGGAGCAAAGGAAGTAAGCAAATTCTTAGCCATAATTATGAGATCTTCTTTGGACTCAGGGGAGGTACCCATGCACTGAAGTTGTGCAAATGTGACCACAATTCACAAAGGAGGATCAAAGGGCGACACAAGTAATTATAGACCTATTAGTTTAACTTCTGTTCCAGGAAATTAATGGAGGCACTGGTTAAAGAAGCACTGCAGGATCATCTAGACAAGACTTCAGTTATAGCTCGGACTTAAGAGAAAGTCTTGCCTGACCAATTTGATTGGATACTGTGATATGGTCACAAAGGAACTGGATGCAGGGAATAACTTTGATATCAAATATATGGATCTTAGAAAGGCTTTTGATACTATTGCACATGGAAGACTCCTGAACAAATTGGAGCAGTGAGGCATTGGAGGCAAATTGCTGCTATGGATAAAGGGATGGTTGAGTGGGAAAAGACAGAGTGGTAATCAATGGACACTGCTCATCATGGACTAAGGTTATTAGAGGAGTCCCTCAGGGTTCAGTGTTGGGTCCATTGTTGTTTTCTATATTTATAAATGATATTGATGATGGTATATCAAGCTTAATGTCCAAGTTTGCAGATGATAAGAACGTTGGCAGGGTTCTTATCATCTGCAAACTAATGACACTAATGACAGTGTGCTGCCGCAACAGGATCTAGAAAAGTTGAGTCGCTCGGCTGAGAGGTGGCAAATGAAGTGTAACATTGACAAATGTAAAGTACTACATATGGAAAGCAGTAACCCACAGTAACGTATCAACTCTGTGGAACTGTACTGACAGTGGTAGAGAACGAAAAGAACCTGGGGGTAATTGTGCAGGCAGATATGAAGTTTTCTGAGAAGTGCTGACAGTCTGCAAGAGTAGCTCATGGTGTCTTGTCAATGATATATAGGAATTTTTCTAGCAGGGATAAGGAGGTGATTAGATTTAAATTTGTTACTGTCTTTGTCTAGTCTAATAAAGGAGGTAGCGTTCTCATATATTTTCTTATAAGGCAATGGTCAGGCCACACCTTGAGTACTATATACAGGTCTGGAGGCCTCATTTTAAGAAGGATATAGAGCTATTGGAATGAGTACAGAGAAGGGCAACAAGATTAGTGAATGGAACACTAATTTTGCAAATTACAGTGTCTGGAGACTAGGCACCTGCAAAGTGATCTGATTAAGATGTATAAAGTCTTGAATGGTTTGAGCATGCTCAATGCAGACGGAATTCTTTCTCTTGTTCAGAATAATCACCTAAGAGGGCATAAATTCAAATTAAGTAAAAACAGATGTAGGATAGATTGTGTGGAAGTTTGCCTTTAGCCAGTGGGTAGTTGAATGGTGGAGCAGACTTCCACCCTTTTTTGTGGAAGTTGATAGCCTAAATAAATTTAAGGCTGAGCTGGACAAGTATTTGGAACGAATGGAGGGGTGAAATGAGAGTGTTTTTTTTTTTTTTTTTTTGGCTGATGCTGCATAAGTTTGCTTTCTTGCATCATATACTAATACTAATAACTGATTAAGATTTTCCTCTAATTTTTTGGGATCGTGGCTTATGACCATAATGTCATCAGCAAATCATAGATGGTTTAGGTACTCTCCATTCACATTTACTCCTTTCTGCAACCAGTCTAATCTACTGAAAGCTTCCTCAACGGCAGCAGTAAACAACTTTGGAGATATTGTGTCTCCTTATTGAACTCCTTTCTCAATTTTAAATTTCCTACTATCTTTGTCTAGTCTAATAAAGGAGGTAGCATTTTCATATATATTTTTTAAAATCATAATATACAGGGTATCTATGCCGTGTCTTTCCAGTGCCTGAAACATTGCCTTATGCTGTATGGAGTCAAATGCCTTTTCATAATCCACAAATGCCAGGCATAATGGTGTTTTATATTCATTTGCTTTCTCCATTAGCTGTGATATTACGTGAAGGTGATCCATAGTTGAGAATCCTGTCCTAAAGCTAGCTTGCTCTTTCGGTTGATTCTCATCAAGTATTCTTTCTAATCTGTTAGTAATGACCCTTGTGAACAACTTGTATATGTGAGATAATAGTCTGATTGCAGAATAGGGATAATAGTTAAGTCTAAGATAGTTGGATTTTTTGTCGCTTTATCAGCCAGTTCATTGCCCAAAATACCAGAATATGCTGGAATCCAACAGAAGGTGACCTGTTGATGGTGTTCTTCAATTTTTAGTAATAATCTTCATATTTCATCTATAACAGGGCGAACTTTATCTGAGGAATTACATAAAGCCATTATTGAACAGTGTGTATCAGTGTAAATAACAGATTTTAAAGAGTGGCCAGAACAGAAATTTTGTAAGGCCAGTTTAATAGCATATAATTCAGATAGAAGGGATACTGAAATAACGTCATTTGGAAACACTGCAGCTGCTCCAACATTTGAATTAGATTTAGAGCCATCTGCATACATTGGGGAAAAATCAATATATCTTTGAGTGTGAACTGCATGAAGTTGTTTAAACATCTTTAAGTAAATCCCACATCAGTACACTGTGATCATTGCCACCTAGTGGTTCCTTTATCTGCAAATTCTTAATTCTAATGTCGGTTAAAATTTCCAAGAAGTAAGAAGGGGGAAGACAACTGGGGGAGGAATTACAAGATTGTCAAGGTCTTTCTGGGGGGATGTCAGTCTGGGGTGACAAATAAATAGATCAGATGGTTAACAAAAATCTCACTGTAAGGAGAATTGCAAAAGCCTCCATGCTGGATGTAAGTAGCAAAGGCTCAAATGGAGTCTTCCATGAGCAGTACCATACCCAAATTCTGTCCTTACAACAAATTGTGATATAACTCATGGTGGGGTCATCATTTGCCTTTAGGGAGTCTCCTGCAAGCAAAAGCAAACTGGCTCATGCTTTTGCAGGGGCCTTGATGTCATCAGTATTTGAAATTTCATCGCTAAATTTCAGAAGAGTACTTCTATACATATCTGTACAAAGAAAATAACATTATTATTGTCTGTTTAAATTTTCCATTCTGCCTATGCAGCAAAATGGAAAATTTTGTTCCAACATTGGTAGATTTAAGTAATTATCCTTACTTTGCACAAATAATCAATCCATACATACTCCAGTATTTCTGATATTATGCAAATATACAGCCAAGAAGTTGCCTCATTTTGCTTGCCTGTTATTTCTCTTCTATTACTATTTAGATACTCAGTAATGTTTCCCATCTTTACAAAATAGTTTTTCCATGCATTTTGCAAGTGCCCAGCTCATTATCATCTACCCAGGCTAGCTATATTTATTAAATTAAGTCTATTTTTCAACTACATAATGTGAAACAGCCTACCAATATTTTCTTAGCCCTTAATCTAGTTGTTATTTGGGGAAGTTATTACTGTTTTTTGATCATGACTAGCATTATTTAATGTGCCCTGCTGAATTTTATGTCATGCCGCATTACTTCATATTCTTTATGCTCTTTCATATACATTTACCTTTTGAAAGTATACACTTAAATTATTAAGTTTAAACTAACTACCCACATCATAAAGTTTTACATATACCCATAAATAAATTTAAATGTGAACTTCCATGAAACCTACTATTATACAGGGTAGTCCATAAGGAGGGAAACTATTTTGAATAACTCTTGAAATAAATATAGTATATTTACATCAGTCTTCATTTAGTTTAAATGGATTTAAAAAAAAAAAAAAAAAAAAAAAAATTTTTTTAATATTTCAGAATAATTGAACCTAGAAAAAACTATGAACTATGAACCTTACAATGAAGGAATGGAGGCACTGGTTAAAGAAGCACTGCAGGATCATCTAGACAAGACTTCAGTTATAGCTTGGACACAGCATGGTTTTGTTAAGGGGAAGTCTTGTCTAACCAATTTTATTGGATACTATGATGTGGTCACAAAGGAACTGGATGCAGAGAATAACTTTGATATCATATATTTGGATCTGGTTGGTTGGTTGGTTGGTTGGTGTCGTGTCCATTTGAAGTCAAATTGAACCATGCGCTGATATCACTGCTTTAGCTAAGTCCACGATCTTTTCGTTATAAAGTTCTCCCTGAAAAGGGGATTCGTCCATGCTTTGCAAAGTCGCCTGAATTGCAGGACAGCTGAAGATGTGTTCCGGAGTAAGCTGTTCTTTCGGCCAGTTTCTGCAAAGTTTATAAGTTCTGGTACCATCCGCACTAATTTTCATACCTGCCATGTGTCGAGTTCTCAGTCTGGCAATGGTCTTAGTGATGTTCCTATTTGCATTAATCTCGCAGATTTGGTGGTCAGTTTCTATATGTTTCTGTCTGAGTCTGTGTCTGGCGATGGCGTTAGCATCATCTAGAGTTATGGTTTTTGAGGTGTTGTGATTTAAGTTTCTTGCCTCTTTTGCCAGTTTATCGGCCGCCTCATTTCCTTCTATACCCACATGCGCAGGCATCCACTGTAGTGTGCAGCTCTTTCCCAATTGATGAACTGTCTCCAAATGTCGGTGAATGTCCTGTGCGTCCATGTTTTATTGCCAGCAGGGCCGCTCTTGAGTCGCAGAAGATTACAAGCCCTCTGGCTCTGTCTATGTCTCTTAGTGAAATATAACTATTTAGGGCCACAAGGATTGCCCTTAGCTCACATGTAAAGTTAGAGGCGATGCTGCCTGCACCTATGCTTTGTTGCATTTTTGTAGTATTTGTCAGGGTGGTGTGTATGCCTGCTCCGCCCTTGAGGATCGTCTCGTCAGAGGATCCATCGGTATACATCTGTACTATGTCACGCCTCGAATAAGTCTCAATTGTTTTGATTCCTATAGCTTTGACAATGGTCTCGATTTCTTTTTTTGTGGTGTTCCACGAGATCAAAGTTTATTGTGGTATTTTGGGGGATGCAAGATGGTAAGGTAGGCTCTTGAAGTATGTCATATTTTGTGAGTTCAAGATCAAGATTTTCTCTGATTTCCTTATCGTATTTCAATATTTGGATCTTAGAAAGGCTTTTGATAGTGTTGCACATGGAAGACTGCTGCACAAATTGGAGCAGTGCAGCAAGAGATGCAAATTGTTGCTATGGATAAAGGGATGGCTGAGTGGGAGAAGACAGAGAGTGGTAATCAATGGACACTGCTCTTCACGGACTAATGTTATTAGTGGAGTCCCTCGGGGTTCAGTGTTGGGTCCATTGTTTTTTTTCTGTATTTGTAAATGATATTGATGATGGTATATCAGGCTTAAGGAAGAAACAAGTTTGCAGGTGATACGAAGGTTCGCAGGGTTGTTAATGACACTAATGACAGTACACTGCTGCAACAGGATCTAGAGGTGCCTCTATAGCCAGGTGGGCATGAGCAGCAGTGTGTAGCACACGCTTCTTGATTAGACTGGGGTTCGAGCCCGTGTGGAATATGGAGGATGCGGAAAGGTCAGGGAATGACCACCGCATATCCCCGGAGTAATATGGCCTTAGTTGCTAATGGTCCTAAAAAACAAATAACAACAACAACAGGATCTAGAAAAGTTGAGTAGATGAAGTTTAACATTGACAAATGTAAAGTAATACATATGGGAAGCAGTAACCTCAGAGTAACGTATCAACTATGTGGTACTACACTGACAGTGTAGAGAATGAAAAGGACCTGGGGTAATTGTGCAGGCAGATATGAAGTTTTCTGTGCAGTGCAAACAGTCGGCAAGAGTAGCACATGGTGTCTTGTCAATGATATACAGGAATTTTTCTAGCAGGGATAAGGAGGTGATTATCCTCTTGTATAAGGCAATGGTCTGGCCATGCCTTGAGTACAGGTCTGGAGGCCTCATTTTAAGAAGTATCTAGAGCTGTCGGAATGAGTACAGAGAAGGGCAACAAGATTAGTGAATGAAACGAAGGGTTGCTCTTATGGAGGAAGGCTTAAGTTTTGCCGATTACAGTGTCTGGAGACTAGGCACTTGCGAGGTGATCTGATTGAAGTGTATAAAGCCTTGAATAGTTTGAGCATGCTCAGTGCTGATGGGATTCTTCGTTTTGCTCAGAATGATCTGAGAGGGCATAAATTCAAATTGAGGAAAGACAGTTGTAGGATAGATGTGCGGAAGTTTGCCTTTAGCCAGTGGGTAGTTGATTGGTGGAACAGACTTTCATATTTTGTTGTGGAAGTTGATAGCCTAAATAAATTTAAGGCTGAGCTGGACAGGTATTTGAAATGAACAGAGGGGTGAAATAGGAGGGTTTTTTTTTTTTTTTTTGGCTGATGCTGCATAAGCTTGCTTTCTTGCATCGTATGTCAAAAAAGTTCAAGAAGTTCTTTTAAATCACCATAAAGACCATCAAGTGAATTGTGATGAAGTTTGAAGAAGTGGGAACAGTGTACAATCTACCGAAACCTGGTGGTAGACCTTGTATCTCAAACAAAATTGCCAAATTGAAACTTGCAAGAGATGATATCAAAATATGAAAAAAATCTCAAAGAAAGAAAAGTTTGAATAATATACTATAACAGAAGTGACTGAATTATTTCAAATCATAAAGGAACTTAAATACAAGATTTATCATCCCATGTTGCTACAAAGTTTGAATGAGGATAACCTAGATAGAAGATCAGAATTTGCAAACAATTTTTGGCCATAAGTATCATAAATCTAGAGAATATTTTGAGAACCATCATTGAGAATATTTTGTGGACTTATGAAGTCATATTTAAACTAAATGGAACTGTTAATTCCTATAACTATGTTTATTACTCTTTTAAAAATCCCATTTATTCTTTAACAAGGATTCATTTACTCCTGATTTGACAGTCTGGGTTGGAATTTGGACAAGAGATGTTCTCGGACTTTCTTTTTTCTTTGAACAAACTGTCACAGGAAAAAGGTATCTGAAACTACTAAACGACAAAATCTTTCCATTAATGCAGTCCAAAATTTATATTTTGCATTGCTATTGTGTCCAGGATGTAGCACCAGCTCACTCTACAAAAACCATCTGTGAATCCTCAGACAAAGACTTCCCAGGTTGATGGATTAGTTGATAGGGTTCCAATGACTACTCCCTGGATTTAACATTCTGTGATTACGTTTTTGTAGAGATTCTCTGAGGAGAAAGTATTTAGTAACAACCATAGGTCTCTGCTGGAGCTTCAGCAGTCAATAGTTTGAGAACATTTCTGAAGAATTTTACTTTGCCTCTACAAAATTGTGCCCAAAAGACCATAATGTTGGTCATATTGAACAGATGTAAAATTTTTTATTATTATTATTTTTTTAAGTTTATGATTGCTCTTTCTATTGTGCTAACATTAATTAAAAGTATATATATAAATGGGTATTCAATGTAACCCCTTAAAGGTAATGGTTAAAGAGTTACATATGAAAAGAGGTACACAGTTTATGAAATGGTTTCAGTGAATGCAGAATTAATAAATCAGGTATGACAAATGTACCTAAAAGCAAAGCAGCATTAAAGGATGCAAGAGTATGTATAAATTATATTAATATATTGAATTAAGTATGCATAAATGGATGTGAAAGTTACATTCATTTATGCATACTTAATTCAATATATTAATATAACTTTATATATATATATATATATATATATATAAAATACTGTTATTTAAAGCTAAACATATTTCCTTACTTCTGAAACCCTGTTATGCTAAAGCATTTTACTGATAAAAAAAAATTGCAACATCTATTTTTAAAATTTTGACTTACTTTTTTAACTATGTCTTCAGTATTAAGATTGTTATATTGGTCGAACTGATGTTGAGTGATCGGAGGTAACACTGCTTTCATAGGCCTCTGTGGAAGAGCCGTAAAACTTGGGGGGGAGGACTGTGTAAGAAGCGAATTAGTGATTGACTGCATTCGTTGGAGAGGGGAAGCAGAAGAATTTAAATCATCTCCAGTTGTGGTTATTTCTGATAAAGGAAGTAGTGGTGTTGGAGGATTCAGAACAACAGCTGAACTAGGTATATAAGACATTAGTTTAATAGAATTTTCTGCTGTTTCAGATTGTACAGGTGAGAATGCACTTCCAGTATGTTTCATGTGATCTGAAGGTATACAACAAGGTAACTTTTGCTCTTGATTATTGCATACATAGCTTCCAACCCCAATTTCCTGTCGATTGGATCCAGAAATAGCACATGTATGGCAGCTTAAGGCAGTACAGGTGTTTCCATTGGCTAAAGAACTCTGTACACTTCCAGAATTGCAGAGACTGAAGGAGCCTGAAGTTACTGGTGGTATTATATGAGAAAGTAGAGAGAGTTCCTGGTGATAAATACTAAGGGCTTGCCTTATTTCTTCCTGAGTATGTTCATACTGAGAGCTTGTAAATCCTTCTTTTATTCGTTTGCCTAAATATTTCACAAGCTCTTCCTGATAAATATGGGCTACCATTGCATGAGGAATATCAGTTGTAAACTGCAGTGACTTTCTAATACCATTTGTGATGTCTTGGTAACTGGAGGATGGGTTTGGTTCTTCCTTCCTATTTTCATCAGCAGTTTCTAAATCAGATTCAACAGATTTATTTTCTTGTTTGTTTTTACTAACTTCTAAGGTTTCATTTAAAAGATGTCCATTTGTTATGAGGCTATTATCCTTATTACAACAATTCATATTCAACTGTGCTTCATTAAGAATCTGTACAATCCTATCCTCCGCTACTATATTTTCTTGCTTGTAAATAGGTTGGCTAACATCCTTACCTAAAAGATAAATAAAAAATTTTAAAAAATACAATTTTAAATTTTGAATAAATATTATTTTGGGTATAAACTTCAACACTCCACAAATCATCCAGCAGTGACCTTAATAAGTCCAGCAAATTAACTAAAATAAGCTCTTACACATTTTTATAACATAACTGCCAACCTAAATAGCCCAAAGATTATTCTGCATTCCACCTGGTATATAGTAATTCAGTACTCATGAAATGGTACTAATTATAGTTTTTTTTTTATTTAAACATGACAGCAAATTTAGCAGGGAATGTCTTGGCAATATTTACACACAATTATTTAAAAATATAAACTTCTTTATAAAAACAAATATTTGGTTTTTAATATTTAGGCTTGACAATTTTCTATACATCTCTAAAAGCTATTATTTATATGATGTTCAGTGATTAAATTTTTCCATTAAACAAATTTTAGTTTACAAAAAACAAAAAAAAGAAATGTAACTTTCTGGCTTTGTGCTTGTTAATATTTTATAATTAAAAAATTTAATACCTCAAATATACAATAAAAAGCTTAAATACATAAAAGAATTTAAAAAAGTAGAAATGAAGACTGAGTGTCACATTATTCTTTATTTTTAAAATGAGAAAGAAACATAAAAAATCTTTAAGTTTAATGCCATTCATTTCATGGTTATGAACTCAAAAGTTAGGAGAATAAAAGTGGAATAATATCTAAATATTTGTAGAGTGTAGAAAATATCATTTGTAAATCCTTGAAATGTCAGGGTGAGTTGAATTGGCTCTTATCACCTGATGGAATACCACAACTTTTCTTAACCTAGAATTGATTGATCCCTTGGGATCTTCAAGACATAAGTGCAGCAATGCTCTTCATCTACTGGGTCCACATAGCTGAAACTATTAATACCATTTTTGGTTTTTCCCTTGAAAATTACAGAAATCAGAAATTGGTGATAACCACTCCCATCCAGTCACTGGGAGTGGGCATTCTTAATACTTTCTGGCTTTGCACTGCAGAAGAGTCATGACTTTTCTGCAACAGAGGAGTGTTGTAGAAGAGTCATGACCACATGTTGAAATGTGTGGATTCTTTGATTAAAACTTTTCTCACTGTCAATCAAAGACAATAATAGAGATAACATTCTAGGGCACTGCAGAGGTCTTTTATTTTCAAAAAAATATTTTTAATTATTTTATTTGTTTTTAATAAAAAAAAAAAATGGATTTTTCTGTGTTCAGAAAAAGATTGAAAATAACAGTGGCATCAAAAGTGAACAAGTTTGAATTATTTCTTGACAATTTTTAAGGGTAACTTATTACCCCATTAAGCGAGTATACATGTGAGGGAAAGAAAATCACTGGCATGCCCAGATATAGTTCAATGAGACAAAAGGTGGGGAAAACCATGTATAGTATACAGCATCTCACCAAATTTTTTGTCATGCAGTATAGATAACGTGTAGTTTGATAAACACCGTGATGACATCCAATATTTTGAGAGGACAGTTTTTGCAGGCGTTACTAGTCTACTTAGCCAAATCTAAATGTTCTAGAAGGCATTCTGATCAGCTCATGTATAATCTTGCTTCCTTTACCTTTGCTAACTATGAGATAAGATAGTCTAAGTTGTATGCATACAGGTGAGGGAGGACTATTAAGGTCACACTATGTTAATCCTGTGATGGGCATGCAACTTTGTTTCTCACTGACAAATGCACCTTGGGATCAGGTATGCCATTTTCTAACCTTAAAATCATCACAAAAAAAAATTTTAAATTGTTCACATATTGATGCTACCTTTTATTTACAATCTATTATTAATACAGCTGTGAATAATCCTTTTTTATATTAAAAGCATATATTCTTAATATTTATTTCACGTTAGGAAACATCCGTAATCGAGTGTTATCTTTACTGATGGCGAAAAAAACTTGAAAGCAACTGAAATCAAATATCACACACCATGTGGTTATCTGTTCATCATGGAAAAATGTAAACAACAGCTGAAGCCTGCCAATGCTTTCATTTGGAGATGCTGTTGTTGTTGTTATTTGGTTTTTAGGAGCATTAGCAAATAAGGCCATGTTGCTCCGGGGATATGTGGTGGTCATTCCCTAACCTTTCTGTATCCTCCATATTTGGTGATCATAGGCTCGAGCCCTGGTATAATCAAGAAGTGTGTGCTACACACTGCTGCTCCTGCCCACCTGGCTACAGAGGTGCCTTCGGAGATGCGTGGGTCAAAGGTGATGGTAGTGATAATGGTGATCACATATCATTACTAGGGATAATCCTCACTTCTAATGTTTTTTGACATAAGCTTATCACAAATATTTTTTCCTCTGCTTTCAAAAATGGGTTTCTCTTTTGTAGTTGGCATTATATTTCTTTTGAGCAGCTTTTATTCTGCATAAATCACAAATGTGTCTATCACAGAATATTTGTTCCCAATCTTGGGAGGTGTCTAAAACTTCTATTAAACTCCTAGACTTTATCCCAAAGAGGGGCATCAATTAATGGTTCCTCATGCACAAACTCATTCCACTCCCAATCACACAGATATAGTTCTTGCTCTGTCCTTTTTTTTTAACAGATATTTACACAAGCAGTGTTCTTCTGAACTAGTAACCATAATTCTGTCTTTTTCTTCCAAACAGTTAACTTGAAATTCACCAAACTAACTTTTCTTTATCTTTGTTTAGCCCTTCTATGTCTGTTCTTAGAACAACCTTTCTTTGTATGCATGTTCTGAAAATTAAAATACACCAAAATGTAAGTTCAGTGACAATGCAGTATCTTCTGTCTCCTCAACCTAGAATTCACTAGTACCATATATACACATTACATAATCTACATCAAAGGTATTAGACCCTAGTGAATTCTAGGGTCTAGTACATGCATACATGGTACTAGAATTCACTAGGGTCTAATACTTTTGATATAGAGCCCCACAAAAACAAAGTAAATAAATAAATAAAAGTGTCATTTTTACTTGCCTATGAATTACTAAAAAGGTACAGTAAAAGCTTGCTGTAATCTAAAGTCCTTTACACTAAAGCTTTGTCTATTAAATTCAAAAGAAATACATAAAGCTGACAAAGTCGCTAGAATGTTATGAACAAATGCTGTTCTATGAAATAAAAAACATTAAATGTTGTAATACTGTATAAGAATTTTGAAGTATAATATAGTGGCAGGCAGAAACTCTAAAAGTTGTTCGAAAAGCTCTTGAATACCATTGTTTGAAGATCAGATGACATTCTACTATGTCTGATACGCAGAGTGCCAGGATCTCTTTCAGGTGAAGGAGATCTTGGCACTCTGCTTTATTGTGAAAATATTTTAGCTGATGCTAAATACGATCACATTGAGACAGATAATCAACAGGTCCAGTATCAATGAAAAGCCTGATTAGGTGGACATTGTCTGTTATTTTGAAGTCCATTAAAACAAAGGTTTGCCATAGTGCATTAACAAACAATCTAAGGCAGCACACCCAGCTGAAGTGGGTAACTGCGATGTTCATTCCATTTGGTATGACACAAGCTCTAGGAAAATAAAAATGAGAACAGGAGAATATTATATGCCAAAGGACTGCAATGACCATAATGAACAACTATACAGACAAATAGAATGGGTCGGTAAAGCTGGATGCCTTATAATGGAGATTTTAACTTTCCAGATACTGACGGAGGGGAGAAAGCAGTACTCTTGATCTCATTATCAGCAGTGATTCTTTGTGCATTAAGAATCTTCAGATAAAGGTATAAGTACTGTTAAGGGAAAAGGGATGGGATTTTGATTTTAAAAAAAGGCAACTACAACAGTCATCAACAGTTTTTACCTTTTTTTTTTTTTCAGTAGGACCAACTGATGGTGTTACTACTGACTGTAAATTCTAAATGGGAAGCATTCAGGAAAGTAATCATAAAAGCTATTAAGTGTTTAAGACCAAGCAATTCTGTTCAAGGTCTTTAGCTAAATGGATATCAGATAAACTGATGAGATTAGCAGCAAAGAACAAGTTATTAATGTGCACAGTATGTTACACATTTTAGATGTACAGAGTACAAGTGAAGAATTTTGAACTTGTGGAAAGATATGAATTTTTTCAAAATTGTTAGTCTTTTTTTGATCAACTAACATATTAAATTGTGTTTGACAAACAGTTTGATAGTCTTAGTCATGTTTATTAACTTATTTTTAAATTTAGCTAGTGATTTTGTAAATTACAATCGTAACAGTCTAAAGTAATATATATCTTTTGATAGTGTAAGGTTTGGCTGGTTTTAATGGGTTTTTTTGGCACAAGGACAACTAAGGCAATTTTGTACCTGTCAATAAAATTCTGAAAATGAGATCTTTGATAGCAGAGGATATAACATAAAACTTGATAATGTAATACATATCACTGCGTTTAGGAATCAATTACCTTAGTGTAGTATTGTCAGTTAATCAATTAAATTAAATTGTTGGTGACTCTATTGTCAAGGAAACGGGGAACATGCTTTGTAAAAAGGATAGGTGGAATAGACCAGGGTATGTCTGCCAGGGGCAAAGGTTGATGACGTTGTAGAGGGGATATCATCTTTTAAGGGCACAAAAGGTGATATAGTTGTACATGTTGGCACTAATGATATTAAGAGTAGGAGAACGGCGGAATTACTTAGCAAGTACAGGTCACTGTTGAAAAAAAGCCTTGAATTAGGGTTGAATTTGAAAGTGTCTGCAATTCTGCCCAGACATGATAGGAGGGAGTATATGATGAGAGCCTTGTCGATCAATTCGGCCCTGGAGGGATTGTGCACGGCTCAAGGGGTAGAAATTTTTTCAGCCTGGACTGTACTTGTTAACAGTGAAGAGATTGCTTCTACAGGGATGGGATACACTTAAATAGAAAGGGTGCAAGAATTTTTGCTAATGCTGTCGAGGCAGAGTTAGGTGGGTCAGAAAATTGCTAGTTGGGGGGGGGATACAAGGACTAATAGATTAAGAGTAGCCACTGGCAGAGGTGGAAGTGATTCTTGCACTGCTTCTATTGGAATGAGCAGAAGCCTGAAAAACAAGATGCAGGATATTTCAGAGACTGCTGGGAGTCATTGCTGTACAAGTAAACACATGGGTTGTGTTAGGGTAGCCAAGAATAGAAACAGGTGCATGTATACCAAAGCTAGGAGTTTGGTAAATAAATTTGATGAATTTGAGGTATTGCTCAAAACATCAAAGGCAGATATTGTTGGGATATCAGAGACGTGGTGTCACACAGATATAAGGAATGCGGAACTGGAATTTGGGAAATACAATGTGTATTGAAAGGATAAACAGGACAGGAGGGGGAGGAGGGGTTATGCTATTAGTTAAGAAACACATAAAGTCCAAGGAAGTGAAGCCACTCGACATCGATGGACAGGGCAGTGTCGAGTCAGTTTGGTGTGACATAAGCATAGGGAAATCAAAATTGAGAGTAGGAGTGTGCTATAGGCCTAATGACTCTGATGAGTATAATAAGATATTGTACAGGGAAATAGAGTGGGCCAGTCAATCAGAGTCTTATAATGGGGAATTTTAATTTCCCAGATATTGACTGGAATTTGTGGGTTGGTCACTCGCACACTAGCAAGGCTTTTGTGGATTTATTGGATGATTGTTTTCTACATCAGCATGTTCGTGAGGCAACAAGAGGGAGCAATACTCTTGATCTGATTATCAGTAGTGATTCTTCATGCATTAAGAATCTGCAGATAAATGAACCACTAGGTGGCAGTGATCACAGTGTGTTGAAGTGGGATTTACTCAAGGAGGTAACTACCATCACAGGTAAAGGGAAGGGTTTTTGTTTTCGTAAAGGCGACTATGATGGTCTGAGACAGTATTTAAATTCTATACAGTGGGACCAACTGATGATGTTACCAACAGCAAACTCAAAATGGGAAGCATTCAAGGAACTAATCTTGGAGGCTACCAGGCTTTACATACCAACTAAGAAATATTGTTCAAGGTTTAGGCCTAAATGGTTGTCAGATGAACTAATGAGACATGTGGCAGAGAAGAAAAATGCATGGGATACATACAAATTAATGGGTGACATGGAAGCCTATGATAGATATAAGTTGGTCTGTAACCAAGTCACAAAGGAGATTAGGCAGGCAAAGGCAGACTACGAAAAATCCTTGGCAAAGGATGCAAAGAAAAACAGAAAAGAGTTCTTTACCTATTTAAACTCAAGAAGGAAAGGGATGAATCAGATTGGTCAACTGGATATTGATGGTTCAACAGTTGAGGATCCAGCTCAGGTGGCTAACAATCTAAACGAGTATTTTGCATCTACATTCACACATGAGGAGTTATTCAGGAAGGGGAATGTCGTAGGTGAAGTAAACATTGGCAGTGAGCTAGATGATTTTCTAATAACTGAGAGGAAAGTGGAGGAGAGATTGTTGAGGATAAACATAAAAAAGGCACCTGGGGTGGATGGGATCTATCCAGTTATATTAAAGGAGGCAGCAAAGGAAGTAAGCAAACCCCTAGCCATAATTATGAGAGCTTCTTTGGACTCAGGGGAGGTACCCATAGACTGGAGATGTGCAAATGTAACCCCAATTCACAAAGGAGGATCAAAGGCTGACACAAGTAATTATAGACCTGTTAGTTTAACTTCTGTTCCAGGTAAATTAATGGAGGCACTGGTTAAAGAAGCACTGCAGGATCATCTAGACAAGAATTCAGTTATAGCTCAGACGCAGCATGGTTTTGTTAAGGGCAGGTCTTGCCTGACCAATTTGATTGGATACTATGATGTAGTCGCAAAAGAACTGGATGCAGGGAATAACTTTGATATTATATATTTGGATCTTAGAAAGGCTTTTGATACTGTTGCACATGGAAGACTGCTGCACAAATTGGAGCAGTGTGGCATTGGAGGCAAATTGCTGCTATGGATAAGGGGATGGTTGAGTGGCAGAAGACAGAGAGTGGTAATCAATGGACACTGCTCAACGTGGACTAATGTTATTAGTGGAGTTCCTCAGGGTTCAGTGTTGGGTCCGTTGTTGTTTTCGGTGTTTATGAATGATATTGATGATGGGATATCAAGTTTAATGTCCAAGTTTGCAGATGATACAAAGGTTGGCAGGGTTGTTAAGGACACCACTGACGCTATGCTGCTGCAACAAGATCTGGAAAGGTTGAATAGATGGGCTGAGAGGTGGCAAATGAAGTTTAACATTGACAAATGTAAAGTACTACATATGGGAAACAGTAACCCCAGAGCAACGTATCAACTCTGCGGTACTACACTGACAGTAGTGGAGAATGAGAAGGACCTGGGGGTAATTGTGCAGGCAGATATGAAGTTCTCTGAGCAGTGCAGACGAGCTGCAAGAGTAGCTCATGGTGTCTTGTCAATGATATACAGGAATCTTTCTAGCAGGGATAAGGAGGTGATTATTCCCTTGTATAAGGATGGTTAGGCCACATCTTGAGTACTGTATACAGGTCTGGAGGCCTCATTTCAAGAAGGATGTAGAGCTGCTGAAACGGGTACAGAGAAGGGCAACAAGATTAGTGAATGGAACAAAGGGTTGCTCTTACGAAGAAAGGCTTAAGTTTTGCAAATTACAGAGTCTGGAGACTAGGCACCGGCGGGGTGATCTGATAGAGGTGTATAAGGCTTTGAATGGTTTGAGCATGCTCAATGCCAATGGGATTCTTCATCTTGCTCAGAATAATCAGCTCAGAGGGCATAAATTCAAATTGAGGAAGGACGGATGTCGGATAGATGTGCGGAAATTTGCCTTTAGCCAGCGGGTGGTTGGTTGGTGGAACCGACTTCCATCACTTGTTGTTGAAGTTGATAGCCTAAACAAATTTAAGGCTCAACTGGACAGGTATTTCGAGTGAACGGAGGGGTGAAATGGGAGTGGTGTGTTTTTTTTTTTTTTTTTTGGCTGATGCTGAATAAGCTTGCTTTCTTGCATCACATGCCTCTACTAATGCTAATAATGCTAAATTGAATTTAAACAGAAATCATTTTAGAGAAGCAAAGAAACAGGCACAAGGTGGCAGAGCTATGGTTCAGGGTAAAACCAAGGGGGCAATTCTTCTATGAATCATGGCCTAACAAAATGTGCAATTTGTGCACTGTTTGCAGATCTTTCTGGAACAGGACGTCATAGCCATGATTTGGTGTGTATTTGGTGCAGAGAGTGTGAAGAAATTAGGTAGCAGCTCAGAATTCTGATGGAAATTTATGAGAGATTGAAGAATAGGGTAGATTACCTTAAAGGAATTAAAATGAGGGACCAATCAATCTCTCTCAACACCAAAGCTCACTCTAGTGCATCAGGCCTTATATCCAAGGGAGAATGCATTAGTCCCACAAGAGGTGGTTATTATTGGTGATTCTGTTGTCAGGGGAAACAGGAAATATTTTTGCAAGAAGGATAATTGGAATGGGACCAGACTATATTGCGAGGTGATCTGATTGAAGTGTATAAGGCCTTGAATGGGTTGAGCAAGCTAATGCTGATGGGATTCTTCCTCTTGCTCAGATTAAGAAACTGAGGGGGCATAAATTCAAATTGAGGAAAGACAGTTGTAGAATAGATGTACAGAAATTTGCCTTTAGCCAGTGGGTAGTTGATTGGTGGAACAGACTTCCATCTTTTGTTGTGGAAGTTGATAGCCTGAATAAATTTAAGGCTGAGCTGGACAGGTATTTGGAATGACGGAGGGATGAAATGGGAGTGTTTTTTTTTTTTTTTTTTTTTTGGCTGATGCTGCTGCATAAGCTCTCTTTCTTGCATTTTATGCCTCTACTAATGCTAATATTTGCCAGGTACAAAAGTAGATGACATAGAGCAGATATCATCTTTTAAGCGCAAAAGAGGTGATACTGTTGTACACGTTGGCACTAATGATATTAAGAGTAGGAAATCTGAGGATTTATTTAACAAATACAGGGGAACGTTCAGAAAAAGTCATGAATTAGAATTGAATTTGAAAGTTTTTGTAATTCTTCCCAGACATGATAAGAAGGAGTACATGCCGAGAGCCTTGTCAATCATTTCATGATAATGCTGGCATGGTGTCACTCAGACGTAAGTGATGCTGAATTTGAATATGGGGATTACAAAGTATACAGGAAGGATAGCCAAAACAGGATGGAGGGATTATTCTCTTAGTTAGACATTTTGGATGGCTGTTTTCCACAGCAACAAACATGTTAAGAGAGTTGTTGTTATTTGGTTTTTAGGAGCATTAGCAACTAAGGCCATATTGCCCCAGGAATATGTGGTGGTCATTCCCTGACCTTTCCGCATCCTCCGTATTTGGTGGTGACGGGCTCGAATCCCGGTCTAATCAAGAAGCGTGTACTACGCACTGCTGCTCCTTCCCACCTGGCTACGGAGGCGCCGCATGTTAGAGAGGCAACAAGGGAAGCAATATTCTTGATCTGGTTATCAGCAGTGATTCTACATGCATTAAGAATCTGCAAATAAAAGACCATCTGGATGGCAGTGATCACAGTGTACTAATGTAGAATTTAATTAAATTCATAACTACGGTAAAGGCATTTTCTCTCGTTTTGGCAACTACAGTTGTCTCAAACCAATTTTAAATTCTATACAGTGGGACCAATTGATGATGTTACCAACAGAAAATTCTAAATGGGAAGCATTCAGGGAAGTTATCATAGAAGCTACTAGGCTTTTCACACTAATGAAGAAATACTGTTAAAGGTTTGGACCTAAATGGATATTAGATGAACTATTAAGACATGTGGCAGAGAAGAAGAGTGCATGGAATGCATATAAATTATCAGGTGATACAGAGGCCTATGGTATATATAAATTACTCTGTTATTACTCATTCTAAATTACTCTAAATTATTCAAGTCACAAAAGAGGTTAGGCAAGCTAAGGCAGATTATGAGGAGTCTCTTTATATTGCAAACAAAAGCAGCCAACACTTCTATGCTTATATTAACAGTAGAAGGAAGGGGTTAAATCACATTTGGCCACTCGATGTCAATGGGTTAACTGTTTATGCTCCTTCTCAGGATGCAGAGAAATTGAATAGGTATTTTGCATCTACATTCACACACATGAGGAATTCTTTAGGAGAGGGAATGCCTAAAGTTCGTCAAACTCTAATGGGAGCTAAATGAGTTTGTGATAACTAAAAGGAAAGTGGAAGGGAAATTGTTGATGCTGAACATAAAAAGAAGCACCTGGGTTAATGGGATCAATCCAATCATATTAAGGGAAGCAGAAAAGGGGGTAAGTAAACCCTTAGCTATATTTATGAGAGCATCCCTGGATTCAGGGGAGGTCCCTATAGACTGGAAATGTGTGAATGTGGCCCCAATTCATAAAGGGAGATCAAAAGGTGACAAGTAATTTCAGACCTGTTAGCTTAACATCTGTTCCAGGAAAATAACGATGTCATTGGTTAAAGTAATGAAGGACCATCTGGACAGGAATGGAATTATACTGCAGTCACAGCATGGATTTGTTAAGGGACAGTCTGTCTAACCAATCTGATAGATTAATATGATGCAGTGACCAAGGAATTGGATGTGCAAAAAACAATTTTGATATCATATATGAGGTCTGTCCGGAAAGTATTCAGCCATGTAATATAAAAAAAAAAAATGTAACTTACCCATGACAATGGTACCTTAGTCCCCTTCAAAGTACTCCCCTTGGGACCTCTCACACTTATCCCAGCATTGCTTCCACTTTTCAAAACAATCTGCAAAGTCCTTTTTTGGGATTGCCATCAGCTGCCTCGTCATGTTCTCCTTAATCTCATCCGTGGTCTGAAATCTCCTCCCTTTCAATGGCGATTTTAGCTTTGGGAAAAGCCAGAAGTTCCAGGGAGCCAAATCTGCACTGTATGGGAGCTGACAGACTTGGGGGATGCAATGTTTTGCCAAAAACACTGCCAGTCACCACTTGTGCACAGCTGCGGCCATTTTCTTCTTATTGCATCCCTCAGACAGCAAAGGACTTCGATGTTGTACTCCTTAGTTATTGTCTGGCCTGGAGGAGTGTATTCATGGTGGACAACACCTTCATGATCAGAAAACCCCATCAACATGGCCTCAAAGTTTCTACGACTTTGCCACACCTTCTTCAGACATGGAGAATCAGGCAATTTCCATTGTTTCGGGATCATAGCCTGAAACAATGGAAATCATGGGCTTTTGTTTCAGGATCATAGCCATAGACCCATGACTCATCTCCGGTATGACCTTTTTGAGGAAATTTGGGTCACTGTTAGCAGTTTCAAGCAAGTTCTGTGAAACTTCAGCACGAAATTCTTTCCAACCTTGTGACAGGAGCCGCGGAACAAATTTTGCAGCCACATGTTTCAATGCCAAGATCCTCCATCAAAATCTCCGAAACAATAGTCCGTGGAATTCCCACATCATCTTCTAATTCTCTCACTGTCAATCGCTATTTTTTGTTGATTGCAGCCCACATGCATTCTACATTTTCGGGTGTTCTGCTTGTTGAAGGCCTTCCAGAACGTGAATCACTTTCAATGGATTCCTGCCCATCTTTGAAGCATCGGTAAATCATCGCCAAAAGCCTTATTAATCATTCGAATAGTTTCCATGGACAAATTTCCAAGTTTGAAGCAAAACTTGATGCAGATTCACTGATCTACTCCCTTGGTCATTGTGAATGCGACAGTCACGCAGTACACAAGCTCACTCAACGGCGTCTCACTGCCGACTGACTAATCCCATGGGAGAATGACTGTTCACGCATGCACAGTAAGGTCTCTTCTGATGAGCTGCCAAGTTACATCAAGGCCACATGACCGGTTCTCAAAATATTCAAAATGGCTGGACAGTTTCCGGAGAGAACTTGTATTTGGATTTCAGGAAGGCTTTTGATACTGTTGCACATATTGGAGAAATGTGGCATTAAAGGCAAGTTATAGCTATTGCATAAAGGGATAGTTAATTGGAAAAAGAAGAAGTAGTTATCAATGGGTACTGCTTTTCAGGGAATAATGTTATTAATAGATTTCCCCCGAGGAAACCCACTAATAAAGTGTTGGGCCCATTGTTTTCAATATTTATTAATGATATTTATGAATGTATATCAGGCTTAATATCTGTGTTTGCAGTTGATACAAAGGTTGGTAGGTTGGTTAATCAGGGTAAGCTACTGAATAAGACCCAGAAAAATTAGGCAGATGGGCTGAGAAATGGCAGTTGAAGTTTAACATTAACAAATTCAAGGTACCACATAGGAGTAGCAGTAATCCCATATTAATGTACCAACTGTGTGTTACTATACTCAGCATAGTGGAACATAAAAAAGATTTTGTTGGGGGGTCTAATTATGCAAGTAAATGTGAAGTTCTCTCAGCAGTAGATACAGGCTGTCAGAACAGCGCAACTACTTTTGTGAATGATATACAAGAACTTGGATAACACAGATAAAAAGGCGATTACAGGTATAGAAGTCTCATTTTAGAAAGTTTGTGGATCTGTTGGATTTGGTTTGGTTTAGTTTTTATTGCTGCATTAACAGCCATGGTTATAATGCGTCAAAACCACATCATGCAGACGTCTATGGTTAAAATATTTCAGTGACCTAAAAACATTAGGTCACTTCGTCAAAATGGATAACGATAACAGTATATCAATGGTATAAATGATTTATTTTAAATAAGGCTAAAAGATTTAAGGCCTTTAAATAATTAAAAACAACTGACATGTGGTCATTGTTGGATAAAATCTGACTGAGTGTATAAGGTTCGGTCAGGTGACTAAAAACGTTAAAATAAAAAACACGTTCATGTCTATAACGTGGAGTGTCTGGAGACTAGGCACCTGCGAGGTGATCTGATAGAGGTGTATAAAGCCTTGAATGGTTTGAGCATGATCAATGCTGATGGGATTCTTCCTCTTGCTCAGAATAATCACCTGAGAGGGCATAGTGGAGTTCCTCAGGGTTCAGTGTTGGGTCCGTTGTTGTTTTCGGTGTTTATGAATGATATTGATGATGGGATATCAAGTTTAATGTCCAAGTTTGCAGATGATACAAAAGTTGGCAGGGTTGTTAAGGACACTACTGACGCTATGCTGCTGCAACAGGATCTGGAAAGGTTGAACAGATGGGCTGAGAGGTGGCAAATGAAGTTTAACATTGACAAATGTAAAGTACTACATATGGGAAACAGTAACCCCAGAGCAACGTATCTCTGCGGTACTACACTGACAGTGGTGGAGAATGAAAAGGACCTGGGGGTAATTGTGCAGGCAGATATGAAGTTCTCTAAGCAGTGCAGACGAGCTGCAAGAGTAGCTCATGGTGTCTTGTCAATGATATGCAGGAATTTTTCTAGCAAGGATAAGGAGGTGATTATTCCCTTGTATAAGGCAATGGTTAGGCCACATCTTGAGTACTGTATACAGGTCTGGAAGCCTCATTTCAGGAAGGATGTGGAGCTGCTGGAACGGGTACAGAGAAGGGCAACAAGATTAGTGAATGGAACAGAGGGTTGCTCTTACGAAGAAAGGCTTAAGGTTTGCAAATTACAGAGTCTGGAGACTAGGCACCGGAGAGGTGATCTGATAGAGGTGTATAAGGCTTTGAATGGTTTGAGCATGCTCAATGCCAATGGGATTCTTCATCTTGCTCAGAATAATCAGCTCAGAGGGCATAAATTCAAATTGAGGAAGGACGGATGTCGGATAGATGTGCGGAAATTTGCCTTTGGCCAGAGGGTGGTTGGTTGGTGGAACCGACTTCCATCACTTGTTGTTGAAGTTGATAGCCTAAACAAATTTAAAGCTCAACTGGACAGGTATTTCGAACGAACGGAGGGGTGAAATGGGAGTGGTGTGTTTTTGTTTTTTTTTTGGCTGATGCTGAATAAGCTTGCTTTCTTGCATCATATGCCTCTACTAATGCTAATGCTAATAAATTCAAATTGAGGAAAGACAGATGTAGGATAGATGTGTGGAAGTTTGCCTTTAGCCAGTGGGTAGTTGGTTAGTGGAACAGACTTCCATCCTTTGTTATGGAAGTTGATAGCCTAAATAAATTTAAGGCTGAGCTGGACAAGTATTTGGAACGAACGGAGGGGTGAAATGGAAGTGTTTTTTTTTTTTTTTTTGGCTAATGCTGCATAAGCTTGCTTTCTTGCATCATATGCTTCTACTAATGCTAATGCTAAGGTAAAAATAATTTCATAATAAAGTTTTTTGTAGAATATTCCAAATTTTTATCAAGTTCTTATCCAACCTGCTATGCCGACCTCTTTTCTTACTGTTTGTGTCTGTTGCTGAATGACATTTCCAAAGCAGCATGAATCGACATATTTGCTGGATGGAAGCGTGTCAGCAGTGGGCCTATAATTTTAATTAAGAAATAGTAATGAAGAAATTGTTTTTGTCATCAATGAAGCTCTGGTTCGGCTGACAATCAGATTCCTTTGTAGAAATCCTCTTTCATATCCACTCGATGAAATTGGTATTGTACTCAGAGCATTCATCAAATGCTTCGATTCTTCCGAAAACGTCTTTGCAATTACGTATTTCTGAAATCCACGAATTGTATCTCTTTCATTTAATTGTAACCTAATTGACAATTTTCTAACTTCATTTTCACCAAATGCCAACATTTCATGTTTAGAAGGTTCAATACCTTCGTTGTTCTCATTTTCCTTCTCTTCTCTTGTCATCAATATTGTTACTAGTTCTTTGAACTAGTTATTAAATTTGAATTTTTTTTTTTTTTTTTGAAACTGTTAAAAATGTTGGTGTTATTCAGGTACTGTGACCATGTAAACAGTGATAGAGAAAATTTATGGAAAAATGTGGATAACGCACTTCCACGAAACAACAGATGATTATTTGTCGGGGTAAAAGAACACTGCTCTCTCCTAATTTTCGAACAGGGTGCTTACAGTTGATTCACAGTGGTGTCAAACCTACAGCCCACACAGAAAGTGATCTAAAACAGCATTTTAAATTTTGTTAATGATCAAAAAATTTTCTTATCAAATGTTTTGTTCAGTAAATGTAACTGTGTATCTTTCTATACATTAAAATAATTTTCCTCCTAGTGATATTTATTCAGCCAATGGGAGAAAAGGGATACGGGTTACATGGAAATATGCAACAAATACTAAAATACATAACAGAAGCTTGTTTTACTATGGTAAAACAAGCTTCTGAAGCCTGGTCATGCTAGATAAACCTCATGCATGCGCTTTGTTTATCTAGCATGCCCACGCGGTGCCATTTCTTGATTTTCATATATATAACATATTTATGTATTCATAGCCGAGGAAGGGACACACCGTGTTGACAGCTTCTGTAAGGATTTTATTTCATTAAAAGAAGGGAGCACAGTGAGCAAGGGGGCAAAGCCCCCTAATTGTACTTAATAAAATTTTTTAATATTTTCAATTTTACTTTTACATGTAAAAAGATATGGAAAATTTAACACTGATTTTTCTTGAATCACTCAGTGCAGCCGGGGAAAGAAATCTAACTTTGAATTTTTTTGAATATGGCCCCTGGACGGGAAAAGTTGGGCACTACTGCAGTAGAAGGTTGACCAGAGCCCATTGTCAGCATTGGGAATACCCCTTGATCTGCTCACTGTTAATCAGTGTGACTTCTCCATATGTGGGACAGGTGGTCGGATAGGTTTTACGAGCACCACAAAGTTGTAGAATGGTTGTAATCCAATTAGCTCTCTTAATTCGTGCAGCAGCACTAATTACCTAAATTGCCTGAAGGCCAGAAATACAAACTGTGCAAACTGAGTTATGTTTATCCTAATCCGTTCATTATATGAAATTTTTATTCGCTTAACGGAAACTATTTTATCATTAGTAGAGGTATTTGATGCAAGAAAGCAAGCATATGCAGCATCAGCCAAAAAAAAAAAAAAAAAAAAAAACACTTCCACTTCACCCCTCTGTTCATTCGAAATACCTGTCCAGCTGAGGCTTAAACTTATTTAGGCTATCAACTTCCACGACAAAGGATGGAAGTCTGTTCCACCAACCAACCACCCGCTGGCTAAAGGCAAATTTCCGCACGTCTATCCTACATCTGTCTTTCCTCAATTTGAATTTATGCCCTCTCAGGTGATTATTCTGAGCAAGAGGAAGAATCCCATCAGCATTGAGCATACTAAAACCATTCAAGGCTTTATACACCTCTATCAGATCACCTCACTGGCGCCTAGTCTCCAGACACCGTAATTTGCAAAACTTAAGCCTTTCTTCGTAAGAGCACCCCTTTGTTCCATTCACTAATCTTGTTCCATTCACTAATCTCCTTTCTCTGTACTCGTTCCAGCAGCTCTACATCCTTCTTAAAATGAGGCCTCCAGACCTGTATACAGTACTCTAGGCGTGGCCTGACCATTGCCTTTTACAAGGGAATAATCACCTCCTTATCCCTGCTAGAAAAATTCCTATATATCATTGACAATACACCATGAGCTACTCTTGGAGCAGTGCCCGTTTGCACTGCTCAGAGAACTTCATATCTGCCTGCACAACCAGCTCCAGGTCCCTTTCATTCTCAACCACTGTCAGTAGTACCACAGAGTTGACATGTTACTCTGGGGTTGCTGTTTCCCATATGTAGTACTTTACATTTGTCAATGTTAAACTTCATTTGCCACCTCTCAGCCCATTTGCTCAACTTTTCCAGATCCTTTTGCAGCAGCATAATGTCAGTAGTGTCCTTGACAACCCTGCCAACCTTTGTATTGTCTGCAAAATTGGACATAAAGCTTGAGATACCATCATCAATATCATTTATAAATACAGAAAACAATAATGGACCCAACACTGAACCCAGAGGGACTCCACTGATAACATTAATCCACGATGAGCAGTGTCCATTGATTACCACTCTCTGTTTTCTCTCCCTCAACCGCCTCTTTATCCATAGCAGCAATTTGCCTCCAATGCCACACTGCTCCAATTTGTGCAGCAGTCTTCCATGTGCAACAGTATCAAAAGCCTTTCTAAGATCCAAGTATATAATATCAAAGTTATTCCCTGCATCCAGTTCTTTTGTGACTGCACCATAGTATCCAATCAAATTGGTCAGGCAAGACTTCCCCTTTACAAAACCATGCTGTGTCCGAGCTATAACCGAAGTCTTGTCTAGATGATCCTGCAGTGCTTCTTTAACCAATGCCTCCATTAATTTTCCTGGAACAGAAGTTAAACTCACAGGTCTATAATTACTTGTGTCAGCCTTTGATCCTCCTTTGTGAATTGGGGTCACATTTGCACATCTCCAGTCTGTGGGTACCTCCCCTGAGTCCACGGAAGCTCTCATAATTATGGCTAAGGGTTTGCTTACTTCCTTTGCTGCCTCTTTTAATATAACTGGATAGATCCCCAGGTGCCTTTCTTGTGTTTATCTTCAACAATTTCTCCTCCACTTTACTCTCCGTTATTAC
Source organism: Mastigoproctus giganteus (assembly GCF_048544385.1). Lineage (NCBI taxonomy): Eukaryota > Metazoa > Arthropoda > Arachnida > Uropygi > Thelyphonidae > Mastigoproctus > Mastigoproctus giganteus. The sequence goes on from NC_143582.1 coordinate 133,776,795, forward strand.
AAGATTCTCTAGCTTACTGCCAGAGTTGAATACACCTCTGGCATTCCCCTCGCTAAATAGCTCCTCATGTGTGAATGTCGATGCAAAATATTCATTTTGTTTGTTAACTACCTGAGCAGGATCATCAACAGTTGACCCATCGATATCAAGTGGACCAATCTGATTCATCCCCTTCCTTCTAGAGTTTACATAAGTAAAGAACTCTTTGCTGTTTTTCTTTGCATCCATTGCCAAAGATTTCCTGTAATCTGCCTTCGCCTACCTAATCTCTTTTGTAACTTGGTTACAGATCAACTTGTTTCTATCATAGGCTTCTGTGTCACGTGTTAATTTGTATGTATCCCATGCATTTTTCTTCTCTGCCATATGTCTCATTAGTTCATCTGACATCCATTTAGGTCTAAACTTTGAACAATATTTCTTTGGTATGTAAAGCCTAGTAGCTTTCAAGATAAGTTCTCTGAATGCTTCCCATTTTGAATTTGCTGTTGGTAACATCATCAGTTGGTCCCACTGTATAGAATTTAAATACTGTCCTAGTCCATCGTAGTTGCCTTTACGAAAGCAATAACCCTTCCTTTTACTCCTAATGGTAGATACCTCTTTGAGTAAATCCCACTTGAGAACACTGTGATCACTGCCACCTAGTGGTTCATTTATCTGCAGATTCTTAATGCATGAAGAATCACTACTGATAATAAAATCAAGTGTATTACTCCCTCTAGTTGCCTCCCGAACATGCTGATGTTCGGGAGGCAACTAGAGGGAGTAATACACGAACATGCTGATGTAGAAAACAATCATCCAATAAATTCAGAAAAGCCTTGCTAGTGTGTGAGTGACCAGCCCCCAAATTCCAGTCAATATCTGGGAAATTAAAATCCTCCATTATAAGACTCTCTGATTTACTGGCCCACTCTTTTTTCCTGTACAGTTTCTTATTATACTCATCAGAGTCATTAGGCCTATAGCACACTCCTACTCTCAATTTTGATCTCCCAATGCTTATGTCACACCAAACTGACTCGACACTGCACTGTCCAGCGATGCCGACTGGCTTCACTTCCTTGGATTTTATGTGTTTCTTAACTAATAACATAACCCCTCCTCCCTTCCTATCTGTAGACGTTGTACTCCCCAAATTCCAGTTCTGCATTCCTTATATCTGTGTGACACCACGTCTCTGATATCCCAACAATATCTGCCTTTGATGTTTTGAGCAATACCTCAAATTCATCAAATTTATTTACTAAACTCCTAGCATTGGTGTACACGCAAGTATACATGTACCTGTTTCTATTCTTAGCTACCCTAACACACCCCATGTGTTTACTTGTACCGCAATGACTCCCAGCAGTCTCTGAAATATCCTGCATCTTGTTTTTCAGGCTTCTGCTCATTCCAATAGAAGCAGGTCAAGAATCTATTTCACCTCTGCCAGTGGCTACTGTTAATCTATTAGTCTTTGTCTCCCCCCCAAGCTTTTCCAACCCACCTAACACTGCCTTGATAGCATCAGCAAATATTCTTGCACCCTTTCTATTTACGTGTATCCCATCCCTGTAGAAGCAGTCTCTCCTGTTAACAAGTACAGTCCAGGCTGAAAAAAATTCTACCCCTTGAGCCTTGCACATTCTTTCCAGGGCCGAATTGATCAACAAGGCTCTCATCTTATACTCCCTCCTATCGTGTCTGGGCAGAATTGCAGACACTTTCAAATTCAACCCTAATTCACAACTTTTTTTCAACAGTGACCTGTTCTTGTTAAGTAATTCTGCCGGTCTCCTACTTTTGATATCATTAGTGCCAACGTGTACAACTATATCACTCTTTGTGCCCTTAAAAGATATCCGCTCTTAAAAGATATCCTTAAAAGATATATACAACGTCATCAACCTTTGCCCCTGGCAGACATACCCTGGTCCTGTTCCAACTATCCTTTTTACAAAGCATGTTCCCCATTTCCCTGACTATAGAGTCACCAACAACTACTTTTAAATGTAACTTCCAAGGGGAATTCAAAAAAAATTCACTATAAAAGGACTCCATTAAACAGAGGTCCGACTGAGTAATTTAGGCTTCTAAAAATGGTTATAAAGTTTTATGTAGAAAATATCTTAACAACAGACAGTGAAAAATGTAAATTTAGTTAAATAACTTAAGATTATTTTAATAGTAGGTAAATGCGAAAAAAATTTACTATAGAATATTACAAATTTCTAAGTGTACTGTATTCAAATGTATGTATCATTGCGTACCATCCCAAAAAAAGCACTAGTTAGTACTGTTTTTTTCACTGTGTCTAACCTCTTCTTTTAAACAGATTTATCAAACGTTGCCAGAGTTCTACCAGTCTGGTCACACATTTAAGCAGACAGCCAATGTGTACATACATGCATCAAAATCTTTTTTTTTTTTTTTTTTTTTTTTACTTCAGTAACATCAACTGAAATTGTTTAATTCTGTCTTTAAGTGTTTCTTTCTAGATAACAGTAACCTTCCAATAAGTATTCATTTACTTTCTCATGAAGGCATACAGATCCCTTTCAGAACTCAAACTAATAAGATAACAAGGGCAGTCTGCTACCACCAAGTGCACAATCTACTCTTTTAATACCTTTGCTACTCCAGTTTTTAGGCCTACCACAGCACATAGTTTGGTGTGACGTAAGCACTGTGAAAGCAAAAATAAGAGTAGAGTGTGTTATAGGCCTAATGAGTACAATGAATGAGTATAATACGAAACTGTACAGGGAAATAGAGTCGGCCAATAAATCAGAGAGTCTTATAATGGGGGATTTTAATTTCCCAGATATTGACTGGATTTTGTGGGTTGGTCACTCACACACTAGCAAGGCTTTTGTGGATTTATTGGATGATTGTTTTCCACATCAGCATGTTCAAAGGCAACTAGAGGGAGTAATACTCTTCCTCTGATTATCAGTAGTGATTTTTCATGTATTAAGAATCTGCAGATAAAGGAACCACTAGGTGGCAGTGATCACAGTATGCTGAAGTGGAATTTACTCAAAGAGGTAACTACCATCAGGGGTAAAGGGAAGGGTTTTTGCTTTCGTAAAGATGACTACGATGGTCTGAGACAGTATTTAAATTATATACGGTGGGACCAACTAATGATGTTACCAACAGCATATTCAAAATGGGAATCATTCAAAGAATTTACTTTGGAAGCTACTAGGCTTTACATACCAACTAAGAAATATTGTTCAAGGTTTAGGCCTAAATGGATGTCAGATGAACTAATGAGGCAGAGAAGAAAAATGCATGGGATAAGGCTTCGGTTATAGCTCGGACACAGCATGAGTTTGTTAAGGGAAAGTCTTGCCTGACCAATTTGATTGGATACTATGACTTAGTCACAAAGGAACTGGATGCAAAGAATAATTTTAATATCATATTTGGATCTTAGAAAGGCTTTTGATACTGCTGTATATGGAAGACTGCTGCACAAATTGCTATTGGGTAAACTTGTATGTGCTAAAATAACCACCGATGATCCGGCCAACTTACAAATCAGGCACTCCACAGGTTCCAACGCTGGCAGATTAGTGATGGTCGACCTGTATTTAAATTCTACATGGTGGGGGCCAACTGATGATGTTACCAACAGTGAATTCAAAATGGGAAGCATTCAAAGAAATAATCTTGGAAGCTACTTGGATTTTCATACCACCTAAGAAATAGAAATCTTGTTCAAGATTTAGGCCTAAATGGATGTCAGATGAACTAATTAGACATGTGGCAGAGAAGAAAAATGCATGGGATACATATAAATTAACAGGTGACACAGAAGCCTATGATAGATATAAGTTGGTCTGTAACCAAGTCACAAAGGAGGTTAGGCAGGCAAAGGCAGATTACAAGAAAACAGCAAAGAGTTCTTTACTTATGTAAACTCTAGAAGGAAGGGGGTGAATCAGATTGATCCACTTGATATCGATGGTTCAACTGTTGATGATCCTGCTCAGGTAGCTAAAACTAAATGAATATTTTGCATCTACATTCACACATGAGGAGTTATTCAGGAAGGGGAATGCCAGAGGTGTATTAAACTCTGGTAGTAAGCTAGATAATCTTGTAATAACTAAGAGTAAAGTGAAGGAGAAATTGTTGAAGATAGACATAAGAAAGGTATCTGGTGTGGATGGAACCTATTCAGTTATATTAAAGGAGGCAGCAACGGGAGTAAGCACACCCTTAGCCATTATGAGAGCTTCCCTCACTCAGAGGAGTGAGGGAAGCTCTCACCCATGGACTGGAAATGTGCAAATGTGACCCCAATCCACAAAGGAGGACAAAGGGAGACACAGGTAAATACAGTCCTGTTAGTTTAACTTCTGTTCAAGGGAAGTCAATGGAGGCACTGGTTAAAGAAGCATTGCAGGATCATCTAGAGAAGACTTCAGTTGCAGCTCGGACACAACATGGGTTTGTTAAGGTGAAGTCTTGTCTGACCAATTTGATTGGATACTAGACGTAGTGACAAAAGAACTGGATGCAAAGAATAATTTTGATATCATATATTTGGATCTTAGAAAGGCAGGAGAAAGGTTGAACACTGGTATTTCTTCACACATACATTACAGAATCAGTCTTAGAACTGATAAGCAGAGTCAATTTTAAGGTTCAGGTAGGATGTGGTTAACTGTTTCAGTTGTTTCTTGAAGCATCCAGTGGTATCGAATATCTCCAGATTTGCTTTGTTGATTGATCTTGCAGCCCTGTTATAGTAGTTGTAGTATCCATAATTTGTTCTTGCATAGGATGGTTTTAGCAGTGGATGGTTTCTTAAAACTCTTGTCAGTGCATTGAAGTTTATTTGTGAGACAAGATGAGGGCAATTCATGGTATCATTTAAACAGCTGGTTAAAAAGGAGTAAGTCAGCTTTATCTCTTCTTTCTTCCAGCATTTCAAGTCCAAAGAAAATACACCACTCTTGGTAAGATTTCTCATTGTATTCAAGGCCACTTTTAAAGTAAACGTACTGTATTGCCCTTTTTTGAATATTTTCAATTTCTAATTTTTGGCAAGCTGCATGTGGGGAATAGACCTGTGAGGCAAATTCTAGGGTTGGCCTAACATAAATTTTGTAGAGAAAGATGAAAAGTGCCAATTGATTAAAGTCTCAGTTAATTGTTTTAAGAAAGCCTAGTTTTTTGCTAGCTGCCTTCATAATATTTGAGACATGAACATCAAAGGAAAGCGATTCTTTAATAAAGATACCTAAATTTTTGGCTGTACTAACTTTTTTGATCGCCTTGTTGTTGATACAATAAGAAAAATTAAGTTTGGTTTTTTTTTGTGTGCGTTAGCAGAACTCATCAGCTCACATTTATTTTCATTGACTACCATTTTGTTCTCCTTCAGCCACTGAATAACTCATTGAAGAGCTTTGTTTAGGACGATGCAGTCACTGTTATTGCGAATTGCTTTATAAATTTTTATGTCGTCTGCAAATATGTTAATTTTGATTTGACAGTCTCCAAGGGTACTTGGCAGGTTGTTGATGTAGATAAGAAATAACAGTAGGCCTAAGGAAGAGCCTTGTGGGACACCAATGCTAGGTTTAAAAGGATATGAGATTTTACGTTAAAATGTCACCGACATTTCTCTACCTTCCAAGTAGTTTGCAATCCAGTTTAGTGCCTGTCCTCTGAGACCATAATGATCCAGTTTATTAATTAGTCTCTGATGAACTACCTTGTCGAAGGCTTTGCTTAAGTCAAGGAAGGTGAAGTCGACTTATTCTCCTTCATCAAGTGCCTGGGATATATTCAAAACAAATGAAATTATATCTGTGCAGGTGGAACGACACTTAATAAATCTGTGAGAATAGTCCGACAGATTAAGTTTCATAAATTTGAATAGCTACTTCAATTACAATGGATTTAATTATCTTTGAGAGTGTATTTAATTGACAAACTATTCTGTAGTTGTTGGGTGAGGATGGGTCTTCTTTTTTATAAATAGGGGTAACAAAAGCCTTCTTTAGTTGAGCTGGATAGATTCCACAATTTTAGTAAGTGAAGTAATGGCTTTACCAGTGTGGTTCCACATTTTTTCCATAAAACAGTAGGGATACCATCCGGACCTCGTGTGAGGTCCTTTTTCATACTATGGATTGTGCTCAACAATTCTACTTGGTTGATTTCAAATACTCTTAGTGTATCAATGTAGTTGAGAAGAAAAATTTCATTACCTTCCATTCCGTCGTTGTCTGTATCTGTTTCATATATTTCTTCAAAGCTGTTAGCAAGGTAGCCGGCCTCAGAGAAAGATGACAAGTCATTGGGAATATCTAGCATGTTTACAGCTGCATTTTGATTTTTTGCCTTGAAATAGCTGAATATAGGCTTCAGAGCCTCAAAGACTCTTCTTTCAACGAAGCCCAAGTATTTGTTGTAGTCCTGTTTTAATGTCATCTTAACCTATCTTCTTAAGGAAAAATATTTATTATAAAGGCATATTTCCTTATTTATCTTAAACCTACTATGCATTTTTTGTTTTTTTGCCAGTAGGGATTTTAATTCCTTAGAGAACCAATGTAGTAATTTGAATCAGGAGAACTATAGTATGGAACAAGGTTGTCTGTAATTTCGTTAATGATTTGATAAAAACAGTCCAGTGCTTCTTGGGGATCATTGATTTTTAATAGTAATTCCCAATTACAGTTTTTAAATGTGTAATTTATATTAGGCCATTTCGCTTTATCGAAATTGAACTTATGTTTTTGTCCTAAATCCATATCTTTAACTGATCTCTTCTTGATGGAAAAAGCCACGGGGATATGATCTGATTTGAAAAGATTAGTAGGCTTAAAGACCAAGTAAAAAATCCAAGTAGTTATCATTTATAGTTGAAAATTCACAGATCTGATCCAAATTTAAAGAAATGAAGATTTTTTTAAAATCTACCTTTAAGTGTCCACACATTAGCTGGATTGGCATTACATCCATTGTAGGCATGTGGCATATTAAAGTCCCCTAAAACAATTAAATTGTTCAGTTGCAGATGTTGATCAAAAATTTGGTCAATAGTATTCTCAAATTCCATCATAAGAGAGTTATCTAGAGGTGGAAGGTAAACAACATAACATAGCAGGTATAGAGGCTGCTGCCCAGTTGAAGGAAAATACCTTCAATGCTAACCAAAACTTTGACTTTTGAGATAGGAATCTCTTTTTGGCAAACGTTCATGAGACCACCGCCTTTCTTATCCAGTCTATCCCTACAAATAACAACAAAGCCCGGTAGGACTAATTCACTGTCCTTAACATCATGGGTGAGCCGTGTTTCCAATAAAAAGTAGATATTGTAGTCTTCTTGTAATATAAAGGAATAAGTATCTTTAAATCTGGTACTGTTCAGACATTGCACATTTTGAATAGTAACATGGAAAATTATTCTTATTTTGCCGAACTGTAATACTATTTTCCTGTAGTTGCTATTTATTTCCGTTTTCAATATTCGTGGGGCCAACCTTTAAACAAATATAGCCTTGAGCTTTGAAATAACTTTAAGCTTTTTGTTTTTTTGAAGCCCTGATTAGTAGCCCAGTTTTTTTTTCTTTTTTCTGCTAGAGTACATTCTTTCAATTTTGTCTATGTTATCTGCTTCTGCCATATCACTGCCATTTGCCATATCCCTTTTTAATATATGGCATAATATGCTTTATCTGTGTCTTGGCTGTACAATACAAAAGATTTCTTTTGTATTGGTGTGTGCATCAATATTTTCCTTATATTATCCTCAGGGGCTCATATCTGGTGAGTTTGGGCTTGGCACACCCAGGGTCCTGAGCTGGATATTATCATTCTTCCCTTTCTTGGTGATTCCTTTCTACTCTCTCTCTCTCTCTCTCTCTCTCTCTCTCTCTCTCTCTCTCTCTCTCTCTCTCTCTCTCTCTCTCTCTCAGGGTAATAGGGAATTTTTTTGGCCGGTGCAGCATAAGCCTCAGGCTTCCTTGCACCATATGGCTAATAATAATAATAATAATAATAATAATAATAATTTATTTACACTCTCTGAGATTTGAGTCTTGTTTTGGTGAGTTATACTTTCCAACCGAAGTTTTTACTGGTTTTGTGTGTTTCTAAGTTTGAATGTTCAGACTGTGTTTCTCTTAATTGAATTGGTCCTTTATTGTCTCTTTTCTTACATTTTGTACCTAATGTTAGTTCATCCTCTGTTTGGTTAGTGCTCATAAAGTTTCACCTGATTCCGGGGTTTGAGTGCTTGCATTTTTCCCCTCCCCGGTATTTAAGGCTACATTAGATAGTTCTCGATCCCAAATACTCAAGCTTCCTATATTCTCATTCGCATAACCAGTTTTCGGGGAACTTTTGTCTGGTGTTGTAGCAGTCGTTGAAAGCTAAGTTTGTTGTGTTATTGGAGGAGGTTCCGTTAATGCCATTTATAAATGTGCATCCTTTTTCATGTAACCTCACAGTGTTAGTGTTTTGAGGTGGATGTCCTGGAATTGTTATAGGTCAATCAGGAGCACCTTCTGTTTTTGTAGTATGTGCAAATACATCCCTCTTGTACTGAGACATGTTAGAAATTACTGGAATAATGTTATTTTTGTTATTCTCTCTTAGTAATTCCAATGGTATTTGAAATCCAACGATTATCAGCTCAAATGGTATTTGAGCTGATAATCGTTGGATCGTTAGCATCATTAGAAATTTGGCTGTTGCCAATGAGTGACATTTATTATATTATTATTGTTATTATTTGGTTTTTAGGAGCATTAGCAACTAAGACCATATTGTTCTGGGGATATGCAGTGGTCATTTCCTGACCTTTTCGCATCCTCCGTATTTCGTGGTTACGGGTTTGAACCCCAGTCTAATCAAGAAGCATGTGCTACACACTGCTGCTCCTGCCCACCTGGCTACGGAGGCACCTGAGTGACATTTCTTGACCTTTTAAGCCAGATTCTCTGCTAGTTAATTTCACCTTGTGCACTATCCGGTTGGATCTCATGGCCACGACACACGAAGGAAGCAGGAAGAAACAGGTTCCTTCGTGTATTGCTCACATCATATGATTAAAAAAAAAAAAAAAAAAATGGCACCTTGCGTTGCTCGGCAGGATTTGCATTTTTGAAACAGTTCAGCCGAAGCGATAAAGAACTGTCATTGATGTCAGTGTGATCACTCAATGCAGCTTTCAGGATTTTCTTCCAAGTTGTAGTTTGTTGGTAATTCTGTGTTGTTGGCTTGCATTGTTGGCTATCTGATTCGTTAATTCAAAATTGTGCTTTTTACAATCAGAAAGTTTATGTAGCACACCTTGCAACTTTTCGTATAGCGTGTCATACCCATTTGCCAAAATTTTTTAAAAAATAAATATCTCGGACCATTTGTCATATAATCCATTGATCTGGTTTTCTAGATATTGTCCCTATAACTGTAGGTCTCTCTTAAGCTCTTTAAAGTTGGTGACGAAAGTGAGAAACTCCTGTTCAATATTTAAGTTGAACCCTAGCATTGGAGCATCATTCAGCATCGAGTATGGCAATGAGGAGTTGTATGTGCCATTTGAGAAGGCTGGGTAGTTCTTGATCTTCTTTACTATTTGTGTTATCTTGGGTGCAAGGTTGCAAATGATACATCTAAAGCATGCCTTAGCCTGTGATGACATTTTTTTGTAATATTTAATCTTATTACAACAAGGTCCTATTAATGCACTGCAAGAACTACAAATTAGGAAGTCTTCAACTTGAGCATTGCATATTGAGCAAATCTTTAGTTTCTCCATAGTAATATGGAAATACATGAAAACAAAATCACGTGAAAAACAGTCTTAAACAAGATTTGCCATGACCTTTCGGATTGTCCCTTAACAATTAGAGAGCACAGTTGACAATGAAAAAGTTACAGTAATGACAAGATGACCTTGGGGAGGGTGCAGTTGGTGAGGTTGATATTCCCAAGTAGGTCTGTTCCAGATGAAACAGCGGATGGCCTGGGGGTGAGAAGGACGACCTTGGTGCTAGTAAGGAATGGCAACTGAGTGTTGCCGGGTGTTCTTCAGTATAGAACAAGGGAAGCTGCAGTTACAACTAACCACTTTCAAATTCATTTGAATCATAGGAAGATGCAGATGATTTGACACCATGAATGGACAGCTCATCACAAGATGAATTATTTAGTATATCATTCGCAAAAATCAAATCGGTAAAACTGCACTAACCATTAACTTTAATCGGAGCCTGTTTGCAGGCAGCCGCACACTATCCACGCACATGCACTGTTAATGAGGAGAAAAGTCTGTAGTTGGAAGAATGGAATGTAACTCTCTGACAAGATATCAATGGTAATCAAAAGATGCTGTATGGTATGGTAAGGAATAGGAGTAGAGATGGTGAGCAGAGCAAATACTCGATGGATGAGAACCTGATAACCAAGGATGAAGAGATAAGGGAAACATGGAAGAAGTATTTTGAAAATTTATTGAACATGCAGGACAGCCAGCAAAATGGGCAACAGCAGATTGATCATTAAAGAGGGGTTGAAAGAGAAGATTCAGAGGGAGACCAGACAGACTTTACTTGGAATGATGTAGTGCAGGCATGGAAATACATCGAAACAAGCAAGCCTGCTGGTATAGATGACATAAATAGAGAGATGCTGAAGGATACAGGCGAGGCAGGGATAGCGTGGGCATATAGACTGTTCTACAAGATCTGGGATGAAAGACCCATGGTCTATGCCAGGGGTTGGCTGAAGGACTGGAAAGAAAGTTTGATCATCCCATTGTTCAAGAAGGGGAAACTGGAAGAAGTGTTCAAATTATAGAGGCATTACACTGACATCACATACGTTGACCTGAGTAAGCTGTACAAGAGAGTATTAGAGCAGAAGATAAGAGGAATGGTTGAAAAGAGTATGGTTTATAGGCCTGACAGATCAATGGTGGATCTAATTTTCTGCATCAGGCAACTAATGGAAAAATGTTATGAACACAATGAAGAATTATGGATGGCATTTTTGGACATTAAGAAAGCATTTGATGCTGTGAAGAGAGAGAAAGTGTGGGAGGTTTTGAGAAACTTGGGGATAGAGGAACCTTGCAGAGAGAATTGAGAATTTGTACACCAACATATGAGCAAAGTAAAAATAGTGATGGGGTTGACGGAGAGTTTTGAAATAACATCAAGTTTGAGGCAAGGAGGCTTCCTGTCACCACTACTCTCATTCTGTTATGAATGATGTGCAATGTAGAGTAATGGAACAACTTGGATAAGACCAGATGAAAGTCATGCTCTTCGCAGATGACCTCTGTATATGGGGAGAGAGCAGGGAACAAGTGCAACGGCAAGTTGATATGCGGGTTAGTATGGCCACAGAATTTGGACTGGTTTTCAGTCAGGAGAAGAGTGAAGTAATGGTTCTAAAGAGGAGTGGGAGCCTGACAGATACATTACAATGGTAGGGGAAAAAACGGTTAACTTGAAGTACCTAGGATGCACCATTACAAAGACTGGAGTGATAGACAAAGAAATAAGTAGAAGGATACAAGAGGGTGGGAATTTCTATAGCCAGATAAGAGACCTGAAACAGGAACATACCAATGAAGTGTAAGAAGGCTATGTATCAAACCTATTACTTACATTGTGACATTTGCATCTGAAACTTGGACTATGAGGAAAAAGGATGAAAGCAGAATTCAGGGGGCAGATATGAGATTTGTGAGGTAGCATAGTGAGAAAGACAAGACACAACAAAATCAGGAATGATGTGATTAGGGAGAGAATTCAGGTTGAAAAACTCCAGAATAGGAGTGAAAGATCCTATTTGAAATGGTTTGGACATGTCAAGAGGATGAATGAGAGGCATTTGCCAAGAAGAATGTTTGATTTACAATTAAGAGACAAAAGACCAGGGGGGAGACCAAGAATGAGGTGGCAAGACATGATAAAGACTGATGATGTCATTAAGAGAGGAGGAAACTGGAGTGAAATCAATGATGAAGAGAAGTACATGGTCAGGGCATGGTGGCGAGGCTTTATACATTGACCTGTGGAATAGCAGAACGATGCTGATGATGATGGCAATGTAAGGTTTAATATAAAAAAAACAAAGTGTTTTAAGTTTTTTATTAAGCATTTGAAAATTTACCACAAAAAAATATTGAAATGATTAATATTAACAATTATACTGCTTTTTCATCAAAATATCCTCCATGAGATTTTAGCACTGCCTTATACAGAAGTGGCATTCTGATGATTAATTTTATAATAGCATTTTGACTAACATTATTCCAAGTGATCTGCAAGGTTTCTCATAAATTTTGTGAAGATGGGCAGATTTCACAGATTTCATGGTCTATGCCAGGGGTTGGCAAACTACGGCCTGCGGGCCAAATACGGCGTGCCCCCTCTTTTTAATCCAGCCCACAGGTTAATATTGTTTTTTACATGAAAAAATAAAAAATAAATCAAATTACGCACTGCAATAGCTGATAGTCAAGTTGAGAATAATGACCGCACACGGAACTACTGGCGTCGCATATTCGCATTCTGTCGTCTACCGTAGAACAAGTATTGCCAGCATTTCTCTCAGTTTTGCTTTAGCAGCGCACATGGTATTGTCTGTCACTGTGCTCTGCAATCTTTTTTTTCCCTTTTATTTATTACCCACCGTTTCCATGTCACCCTCAAGACCAAATATGAAGAGAAAAGTGGACTTCAAATGTTGTGCTTTTAAAGGTGAATGGAGTGTGAATTATTTTGTCATAGAAATAAATGACAAAGTATCATGTTTATTATGTAATGACACAATAGCTGTGCGAAAAGAGTACAATATACGTCGTCATTACCAAACTAAGCATGCAGCACAATACAGCAAGCCCCCGTTATAACGTGATTCGCTATAACGCTCTTCTTATATTATAACCCATATCTGACTATAACGCTGTCACAGATCACTATAACTCTTTTACAGATTGAATTTTTGGCATATTTAATGAAATCGTTTCATTTGATGGAGTTGATAGCTTGAAAATGAATAGCAAAACAGCATTAAAACGTTTCCCACGCTGACTTGAGAAATTTTCCCATGCTCAGTGAAATTTTCTCGCAGTACAGTGACTTGTTATGTAGTTCCGAGATCAACATTTTAAAAAATGATCAAGTATGTTGCTTGTAATATGTGTTACATGCATTTATCTGAAGTATAGTCATCACTCAGTAATGTATTAGACATCGTGCGAAACGGACAGTTTACTTGAACATTGTATCATAATTAATGCAACCAACACAGTTACATTTTTGAAGAGTTAATAATGTCCGATAAGAATAAAAAAGCAACGTCTGAGTGTAGTATGAAGACTATAAATGTAAGAAAAAGACTGAATTTGAAAATTAAATTAGACGTTTTGATGTTGTTATTTGGTTTTTAGGAGCATTAGCAACTAAGGCCATATTGCTCCGGGATATGTGGTGATCATTCCCTGACCTTTCCGCATCCTCCATATTTGGTGGCGGTGGGCTCTAACCCCGGTCTAATCAAGAAGCATGTGCTATGCACTGCTGCTCCTTCCCACCTGGCTATGGAGGCACCTAGACGTTTTGAAGCAAATCGATTCCGGTCAAAGACAAGCAGATGTGTGCCATAATTTAGGACTAGCAAGTTTAACTGTAAGAACAATTATAAAAAAAAACATAAAGAATTAATTTTAGCAGCGGGAAAGATAGCTGTTCCACTACAAGCAACTAGTACTAGGCCGGCTATTAGGATTGAAATGGAAAGACTAACTAATTTTATTGAAGATAATATCCAATGCAGAATTCAGTTAAGTTAAATATTATTTAAAAAAAAAAAAAAAGCAAGAGATTAGCCAATATGATGATCTGAAGAAAACTCACCTAAAAAAAAAAAAAAAAACTGGTAAGGGCTGGTTAAATAGATTTAAAATCCAGGGAGAAGCCGTAAGTGCAGATTAAGGAGCCGAAACTTTCAAAAAAGAACTTGTTAAAATTATTGAAGAGGGGTATTATGTGTTATACTGTACTTCTCAATAAGTTTTTAACATAGATTAAGCAGGACTTTCGTGGAAACGAATGCCTAAAAGAAGTTTCATATTGAAAGAATAAAAAAACATGCCAGGTTTCAAAGCGGTGAAGGATCGGTTGACTTTATTGTTGGGTAGTAATTAAACTGTGGGGGATTTTAAATTAATACCCCTTTTAGTTTATTTGGAAGAGGGCCAAAGTTCAACCCAAAATCCGACACATTTTTCATGATTAAATTCATCAGTTAAATTAAATCAATTTAGATCAATTAAATTCATGATTTTAATTGGAATTTTAAGTTTAATTTTGATACGTAAGTATCAAAATTAAATATATATGTATGTAACGCAGAATATTTTATATGTACAAATATTTGAATATTAAATATTTTGACCAACATTTGTGCATCTTTTCCCTGCCGTTTATTATTGATTAGGAAATATCCTATGGCACTGACCGCAACTCACAAATACATATATTACCTTATGGGAATGCAGCACTCGCTTAGCGCGGATTCACTTAGCGCTCCGTTTTTACGGAACGAATTATCAGCGTTAAGCGGGAGTCACCTGTATTCAAAACTCACAGAAAATCAACGGAAGCTAAAATTGGAAAGTTTAAAACGTAATGCATCATCACAACGCAATTTATTCGTTAAAATAAAAAATGATAATGAAGCAGTAACTAAAGTAAGCTTACGAATAGCTTATTTATTAGCCAAGAAAGGGAAACTATTTACCGATGGTGAATTAATTAAATCATGTTTCTTGTAGCAGCCGAAGAAATGTGTCCAGAGAAAATGAATTTATTTTTATTATTATTATTATTAGCTATATGGTGCAAGAAAGCCTGTGGCTTATGCTACACCAGCCAAAAAAAAATTCCCGAGTTACCCAGAGAGAGAGAGAGAGAGAGAGAGAGAGAGAGAGAAATCACCAAGAAAGAGAAGAATGATGATATCCAGCTCAGGACCCTCGGTGTGCCAAGCCCATACTCACCAGATGTGAGCCCCTGGGGTTAAGATTTTGTTTCGATCTATCAGTCTTTCGGCGGGAACAACTGTTAAAAGAGTTGAGGTCATCGGGAGCCACATAAAGAGTCAATTAAAAGACAAGGCAAAAAATTTCAAGTGGTTTTCATTGGCTCTTGATAAGTCTACAGACATTACTGATACTGCCCAATTGTTGCTGTTTATTCGAGGAGTCAATACTGAGTTTGAGGTTACTGAAGAATTAGCTTCTATGAATAGTTTGCATGGAATAACTTCAGGCAAAGATATCTTCAAGGAAGTCGAGAAAACGCTAACACAGTACAATTTGCAATGGAATCAATTAAAATGTGTCACAACTGATGGTGGTAAAAATATGTGTGGAACGGGGAAAGGATTAGTTGGACAAATTTTTAAGGCTTGTGAAGAAGCTAAATGTTCAAAACCTCTGGTAATTCATTGTATTATTCACCAGCAGGCTCTTTGTGGGAAACACCTCAATCTGTCATGTGTTATTGAACCAGTTGTGTCAGCGGTTAACTTTATTCGCTCTCGTGGACTTAACCATCGTCAGTTTCGTAATTTTTTATTAGAGATTGAAGCCGAATATCCTGATTTGCCCTACCATACAGCAGTTTGATGGCTCAGCAATGGAAAAGTTTTATTGAGATTTTTTGAACTCAGAGAAGCAATAGAAATTTTTCTAAATGAGTAAAACTGCCCACAACCACTATTATCTAACAATGAATGGCTATGGAAATTAGCATTTGCTACAGACATTGTGGGATATCTTAACAAATTTAACTTAATTAATCGTAAAGTCATATCATCAAAAATTTGCATTGTTTGAAATACAAATCACATTAACCAAGTTTGACCATTTTCCATGCTGTAAAAAATTTCAAATATTAGCGAAATCCCCATTCCCAAAAAAATTTGCGGCAGATATATTTTCTGAACTTAACTACAGTTACAACAGCGTTTTTCAGATCTTGATGCAAGTGCAAAAGACATTTCCATATTTCAAAATCCATTTGGCTGTACAATTGAGGAACTTCCATCAGACCTTCAATTGGAAGTGATTGATCTGCAAAATGATGATATGCTAAAGGTTAGGTTTAAAGAAATGAATATAACCCAATTCTATAAATATCTTTCGGAAGATAAATACGGTCAATTAATTAAAATCATATCCATGAGGATTTATATCTGTATTTGGGAGTACTTACCAATGTGAAAAGACTTTTTTTTTTTTTTTTTTTTTTTGGCTGATGCTGCATAAGCTCATACACTTGCCACTACTACTACTACTACTAAATTTTCGAAAATGAAATATGTAAAATCGCAATGCAGATCATTATTACCGGATGACCATTTGCAAATAACTTTAATGATAGGAAGTACTAACTTCGAACTCCAGTATGATAATATATTATCTCAGAAAAAAACAGTTACATTCATCGTATTAGTACAGAATTTAACCAGTTCTATAATACATTTATTAATAAATGGAAATATTTTATCCATTTTTTTGTAAGTGTCACCATGTGTATAAATATTATAAATAAATTTGAGAAAGAGCAAATGATGCCTACAACAACTACTTTGTAGTTTTTTAAGAGTTGTCTATGGTGTATCTACACATCGATATTATATAGATATTAAACTCTTAATGTATTGTGCATTTAGTTATTTTAAATATTGTCATATACACCTTTTGGCATCTCTCATATTGTGTGATTATCTTCACAACTGGGTCGTCATGTCTGCAATACCAGGGTACCTGCCCACCCACACCCACTGATGATTAGCATTAGCATTAGTAGAGGCATATGATGCATGAAAGCAAGCTTATTCAGCATCAGCCAAAAAAAAAAAAAAACACACCACTCCCATTTCACCCCTCCGTTCGATCGAAATACCTGTCCAGTTGAGCCTTAAATTTGTTTAGGCTATCAACTTCAACAACGAGTGATGGAAGTCGGTTCCACCAACCAACCACCCGCTGGCCAAAGGCAAATTTCCGCACATCTATCCGACATCCGTCCTTCCTCAATTTGAATTTATGCCCTCTGAGCTGATTATTCTGAGCAAGATGAAGAATCCCATTGGCATTGAGCATGCTCAAACCATTCAAAGCCTTATACACCTCTATTAGATCACCTCGCCGGTGCCTAGTCTCCAGACTCTGTAATTTGCAAAACTTAAGCCTTTCTTCGTAAGAGCAACCCTTTGTTCCATTCACTAATCTTGTTGCCCTTCTCTGTACCCGTTCCAGCAGCTCTACATCCTTCTTGAAATGAGGCCTCCAGACCTGTATACAGTACTCAAGATGTGGCCTAACCATCCTTATACAAGGGAATAATCACCTCCTTATCCCTGCTAGAAAAATTCCTGTATATCATTGACAAGACACAATGAGCTACTCTTGCAGTTCGTCTGCACTGCTCAGAGAACTTCATATCTGCCTGCACAATTACCCCCAGGTCCTTTTCATTCTCTACCACTGTCAGTGTAGTAGCGCAGAGTTGATACGTTGCTCTGGGGTTTCCCATATGTAGTACTTTACATTTGTCAATGTTAAACTTCATTTGCCACCTCTCAGCCCATCTGTTCAACCTTTCCAGATCCTGTTGCAGCAGCATAGCGTCAGTGGTGTCCTTAACAACCCTGCCAACCTTTGTATCATCTGCAAACTTGGACATTAAACTTGATATCCCATCATCAATATCATTCATAAACACCGAAAACAACAACGGACCCAACACTGAACCCTGAGGAACTCCACTAGTAAAATTAGTCCACGTTGAGCAGTGTCCATTGATTACCACTCTCTCTGTCTTCTGCCTCTCAACCATCCCCTTATCCATAGCAGCAATTTGCCTCCAATGCCACACTGCTCCAATTTGTGCAGCAGTCTTCCATGTGCAACAGTATCAAAAGCCTTTCTAAGATCCAAATATATAATATCAAAGTTATTCCCTGCATCCAGTTCTTTTGTGACTACATCATAGTATCCAATCATATTGGTCAGGCAAGACCTGCTCTTAACAAAACCATGCTGCGTCTGAGCTATAACTGAATTCTTGTCTAGATGATCCTGCAGTGCTTCTTTAACCAGTGCCTCCATTAATTTACCTGGAACAGAAGTTAAACTAACAGGTCTATAATTACTTGTGTCAGCCTTTGATCCTCCTTTGTGAATTGGGGTTACATTTGCACATCTCCAGTCTATGGGTACCTCCCCTGAGTCCAAAGAAGCTCTCATAATTATGGCTAGGGGTTTGCTTACTTCCTTTGCTGCCTCCTTTAATATAACTGGATAGATCCCATCCACCCCAGGTGCCTTTTTTATGTTTATCCTCAACAATCTCTCCTCCACTTTCCTCTCAGTTATTAGAAAATCATCTAGCTCACTGCCATGTTTACTTCACCTACGACATTCCCCTTCCTGAATAACTCCTCTTGTGTGAATGTAGATGCAAAATACTCGTTTAGATTGTTAGCCACCTGAGCAGGATCCTCAACTGTTGAACCACCAATATCCAGTTGACCAATCTGATTCATCCCTTTCCTTCTTGAGTTTAAATAGGTAAAGAACTCTTTTCTGTTTTTCTTTGCATCCTTTGCCAAGGATTTTTCGTAGTCTGCCTTTGCCTGCCTAATCTCCTTTGTGACTTGGTTACAGACCAACTTATATCTATCATAGGCTTCCATGTCACCCATTAATTTGTATGTATCCCATGCATTTTTCTTCTCTGCCACATGTCTCATTAGTTCATCTGACAACCATTTAGGCCTAAACCTTGAACAATATTTCTTAGTTGGTATGTAAAGCCTGGTAGCCTCCAAGATTAGTTCCTTGAATGCTTCCCATTTTGAGTTTGCTGTTGGTAACATCATCAGTTGGTCCCACTGTATAGAATTTAAATACTGTCTCAGACCATCATAGTCGCCTTTACGAAAACAAAAACCCTTCCCTTTACCTGTGATGGTAGTTACCTCCTTGAGTAAATCCCACTTCAACACACTGTGATCACTGCCACCTAGTGGTTCATTTATCTGCAGATTCTTAATGCATGAAGAATCACTACTGATAATCAGATCAAGAGTATTGCTCCCTCTTGTTGCCTCACGAACATGCTGATGTAGAAAACAATCATCCAATAAATCCACAAAAGCCTTGCTAGTGTGCGAGTGACCAACCCACAAATTCCAGTCAATATCTGGGAAATTAAAATCCCCCATTATAAGACTCTCTGATTTACTGGCCCACTCTATTTCCCTGTACAATATCTTATTATACTCATCAGAGTCATTAGGCCTATAGCACACTCCTACTCTCAATTTTGATTTCCCAATGCTTATGTCACACCAAACTGGCTCGACACTGCCCTGTCCATCGATGTCGAGTGGCTTCACTTCCTTGGACTTTATGTGTTTCTTAACTAATAGCATAACCCCTCCTCCCCTCCTGTCCTGTCTATCCTTTCTATACACATTGTATTCCCCAAATTCCAGTTCCGCATTCCTTATATCTATGTGACACCACGTCTCTGATATCCCAACAATATCTGCCTGATAGGCTAATAGCCTTGAAACATGTCTGGGTGGTGGTACTCACTGAGAATAAGTAACAATAGTCTTCTCTATTAGTGAAGCGTTACTTATTCGAAGTAGTGCAATATCATGGCAACTCATCGTGAAGGCAGAGCATAATATGAGAAAGAGCAAATGATGCCTACAATAACTACTTTGTAGTTTTTTAAGAGTTGTCTATGGTGTATCTACACACCGATATTATATAAATATTATGTAAAATATCACTTCTTAATAAATAGATTTTGAACCTGCTTTTTTTGTTGCTCTATGAGTAGAATTATCCATGTAAATATCTTCGAGCTTGCTACCTGGCCCGCCGAGCTTAAAAATTTTACGATCTGGCTCTTTCCAAAAAAAGTTTGCCAACCCCTGGTCTATGCAATTGCATAAAAGCTCTAATTCAGTTGAAGTCAGGCATTTGGGGTGGCCATACCATAATTTGCAATACTCCCTCCTGTTGTTTAGTTGCTATAAAGTCCCTGCATACCTTACATCTGTGCTTTGGGTCATTATCTTTGTTATAGTATAAAATGTCTTCCAAACAGTCGAAGTCCAGAGCCTTCTTTTCTGATGATGTCACCCACTCTATAAAAACAGAAGCAACCCCAGATCATGATGGAACCACCACTGTGCTTGACTGTAGACCAGTGGTTTGACATTTTTTTAATAATGGCACCCTTAAGTAATTTATTTTATTTCATGGCACCCCTACTCAATTTTATACCTGTTAAATCCGATTCTCTCTCTCTCTCTCTCTCTCTCTCTCTGTATATATTTAGAAATAGAGAGGAATTTACCTCAGTGGTTTTTTATATTCTATATATCTATATTCTTATATTTCTATATTCTGTACTTCTATATATTAATATAAATGTAGAACTAATTGAGCATCATAGCTCTGGATATCATCATTCTTCTCTTTCTTGGTGAATTCCTTCTACTTTTGTCTCTCTCTCTCTCTCTCTCTCTCTCTCAGGGTAACTTGGGAATTTTTTTTTTTTCGTTGGTCAGCATAAGCCTCAGGCTTCCTTGCACCGTATGACTAATAATAATAGGGGCACAGTGATCCAGTGGTTACGACACTGGACTACCAGCCTGGTGGACCAACCCAGGTTCGAGTACCGCCTTGGCGGAAGCGAACACGGCTCCATCACCCTGGGAGACCGGTATAATAATAGTAATAAATTATAATAATAATAATAATTAATTAATTAATAGTAATAAAAATTAATAAAATAAATAAACATCATGAAAGTTGCTCCAAGGGACCTACCTACCCCAAGGTCGGAGCGGGCGCTAATGTAGATTGTGGCGCCATCTGGTGTCACTCCCGAGAACTACCACTAGACATAAGCTGAAGCTTAAAGGTCTCCCTCCATGGATGGATGATGTCGCAGAGAAATATTAATCATACTGCATCGAGTATGGTGCAGGATAAAGTCACTCGCATTCAGACATTAGGCAGAGGGGTCGGTTCGAAAAATCAGAGACGGTCTCCCGACGAAGACAGTGGAGCGAGTGGCACTGTCCCCCGTATGGCAATCACAAGGGAAGGGTAAGACCATCCAGCCCCACCAACTGGAAGTGCTTCCTGCACAACTGCGCTAATGACCACCCAGGATGGAAGAAAACGCCAACATATGAAGTGAAGCATTGAAATGATGCTCCACTTCATGCGTACATCATGTAAGCATATTACAAAATAATGCAGCTGGAGACCATTATGATAACTTACAGGGTGAGACTACATACCAAGTGGCTGGAACGATTCCTGGATATTTAGGTCACTGAACAGCGGAATAGCAGACCAGAGAAGGACCATTGTCACGAAGAACCTGATAGCTCCTGCAATCTTGGAAAAAATCAAGCAGGACGTGAGCGATCAACTACAAAGGTTAGAGAATACGGAACCACAGGAGGAAGAACATACCACCACCAAACCAGAGGAGGGGCAACAAGAAGAAATACAACCCACAGCAGCTGAAGTGGAAAGAGACGAGGTCATGATATCCAGAGTAGAGGATGAGTGGAAGAAGGCCCTAAGAGAATTAAAAGGCATGGACCCCACAAAGACTCACATGATACTGAAGCAGAGGCCAAATAGAACCTTGTGGAGAGCCACAGACCACCTGAATCGGCACATAATACCACATTACCTTGACAGAAATGTTTCAACACTGGAGACCATCCACACAGTCATGTATTGGGCTGCCATGAGGATTAATGGGAGAGAGGCAAGAGACCAGCAGCAGAAGAACCAAAAACAGAAGGAACCACTAGCTTGGGAAAGAAGACTTCAGCAGAAGATAGAAGAATTAAGAGTCAAGATAGGCCAATTGACCCAATACCAACAGGGCAATAGGAGTAAGAAATTAACTGGAAAAGTGAAGAGCATCCTCAAGAGAGACAGTGTCCACAGCAAACATGAGACAAAAAAATTAGAGAATAGGAGAGTACTTGGACACATTGAAGCAGAACCTCCTTGCACTCAGCAAGAGACTACACTGAGTGCAAGCAGGTTCTTGCACTCAGCAAGCAGAATTACTGTGACAGGCACAATTTGGCCTTAGTTGCCCTTGTGCCAATAAACTCCCATTAAACCAACCAACCAACCAACCAACCACTCAGCAAGAGACTACGCTGATACAAAGAGAGCTCCCAGAGGAAAATAAACAACCGAATCTTTGATGAGGACCTAAGAGACTTCTACAGGAGTCTCGGTGGCACCTCCGTAGCCAGGTGGGAAGGAGCAGCAGTGCATAGTGCACGCTTCTTGATTAGACCAGGGTTTGAGCCCGTCACCACCAAATGCAGAGGATGCGGAAAGGTTAGGGAATGACCAAACGCATATCCCGGAGCAATATGGCCTTAGTTGCTAATGCTCCTAAAATCCAAAATACAAAAACCATCCAAATACAGGAGTCTCGGAGAAGATGGGAAAGAAGGGAACAGACCACCTGAGAAGAATACGATTGAGTTCTGGGGAAACATATGGGGCAGGGAAGTAAGACATAACAGCCAAGCGCCCTGGATAGAACTAGAATGCAAGAAAATCAAGGACGTACAAGAAATGAGAGGGTAGGAGATTCAGGAAGAAGAAGTAAAATAGACAATCAATAACTCTCACAACTGGCAAACTACGGGAATAGATAACGTCCACAACTACCGGTACAAGAAGCTCACTTGCACACACAAGTTACCTGGTAGAGAGCAGTTCACCCGAATGATGAGGCACCCAGAGACAATCCCGAAGTTTCTCACTGAAGGAATCACATATCTGAAGCCTAAAGAAGATATAAAAAAAACCTGGCGAAATATAGGCCAATCACCTGCCTCCCAACGATGTACAAGATCTTAACCAGCTGCATAACCAGGAAGATATCAGACCACTTGGAGAGCCAGAACATAATGGCCAACCAGCAGAAAGGATGCAAGTGGCTGAGCAAATGATGCAAGGAGTAATTAACCATAGATGCCACAGTTATGGAGCAAGCCTACAAGGAGTGCCACAACATGTACACAGCCTACATCGATTACCACAAGACCTTCGACTCCATGCCTCATAGCTGGCTAATAAAGGTGCTGAAGATCTACAAAGTCAATCCGATAGTGACAAACTTCCTAGGAGAAACAATGGCAAAATGGAGTACCACCATTAAGATCGAAAACATCACAACCAGGCCAATCCCAATCAGGAAAGGAATCTTTCAGGGAGCCCATTGTGGTTCTGTCTAGCCCTTAACCCGCTATCCACTATGCTCAACAGTAGCAAGTACGGATATAACCTCAAAGAAGGAAGGAAGAACCTGTACACCCTCACCCACTTGATGTACATGGATGATATCAAGAACTGAGACGCACTTCCAGCAACTACTCCAGATAACCAAAGAATTCAGCAGTGATATTAGGATGGAATTTGGTCTAGACAAATGCAAGACCCATGGATTGCACTAGGGAAAATTAGTGAACCAGCTGCACACTGGTAAAGAGATCGAAGTCATGGCAGAGAGAGAGAGAGGCCTACAAATACTTGGGGATGATGCAGGCTCAGCAGTTACAGCACAAGGAAATTAAGGCCTGCCTGACCGAAAAATACCATCAGAGGCTCAGAAACCTGCTGAAAGCAAAGCTGAATGGAGGGAACACAGTTAAAGCCATAAACACCTATGCAGTCCCAGTGCTAACATACTCCTTCAGGGTCATAGATTGGGCTAACACTGAGCTGGAGGATATCAGAAGGACAATTATGACCAAGAGCCGCCAACACCAACCGAGATCTGCCATGTAGACTGAAAATTGACAGGGAAGAAGGGGACTGATAGACCTCATTGAGCAACAGAAGACAGCGAAGCGATAGTTAACCCAAAGGATTACTTCCAGAAATACACAACAGCACTCCACCAGGCCATAACGAAGATAGAAAAGTGGTATACCCCACTCAACTTAAGCAAGGAGTCCCCCCCCTCCAACCAGGAGGTACAAACGAAGCTAGAAAGATGGGCAGAGAAGACACTCCATGGCAGACACTACAATGATCTCCATCATGGCTCACGAGTGGGATGCTCTTCCCCGAGACTGAAGGATTCATGCTCGCCATCCAAGACCAGAAATTATAGAAAATACATCACCAAGGAGCCTGGAGTGTCCGATGATTTATGTTGAAGATGCCACCTGGCCTCAGAAACGATCCAACACATTACCGCGGGGTGCAAGGTGATCACCCAGACTGAGTACACTTATAGACACCACCAGGTAGCAAGGATAATACATCAGAAGCTAGTGAGGAAATACCAGTGACCAAAGAAAGTGTACCATACTACAAGTATGAACCACAGGCAGTACTAGAGACCCCAACCCACAAGCTGTACTGGGACTGCGCCATAATAACAGATCGGACAATTCTGCACAACAGACCAGACATAACCCTTGTGGACAAGAAGGAAAAGACTACCTATCTGATTGACATAGCGGTACCCAACACTGGAAACGTGCAGAAAACCCATGGGTAAAAAATCAACAAGTACACGAATGTAAGACAGGAGATCAAAGAGATGTGGCATATGGAACAAGTAACGACCATCCTGATCATCGTGTCAACCACAGGTATGGTGCCAAAGACTCTACATAACAGCCTAGCAGCAGTAGCTAGCGAACACCTACAAGTTTCTCCCAGCCAACACCTACAAGGAACACCAGAAAGTTGCAATCCTGAACACCTGTAGGTTAGTCAGAGAGTTCCTCTATCAACAGTAACACCAGACATAATAACAACCACGCTGTGTACTTGGTAGCAATACCCGTCACGAGGTGGAACCCCCAATCAGAGAGAAATAATATACGATCATTAATAATAATAATAATAATATATATACAACAATACCCCGCATAGCACTGATAATTGATACCGAAACTGTTCCATGTTATGTGAAACCGTGCTGATTGAGGTATAATTATAAGGGGTTTTTAATTGAATGCGTACCAGAGAAACAGTATATAAACAAATTATAATAAATCTATAAACAATTTACACTTGATAGCCAATTAAAATGATTTGAAATAAAAAATATTGCAAAAATTTTATTAATGAAAAGGTAAAAAAGCTTTATTGTTTATTTAGGTATTTCAATAATGAAGTCTAGTGAAATTGTCTCTTTCAAATCAATTTGAAACTAAATCCTATCTATACAAGATAGGATTTAGTTTCAAATCCTATCTTGTAAAATTTGCCATATCTTGATGCTATGTTCAACATTCAGATCTCCATTCGTAATCACCTGACAGGCCATGTAAACCCCCCCCCTGAAAAACTTTCTCCAATTCTTTTGGTGCCACTTCAGTGTTATCCACTACAGAATTGTTTTCCTCTTCTTTATATGCAGTTTGCTCGTCAATTTCAAGAAGAGTTGCACCATCTAAGTCATTTGCATGTGAGTCAGTGCAGTTTCGAATCCCAAGTCTTTTCCAATCTTCACAATGTCTTCAGCAATTGTCTGAACTTGCAATTCAAAAATCAGTGAAATCATTTGCCAAATGGGACAAAATATGCTGCCAAACAGAATGCATGATATTGGCAGTGATTTCTAGCCAAGATGCAAATATATTTTCAATTGAATTTATCATAGATGCACAAAATCTAAAATTCTCTGAATGCTTAGTATAATGAAGTTGACCACTCAGATATGAACCAATAAAGATGGACATTACCAAGTGGCATACGACTCATCACCTGGTGCAATATTGCCACTTTGCTTAAGGAGAGCAAGATGTGGTAAAAACCACATTTGATCGTGAGAACAAAAATAATTGGCACCACATCCATCTCCTCTATCTAAGGCAGTGGTTTTCGACCTTATTTTTGATAATGGCTCCCCTACTCAATTTTCTGCCTGTTAGATCCGTTTCTCTTTCGCTGTATATATATATATATATATATATATATATATATATATATATATATAATATTAAAAAAATATGTTATATCATAGTTATTATAATAATATAATTATAAACAAAATTACAATTCATAATACAAATTATACACTTATATAATGATTTTATTCTTTATACAGAGTTACTAATATCTCACAAAAAGGATTCTTCTGCTCCTATGCTTTTCTTTGGTGGTACCCCAATTTCTAGGCAAAATGATATATCTCTTTTGGGGATTCAAATCTCTCTTGGCACATGAACATTACAAATATTGCTTCTTCTACATCTAAAAAACTTAGCTTTCTCTTTTGCTCTCGGCATTACTTTTCTTCCAAACAGCTGCTCACTCTGTACAAATCACAAATCCGCCCTACCTTGATTCCATTCAGAAGAGGGCAGTTAGATTAATTAATGATTCATCTTTAACAGAGTCTCTCCACTCGCTGTCTCATAGACGTACTATTTCTGCTGCATGCCTCTTCTACAGATATTTCCATGGGCACTGTTCTTCTGAATTGGCTTCTATAAATCCCGCTCTCTCTTTCAAAACAGTCCGAACATGTGCCACCACCAGCCAACATCCATTTACTGTCTAACTTCAAACTCACAGAACCAACTTTTAATCTTCCTTGTTTATTCATTCAACTGCCATTTTCTGGAACAACTTTTCTTCATACGTATTTCTTGAAATTTACAGTCTACAGATATCTTCTTTCGTTTTCCCAACCTCCAACCCAAGCACGGTACTAAGTACTATAGGTTCTACATAAAACCTATAGGGGTTTTATGGTGTTTGGGGTCTACATAAAAAAATAAACAAACATCAATATACTAAATATATACATCGCCACAAAATTAAAAAGGTATACAATATATACTGTACACCTTTTTATATTGAAATAAATATATAAATTTAAAAAAAAATAAGTTTAAGTAACTTAAACCCAAATTATGTGACACCCCTACAATGTTGTTGCAGCACCCTTCTTGAAAACCACTGCTGTAGACACTAACCAATGTGGCATAATTTTTTTTCTTCAGTTGATCATCTCACAAACTCTATGCTTGGATCCAAAAATTTCAAACTTGGATTCATCTGTTCACAGTACATTTTTCTACTTTTCCATTGTCCAATTTAGATTGCTCTTAACCCATGTCTTTTTATTTGGTTTTAATAAGGGTTTGTGGCTCACTACATACAAAGTCCTGCTTGTTTAAGAAAGTTTCAGTGGATTTCAGTACACAGGAGTTTCTCTGTTCCTAATGAACTCAACTCAACTCAGATTGCAGGTACAGTAAATCATCAGTTGCATTTAAAAATCAGTATCATGGTCTTATTTTGTGCTTCCATTGTTATTTGCAGTCATTCTGATCATGATCTGTCCTTTAAACTGCCAATCTCCTTGAATCATCGAATAGTAGCTTGTCTCCTTTAAATGAAACACCTAGTTTTTTGCCAACACTTTTCATCAAAAAAATTTCTTTTTACAGAGTTATAATAGCACTTCTTTTTTTTTTTTCCAACACTCAATTCCTTATTTCTTGCCATGTTTATAACGAAACACACAGGGCAGCATTAATGCTACAGCCAAACCAGCCATGGCCAGTGGCCTCACCCGAAGAGGAGCCTCATATTCTGTGTAAATATTTTCTGAAGTAGTGCTAAAAAATTCTAATACTAATAATAGTTTTTATATATATATTAAAGGGGCCTTAAAGTTAAATGTGGCCGGGGGGGCCGATTTCATCCTTAATCTGGCCCTGAAAATACACAAAACTTACACTAAACACTCTTTCTGAACAATGTTCGATTTTATAAGTTTTAAGCTCTTATTCCTCAATTTTCTATAATATTGATACAGTACTCTCACTTTCTAGAATATTCAAGAGTCAAACATTAAAGCATCTTCTAGAATGTTCTACCACATTCAACATCTTCTGCACATTTCTCAAATATTCTAGAAATTTCTTAAATATTATTTAAGTTTTGATTTTTATATATAATAGAAAATATTTTAATAAAAACTTTGAAAATTAAGAAAAATGAAACATGATTCGAAACTTTTAGGCAGGAGTATATATCTTCTGAAATTTATTTCATATTTCTTTGGCATTTCACTGAACCAAACTGTTAATCAGCTTCACACTACATCATGAATAGTCAAACTAATTGAATAAACTTTCATTTAGTATTAGTAATGGACACAAAAAAAAAAATGAGGAGTGTCAATAATGTTCCTGGATTGATGCAATAAAAAGAACACAAAGTGAAGAATTTCAAAAACAATTTTATTTTTATTCAAAGTAAATATCTCCTGATTAAATCCACTTATTACACCTTTCTAAAAGTTCCTGAAAAGAGTTCAGTGAAGGCATCCAAAGAGATGATGTTCAGTTTGGTGGTTACATTTTTTTCTTTATGTCCTCAACATACTAAAAGCTCTTTCCTTTGCAGGCAACTTTCACCTTGGGAAAGAGAAAGAAGTCTGCTGGTGCTAGACTGGGAGAGTAGGGTGGATGGATGGTGGATCTGTACAAGACATGTTTTGTCAGAAATGTCTTCAAGGCAAGTGTGGAATTGGGGGAATATTGTCATGAAACAAGAATCAGCATCCTTTCTTTTGAAATTGGAGCCTCACCCAGGAAATGCCCTTCAACAGTCTTTAAAGCACCTGTACGTAAAATGCAGTATTGACTCTCTTCGCCCTTCAAGTTCAAATTTCTTGTGAATCACATCATGTTTTTCAAAAAAACATGATCAGCATTGTCTTGATCCTGAACTTTGTAAACAACACTTTTTGGGCCTTGTTGATTTTTGAAGT
Organism: Mastigoproctus giganteus; assembly: GCF_048544385.1. Lineage (NCBI taxonomy): Eukaryota > Metazoa > Arthropoda > Arachnida > Uropygi > Thelyphonidae > Mastigoproctus > Mastigoproctus giganteus. Next base: position 133,805,677 of record NC_143582.1, read on the forward strand.
CCACTGCATACTCTGACGCTTCGTCTCTGGGTTGTACTAAAACACCCAACACTTATCTCCAGTGATAATATAGTCCAGGAAATTAGAATTGCCTTGACCAGTCTGGATGAATTTTTCCCATGATGACACTCTCCTTTCCTTCTGCTCAACCTTGAGGCTATGTGGCACAAATTTTGCACAGACCTGCCATTTTCCTAAATATTCATGTAGAATTTTAAAAATTGTCTCCTTATTCATATGAAACTCATGAGCCATCATTGCGGTCAAACAACTATCTCTTGCTGCATTTTCCCAAACTTTTGCAGCTCTGTCCTCATTTCGAGAGATTGATGAATGCCCACTTCTTAAGTCATCACAAGCATCCAAATATCCATCTTTGAATTGCTCGTACCATTCAAACTCACTGGTACAACTTAACATTTCATCACCATAGAGTTTTTAACATTTCATATGTTTCTCTTGCAGATTCTCCCAGTTTAAAGAAAAATTTGATATAGAACATTAACCCTACTAAAAAAACTGTGGTTACTTGGAACCTGTCAGTCTACTGGAAATCTCTGTACCATTATCTGTTGGCAGAAGTCTGTCCAAAAAAATATCACTTCCATTTATTTTCAATCTCATCAAACATGGCCACAACAGCATCAGTCCGGGAACTTTGTTGCCACACCTTATATCTGGAAAAAGATCTAAAACTCCCATCATTTTGCAAATATATGCAGTCTCAATTAAACAATGTCCATTTCCAATTACAGTTTGCCAAGTCCAATTTACTTTTTCTGACAGAATACCAATTATCAGTTGATTCATCCACTGTTCATTTCAGTTGTCTTAATTATTTGCTGTATGACTCCACTTTTTGCTCTGATATTGCCTGCCAGAGACAATAATTTGGGATGTCCTCTTTTCGATATTCTTTTGCTTAATATCTCTCTACCCCATTTTGTCAAATTCATCTGTTGCCTCTATCGATCTCCCAATTCCACTAATCACTTGGAACTCACTGACTTCCTCTCTTCAGTCCAACTTTCTGAGCAGCTTGCATTGAAATCTGCAGGTTAATTTTCTGTCTACATTAAAGCTCCCAACAATTATAAAGTAGTTATTCATCAGTCCAAACTAGATTTTGAACAGCCTAAGAGTAGAAAACTTGCTTCTTGTCCAAACAGTGGTTGAGCATTCTGGTCTGTTGCCAAAGAGACCAGAATTTTTTCCATCTGTGCTCCCACCTACATTAAACCAGCTACAGATAAAGTCAACTTACTAGAATCCTACTTTTCTTCTAACTGTTTTATTGATGATCTTGGTAAACCACCTCCTACCATCCAAGTACACCCTGCTCAATGTCTCCAGTGGTCTTCTGTCAGAAGAATTTTGAATAATCTTGATAACAAGAAATTTTATGTCATATTTCTTTGGTATCTTACCGAAATATGTTGCTAATTATCTTTACACTACTGAAGTCTGATGAAATATCATAAAATACAGAGAACAATGCTGTTATTGCACATTTTTATTTAATAATATTATTACATGGAATCATCCTCAGAAAAGTAAGGGACTAGTTCTCATTCTCTGTGTCTGTACCATGAGAAAAATATCCCATGTGCTAGCCACACCCTCTACTACTACATTCTCCAATATAAGTTGAAGGATATGGAATAGGCAGGTTATCTTCATGTGGAACTGGTCTAATGGCAGAGGGAATATTAGGATACACTATGCCCTTCTTACTCTTTGCATTACTCTCTTACTCTCTACATTAAATAAGCAAAAATAACACAGTGGTTTGTAGGCTCCTCCCAAATCATGGGAATTGCAAATGCTTTCTTTCTGCCTTCTTTTTACCATTTTTCCACAATTTCAATGCTTCAATACAGGTTTTGGCAAACTTTATGTGGGGCCCATTGTTTATCATACTCACTGAATTTCACTCCAAAATAAGCACAATACACATTTTTTACAAATTCTGTAATATTTTGTTTTTGCTTGAGGACTACATAACTTCCACAAATATAACAAAATAAGTTTGGATTATTCAAACACTTGCATGAAGACATTTTACTCATTTTTCTGCACAAGGTTGACATGATAGCCTCAAAAATAAACTGAGCTCATGTTGATAAATATTGCTGCATGGTGCTCTCGAGGTCAAGAAACAAATGACTGAAGGCAATGTTGGCAATATGAAGATTAAGTTTACAAATTTCCAAAATTTACTCTTAACTTATTACATTCAATAATACAACTTATAACATAAATTTAACTGATTTGTAAAAAAAAAAAATGGTACATGACAGAAAAAAAAAACAAATAACATTTCTGAATTCAGCATAAAAAATGAGTTAAAAACAGCCTTAGTTTACAAACATTGAAAAACGTGCAGAGTGGTGTAACTGAATAAATACATTGAAACCATTCACTTATTTTCCATCTCACACTTAGCTGCCAATAACAGCATCATATGGTGCCTCCGTAGCCAGGTGGGCAGGAGCAGCAGTGCATAGCACATGCTTCTTGATTAGACTGGGGTTCGAGCCCGTGACCACCAAATACAGAGGATGTGGAAAGGTCAGGGAATGACCACCGCATATCCCCGGAGCAACATGGCCATAGTTGCTAATGCTCCTAAAAACCAAATAACAAAACAAAACAAAAAAAAAACAAACAGCATCATATGAATTTTATATCGGTTAAACACACACACACACACACACACACACACACACACACACACACACACACACACACAGAAATATAATTGGACAATTGTCTAACTTGAATAAAGAAGATAAAGGCTAATTACTCTTATAAACAATTGATGTCTAGCTATAACACTCAATTTAGAAAATCCAAAACAACAACTGTGTATCATACTTAGTATATTTCTTTTTCTGCCAGTATTATAAAATGTCATGTAGTGCAACCAGAGATTGCAAGATTGCAATTTTTAAGGATAAAAAAAAAATAATAATTTAAAATGGTCACTTGATAAATCCATTCTTTATTCTGGCACTATATTGAATAATAAAATTCTTTTGGTGACATGGGCCACCAAAAGAATATAATCAGGCTGCACATTTGACATGCTTAATGAAATACTATTGGGTCCACCCCTCAGTATTTTTATTTATTTATTTATTTTTGTGTTTTAGACTGAAGAAGAAGATAAAATCATATTATGTGATTAAAGCAAATTGAATACATCGTTCAAGACAGTCAGTCTTGAGCGATGTGGACATACAGAAAAAGTCCTGAAATTTCTTAATGCAACAATAACAAAGAGTCTGCATGTTCAGACTCTTCTGGCATCTAATTTAATTTTTATTTGTGAATTCCTCTGGATTTCTTTAGGGTTCGGTTACAATCTCTTAGCAAATCATTTTTAAAAATTGTAAATATTTAGGTAAGCACCAATTTTTTCAGAAATGTAAAACTCATATATCATCTAAACTTTGACAGAAGCATATAAACATAAACAGTATTGCACATCCTGTTATCAAAACAAAATCTCAGCTGCTAAAAATATGATCAAGGAATGGTAAAGATCAAGGAGGAATAAAACAACTTACCTTTTTTTGGAAGTAGAGCTTTTAACATGGTAACACAGCACTGATCAGAAGCCCAAGCATGCATTTTTCTGTAAGAATCTCTGCCCTTTTCTGTTAATTTGTCCCAAGGCTTAGGTTTTGACAAAAGCTCACTCACAGTACCTTGAGATAATCCTAAGACAAACTTGGCAAACAGACGTTGTCCAATATTATTTATGCTCAATAGCTCTCTTACACAGCGAGAAATACTATGAGTATTCAAACTTTCACTGGCATACCTGTCAATGTTATGCCTAAGGCAATCTTGTAATTTTTCAAAGGAAGCACCATCAATTGGCTTGATTTTAGATTTTGGAGATAGTGTGAAAGATTTAGTGGGAATATTTGTGGAATGAACATTTTCACTGAATGTAGAAATGGGAGAGTTGCTTGCATCCTGTGCTAAAACAAGGGGCACAGTCTCTTCGTCTAAAAGCAAGGAATGTGAAAATTAAACATGTTATAATGAAATTTTGAGATAAAAAACTATTACTTTTATACTATAATTTAACCTCCAGCTGATAAATCAAAATGAAAGGCACAAGAAATGATATACTGTTGCATTGTATTCAACACTCAATGCAAGTATCCCTCAAGTGAGGCTATTAATGTATTCCTGAAAATTAGTGCATATAGCCAAAACATGAATCTCAGAAATTATTTTCCCATAATAAATAATGTATGTTTTATATTTTTGTATGTAACAGTCATCTGGATCAGATGACTGTTACATTTTTTTTTCCATGATATACTTGTTCACATTAATTTTTTTATTCCCCCTCGGCTTCTGGCAGTGAAGGGAATTGAAGAATTTTTCAGTTACATTCAAAATCATTTAATGTTGTTTACACGTGTACATATACTGTGTATTAAATACAACAGTAGCTGATTATGCAAAAATGATAGCCATATTGGACAGGGCTCCCCCCCTCCAAAAAAGATGGAGCATTGGAGTCCTAGATGCAGGTCTATTACAGACTCACATTAATTCAAAAAATGTTCCCAATAATGTGTATATTTTATTTAGTTAATTAGTGTATATGCAAAAATATGTCTCTCAGACTTGAGTAATTCAAAGGATAACTGTAATTTTCAGGATAAAAAAAAATAATAATTTAATATGGTCACTTGATAAATCCATTCTTTATTCTGGCACTATATTGAATAATAAAAGTGGAACAACAAAACTGAGAATGGGAGTATGTTGAGGGCCTAATGAATATGATGATCAGATATACATGCTACTGCAGCAGGCAAGCAAACTAAACTGTCTTATTTTGGAGAACTTAAAACAATCTATAGATAGATCGAGACTTTGGATAGAACACTTATCTACTAGCAGCTGGTTCTGAGGCTACTGAGACATCTTTCTACGTCAACATTTCTCACTAAATATCAAACAGTGACCATAATATTTTAATATGGGAAATATCCAACATTCCCCCTTCCTCCTTATGGGAAGGAGCAGCAGTGCGTAGCACACGCTTCTTGATTAGACCGGGGTTCGAGCCCGTCACCACCAAATATGGAGGATGCAGAAAGGTCAGGGAATGACCACCACATATTCCCGGATCGATATGGCCTTAGTTGCTAATGCTCCTAAAAACCAAATAATAAAAACATCCTTATGGGAAGGGGGAAGGTTTTAACTTCCATAACAGGAATATAACATTTTGATGCAATGAGAGGCTAAATTTCCAGGAGTACACATGGGAAATGGTTCAGAATATAATTCTAGATGAGATGAAAGAATTGAGAAACCGATATTAGAAAAGAAGGGTGCCTGGAGATCACCAAGAGACATTATTCAATGTATAATGTATAAAGCAATTTGTAATCAGTTTACTCAGGGAGTCAGACAGGCTAAATAATGAAAAACTTTCAGCAAAGAGGTCAAAAGGATTTTGACGAATCGCAATGCTAAGAAAGCTCCAGGTCCTGATGGTATTTCTCCACTTGTTCTGAAAACCTGTGCTCCTGAACTTACTCCTGTTCTTTGCCACCTTTTTTCACTTTCTTATTCCAAAGGTGTTTTTCCTTCTGCTTGGAAATTTGCTCATATCCAGCCAGTTCCTAAAAAGGGTGACAAGTCCCTCCCATCCAATTATCGTCCCATTGAAATTACTTCTACTCTTTCTAAAGTAATTGAGAAATCAATTAATCGCCAACTTTTAACCTATCTAGAAACCTTCTGTCTGATCAACAATTGCCAGTATGGATTATGTCAGTGTCGATCCACTGGTGATATTCTGGCTTATGTTACCCATATATGGATAAATTCAATGGAAAAGTTTGGTGAAACACAAGCAGTTGCTCTTGACATCTCAAAGGCTTTTGTTCATGTTTGGCATAAAAGTCTTCTAAACAAACTTCCATCTTATGGTTCGCCAACTGTTTTTTGTAATTAGTTATCCAGTTTTCTCTCTGATCGCTCACTGAGGGTGATGATAGATGGCTCTCTTTGTCTTTTAACTTCTCCACTAATCAAGGTTCAGTTCTTTTCCCCACTCTTTTCCTCTTGTATATTAATGAACTTCTTCTATTGACTGGAAATCCTATCCATAGTTTTTGCTGATGATAGCACATTGCATTCCACTTTCCATTTTGAAAAACCTTGCCTTGCTCAATCAGCTTCAACTTCTCGAATATCTGCTACCAATTCCTCAAATGCCGATCAACAGGTAATTCTCCAGTGGGCAAAGACAACTTAGTTGATTTCAATCCTTCTAAAACTCAATCTTATCTTATATCTCACAAAAAGGATTCTTCTGCCCCTGTGCTCATCTTTGGTGACACTTCGATTTCTAGACAAAATTATATCTCTCTTTTGGGGATTACCAACTTCTAATCTCTCTTGGCACAAGCACATTACAAATATTGCTTCCTCTGCATCAAAAAAACTTGGTTTTCTCTTTCGCTCTCGGCGTTACTTTTCTTCCAAACAGCTGCTCACTCTGTAAAAATCGCAAATCCATCCTACCATGGAATATTGTTCCCACATCTGGGGCTGTGTCCCCTCCAAAACCCCTCTCAGGCTTCTAGATTCCATTCAGAAGAGGCAATTAGGTTAATTAATGACTCCTCTCTAACAAAGTCTCTCCACTCTCTGTCTCATAGATATACTGTTTCTGCTGCATGCCTTTTCTACAGATACTTCCATGGGTGCTGTTCTTCTGAATTGGCTTCTATAATTCCCACTCTCTCTTTCAAAACAGTCCGAACACGTGCTGCCACCAACCAACATCCATTTACTGTCCAACTTCAAACTCACAGAACCAACTTTTCATCTTCCTCATTTATTCATTCAACTGCCGTTTTCTGGAACAACCTTCCTTCACACGTATTTCCTGAAAATTACAGTCTACAGAAGTTTCTAATACCAACAAATATCTTCTTTCATCTTCTCAACCTCCAACCCAAGCACAGTACTAAGTACTATAGGTTCTAATACCTCTCGTGTTTGTGGTTTTCATTAAAAAAAAAAAAAAAAGAAGTTAAAATGTTCAGTGTGCTGAATACAGCTGTAGGGTTTACAGATGGAATATCAGACTTGACCCAGTTCTTAAGGGAGAAGTCACATGCTGGAACATGAGTTGCCTTGGTGACACAGAAATATTGTCTGGCATGATATGCAAATCTTGGAGTAACTCTTAAACATGTCTGACATGTATTATAGAGATTTTCCCATTGTGGCTCAAAATGTCTGTCCACTGTGATGGTCTGACCAGGGCTACTCAAAAGTGTGGGGAATGCATGGTCAACATGCAGGTGGCAAATCAAAAAGGCAGCAACTACCGTAAAAATTGAAAACCAGCACTAGCCTCTGTGAATACATTTTATATCAATATGAGCCCTAACTACTTTGTTTTTCATGTTATGTATGATTGTGTCGATTGTTAAGTGTATACTTTGTGCAGAATTTGTATTAAATGATTGTGGTGCCAAGTTGCAGACAACATACTCGTGATTGTAAGAGATGCATAGACACAGCGTATGAAAAGATAGAATATCATCATTTAGAAAAGCATTTCTATCGCTAACCTTTTTAATAATTTAATAGTAGGAAAATTCGATAATTAGTGCAAATAATAAAGGTAAGTGTTTCTAACTCAATAAATAAGAGTCAGTTAAAATTACTCAAATGTCTTAGAGAAAAATATACTAAATATTAATTTTATAAAATCATTAAAAAATTATTGGATTAATTACCCAGGTATGATGTTTCCGAGGAAAAAATTAAGTGGAGCAGAATATAAAAAAGAAGAACAGAAAAAAACAAGAAGGAAGTATGGTAAAGTATTGCAAAAGTACTACAATTATTGCACATGCAGAAAAAGGTGAACTGGAGCATATTTTTGATGATGATAAAAATAATAGGACAACCTATAGTAGAGTAAGAAAATGATGCTTCTATTGGAGGTGAAAAATCAGAAGCAGTGAATGAAAACATCCCCACAGAAGTTATCAAGGATCCGGGTCACTGGCCCAAAATTTTATCAAGAAAGTGGATAGACATGTTGGTGGAAATTGACCTAAACAAGTGAATAATGTTTCATTTCCTTTGAAGGAAAAAGGACAGTTTTCAAGTGTATATTATACAAGAACATTAGCAAACAATGAAAAGGTAAATTGCAACTGGTTAATATATTCACTTTCAACAAATAGTATGTATTGTTTTTGTTGTAAACAAAAATATTTGTTGTAAAACTAAATAACATGAGGGTTCAAGGTTACGACAACAGTTCCAATATGAGTGGAAAATATACTTTTCAAAGAAGCAAATAGTCGTGCAATGTTTGTACCATTTAATTCTCATACTTTAAATTTAATAATCAATGATACAACAAAAGTCACTTTCGAAATTGTTAAATTTTTCTATATTGTGCAACAGTAATACACTTCTTTTCTTCCTCCTTATACAGATGGGAAAAATTAATGGAAAATATTCCAAAATTCACATTAAAACTTTGAGCGATACACACTGGAAAAGTAGAATAAAAGCAGTTACGCCATTAAGATTTCGATTTGATGAAATATATGACACATTGTTAAAATTTAAATCGGACCAAAGTAATATACCAAAAATCTTGCTCAAACCCTTGCCACAAAGGGTTTGACAAATATTTTGAAAAGTGTATTTCCGAGGCTTTTTTGTTATCGAATGACTTGGATTTGGAAACCACATTTCTTACTGCTGCAGGAAACCGCATTTCCTGCAGCAGTAAGAAAAGTAGTAACTGGGGATGAGAGTTGGGTGTTCGCTTATGACTGTGAGATCAAGGTGAATTCATCCAAATGGCAGACAAAAAATGTCCCCACGACCCAAGTAGTCCCATGCAACAAAATCCAATGTCAAAGTCATGCCAAATGTTTTTTTGATGATGAGGGCATAATGCACCATGAATTTGCAACTAGGAGGGAATCATTACTGCTGCTTACTATACTGAGGTTTTGATGTGTTTGCATGAGAATGTGTGTCCGTATTTCTGACGCTTATAACATATAGCAGATTAGGCACATATAGCCTTAATGGGAAGTACAATACCCAACTGTAATAGAATTCAGAGATGGTGAACTAAAGGTAAAGATGAGGTTTCTAGTGGAGACTAGATTCCGATTCCTATGAATGAATATCAATTTTGCAGCTAACAATCCTAGTGATTTCAACTTGGAATAAATCTCCTTTTCACATACTTCAAGAAGATCCCTTTCGGAGAGACCCTAGGTGCCAAGCAATTTGAGGCCAAGTGATATTACTGTGACTTTTAGAGTGCTTCTGATAAGTGATTAAAGTTATTTTTAAATTCCTGTCTTTCTCACAACAGTATTATTTAAAACAGTTCTATACTTGAACTAAACTTGAAAAGTTTCAAAAACATTACAAGAAGCGTTCTAACTTGTAACTTGAAAAAGGTATGAGTTAGAATGCAAAAAGGAAACGCACCTTTCTTTACCTTTATTATATATTTCTAGTTCCACTAACCAACTAGCACTTCAACTGCTTGGTCTCCTATGGCACCTCCATAGCCAGGTGGGCAGGAGCAGCAGTGCATAGCACACACTTCTTGATTAGACCGGGGTTTGAGCCCATGCTCACCAAATACGGAGGATGCAGAAAGGTCAGGGAATGACCACTGCATATCCCCAGAGCAATATGGCCTTAGTTGCTAATGCTCCTAAAAACCACAACAACAACAGCTTGGTCTCCTAGCGGCACTGCTCCTGCCTCCACATGGCGGGGCCAGAAAGCTTGGTAGAAAAGTCCTTTTGCCAAGGGCTAAAAGAAGCAAACATGGCAAACAAAGACCACATTTCTACTACTCAAACAAGCAGAAAACTAAGAGTAGAAATAGGTGCGTGTATACTTGCATGTACACCAATGCTAGGAGTATAGTTAACAAATTTGATGAGCTTGAAGTGCTAGTCAAGACATCAAAGGCAAATGTTGGAATATCAGAGACGTGGTGTCACACAGCCATAAGCAGTGCAGAATTGGAATTTGGGAAGTACAATGCATACAGAAACAATAGACAGGACAGGAAGGGAGCAGGAGTTATGCTGTTAGTTAAGAAACATATAAAATCTAAGGAAGTGCATCCAACTGATGTTGGTGGACAATGGAATGTTGAGAACGTATGGTGTGACATAAGCACTGGGAAAGGAAAAATGAGAGTAGGTGTGTTATAGGCCGAATGAATCTGATGAGTATAATGGGCAGTTGTGCAGAGAAATAGAGTGGACCAGTAAATCAGAGTGTCTTAGAATGGGGATTTTAATTTCCCAGAGATTGACCGGAATTTGTGCTTTGGTCACTCACACACTAGCAAGGCTTTTGTGGATTTATTGGATGATTGTTTTCTACGGCAGCATGTTCGGGAGGCAACTAGAGGGAGTAATACTCTTGATCTGATTATCAGTAGTGATTCTTTATGCATTAAGAATCTGCAGATAAAGGAACCACTAGGTGGCAGTGAACACAGTGTGCTGAAGTGGGATTTACTCAAAGAGGTAACTACCATCAGGGGTAAAGGGAAGGGTTTTTCTTTCGTAAAGGTGACTACAGTGGTTGGAAACACTACAGGTCGACCATCACTAATCCAGTTCCACCGCTAATTCAGACATAATTTCCGCGAACGTAATTTCAAATTCGCCAGGTTGGAGCACCGATCTGCAGCTACTGTTTTGGTAGTGTTGGTTGCAGCATCAGCTGTTGGAGTGAACTCGTAAACACTGGCAAGCCATTCCCACTTGTTTTTCTACATTTATTATTATTATAATCTGCTCACATTTAGCCCCAGTCATGGTTCCAATGCATAAAGGAAGTGCCTCTCATGGTGCAAACACTGTACATTGTCCATAACAGATAAATTTGAACTTCTGAAAAAACTCGACAGCAGTGTGTCCTGTGAGAAGTTAACTCTGCTTAATTGTAAATTCCAGCAATTTCTCTCAGTTCTTCTTATTTTAGTAATTTTCTTTTAGCCATTCCATTTTAGATTTTTTTTTTTTTTTACAACACACTTGTAAAAACTTGCGAAAAAACACCACATAATATGATGGATAATACAGTGCGCTAACAAATTTCTTTTCACAAAATCTCTAACAATACTGACAAACATATTGCGACGTTTGAGAGTTTATTTTATAGCAATTAGTTTTATTGCAGCGCTCAGCACATGCAATAAACTAATCACAAACGACCTTCATATGTATGCTCTGGGCCACATATATGCAACATAAAGTCTCTTTTTTTTATATTTTAAGCAAAAAAACGACAACACTGACATTACAATATTTATTTTAGAATTACTGATCAAATTATTTGCTAACTATTTTTTGGCCTCTGGGGAATTTTTTTTCTTCTTAAACTTGAATGGCAGGCAATGTCTTAAAGGTAGGAGGAGGTGATTAGCTATTGGGTAAACTGTATGTGCTAAAATAACCACCGATGATCCGATAAACTTACTAATCTGGCACTCCACAGGTCCCAGCGCTGCTGGCTTAGTGACGGTCGACCTGTATTTAAATTCTATATGGTGGGACCAAATGATGATGTTACTAACAGCAAATTCAAAATGGGAAGCATTCAAAGAAATAACCTTGGAAGCTACTTGGCTTTTCATACCACCTAAGAAATACTGTTCAAGATTTAGGCCTAAATGGATGTCAGATGAACTAATTAGACATGTGGCAGAGAAGAAAAATGCACGGGATACATATAAATTAACAGGTGACACAGAAGCCTATGACAGATATAAGCTGGTCTGTAACCAAGTCAGAAAGGAGGTTAGGCAGGCAAAGGCAGATTACAAAAAATCTTTGGCAAAGGATGCAAAGAAAAACAGCAAAGAGTTCTTTACTTATGTAAACCCTAGAAGGAAGGGGGTGAATCAGATTGGTCCACTTGATATCGATGGTTCAATTGTTGATGATCCTGCTCAGGTAAGTAGATAACTTTCATCAACCGGTGAAATACCACCACTTTGCTTATTGGAGGCTTGAAGTGGTGAAACCCATGTTTAGTCTCTAGAGCAAAGTTTCCGGCATCCCCCTCTCCCCATACTTCTCCTTCAACTCACACACGGTACTAAGTACTATAGATTTTGATACCTTTTGTGTTTGGGGGTTTCATAAAAAAAAAAAAAAAAAAACTAAATGAATATTTTACATCTACATTCACACATGAGGAGTTATTCAGGAAGGAGAATGCCAGAGGTGTATTAAACTCTGGCAGTAAGCTAGATAATCTTGTAATAATTAAGAGTAAAGTGAAGGAGAAATTGTTGAAGATAAACATAAGAAAGGCACCTGGGGTGGATGGAATCTATCCAGTTATATTAAAGGAGACAGCAAAGGGAGTAAGCACACCCTTAGCCATAATTATGAGAGCTTCCCTGCATTCAGGGGAGGTACCCATAGACTGGAAATGTGCAAATGTGACCCCAATCCACAAAGGAGGATCAAAGGGAGACACAGGTAATTACAGACCTGTTAGTTTAACTTCTGTTCAAGGGAAGTTAATGGAGGCACTGGTTAAAGAAGCATTGCAGGATCATCTAGAGAAGACTTCAGTTACAGTTTGGACACAGCATGGGTTTGTTAAGGTGAAGTCTTGTCTGACCAATTTGATTGGATACTAGACGTAGTGACAAAAGAACTGGATGCAAAGAATAATTTTGATATCATATATTTGGATCTTAGAAAGGCTTTTGATACAATTTGGGCCTCAGTCTTCCATGTGCAACATGGAAGACTGCTGCACAAATTGGAGCAGTGTGGCACTGGAGGCAAATTTCTGCTATGGATAAAGGGATGGTTGAGTGGAAGAAGACAGAGTGGTAATCAATGGACACTGCTCTTTGTGGACGAATGTTATTAGTGGAGTCCCCCAGGGTCCATTGTAGTTTTCTGTATTCATCAATGATATTGATGATGGTATATCAGACTTAATGTCCAAGTTTGCAGACGATACGAAGGTCAGCAAGGTTGTTAATGACACTAATTACAGTATGCTGTTGCAACAGGATCTAGAAAAGTTGAGCAGATGGGCTGAGAGGTGGCAACTGAAGTTTAGCATTGACAAATGTAAAGTACTGCATATGGGTAGCAGTAACCCCAGAGTAACGTATCAAGTGTGTCATACTACACTGATAGTGGTAGAGTGAAAAGGACTTGGGGTAATTGTGCAGTCAGATGTGAAGTTTTCTGAGCAGTGCAGATGGTCTGCAAGAATAGCTCATGGTGTCTTGTCAATGATATACAGGAATTTTTTTAGCAGCGATAATGAGGTGATTATTCCCTTGTATAAGGCAATGGTCAAGCCGCACCTTGAGTACTGTACGCAGGTCTGGAGGCCTCATTTTAAGAAGGATGTAGAGCTGCTGGAATGAGTACAAAGAAGGGCAAAAAAATTAGTGAATGGACGAAGGTTTGCTGTTACGAAGAAAGGCTTAAGTTTTGGAAATTACAGTGTCTGGAGACTAGGGAACTGTGAGGTGATCTGATTGAGGTGTATAAGGCCTTGATTGGGTTGAGCATGCTGAATTTTTATAGGATTCTTCCACGAATTCAGGTTCGTAATCGTGCCTGATGGCACGATTACGAACCTGATGGGGCATAAATTCAAATTTAGGAAAGACAGTTGTTGAATTGATGTGCGGAAATTTGCCTTTAGCCAGTGAGTGGTTAATTGCTGTAACAAACTTCGATGTCATTCTGGAAAAGTTGGTAGCTCGAATAAATTCAAGGAGGTACTGGACAAATGTTTAGAGGGAATGGATGTGTGAAATTGGTTTTATTTATTATTATTTTTTTTTTGGTTGATGCTACATAAGCTCATACGCTTTTCTTCTTGCATCACATGCCTCCATTACTACTACATACTACTATTCCAGTAAATCTACCCAACAGATTCCCTTGCAGACTAATCTAGAGGTTATGGCAATATACATTGCACTAAACTTTAATGTAATAGTGCTTCCATCTACCTACCACCAAACCAAGATATAACCTATACAGAACTAGAAGATATAGTAGTTCAATTACAAACTCCTTTATGTATCATGGGAGATAGGATGGCCATCATCCTCTAAGGCAGTGGTTCTCAAACTTTTTAATGTGAAGACACCCTAAATCGATTATGAAAAATTCCCGGCACCCCACAGCACAGGGTGCAGAAACTGTTGTTGTTTGTTTGGTTTTTTTTTTAGGAGCATTAGCAACTAAGGCCATATTGCTCCGGGGATATGCGGAGGTCATTCCCTGGCCTTTCCTCATCCTCCGTATTTGGTGGTCATGGGCTCGAACCGTAGTCTAATCAAGAAGCGTGTGCTATGCACTGCTGCTCCTGTCCACCTAGCTATGGAGGCACCTGTGGGTGCATGGGCACTGGTAGAATATTTTGTAAGGTGGTGCCATGTGGAAGGGTAATGAAGGATTTTTTTTTTTTGAAAAATGTATGAAAAAATGTTTGGCTTTTGGTACAGGATCTTTAAATTTTTTTTATTTAAAAATTGGCCTCATATCGCATTTTACGCACAATTTCTATATCTCTAAGAATGATAAATTGAGAGAACAAATATAGATTATAACCCAGTTTAATGTAAAATATACTAATAAGTAACAGGCAGTAGCTTTCAAGACTAACCGGTCTCTTTATCAACTGTATATAAGTTGTATGAAAAAATCTAAATTAAAGAAATAATATTCCATTGTTTTTTCATACTTATTTTAATGTTTTTAGAACAATAAGTACATTTTCTAATTTATATCTAGAAACTAAAATAATTCAAAATTAAAAAAAAAATACAGAAATAAAAAAAATTATAATGAAATTTTATTAATTTTAGGAAAAAATGCTTATTAAAATAAAAATATATTCTTAAAAAGAGAACAAAACATAAAACAATTAATGTGAATCATGTGGTTAATGTGATTTACATAGGTTGTTTATATTTGGGCGCATTTTAGACAAACATACTCACATTTCATTTTCAACCGACTTCAGTCTTTCCCTCTTTTTACTTTTGATATTAACAAGCATAGAAAACCCCGAGTTCGCACAAGTACGAGATAGAAAATTGTACCAAAACATGAAGTGCTCTGGCTCCTATGTTGGGATATTCCTTCTTAATTAAAAACCAAAAGGATTCGAGTGAAATTTCAGAGTATTTTAGTCACAACGTACGGTCATTGCGAATTTGTATTAATTCCCCTTCTTCTTTTAAGGCTTTATCTCCATTTTATTAGATGTCAGTTCAATGAATGGATTTCGTATCCTGTTAAAACTGTCGATAAATATATATCAGGAAAATAATGACAAATCTGTTCTTCTAGTGATATTAAGTGTTCAGAAATTAACTTGTTTATATTTTTATTTTTTGTTGCAGCTGTCTTTGAAAACATTTCCATGTCGGCTTCGTTAACTTTAATTTTCCAAAATTTTACCCTGCCTTTAAAAGTGGCAATTTTATCTGAAAATTTTCATCTCTTTCTTGTGTACTGGTATTTACATTATTCAGTTGTTCAAATATATCTGTTATATAAGTGAATTTTGTACACGAAAAATCATTTTTCAACAATTGACAAATTCATGCTTCTTTTCTTGTTCAAAAAAAGTGAGTAGTTTTAATTTTAATTTGTAAACACGACTCAATACTCATCATTTGGACAGCCAACTGACATCAGTATAAAGAAGAAGGTTCAAATGCATAGATCCAAGTTCTTTAAACAGTTTTGCATACAACCATAATTTGAGATTCCTTCTCTTATTATAATTAACCATCTTAATTATTTCATTCAGGACAGTTAGTAATTCCTCTTCTAGTGATTTTGTGATTAAAGCTTGTCGATGTAAAAAACAATGATTTTGATTTTGTGATTAAAGCATGTCGATGTAAAAAACAATGAGTAAAAATATTCTTATTTTATTTTTTGGCTAGTGATAGAAAACCCTTTAATGACCCAACCATGGATGGTGCCCCATCTGTGCATACACATGATTCCCATAATACTTCTATAGATTTTAAATATTCATTCAAAACCTTAAAAACATCTTTACCTGTCGTGGTTTGTTCTAATTCTTTGCAACATAAAAATTGTTCCGCTATTTTATCATTTTCAATAATATGAACAAATGCCAGTAGTTGGGCTTTACGTCCAATATCTGTAGATTCATCTACTTGTAATGCAAATATAGGAGATTCTTTAATTTTAGAAGAAACAATTTTTTCAATATTATCTGACATATCACAAATACGTCTGTGAATCGTATCATCAGACAAAGGAATTTTCTTTAATTCTTCTTCTTTGATCTCAAACATTGTTTTACAAATTACTGCACAGGTGGGGAGAATTAGTTTCTCTGCAATAGTATGCGGTTTCATTTCTTTGGCTATTATTTCTGCTACTAAAGAACTGGTTTCTTGTGCTAGCTCAGCAACTTTAAATTTTTTTATAAAACTAGCACTTTGTTTTTCTTGCGATTTTAATAATCTTTTGAAGTATAGTGAGGGAGTATAGTGAAATGTCGCAATAATTTGCTTGGATTCATAGCATCATTTGCTAATGTTACTCCACAAACAATACACAGAGGATTAGGTGCAAAACTATCACCACACCATGTAAAACCCATTTATAAGTAACTGTCTTGATACATACGAGTTTTTTCTTTTTTATAGTTGAACTTGTGCTTACTTCAGTTTTTCTGCTGCTCTGTGAAGTATCTTCGTTGTGTGCCACTATTTCTTGATTCAAATATTCTATCTTGATTTTTTTCTCTTTTTAATAATAAAGTTTTCAATGGCCACTGTTTTAAAGTATTTGAAATATAAATATTAACTAAAACTTTAACATGCAAAACATTCTCGACAATAAGCACAACTAGGCACCTGATATGCCAAAGGAGGAATGCAAGCTAAGGGCTAAGATCCACTAAGTGAGTATGAGCATTCGCAGCGGCGCTGTGCTGTTTCAAAGGAAGTGTAGGTGACAGACGGTTCGGCTGTTCTGTATATGTAGGTGTATGTACATAAACACTGCAATGCCATCTGCAGTTATTTCGTGACAACTTCTAATTTACGTAGTTGCATGAAAATCAATGACCTTTTCTAGTGAGGGCCACAATGTAAGCCGATGCTAAATTTGACGTCGCAGCACCCACTTTGAGAACCACTGCTCTAAGGGGAAATGAAAACATGGATAAAAGAGATCAAATTCTAGAGAAGCTTCTTAACAAGCTCAGCCTAATACTCTTGAATAATGGAAAACCCACATTATACATCTACCCACAGGAACTAGCACAGTAATAGACCTTTCTATATGCATTTCATCAATCCACCC
Source organism: Mastigoproctus giganteus (assembly GCF_048544385.1). Lineage (NCBI taxonomy): Eukaryota > Metazoa > Arthropoda > Arachnida > Uropygi > Thelyphonidae > Mastigoproctus > Mastigoproctus giganteus. Next base: position 133,823,106 of record NC_143582.1, read on the forward strand.
ACATTTCATCAGCCCACTCCTTGACTGGAGTGGGCAGTTCACAATGATCCACTAAGTAGTGATCATTATCCAGTAAAGAATACTTTAAATTAACTGGCCCCTTGTGAACCAGAAAGAACTCTAAGGTGCAGATTAGATAAGGCAAACTGGGCAAGATGCAAGCAGCTGGCCATTAGCATTAGTAGAGGCATATGATGCAAGAAGGCAAGCTTGTGCAGCATCAGCCAAAAAAAAAAAAAAAAAAAAACCCTTCCACTTCACCCCTCCATTCATTCGAAATACCTGTCCAGCCGAGCCTTAAATTTATTTAGGCTAACTTCCACAACAAGGGATCGAAGTCTGTTCCACCAACCAACTGCCCGCTCGCTAAAGGCAAATTTCTGCACATCTATCCTACATCTGTCTTTCCTCAATTTAAATTTATGCCCTCTCAGGTGATTATTCTGAGCAAGATGCAGTATCTCATCAGCATTGAGCATGCTCAAACCATTCAAGGCTTTGTACACCAATCTCAGATCACTTCGCCGGTGCCTAGTCCCCAGACACTGTAATTTGCAAAACTTAAGCCTTTCTTCATAAGAGCAACCATTCATTCCGTTCACCAACCTTGTTGCCCTTCTCTGTAATCGTTCCAGCAGCTCTACATCCTTCTTGAAATGAGGTCCCAAGACCTGTATACAGTACTCAACGTGCGGCCTGACCATTGCCTTATACAAGGGAATAATCACCTCCCATATCTATCCCTGCTAGAAAAATTCCTGTATATCATTGATAAGACACCATGAGCTACTCTTGCAGCCCGCCTGCACTGCTCAGAGAACTTCATATCTGCCTGCACAATTACCCAAAGGTCCTTTTCATTCTCTACCACTGTCAGTGAAGTACCACAGAGTTGATACGTTGCTCTGGGGTTGCTGTTTCCCATATGTAGTACTTTACGTTTGTCAAGGTTAAACTTCATTTGCCACCTCTCAGCCCATCTGCTCAACCTTTCCAGATCCTGTTGCAGCAGCATAGCGTCATTAACAACCCTGCAAACCTTTGTATCATCTGCAAACTTGGACATTAAGCTTGATATACCATCATCAATATTATTTATAAATACAGAAAACAACAATGGAACCAACACTGAACCCTGAGCGACTCCACTAATAACATTAGTCCACGATGAGCAGTGTCCATTAATTACCACTCTCTGTCTTCTGCCTCTCAACCATCCCTTTATCCATAGCAACAATTTGCCACAAATGCCACACTGCTCCAATTTGTGCAGCAGTATCAAAAGCCTTTCTAAGATCCAAATATATAATATCAAAGTTATTCCCTGCATCCAATTCTTTTGTGACTACATCATAGTATCCAATCAAATTGGTCAGGCAAGACCTTCCCTTAACAAAACCATGCTGTGTCTGAGCTATAACTGAATTCTTGTCAAGATAATCCTGCAGTGCTTCTTTAACCAGTGCTTCCATTAATCTTCCTGGAACAGAAGTTAAACTCACAGGTCTATAATTACTTGTGTCAGCCTTTGATCCTCCTTTGTGAATTGGTGTTACATTTGCACACCTCCAGTCTGTGGGTACCTCCCCTGAGTCCAAGGAAGCTCTCATAATTATGGCTAAGGGTTTGCTTACTTCCTTTGCTGCCTCCTTTAATATAACTGGATAGATCCCCAGGTGCTTTCTTGTGTTTATCTTCAACAATTTCTCCTCCACTTTACTCTCAATTATTACAAGATCATCTAGCTCCCTGCCAGTGTTTACTTCATCTATGGCATTCCTCTTCCTGAATAACTCCTCATGTGTGAATGTAGATGCAAAATATTGATTTAGTTTGTCATGGGATCAGGATCATGAACAGTTGAACCATCGATATCAAGTGGACCAATTTGATTCATCCCCTTCCTTCTAGAGTTTACATAAGTAAAGAACTCCTTGCTGTGTTTCTTTGCATCCCTTGCCAAAGATTTCTCGTATTCTGCCTTCGCCTGCCTAACCTCCTTTGTAACTTGGTTACAGATCAACTTATATCTATCATAGGCTTCTATGTCACATGTTAATTTATATGTATCCCATGCATTTTTCTTCTCTGTCATATGTCTCATTAGTTCATCTGACACCCATTTAGGATGTCAGATGAACTAATGAGAAATATTTGCTCATTAGTTCATCTGGCAGCAACCTTGAACAATATTTCTTAGTTGGTATGTAAAGCCTAGTGGCTTCCAAGATAAGTTCTTTGAATGCTTCCCATTTTGAGTTTGCTGTTGGTAACATCATCAGTTGGTCCCACTGTATAAAATTTAAATACTGTTTCAGACCATCGTAGTTGCCTTTATGAAAGCAATAACCCTTCCCTTTACCCCTGATGGTAGTTGCCTCCTTGAGTAAATCCCGCTTCAGCACACTGTGATCACTGCCACCTAGTGGTTCCTGTATATGCAGATTCTTAATGCATGAAGAATCACTACTGATAATCAAATCAAGAGTATTGCTCCCTCTAGTTTCCTCCCGAACATGCTGATTTAGAAAACAATCATCCAATAAATCCACAAAAGCCTTGCTAGTGTGTGTGACCAACCCACAAATGCCAGTCAATATCTGGGAAATTAAAATCCCCCATTATAAGACTCTCTGATTTACTGGCCCACTCTATTTCCCTGTGCAGTTTCTTATTATACTCATCAGAGTCATTAGGCCTATAGCACACTCCTACTCTCAATTTTGATCTCCCAATGCTTATGTCACACCAAAATGACTCGACACTGCACTGTCTAGCGATGTCGACTGGCTTCACGTCCTTGGATTTTAATGTGCTTCTTAACTAATAGCATAACCCCTCCTCCCTTCCTATCCTTTCTGTAGACGTTGTACTCCCCAAATTCCAGTTCTGAATTACTTATATCTGTGTGACACCACGTCTCTGATATCCCAACAATATCCGCCTTTGATGCTTTGAGCAATACCTCAAATTCATCAAATTTATTTACCAAACTCCTAGCATTGGTGTACACGCAAGTATACATGCACCTGTTCTTTTTCTTAGCTACCCTAACACAACCCATGTATTTACTTGTACCCCAATGACTCCCAGCAGTCTCTGAAATATCCTGGATCTTATTTTCCAGTAAAGAATACTTTAAATGAACGAACCAACCCCTTGTGAACCAGAAAGCACTCTAAGGTGAAGATTAGATAATACAAACTGGGCAAGATGCAAGCAGCTGGCCATATTAGAAGACCAACAAATCCAACAGGTGTCAATTGACTCTGCAGTGAAATATGTAACTGGCAAACTCCTCCAGGCTGTAAAATTAACAACAATACCAAAAACTTCATCAAAATTTCCCATATATCCAAAGCAGTGGTGGAACGATTTGTGTACCCTAGCAAAACATGAGAAAATCAAAGCATGGAATATTATCCGAAGACACCCTACTACAACTAACTTGATACAATTCAAAAGGCAAGGGCAAATGTCAGACTCATTACTAAGATTAGTAAAAAAGAATTTGATCCATTTTGCATTTACAATTACTAAGAAAACAGACAGCCGGAAGATTTGGGACAAAATAAATAAATATAAATTAAAAACAAATATCAAAGCATGTCTCCTGCTTTTATAAAATGGAATGGACAAGATAGCAAAACCTGAAGACATAGCAAATGCTCTTGGTAGTACCTTTGCAAAAATATCAGATAATAGCTCCTATGACCCAGCTTTCCAAAAACATAAAGCCTATGCAGAAACTTTTAAATTTAATTTCCGATAGAGAATGCTGTAACCTACCAGTTGGTTACAGGATTCTCTATTTTTACTGTGTTGGTTGGTTACAGGATTCTGTATTATTCATCCTCAGAAAACTTCATAAAGCCATTTCACAGATGAAGCAAAGTGCAGCAGGTCCAGATGAAATAGTATACATGATGGTACACCAATTAGATGAGAAATTATTGATACCATTGCTCCTCTTGTATAACAGGATATGCCTAAAAAATTCCTTTCCGAACCAATGGCATCACACAATAGTCTTAGCCTTTCCAAAACCAGATAAAGAACACACAAATCTGAATCAGTGTAGCTTTAACCAGCTGCCTTGGAAAAATACTTGAAAAAATGACAAATGCCCGACTAATGTGGTTCTTAGAAACCCATAACCTATTAAACTCAGTGCTCAATGTGGTTTCAGAAAGAACACGTGCACTCTATACTTAATGATAAAAGCAGAAAAACAACATAAGAATTGCTTAATGTCTCAGCATAAAAAAGGCATATGACACAGCACAGTTAGTTAGTTATTTGGAGCATTAGCAACTAAGGCCATATTGCTGTGGGATATATGGTGGTCATTCCCTGACCTTTCCGCATCCTCCGTATTTGGTGGTGACAGGCTTGAACCCCGGTCTAATTAAGAAGCGTATGCTACGCACTGCTGCTCCTTCCCAACCTGGCTACAGAGGTGCCTATGACACAGCATGGTGGTATAGAATACTTAGAGACATTTATAACTTTGGAATGAGAGGACATCTACCAAATATATATCTAAAATTTTTTGCAACAATGAACTTTCCAAGTTAAGATATTAACCATGCTATTGGAGGTCTTTTTGCAGGAAGAAGGAGTACCATGAGGATCAGTACTCAGTGCTACCCTGTTTGCCATAAAAATCAACTCAATAACTAAACAAATATCATAGATGCAGCACTTTATGTCAACAGTTTCAGCATTTCCTGTCAATCACAAAACATGTGAACAATAGAATGTCAATAATTAATAAAGTTACTGCATGGACCCAAAACAATGGCATTTGAACCTCTAAGAAAAAGACAGTAGGAATACACTTTTATCGGAAAAGAAATTAAATCCAGACCCAGAACTAAAGCTACAAGAAGAAGTAATCTCAATAGCATCCAGCACAAATTTTTTCAGATTAACCCTGAATAAGAAACTGACCTTTTTAGATCACATAAAACATCTAAGAACAAACTGTCTAAAGAAATTAAATATTCTGAGAGCTATATCTGCAACAATGTGGGGATCAGATAGGTACACCTTGTTACCTTTGTATAGAAGCTTGATAAGATCCAAACTCAATTATAAGAATCAAGGAGACCAAATTCCAATTTGGTCTCTTGATTTCAACAAAATAGCTATCACGAAATGCACCGAGACCTCCCTGGGATACAATATCACTAGTCTGTGATACCTAATTCCATACTTGGGGAAGAGCTACCAGGAAATAGCTTTCAACAACTAGATGCTGCATATCTGTAGAAATATCCACAATATAAGCAAATATATGCAGATGGATTGAAAACTAATACAAAAGTAAGCGTGGCAACAGTTTTCTGTGATACTACCATAACTCATGTTTTCCCAACAGGATGTAGCATCTTTACAGCTGAACTACAAGCAGTAAAGTTAGCAATAGACTCAATATGGCAGCAAATGTTACCCCATAGCCTGATCTTCAGAGTCCCTCATTGTAATTCAGGGCAATACAATGCAACAAAAAAGAATTTCTGTCCAATTTTGAGACAAATCCAAGTAACCCTAAACAAACTTCTTAAAAGAAAACAAAACATTACCTTTTGTTGGATTGCTGGACATACAGGAATTAAAGAAAATTAACAAGCTGACCATGCAGCAAAAAGGCAACGGGCATTGTATCTTTAACCACAAAAGTACCATTTACAGATTACAGACATAGCATCAAAGTGAACGAAAGAAACGTCGGCAAAAAATATGGAGTGAGCAAACTCATAATAAACTTTTTCAAAAAGCAGTGGAAATCCAGTGAAAGGGATGTTATTATTGGTGACTCTATTGTCAGGGAGACAGGGGAATATATTATGCATGAAGGATAGGTGTAACAGGACAAGGGTATGTCTGCCGGAGACGATAGTTGATGACATTGTAGGGTAGAATCATCCTTTAAGGGCACAAAAGGTGATACTTTTGTACACATTGGCACTAATGACCTTATGAGTAAGAGGTCTGCAGATTTACTTAACAAGTAAATCTGCTGGCAGAATTACTTAACAAGTACAGGTCACTGTTGAACAAAAGCCGAGAATTAGGGTTGAATTTGAAAGTGTCTGCAATTCTGCCCAGACACGATAGGAGGGAGTATATGATGAGAGCCTTGTTGATCAATTCGGCCCTGGAAAGATTGTGCAAGGCTCAAGGGGTAGAATTTTTTTCAGCCTGGACTGTACTTGTTAACAGGAGAGATTGCTTCTACAGGGATGGGATACACTTAAATAGAAAGGGTGCAAGAATATTTGCTGATGCTACGAGGCAGTGTTAGGTGGGTCGGAAAACTGCTAGCTTGGGGGGAGACAAAGACCAATAGATTGACAGTAGCCACTGGCAGAGGTGAAAGAGATTCTTGCACTGCTTCTATTAGAATGAGCAGAAGCCTGAAAAACAAGATGCACGGTATTTCAGAGACTGCTGGGAGCCATTGCGGTACAAGTAAACACATGGGTTGTGTTAGGGTAGCTAAGAATAGAAACATGTGCAGGTATACTTGCGTGTACACCAATGCTAGGAGTTTAGTAAATAAATTTGATGAATTTGAGGTATTGCTCAAAACATCGAAGGCAGATATTGTTGGGATATCAGAGACGTGGTGTCACACAGATATAAGGGATGCAGAACTGGAATTTGGGGAGTACAACGTCTACAGAAAGGATAGACAGGATAGGAAGGGGGGAGGGGTTATGCTATTAGTTAAGAAACACATAAAAACCAAGGAAGTGAAGCCAGTCGACATCGCTGGACAGTGCAGTGTTGAGTCAGTTTGGTGTGACATAAGCATTGGGAGATCAAAATTGAGAGTAGGAGTGTGCTATAGGCCTAATGACTCTGATGAGTATAATAAGGAATATACTGTACAGGGTATTGAGTGGGCCAGTATATCAGAGAGTCTTATAATGGGAGATTTTAATTTCCCAGATATTGACTGGAATTTGGGGGCTGGTTACTCACACACTAGCAGGGCTTTTGTGGATTTATTGGATGATTGTTTTCTACATCAGCATGTTCGGGAGGCAACTAGAGGGAGTAATACTCTTGATTTGATTATCAGCAGTGATTCTTCATGCATTAAGAATCTGCAGATAAATGAACCACTAGGTGGCAGTGATCACAGTGTGCTGAAGTGGGATTTACTCAAAGAGGTAACTACCATTAGGGGTAAAGGGAAGGGTTATTGCTTCCGTAAAGGCGACTATGATGGACTGAGACAGTATTTAAATTCTATACAGTGGGACCAACTGATGATGTTACCAACAGCAAATTCAAAATGGGAAGCATTCAAAGAACTTATCTTGGAAGCTACTAGGCTTTACATACCAACTAAGAAATATTGTTCAACGTTTAGGCCAAAATGGATGTCAGATGAACTAATGAGGCATATGGCAGAGAAGAAAAATGCATGGGATACTTACAAATTAACACATGACACAGAAGCCTATGATAGATACAAGTTGATATGCAACCAAGTTACAAAGGAGGTTAGGCAGGCGAAGGCAGATTACGAGAAATCCTTGGCGAGGGATGCAAAGAAAAACAGCAAAGAGTTCTTTACTTATGTAAACTCTAGAAGGAAGGGGATGAATCAGATTGGTCCACTTGATATTGATGGGTCAACTCTTGATGATCCTGCTCAGGTAGCTAACAAACTAAATGAATATTTTGCATCGACATTCACACATGAGGAGTTATTCAGCGAGGGGAATGCCAGAGGTGTATTCAACGCTAGCAGTAAGCTACAGAATCTTGAAATAACTGGGAGTAAAGTGGAGGAGAAACTGTTGAAGGTAAACACAAGAAAGGCACCCGGGGTGGATGGGATCTATCCAGTTATATTAAAGGAGGCAGCAAAGGAAGTAAGCAAACCCTTAGCCATAATTATGAGAGCTTCCTTGGACTCAGGGGAGGTACCCATAGACTGGAAATGTGCAAATGTGACCCCAATTCACAAAGGAGGATCAAAGGCTGACACAAGTAATTATAGACCTGTGAGCTTAACTTCTGTTCCAGGAAAATTAATGGAGGCACTGGTTAAAGAAGCACTGCAGGATCATTTAGACAAGACTTCAGTTATAGCTCAGACACAGCATGGTTTTGTTAAGGGGAAGTCTTGCCTGACCAACTTGATTGGATACTATGATGCAGTCACAAAAGAACTGGATGCAGGGAATAACTTTGATATTATATACTTGGATCTTAGAAAGGCTTTTGATACTGTTGCACATGGAAGACTGCTGCACGAATTGGAGCATTGTGGCATTGGAGGCAAATTGCTGCTATGGATAAAGGGGTAGTTGAGGGGGGGGAAGGCAGAGAGTGGTAATCAATGGACACTGCTCATCGTGGACTGATGTTATTAGTGGAGTCCCTCAGGGCTCAGTGTTGGGTCCATTATTGTTTTCTGTATTTATAAATGATATTGATGATGGTATATCGGGCTTAATATCCAAGTTTGCAGACGATACAAAGGTTGGCAGGGTTGTCAAGGACACTACTGACACTATGCTGCTGCAACAGGATCCGGAAAGGTTGAGCAGATGGGCTGAGAGGTGGCAAATGAAGTTTAACATTGACAAATGTAAAGTACTACACATGGGAAACAGCAACCCCAGAGCAACGTATCAACTCTGTGGTACTACACTGACAGTGGTAGAGAATGAAAGGGACTTGGGGGTGGTTGTGCAGGCAGATATGAAGTTCTCTGAGCAGTGCAGACGGGCTGCAAGAGTAGCTCATGGAGTATTGTCAATGATATACAGGAATTTTTCCAGCAGGGATAAGGAGGTGATTATTCTATTGTATAAGGCAATGGTCAGGCCACACCCAGAGTACTGTATACAGGTCTGGAGGCCTCATTTCAAGAAGGATGTAGAGCTACTGGAACGAGTACAGAGAAGGGCAACAAGATTAGTGAATGGAACAAAGGGGTGCTCTTACGAAGAAAGGCTTAAGTTTTGCAAATTACAGTGTCTGGAGACTAGGCACCAGCGAGGTGATCTGATAGATGTGTATAAAGCCTTGAATGGTTTAAGCATGCTCAATGCTGATGGGATTCTTCCTCTTGCTCAGAAAAATCACCTGAGAGGGCATAAATTCAAATTTAGGAAAGACAGATGTAGGATAGACGTGCGGAAATTTGCCTTTAGCCAGCGGGTGGTTGGTTGGTGGAACAGACTTCCATCCCTTGTGGTGGAGGTTGATAGCCTAAATAAGTTTAAGGCTCAGCTGGACAGGTATTTTGAAAGAACAGAGGGGTGAAGTGGAAGTGGGTTTTTTTTTTTTGGCTGATGCTGCATAAGCTTGCTTTCTTGCATCAAATGCCTCTACTAATGCTAGTACAGGTCAATGCTGAAAAAAAGTTGTGAGTTAGGGTTAAATTTGAAAGTGTCTGCAATTCTGCCCAGATACGATAAGAGGGAGTATATGATAAGAGCCTTGTCAATCAGTTCAGTCCTTGAGATATTGTGCACGGCTCACAGGGTACAATTTTTTTAGCATGGTCTTTGCTTCCTAATAAGAGAGACTACTTCTACAGGGATGAGATACACTTAAATAGAAAGGGTGCAAGAATATTTGCTGATGCTATTGAAGCAGTGTTAGGTGGGTCAGAAAACTGCTGGCTTGGGGGATTCACAGACTAAAATATTAGCAGAAGGTGGAGGGAAAAGTGATTCTTGCACAGCTTCTATTGTAATGAGCAACAGCCTAGAGAGCAAGTTGCTGGGGATTTCAAGAGCTGCTGGGAGCCATCATGGAACAAGTAAATACATGGGCTGTGTTAGAGGAACTAAGAAAAAGAACAGGCACATGCATACTTGCATGTACACTATACTAGAATTATAGCAAATAAATTTGATGAATTTGAAGGTGCTGAATCAAGGCATCAAAGGCAGATATTGTTGGAATATCAGAGACATGGTGTCACACAGAAATAAGCAGTGCAGTGTACAAAGAAAATTTGGGGAGTACAATATGTACAGAAAGGATAGACAGGGTAGGAAGGGAGGAGGGTTTATGCTGTTAGTTAAGAAACACAAAATCTAAGGAAATGCATCCAGTTGACATGGGTGGACAGTGCAATGCTGAGTCTGTTTGGTGTGTGACATAAAAACTGGGAAAGGGAAAATGAGAGTAGGAGTGTGTTATAGGCCTAATGGCCCTGATGAGTACAATGAACAGTGCAGAGAAATTGAGTGGGCCAGTAAATCAGAATGTCTTGTAATGGGGAATTTTAACTTTCCAGATAAAGACAGGAACTTGTGGATTGGTCACTCGCACGCTAGCAAGACTTTTGTGGATTGTTTTCTACAGTAACATGTTCAAGGGACAAGCAAAGGGTGTAAATACTCTTGACCTGATTATAAGTAGTAATTATTCATGCATCAAGAATTTGCAGATAAACGAAACACTAGGTGACAGTGATCACAGCATACTGATGTGGGATTTACTTAAAAGATGTAACTACCAACAAGGGTAAATGGAAGGGTTTTTGCTTTTGTAAAGGTGACTACAGTGGTCTCAGACAGTTTTTAAATTCTATACAATGGGATAAACTCTTGCTGTTACCAACAGTGAATTCTAAATGGGAAGCATTCAGGTTCTTAATCAGGTACTTAAGCTTGGAGGCTACTAGGCTATTCATACCAATTAAGAAATACTGTTTAAGATTTATAACCAAATGGATGTCAGATGAGTTAATGAGGCTCATGGCACAGAAGAAAAATGTATTGGATGCATATAAATTATCAGGCAACACAGAAGCCTACAGCAGATCAAGTCACAAAGGAGGTTAGGCAGGCAATGGCAGATTACAAGAAATCTTTGGAAAAGAAACAAAATCTTTGGTTTGACTGTTGATGATCCTGCTCAAATAGCTGATAAACTGAATGAATATTTTGCATCTACATTCACACATGAGGAGTTATTCAAGTAGGGGAATGCCAGACGTTTATCAAATTCTAACAGGGAGCTAAGCAATTTTGTAATAACTGAGAGCAAAGTGGAGGTGAAATTGTTGAAGATAAACATAAAAAAGGCACCCACCTGGAATGGATGGAATCTATCCAGTTATATTGAAGGAGGCAGTGAGGGAAGTTAGCAAACCCTTAGCCATAATTATGAGAGCATCCTTAGATTCACTGGAGGTCCCCATGGACTGGAGATGTGCAAATGTATCCCCAATTCACAAAGGGGGTTCAAAGGGTAACACAAATAATTACAGGAATCCCTCGATTAGCGCAATTAATTGGTTCTGCAAAAAAGGCGTGCTATGTGAAATTGCACTAATCGAAGTTAATAATCAATATAAAATAGCCTAATTCGTTCCAAGGCCTACAATATACCAATCAATATTTTTTATGGCAATTTAATGTACAGTAGTATAAAAGCAAAGGATAATTATAAATATTTTCAGTACAGTAATCAAAAGTTTATTGAAATAAAAAAATTACAATATATAACTCACTTTATTTCTTTGTAAAATATTTCAAAAGGCTGGTTTGCGCAGACTTTTCTTTCTTCCTTTCATCATAAATTTGCTTGTACGGATACGCATCTTTTCAAATGTTCCTCTGAATTTGCATACTGCACTCGATATCTGGGTCTGCATCCATGATTAGTTGTTTCAAATTTTCAGCTGCGCAAAATATTCCTTCAAGTTCTTTTAATGTCAACTTCTTTTCTTAAACATTTTCTTCCTCGCAAATTTCCACATCACCATATGCTTGTTGTTCATCAATATTAAGGAGGTCAGAATCACTTAATTGTTCTGAACGTGATTCCAGCAATTCACAAACATCACTGTTGTCAATTTCATCAAAGCCTAGATCTCTTCCAATATTTACTATTTCATCAATAACAGTGTTGACATGAGTGAAAGTACAGAAATCTTTTGCACAATGTGGCAAAATATGCTTCCAAATTGCTCTCATATTGCTGAATGTTACTTCAGACCATGACTCGTTAATATTGTCTATTGCTTTCCTGATGTAATTTCTCCAAAATTCAACTAAAGAAACTGCACCATCTCCAATATAGCTTCAGTTGCTTGCACAAATGTTCTGCTTAAATAATAGGCCTTAAAAGTAGCGATTATGCCTTGATCTATAGGTTGAAAAAGACTTGTCATATTTGGAGGTAAAAAAATAACTTTCATGTTTTCACACAAATCAGAAAGTGCAGGTGGGTGGCCTGGGGCATTGTCTAAAATTAATAAAATTTTGAATGCAAGATTATTTTCTTCACAGTAGGCCTTAACTGTCAGACAAAATTAGCTAGTGAACCACTCTTCAAATAAAGCTTTCGTGACTCAAGCTTTTCTATTAGAGTGGCAAACAACAGGTAGGCTTGCTTTATTAAAAGCTTTACTGAAAGACCTGGGAGTTTCATTTCTATAGATAACCATGGGTTTTAATTTAAAATTGCCTTCTACATTGCCTTGAAATATAAGTGTTATTCTATCTTTGGAAACTTTATAGCCTGGTTGAGCCTTTTCTTTTTTTGCTAAAAAGTTTTTTTTTAGCATTCGTTTCCAAAAAAAAAAGGTCTGTTTCATCAACATTAAATATTTGTTGATCTGCGTAGCTGCCATCATCAACAATTTTCTTTAAAATTTTGGGATATTTTGTGGCTGCATCTTTATCTGCACTTGCCACATCTCCAGTCAATGCAACATTATGGAGTCCTGTTCTTTTCTTAAAACATTCAAACCAGCCTTTATTGGCAGTGACATTTTCTTCCGTTTCTGCATCAATCACTTTTTCTTTTGAAGAACTTGCTTGAACATTTTCTTCAGTTACTGCTCTACCCAAGTTTTCTGTTGTTGACTTTTCCTTTAACATTGCAAAAATACTCAAGACTTTTGTTTTTATGGTCATTGTGCAGGTTGAAATTTTTTTTTTTTATTGCAGTCTTCTATTCAAATGGCTAAAAGATGTTTCATCTCAATCATCGTAACATGTCTATTTGTTGTGGTTTGTGTGCGTGGTGACAATGAAGCAAGCTTACCTTTTTCCTTATACACTGGCTTTATTTAAAATTGTCTGAACCGTTGATTCAGGCATTCCAATATATTGAGAAATTTGTATTTTACTATCACCATCTTCAAATTTTTCATCTAACGTTATCACTTTTCTTTTCTTTTTACCAGAGGCACTATTAGATACACTTTTCCTTTTATCCATAGTGCATAATTATGTAATATATAAAAAAATTTAATAGAAATTAATGTAATAATTAGTATGCACAGTAATTAATGTAAAAAAGGCATAATGGCAGGAGATAACACAGGAGTGTGCACGTTAACACGCAACACAAGAACAACTGAAAGCAACTGATCTGCATGTGTGTAATAAATGCGGTGTGGCCAGTGTTGTCCTTCGGAGTGCATATTGTTAGAAAATATATCAATTTTTGTAATAATACACATTTCAAATAATCCGTTTATTTTTATTTTCTTATGGTAGAAAAACAAACTAGCTTCCCACGCTATCTTGCATTCGTTTTTGTTTATTTCTTGATAATGCTTCTTGATGGAGAGGGTACGATGCGATGCGATGCAAAATAAACAGTAATCCCTTTTGTGAACAGAGCCGCATGCTCGTTAAGAAAACAGGCCATGTGTTTCTATAATGTTCTCTAAGGTTAAGTATACTTTAGCAGTGTATTTACATTCGTAGCTCAGTACTGACTTTCGTAGCATCACCAGCTTCAGTTTCTTTAGGCCAAGCCAAAATACCGTGTTAATCGAAAATTGGTAGCTAAACATAAACCGTGCTAATTCAAGTCTCGTGCTAATCGAACTTGTGCTAATTGAGGGATTCCTGTATAGACCTGTTGGTTTAACTTCTGTTCCGGGGAAATAATGGTGAAATAGTTCAGACACAGCATGGGTTTGTTAAGGGGTCTTGTCTGACCAATTGTCATGGATCTTGTCTGACCAATTGGATTGGATACTATGATGTGGTCACAAAGGAACTGGATGCAAAAAATAATTTTGATATCATATACTTGGATTTCATAAAAGCTTTTGATACTGTTGTACATGGAAGACTGCTGTACAAATTGGAGCGGTATGGCATTAAGGGCACGTTACTGCAAAAAAACGGACACTGCTCTATGTGGACTAATGTTACTAGTGGAGTCCCCCAGGGTTCGGTGCTGGGCCCATTGTTGCTTTGTGTATGTATCAATGATATCAATGATATCAGGCTTAATGTCCAAGTTTGTAGATTGATACAAAGGTTGGCAGGATGATTGTTAATGACACTAAAGAGACAGTATGCTGCTGGAACAGGATCTAGAAAAGTTAGGTAGATGGGCTGAAAAGCTGCAACTGAAGTTTAAAATTGACAAATGCAAAGTACTGCATATGGGTAGCAGTAACCCAAGAGAAACATACCAACTGTGTGGTACCACACTCAGGGAGGTGGAGAATGAAAAATGCCTGGTGGTAATTGTGCAGTCAGATATGAAATTCTCCAAGCGGTGCAGACTGGCTGCCAGAGCAGTTCGTGGAGTTTTGTTAACGATATATAGGAATTTTGCTAGCAAAGACAAGGAGGTGATTATCACTTTGTTTAAAGCAATGGTCAGGCCACACCTTGAGTACTGTATACAGGTCTGGAGGCCTCATTTTAGGAAGGATGTTAAGTTTATAGAAAGAGTACAGAGAAGGGAAAAAAGATTGGTGAGAGGAACAAAGGGGTGCGCTTACGAAGAAAGGCTTAAGTTCTGCAAGTTTTAGCATCTGGAGACTAGGTACCTGAGGGATGATCTGATTGAGGTGTATAAGTATGTGGTCTTGGTAGTCTTGAATGGTTTGAGCAGGCTCAATGCTGACGGGATACTTCCACTTGCTCAGATTAAGAACCTGAGGTGGCATAGATTCAAATTGAGGAAAGACAGTTGTAGAATAGATGTGCGAAAGTTTGTCTTTAGCCAGTGGGTAGTTGCTTGCTGGAACAGACGTCCATCTGTTGTTGTGGAAATTGATAGCTTAAATAATGTAATGGCTGAACTAGACAAACATTTGGAGTGACCAGATGGGCAAAATGGGAATTTTTTTTTTTCCCTCGCTGATGCTGTATAAGCTTGCTTTCTTGCATCATATGCCTCAACTAATGTTGAAACAAGCCTTGCCAGGTTAAGGACAGGACACACATACCTATCTCATCCTATCTACTTAAAGACAAAGAACCGCCTCAGTGTAGTCAGTGCCATGTACAACAAACAGCGAAATATTTACTACTAGATTTTACAGCCTTTATAAATGAAAGAAAAATAACTTTTAAGTCAGTAACTATAATTGAAGATACTCTAGCTTTGAAAAATATTTTAAGTGAAGAAAATAATATACAAGAAGTCTTTCATTAAAAGTAATAGGCTTATATAATCAGATTTAAAAAAAAAAAATAGTCATTGCAAATCAGTGAATACAATTAAACTCCATCTCTTCATAAAGTCAGGTATTACTTTTATCTAAAATTGCAAGAAACCAGACTAGAAAAAGCAAAACTATGAGATGTGCATTATGGACACAGAAGTCAATGCGTGAACAACTAAGAAACAACAATAACAACCCTTTCAGAGATCACACCTTGAGATCAGTTTAGTGTCTTCTGCGGTGTTACAATAATTGTGTGTCCCCAACAGAGGTGGCTTGTTGAAGCTGTTCTGAGTGTTTATTGGTTTTTGTTTCAACCAGAATGTCTCCAGAATACAGCTATTTGACAGATTTGAGATTTATGATTTTACGACGTGGAAATTTGACATTGTTTCCGTTTCGTAACAAAGAAAAATGGAGTCAGGAAAGGAGATCATGGAACTAACAGGAAACATGAGAATAAGGTTACCAACAGAAATTATGTCGATTGACGTTATTTCCGTTAGTAACTTTATTTATTTAGTAACCTTGACATCAAATGACGTAATTTTCATTAAGGTTACTAATCTTAATTTTTTTTAGGTATTTTGATTTGTATATTTTGGTTACGAAATAAGAGAATTTATATTGTAAATATTTTATTCATCATTCATAAATTTCCATAATTTCAGCTAGAAGACAAGGTACAATGGATTTATGATAACTGAAGTAAGAGATGTATATTCGTGACTGCAGCATATCTAAAAACCTCTTAAAAACAGAGTCGATTGATGTACCCAATCTTGTAGTTGAGATTGAGGGATTAGTGTTCATTGTGAGATCAAACATTTCTTGCAGAAAAGTAATTAATGGTTTACTTTCTTCCAGGTTGAAGTTCACATTGAAATTGCTGCTCATGATCATGGGTATTTTATGTAAATATTTCTTTAACAGCAATGCACCTTGAATTGAATACGGAAGCAAAGTGAAATGAATAAAGTCAATTATATCCTGTATATCACTGTTAGGAGAAATATAGAAAACCATTGTATCACTTAGCCATTGGGTAAAAAGTACTCCAATGTACATATATCGCCAATGGGCTGAACACTGACTGTCGGACCAGCTGTTTGTTAATAGATGACATAAGTATTATTTTATTATTTATTATTATTTTATTATTAGCTATAGGGTGCAAGGAAGTCTGAGGCTTATGCTGCACTAGCCAAAAAAAATTCTTCAGTTACTCAGAGAGAGAGAGAGAGAGAGAGAGAGAGAGAGAAGTCGAAAGGAATCACCAAGAAAGAGAAGAATGATGATATCCAGCTCAGGACCCTGGGTGTGCCAAGCCCATACTCACCAGATGTGAGCCCCTGGGGTAATTTTGTAGAAGTTGATAGTTTAAATAGATTCAAGGCAGAACTAGACAAATATTTGGAGCGAATGGATGGGTGAAATGAGAAGGATTTTTTTTTTTTTTTTGGCTGATGCTATATAAGCTTGCTTTCTAGCATCACTAATGCTAATAAACCAGCTGCTGTTCATGCCCCTTTTCGTACTTGTAAACCACTGTATTGAATGTGCCGCCTTGCAACTTGTGTATCATCATTGCACAAGCTGGTATAAGAGGAAAGTGATTTCTTTTGGCATGGATTGTGCAGTTGTTGTTCAATGATATATTTGTGGTTCACCTTACGAGCAGCACAACTGCTGAATTGATGTTGTTTGATTGCATGTATCTTGCCGCTTTCTTGCGAGCTATTTTTTTTTTTTTTTTTTTTTTTTTGGTAGTTGTTGCCGCATCAGCTTCTGTGGCCATAATGCACCTCCCAAGGTTTTTGCAGTACTTTGATCCAAGCCCGAGGTGGGATTCGAACCCGGAACCTTTAGGTTGCCAGGCAGGCACTTTACCCACCCGGCTAGCCCGGTCGGCTCTTGCGAGCTAACTTTCTGATCTTAGCCGAGGTGGTAAATTCGAGCCATGATCATTGTATCTGTTGCTCTTTGTTGTATTTATCTTGGATAATTTACCAAGGGATCAGTTAGCAAGCCCATCAATAATGTCCACGTTGTCATGGTGGTGACAATACAGTAATACAGTGACGATATTCGCGGTATCTGTATTCGTGGTTTCACGTATTCACGGTCGCTGATTTAATATAAAATGAAACCAAAAAAAAATGTGAATTTTAAAGCGCCGTGAACATTTTCCGCCATAAAAAAACATGGACATGGCTAAAATTATCTTTCCCTGTCAAAACAGCGCTCAGTGGGTGGTGGGAGAGGGGTGAATAAATCGCGAGCGTAGATGTTTCTCGCTAATCCTTGTTCAGTATGTGTTATGCGCTTGTCATGGAAGGTTTCGTCGTTTGCTTTTAATTTATATGCTTATAAATTGAATGAATTTATCAATTTATAAATTGATATGCTTACAAAAGTGATAAATCTACCATTCTGCAGTGTAAAATAGCCTTTTTTCGAGTGTGTTAATGGAAGAAAGTGACTTTATTGTGGACAAGTTCTTTCTAACCCGTACAAAAACATGGCTATGAATAACAAGGGAAATGTGAAAAGATCAAAGAAGGTGATGACATTAGCGAATAAAATTGAGTTATTAGACAAAATTTCTAACGGTGAAAGTGTCTCCTCAGTGGCAAAATATTATAAAATCAATGAGTCAACGGTATGTTCAATCAAAAAATCGGAAGAAAAAATCTACCGTAGTGTCCGTGAAAACGCGCTAATTGCTTCAAAAATTTGCTTTGTACTTGTGAAGTTAAATTAGAAAAAATGGAAAAAGCTTTAAATCTGTGGATAGAAGACCAAACTCAAAATAAAATTCCGTTAATTTCACTCATTATTCGTGAAAAGGCAAAACTCCTTTATAACACTTTAGCGAAACTGGTGATAGCACTGGCGGGATAAGTTTTTTAGCTAGCAAAAACGCTGGTTTGAAAGATTTGTTTGAAATTTCTAATAAATATTACATTTAATATTAAATTGTTTCTTATTTTCATTTCAATGCCATATGCTTGCATTTCACTATGTACTGTCTATGTACATAGTCATATTATGAAGGTACATATAAGACATACACAGACAAAATTTTAAGACTAGTTTTTCTTATATATTTCATACTTTGAAACGGAACCCCTTTATTACTATGGGAGCCATAACTCAGTATTCGCGGCATTTCTCAGAAACGTAACCCTCGCAAATAGCGGGGGTTTACTGTATATGGTTTTCTGATGACCAGCAGGAGCTCGTAGGGTAATCCACCAGTGTTGATAACTGACATTTTATAGAATTTCTGATGATGTCTTGCCCGACTGATTCTACTTTCTCCTGTACGACACTGAGGATTGTGCGGCTCTATTCGTTGATGGAATTATTTCTTAAGTAGAGTCGTATACTGTTTGGGCAGAGGTGATTGGCTTCCTCTTGAGCAAAGAAATGAGACTCAATAAGTTCTTGCTCATTCTGATCTAATTTAGCTTACCGATTTTGGTTAACACAGATGAGAACGTGACATTCAACTGGTGCATAACTTGATCGAGTTCATAGTATTGGAGGCCACGCCAGAGAGTGGGTGCAGCAATATGCTGCTTTATCTGTTTATAGATTGGGGTCTCTCAAACAGGAGGAAGTTGATATAAGTCCCTGATTAGGAACATGTTCTGCCCGCTGAAGCTCGTTTCAACATTTCCAGTTATCTGTTTTAGCCTCGCATCCATTTATGATAATCATCTTGGACCTATCATGCTGATTTCGTCGATTATTAGCACTCTAACATACTCAACAGCGACTGTATTGTTGTGCGGCTTCCACCGACAGAGGCAGATTTCTCAAAATGGATATCTTGAGGGCAGTGTGCATAGTAGTTCCATCTATTGCAAGAATAGCCTTACCAGTTGAAGTGCATGTAATGTAGGAGTTACATGTACTTGTCTGTATTGCTGAAGTAGTTGTATATTTCCATCAAGAGACGAATCACAAACGTTTTGCTACAACCAGCTGGGCCAGTCAAGAATATTTGAATTGGTTCACGATTGGGAGATAACAGACTCCAAATTACATGTATGAGTAGAATCTTTTGCTTGTCATTGGCCATTCTCATTAAAGTTTCAGAAGTCCTCATTGGTCATCAAGTTTTTGTGTTTCTTTGCAATTGCACCAAGTCAGTTGAGTGTAGCAAGCTTTAGATCCTCATTCATCTCGCTCTTTGGATGACTGAAAAAATTTTGAAAGGGGTCTTGTTCTCGCAGTCATGTTACAAGGCTATGCAGGTCGTTACTGCATGCTTCATCAGGATCCCTGTCATCGTCTTACATATTTCAATTGTTTTGCAAATGTCCAAGTCCAATTCACGCTGTTCTAGTATGAGCTCTTTATTTTCGTTGTAGATCTTGACATATGCTATCTCTGACTCTGTTTCCTCGTTGCGAAATGGAATGTGTAGCGTTTCCATCTCATGCTTATACTCGTTGAGATCCTGAGCCAAGTCATAGTTTCGATAGTGTATTATGTGTGTATACTGTTATTTCTTGCAGATCCCATTAGTGCTGTGTGTAAAATTTGTGACAAAGCACGAGATTAACATGATTCAACTGGTGTGGCGCCTTCATAGCCAGGAGTGGCAGTGCATAGCACACGCTTCTTGATTAGACCGGGGTTCGAGCCCGTGACCATCAAATACGGAGGATGCGAAAAGGTCAGGGAATGACCACCGCATATCCCGGGAGCAATATGGCCTTAGCTGCTAATGCTCCTAAAAACCAAATAACAAACAAACAACAAACAATCCAACTGGTGTGGTCTCTTCTTGTATTTATCAAACCAATTC
The DNA here is from genome assembly GCF_048544385.1 of Mastigoproctus giganteus. Lineage (NCBI taxonomy): Eukaryota > Metazoa > Arthropoda > Arachnida > Uropygi > Thelyphonidae > Mastigoproctus > Mastigoproctus giganteus. The sequence continues at coordinate 133,843,349 of NC_143582.1, forward strand.
TCTTTCCATATGTCACACGAATCCTCCACAAGGTTCTCCTGATTCATCTCTTAGTTGGACTTCCTCACTCTCTGTAGCTTGATAGGGCAAACAGTGGGAAGGTAAACTATCACGGTGGAGCTCTCCGACAAGGGCTGACGTACCAAAAACCAGGAAGCTTCTTGACTATCGATCTCGTGCTATTGAGCACATCAATTGACAATTTTCTCGTGATTTTGACAATGTCGAACTCCTGGTGCTCTTTCATGATCGTAATGATCTGTTGCTGCAAATTGCTGATCCTTCAGTTTATCTTGTTCACATACTCAACATCATATGCAGCACAAGAGTATTCTTCTATAATGAATTGAATGTCAGTATTTGATTTCAAAATGTTACGTACAAATGGATTGAACAGTTTGTGCCACTTCTCACTTGGTTGCCGTTCAAGAAATACCTTGCACTGATTTATGCCAGCTCTTAGCACATCCAAGTAATAGTTATAGGAGTTTTCGTTATTCACTCTGAAGAAGGAATCAATGTTGGAGTAATCGTTATCCTCTAGATTTTGCCACACCTTCTTGTAATGAGCAGCGTATTTTACTTTGCATCCGTCTGTCTTAGACATGGGCACTAATATAGTGGTGGTCAAGCAACAAGGCATGAAAGGTGCTTCAAATCAACAGATCTGTCATTTATCCAGGTTATTTTCTTGTAACACATGAATGTATGTTTGTGTGTTTGAAGCTTGATGCAAATCTTCAAACTCACTAGCAGCGACAGACTTGTCAATCATTATGATAATGTCTTCTTTGTTCTCACCCAATAGCTGAAGCAATCACGGCCAACTGACTTCATTGCACTCAGAGTCAAGAACATTAGAGGTTTACCGAGCTGCCTAATCATAGCAAATAGATCGCGTTTACATTGAGTCCAGTAGTAGGTCGAGTTTGGAATGGTCCTTAGGAAGGCCAGATTGTTTTTAATACAGCTGTTAATGTATTCTTTGGTGCCCCCGAAAGAACTTGCTCATGAGTCAGTTTTGTATCTTTACCTATATATTTGAAAGCCACCATCAAAAAGTCTCTCGTTCTCAATCTCATTATCTTCATTGCTACATAAAGGAGATGATATGGATAACACAGCATCAGTCAGACCATCTGAGCTTGCTCGTTGGCATCATCACCACGTCTCGGGCTTGGATCAAAGTACTGCAAAAACCTTGGGAGGTGCATTATAGCCACAGAAGCTGATGCACCAACAACTACCAAAAGGAAAAAAAAAAAAACCTCTCAGCCCATCTGCGCGACTTTTCTAGATCCTGTTGCAGCAGCATACTGTCATTAGTGTCCTTAACAACAATGCCAACCTTTGTATCGTCTGCAAACTTGGACATTAAGCTTGATATACCATCATCAATATCATTTATAAATACAGAAAACAACAATGGATCCAACACTGAACCGTGAGGGACTCCACTAATAACATTAGTCCACGATGAGCAGTGTCCATTGATTACAACTCTCTGTCTTCTCCCACTCAACCATCCCTTTATCCACAGCAACAATTTGCCTCCAATGCCACACTGCTCCAATTTGTTCAGCAGTCTTCCATGTGCAACAGTATCAAAAGCCTTTCTAAGATCCAAATATATGATATCAAAGTTATTCCCTGCATCCAGTTCCTTTGTGACCACATCATAGTACCCAATCAAATTGGTCAGGCAAGACTTTCCCTTACCAAAACCATGCTGTGTCTGAGCTATAACTGAAGCCTTCTCTAGATGATCCTGCAGTGCTTCTTTAACCAGTGCCTCCACTAATTTTCCTGGAACAGAAGTTAAACTAACAGGTCTGTAATTACTTGTGTTGCCCTTTGATCCTCCTTTGTGAATTGGGGTCACAGTTGCACATTTCCAGTCCATGGGTACCTCCCCTGAGTACAAAGAAGCTCTCACAATTATGGCTAAGGGTTTGCTTACTTCCTTTGCTGCCTTCTTTAATATAACTGGATAGATCGCATCCACCCCGGGTGCCTTTTTTATGCTTATCTTCAACAATTTCTCCTCCACTTTCCTCTCAGTTATTCGAAAATCATCTAGCTCACTGCACTCACCTCTGGCATTTCCCTCCCTGAATAACTCCTCATTGTTGAATGTAGATGCAAAATACTCATTTAGTTTGTTAGCCACCTGAGCGGGATCATCAACAGTTGAACCATCAGTATCCAGTGGACCAATCTGATTCATCCCGTTCCTTCTAGAGTATACATAGGTAAAGAACTTTTTGTTTTTCTTTGCATCCTTTGCCAAAGATTTCTCATAATGTGCCCTTGCCTGCCTAATCTCCAGCTTATATCTATCATAACCTTCCATACACCCATTAATTTATATGTATCCCATGCATTTTTCTTCTCTGCCATATGTCTCATTAGTTCATCTGACATCCATTTAAGCCTAAACCTTGAACAATATTTCTTAGTTGGTATGTAAAGCCTAGTAGCTTCCAAGATAAATTCTTTGAATGCTTTCGATTTAGAATTCACCGTTGGTAACATCATCAGTTGAACCCACCGTATTGAATATAAATCCTGCCTCAGACCACTGTAATCACCTTTAAGAAAGCAAAAACCCTTTCCTTTACCCTTGATGGTAGTTACCTCTTTGAGTAAATCCCACTTCAGCACACTGTGATCACTGCCACCTAGTGGTTCCTTTATCTGCAGATTCTTGATGCATGAAGAATCACTACTGATAATCAGATCAGTAGTATTACTCCCTCTAGTTGCCTCCTGAACATGCTGCTGTAGAAAACAATCATCCAATAAATCCACAAAAGCCTTGCTAGTGTGTAAGTAACCAACCCACAAATTCCAGTCAATATCTGAGAAATTAAAATCCCCCATTATGAAACTCTCTGATTTACTGGCCCACTCTATGACTTGTGGCAGAGAATAAAAATGCATGGGATGCATACAAAAAATTATCACGTCATTAAGATTCGTATGTTAGATATAAACTAGTCTACAATCAAGCCACACAGAAGGTTGTGAAACTTAAGGCAGATCATGAGACCTCTCTGGAAACAAATGCAAAGAAAAATCCACAAAGACTTCTTTACTTATGTAACCACTAGAAGGGAGGAAGGGGGGGATGAATTTCATCAATTCTGTTCAATATATATATATATATATGAATGGTTTAGCTGTTCATGACTCTGCTAAAGTTGCTGACAAATTGAATAGGTATTGTGCATCAACATTTATATCAGGAATTTTTTTGGGTTGAGTATGCCAAAAGTGCATTAAATTCTAAAAGCAGCAGATTTTGTGGTAACTAAGAGAGAAGTGGAAGAGAAATTGTTGAAGATAAATGCAAAAAAAAAAAAAAAAAAAAAAATGTAGTGGATGAGACCTATTCAATTATATTAAAGAAGATACCAAAAAAAAAAAAAAAAAAAAAAGTAAGCAAACCTTTAGCCATGATTATGAGAGCATCCTTATGGATTCTCAAGACCATAGGGAAATCCCTATTGTCTGGAGTTGTACAAATGATCTCCAATTCACAAAGGATCAAAGGGTAATATGAGTATTGACAGATAGCCTGAATTCTATTCCAGGGGAAAATAATAGAGTCACTAGTTAAAGAAGTAATGCAGAACCATCTAGACAGGAATGCAGTTATGGATCCAAATGTCACAATAACAAAGGAACTAGATGCAAAAAATAATTCTGAAATGATATACTTAAATTTCAGAAAAGCTTTGACACTGTTGCCCATAATAGACACTGCTGTACAAATTGGAGGAGTGGCATTGAGGGCAATTTAGCCACGATAATGAAAGCATCTTTTGATTCAGGGGAAGTGTCAATCAACCGGAGATATGACTTTTTTTTAATGCAATGTACCTCCAATTTACGAAGGATCAAAGAGTGACATGCATAATTACAGACTTGTTAGCTTGACTTCGGTTCCAGTGAAAATAATGGAGTCACTGGTTAAAGAAGTCATGCAGGACCATCTAGACAAGAGTGCACTTATACTTCAGTCACAGTATGGATTTATTAAGGGGCAATCTTTCCTGACCAATCCGAGTGAATACTGTGATGAATAACAAAGGAAATGGATACAAAAAAATAATTTTGATATCATATACCTGAATTTCAGGAAAGCTTTTGATACTGATACACATAAAAGATTGTTGTACAAATTGGAACAGAATGGAATTAAGGCAAGTTTCTACTCTGGATAAAGGGATGGTTGAGTGTGAGAAGACAGAGTGGTTATTAATGGACACTGCTTTTCTTGTACTAATTTTATTAGCAAGGTACCCCAAGGTTCAGTGCTGCACCCATTACTGTGTTCTATATTTATTAATGACATTGATGAAGGCATGTCAGGCTTAATGCCTAAGTTTGTAGATGAATATAAAGGTTGACTGAGTAGTTAACCACAATAATTAGAGTACACTACTGCAAGAAGATCTAGAAAAATTAGGCAGATTAGCATTAGCATTAGTAGAGGCATTTGATGCAAGAAAGCAAGCTTATGCAGCATCAGCCAAAAAAAAAACCACTTCCACTTCACCCCTCTGTTCGTTCAAAATACCTGTCCAGCTGAGCCTTAAACTTATTTAGGCTATCAACCTCCACCACAAGGGATGGAAGTCTGTTCCACCAACCAACCACCCGCTGGCTAAAGGCAAATTTCCACACGTCTATCCTACATCTGTCTTTCCTCAATTTGAATTTATGCCCTCTCAGGTGATTTTTCTGAGCTAGAGGAAGAATCCCATCGGCATTGAGCATGCTCAAACCATTCAGTGCTTTATACACCTCTATCAGATCACCTCGCCGGTGCGTAGTCTCCAGACACTGTAATTTGCAAAACTTAAGCCTTTCTTCGTAAGAGCACCCCTTTGTTCCATTCACTAATCTTGTTGCCCTTCTCTGTACTCGTTCCAGCACCTCTACATCCTTCTTGAAATGAGGCCTCCAGACCTGTATACAGTACTCTAGGTGTGGCCTGACCATTGCCTTATACAATGGAATAATCACCTCCTTATCCCTGCTGGAAAAATTCCTGTATATCATTGACAATACTCCATGAGCTACTCTTGAAGCCCGTCTGCACTTCTCAGAGAACTTCATATCTGCCTGCACAACCACCCCCAAGTCCCTTTCATTCTCTACCACTGTCAGTGTAGTACCACAGAGTTGATACGTTGCTCTGGGGTTGCTGTTTCCCATGTGTAGTACTTTACATTTGTCAATGTTAAACTTCATTTGCCACCTCTCAGCCCATCTGCTCAACCATTCCAGATCCTGTTGCAGCAGCATAGTGTCAGTAGTGTCCTTGACAACCCTGCCAACCTTTGTATCGTCTGCAAACTTGGACATTAAGCTTGATATACCATCATCAACATCATTTATAAATACAGAAAACAATAATGGACCCAACACTGAGCCCTAAGGGACTCCACTAATAACATCAGTCCACGATGAGAAGTTTCCATTGATTACCACTCTCTGTCTTCTCCCCCTCAACCACCCCTTTATTCATAGCAGCAATTTGCCCCCAATGTCACACTGCTCCAAATTGTGTAGCAGTCTTCCATGTGCAACAGTATCAAAAGCCTTTCTAAGATCCAAGTATATAATATCAAAGTTATTCCCTGCATCCAGTTCTTTTGTGACTGCATCATAGTATCCAATCAAGTTGGTGAGGCAAGACTTCCCCTTAACAAAACCATGCTGTGTCTGAGCTATAACTGAAGTCTTGTCTAAATGATCCTGCAGTGCTTCTTTAACCAGTGCCTCCATTAATTTTCCTGGAACAGAAGTTAAGCTCACAGGTCTATAATTACTTGTGTCGCCCTTTGATCCTCCTTTGTGAATTGGGGTCACATTTGCACATTTCCAGTCTATGGGTACCTCCCCTGAGTCCAAGGAAGCTCTCATAATTATGGCTAAGGGTTTGCTTACTTCCTTTGCTGCCTCCTTTGATATAACTGGATAGATCCCATCCACCCCGGGTGCCTTTCTTGTGTTTATCTTCAACAGTTTCTCCTCCACTTTACTCCCAGTTATTTCAAGATTCTGTAGCTTACTGCTAGAGTTGAATACACATCTGGGATTCCCCTTGCTGAATAACTCCTCATGTGTGAATGTCGATGCAAAATATTCATTTAGTTTGTTAGCTACCTGAGCAGGATCATCAACAGTTGACCCATCAATATCAAGTGGACCAATCTGATTCATCCCCTTCCTTCTAGAGTTTACATAAGTAAAGAACTCTTTGCTGTTTTTCTTTGCATCCCTTGCCAAGGATTTCTCGTAATCTGCCTTCGCCTGCCTAACCTCCTTTGTAACTTGGTTGCATATCAACTTGTATCTATCATAGGCTTCTGTGTCATGTGTTAATTTGTAAGTATCCCATGCATTTTTCTTCTCTGCCATATGCCTCATTAGTTCATCTGACATCCATTTTGGCCTAAACCTTGAACAATATTTCTTAGTTGGTATGTAAAGCCTAGTAGCTTCCAAGATGAGTTCTTTGAATGCTTCCCATTTTGAATTCGCTGTTGGTAACATCATCAGTTGGTCCCACTGTATAGAATTTAAATACTGTCTCAGTCCAACGTAGTCGCCTTTACGGAAGCAATAACCCTTCCCTTTACCCCTAATGGTAGTTACCTCTTTGAGTAACCCCCACTTCAGCACACTGTGATGACTGCCACCTAGTGGTTCATTTATCTGCAGATTCTTAATGCATGAAGAATCACTGCTGATAATCAAATCAAGAGTATTACTCCCTCTAGTTGCCTCCCGAACATGCTGATGTAGAAAACAATCATCCAATAAATCCGCAAAAGCCCTGCTAGTGTGCGAGTAACCAGCCCCCAAATTCCAGTCAATATCTGGGAAATTAAAATCTCCCATTATAAGACTCTCTGATTTACTGGCCCACTCAATACCCTGTACAGTATATTCCTTATTATACTCATCAGAGTCATTAGGCCTATAGCACACTCCTACTCTCAATTTTGATCTTCCAATGCTTATGTCACACCAAACTGACTCAACACTGCACTGTCCAGCGATGTCGACTGGCTTCACTTCCTTGGTTTTTATGTGTTTCTTAACTAATAGCATAACCCCTTCCCCCTTCCTATCCTGTCTATCCTTTCTGTAGACGTTGTACTCCCCAAATTGCAGTTCTGCATCCCTTATATCTGTGTGACACCACGTCTCTGATATCCCAACAATATCTTCCTTTGATGTTTTGAGCAATACCTCAAATTCATCAAATTTATTTACTAAACTCCTAGCATTGGTGTACACGCAAGTATACCTGCACCTGTTTCTATTCTTAGCTACCCTAACACAACCCGTGTGTTTACTTGTACTGCAATGGCTCCCAGCAGTCTCTGAAATACCATGCAGCTTGTTTTTCAGGCTTCTGCTCATTCTAATAGAAGCAGTGCAAGAATCTCTTTCACCTCTGCCAGTGGCTACTGTCAATCTATTGGTCTTTGTCTCCCTCGAAGCTAGCAGTTTTCCGACCCACCTAACACTGCCTTGATAGCATCAGCAAATATTCTTGCACCCTTTCTATTTAAGTGTATCCCATCCCTCTAGAAGCAGTCTCTCCTGTTAACAAGTACAGTCCAAGCTGAAAAAAATTCTACCCCTTGAGCCTTGCACAATCTTTCCAGGGCCGAATTGATCGACAAGGCTCTCATCATATACTCCCTCCTATCGTGTCTGGGCAGAATTGCAGACACTTTCAAATTCAACCCTAATTCTCGGCTTTTGTTCAACAGTGACCTGTACTTGTTAAGTAATTCTGCCGGCCTCCTACTCTTAATATTATTAGTGCCAACATGTACAACTATATCACTTTTTGTGCTCTTAAAAGATGATATTCGCAGATGGGCTGAGAAGCAGTAATTGAAGTTTAATATTGACAAATGCTGTTTAATATTGACAAATGCTGGGATTACTTCTCCCCATAATCACATTTAGGTTAGTGGAGTATGTTAAATTCCTAGGGGTAATTGTGTCCAGATTTGAAGTTGTCTGATGTTAACAGGAGAGATTGCTTCTACAGGGATGGGATACACTTAAATAGAAAGGGTGCAAGAATATTTGCTGATGCTATCGAGGCAGTGTTAGGTGGGTCGGAAAACTGCTAGCTTGGGGGGAGACAAAGACCAATAGATTGACAGTAGCCACTGGCAGAGGTGAAAGAGATTCTTGCACTGCTTCTATTAGAATGAGCAGAAGCCTGAAAAACAAGATGCATGGTATTTCAGAGACTGCTGGGAGCCATTGCGGTACAAGTAAACACATGGGTTGTGTTAGGGTAGCTAAGAATAGAAACAGGTGCAGGTATACTTGCGTGTACACCAATGCTAGGAGTTTAGTAAATAAATTTGATGAATTTGAGGTATTGCTCAAAACATCAAAGGCAGATATTGTTGGGATATCAGAGACGTGGTGTCACACAGATATAAGGGATGCAGAACTGCAATTTGGGGAGTACAACGTCTACAGAAAGGATAGACAGGATAGGAAGGGGTTATGCTATTAGTTAAGAAACACATAAAAACCAAGGAAGTCAAGCCAGTCAACATCGCTGGACAGTGCAGTGTTGAGTCAGTTTGGTGTGACATAAGCATTGGGAGATTAAAATTGAGAGTAGGAGTGTGCTATAGGCCTAATGACTCTGATGAGTATAATAAGGAATATACTGTACAGGGTATTGAGTGGGCCAGTAAATCAGAGAGTCTTATAATGGGAGATTTTAATTTCCCAGATATTGACTGGAATTTGGGGGCTGGTTACTCACACACTAGCAGGGCTTTTGCGGATTTATTGGATGATTGTTTTCTACATCAGCATGTTTGGGAGGCAACTAGAGGGAGTAATACTCTTGATTTGATTATCAGCAGTGATTCTTCATGCATTAAGAATCTGCAGATAAATGAACCACTAGGTGGCAGTGATCACAGTGTGCTGAAGTGGGATTTACTGAAAGAGGTAACTACCATTACGGGTAAAGGGAAGGGTTATTGCTTCCGTAAAGGCGACTACGATGGACTGAGACAGTATTTAAATTCTATACAGTGGGACCAACTGATGATGTTACCAACAGCAAATTCAAAATGGGAAGCATTCAAAGAACTTATCTTGGAAGCTACTAGGCTTTACATACCAACTAAGAAATATTGTTCAAGGTTTAGGCCAAAATGGATGTCAGATGAACTAATGAGGCATATGGCAGAGAAGAAAAATGCATGGGATACTTACAAATTAACACATGACACAGAAGCCTATGATAGATACAAGTTGATATGCAACCAAGTTACAAAGGAGGTTAGGCAGGCGAAGGCAGATTACGAGAAATCCTTGGCAAGGGATGCAAAGAAAAACAGCAAAGAGTTCTTTACTTATGTAAACTCTAGAAGGAAGGGGATGAATCAGATTGGTCCACTTGATATTGATGGGTCAACTGTTGATGATCCTGCTCAGGTAGCTAACAAACTAAATGAATATTTTGCATCGACATTCACACATGAAGAGTTATTCAGCAAGGGGAATGCCAGAGGTGTATTCAACTCTAGCAGTAAGCTACAGAATCTTGAAATAACTGGGAGTAAAGTGGAGGAGAAACTGTTGAAGATAAACACAAGAAAGGCACCCGGGGTGGATGGGATCTATCCAGTTATATCAAAGGAGGCAGCAAAGGAAGTAAGCAAACCCTTAGCCATAATTATGAGGGCTTCCTTGGACTCAGGGGAGATACCCATAGACTGGAAATGTGCAAATGTGACCCCAATTCACAAAGGAGGATCAAAGGCTGACACAAGTAATTATAGACCTGTGAGCTTAACTTCTGTTCCAGGAAAATTAATGGAGGCACTGGTTAAAGAAGCACTGCAGGATCATTTAGACAAGACTTCAGTTATAGCTCAGACACAGCATGGTTTTGTTAAGGGGAAGTCTTGCCTGACCAACTTGATTGGATACTATGATGCAGTCACAAAAGAACTGGATGCAGGGAATAACTTTGATATTATATACTTGGATCTTAGAAAGGCTTTTGATACTGTTGCACATGGAAGACTGCTACACAAATTGGAGCAGTGTGACATTGGAGGCAAATTGCTGCTATGGATAAAGGGGTGGTTGAGGGGGAGAAGACAGAGAGTGGTAATCAATGGACACTGCTCATCGTGGACTAATGTTATTAGTGGAGTCCCTCAGGGCTCAGTGTTGGGTCCATTATTGTTTTCTGTATTTATAAATGATATTGATGATGGTATATCAAGCTTAATGTCCAAGTTTGCAGATGATACAAAGGTTGGCAGGGTTGTCAAGGACACTACTGACACTATGCTGCTGCAACAGGATCTGGAAAAGTTGAGCAGATGGGCTGAGAGGTGGCAAATGAAGTTTAACATTGACAAATGTAAAGTACTACACATGGGAAAAAGCAACCCCAGAGCAAAGTATCAACTCTGTGGTACTACACTGACAGTGGTAGAGAATGAAAGGGACTTGGGGGTGATTGTGCAGGCAGATATGAAGTTCTCTGAGCAGTGCAGACGGGCTGCAAGAGTAGCTCATGGAGTATTGTCAATGATATACAGGAATTTTTCCAGCAGGGATAAGGAGGTGATTATTCCATTGTATAAGGCAATGGCCAGGCCACACCTAGAGTACTGTATACAGGTCTGGAGGCCTCATTTCAAGAAGGATGTAGAGCTGCTGGAACGAGTACAGAGAAGGGCAACAAGATTAGTGAATGGAACAAAGGGGTGCTCTTACGAAGAAAGGCTTAAGTTTTGCAAATTACAGTGTCTGGAGACTAGGCACCGGCAAGGTGATCTGATAGAGGTGTATAAAGCCTTGAATGGTTTAAGCATGCTCAATGCTGATGGGATTCTTCCTCTAACTCAGAAAAATCACCTGAGAGGGCATAAATTCAAATTGAGGAAAGACAGATGTAGGATAGACGTGCGGAAATTTGCCTTTAGCCAGCGGGTGGTTGGTTGGTGGAACAGACTGTCATCCCTTGTGGTGGAGGTTGATAGCCTAAATAAGTTTAAGGCTCAGCTGGACAGGTATTTTGAACGAACAGAGGGGTGAAGTGGAAGGGGTTTTTTTTTTTTTTTTTTTTTTTTGGCTGATGCTGCATAAGCTTGCTTTCTTGCATCAAATGCCTCTACTAATGCTAATGCTAATGATCAGTGCAGACAAGCTGTCATGATATACAAGAATTTTCCCAGCAGGATTAAGGAGGTGATTATCCTATTGAATAAGATTAGGCTACTCCTTGAGTAATGCATTCAGGCCTAGAGGCCTCATTTTAGGGACGTGGAAATGTTGAAATGGGTTCAGAGAAAAGTAACAAGGTCAGTGAGAGGAACAAATGGTTAGTCTTATCAGGAAAGGTCTGAGTTCTGCAAACTGTAGAAACTGGAGACTGGGCACCTGCAAGGAGATCTGACTGAGATGTTTAAGAATCTAAATTGATTGAGTAAGCTTAATGCCAATGGAATCCTTCCTCTTGCTCTGCTACATACACAAGAGATTATTAATTCAAACTTGAGAAAGGAAGGTTGCAAGATAATGTGAGGAAATTTGCTTTCAGCCAGCAGGTGGCTGATTGTTGAAACAACCTCCCATCTGGTGTTGTAGGGTGGGTAATTTGAATAAATTTAAGGAAGAATTAGACACTCTGTTAGAGGGTATGGACAGGTGATATGAGAAGTGGTGGCTTTTTTTTTTTTATTTTGGCTGATGCTGTATAAATTTCTTTCTTACATAATTTGCCACTACTAATACTAATATACACATAGAGGTGCCTCCGTAGGCGCCTCTATTTACTTGTATTCCCATTAAGTTTGGCTTGCAGTGTGTTAGAATGGCCTTAGAAAAGGATGTATTGTTAAGTACCAGGTCACCTCTAAGTATCAATGACATTCGTGAAAGAGTGGAGTTTTGCTTATCTAATACCGCTATGGTATTCCAAGATGTCATGTACAGGCAGGTCCATGGCACAGCATGGGTTCCCCCATTAGTGCCATAGTGACCAATTTAGCTATGGAAGAGATAGAAGTCAGGATTTTTGGGGATTTGGAATTTCCCATGTGCAGATGGAGGAGATACGTTGATGACACATTCTCCATTATACAAAGGGGGGAGGGAGGATCAGGTACTTAATGTACTTAATAGTTTCTCCCCTTTATCAAATTTACTTCGGAGGTGGAAGCGGAGAGAACCTTGCCATTCCTTGACGTGTTAGTAATTAAGGAAGGTGGCAAGCTTAAGTCCAAGGTATTTAGAAAGCTGATGTGCCGGGGTCAATATACCCATTATACCTCGGCACAGGCCAGCCAGCACAAAAACAGTGTGGTCAAGGCTCTAATAGACAGGATGGGGTCCCACTGCAGCACCTCCAAAGATAGATATAATGAAGTTGTTCGGGTCACAGACCTCAAGAAGTGCGGCTACCCCCAGAGGGTGTTGGACAGAGCCATTAGAGGAGTAGAGTCCACCCGTAATGAGCAGTTTGCCCCTGTGAGCACTGCATACATTCCCTACTATCCGGGCCTATCAGACCACATTGCACGTATAGTTTGGGGGTGTCAGATACGCTGTGTTTTTTGGTTTTTTTTTTTTTTTTTAGGAGCATTGGCAACTAAGGCCATATTGCTCTGGGGATATGCGGTGGCCATTCCCTGACCTTTTTGCATCCACCATATTTGCTGGTCACGGGCTCGGACCCCGGTCTGATCAAGAAGTATGTGCTATGCACTGCTGCTCCTGCCCACCTGGCTACAGAGGCGCCGATATGCTGTGTGCAACTCCCAGGTCAGAGGTTGCACACAGCGATATCTCGAGTAAAAGACCCCATATCCAAAGAAGCCAGCAGTGGAGTAGTGTACGAAATTAAATTCCTGGATTGTGGGGTGTGTCATGTGGGTGAGACGGGTCGGCGATTGAAAGACCGACTGGGGGAGCATGCAAACACAATAAAGTCCGCAAATTATGGGAAGTCTGCTGTGTGTGGCAGAACATTTCTGGGAGAAACAACATCAAATTTCCCCGGAGGATGCTATCATCACAGATCATGCATGTGGGTTCTGGGACCATAAATGGCTTGAGAGCTTACGTATTGGGGCAGCTAGCAATACTATTAATAGGGATAAGGGTGTACGTCTACACCCCCTCCTGGAAACCGTCATTCTTGGACGTGATGAACGGTTTCAGCTAGCGTGCTCCCGTGCCATTTCCGGTCCCGGTGCGCAAATGGAAAATTCCAACCATGGAACCGTGTGATGTGTGTCGTGGATTTGCTATTTAAGGATGTGCTGCACAATAGACATATGCTGCTGAGGAAGGAGACTGAAGCCTCCGAAAGCTACAGCAAATTTTATCGCATTTAATTTTTAGGTTTTTAGTATATTTTATCAGTGTTATAATAATAATTTTATTGTAAATATATATCTATTTTATACTTATTTTATTGTAAATAAAGTGTTTTTAGTTACAGTATTGAATTTATTATTTATCTTCTGGCTGGTGTGAAGCTTAATCATCAACATGATTTGTCCCAGTCTTGTAAGCCTATTTAGAGAAATGCAAGAATCACAGTGGCACTTAAAAATTAATTCACATACCAGTTAAATGAGTTACTTGTAATTAATGTTTTCATTAGAAAGGGAAAAAAAGCAATGACTGAAAGGCAAAGACAAAAAAAAAAAAAAAAAAAAGCTTTCTAAAGTTAACTTTAATTTCATAATCTTTATACCTTGAAGCATTATTTTTGAATTATTTGCTACATCATGATTTTCTTTCTGTGATACTTCGGATATTTGAAAAGATGCCTGATCTTTAATAATATCTAGCTTGCATTGATCTTGAGACCATGATGACTGCCAATCTCCAAACTCGATAGATTTTAGTATACTAAAAACAGATAAAGAAGAAAAGGGAATTACAAAAAGAATTACAAAAAGAATTGTAAATTAGAGATGATTATTCAATTTTAAAATAACAAATGTGTTATTTAGTTTTAAACTAAATAACATTTATTCTTCCTGAAAACAATACCAACACAAAATAAAAATAACATTTATGTTTTCTGTCTTTATTCTCACAGCATGTTATGAATACTGAATTCATCTCCTCTAGCACTGGGCTTTTTTTGTACACCTTACTACATGCAATGAGAAAAATATAATTGCAATTCATCACAATGCAGAAAAGTAGCTTTATAACACAGAGAGGCAAGATTTGAGAGAAAAACGAAATTAATTAATTACTGTTACAACAGTTTTTACTTACTTCAGGAGCATTATGTGGGAATGCCTGAAAACAGGTTTCTAACAAGGGACTTCACCACCAAGCCCAAGAGACACCCCCATGCCCATTATTCTATCTCTTACATATACTCACTTGTGCCTGATTATACTACCATCCTTGTACAATATTAAAATAAGTGATGTAATTCTTAGGCGATATAGTAATAGTATTTGCCATACAGTGCAAGGAAGCCACAGCCTTTTGCTGCACTAGCAAAAAAAAAAAAAAAAGAAACCAACCAAGTGGATAAGAAACAAAAATTATATGCTTCCCTCCTACAGGTAAGTATCCAATTGATCTTTGAATTCATTCAAACTGTTAGCCTCAACTACCCACGAGGGCAACTTGTTCCAGCTATCAATGACTCACTGGCTAAAAGAAAACTTCCTACAATCTAAACTAAATCTCAAGCCCTGTAATTTGAATTTATGACCTCTAGTTCTGGAATTCTTTATAAAGTGAGAATTCCACCTTCATGACTCCTCTCTGAGCCTTATAAACCTCAATCAGGTCACTTCTGAGGTGCCTAGTTGCCAAGCTCTATAGCCCACCTAATTTGACTCATCCTCATGGGGGTCGTCCTTCTGCCAATCTCACCATTCAAGTTGCCCATCTTTGGACCCTTTCAAGAAATTCAATGTCTTTTTTTTTCAGAAGAGTTCTCCATACTTGAATACAATATTCCAAATATGGTCTTACAATTGCCTTATATGTGGGATTATGATCTCCCTACCTCTACAGGATAACGTTCAATTAATCATTGACAGGACACCATGGGCTTTCCTGGCTGCCTGTTTACACTGTTCAGAAAACTCCACGGTTTTTAATTCAAGCCAAGTGTATAATTTATTTGTGGGCTGCTATTTCCCACGTGAAAAACCGTGCAATTAACAGCATTGGAACATAGCTGCCACTTCTCTCACCATCTTTGAAGTCTCTTCAAGTCATCCTGAAGGAGTACTGCTTGGCACTGATCATTAACAACTCTGCCAATCATTACATCATCTGCAAATTTTGACATCACACCTTCTATCCGTTCATCGATGTCATTTATGAAAATGAGGAACAAGAGTGGTCCAAGAACTGATCCTTGAGGGACCCCCACTCCTGACACACCAATCTGAAGAATATCCATTAATCACAACCCTGTACCTTCTGACCTGCAGCCACCCAGCAATCCATCTTAGAATCTTACCAGTAATCCCAACCTGTTCAAGCTTATACAGTAACCTCTTATGAGGGACCAAGTCTTATGTTTGCTAAAATTCAAATAAACTATATCGAAATTATTCCCAAAATCTCACTCATGAGCTGGATTTAGGGAATAATCTGGAAGTTAAAAAATGTCCCTGGACTGCACCCTTATTCACGGCCTCTAAAATTTTTCCTACCACTGAAGTCAGACTAACTGGTCTGTAGTTACTAACTTCACTCCTAGAATGACTTTTATGTATTGGCGATACATTGGCACTTCTTCAATCCAAAGGAATCTCCCCTGAGTGCTTTATGCTCAAACGTTTTTCTAATAAACAGTCATCTGTAATTACGACATCACTAATTTCATAGGGCTCAACCTCACTCACGCATCCTCTACTCAGCATGAACAGTCTTTCGTCAGCAAAGACAGATGCAAAATACCAGTTCAAATTTTCTGCAACATCAGCTGGGTTGTCTAAGATTTTCCCACATCCAGTGCACAAGGGTCCAATCTGATTCGCTTTTTTCTTCCGTGTATTCAAATACATGAAAAATTCTTTGTCCCCATTCTTTGCTCTCTGAGAAAGCCAATGCTTTCTCATATGCAGTCTTGGCCCTCCTTTACCATATCTGTGGTACTATTACAGATCAACTTGTACCTGTTGTAGGCTTCAGTACTTTTCATTTCTCTGTAACTGTCCCATGCCATCGGCTCTATTTGACCAGCCAGCTTTGCAGTTATCTATTTTGGCATCCTCCACTTGCAATATTTTCTTAAAGGTATGTATGCATTCATGGCTTCTGTGATTTTTGCTTTAAAAGTATTCCTTAATTCAAATGTATTCGCCATCCCTTAGCGATCCACCCAGTTCACAGATGTCATATAGCACCTTAAAAGTCCCCTCTTCTGTAGTTCAAACCTGTGCTTTACCTTTAACTGCTGCAACATCTTTCTTCAAGTTCCAGCTTTCGATTGCATGATCACATAATATAAACAAGAGACGGAATGCTGAAGCAATGCCTGTTTCATTTGTAAACAGCACTGTATGCTCCCACCTCTTTAGATGCATTGACCAAATTATCATTTTCACCTGGTTTTAAATGCAACTCAGAATTAATTATGAGTTTAACCATGCTGAAAGCAAGTAATTCCAGGGAAAAGAGACAAAGAATGAATCTCTCACTGTAAC
Source organism: Mastigoproctus giganteus (assembly GCF_048544385.1). Classification (NCBI taxonomy): domain Eukaryota; kingdom Metazoa; phylum Arthropoda; class Arachnida; order Uropygi; family Thelyphonidae; genus Mastigoproctus; species Mastigoproctus giganteus. Next base: position 133,860,091 of record NC_143582.1, read on the forward strand.
AATGTAACAACCAATCACTTCTCTGACTTTTGTTTCAACTCAGGCCACTATTTCTTTTTCACTTAATTTTGTTTGTCTCAGAGCTGGGAGATTGTCATGATTTGATTTCCATTCCTAGATATAATTTTCTTAGCCAGTTTCCTAATTTTATGCTGTGGTACCACCCACAACCAATCTGTGCAAACTTAACTATGCGTGCACAAAAAAAGAAGTTAACAATGTTTCTTATCTATTCAAGGATAAATGGATTTTGAACATCTTCTTTACTTGGGTAACCAGAAAAGCTATGTTTAATATGTAATCCAGTTGGGCTCAAAATATACATTTTCTGGCATTATGATAATAAACACAGAGATAAATTTAAAAACATCTCTCACAAAAAAAAAAAGCAAAGCTGAATAAATGCTTGTTACTTTTTTGAAAACAAAAAAGCATCTTCATCAAACAAAGTGTATCCCAAGATGGCACCACAATAATAAGTTATAGAAGTGCACACTAAATTACCAACAGCAAACAATTCTCTTAAGGTTAATTTATTAATCATACAGTTAATTTATTTATTAACAGTATGATTGAAAACATATTTTCAGGCGCCTCCGTAGCCAGGTGGGAAGGAGCAGCAGTGCGTAGCACACGCTTCTTGATTAGACCAGGGTTCGAGCCCGTCACCACCAAATACAGAGGATGCGGAAAGGTCAAGGAATGACCACCGCATATCCCGGAGCAATATGGCCTTAGTTGCTAATGCTCCTAAAAACCAAACAACAACAACAACAACAACAATATATTTTCAGGTTTAATGTCTAAGTTTGCAGATGATACAAAGGTTGGCAGGGTTGTTAATAATAGTAAAGACAGTTTTTTCGTTGAGGTAGTTAGGTAGCTCTAACGTATAATTTATAGAGTATTACGCTTCACTGTTTCTATTAGATAGCGTAGTATTTACATTTAATTAATTTAATTTATTGATTTTATTAATTTAAAGTATAATGCCCCAAACTAGAGCAGCAAAGTAACGGGCTTAAAGTGGCAGGAGTGCTGTGACTTGGGGGAGAACTGAGGGGAGGCTATTCTCCAACGCATCACAGCCTAAAAAATGTGCAACTTGTGAAATGTTTGCCGAACTCTCTGGAACGGAACATGACATTGCCATGGGGGATGTCTTTGTGTGTGTGTGCGATGTAAGGAAATCAGGTGACATATCAACGTTGTTATGGACCTATATGAGAGTTTGAAGGACAGGATGGATTCCCTCGAAAGATCTAAATTGAGTGACCCATCAGGCTCTCAGCTGCCCACATCAACGCCAGAGCTTGCACTTGGTCATCATGCAACACAGCGGCAACCCCCAAGGCAGAATGCGCTGGTCCATCAGGAACTAGTAGTTGTTGGAGACACTATTGTCAGGGAAACGGGAAACATGCTTTGTAAAAAGGATAGGTGGAACAGGACCAGGGTATGTCTGCCAGGGGCAAAGATTGATGACGTTGTAGAGCGGATATCATCTTTTAAGGGCACAAAAGGTGTAGTTGTACACGTTGGCACTAATGATATTAGGAGTAGGAGACCGGAAGAATTACTTAACAAGTACAGGTCACTGTTGAACAAAAGCCGAGAATTAGGGTTGAATTTGAAAGTGTCTGCAATTCTGCCCAGACAGATAGAAGGGAGCATATAATGAGAGCCTTGTCAATCAATTCGGCCCTGGAAAGAATGTGCAAGGCTCAAGGGGTAGAATTTTTTTCAGCCTGGACTGTACTTGTTAACAGGAGAGACTGCTTCTATAGGGATGGGATACACTTAAATAGAAAGGGTGCAAGAATATTTGCTGATGCTATCGAGGCATCGTTAGGTGGGTCGGAAAACTGCTAGCTTGGGGGGGGGGATACAAGGACTAATAGTTTAACAGTAGCCATAGGCAGAGGTGAAGGTGATTCTTGCACAACTTCTATAAGAATAAGTAGCAACCTGGAGCATGGGGTGTTGGGGGTTTCAGGGATGGATGGCAGTCATCCTGAAATAGGTGGGTATATGGGATTTGTTAGGGTAACTAAGAATAGGAGTAGGAGCATGTATACCAATGCTAGAAGTATAGTAAATAAATTTGATGAATTTGAAGTGTTGGTCAAGACATCAAAGGTGGATATTGTTGGGATAGCAGAGACGTGGTGTCACACAGATATAAGGAATGCTGAACTGGAATTTGGGGAGTACAATGTGTACAGAAAGGATAGACAGATAGAAAGGGAGGTGGTGTTATGCTGTTAATTAAGAAAAACATAAAATCAAAAGAAGTGCATCCAGTTGATATAGATGAACAGTGCACTGTTGAGTCAGTTTGGTGTGACATAAGCACTGTACAGGCCTAATGACTCGAATGAGTACAATGAACAATTGTACAGAGAAATAGAGTGGGCTAGTAAATCGGAATGTCTTATAATGGGGGATTTTAACTTCCCAGATATTGACTGGAATTTATTGGATGATTGTTTTCTGCAGCAGCATGTTCGAGAGGCAACCAGAGAAAGTAATACTCTTGATCTGGTTATCAGCAGTGATCATTCGTGTATTAGGAATTTGCAGATAAAGGAACCACTAGGTGGCAGTGATCACAGTGTACTGATGTAATTATAGACCTGTGAGTTTAACTTCTGTTCCAGGAAAATTAATGCAGACACTGGTTAAAGAAGCACTGCAGGATCATCTAGACAAGACTTCAGTTACAGCTTGGACACAGCATGGTTTTGTTAAGGGGAAGTCTTGCCTGACCAATTTTATTGGATACTATGATGCAGTCACAAAAGAACTGGATGCAGGGTATAACTTTGATATTATATATTTGGATCTTAGAAAGGCTTTTGATACTGTTGCGCATGGAAGACTGCTGCACAAATTGGAGCCAAATTGCTGCTATGGATAAAGGGGTGGTTGAGGGGCAGCAGACAGAGAGTGGTAATCAATGGACACTGCTCATCGTGGACTAATATTATTAGTGGAGTCCCTCAGGGTTCAGTATTGGGTCCTTTATTGTTTTCTGTATTTATAAATGATATTGATGATAGTATATCAAGCTTAATGTCGAAGTTTACAAACGATACGAAGGTTGGCAGGGTTGTCAAGGACACTACTGACACTATGCTGCTGCAACGGGATCTGGAAAGGTTAAGCAGATGGGCTGAGAGGTGGCAAGTGAAGTTTAACATTGACAAATGTAAAGTACTACATATGGGAAACAGCAACCCCAGATCAACGTATCAACTCTGTGGTACTACACTGACAGTGGTAGAGAATGAAAGGGACCTGGGGGCGGTTGTGCAGGCAGATATGAAGTTCTCTGAGCAGTGCAGACGGGCTGCAAGAGTAGCTCATTGTGTATTGTCAATGATATATAGGAATTTTTCTAGCAGGGATAGGGAGGTTGTTGTTGTTGTTGTGTTTGGATTTTTCTGGTGCAAAGGCTACTTAGGCCATATTGCACCTATCATAGTAGTTAGTACTAATTTTATTGGCTTCTATGGAAGCAGCTAGAAATGGTTATATAAACCTATTCGTTTTAGAAAGGAAAAAAATTCTGTAAGGTTTGAATTTTCGCCTATGATATGACGAAGTGACAATTCTTGTAAGTTTGACAGAGAAGTGAATGAAATTAGACGGGAGTTGTTATGCAAGGTGCATTCCAGGAGTATGTGTTTTACTGTGAGTGGCCTGTGGCAATGTGAACACTGTGGAGGGTCATTACCTGATAACAGAAATAGATGGGTCAAATGGGTGTGGCCTATTCGGGCTCTGGCCAGGACAACCTCTTCTTGTCTGTTTGTGCGAAAATTGGAGGCCCATAATTGGGGTATAGGTTTAATTTCAAGGAGTTTGTTATGCATCTGCGTTTGCCATTGTAGTGTCCATCGTTCCTTACATATATTTCGTATATGGATTTTGTAGTCACTGAGCGGGACCAGAAATTTCATTGCGGATGTGCTGGATGGATGCTTGGCAGCATCATCTGCAATTTCGTTTCCTGGTATTCCAGTATGGCCTGGGATCCAGCAGAATACAATGCTTTGCCGATGATCTCGGAGACGAATCAACTCTGATCTGATTTGCTGTAGTACCGGATGAGTAGATGGGGAAATCTTTTGCATTGCTAATAGGGCACTTTGCGAGTCTGTGTAGATTATACTCTTTTTGATTGAGAGATGGGAAATGTTTTCCAGAGCAAGTTTTATGGCATATAATTCAGTGGTGTAACTGCTGCATTCTGTCGGAAGTGACACGGAAGTGATAGTGTCATGGAATACCACTGCTGCACCTGATCCATTCTCAGACTTTGAGCCGTCGGTATATATTTTCGCAAAGTCGGGATAACTTTGTAAATGTGCAGTGTGGAGCTGCTGGATGTTAATACCCGTTAAAGAGTGTTTCCCCCATTGGTGGAAATAATAGTCACAACACGGCATGATGACAGACCATGGAGGAACGTGATCTGTAGGTTCTTGCTGGACTTTATTGAGTTGTATATTCCAGTTTTCTGCTAATTCCATTAACCTAATACCTGCAGGCCTAGTTGCTTGTGGTTTGTTTCTATAAAACATCGTGAGTGGCGGATCATTAAATATTGACCAATTAGGATGGGTCGACTGACTTTGAATCTTGGTTGCGTAGTTCAATAGTAACATCTTTCTTCTGATGTTTAGAGGAGCTTCGTAGGCTTCTACATAGAGACTTTGCACTGGAGATGTTCTGAACGCACCTAGAGCTATTCTTAGAGCTGAATGTTGAATAGGGTTGAGACGAGATAAGACACTTTCCCTAGCAGAATCAAAGACAGGTGCGCCATAGTCCAGACGAGATCTAATTATGGATCTATATAAGTGAAGCAAGGTGTAACGATCTGCTCCCCAGGTTGTTGCTGATAAGGCTCTGAGTATGTTCATTTTCTTTTGGCAAGCTGTCCGGAGATGTTCAATGTGTTTATGATAGTTTAACTTACTGTCAAAAATTAAGCCAAGCAGACGAATACTATTCGCAATTGGAATAAGATGGTTATCTAATCGGAGTTCAGGATCAGGATGCATTTTACGCATGGTGCAGAAATGAATGGCAGTAGATTTCTGGCTGGATAGTCTGTAACCGTTTTGTGTCATCCAAATCTGGATCTGATTTATTGATATCTGCAATTGTCTCTCAATGTAGTTCATGTTTTGAGAGTGGCAGGAGATTGTTAGATCATCGGCATAAAGATATGAGTCCACTGTTTTCGGAATAATTTCAGTTAAGTGATTAATTCTAATTGCGAATAGAGTGGCGCTCAGAACGGACCCTTGAGGGATTCCTTCTTCCTGAACAAACTTTTTAGAGAGAGTTCCCCGGTAACGAACTTGAAAGGATCTTTGTTCTAAAAAATTTTGGATGAAATATGCCAAATTTCCTCTCAGGCCAAGAGAATTTAGATCCTTTAAAATGCCAAAACGCCATGTGGTGTCAAAAGCTTTCTCAATATCCAGACAGACCATAACGAGATGCTCCTTTTTGATGAATGCATTTCTGATATTTGCTTCGGCTTTAATCATAAGGTCCAATGATGATCGATTTTTTCTGAATCCAAATTGATTGTTATTGATTAACTTTTGGGACTCAAGATACCAAGTCAGGCGGCTGTGAATCATTTTTTCGAGGGTTTTGCTCAGACAGCTGGTAAGTGAAATTGGTCTGTAGTTTTGAGGAACAGAATAGTCTTTACCAGGTTTTGGGATTGCCAGAACGTAGGAATGACGCCAGGAGCTTGGGTATGTATGTTCAGTGAATATTCGATTGAGGAAGAACAGCAGTGATGACTGTGACTTTGTATTTAAATTTTTAAGCATTATATAAAATATCCCATCAGGGCCAGCAGCGCTATTCCTTGTGTTGGTAAGAGCATGTTGAAGTTCAACCATGGTAAATGGTTGATTATATTTTAGTGCACATCTGTCAGTGAAATTCAGTTTGGATTTTTCAGTTACACCTTTAATTTTTTGAAACGACTGGTCATAAGAAGTTGAGGAGGACAACTGGGAAAATACAAATCCTAGTGCATTTGCGATTTCTGCAGGAGTAGAGAGTTCCTGTCCATTCCAGTTAATTAGTGGAGTAGATGTTGGAGGAATTTTGCCATTTAACAATTTTATCTTATTCCAGATCAGTCTGATGTCTGTATTTTTATTAACAGAAGAAGCGAATTTAATCCAAGATTCTTTTTTTGCTTTCCGTCTGATATAACGGGCTCTTGCTCTAAGTCGCTTATAATTAATAAGATTGGAAGTGGTTGGATGTTTGTGGAATTGATTCCAAGCTTTGTTTTTCTCTTTTTTTGCATTGTTGCACTCTTCGTTCCACCAATAATTTAGTTTTCGCCTTTTCCTGACTTGGTATTGTGGAATTGCAGCTGTTGCAGCTGTTAGAATTTGGTTTGTTATATGTTCAGTAACATGGTTGATAGAAGAGCACTGTATGATATGGTTGTCGAACGAGACAAGCGTGCTATATTTTATCCAGTCAGCCTTTGGAAATTTCCATTTTACTGGATTGTCTGTTGGTAATGAACAGGAAGTTTGAACTTTGCATATTATTGGGAAATGATCGCTGTTGTGAGGGTCGTTAAGTGTTACCCACTGGATACTTGGATAGAGCACTGGAGAGCAAATGGAAAGGTCTATTGCAGAGGTTGATCCGGTAGGAAAATGAACATAGGTGGGAGAGCCAATATTTAACAACGTTAGATCCTGTCTATCTATTAACGTTTCAACAAGTTTTCCACGCCTGTCTAAGCTGGAAGAACCCCATAATGGGTGGTGAGCATTAAAGTCACCTAGTAGACAGAAGGGAACTGGTAGTTGCAACACGAGACCTTCGATTTCCTGAATAGAATATGGACGATTAGGTGGAAGATAAATTGAGACCAATGTAACTGTGATTCCAAATACTACGCGTGCGGCAACAGCTTCTAAAGAGGTTTTCAATGGAATGCATCTGGAAGGAACTCTTGAGTCCAACAGGATGGCTACTCCTCCATGAGCACTATTAGTGTCAGATCTATCTTGTCTGTAGATAGTGTAATTTTTGACTGTAGTGGAAACTTGTGGTGTCAAGTTGGTTTCCTGTAGGCACATAGCTACAGGATTGAAGCAGTGAATTAGTTCATTGATATCATCGATGTTGCTGCGAAAACCTCTACAATTCCACTGAATGATTTGTTCCATTATTTGGTTTTGTTCGTGGAAGATGTATCTGACTGCTTTTTATAAGTTGATTGTTTATGACGGTCCGGTTTTGGTTTTTCTTTTCGGGGAAAAGTGTGACTTCCCGATTCATTGCTATCGTCCATATCATCTTCTGCGTGTATTTCAAGCAGTTCTTCTTGACCGATAGAATCATCTGTATCCATGCTTGTTAGACCTGATACTTTCGTCTCAGCAGAAAAAGATCTTTGCAAATTTTCTGCTGCCTGACGATGCGGAAGTCTCTGGGTTGGAATTGTGAGTGGCGTGTTATTGCTTTGGTCTATTGAATTTGGTTTAGATGGATGCTGGATCAAGAGTACTGATCGTGCCCAGTCTGATATTGATATTTTTGGAGAGATGGATACTTCTGTCTGACATGCCACTGATTCGTGCCTGAGAGTGGTAGAAGCATAAGTGCGTTTTGGCATACTTAAATTGATCTGTTTTTTCGCTTCTTGGTAAGAGACTTTATTTTCAATTTTATATTTTTGTATTTTTTTTCCTATCTTCCATAGTTCACAGTCTTTGGAGTAGGCTGGATGTTTGCCACTACAATTAGGACACTGTGGTGTTGGAGCATTGCATTCTGCTTGCGTGTGATTCTTGCAGCTGCAGTTTGGACATATAGCATCTCCACGGCATGCTGTCTGAGAATGGCCGAACTTTTGACATTTAAAGCATCTGAGCGGATTTGGGATATATGGCCTAATGCGGCAATTCAAGTAACCTGCTTTGACAGAACCCGGTAGATTTGGAGTACTGAAAGTCAAGATTATGTTTCGCGTGGGAGTTAAGTTGCCGTCTTTTCTGATCATGATACGTTTTGCATGAGACACATTTTGATCTTTTAGCTCCTGGACAATTTCTTCCTCAGAAACATATAACAGATCCCATTCGGAGATGACTCCTTTGGAAGAATTTAGTGTGTTGTGTGGTGTAACCTGAATTGGTATTCCGCTTAAAGAAGTAAGTTGCAGTAGTAATTCAGAATGTCTTGAGTACGATGTCTCTACTAGTAGATCTCCTGATTGGAGACGTTTAACCATTTTTGGTGAACCTGCAGCGTTTTCTAGGCATCTCTGGATGATGAAAGGTGAGAGCTTGCTCACAGGTTCGGATGACAAGGAGTGTATTATGAGGAAAGCTGGAGATTCCTGTTTCCTAGTGTCCTTTTTTTGTCTCTTTGAAAGAGAGAAGTCATTGTCGGTGTCATTGTCGTGTTCATGTTGAGAGCACTTCGGCTCTAAACGTGGAAATTCACTTATTTCCATCTTTGCTCCTTTTCGCCCCGAGGGTTGGTTTTTCCCCCAGGTTACCGGCCCCGCCACGTGGAGGCAGGAGCGGTGCCACCAGTGACCAAGCGGTTGTTTAAGTTAGTGGATTTGGTTAGTGATATATATAAAGAGAATAAGAAAAGAAAGGTGGATTGCCTTTCTGGGTTCTTACTTTTGACTTTTAAAGCACAGAACCACTTCAAGTAAATAAAATAACAGCCGCACTGGAAAATAAAGAAACTATCACTTTGGAGATCACTCTATAATCACTGGAAGAAAATCGCTTGTCACTATCGCTTGGCACTCGGGGCCGATAGGGGGGTGATTATTCCCTTGTATAAGGCAATGGTCAGGCCACACCTTGAGTACTGTATACAGGTCTGGAGACCTCATTTCAAGAAGGATGTAGAGCTGCTGGAACGATTACAGAGAAGGGCAACAAGGTTGGTGAATGGAATGAATGGTTGCTCTTATGAAGAAAGGCTCAAGTTTTGCGAATTACAGTGTCTGGAGACTAGGCACCAGCGAGGTGATCTGATAGAGGTGTACAAAGCCTTGAATGGTTTGAGCATGCTCAATGCTGATGGGATTCTTCCTCTTGCTCAGAATAATCACCTGAGAGGGCATAAATTCAAATTGAGGAAAGACAGATGTAGGATAGATGTGCAGAAATTTGCCTTTAGCCAGCGGGTGGTTGGTAGGTGGAACAGACTTCCATCCCTTGTCATGGAAGTTGATAGCCTAAATAAGTTTAAGGCTCAGCTGGACAGGTATTTTGAACGAACAGAGGGGTGAATGGAAGTGGTTATTTTTTATTTATTTATTTTTTATTTTTTTTATTTTTTTGGCTGATGCTGCATAAGCTTGCTTTCTTGCATCAAATGCCTCTCCTAATGCTAATGCGGGCTTTACTTAAAGATTTAATTACCATCAGGAGTAAAGGAAAGGGTTTTTGCTTCCATAAAGGTGAGTACAGTGGTCTCCAACAGTTTTTAAATTCTTACAGTGGGATAAACTGACGATGTTACCAACAGTAAATTCTAAGTGCATTCAAGGAATTAATCGTGGAAGCTATTAAAAGTTTCATACCTATTAAGAAATATTGTTCAAGGTTTAAGCCTAAATGGTTATCTAATGAACTAATGAGACTTGTAATAGAGAAGAAAAATGCATGGGATGCATATAAATTATCAAGCGACTCAGAAGCCTATGGCAGATATAAGCTAGTCTGTAATCAGGTGACAAAGGAGGTTAGGCAGGCGAAGGCAGATTACGAGAAATCCTTGGCAAAAGATGCTAAGAAAAACAGAAAGGATTTCTTTACTTATATAAACTCTAAAAGGAAGGGGATGAATCTGATTGGTCCACTTGACATCGATGGTTCAACTGTTGACGATCCTGCTCAGATAGCAAACAAACTGAATGAGTATTTTGCATCTACATTCACACATGAGGAATTATTAAGGTTTGAAAATGGCAGAAGGTTATCAAATTGTAGCAGGATACTTAATGATTTTGTAATAACTGAATGCAAAGTGGAGGAGAAATTGTTGAAGTTAAACATAAGAAAAGCACCTGGGGTGGATGGGATCTATCCAGTTATATTAAAGGAGGCGGCAAAGCAACTAAGCAAACCCTTAGCCATAATTATGAGAGCATCCTTGGACTCAGGGGAGGTTCCCACGGACTGGAGATGTGCAAATGTATCCCCAGTTCACAAAGGGGGATCGAAGGATGACACGAGTAATTACAGACCAGTTAGTTTAACTTCTGTTCCGGGTAAAATAATGGAGTCACTAGTTAAAGATGCATTGCAGGATCATCTAGACAAGACTGCAGCAATAATTCAGACACAGCATGGGTTTGTTAAGGGAAAGTCTTGTCTGACAAATTTGATAGGATATTATGATGTGGTTACAAAGGAACTAGATGCAAAAAATAATTTTTATATCATATATTTGGATTTCAGGAAAGCTTTTGACACTGTTGCGCATGGAAGACTATTGTACAAATTGGAGCAGAATGGTATTAAGGGTAAGTTGCTACAATGGATAAAAGGATGGTTGAGTGGGAGAAGACAGAGGGTGGTAATCAATGGGTGCTGCTCTTCTTGGACTAATGTTATTAGTGGAGTCCCACAGGGATCGGTGTTAGGTCCACTGTTGTTTTGTATATTTATCAATGATATTGATGAAGGTATATCAGGCTTAATGTCGAAGTTTGCAGATGATACACAGGTTGGCAGGGTTGTTAATGACAGTAATGGCAGTGTGCTACTGCAACAGGATCTAGATAATTTGGGCAGATGGGCTAAGAAGTGGCAACTGAAGTTTAACCTTGACAAATGCAAAGTACTGCATATGGGTAGAAGTAACCCCAGAGAAACGTACCAACTGTGTGGTACTACACTTAAGGTGGTAGAAAATGAAAAAGACCTGGGAGTAATTGTGCAGTCAGATATGAAGATTTCTGAGCAATGCAGACAGGCTGCCAGGGCAGGTCATGAGGTTTTGTCAATGATATATAGGAATTTTGCTAGCAGGGAAAAGGTGATTATCCCTCTGTATAATGCAATGGTCAGGCGACACCTTGAGTACTGCGTACAGATCTGGAGGCCTCATTTTAGGAAGGATGTAGATTTACTTGAGCGTGTACAGAGAAGAGCAACAAGATTGGTGAGGGGAATGAATGGATCCTCTTACCAAGAGAGGCTTATGTTCTGCAAATTGAAGTGGCTGGAGACTAGGCACCTGCGCAGTGATCTGATTGAGGTATATAAGGCCTTGAATGGGTTGAGCATGCTGAATTCTGATGGGATCCTTCCACTTGTTCAGATTACGAACCTAAGGGGGCATAAATTCAAATTAAGAAAAGACAGATGTAGATTAGATTTGCGGAAATTTGCCTTTAGCCAGCGGGTGGTTAATTGGTGGAACAAACTTCCATCTGTTGTTGTGGAAGTTGATAGCTTGAATAAATTTAAGCAGGAACTGGACAGGCATTTGGAGGGAATGGTGTGTTTTTTTTTTTTTTTTTTTTTGGCTGATGCTGCATAAGCTCATACACTTGCTTTCTTGCATCAAATGCCACTGCTACTACTACTACAGTATGCTAATGCAATAGGGTCCAAAAAAAGTTAGGAAGATGAGCTGAGACGTGGCAACTGAAGTTTAATATTGACAAATGCAAAATACAGCATATGGGTAGCAGTAACCCAAGAGAAACATACCAACTGTGTGGTACTGCAGTCAGGGAGGTCGAGAATGAAAAACACCTGGGGGTAATTGTGCAGTTGAATATGAAGTTCTCTGAGCAGTGCAGAGGGGCTGCCAAAACAGGTCGTGGAGTTTTGTCAATGATATATATATGAATTTTGCTAGCAGAGACAAGGAGATGATTATACCTTTCTATAAGGCAATGGCCGGGCCACACCTTGAGTACTGGGTACAGATCTGGAGGCCTCATTTTTGGATGTAGAGTTGCTAGAACTAGTACAGAAAAGGGAACAAGGTATTGTGAGAAGAACAAAGGGGGTTCTCTTACCAGGAGAGGCTTAAATTCTGCAAGTTGCAGCAACTGGAGATGAGGCATTTATGAGGTGATCTGATTGAGGTGTACAAGGCCTTGAATGGTTTGAGCAGGTTCGATGCTGATGGGATACTTCCGCTTGCGCAGATTAAGAACCTGAGGGGACATAATTTCAAATTGAGGAAGGATAGTTGCAGTATATATGTGCGCAAGTTTGCCTTTAGCCAGCGGGTATTTGATTGCGGAACAGATGCTGAACTAGACAAACATTTGGAGTGTCCGGATGGGTGAAATGGGGAGTTTTTTTTTTTTTTTTTTGCTGATGCTCTATAAGCTTGCTTTCTTGCATCATATGCCTCAACTAATGCTATTTAGTCCATGAAAATAAGATTTTCAGACAAAGAAGCTTGTCGTGACAATTATGAGATTGTTGAGTATATAGCAGAACTTGCATGGCAATTAAAAGTTAAAATAAGTGACTATGAACATTTTTCACTGGCACTTGATGTGAAAGTCACAACATCAAAGACAGCCCAGTTTATAACTTTTATTTGAGGTATTTAGAAAAGTTGTGTTTATACCTCGAATATGAAAATACATTAGAGGCAAACATACCAAATCTAAGACTAGATTTGAATAATTGGGGAGTGTGAAATTAACTCTAATTTCATTTTTCTACACTAAATTATCCATTAAGAGGTACTAACATGAGTGCTCTTAACCTAAACAATATTATGGTAATATACAGGGTGATTCACTACCAGTGCAACAAACTTGCAGGAGGTGTAGGGGGGGGCACAAAGATGAATCGGAATCGCATAGCATTGCATGGTCCGAAATGCCTTCGTCATGCGGTAGAGGACATTGAACGGGAGGTCGCGTGAACAGCGATCCCGCTGGAAGTCAGCATTTGCGAACCGTTTCTGTTGAAGAAACCAAGTAGCAAAAGCCCTCTGGAGTGTATAATCCACAAGGCTCCAATGATTGGACGAGTTGCAGATGGTATGAACTCATTTGGTTTGTTGACAGTATCCTCCATACAGTGGATTGGGAAATACCCAATCGTTGGCCTATCGCTCGAGTACTCATACTCAAATTGCCTTCTGCAAAATGTAGGACATTCTCCGCATTGTCTGGCGTCCTCATCGTTCGCTCTCAATTCATGGTACCTCTCCTGAAACAACCAGTCTCACGTAACCTTCTGTGCACACATGCAAAAATCGTATGATGAGGAGCACGCCTGTGCGGGAAACATTCCTGGTACAAGCGCAGAGCAGCGCGCCCATTACAATCCGCAGCTCCATACGCGAGGTGCATGTCGACCATTTCAATGTTTGAATACTCATCAATCCTACAGCCTCGGAAACCGGTTCGCAAATGCTGACTTCCAGCGGGATCGCTGTTCATGCAACCTGCCATTCAATGTCCTCTACCGCATGATGAAGGCATTTTGGACCCTGCAATGCTATGTGATTCTGATTCTTCTTTGTGCCCCCTACACCTCCTGCAAGTTTGTCGCACTGGTAGTGAATCACCCTGTATAATTACAAAAGTAGTCAATTACATTCAAGCAAGAGGTTTAAATCAAAGCTCTGTTGATGGAAGTTAAGTCAAAACATGAAAATGTTCCATACCACACAAATATAAGATGGCTGAGATTGGTGACTGGCTATATTTCAGTAATTTAGAAATTATATTTAGTAATGAAAAAAAAAAGTTCAGGTCCTCCTAGCAGCTGAATGAACTGAACTGATTCTGATTTTTCATTTTCCACAGATATTTTGAAGCTTAGAAATTAAATAAATTTAAATCTACAAGGAAAATTTGTACATTATTTATTTGCTTTACAAATGAAGATAAGATCATATGTGGAAATCATTGACAGATGCTGCATAAATGAAAAAAAATCTAGTTTTGGTTCATCAGTTGTACATGGATTATTCTTTGGAACATTTTGCAGAGTGCACCCCACATTGTAAATGTCCTTCAACCACCTCATCAGAAAAAATATTCTTGTTATTGAAAAAATATATTTTCCAACTACCATACATCTAAATATCTTGCTAGTGAGCATGTGAAAAGAAGGAAACCAAACTTTATGGAAAGTTACCATAGCAGTGTCTATTTTTTGACACACATGGTGCCATGAAGAATTTTTTTAAGGATTAACTTTTCAAATTGTAAAATAATTAATGATGGAGAAGCTTTAGAGTGACCACTGGCCAGATGCTGCTGTTAATAATGTTTTATATCCATTCTCCATAGAGCTGGTTTTGAATGATTTAAAGATTTACATGCCATTTTGGATGCTGATGCATCTAGCAAATGAAACTGTAAAACTTTTCTCGTAGAAGTGCAGTTATTTCATTAATCAAGAACCTCAGATTTCTATGAAAACACATTTAAAGAAAAAGGGTTATTGTGGGTAAATGTGTCAGCACATGGAGTAAATAAGTATATAAGCAGTCCACTAGTTTAGCAAAAAGGTGAACAATCAGAAATCACTCATTTTAAATTTTGTAAAACCTGAATTTTCATATTAGAGTTAAAAATATGGGAAAAAAAAGAAACATTAAAATCAAAAATCAACAAATAAATATTAACAATACGTTATATATACAGGCAGTTCCCGCTTTACGAGTTTCCAGGTTCTTTTTTTTTTCTCAAGTATTGAGTGTCAACAAAATTAAAAATATAAAACTGTGGTTAGACCCTCATTGATGTAAGGTGCTGAGACATGGGCAATTACAAGGGCCCAGGAGAAGAAGATGGAAGTGGCAGAGATGAGGATGCTAAGATGGATGTGTGGTGTGACGAGGAAGGACAGGATAAGAAATGACTACATCAGAGGTATAGTTAAGGTGGGGCCTCTGAGTAAAAAAATGCAGGAATCTAGGTTGAGGTGGCTTGGACATGTGGAACGAAGAAGTGAGGAGTATGTGGGGAAGAGGTGTGAAAAGTTGGAGGGATGAGGAAGAGGGGAAGACCTAAGCTGAGATGGAAGGACAAGGTGGCAGAGGATTTAAAAGAGAGAGAGAATGGAGGAGAGAGGAAGCCCAGGATAGGGAGGAATGGAGGAAAAGAATTAAGGACAGAAATGACGACTCCATATGAACATGGGAAGAAGGCAAAGATAAAGAAGAAGATTCGATTATATTAGATTGTATGCCAGATGCTAATCATGAAGAACAAAGAATGGTAATTGTAAGATTTGTTAACTTAAATAATGAAGCAAAAAAAATTGAAGTAAAAGAACATTTATTAAGGCTTTGGTTCAATTTCAGATACAACAGGTGAGGATCTTACTAATTTTGTACTTGATTTTTAAAGCAAGAAAATGACATGCATGGCCAATCCTATGACAACTTGGATAACATGAAGGGTAAAAATAGTGGTCTTCAGAAATGAATTTTAGATATCAATCTGAGACCATTTTATGTGCCATGCACAGCGCATAGTTTAAATTTAGTAATAAATGATGCCGCAAAAGCTTCTCTAGAATCTGAAAACTTTTTTGGCATTGTTCAGGAAATATTCCTTTCAGCATCTACATATCAGTGGAAAATTTTAATGGAAGAGTGCCCCACATTAGCTGTTAAACTGGTATATGAGACCAGGTGGTATATGAGACCAGGTGGGAAAACAGGGTTGATGCAATAAAAGCACTCAAGTACAGGAACTTCCCGGCTTACATAAGGGTTTTGTTCCACGGAACGCTACGCAAGTCGGATTTTACATAAGTCGGGGAATTTCCCCCATGCTTGTGTAGCACTCGCAACTGTGCTCGCTAAATTGATTGAATCAAAAAGAAATGTTCGACGAACATGTGAATAGAATTATTTATTGTATTTATTCAATTTTTTATTTCATGCGTGGGAAAAATTACAAAAGCGTGCAATTTAAAAAAATTTCAAAATTATAAAATTACAAAAAAAGAGAGGAGACAGGCATAATGTCAGTAAGTTTTACCTCTCGAGCATCATTGCCAGAATCAACGTCTTCAGCTGATAAGTACGCCACTGCGAAGGTTGAGGGCTGTGGAGATTTAGAAGGGGTCAGCCGCTCAACCTTACGAAAGATCATATTAATGGATGACTGGATGGTGGCTTTTTTCTTTTCATCATAGATTTCTTTGTAGCAAGCAAGCATATCATTCACCCTCTGTTAACTTTTAAGAATCATTCTCTGTCAGGATCCATCTTCTCAAACCTCGCCATTGCTGATGCAATTGCACAAAATGCTATTGCCATCTCTCTGGTGATGAAGCATCTCGGCTCATCATTTGGTTCATCCTGAGCTTCATCAACATTTCCTTCTTTCACTATCACTGCCTGCAAGTCAATAAATTCTTTGTTAGATAATTCCTTCTCTTCTTCCCCTATTAACTCCTCCACATCTTTGGCATCAACCTCTAACTGAAGTAGCTCTGCAATTTTTACAATCTTATCTGTAACCTCTTCATATGATTCTATTATATTTAGGCCACCCGAATAATTAAATTCATCTGCTGTGCTGTGTCTTATGTCTGTTAATTGCTTGTGTTCTATGGGCGATTTGTCTGTTTGTTGGACGAAAAACCCCAGTTTCTAGTGGAAAAACCTGGCTATCTATGCCTCAGACCGACTAACTCAGCCACGGAGTGAAAAAAGCCCATTAAAATTCCTTGCATCATCGACAGGATTTGAACCCAGGCCTTTTCCACCCGGTGTGGGGAGGACGGTGGCGATATCACTGTGCTACCCACGCAGACTTCATATGATTTATCTTTTCAAATCCTTCAGAGCCTTTTATGTGCCATGGACATATTTTCTTCCATGCACCATTTCAACAACTTGTAGTAATTTTCGCCTTATTAATGTTTAATAAGTAATTTCTGCCTTATTAATGTTTAAGATGGCGTGGTAAAGATGGTAAGATTTCCAAAAGTCTCTTAACGTAAAATTTTTCTTACCATTTCTACTGCACACAATGCCTGAGCAAATATGCGTAAATAGTATGCTTTTAAATTCGAAATAACACCCTGATCCATGGGTTGGATGAGTGAACTAGTGTTTGGCGGTAGAAATATGACTCTCACGTTTGAATTGAAATCATCTAGATGCGTAGGATGTCCAGGAGCATTATCTAATAGAAGCAAAATTTTGAAAGGAACGTCATTGTCTTTATAATATTTTTCAACCTCGGTAATGAAGTAGCATTTAAACCAATCTTCAAAGAGAGATATTGTTATCCATGCTCTCTGGTTCGATCGGAAGTTCATGGGCAGGGTGGCTTTGTTGACTTTATTGACCCTTAACTGCATGAGGATTTCCAGAATGGTACACAAGCAGTGGTTTTAATGTTGTTGTTTATTAGTTCTTGGTGCATCAGCTTCTGTGGACATAATGCACCTCTCTTGGTTTTGCTTTCCTAGTCTGGTTCCTTTCAAATTTTAGATCTAAGTAATACCTGACTTTATGAAGATATGGAGTTCAAATGGATTCATTGACTTGTGGTGATTTTTGTGTTTTAAATCTGATTATATAAGCCTATTGATTTTAGGTAGTGAAAAACTTCTCTTATATTATTTTCTTCACTTAGAATGTTTTCCAAAACTAGAGCATCTTGAATTTTAGTTACTGACCTAAAAGCTATTTTTATTTATAAAGGCTGGACAATCTAGTAGTAAATGTTTAACTGTTTGCTGTACATGGCACTGATTGCATTCAGGCAGTTCTTTGGCTTTAAGTAGAGAGGAATGGGCCCTGTTCATAACCTGGCAAGGGTTACTTCTTCTTTTCGGACATCTCTTTCACTGGATTTCCACTGCTTTAAAACTGGTTTAATTTGAAAAAGTTTATTATGAGTTTGCTCGCACCATATTCTTTGCCACTGTTTTTTGCTGTTCCCTTTGATACTATGTCTGTAGTCTGTAAAAGGTACTTTGGCCGTTGCAGAAAGGAGGCCTGTTGCCATTTTTGCTGAATGGTCTGCTTGTTCATTTCCTTTAATTCCCATATGTCCAGGAATCCAACAAAAGGTAACGTCTTGTTTTCTTTTAAGGATTTTGTTTAAGGTGACTTGGATTTGGATCTTATCAAGCTTCTATACAGATGTAACAAAGTGTACCTGTCTGCTCCCCAATTTGTTGCAGATATGACTCTCAGAATATTTAATTTCTTTAGACAGTTTATTCTAAGATCATTAGCATTAGCAAGGGCACGTGATGCAAGAAAGCAAGCTTATATAGCATCAGCCAAAAAAAAAAGAAAAAAAAACCCCTTATTTCACCAATCCCCTCGCTCCAAATGTTTGTCATGTTCTGCCTTGAATCTATTTAAGCTATCAACTTCTACAACAGATGGAAGTTTGTTCTAGCAATCAACCACCCGCTGGCTAAAGGTAAACTTCTGCACATCTATCCTACAACCATCTTTCCTTAATTTGAATTTATGTCCTCTCAGGCAATTATTCTGAGCAAGAGAAAGAATCCCATCGACATTGAGCATGCTCAAACCATTCAAGGCTTTATACACCTGAATCAGATCACCTCGCAGGTGCCTATTCATCCAGACACTGTAATTTGCAAAACTTAGTCTTTCTTCGTAAGAGCAACCCTTTGTTCTGTTCACTAATCTTGTTGCCCTTTTCTGTACTCGTTCCAACAGCTCTACATCCTTCTTAAAATGAGGCCTCCAGACCTGTATACAGTACTCATGGTGTGGCCTGACCATTGCCTTATACAAGGGGATAATCACTTCCTTATCCCTGCTAGAAAAATTCCTGTATATCATTGACAAGACACCATGAGCTACTCTTGCAGACCATCTGCACTGCTCAGAAAACTTCATATCTGCCTGCACAATTACCCCCAGGTCCTTTTCATTCTCTACCACTGCCAGTGTCATACCACTGAGTTGATACGTTACTCTGGGATTACTGCTTCCCATATGCAGCACTTTACATTTGTCAATGTTAAACTTCATTTGCCACCTCCCAGCCCATCTGCTCAACTTTTCTAGATCCTGTTGCAGCAGTGTACTGTCTTTAGTGTCATTAACAACCCTGCCAACCTTCGTATCATCTGCAAACTTGGACATTAAGCCTGATATACCTTCATCAATATCATTTATAAATACAGAAAACAACAATGGACCCAACTCTGAACCCTGAGGGACTCCACTAATAACAGTGTCTATTGATTACCACTCTCTGTCTTCTCCCACTCAACCATCCCTTTATCCATAGCAGCAATTTACCTCCAATGCCATTTGAGGAAATCAGGCGACAATCAGCTGTCGCCTGATTTCCTCCAACTCCTTACATCACGCATACACAAAGACAATGTGTGTTTTTGACAATGAAAAATTTCCTCGCACTCCTTACATCACGCACACACAAGGACCCCTTGGTAATATCATGTCCCATACCTAATTGCTCCACAAACATCAAGCAAGCAGTGCATTTTAAAAGGCTGTGATTCAGAGGACATCTGCTCCCCCTCCCCTCTCCTCCCCTCCCCACTCAGTTCTTCCCTGAACCACAGCACTCCCATTAGTCTGCAAAGGAATCTGTTGAGTTGGTATACTGGAATTTACCAGGATTGCTTTTCTATCATGTGCAGTGCTGCTTGCAATTCTGTCTTTTCTGTATATATTGTAATGTTTTAGTGATATATTATTCTGGGGTTTAAGATATGTTTCTTGCAAACATAGACTAATCAGACTGTACTGAGATAAGAGATCATGGATATCCTCAAAGTTGCTGCAGAGTCCTCTACAATTCCAATGTAAAAATGTATTCATTATTGGGTTTTGATAGTATTTTCAGCTTGTTTTCTTAAGTTTGTTGGTTTTGGATTCTCTGTTTTTTGTCTTCCTTTTTTAGGAAAGGATGGCTTTCCAGTATCCATCTCTTCTTCTTCTGCAAAAATTTCTGTTCTTTTCTTCTACTTCCATATCGTCCATTTTATTTCCATTTACTTTAGCGGTTCTAACTTGTTTTGTAGATTTGGTGGTATCGTAATGGGTGTGCTTATTGCTTGATCAGGTTTTTGTTTTGGTTCAGTAAGCAGAGAACGTGCCCAGTCTGACATGGATTTTTTTGGTGGGATTGTTACATCTGTCTGTGTTTCTGTTGTCCTAAAAGTTTGCGTTACCTGTGCGTACGTTGGTCTATTTGCTCGTTATAGTTGTATTATTTTTTTGCTTCTTGGTATGTTACATTGTTTTCTACCTTATATTTTTGTATTCTTTTTTCTCTCTTCCATTCTTCACATCCTTTTGAGTAGGCATTATGTTGTTCTCCTCTGCAGTTTGTGCATCTTGAATTCTGTGCTGTATAGTCGCATTGTGTGTGTGTGTGTGCGCGCGCGCGCGCGCTCTCATGACCCACATTTTGCACATATAGAAAAGCCTCTGCATACAGATTTAGAGTGTCCATACTTTTGACACTTGAAGCATTGGACAGGGTTTGGAATATATGGTCTCAGTGGGCAGTTTAGATAACCAGCTTTTATTGTTTTTGGTGGTTTTGGACTGTTGAAAGTTAGAATTATATTCTTTATAGAGATAATTTCTCCTTCTCTTTTAATTGTTATTCTTTTCACTTTAATAACACCTTGGTCTTTCAACTCTTCTTTTATTTCATCTTCGGGAACATTGAGAAGATCCCACTCTGCAATTACTCCTTTCGAGGTATTCAGGATGTTATTGGAATTTCTCCAAATGTTCTTGCTTTTATTAGATGCTCTACTTGTTTTTGTAGTAAATCTCTACTAGTAAATACCCTGATATTAGCATTAGCATTAGTAGAGGCATATGATGCAAGAAAGCAAGCTTATTCAGCATCAGCCAAAAAAAAAAAAAAAAAAACCCTCTCCCATTTCACCCCTCCGTTCGTTCGAAATACCTGTCCAGTTGAGCTTTAAATTTGTTTAGGCTATCAACTTCAACAACAAGTGATGGAAGTCAGTTCCACCAACCAACCACCCAACCATATATTAGTCTTCTGACTGTTTTAGGTGAACTAGCTATGCTTTCAAGAGTTTTTTTTAAATTCTTAAAGATGACAAACTTCCGATGGGTTGTTCATTCTTAAAAAATGAACTAGAAACAGTGGTGCAACTAGAGGAGAGCCTCTGTCCTTTGTTGCTTAGCTGCACAAGAATGCATTTGATCTAGTTTTCTGCAAGTTTGAGTAGCAGAAACATGGTCTGTGTTTGCCATGTTTGCTCCTTTTTGCCCTTGGTAAGAGGACTTTTCTGCCAAGGCTTCCAAGCCCCACCATGTGGAGACAGGAACAGTGATGCTAGGAGGCCAAGTGGTTGAAGGGTTAGTTGGTTAGTGGAAACTAGAAATATATATAAAAAAGGTAAAGAAAGGTGAGTTTCCTTTCTGAGTTCTAACTTGTAGTTTTCTAAGTATAGTACTGTTGAGAGAAAGATGGGAACTTAAAAATAACTTTAATCACATGTCATGAGCACTCTATAAGTCACAGTAATATCGTTTGGACTTGAAAAATGCTTGGTACCCGGGATATCCAAAGGTTGTTTGCTTCAGAATCCAAGAACAACTTAGAATGATTGGGGTTAAATCTCCTGAGCAAAGTTGTTTGACTATTTTAGGAGTACCTGCTACAACCTCCGTGCTTTTCTGTACTAAAAAAATGGAGATGAGCTGCTAAGAGGTATCTTTGATAAAGAATGTAAAATTAAGAAAGCAGTCAGATCAGTTGAAGAATCTTCTTTTTTAATTCTTTTTAGTCAGAACAATTCATGTTCATTATGTAAGCATGCAGGCTCAGTTGGGAAGATTAAGGGGTCCATTTTGGTTCCTTTTTGCCCAAAGTATTGGATTTATACTCAGATTATTGGCCTTGCTACTTGGAGGCAAGAGTGGTGCCACTAGTGACCAAGCGATAAGGGTTAGTGTTTTAGAGAAGTTAGTTATATATACAAAAGAAAGGTGTTTTTCCTTTGTTGGTAGAAAGCTTACTTCTTTGTTTAGAAGCCAAAAAAAAAAAAAAACTTTGAAAGTAAAGGCTTTAAAAATCTCTATAATCAGTCATTTAGAGAAAAGATGCTTTCAAATCACTTCAGAAATCATTATGATCACTCACTTGGGGACTGCAAAAAAGGTGCCATGCACATTACAACAGAAGTGTTCCTGCAAGACCATCTGTTTATGAATGGTACAGAAATTTTGTGCCAACTTGGTGTCATATGATGCATCGTAAGAAAATTAGTAGGCCTACTATGAGAAATAAAACACTATGAGAGGCAAGCATATTCATCCAAATCTGAAAAAATTTCAAATGACATGCTGATATTAGCTGCATGTGACATGAACTATATCATTAACAAACTACCTGAATAGAAAGCACTATATCAATGTCTGTGGAATTATTAAACTATTTTTAATTTTCTTATGCTTAACAAATAGAAACATGTTACCTAAGTTCTTTCTTCATATCACAATAATCTTTTTGCTTAAGTAACTTTTCTGCTAACTCTTTTATTATTTTGTCTTTTTCTGAAACAATTTCTTCCAGATGTGAAATCTGAAAAAAAACAAAAAAAAAAAAAAAAACAACTATTAATTCTGAACTGAGATAAGTAAATATACATACCTTGTTCTTGAAACATATGTAAATTTGCTTCTCAATATATTTAATAACTTATATGTAATCCTATTTTGCTTCTCTGCCCACTATTCAGAATTCAAAATAACTTTGTAATTTTTCTGGCTCATCTAGCTTAAGTGGAGGAAGAAAATGTTCCTATGAAATGATCATGTTGTTTCAGAAAATCTTTGTCCTCACACCATCTAAAATTATTATATTCATAACTGACTCATTATATTTATACTACTCAAAGGAAACTTTGAGTAGTATATCTGTTTCCATCTCTCCTACAAACAAATACAGAATTTGTTAAATAATAACAAATAAATAGATAAGTATATTATATTTATAACTGGCTCATTACATTTATGCTGCTCAAAGGAAACCTCTGCTATCATCACACCTGCAAATGCTTAATTTGTTAAATATAATTACAAATAAAATCTACTTATTAATAGATAAATATATATCAGATGCATCCATTGGATATATTATCAGTAACTTTGATGGGTAACTAACTTTGGTAACCTAGATGATATGATTGATAATTTTGATGGAAGGCTGGCTGATTTCAGAATCAGCTTGAAAAATTACAAGCTCTGTGTGGGTTTCTCACACACAGCTTGTAATTTAAAAAACTGCAACCCTACTGCTATATCAGGTGGTCACAATGTTCTTTTAAGTGGAATATTTTTTGTCACAGACTTTTTTTCCCCCCACAAGATAGATATTCAATATGGAAAACATGAATGATAACAAAATAGAAGATAGGTTATAAACATAAGAAAATTTCTGCAAATGTTTAATATGACTGCACCTTCATGTGCAACATTGTGGTCACAGGAGAAAAAACGTTTTCAATAGGGAAGTAGTTGCTTCCCTATTGAAAAATACCTAATTTCCAAATCAGACATCTGTATTGAACATTGCAAAAAATAATGAAAAAAAAGGATCTACAGTTAAAGCTAGTTAAACTTAGAATGAATGTTCTGAACAGATATGGATACACCCAAGGCTGTTTGCAAGGCTCTGTAATAGCACTTTTTCTCTAGTAACTCAAGGCAAGAAATTTCAACAATTACTTAATTAGCTCATACTTTTTTTTGGGTAGAGGTGTCGACCACATGTCATATATGATTGTGCATCATTCCACAAATACACAATATAGATGAATCAACATGCAACCTACAGCAAGACAGTACACTGGCACACTATGCTCTTGCTCTCTCTCTCTCATTGTAACATGTTCAGTGGTAATGGATTGGACAAAAATCAGAAATAGCATGGCCATCTTAAAGCAGTGACTGGACAACATGAAACAATGCACTTTGGGTTATTCTAAAGCAAAAGATTTATCAAGTGCAGCTAACTGTTCAAGATCTAAAAATATCCATCATGCACTGCTTTTATGATATTCAGCCTTCAGTATGGAAGACAATATCTAACAGATCAAATAAGGTTCAGAGAATGGAATATACAGGTATGCTTTGATTTCACTGACTAGGGACTTTGTAGCCAAAGTGTGTAGAGAGTTTATGCAGGTGTAGTTTTGGTTTGTTTTTTGTTTAAATATTTGTTGGTGCATCAGCTGCAATGGCTATGGTGCACCAAGCTTATTGTTTATTTACTGGTTGATATTTATTTTCAAGTTGGTTGTTGCTGTAGAAGTTTATTTTAACATTGTTTCTGCTGCAGTATGTAATGCATGGCATCATGTTTTTACAAATTTAAGAAAAAAGGAAGACGTCAGTTATATTGGATCTACTGCCTAAAATAAGTTGTAGTAAGAAGTTGTCCTGTGTTCGAATAATGTTCCAAAGGCCATCTGGCACATTCTGTTATAAATTTTGGGCAGTCAAATATAATATGGAGGATTGGTAACCTTCTGTGGTTAACCGTCTCCCATATTATATTGTGGCATAGGGGTGAGTCTTCTGCCCTAAGCAAATAAGAACAAGTCCAATTTTGTTTGTGTGTCCAATTCTTATTCTTGTTAGAATCACTTCCTCCCATCTGTTGGATCTTTCACTAGTATTCCAGCCCTGAGTGCCAAGCAAGTGATCATAGTGTTTTCAAAAGTGATTTGACAGCATCTTCTCTCCAATCAGATGATTAAAGAGAATATTAAAGTCTTTTAATTTACAAACTTATTTTATATTTAGCTCCCTCTAAATAAATAAGCAAGCATCCTATCAAGAAAGGTTTGGTTTGGATTTTATTGGCGCATTAGCAATTAAGCCTATAATGTGCCAAAACCAGGTCATATATAAAAAGTTAAACATTCAGTGACCTAATTAGTTAGGCCACCATGTCAAGATATAATAACATAGATATAAAAAATATAAAAGTAAAACATATCAACAAAGAAATAGCAATAAAAGGTAAATTTTAAATACGAGTAAAAATGTTTACTGATTTTAGAAAGCTAAAAACAGCAGACACATGGTCATTGTCAGATAAAATCTGACTGAGTGTATAAGGCTCAGCCAGATGACTAAAAGCTGTAAAATAAAAATCACATTTGTGTCTAAAACATGGACACTCGGTTAAAATGTGACGAATACTTAAAAAGGTGTCACAGTTCTTACACACAGGACAGTCATCTGCCCCTCAGCAGAAATGCATGTGTAAGATGACTGTGTCCTATGCATAGATGAGCTAGAACAAATTCCTCTCTGCGGTTCCTGTGCAGACTAGACTGCCAGTGTCGGATTACAGGCTTTATCTGATAGAGCTTGTTTGTGATTTGCTCGTGCCAAGATTGTTGCCATTGGGACAGTAATTTAGCGTGTATTAGCTGCCTGTATAGGGGACTAACAGGCAATAAGTGTTGTGGGGTTCTGGTGATCTGGCCACAGCATCTGCCAGTTCATTTCCCCTGATCCCAAGGTGGCTTGGAATCCAGCAGAAACAAATGTCAAAAGAACACTCAGACAGAGAGTGTAGTGTCTGCTGAATCCAGGTCACAAATGGATGAGGATTATACCTCATACCCGATAAAGCCTGCAGTGTACTTAGAGAATCAGTGTACACCATACACCTATGGGTTTTAATGTGGTCCAAGGCCAACTCTATAGTATACAACTCAGCTGTATATATGCTGCATTCTTGGGGAATCTTTCCAGATACTGAATAACTGGAAAGATAGCAGCAAATCCAACAGACAACTCTGACTTCGAGCCATCAGTGAAGACAGGCAAGAATTCGGAATATTTGGCTCAGTGGGCAGCGTAGAGTTGTTGGTAGACAGAAGATGGAGTTATGGACTTACCCCAATTTTTAATGGAGAAGTCGCATGATGCTAAGCGAGCATGCCAGGGTGGAAGTGGTTGCCTTGGTGACTGGGCAACATTGTCTACCATGATGTCGAGCTCTCTGAGCAGCTCTTGGACACAGATACCAAAAGGCCGGTTGGCAGTCTGACGAGTGTTATATAGGTTTTTCCATCGTGGCTTGAAAACGGATGTCCACATAAAGTTGTCTGGCAGGGATTTTAATTTAAAGATATATTTTAAAGACAAATAAACTCTGGACAGGGGATGTTCTAAATGCTCCAGTAGCAATATGGATGGCTTTGGTGGGGAACTGGGTCCAGCCATCTAAGTATGCTGTATCTAGCCGATGCGTACACTTGGGACCCATAGTCTAGTTTAGATCAGACAAGCGCACAATAGAGGCTGAGTAAAGTGGAGCGGTCTGCTCCCCATTTATTGGAGGAGATAGCATGTAGGAGGTTTAACCCTCTCATGCACTTTGTCCGCAGTTGATGGATATAAGGTAAAAATGTCAACTTCTTGTCGAAAATGATCCACAAGAATTTTGTCTCGGGTGCTACTGGAATGATGTCTTGTCCGAGTTTAAGTTCTGGTTCAGGGTGAAGGTTCCATTTGTGACAAAAGTGTACGCAGACAGTCTTCTGTGGCGAGAACCTAAAACCATTAGTCACTGCCCAAGTGTTGACATGGTCAATGGCATGCTGCAATTGTCTTTCAATGACCCTCATATTGCATGACTGCAAAAAGATGCCAAAGTCATCTACAAAGAGGGCACTGTTTATGGTTGGAGGAAGTTTTTCAGTTATAGAGTTAAATTTGATAGCAAAATGCGTAACGCTTAAAACTGATCCTTGTGGAACTCCCTCTTCTTGGCAGAATAGCCAGGAGAAGGTGGATCCTACACGAACTTGGAAAGACCGGTCTGCAAGGAAGTTTTTAATAAAGAGAGCAATATGTTCCCTAAGACCAAAGTTATATATGTCTTTTAAAATTCCATATCTCCAAGCTGTGTCATACACTTTTTTCATATCAAAGAAAATGGGTTTGGGTTCGCCTGTGCGGCCGCAGCTATTTTGCAGCTCCTGGAGAAGAGACGTTTTTTCTGATTTATTTTCTGTTTTATTAGCTTAAATTGGCATATTTACTTATTTTCTAGAGTAGTTTTATATTCCTAGTTACAATACTTAGTTTAAAGTTTAACTTGATAGAGATTTTGTGGGTATTACTTAGTATCGGTAACGGTATCAAATCCACGTGTTACAAATTGCAGCTCCGTTGAACGAGAGGTTTTAACCGTATTTATCCGATTTATTAACCAATTGTTATATCAAATTATTATCTATAAGTAGCTATAGATCTAGTCAGGATCCTTAGTTTATTCTAAATTGAGACAGCGAGATTTGGAAGTTAATCAATACTTAAGAGTCCGTAGAAGTACCATTAGTAATTATCGCCATTGTAACATGATACAGCATATCCGGAATTCGATAGCATTAGCTTTGTATAGTATAGTGCATAATATAATATTGTCAATTAAATTGTACTTTTAACTATATATATATATATATATAACGACTTAGAGTACAAACGTAACAAATAATTAATACATAACTTGATACGGAAGTTACATAAAGGGAACTCGTAGATAGGAAGGGAAAGCTGAAAAATAAATATAGCGTTATAACTGTGTTAGGATACAAGTTTAAGGTTTTAATTTTGTTCTGAAATTGTAATTTTATTGACATTAAATCGAAATCATGACTCAGACCAGAGCAGCAAAGCAAAAGGCTCAAGCTAATGGGAGTGCTGTGGCTCAGGGGAGAACTGAGGGGGGTCAGTTGCCCTCTGAATCACAGCCTTTTAAGATGCACTGTTTGCTTGATGTTTGCGGAGCAATCGGGTACGGGACATGATACTGCCATGGGGGATGTCTTTGGGTGTGCACGATGCAAGGGAATTAGGCGACAACTCAGCGTTGTTATGGGTCTATATGAAACCTTGAAGGACAGGGTGGATGCCCTTGAAAGAAATAAATTGAGGGGCCCATCAAGCTCTCAGCTGCCCACATCAACACCACAGCTTGCACTTGGTCATCTTGCAACACAGAGGCAGCCCCCAAGGCAGAATGCGCTGGTCCACAGGAACTAGTAGTTGTTGGTGACTCTATTGTCAGGGAAACGGGAAACATGCTTTGTAAAAAGGATAGGTGGAACAGGACCAGGGTATGTCTGCCAGGGGCAAAGGTTGATGATGTTGTGGAGCGGATATCATCTTTTAAAGGCACAAAAGGTGATATAGTTGTACACGTTGGCACTAATGATATTAAGAGTAGGAGACCAGCGGAATTACTTAGCAAGTACAGGTCACTGTTGAAAAAAAGCCGTGAATTAGGGTTGAATTTGAAAGTGTCTGCAATTCTGCCCAGACACGATAGGAGGGAGTATATGATGAGAGCCTTGTCGATCAATTCGGCCCTGGAAAGATTGTGCAAGACTCAAGGGGTAGAATTTTTTTCAGCCTGGACTGTACTTGTTAACAGGAGAGATTGCTTCTACAGGGATGGGATACACTTAAATAGAAAGGGTGCAAGAATATTTGCTGATACTATCGAGGCAGTGTTAGGTGGGTCGGAAAACTGCTAGCTTAGGGGGAGAGAAAGACTAATAGATTAACAGTAGCCACTGGAAGAGGTGAAAGAGATTCTTGCACTGCTTCTATTGGAATGAGCAGAAGCCTGAAAAACAAGATGCAGGATATTTCAGAGACTGCTGGAAGTCATTGTGGTACAGGTAAACACATGGGTTGTGTTAGGGTAGCTAAGAATAGAAACACCAATGCTAGGAGTTTAGAACAGATACACCAATGCTAGGAGTTTAGTAAATAAATTTGATGAATTTGAGGTATTGCTCAAAACATCAAAGGCAGATATTGTTGGGATATCAGAGACGTGGTGTTACACAGATATAAGGAATGCAGAACTGGAATTTGTGGAGTATAACATCTACAGAAAGGATAGACAGGATAGGAAGGGAGGAGGGGTTATGCTATTAGTTAAAAAACACAAAATCCAAGGAAGTGAAGCCAGTCGACATCGATGGACAGGGCAGTGTCGAGTCAGTTTGGTGTGACATAAGCATAGGTAAATCAAAATTGAGAGTAGGAGTGTGCTATAGGCCTAATGACTCTGATGAGTATAATAAGATACTGTACAGGGAAATAGAGTGGGCCAGTAAATCAGAGAGTCTTATAATGGGGGATTTTAATTTCCCAGATATTGACTGGAATTTGTGGGTTGGTCACTCACACACTAGCAAGGCTTTTGTGTATTTATTGGATGATTGTTTTCTACATCAGCATGTTCGAGAGGCAACTAGAGGGAGTAATACTCTTGATCTGATTATCAGTAGTGATTCTTCATGCATTAAGAATCTGCAGATAAAGGAACCACTAGGTGGCAGTGATCACAGTGTGCTGAAGTGGGATTTACTCAAGGAGGTAACTACCATCAGAGGTAAAGGGAAGGGTTTTTGCTTTCGTAAAGGTGACTATGATGGTCTGAAACAGTATTTAAATTCTATACAGTGGGACCACCTGATGATGTTACCAACAGCAAATTCAAAATGGGAAGCATTCAAGGAACTAATCTTGAAAGCTACCAGGCTTTACATACCAACCAAGAAATATTGTTCAAGGTTCAGGCCTAAACGGTTGTCAGATGAACTAATGAGACATATGGCAGAGAAGAAAAATGCATGGGATACATACAAATTAATGGGTGACATGGAAGCCTATGATAGATATAAGTTGGTCTGTAACCAAGTCACAAAGGAGATTAGGCAGGCAAAGGCAGATTATGAGAAATCCTTGGCAAAGGATGCAAAGAAAAACAGAAAAGAGTTCTTTACCTATTTAAACTCAAGAAGGGAAGGAATGAATCAGATTGGTCCACTCGATGTTGATGGTTCAACAGTTGAGGATCCTGCTCAGGTGGCTAACAATCTAAACAAGTATTTTGCATCTACATTCACACATGAGGAGCTATTCAGGAAGGGGAATGTCGTAGGTGAAGTAAAATTGGCAGTGAGCTAGATGATTTTCTAATAACTGAGAGGAAAGTGGAGGAAAAATTTTTGAGGATAAACATAAAAAAGGCACGCGGGGTGGATGAGATCTATTCAGTTATATTAAAGGAGGCAGCAAAGGAAGTAAGCAAACCCCTAGCCATAATTATGAGAGCTTCTTTGGACTCAGGGGAGGTAACCATAGACTGGAGATTTGCAAATGTAACCCCAATTCACAAAGGAGGATCAAAGGATGACACAACTAACTTCGGTTCCAGGAAAATTAATGGAGGCACTGGTTAAAGAAGCACTGCAGGATCATCTGGACAAGAATTCAGTTATAGCTCAGACACAGCATAGTTTTGTTAAGGGCAGGTCTTGTCTGACCAATTTGATTGGATACTATGATGTAGTCACAAAAGAACTGGATGCAGGGAATAACTTTGATATTATATATTTGGATCTTAGAAAGGCTTTTGATACTGTTGCGCATGGAAGACTGCTGCACAAATTGGAGCCAAATTGCTGCTATGGATAAAGGGATGGTTGAGTGGCAGAAGACAGAGTGGCAATCAATGGACACTGCTCAACGTGGACTAATGTTATTAGTGGAGTTCCTCAGGGTTCAGTGTTGGGTCCATTGTTGTTTTCTGTATTTATAAATGATATTGATGATGGTATATCAAGCTTAATGTCCAAGTTTGCAGACGATACAAAGGTTGGCAAGGTTGTTAAGGACACTACTGATGCTATGCTGCTGCTGCAACAGGATCTGGAAAGTTGAGCAGATGGGCTGAGAGGTGGCAAATGAAGTTTAACATTGACAAATGTAAAGTACTACATATGGGAAACAGTAACCCCAGATCAACGTATCAACTCTGTGGTACTACGCTGACAGTGGTAGAGAATGAAAAGGACCTGGGGTAATTAGCATTAGCATTAGCATTAGTAGAGGCATTTGATGCAAGAAAGCAAGCTTATGCAGCATCAGCCAAAAAAAAAAAAAAAAAAAAAAAGTAACATAAATAAATAAAAATAACCACTTCCACTTCACCCCTCTGTTCGTTCGAAATACCTGTCCAGCTGAGCCTTAAACTTATTTAGGCTATCAACTTCCACGACAAGGGATGGAAGTCTGTTCCACCCACCAACCACCCGCTGGTTAAAGGCAAATTTCCGCACATCTATCCTACATCTGTCTTTCCTCAATTTGAATTTATGCCCTCTCAGGTGATTTTTCTGAGCTAGAGGAAGAATCCCATCAGCATTGAGCATGCTCAAACCATTCAAGGCTTTGTACACCTCTATCAGATCACCCCGCTGGTGCCTAGTTTCCAGACACTGTAATTTGCAAAACTTAAGCCTTTCTTCGTAAGAGAACCCCTTTGTCCCATTCACCAATCTAGTTGCCCTTCTCTGTACTCGTTCCAGCAGCTCTACATCCTTCCTGAAATGAGGCCTCCAGGCCTGTATACAGTACTCTAGGTGTGGCCTGACCATTGCCTTATACAAGGGAATAATCACCTCCTTATCCCTGCTAGAAAAATTCCTATATATCATTGACAATACACCATGAGCTACTCTTGCAGCTCGTCTGCACTGCTCAGAGAACTTCATATCTGCCTGCACCACCACCCCCAGGTCCCTTTCATTCTCTACCACTGTCAGTGTAGTACCACAGAGTTGATACGTTGCTCTGGGGTTGCTGTTTCCCATATGTAGTACTTTACATTTGTCAATGTTAAACTTCATTTGCCACCTCGAAGCCCATCTGCTCAACCTTTCCAAATCCTGTTGCAGCAGCATAGTGTCAGTAGTGTCCTTGACAACCCTGCCAACCTTCGTATCGTCTGCAAACTTGGACATTAAGCTTGATATACCATCATCAATATCATTTATAAATACAGAAAACAATAAAGGCCCCAATACTGAACCCTGAGGGACTCCACTAATAACATTAGTCCACGATGAGCAGTGTCCATTGATTACCACTCTCTGTCTTCTCCCCCTCAACCACCCCTTTATCCATTGCAGCAACTTGCCTCCAATGCCACACTGCTCCAATTTGTGCAGCAGTCTTCCATGTGCAACAGTATCAAAAGCCTTTCTAAGATCCAAGTATATAATATCAAAGTTATTCCCTGCATCCAGTTCTTTTGTGACTGCATCATAGTATCCAATCAAATTGGTCAGGCAAGACTTCCCCTTAACAAAACCATGCTGTGTCCTAGCTATAACTGAAGTCTTGTCTAGATGATCCTGCAGTGCTTCTTTCACCAGTGCCTCCATTAATTTTCCGGGAACAGAAGTTAAACTCACAGGTCTATAATTGTGCATGCAGATATGAAGTTCTCTGAGCAGTGCAGACGAGATGCAAGAGTAGGTCATGTTGTCTTGTCAATGATATACAGGAATTTTTCTAGCAGAGATAGGGATGTGATTATTCCCTTGTATAAGGCATTGGTCAGGCCACACCTTGAGTACTGTATACAGGTCTGGAGGCCTCATTTCAAGAAGGATGTAGAGCTGCTGGAATGAATACAGAGAAGGGCAACAAGATTAGTGAATGGAACAAAGGGTTGCTCTTACAAAGAAAGGCTTAAGTTTTTCAAATTAGAGTCTGGAGACTAGGCATCGGTGAGGTGATCTGATAGAGGTGTATAAGGCTTTGAATGTCTTGAGCATGCTCAATGCCGATGGGATTCTTCGTCTTGCTCAGAATAATCACCTGAGAGGGCATAAATTCAAATTGAGGAAGGACGGATGTCGGATCGATGTGCAGAAATTTGCCTTTAGCCAGCGGGCAGTTGGTTTGTGGAATAGACATCCATCACTTGTTGTTGAAGTTGATAGCCTAAACAAATTTAAGGCTCAGCTGGACAGGTATTTCGAACGAACGGAGGGGTGAAATGGGAGTAGTGGTTGTGTTTTTTTTTTTTTTTTTTTGGCTGATGCTGAATAAGCTTGCTTTCTTGCATCATATGCCTCTGCTAATGCTAATGCTAAAACCGACACCTGGTGCTCACGTTTCAGGAAGGCATTATGTATAGATGTTTCCAAGTGGTTTAAATGGTCAAGTGTTGACCTGTTCCTTCGGAAGCCACACTGTATCCTGGAAAGGAGGTCATTAGGTTCCAAATACCACAAAAGAAGAGCATTGACCATTCCACGATCTTGCACAAGCAGCTCGTCAGAGCAATAGGACGGTAATTTTTTGGTATTTTTGGATCCTTTCCTGGTTTCGGAAAGGGAAGGACGATTGCCATATGCCACAAGTCCGGAAATGTCTCTTCAATGTAGATTCTATTATAGAGACAGAGCAAACGATCCATGGATTCTGATGAAAGGTGTTTAATCATCTCATAATGGATGTCATCCGGCCAAACAGCACTAGCCTTGGATAGTGAGAGTGCTGTTTTCAGCTCCCACTGTGTAAAGGGCTGATTTTATTCCTTGCAATTGTTAGAGGCTGTACAATTATGTTCC
This sequence comes from Mastigoproctus giganteus, assembly GCF_048544385.1. NCBI lineage: Eukaryota > Metazoa > Arthropoda > Arachnida > Uropygi > Thelyphonidae > Mastigoproctus > Mastigoproctus giganteus. The sequence continues at coordinate 133,893,573 of NC_143582.1, forward strand.
AGGATCGATGAAGGGTGTGAGGTGTATTTGTCCTTCATTTTCTGAACTTTGTCACAAATGGCTTAGGGATTGGCAGCCCGTGTAAGGGAAGATGAAAATTTGATCCAAGATTCCTTTTGGCTCTGACATCTGATGTACCGTGCTTTGGCACGTGCATGTTTGAAGGCTATTAAATTATCTGTGGTGGGGTAATGACGAAATATTCCCCATGCTTTGTTTTGAGCCTTCCTAGCTGGTATGCATTCTCCATTCCACCATGGTTTTGGGAAACGTGGAAAGCGGGACGATGTCCTTGGAATTGCAACTGCTGCCTGGACCATACTTTCTGTGATGTGTTTTACTGACTCATTAATAGGCTCCTGGCTGACTACAGTGGTATTGAACATTGCCAGATGGTGAAAGGCATTCCATTCGGAGTGATCGATCTTCCAACGTGGTATTCTCGACTGGTGACATTGTCTCCCATTAGAAATGGTGGATAACACGGCGAAGTGATCACTACCATAAAGGTTTTCTTCAACCTCCCATGTGCTCAGAGGCAGGAGGGAAGGGGAGCAGATGGAAAGATCAATGGCAGTAAATGTACGGGTAGCCATGTGGAAAAAAGGTGTTAGATCCCACATTTAGAAGGCCCAGATCATTGTTTTCAAGCAATCGCTCGATAATCTGCCCTCTTCTATTGATGTCAGAACTACCCCACAGCATATTATGTCCATTGAAATCCCCTAATAATAGAAAAGGGGGGTGGCAATTGCTTAATGAGATCATCAAGATCTACCTGGGCGGTGTAGTTCCCAGGTGGCAAATAAATGGAGCAAACAGGTTAAAGGAACCCTACTGTAAGATGAACTGCTACAGCCTCTAGATTAGTGGTGAGAAGCATAGCTTGAAAGGGGTTGTGGTTACCCACAAGGATAGCGACTCCTCCATGGGCAGGTCCATCCCCAGCTCTGTCTCTGCGATGACAGAATAACTTATTTAAGTAACTGAGCAGTTACTTAAGTAAGAGTCCTCATTTGCCTTTAAATACGTCTCCTGTAAGCAAAAGCAAGTTGGTTCATGCTTACTCGGGAGAGCCTTGATGTCATCTCTGTTTCTACGGAATCCATGGCAATTCCATTGTAGAAATTTAAATGTACCCATTATTTTTGATTTATTGGGTCCGTCTGGTGGCTTCCGAAGAGCTGAGGACTTCGTTTTCTCAGTCCTGGGTTTATCTCTCTTTGGAAAAACTGGATGTTGGCCTGTATCCATTTCTTCTTCTTCTTCTTTCGCAAAGAGTTCCAGGACAGACTCGTCCTGTACCTTCTTATCTTCAACATCCATTGTCTCTTGGATTGTAGATGCCTGTTCCCCTTTCTTTGGAGTTTCTTTAGCACTCTGTTTTGGAAGTGATGGAGCCTAGGATGTACGGATATAGCAGTGGCGGCTGACTGATTTTTGGGTGGGCTTTTGGGAGCTTAATAACCAGCATGCAATGGGGGTAAATGACTCCCTTGGTGGAATACTCATATCAGTCTGAGTACCAATGGTACTTTCCCCAGAAGCTTTCTGGGCGTATGAGGGCTTGGTGCTATTTATAGGTTGGATGCATTTTCTGGCCTCCTGATAGGAGATGTTTAGTTCTGTTTTTAGTTTTTGAATTTCCTTTTCATCTTTCCACCACTGGAATGCTCGAGAGTATGCAGGGTGTTCTGCTTGGCAGTTAGTACAACTTGGCTTAGAAGCTAAACATTCCTTGCTCTAGTGGTCTTTAGCATCACAGCGAGCACAGGCAGGGGTGCCACGACAAGCTGTTTGAGAGTGGCCATACTTTTGGCATTTAAAACACCTCACTGGGCAGTTTAAATAGCCTGCTTTTATGGAACTTGGAGGCTGTGGGGTGTTGAATGTTACGATGAGAACTCGGGTAGGGACGAGATTCCCATCCTTCTGCATCGATATTCTTTTGACAGCCGTCACTCCTTGGTCTTTAAGTTCAGAGCAGATCTCTTCTTCAGAAACACGAAGAAGGTCCCACTCTGATATGACACCGCATGAGAAATTCAAGGTTTTATGGGGATTAACGATGATGGGTAATCCCCCTAATGATGTGTCTTTCAGTAGTTGCTGTGCATGCTTTTGGCTTGCAGCCTCAACTAAAATGTCTCCAGAATGTAGCCTTTTGACAGATTTTGGAGATCCTGTCAACCCTTCTAATCCTTTCTGGATGAAAAAGGGTGACATTTTCCTGAGTGCCTGCTCTCTGGTGGAATAGAGAATGAGGAAAAGGGATGTCACAGATTGTGGTCTCTCCTCAGTTCTGGGCCTTTTTGAGCTGCAGTTATCGGTATCTTCCAATCGGTTAGGTAGGGGCCTTGTTGGAGCCCCAGAAGAAATAGAATTTAAATTACTCATATGAGTAAGATAAAAATTTCAGATGCCCTAAGTACCTCCCCCACCACGGAGCCCTAAGAGGGGATGCCACCCGTGAACTAGCAGCCTTGCCACATGGAGGCTAGAGCAGTGCAACCAATGACTAAATGATAAGAGGTTAGTGTATTAATGAAGTTAGTTATGTATACAAGAAAGGTGTTCCTTTCTTGATGACCCCTCGATGTGGGCACCTGTATGTGGTAAGGGGACCTCCCAATGATGCTGCTGGGCTTCCAGATTAGCATCACTGGGATCTAACGCCCATACCTTGGTTCCAGGGTTATATCTTTGGAATCTGGCGTGTGCAGCTGTGCGCTGCGACCCGTGGAAACTCAGAAAGGGGGATTCTGGTGGTTGAGGGGCCCAGCCTTGATACACCACTTTGGCTCCTGCTTTGACAAGATAAGTGGTCCTGGACCGGCCGGACTGGGATCAATCAATCAGTGGGTGGTTCTTACTGCTTGGGTCAACTGCGTTCCAATAAATCTCCCTCCCTTTGGATATGGTGCTCCTAAGCGCCAAGTTCGCTTAGGAGCACCATACCCACATATCCAATAAGCCTTTATCCCGTCCCAGGACCAAAGGGAGGGAGATTTATTGGAACGCAGTTCCAATTTTGAAGCAAACAACCTTAGGAGGTGTTCCCATTTCTGTAATTCCACACAGAACTTTAAACACCTCTAAAGGGAATATCTCATCCCAATCATTCAAGGCAGCTCTTGAAGCAAACAACCTTAGGAGGTGTTCCCATTTCTGTAATTCCACACAGAACTTTAAACACCTCTAAAGGGAATGAAACCTCCTTAATGTTTCCATGGAAGACATTACTGAAGAACTTAAAGCACAACATGACACCAATGCCAAAAGAATAATGACTAAACATTACAAGGAACATTATTCTTACCTTCAGAAGTCCAAATCTGCCTATATCAGCTAAACCTGGCTACGTTTCTTGTAAGATCTATCTATATATTTTAAATCCACTTAGATACTTCAAATTCAAGAAGTATGGATTTCCAAACAGCATGTCAAGGTGTGGCTGTTTGTCTTTTGTGTGACTCAGAAGATCACTTCTGATCTAAATGAACTGCCGAAACACCACAACGTCCCATCTGTCAGGATGCTCAACCTGCATATTCCAAAGCTTATGAATCATGGAAAATGGGTAAAAAAATAGTAAAGTACAGGGTATAAAAAAATGTCTCATACCAAGAGGCAAGCAAACAGATATTAAACCTGATGCCTTCCAAATCATATACCAATGCAGTCAAACACACTAAAGAATTTTCAACACAGACAAATATTCAATTCTTCCTAAAATATCTCTTTTTCAATGAGCCAAATCTTTCCTCATGGATGGCAAGACACTGACAGCAATGAAAACAAAGAGTACAATAAATTCTACTAATATTCAATGACGTGGCAATGACCCTAAGTCAGAATCTGTTATCAATTGTTATGGGTGATAAAACATGGGTCCATCACTGGGATCCTGAGACGAAGCAAGAATAAATGCAATGGGAGCACAAGGGTTCTCCCCGACCCAAAAAATTTCAGACACAACCTTCAGCTTGAAAGATTACGGTCACTATTTTTTGGGATACTGAGTGAATTTTGTATGTTCACTACTTGGAACACAAGCAGATAGTCCCTGGAGAGTCATACGTCTATATGGATGGTTCTAAGTCGCAATCATATATAGGTGCAGCAGCTGTATTCACATCACAAGTAGTCTCAAATCCTTTCCAATTCAGTACAGCATACTTTATGAAGAACTGTAGCTTCCAGCTTACAAAATAAAATATGTCAGCAATCATCATGTTCCATGTTAATATATTCTTGATTTGCTCAGTGCTAACATTCTTTTAACCCGGTAAAAAAAAGGTAAAGTGCAGCCATTATCAACCCATGCAGGATGGAAGCCTCCTTAACAATTCATGCTGAGGGAAATGGACCATAATCTGGCACGCTGGTCCAGTGCGGGTTGGCAGATTGACCGTATTCAGCAGTCAGGGGCTTGAACCCCAGTCTACTCAAAGAGCGTGTGCTACTGCACTCCTGCTCCTGACCACTCAGCTATGGAACCCGGTGGTGGTGCCCAAAATGTAGAAAAAATAGTGGTGAATTACCTGACAGGTACCTTACTATCTTTTTTTTTTAATTCTGGAAAATGTTTTGGGTTCTTTTTGAATTCAGCTTAAACAGTGCCAATATTTAATCTTTTCTTAATGGATTGGCAGTACTTATTATATGAGTACTTGAAGTTTTAATAAAAAATTAAAAACTTTAAAACATGCCTATACTTTACACCTTTTATTTAAAAAAAAAAAAAACAATTCTGCTGAAAATTACAAAAAAAAAGTTTCAGCATAAAATAGAAACATCAATATCTGATTCTCTTCTATTTTCCAGTTTAAAAGACCATTAAATGCAACAATTTCAAACATATGCATATATATTTCTGCTTATTATGTATATAAATATTATCAAAAAAAAAACAAAAAACATTATATATATTCAATACTTTTATTACTTGTGTTTTCAGATCTATTTCAAATTTTGTGCACATCAACAAACCAAATTTGAAACATGCATATCTTGATTCCTGGAGTGTAGTGGCCATCGAGTTTCAATATTATAATATTGGGTTTCAATATTATTTGTGTTTATTCTCTCCAGATAGCCACTACACTCAAGGAGAAGAATATTGAGTTTCATGCTATTGTCTTTACTCTGTGAAAACAATAATAAATCTTTCAAAAATAACTATAGATTTTTATTGAACTAGTATGAGAATAAAATCAAGTAACATGAAACATTAAACAAACACAGCATTGGTACTTTTCCAGTATCATGCCACTCTGAGCAAAACGTTGCAAAGAAGGTGGTGGGTCACCTAACAGTCTCTCGCAGGCAATTTCTACACAAAAACTATTAAAATAATCCCTTCAGAAACTACTCCAGTAAAAGTTTGAATATATCTAGGAAAGCAGAAAAAATTTCAGACTTTTAATCATTAATTTTAAAAGTTAATGTGGGAAGGTTATTTTTCAGGATCACCTGTCAGGTTACCTGCTACTACCACCAGGTTAAATTGTATAGCATCACCTGAATAGATGAATCCACTATGCATTTAAAAATCTGAGCTGCCGCCGCCACCACCACCACCAGACCAGCTGTTCTGAAGCTTACTGGCTTCTCATCAGCTGCTGTGTGGTCTTTATTAGTGAACATATGCTAAACTGTGAATAATATGTTTTGTCTAACAGCTAAGCAGTATGGAATTAAAACTTTCATTTTACTCCATTTGGTCTTATGTGAGAGCACAGTCTCCCCATGATTGGAATTGAATTCAGTTAAGCATATAGATTTTTATTTTATTTCAGAGAAACCCCTCCTGCAATCCTAGAATATTTTCCATTATGTGTGTGTGTGTTTTTTTAACTGATACCCTAGGTAGTTAATTCAGGATCACATCAATTGGGTATAAGACAATTCATTGTAAGACATTTCAGTGCATGAAAATTCATTGTATGTAACAAGTCAGTGTACAACAATTTGGCCATGGCATTCCACTGTAAGGACAATTTTGTGTATGACAATTGGTGGCTATGACAATTTTGGTGTATTGCATAGGGACCAGAAATTATGAAAATCAATGAAGTAAAAGGTTTGGGAAACCAAGAGACATTTTTATCTCACAAAAAAAAAAAAAGAAAAAAGTACCCCAATTTCTTCATATCTGGTCTCCATACTAATGCCCTCCTTGATAGCATGGTTAGGATAACTACCCTTCCATGCTGTGTGGGAAAAGGGCTTCCAGAATGCCCAGGGAAGCTTATCCACCTGCTCCCTTTTGTCCAATCCATGGTATTAGTGTACCATTAACTTTAACTGCTTTCAATAAAAAGTACTGCAAAATGGATGTCAGAAGACACACATTAACCAGCCGGTATCTATTAATGACCTTTACTTTTTGTCTCCGGAACAACTTACCTCCATATGTATTTCCTAAAAATACAACCTACAGAAGCGAAAGTAAAGTGTGAACAAGTTTCTTCTTGTTTCCCAATCTTTAACCTGTCCGTGGCACTTTTTTTATAGGATCTCCCTAAAAAAGTAGAATGTACATTAAAAAAACGAAGGTGGATAGTGAGCTCTATCAAAAATATCAAGAACTTCACTAAATTAACCATTTATAGCACAGCATGTTAAAATTTGCATTTTTGGTCTTGCTTTGTCATATACTGAATTCTTCCATAGAATTCACCAAATTGTTGAAGCCACCAATTGTCTCATTCACTAAACTGTCATTTCCCAAATTGTTACATACAATGAATTGTCTTGCATCCAATTAATTACAAAATTTCTGAGAAATTCTATATATTAGCATAAGTGTTTGTGACTATTACAGTGTAATTTAACTACTTGGAAAAAATTAACTACAAAAATACTGCCCACTGTTTGATTATGGACCATAATAAAGTTTTTCAAAAACGCTTTTTTTGAAAAATGGCAAAAAAATTAGGTAATTTGTTTTCCAAGATTGTTATAGCAGTTGTGTTCATAAGAGTGTTCCAAAAGTGATGGTCAATAATTTAAAGGTGAACTGTACAGACTACAATATGCAAAAAAAGCCTAGTAAACATGGGTCCTTAAGTGAATTGTTTTTGAGATATTGCACATTTTTAGTTGGGATCCACCACTGACAAGATGAACTGTAGAGAGTTGGGATTCACCACTGACTTGTTTTTTTAGGTTAGCCTATGCTCATTCTCTCCCTTCCCCTCTCTCAATGCTCTGAGATGTAGCAGGCATACTAGTACTTGTCAAAGAATAGTCAACATGGAAAGAGGTTACAGCAAAGAAAAGTATGCGGATGTGCACTTCATGTATGGTAAAGCCAAAGGCAGTGCACTCGAGGCTGCATATTTGTACCAAGAAGAATTTCTCTGCAAAAGGCAGTCCAACAGGTGCACATTCATCAGGGTACATCAACGCCTTAGAGAACATGGGTGCTTCGCACATGGAGTGCAAGCAGGTAGGCCCAGAAGCATTACATCTGATGTTGAGCTTCTGGGCCTACCTGAAAGGGTATTAGAAAGAATAGAATGAAATCCAGGAATTTCGACAAGGAGGGCTGCTCTGCAAGAGCATGTACTGAGTCATAGCAGTGTGTGGCAAATTTTACATCACCAATTTTGCTGTATCCTTCCCATATCCAGCATGTACAAGGTCTCAGCAATACAGACTACCCTCCCAGAGTGAACTTCTGGCAGTGGATGTAACAACAGTGTGTCCCCCAATGCAAACCCCCAATTTTTAAACAACATTTTGTTCACTGATGAAGCTGGGTTTACCCATGATGGTATTTTTAATTTTCATAACAGTCACGTTTGGTCCAACAAAAATCCTAAGGCAATTCATGAGTCACAACATCAGCAACATTTCTCGTTGAATGTCTGGGCAGGACTACTAGGAGACCTTCTAATTGGACCACACTTTCTTCAAACAGGCTAACAGGAGAGCTGTACTTACAATTCCTGCACAACGTTCTTCCAGACCTCCTTGATGATGATAATGTTCCACTTCAGCAACGCCAAAACATGTGGTTTATGCATGATGGTGCAATGCACATTTTGCTTGAGTTGTGACTCAGTATCTAACTAGAAGGTATGGTCAATGGTGGATAGGTAGAGGTGGACCTGTAATGTGGCCTCCCATCACCAGACTTAAATCCTATGGATTTTTGTATCTGGGGTCATGTAAAAAAGCTTGGTGTACACTTGAGACATTAACACAATTCAGGAATTGCAGCATTGGGTTGAAGGAGCCTTTCAGCAAATCAGAAATGACCCAGGAATGCCTGAGAAGATTCACAACTCATCTCAATACAGAGAAGACTACAAAGCTGTGTACGGATGCAAGGACAGAATTTTGTACATCTTTTGTAACATCTTGTAACATCTGTAAAATCCTGTGGTGTTGAAACCAAAAATTAAAAATGTATTATCTTATGTTTAATAAAACCACCCTTATCAAAGGATTGACAGCTTTTTGCTAAACTAGTGCCTCCCATAGTCAGTGGCAGATCTTAACAGAAAATGTGCATTATCTAGGAAAATGGTTCATTTGCAGCCCAATGTTCACTGGGATTTTTTTTGCTTATTTTAGTTTGTACTTTTCACTTTTAAATTATTGACCATCATTTTTGAAACACCCTATATAGCTATGCGCGTGGTTTGAAATGCCAAATTTATGAATTGCAATTTATCAGCATTTATTTATTGCAATTAATGTTTATTTTCGATTTTACTGACACTCAATACTTGGAAAAAAAGAACTTGGAAAGTGGAAACTGCCTGTATATATAACTTATTGTTAATATTTATTTCTTAATGTTTCTTTTTTGCATATTTATTACTCTAATATGAAAATTAAGATTTTGCAAAATTTAAAATGAGTGATTTCTGATTTTTCACCTTTTTGCTAAACTAGTGGACCCCTTACACTTGTTTACTCCATGTGCTGACAGATTTCCCCACAATAATCCTTTTCTCATTCAGCATGTGACAAATTTGAACTTTTATGAACTGTGAATCTTTAAATTCATTTTCATAGAAATCTAAGGTCCTTGAGGAATGAAATAACTACTTCTACAGGAAAAAATTTACAGTTTCATTTCCTAGATGCATCAGCATCCAAAATGGTAAATCTTTAAATCATTAAAAACCAGCTCTATGGAAAATGGATATAAAACATTATCAACAGCAGCATCTGGCTAGTGGTCACACTAAAGCTTCTCCATCATTAATTATTTTTCAATTGGAAAAGTTAAGCCTTAAAAAAATTCTTCACAGCACCATGTGTGTCAAAAAAGACACCCACTGCTATGGTAACTTTCCATAAAGTTTGGTTTCCTTCTTTTAGACGTGAAATAGAAGCATCATTCTCTTAGTCTGTTCCATTTTCCAATTTAAAAGACTCTAGCAAGATATTTGGATGTATGGTAGTTGGAAAATATATTTTTTCAATAACAAGAATATTATTTCTAATAATCTTTTCTGATGAGGTGGTTGAAGGACATTTACAATGTGGGGTGCACTCTGCAAAATGTTCCAAAGAATAATCCATGTACAACTGATGAACCAAAACTAGATTTTTTTCATTTATGCAGCATCTGTCAATGATTTCCACATATGATCATATCTTCATTTGTAAAGCAAATAAATAATGTACAAATTTTCCTTGTAGATTTAAATTTATTTAATTTCCAAGCTTTATAATATCTGTGGAAAATTAAAAATCAGAATCAGTTCAGTTCATTCAGCTGCTAGGAGGACCAGAACTTTTTTTTTCATTACTAAATATAATTTCTGAATTACTAAAATATAGCCAGTCACCGATCTCAGCCATCTTATATTTGTGTGGTATTGAACATTTTCATGTTTTGACTTAACTTCCATCAACAGAGCTTTGATTTAAACCTCTTGCTTGAATGTAATTGACTACTTTTGTAATTATTTATTTCCACAATATTGTTTAGGATTAAGAGCACTCATGTATGGATAATACAGTGTAGAAAAATGAAATTAGAGTTGTTGTTTGCCCGGTTTTGAATTCTTTTCAACCATCTAACATTTTTGCCCATTAGATGTAGACTTCCAGCAATGATCACACTCCCCAATTTATTCAAATCTAGTCTTAGATTTGGTATGTTTGCCTCTAGCATATTTATATTTTTTGCTTCTAATATATTTTCATATTTGAGGTATCAACACAACTTTTCTAAATACCTCAAATAAAAGTTATAAACTGGGCTGTCTTTGATATTGTGACTTTCACATCAAGTGCCAGTGAAAAATGTTCATAGTCACTTATTTTAACTTTTAATTGCCATGCAAGTTCTGCTATATACTCAACATATCTCATAATTGTCACAACAAGCTACTTTGACTGAAAATCTTATTTTCATGGCCTAAATAGCATTAGTATTAGTTGAGGCATATGATGCAAGAAAGCAAGCTTATAGAGCATCAGCAAAAAAAAAAAAAAAAAAAAAACCTTCCCATTTCACCCATCCGGACACTCCAAATGTTTGTCTAGTTCAGCATCTGTTCCGCAATCAAATACCCGCTGGCTAAAGGCAAACTTTCGCACATATATTCTGCTACTGTCCTTCCTCAATTTGAAATTATGTCCCCTCGGGTTCTTAATCTGAGCAAGAAGTATCCCATCAGCATCGAGCCATTCAAGGCCTTGTACACCTCAATCAGATCACCTCATAAATGCCTCATCTCCAGTTGCTGCAACTTGCGGAATTTAAGCCTCTCCTGGTAAGAGAACCCCCTTTGTTCTTCTCACAAACCTTGTTTCCTTTTCTGTACTAGTTCTAGCAACTCTACATCCTAAAATGAAGCATTCAGATCTGTACGCAGTACTCAAGGTGTGGCCCGACTATTGCCTTATAGAAAGGTATAATCACCTCCTTGTCTCTGCTACCAAAATTCCTATATATCATTAACAAAACTCCATGACCTGCTCTGGCAGCCCCTCTGCACTGCTCAGAGAACTTCATATTCAACTGCACAATTACCCCCAGGTGTTTTTCATTCTCCACCTCCCTGACTGTAGTACCACACTGTTGGTATACTTGACATCCTTGTTTTACTGATACCCATATGCAGTACTTTGCATTTGTCAATATTAAACTTCAGTTGCCACTTCTCAGCCCATCTACTGTTTCAAATGGTTGTAAGTGATGAAAAATTGAACCAGCGAAAAAAACATTTTTTTTTTTTTTTTAATGTTTATAGATGCAGCTCTCTCTCACTTATTTTTTGAATAAAATTGATGTTGGTCAACTGACACTGTCTACATGAACTGAGTTGGAATTGGTCAGAACATTTTTTTAAAAATGATTTAAGGAATGGTTTTACTTTTTATGGTTTCTGTTTATCATGTACATGAAAGGCTTAAAAGTTCAAAGTATTTGAGCAAATTATGTTGTATTACTAGATTAACCTGGCAGTGGTGGTAGAACACCTGACAGATGCCCCTCAAAAAAAAAAAAAAAAAGACATTCCCACATTAACCATTAATCAATGAATAACAATCTGAAATTTTTTTCAACTTCCTAAATAGAATCATACTCTTATGGCAACAGTTTGTAAATGATTATCTTAGGTTTTGGAACAGAAATTGCATATGAGAACCTGTCAGGTGCCCCATCACCATTTTTGCAACTACCTATTTGGTTTTTGTTTGAAGAGTAGCATGATACCAGACAAGTAACAATACTGCGTTTGTTTAAAGTTTCAGGTAACTTTTTTCTCTCTCCCAATAGTTCAGTAACCATGTTTTATCCTAGTTGTGTTTGAAAGATTTGCTTTCGCAGAATAAAAGTGATAACAAGAAACCCAATATTCTCTTAAAATGGCTGCTAATGACCATGAGGGAATTTCATACACTGTGAAGGGTGCCAAATTTGAACTAAACCTGAAAAACTGTGGTAATTAATAGTATTGTATATATATATAGTATTGTATTGGCACCCTTCATAGCCGACTGGGCTAGCCGGGGTGGGTAAAGTGCCTGCCCGGCAACCCAAAACTCGCTGGTTCGAATCCCGCCTCGGGCTTGGATCAAAGTACTGCAAAAACCTTGGGAGGTGCATTATGGCCACAGAAGCTGATGTGCCAACAACTACCAAAAAAAAAAAATAAAAAAGCACCCTTCATACACTGTGAAGGGTGCCAGATTTGAACTAAACCTGAAAAATGTAAATAATAATATTGTTTATATATGTTTTTTTTTTTTAATAATATTTATGTATATAATAAGCAGAAACATATGCTTGTGTGCATGTTTGAAATTTCATGCTTAAGTCTTTTAAATTGGAAAATGGAACAGACTTAAGAGAACGATGCTTCTATTTCATATCTAAAACACTTTTTTTTGTAATTTTCAGCAAAATTAATATTTTTTTCTTCAAAAAAAGGGTGTAAAATTCAAAGTGTTGCACAGATTTTAACATTTTTTTTTTTTTAACTTAAAAAGTTACATACAATAAGCATTGCAATCCATTATGAAAATATGAAATACTGGCATTATTCAAGCAGAAAAAAAAAAGAAAGTTTTATAAAAATTAAAAGAGAAAATGGGCACCTGTCTAGTGTCCCACCACCATCTTTTCTACAAAAGGGGTACCAGCATTGCTGAGTTAATACCCAACTCTATTTAGCATTATTAAGACTAGCATCTAGTGGTACAATGCAATAATCCTGAGAATTTCAGTTGTGGGGTAAGATACACCAGCACATAGAGTCTGATTTATTATTTTTGAAGCCATGGTTGTTCCTCCCCTCTTTTGTAAAATGTTTAGTTGGGATAATAAAGAAAACAAAGTTAACACAAGCTTGTTTATGGATTGTATAGGGAATCCACTGATGGTTTTCTGTTAAGTAGTGTGGGATTGAAATGTGATCCTTTCAGAATTCACATGGGCTAATATTTCCTGATGAAGGGATTTTTGTAGGTTTGTCTTTATTTGATTAGGTGCATTTGCACACACACACACACACACACATGTATACATATATACGCACACACACACATATATATATATATATATATATATATAATATATTATTATTCTTTTGTATTATCATTCTATTGTGGTTTAATTCGTCTTTGTTCATCATTAATGTCATTGTTTTTCGCCATGATGGCTAATTAAACATTGTCCGTGCCAGTGTTTTTTACCTATAGATATTATAGTTAATCATTACTGGTCTTTAAGCTAGCCTATTCTCGGTTATCTTAATTACCCGTGGCCTATACATTTAGGATTTTGCAACTTGTTGCGCATTACTAAAGAAATTTTCATAACACTTATTGATGAAAAACTGTAGCAATAGGCAAATTATCAATATTATTTTATAACTATATCTATAATTTATACATTTTTATACATTTTTGTATTACATCACATGGACGTCAATCCCCTACTTCATCGGGGGCTTTGAGTGGATTGACGGCCCATTCGATGTAATGCATTTTTTTACTTACCCGTTTCTGTTTGCATCTATCACAGCTTTGCTATTAAATTAATTCTAAATTCCAAGGTTCTTTTTGAATTTTTTTTTGGACTTATGTTTATCTTATTCTTCTTAATTGTTGTTAGTTAAATTATTATTATTTATTATGAATTAAATTAATTCTTTATAATCTCTACAGCAACTGTGATAGAATACACAAAGCCCTACGGGTATACCCGTAGCGACTACAGCAAATGTGATAGAATACACAAAGCCCTACTGGTATACCCGTAGCGCTTTGTGTATTCTATCACAGTTGCTGTAGAGATTATAAAGAATTAATTTAATTCATAATAAATAATAATAATTTAACTAACAACAATTAAGAAGAATAAGATAAACATAAGTCCAAAAAAAAATTCAAAAAGAACCTTGGAATTTAGAATTAATTTAATAGCAAAGCTGTGATAGATGCAAACAGAAACGGGTAAGTAAAAAAATGCATTACATTGAATGGGCTGTCAATCCACTCAAAGCCCCCGATGAAGTAGGGGATTGACGTCCATGTGATGTAATACAAAAATGTATAAAAATGTATAAATTATAGATATAGTTATAAAATAATATTGATAATTTGCCTATTGCTACAGTTTTTCATCAATAAGTGTTATGAAAATTTCTTTAGTAATGCGCAACAAGTTGCAAAATCCTAAATGTATAGGCCACGGGTAATTAAGATAACCCAGAATAGGCTAGCTTAAAGACCAGTAATGATTAACTATAATATCTATAGGTAAAAAACACTGGCACGGACAATGTTTAATTAGCCATCATGGCGAAAAACAATGACATTAATGATGAACAAAGACGAATTAAACCACAATAGAATGATAATACAAAAGAATAATAATAGGTACTCTGTTTGTACCCATGCATTGCTAAAACAGCTACTGGGACAACAGAAAAAGTTAGAAAGAAAGTAAATAAAACTACTATAATAGTATATTAAAAATAAAATGCGAACTGAACCATCATAATACAAAAGAATAATTATATAATATATTATATATATATATAATATTGACAAAAATAATAGGATTTAATCACAATACTGAACGACTAAGCAAGTAAGAAAAAGTATTAAATTATTAAACTAGGTTATGGTTGCCAGGTATTTCTAGTTATAGTAGAAATACCCGGCAACCATAATGAAATATAGACAAATGTTTATATTCAGTGTATTGGGTAGGGGTGCTGACTTGTCAATTGTAATTACCATGGAAAAAAATGGAGAATGCCAGCAAGGTAAAAGCAGATAACCTGAAATTAAATTAGATTAATATAAAAATAATAATGATAATAACAATGGTACCTAAAGTAGTGGGCCCTAGGGCTCTAACTACTTCTTCAGAGGGTTGGCAGCCAAAACAGTAGGACCCACTCCAATAAGCAGGGTCTCTGTTTCTGTTATGATGTATGTGTGTGAAATGTAAACATCATAGCTGACCATGACAGCAGGATATTAAAGAAAGGAATGCATTGTATATGCATTCCTTTCTTTAATATACACAATAACAATAACAATCAATTTTTTCCATGGTAATTACAATTAACAGGTCAGCACCCTACCCAATACACTGAATATAAACATTTGTCTAAATATGTGTGTGTGTGTGTGTGTATATATATATATATATATACACACACACACACATATTTATATATGCTGGGTGGTTATAAAATAAGTTTCCTTATTCGGGAAACCCTAGTGTCAAAACGGTTAGAGTTAGAACTGTGAAAATCGGTGGGTATGTCATTTAGGGCATGGAAAAGCGATTTGTAGAAGAAAAAAAATTAGTTCAAATTTCTGCTACCAGGGGAAAAACGGTACTGCACATAAGTGAAAGTTGTTATTTACTTCAAGACAGGCTGCACAAATGACATCCTGTTAGATAAACAGGATGTTTATCAGGATGACATCCTGTTAGATAAACATCCTGACATTACACAAATGACATCCTGTTAGATAAAAGCAGAAAGGCCAACACCACCATCAATAACCATTATGGCTCTTACAAAAAAGGAACATGCTCTTTTAGTAAATCTGTTCTAACCAGAATAATACTAATGCAGCACTGCATGAATATTGGAAACTTAAAGGTTTGCATAAAGGACCTTTGACATCAGTGGATCTTCAAAAACTAATAAAGAAATTTGAAGCGACCAGGGAGTTAGGTGTAATTCCAGACAGGGGACGACCATGTATCGGAATGGAGGTATTGGATGAAGTGGCAGATGCAGTGGTCAGAATGCGAAACACTACCAGTCAGTAGTGCCAGTGGTATGTCAAGAGACTTGAACCTTCCTGTACGTAGAGTGCTTTGAATAATTTTATGCTGCTTCCTGTACAAGATTCATGTAGTGCAAGAACTAAAGTCTTGTGATCAGCAACAATGAATAGACTTTGCTCTACGATTTCTGGCTTGTATGGAACTTGATGATACATGAGCTCGAATGATCTTGTGGTCTGATGAGGCACATTTCACTCTTCATGGGGCTGTAAATGCAATGCCAAATATGGGGAACTTCTCATCCATCTGCTGTGCATGAAAGACCACTACAAAGTCCATACACTACAGTATGGTATGGATTCACAGCAGAGTTTATAATCGGACCATTTTTCTTTGAAGATTCTATACCTCATGGCCCCGTGAAGTGTACAGTAACTATTGTATGGTACTGCGCTCTTCTAAGAGATTACATTATTCCTGCTCTGCAAGAAAGGCAGCACTGCTTGGAGACTGTAGTGTTCATGCAAGATGCTGCCCCTCCCCACGTTGGCTGACAAGTGAAGGAAATACTGCGTTCAACATTCGGAAATGATCATATCATTTCTAGATATTTTCCGCAGTTCTGGCAGCCCGATCACAGATCTCAATCCCTGTGATTTCTGGCTATGGGAATACCTGAAAGACAGAGTTTACTGTAGTAGCATACATATGCTTGTTGATTTGAAAGCAAGCATGTAGCCAACATCCCCAGTGAGATGCTATGCGAAACTGTGTCGCACGCAGTCCTCTGTTTTCAGAATGTCATCTCAAGTGAAGGAAAGCACATAGAACAATATCTGTAGATTTCTAAGTTCTGATATTAAAATCTAATCTTAAGTTAAGTATTCTATCTTATGTTTACAGTGCCAATTTCTCCCCTGGTGGCAGAAATTTGAACAATTTTTTTTTCTTCTACAAATTGCTTCCCCATACTCTAAATGACATATCCACTGATTTACACAGTGCTATCTCTTAACTGTTTTGACACTAGGGTCTCCTGAATGGGGAAACTTATTTTCTAACCACCCAGCATATATATATATATAACTGATATTAAATTAAAACTAATGCCAGTGGCATGGCAAAACTGTTGAGCAAAAATAATAAATTAAACACAAACAGAGAGGCAGAAGAATAGGTAACAAGACTAAAAATTGTAGCAGAAAATCTCCAAATAATTTAGAAAATCCAATTAAAAATAATAAATCAATTTTAAAATTTAGAGCCAATTATATAAGAATTTAACAGTGCCCCCCTCGTAAGGTGCCAATTCCAAATTGCATGAAATATCACAAATAGGGAGACTAAACTACCTACAATAAAATAAAACCAAAATAACAAAAATAGAACTGACCATTATGCCCCATATCAACGGAGGACCAGAACTGCAGAAAATATCGGAGAGACTGCTTCTACAGGGATGGGATACACTTAAATAGAAAGGGTGCAAGAATATTTGCTGATGTTTTCGAGACAGTGTTAGGTGGGTCGGAAAACTGCTAGCTTGGGGGGAGACAAAGACTAACAGATTAACAGTAGCCACTTTCAGAGGTGAAAGAGATTCTTGCACTGCTTCTATTGGAATGAGCAGAAGCCTGAAAAACAAGATGCAGGATATTTCAGAGACTGCTGGGAGTCATTGCAGTACAAGTAAACACATGGGTTGTGTTAGGGTAGCTAAGAAAAAGAACAAGTGAATGTATACTTGCGTGTACACCAATGCTAGGAGATTGGTAAATAAATTTGATGAATTTGAGGTATTGCTCAAAGCATCAAAGGCGGATATTGTTGGGATATCAGAGACGTGGTATCACACAGATATAAGTAATGCAGAACTGGAATTTGGGGAGTACAATGTCTACAGAAAGGATAGACAGGATAGGAAGGGAGGAAGGGTTATGCTATTAGTTAAGAAACATATTAAAATCCAAGGAAGTGAAGCCAGTCGACATCGCTGGACAGTGCAGTGTCGAGTCATTTTGGTGTGACATAAGCATTGGGAGATCAAAATTGAGAGTAGGAGTGTACTATAGGCCTAATGACTCTGATGAGTATAATAAGAAACTGTACAGGGAAATATAGTGGGCCAGTAAATCAGAGAGTCTTATAATGGGGGATTTTAATTTCCCAGATATTGACTGGAATTTGGGGGCTGGTCACTCACACACTAGCAAGGCTTTTGTGGATTTATTGGATGATTGTTTTCTACATCAGCATGTTCAGGAGGCAACTAGAGTGAGTAATACTCTTGATTTGATTATCAGTAGTGATTCTATATGCATTACGAATCTGCAGATAAAGGAACCACTAGGTGGCAGTGATCACCGTGTGCTGAAGTGGGATTTACTCAAAGAGGTAACTACCATTAGGGGTAAAGGGAAGGGTTATTGCTTTCGGAAAGGCGACTATAATGGACTGAGACAGTATTTAAATTCTATACAGTGGGACCAACTGATAATGTTACCAACAGCAAATTCAAAATGGGAAGCATTCAAAGAAATCTTGGAAGCTACTAGGCTTTACATACCAACTAAGAAATATTATACATAAATAGCCTAAATGGATGTCAGATGAACTAATGGGACATATGGCAGAGAAGAAAAATGCATGGGATACATACAAATTAACACGTGACACAGCAGCCTATGATAGATACAAGTTGATCTGTAACCAAGTTACAAAGGAGGTTAGGCAGGCGAAGGCAGATTATGAGAAATCTTTTGCAAGGGATGCAAAGAAAAACAGCAAAGAGTTCTTTACTTATGTAAACTCTAGAAGGAAGGGGATGAATCAGATGGGTCCACTTGATATCGATAGGTCAACTGTTGATGATCCTGCTCAGGTAGCTAACACACTAAATGAATATTTTGCATCGACATTCACACATGAGGAGTTATTCAGCGAGGGGAATGCCAGAGGTGTATTCAATTCTGGCAGTAAGGTAGAGAATCTTGTAATAACTGAGAGTAAAGTGGAGGAGAAATTGTTGAAGATAAATTCAAGAAAAGCACCTGGAGTGGATGGGATCTATCCAGTTATATTAAAGGAGGCAGCAAAGGAAGTAAGTAAACCCTTAGCCATAATTATGGGAGCTTCCTTGGACTCAGGGGAAGTACCCATGGACTGGAGATGTGCAAATGTGACCCCAATTCACAAAGGAGGATCAAAGGGCGACACAAGTAATTATAGACCTGTTAGTTTAACTTCTGTTCCTGGAAAATTAATGGAGGCACTGGTTAAAGAAGCACTGCAGGATCATCTAGACAAGACTTCAGTTATAGCTCAGACACAGCATGGTTTTGTTAAGGGGAAGCCTTGCCTGACCAATTTGATTGGATACTATGATGCATTCACAAAAGAACTGGATGCAGGGAATAACTTTGATATTATATACTTGGATCTTAGAAAGGCTTTTGATACTGTTTCACATGGAAGACTGCTGCACAAATTGGAGCAGTGTGGCATTGGAGGCAAATTGCTGCTATGGATAAAGGGGTGGTTGAGGGGGAGAAGACAGAGAGTGGCAATCAATGGACACTGCTCATCGTGGACTAATGTTATTAGTAGAGTCCCTAAGGGTTCAGTATTGGGTCCATTATTGTTTTCTGTATTTATAAATGATATTGATGATGGTATATCGAGCTTAATGTCCAAGTTTGCAGACGATATGAAGGTTGGCAGGGTTGTCAAGGACACTACTGACACTATGCTACTGCAACAGGATCTGGAATGGTTGAGCAGATGGGCTGAGAGGTGGCAAATGAAGTTTAACATTGACAAATGTAAAGTACTACATATGGGAAACAGCAACCCCAGAGCAACGTATCACGTCTGTGGTACACTGATAGTGGTAGAGAATGAAAGGGACTTGGGGGTGGTTGTGCAGGCAGATATGAAGTTTTCTGAGCAGTACAGACGGGCTGCAAGAGTAGCTCATGGTGTATTGTCGATGATATATAGGAATTTTTCTAGCAGGGATAAGGAGGTGATTATTCCTTTGTATAAGGCAATGGTGAGGCCACACAGAGTACTGTATACAGGTCTGGAGGCCTCATTTCAAGAAGGATGTAGAGATGCTGGAACGAGTACAGAGAAGGGCAACAAGATTGGTGAATGAAACAAAGGGGTGCTCTTACGAAGAAAGGCTTAAGGTTTGCGAATTACAGTGTCTGGAGACTAGGCACCAGTGAGGTGATCTGATAGAGGTGTATAAAGCCTTGAATGGTTTGAGCATGATCAATGCTGATGGGATTCTTCCTCTTGCTCAGAATAATCACCTGAGAGGGCATAAATTCAAATTGAGGAAAGACAGATGTAGGATAGACATGAGGAAATTTGCCCTTAGCCAGCAGGTGGTTGGTTGGTGGAACAGACTTCCATCCCTTGTCATGGAGGTTGATAGCCTGAATAAGTTTAAGGCTCAGCTGGACAGGTATTTCGAAAGAACAGAGGGTGAAGTGGAAGTGGTTATTTTTTATTTATTTATTTATTTTATTTTTTTGGCTGATGCTGCATAAGCTTGCTTTCTTGCATCAAATGCCTCTACTAATGCTAATGCTAAAACTAATGCCAGTAGCATGGCAAAACTGTTGAGCAAAAATAATAAATTAAACATAAACAGGGAGGGAGAAGAATAGGTAACAAGACTAAAAATTGCAGCTTTATATTTATTTTCTTAATTTTCATATTGTATTTTTTTCTATTTTTCTTAACTGCTCATTGTAATGTGTGTGTGTGTGTGTGTGTGTGTTACAAACACATAAAAAAAAAAATGTTCTTGTTTATACTCCGGCAAGACCACCAGGTCAATGGAGTTTAGAATAAATCAACGATACAAATGTTAATCGAATTTAGCATTCATGGGCTTGAACCCTGGTCCACTCATAGAGCGCATACTACTGTATTCACACTCCAATCCAGCACGGCCACCAGGTCAGTGGAGTTTACAATAAATCAATCAATATAAATGTTAATCGTATTTAGCAGTCACAGGCTTGAACCCCGGTCCACTCAAACAGCATGTGCTACTGCACTTGCACCCCTGACCACTTGGCTATGTCAGGCCTCACACACTGATGTTGAAAGAAAGTGCATCACCCCTTAAAATTGTAATTGTCGTCGGAATAGCATAAGTATATGGCAATATTTCTTACAGATTGCATAAGATAAGATTGATATGCACAGGTGATGACGTAATATTGCATCAGCTGTTATTTTCAGCTATATAAGCACACTCTGCAAGAGTTGCAGTCATTCCTTGCTTGTGTCAGGATGGCAAGTTATGTGCAGGTGATGCAAAGAAGAAAGAATGCTATTGTTGCTTTACGTGAGGAAGGATTTTCTTCTCATCATATTGCTCATAGTGTCTTGTAATCAGCCAAGTGAGTAGATTTGTATTTAAAGTAAAGTACTACATATGGGAAGCAGTAACCCCAGAGTAACGTATCAAATCTGTGGTACCACACTGACAGTGGTAGAGAATGAAAAGGACCTGGGGGTAATTGTGCAGGCAGATATGAAGTTTTCTGAGCAGTGCAGATGGTCTCCAAGAGTAGCTCATGGTGTCTTGTCAATGATATACAGGACTTTTTCTAGCAGGGATAGGTGATTATCCCCTTGTACAAGGCAATGATCAGGCCACATCTTGAGTACTGTATACAGGTCTGGATGCCTCATTTTAAGAAGGATGTAGAGCTGTTGGAACGAGTATAGAGAAGGGCAACAAGATTAATGAACAGAATGAAGGCTTGCTCTTACGAAGAAAGGCTTAAGTTTTGCAGATTACAGCATCTGGAGACTAGGCACCTGTGAGGTGATCTGATTGTGGTATATAAAGCCTTGAATGGTTTGAGCATGCTCAATGCTGATGGGATTCTTCCTCTTGCTCAGAATAATCACCTGAGAGGACGTAAATTTAAATTGAGGAAAGACAGTTGCAGGATAGATGTGAGGAAGTTTGGCTTTGGCCAGTGGGTAGTTGATTGGTGGAACAGACTTCCATCTTTTGTTGTGGAAGTTGATAGCCTAAATAAATTTAAGGCTGAGGTGGACAGGTATTTGGAATGAACAGAGGAGTGAAATTGGAGCATTTTTTTTTTTTTTTTTTTTTTTTTTGGCTGATAACTGCATAAGCTTGTTTTCTTGCATTGTATGCCTCTACTAATGCTAATCATTTCTTTCCAAATTCAAGAATACTGGTTCTGCTGATAGGAAAAAAGGAACCAGATGCAAATGAGTCTCTATGCTAAAACAGGACCGCATTTTGAAGTTCTTATGCCTTAAAAACCATAAAGCTTCTTCATCTAAGCTGAAAAGAGAATGGGAAAAACATTAATATTAGTAGGTGGCGCCAGACCGTACGTCACGTATGTGTGTGTTGCTCTCAGTAATCATTAAAATTAATAAAGATATGCCTAAGTTTATAAGGTGATTTTAGTATCGTTATACTCCTCAAATGAATCTGAAAAAGAAGGCACTAATTTCAAGGCGACCAAGGCACCCAGGTATTTATTATTTGCAGTTCCTTTCCATATTACAGAATCTCATAATTGGACATGATCAAGCTGTATTAAGGCCCTGACAATTGACCAGCACCACTCACCACTGCCGGCTACAGATCAAGGTCAGACTGCACTGCTGTAGGTTAGTACTTGTGATCAGTTGCCTGCCCTGGCGATACGTGTCAATTACTAATTTCTGGAAATTCGCTCCATCCCCCGGAAACAGATTAACTGCATTCCTAAAGTCTGTGACAAGCTTCCTGAACTAAATACCATCAATTTAGCCTCTTAAACCTTCAAACACAAACATTTCCCATCAGATGTCCAAATATGACCGAGTTAAATGAAGTCTTCCCCATAGCCGAATGTAAATTATGCAAATTAAACACTGACCTATGCATTATCTGTGTTACATGCTGTGCTACGTTTTGTGGATCATGCCTCAAAATTGATTTAAAAAAGATGAACAAACAACAGAGATGCAATTTTTCATGTCTTTTATGCAAGGAAATACCTGACAGTGAGTCCCTCAACAGTACATCAAGGGCACCTCCCCAACGTAGTGAGATACCCTACACATCAACTGAAACTGCATCATCTGCACAGAAAAATAAAGCCATCCTACCACACCCCAGTGGAAGCACCACACCCGAAACTTCCGATCAGCAGGTACATATCGCCGATGGCGACAATCATTCTCCCACAGATGATAGCGCTACCTCCACGTCTCTGTTGCAACACACAGCCATTCCACGCCGCCCTGGAGGAGTCATATATGATGTAGCTACCTCGGCCACAAAGTGCTGCCAAACGGTAACAACTTTGATGCACAGGGAAAACTGCCTGCAGATAAGTGATGATTATGTGATGCTCATAAACATGCAGATGAATATGCTTACAAAAACTCAAGCCTACTTGAAGAAATACAACAACTCAAGGCACAAGTAGTTGCAAATAAATTCACTGTAGTGAACCAGCCTTCTACCATAGAACCCAACCTTCAAAATAGCAAAAGAGAACAATCCACTAATCAGCTCAACAGCAAAGATGCAGATTTCAGTGAAGATACCTCTACCAAACCTGCATCTAACATCACCGGAGATAGCCGCTCAAAGACCTCTCAGGTGGCCCCCCTCTATAGTACGACCCTAAATAATACCAGACCTAAAATGTCAGAGCAGAAAATCCAAACTGGAAAGAGTCCATTAATACCCACATTTGCAGAAGTAATCACCAGCCAAAAACACGATCATAAAATCCAAAAGATCCCACCAGCAAGGCATACAAACTGCATGCACTCCCTGTCCAAGTCTCTTCTCGCCGATCAACAGGTTCACTCAAAAGAAACTGGGATCATATATTCAACCTAGGGTTGAATTTGAAAGTGTCTACAATTCTGCCCAGACACGATAGGAGGGAGTATATGATGAGAGCTAGGGTTTGCATAAAACCGAGAAATTTCAAAACCGAGTTTAACCAAAGTTTACTCTTAAAACCGGTTTTAAAACCGATTTTCTCAGACTTAGAGAAAATAATTAAAAGCTTATAACACAGGTATTTATTTTCTCTTGGGTAGATTGTACAAATCGTAATCAAATCTTTTAAACAAAATCTATCACCTCTTATATTAAAAAAAATAAAAAAATTAAAATATTCCAAAAAAGTAACCAGCTTGAGATTATACAAAATTACAAATTGTATTCAAATCCTTTGAATAAAAAATATCTTCTTGTATAGTAAACAAAAAAATAATAATAAATAAATAAAAATAATTGTGAAAAAAAAAACAGCTTGGGGAAATTACTTTACTATTTATTGCTCAGCTTTTTTTCTGAAAATGATCCTTTCAAAAACACAGTATATTAAGCATTTTTCCTGATAGACTTGACCTTATTTTTGTGTTAAAGAGAACAGTGATCGAAAACACTCTCTCAGATTGGACACTTGTTGGTTTAATGGTCAGCAGTGCTCTATAAACTTTCTCCAGCTTTTCACTTCTACTGCTAGTTGCCTCCAAAATTTTAAATTCTATGCTGATTTCCAATTCACTCGGATATTTTGAAGGCTCTTCAGTTAATCTCTTTATTACACTATCATACTCTCGCATGAGTGTATCTCCAACATCGGAACTACACAAGTCTTTGTTTTCTTCTAAAAGAACAGTTCGTTTATTTTCAGTTTCTTCATTCAACGCTAAGACTCCTTCGGAATGTTTTGCAAATAATCTCTGATAAATCTCTTCAGCATGCTTTTTTCAAAACTTGCTTACTTGGAAAATTCTTGAATCCGAATCTTCTTTCCTAAACTTTTTGGGGTTGTGTAGATATCTCAGCAAAGCCACAGTTGGCAATTTCGTCTTGCATTGTAACGCTGCAAAAGGCTTTGGTGAAACTTTAAAGTAAATGGGTTTTCTGCTGTATCAAGCTTAGCAAGCAGAAATTCTATTGAAGATTCTGCTTTAAGTAAGTCTGTATCTTCTGAGGTTATAGCCTTCAGAATCATTTCAACAGGTCGCAAAGTTTCACGTAGCAATTGAAGTGTTTTCCAGTGATCGTTAGACACAGCTTCAGTTGACAGTACTGCACAGAGCATTTGGAATGAAATTTTTCAATTTCAAAAATCTCTCAATCATATAGAATGTGCTATCCCATCTAGTCTTGCAATCTAATATAAGTTTATATTCTCTCCCATTAAATTTTGCTTTAACAAAATTTTGTAATATGTCATTTTTGGTAGGCAATTTTCGAAAAAGCTTGCAAATTTTTCTGACTTTGTTAATAGTTTGTGCAATATTGGCCATCGGATTGAAGAAATAAATGAGCTCATCGGTAAAGTCGGTTTGATAAAGCATGCCTTGCTGTCTTTCTTCAACTGCTTCATCATCACTACTTTCTTCATTATTTTCATTTTCTTCATTGTCTTTGGGAGATTCAGAGACTGTGGCACCATAAATGATTGCTTTTTCATAAAGTACATCTATAACTGACAGATATATACAATGGGCTATACATTGTTGATGATTAGGCGTAATTTGCTTGCCAAACTTAATCATCATTGCTGCTCCATCGGTGGTGCAAGCAACAATATCCTCATCCAAGTTCAAACCAAATTCCTTCAAGTGTCCATCCACAATTTGCTCAGTTCTTCTACTATCAAGTGAACCATTAATCTCAATAAGACCTAACGACCAATAATTGTCTTTTGAATGCACATTTATATTCATATACCTTTTATTTTGTATAGACGTATATTCGTCTAGAGTCAATGAATACCGTGCACCCAAAACCAATTAATTTTTGAAATGCTGAATGAGTTCTTCTTTCTTAGTTTTATAATAATTCAGAACCATTTTTTTAATTCCATTCACTGAGGCTGGTGGTAATTTATCGTATTTATTTCTCTGAAGGTGAAGGCTTGATTGTATAAACTCACTCTTGGCAAATGAATTAAAAGAAAATCCATCTAAAGCAGCTAATTTTGAAATCTCTTCTTCCATAGATTTTTTAACGATAAAGTTTTCTAATGTTCTTACCATCCTCCAGACGACTTCATTATCTTCTGACATTTTGAACATTGTGCTTCATCTTTGCCTTTTCGAGCAAAATAATTCCATAAATTTGATTTCATCTTAGACATATTAAGAGTAATAAATATTAATTAGTAGGAATTTATATCACCGACAATTTTAAATAAAAATATTAAAGATAACAAAGGCACAATACTATGTGTCACTCCCGCAAGCACTGAATGAAGAGTCTAAACGAGGCAAGTTTCAAAATTTTCACGAAAGAAATTTATTTATTTACTTGCAATTTTTTTGCCCCAATTAAATCTATTGTATTTTCAAAATTACATAAAAGCTAAATTTGGTGAAGCTGCTTTTTGGAGAACATTTGTCCGCAAATTTAATAGGAATAAAGAAGCAAAAAACTTTCTATGATTGAAATTTGATGCAATATTCAGCGAATCTGTTTCTAGTGGGTAACCATCAATAAGGCGCGTTCCATAACTTGACTGGCGAACAAGATAGATGGAACGGAGAGATGTTGAGCATTCTCTTTTACGCTATCGTTCCGACTCACTCAGTCGTAAATGAGTGCATCTGCATCGTGCCATGATACAGGTGGGAAGATAAAAGGTACCCCTCCTAGATTTGGGCCACTTGCCCATGAGATTCGACCTTAAAATAAAATAAAAAACATAAAGCAGTTGAACGATCCAGACAAACGAACAAACAAAAGAAAATGTGAGTAACAAAAAACTATATTCGAGGGCTAACTAAAAAAATATTTGAATCCGGTTTTAGAAGCTCGGTTTCGGTTTTAACAACTCAATACGAAAACTGGATTTAACCGGTTTATAAAACCGGTTTGCAAGCCCTAATGAGAGCCTTGTCAATCAATTCGGCCCTGGAAAGATTGTGCAAGGCTCAAGGGGTAGAATTTTTTTCAGCCTGGACTGTACTTGTTAACAGGAGAGATTGCCTCTACAGGGATGGGATACACTTAAATAGAAAGGGTGCAAGAATATTTGCTGATGCTATCGAGGCAGTGTTAGGTGGGTCGAAAAACTGCTAGTTTGGGGGGAGACAAAGACCAATAGATTGACAGTAGCCAATGGCAGAGGTGAAAGAGATTCTTGCACTGCTTCTATTAGAATGAGCAGAAGCCTGAAAAACAAGATGCATGATATTTCAGAGACTGCTGGGAGCCACTGCAGTACAAGTAAACACATGGGTTGTGTTAGGGTAGCTAAGAATAAAAACAGGTGCAGGTATACTTGCGTGTACACCAATGCTAGGAGTTTAGTAAATAAATTTGATGAATTTGAGGTATTGCTCAAAACATCAAAGACAGATATTTTTGGGATATCAGAGACGTGGTGTCACACAGATATAAGTAATGCAGAACTGGAATTTGGGGAGTACAACGTCTACAGAAAGGATAGACAGGATAGGAAGGGGGGAGGGGTTATGCTATTAGTTAAGAAACACATAAAAACCAAGGAAGTGAAGCCAGTCGACATCGCTGGACAGTGCAGTGTTGAGTCAGTTTGGTGTGACATAAGCATTGGGAGATCAAAATTGAGAGTAGGAGTGTGCTATAGGCCTAATGACTCTGATGACTATAATAAGAAACTGTACAGAGAAATAGAGTGGGCCAGTAAATCAGAGAGTCTTATAATGGGGGATTTTAATTTCCCAGATATTGACTGGAATTTGGGGGCTGGTCACTCACAACACTAGCAGGGCTTTTGTGGATTTATTGGATGATTGTTTTCTACATCAGCATGTTCAGGAGGCAACTAGAGGGAGTAATACTCTTGATTTGATTATCAGCAGTGATTCTTCATGCATTAAGAATCTGCAGATAAATGAACCACTAGGTGGCAGTGATCACAGTGTGCTGAAGTGGGATTTACTGAAAGAGGTAACTACCATTAGGCGTAAAGGGAAGGGTTATTGCTTCCGTAAAGCGACTACGATGGACTGAGACAGTATTTAAATTCTATACAGTGGGACCAACTGATGATGTTACCAACAGCAAATTCAAAATGGGAAGCATTCAAAGAACTTATCTTGTAAGCTACTAGGCTTTACATACCAACTAAGAAATATTGTTCAAGGTTTAGGCCAAAATGGATGTCAGATGAACTAATGAGGCATATGGCAGAGAAGAAAAATGCATGGGATACTTACAAATTAACACATGACACAGAAACCTATGATAGATACAAGTTGATATGCAACCAAGTTACAAAGGAGGTTAGGCAGGCGAAGGCAGATTACGAGAAATCCTTGGCAAGGGATGCAAAGAAAAACAGCAAAGAGTTCTTTACTTAAGTAAACTCTAGAAGGAAGGGGATGAATCAGATTGGTCCACTTGATATTGATGGGTCAACTGTTGATGATCCTGCTCAGGTAGCTAACAAACTAAATGAATATTTTGCATCGACATTCACACATGAGGAGTTATTCAGCGAGGGGAATGCCAGAGGTGTATTCAACTCTAGCAGTAAGCTACAGAATCTTGAAATAACTGGGAGTAAAGTGGAGGAGAAACTGTTGAAGGTAAACACAAGAAAGGCACCCGGGGTGGATGGGATCTATCCAGTTATATTAAAGGAGGCAGCAAAGGAAGTAAGCAAACCCTTAGCCATAATTATGAGAGCTTCCTTGGACTCAGGGGAGGTACCCATAGACTGGAAATGTGCAAATGTGACCCCAATTCACAAAGGAGGATCAAAGGGCGACACAAATAATTATAGACCTGTGAGCTTAACTTCTGTTCCAGGAAAATTAATAGAGGCACTGGTTAAAGAAGCACTGCAGTATCATTTAGACAAGACTTCAGTTATAGCTCGGACACAGCATGGTTTTGTTAAGGGGAAGTCTTGCCTGACCAATTTGATTGGATACTATGATGCAGTCACAAAAGAACTGGATGCAGGAAATAGCTTTGATATTATATACTTGGATCTTAGAAAGGCTTTTGATACTGTTGCACATGGAAGACTGCTACACAAATTGGAGCAGTGTGACATTGGAGGCAAATTGCTGCTATGGATAAAGGGGTGGTTGAGGGGGAGAAGACAGAGAGTGGTAATCAATGGACACTGCTCATCGTGGACTAATGTTATTAGTGGAGTCCCTCAGGGCTCAGTGTTGGATCCATTATTGTTTTCTGTATTTATAAATGATATTGATGATGGTATATCAAGCTTAATGTCCAAGTTTGCAGACGATACAAAGGTTGGCAGGGTTGTCAAGGACACTACTGACACTATGCTGCTGCAACAGGATCTGGAAAGGTTGAGCAGATGGGCTGAGAGGTGGCAAATGAAGTTTAACATTGACAAATGTAAAGTACTACACATGGGAAACAGCAACCCCAGAGCAACGTATCAACTCTGTGGTACTACACTGACAGTGGTAGAGAATGAAAGGGACTTGGGGGTGGTTGTGCAGGCAGATATGAAGTTCTCTGAGCAGTGCAGACGGGCTGCAAGAGTAGCTCATGGAGTATTGTCAATGATATACAGGAATTTTTCCAGCAGGGATAAGGAGGTGATTATTCCCTTGTATAAGGCAATGGTCAGGCCACGCCTAGAGTACTGTATACAGGTCTGGAGGCCTCATTTCAAGAAGGATGTAGAGCTGCTGGAACGATTACAGAGAAGGGCAACAAGATTAGTGAATGGAACAAAGGGGTGCTCTTACGAAGAAAGGCTTAAGTTTTGCAAATTACAGTGTCTGGAGACTAGGCACCAGCGAGGTGATCTGATAGAGGTGTATAAAGCATTGAATGGTTTGAGCATGCTCAATGCTGATGGGATTCTTCCTCTAGCTCAGAATAATCACCTGAGAGGGCATAAATTCAAATTGAGGAAAGACAGATGTAGGATAGACGTGCGGAAATTTGCCTTTAGCCAGCGGGTGGTTGGTTGGTGGAACAGACTTCCATCCCTTGTAGTGGAGGTTGATAGCCTAAATAAGTTTAAGGCTCAGCTGGACAGGTATTTTGAATGAACAGAGGGGCAAAGTGGAAGTGGGTTTTTTTTTTTTGGCTGATGCTGCATAAGCTTGCTTTCTTGCATCAAATGCCTATGCTAATGCTAACCTATCAGAAAATGGAACGTGGAAGACAAATGGGAAAAACAGGTGGCACACAACACTCCACTATGGGGAATCACTCGCATTCGTACAATATCACATCAGTCTAGACTCATGGGCAAATCTTTGTTTCTCGACTGGAACCAACTATTAAACCAGGCAGCATTAAGGCCATGTTTACAGAACTTCACAGAATAAATATTGATGTGAGACAGAGAAGAACTAGGTACCCAACTTACGCATCTTTCATCCTTACCTGCCACCCATAGATTATGAGCTTTGTATTGGATTCAAGGCTATGGCCCCCTGGAATTCTCGTCAAACCCTTCCTAGACCAGATGCCAAGAACCACGATAAACCACCAAAATCATCAACAAATGCAATAGCAATTAAAATCACTATAGGAACAAACCTACTATAGGAAACAAAATGTCCACCTATCAATCAGTCCAAATTAAAATTTAAATTATAAAAAAAAAAAGCAGAAAGGGTTTACAGAAGAATTAAACAAACCTAGGCATCAATATAAATTGAGAGGATCGATTATTATAGCCAATATTTTCAGGTGACAACTGTCCAATTATCTATTCAGTGACAACATAACTTTTCAAAATCTCCATACCAATAAATAAATAGCATCTAGCAAATTGTTATTGAACTTGAATTAGAAGCAGTGGTAAGTAATAATAATTCACTTTCATCCTAGCTAAGATTATTTAATTAAATATATGTCATATAATTGTAAAATCGTATAATTTGTAGGTAATCGTATAAGGAGAAGGAGGAATAGAAAGATGTGGAAGAAAATTATATGACGTATATCTAATTAAATATACGTCATATAATTGTAAAATCGTATAATTTGTAGGTAATCGTATGAGGAGGAGGAATAGAACACTAAGATGTGGCGAGAAAGGGTAAAGAATTTTTGAATACCTAGCGGATAGTCTCGCGCAAAGCAGCAGAGACCAATATTAGTAGTGGCAAATGATGCAAGAAAGCAAGCTTATAGAGCATCACCAAAAAAAAAAAAAAAAAAAAAATTCCTACATCATCTGTCCCTCAGCTCCAGCAGTTTGTCCAATTCTTCCTTGAATTCATTTAAACTATCCACTTCCAAAACAGATGGAAGTCAGGGGCTCACATCTGGTGAGTATGGGCTTGGCACTCCCAGGGTCCTGAGCCAGATATCATCATTCTTCTCCTCTTTCTTAGTGATTCCCTTCTACTTCTCTCTCTCTCTCTCTGTGTCTGTCTGTCTGTTAGGGTAACTCAATTTTTTTTTTTTTTTTGGCTGGTGCAGCATAAGCCTCAGGCCCCAAAAAAGAGACTTGCCACCCGTACGAACTCCGATTACTAAGGCTACCACCATTCGAATTGTCATTCAAAATGTAAGAAGTATCTGTAACAAGCTAGACACTGTCGAACAGCTTCTACTGTTGAAAACTCTAGAAGTCCTCTGTATTGCTGAAACGTGGCTTGGGAATGGGCAGGACTCCGTTGCCTGTGCACCTCAGGCTGGTTACCACATGCTCTGCTCCTCTAGAGCATGTGGTAACACTTCCAATCACTTGCATTTGAAGCTGCCATGGTGTCCCACAAGCTTAACACCTACTTGATAGACATAGCAACAGTATATATTCCACCAGACCCAAACAGTGATATCATTAAAGATGTAATCCATTGGCTAGTGAATCACCTCCACGCCTCTGCTAAGCACATTATTTGTGGAGATTTCAATCTGCCACCTATTTTTTTTTTTTTTTTTTTGATTTGGTAGTTGTTGGCGCATCGGCTTCTATGGCCATATTGCACCTCCCAAGGTTTTTGCAGTACTTTTATCCAAGCCCGAGGCGGGAATCGAACCCGCAACCTTTGGGTTGCCAGGCAGGTACTTTACCCACTCGGCTAGCCCGGTCGGCTCTGCCACCTACTCTCGCACATCTTAGTAGGGCACTCGTTAGCAGTATGGATTCACTGGGTATCAGCCTTCTCAACTGCCACTACACGAGAGAATCCAATCTCTTAGATTTGGTATTCTCCTCAGCACCATGTGAAGACAACGAAGAAGACAACCCTTACAATCTCTTTCAATCCAATCACGAACCCATTGCCATACTCCTGCACTTAGCCGCACCTAACTTCAATATTCAAGACCCAAAAAAGAAAAAAGAAATAACATCCCCCAAATTCATTGATCCACCACAATGTCTCGAAGCCACATCCTCCATCCCATGGGACGATCTCAACAATTGCAATCTCCAGTTGGCTGTGGACTTCATGACTAGGTGGATCCGGACCATTGCCAACTATAGAGCAACAAAGACTGTCTGCATCACTCCCCGTTCAAGAGCTTGGTGGACACCTCTACTGAACAAAACCTTCCAAGGAAAACAAAATCTGCATAAGAGATGGAAAGAGTCAGGTGCTATACAAGATCGGATTGCCTTCTCCAGAGCAAGGGCAGTGTTCAACCGCCAGAAATCATCTGCAATCAAAAAACATCTAAAAGCAATCCTACAAAAAGGCAAACCATTTTATGACTCTCGGCACACAGGAATTCCTAAAACACTGGATCTTGAACTGTGGATGGACCACATTGCACATTTCTCGAACAATGTGGCCCCGACATATCCAGGCAACTTACCTGTCAACAACATCCCAACGGATATGCTCGCCACCATTAGCGTCACCAGGAAGCAGCTTATAACTGCTATAAATGGATTGTCACCCACCGCAACTGCAGGCCCTGACTTCGTGCCACAATTCATGATCAAGTGTCTCAGCATGTTTATCATCGATCCACTACTCTCAATTTTTAACCGTGTCTTAACGCAGCACTACTTTCCCCCTCTCTGGAACAGATGTGCTGTGAGGCCACATCCTAAATGCCAATCTGCATCCCACATTAAACAGTTCAGGCCAATCTCTCACTCTTCCAGCCTCTTGAAACTTATGGAGAAGGCATTACTTTCAACCATCACCAATCAAATCTTGCCCCAAAAACCCCCACAAATTCACTATGCCATTCCTGGAAGATCCACAGTCACCAATTTAACATCCAAGCACTAGAAGCTAAGGCGCCTCCGTAGCCAGGTGGGAAGGAGCAGCAGTGCATAGCACACGCTTCTTGATTAGACCGGGGTTCGAGCCCGTCACCACCAAATATGGAGGATGCGGAAAGGTCAGGGAATGACCAGCGCATATCCTGGAGCAATATGGCCTTAGTTGCTAATGCTCCTAAAAAAAACCAAAACAAAAACAACAAAACTAGAAGCTAAAGCAGAACTTGCCGTCACTTACGTCAACCTGGAAGCTGCCTTCGACTCAATCAGCATTCCCTCGCTCGTTCACCTCCTAGAAAATTAGTTCCATATAAAAGGTGACATGTTGTGGTTTATAACAACCCTGCTATCAGACAGAATCATTGTTCTTACAACGGATCAAGATATAATCTCAAGAAAAATCAAGGCGGGAGTCCCCCAAGGCAGAGTCCTCTCCGGAGCATTATTTACTGCAGTCATTATTCCATTTGTTCAAGAAAGAGAAGACATAATCTGCTATGCTGACGGTATTAAGCTACACACCCCAGATTAACCCAGGGAACATATCTCAAAAATTAATGAAAACATCAATTGAAAGCTACATGACTTAGAATCGTATCTCCATCGATTTGGACTACTTATTAATCCTGCAAAATCAGCCCAAATTGTCCTTTCTTTGAAGCACCAACCCACTGAAGTCCAAGCTTCTCTAGATGGCATTCTCCTTCCAGTGGTAAATACACATATGGACTTGGGAGTAGTTTTCGATTGCAAACTGACCTTCAAGCCCCACATTGACAAGCTCATAACAAAATTCTGCAAAATGCGGTGGATTACCAAACAACAACTACTTCACGTTAAGGATCTGGATGTGACTCGGCGGTACGTATACACCTCTGTATACTCCATCGTGTTATACGCCTCAGAAATATGGGCATCTGCAGCCCCCATGAATATTAAGCATGTGTACTCCTCCGGAATACTGGCTCCTTCATTGGATCACACATAAATATCATCGTCCACCCAGCAAAGAACAACTGCGATGGCAACCGCACTGAACTTTGCCCGACTGCCAAACCTTATAATGGAAAGCCGCCTCACCCTAACTGCTAAAACGACCACTGGAATAATCTCTGAGCCAAACATATGGGAACTGTGCAGCTGGAGAATCCCTCAACCCGGACTGAGGTCAGCTCCAACACTTATAGCCAACCATAACAGACTAGCCCATAGCGAACATTTTCTCCACAGGCAGATGCTCACTACAGTCCAAGCAATCGAC
Source organism: Mastigoproctus giganteus (assembly GCF_048544385.1). Lineage (NCBI taxonomy): Eukaryota > Metazoa > Arthropoda > Arachnida > Uropygi > Thelyphonidae > Mastigoproctus > Mastigoproctus giganteus. The sequence continues at coordinate 133,927,795 of NC_143582.1, forward strand.
GGCAACCTCTACAAATCTGCCAAGGATCGCAAATACTGGAGAGAGAGATCCTTGATGACCTAAACTCAACCAGGCAAACTGCACAGTAATGTCGCAGTATAATAAATTTAAAAAGGATGTCTGTATAATATTGAATATAATGTCAAAAATACTGTATAATATCTTTATGAATATATTGTGAATAATTTAACTGAAACTTATTATATTGTTGGCCCTGGGGGATGAACCCAAACTTCGATGTGGGCCCCGTCCTCAAGGCCTTTGTCCACCACCCAATGTTAAGCCCCTGGCATTCCTGCCATGAAGGGTACATTGTATACATCCTTTTGTACACAATAAAGATTATATATACAGGAGTGGTAGCAAGTGCAGTAACTGTCAGAAGACGCCTCTTCAAAAATGGATTTGTAGTCCGTCGTCCTAAGAAGAAGTCCCTCCTCACACAAAAAATGAAAAAGGCCTGATTAATTTGGTGTAAGGAGCATGTCAAGTGGACCCCCAAGCAGTGGAAGTGTTATTTTCTCGGATGAGAAGAAATTGAACCTGCATGGCTCTGATGGTAGACAAATGATTCGCCGTAGATGTGGTGAAGGATGCCATCCAGACTGTATGGTGTCTACAGTGAAATTCCCTACCAACCAAATAATATGGGGATGTATTTCGTAGCACCTTCAATTTATAAAAGGTTCCGTAAATGCCAATGAATACCTGGCTATATTGGAAGGCAAATTGCTGCCAACCATTAGAGACCATTTAAACCTGCCAAGTAACTGCATCTTTTAAGACAACTCTGCTCCTTGTCATTGGCTGAAAATGTAAGTAGGCACTTCTGTAGTCACTTTAGCTTCCTTTCTGCATTAGAAGTTCGACAGTAATGAGTTTACATTTGTTACAGGTGAAAAAATGGTTGGAAGAATGGTCCATTACAACTGTTAGCTGGCCAGGAAACAACCTGGACCAGAATCCTATAGAGAACCATTGGAATCATTTGGAATCTGCAGTTGCCAGAAAGAAACCAAAGACCTTTCGTGAACTTGAGGAAGCCATAATTCATGTTTGAGGGCACATGTTTGATTATCTTCAGAAATTGATCTTGTCAATGGCTTGATGGTGTGTTGCTGTCATCTGGGCCAGAGGCAGTTCAACTAAATATTAGTTTGCACCTGGTGAACTTTTCATTTTGTTTTCCATTATTTAAAATGATAAACTGAAGCAAATTGAGGGCTTCTTATAACATTTCAGCTATAATTGTCGTGTTTACCAAAACTGTTGTATAAAGGTTGCAAATTCTCATTTTGGAATATTTTGAGAGCACCTGCCAAATATTATTTAGATTTGCTGTAACTATTAATAAATATATTTCGTTTATATTTCTATTTGTGATGCTAGTCATTAATGTAACATGCCACCGCAAAAAAGGGTTAGAAATGTGAAATTCCTAGGTGATGCACTTTCTTTGAACACCATTGTATATACGCACACACACATAAATAATAAGGTTCACATGCATATATATGCCTCATTGTTTTTGCCATGTCCATTCATCTCTTAACAAGAAACAACTTGAACTTCCATTGGATGGATTTCATGAAATTTTATATTTGAGTATTTTACCAATATTTGTTGAGCCATTCCATTCATTATATTAGATGAACAGAAATGTGGCAAGTATTATTTCTTTTTATCATACAATGTGTATGTAAAGACGAAATTCATAAATTCAATGCAGTATTGTTAGCATTAGATAGTCCATATACACTTTGCATGTATTGTTATGTAAGACTCATGATGTGGTATCGCTTGAGGAGATGTGCACATATAGAAAGAGACTTAAAAAAAAAGAGAGTATACAGAAAGAGAGTAATAAATATTATACAGTTGTGTTGTGATAAAATTGAACTTAATAAAACTGTAGAGTTTTACTAAGTGTTCCATAAAGTTATAATCTCAGTAATTAATTGATAAGGAAATAGCTATATTTGCTTTTCACTTCTATTAATCACAGAAAAAGAAGAAAAAACAACCAATGTGCCTAAAATGTAATGCACTGCATACAGTAATTAACTTCTATTATTTATTGAGGTTGTGTTACTCTTCCTTTGAATGAGGGCAAGTATCACTTTAATTTGTTTGTATCTTGGTAAAGTGCAGGTAGCAGAATGCACTTTATCAAGAGTGGTCTTAACTGTTGCATTTGTAAGCAGTAGTATTAATCTGGTAATGCAATAGTTCCCCCCATCCCTACAATAGCCTTAAGAGACAGTAGTGAAACCACCAAATGCAAAGTCCACCTGGGGGAAGGTATTAGACATTGTTACGGTTAGCTAGGAATTCAGTTTTGCTTCTGCTTCTATATAGTTTATTGGTTGCATAAACAATGTCATTTTCAAAACTGTTCTATTAAAGTGTTCATTCATTTTCCTGATTTTTGAATAAGAGCATAGTTATAATATTCTCTTCTCCTAAAGGTGTAATAATCTTTTTTTCAGCTTGGTTGGGAGGTAATGATATTTTAATTCTGTTTTTTTTTTTTAACTCAGCTCATTTTTCTATTTATTGAAGGAAGGGGCAAATCCCCTAAATACCCTTTAAAAATCAGAAAAATTAATGAACCCTTCAAGGGAACAATTTTGAGGATAATGCCACCTTTTATGAATTTTACTCAAAAACAAGGCAGGTTGGGGATTACATCCCCTATATATAGACTGAAAACTTAAACTAATTATAATGAAAAGATTTATTTTTATCTGAAAAAAAAAAAAATAAAATAAAAAATACACACACACACACACACACACATATATATATATATATATATCATTCTTTAGAGATCCAGAAATGGATGAACCATTAATGAATATTTTTTTAAACCAGTAGAGGCTAATTCTCCTTTCTCTAGTTCTCCCTTGAATTTATTCACCCCATCCACTTCCACAACAGAAGGAAGCTTGTTGTTTGTTTATGGGCTTTACAGTGCAAGGGCAGCAAGGTCATAATGTGCCTATCTATGGTGATGTTAAACACAGAGTTTATGTATATAAATGTTGTTGAAGTTCACACTGCGTTGTACAGTTGTATCCATTTAAGGAATGAAAAAATTTTGGCCATGTGTGGGGTATCTGCCAGGAGGTCAGCAATATTGAAAGAAATGTTCGTCCTGGAAAAAGAAGTAAACATAGCTTGTCGGTCACTATTGTATTTTTGGGGCAATCAACAAGTACATGTTGGACAGTGAGCTGAGTGCTGCAGTTTGTACACAGTGGTGGATCAGTGCCTGCAAGAAGATAAAGATGTGTTAGACGTATATGGCCTATTCGTAGTCGGGCTAATACAACTTCCTCATGCCTGTTTTCACGTATACTGAAAACCTCTTTATAGGGAGTAGTTGTTCCCAATTTGACTTTGCCACATTTGTCATTTTTCAAGACACTGCTTCTTTATAATTTACTTGTAGTCTGTGATTGGTATACTAAAAGGTTGATCTATAGGATCTGTAGCAGTTTTCATAGCTAGATCAGCATGTTCATTTCCAGAAATTCCAACATGACCAGGGATCCAACAAAAGACAACTTCTTGTTTCTTCCTATTTAGCTTAGTCATGGTATTCCAAATCTGTATGAGTAAGGGGTTATCATTATTTTCATTCTACTGTATAGCTTGGATAACATAAATGGAGTCTGTATAGATAGCACTGTTCAATATATTTGTTGATAAGGTGAAATTTAATGCTATGAAGATAGCAGAGAGTTCGGCAGTGTAACTGCTGCATTCAATGGGGAGTTTCTTGGCTATGGTAAGGTTGGGAAATACTGTTGCACCAACATGGGCGTCAGTTTTAGATCCGTCTGTGTAGATTGCCATGTGTTGGGTTCTCAATGCAGCATGCTCTGTTGGGATAAGGTGTGTTTCCCCAACGATGTGAGTGAAAAGTCACACAGCAGTACGTGATATATCCAAAGTGGGCCTGTACGAGAAGCAGTAGGCTGTATCATACCAAGGTCAATTTGCCAGTCACTGAGCAGGGAACACAGGCATATCCCTGTTGAATGGTTTTTGGATGGGTATGCTGAATAAAGGTTCTCCCATTTGGGCGAGAAAAGTCCATTCCAAGTAGGGTTGTCTCATTTCCCTTTGAGTTTTGCTGTGTAGTTTAACAGAAGTATTTGTCTGTGTAGATCTAAAGAGGTTTCAGTTGCTTCAGCATATAAGTTCTGGACTGGCGATGTACGGAAATCCCCCTGATGCAAGATGAAGCAAACTGTGGTTTACGGGATCAAGCCAACGTAAGGCATCTGGTCTAGCAGAGTTGTAGACCACAGAGCAGTAGTCAAGACATGATTGTATTAATGCCTGATACAAATGTAATAGCATGTAATGGTTGACTCCCCATTTTGTGCCAGATAGTACTCTTAAGGCAAGTAATCTGGAGCTCTTTTATATGTTCAAGGAAGGTACGTTTTTGGTCAAGAACCACACCAAGAAAGTGGACACTACGAACCATCAGGATGATTTGATTTTCTAGGCGAAGTTCTGGGTCTGGATGTAGGTTAAGTTTCCTACAAAAGTGTATCCCAACAGTCTTTTGTGGCAAGAGGCGAAAACCATTATTTTGGGACCATTTCACAACTTTGTAGATTGCACCCTGCAACTGACTTTTCACAATGGCAGGAGATACTGAAGTCATTGGTATCAGAGTAGTGGACACTGTTTGTGGTAGATCCTGTATTATAGAGTTCATTATTATGTTAAATAGTACTGAACTTCGTGGGACCCCCACTTGCTGGATAAAACTGGAAAATAACTGGTTGTTAACTTGAAATGAGCGATGATGGAGGAAGTTTCTGATAAACTCTGGCAGGTGCCCACATAGTCCTAGATCGTATAGGCTTTGCATTATACCATACCTCCAAGCTGTGTCAAACACTTTTTCTATGTCAAAGAGAACCACGACATGGTGTTCTTTTCATACAAAAGCATCACAGATGTTTATTTCTGCCCTGATGAGTAAGTCAAGAGTGGATCTGCCTTCATGGAAACCACATTGTATTGGGTTAAAAAGCATTATTTGGACTAGAAACGAGGTTAGGCAGGCATTGATCATTTTCTCCAGGACCTTGCTCATACAGCTAGTGAGTGCAATAGGTCAATAATGTTGTGGATTTGTAGGATCTTTTCCTGGTTTTGGAAATGCCAAAACATAAGCGTGATGCCATTTGTCTGGGAAGGTATTCCCTTTGAAAATTCTGTTATAAAGAAGTAACAGTGTCTTAAGGGCTGGTTCAGTAAGTTGTGCTATCATGATGTAGTGTATTCCATCTGGTCCTGCTGCACTGAGTTTAGTGGTGGCTAAAGCATTGTGCAATTCTGACATTATGAAGGGGAGATTGTATGCAGCACTAGATGCTGATTCAAAGTTGATGAAATGTTTCTCAGCCTGTGCCTTGCGTACCTGAAAAGGAGGTGTGTAAGATGTCATGGCTGAGATTTCCATGAACGATTTACCCAATGTATTTGTAATCTTCACTGGTGTTGTAACATAACAACCATTTACAGTGAGTATGGGAAGGCTGATGTGTGGATGATGTGTAGAGTACATACGTGGAGGCAAAACATCTCCACGCTTCCCTTTTGCTAGTCTGCCTAATACATTTTGGTTTTGCCTGAACCTGTTTGAACTGAATGAGATTTGCTGTTGTTGGAAACTTCCTGAAGATGTTTCATGCTCTGTTCTTTTCTTTTTTAGCCTTGCTACATTCATTATTCCACCACAATTTTGAGAGTGCTGATATTTTGTTGGATTGCTTTGGGATTGCTTGGTCTGCTGCCTGTAGTATTTTGTTAGATATATATTCTGTGGCCAAGTTTATGAACGTTTTCTGCTTTTCTTCCAGTATTGCTAATTGCTTGTATATATCCCATTTTGCTTTGAAAAAGTTCCATTTGGCAGTTCTCTTAGAAAAGTGGGGAATGTTTCTATCAATGTGGCATATCACTGGGTAATGGTCACTACCCAGTGGATTGCTATGGATAGTCCATTGCTATGGACTATCCAAAGCAATTAGAGAATATATAAGGATGCTGAGCATAGAGAGACGTCAATAGTTGAAGTAGATCCTGTAAGTAAATGCATATAAGTGTCTCCATTATTAAGAGTAATTAAATTGTGCTGGTCAAGTAACTTTTCTATAATTTGTCCACGTTCTGATTTCCCCATATGGATGGTGACTATTGAGGTCCCCTAGGATGAAGTAGGGTTGAGGAAGGTGTACCACTAGTTCTTCTAAGTCGTCGTAACTTATATTTTGATTAGGTGGCAAGTATAGCAAAACTATAGTCAAGTCAAAATTAACGTTGACTTGCACTGCAACTGCTTCAAGGTTTGTTTTTAATGGGAGTAGTTTGGAGAGTATTTAAGTGTTGATTATCAATACTAAGCTTCCATGTGCTAGATTGTTCAGGTTGTTCACAACACGATCTTTCTGATGAATTGTATAGTTCCAGAGAGAAACAGTTATATGTGATGTTAGGTTGGTTTCTTGTAGACAGAGAGTTATAGGATCATATTGTGTGAGGAGATCTTGGATGTCATTTAAATTGCTGCGATATCCTCTACAGTCCCACTGCAGAAATGTAAGCATTATCTGGGTTTAGTAGAACCCTGAATTTGTTTTCAAGGGGCTGAAGGTTTGTTTCACTCAGGTTTCCCTTTCCCCTTGTTTGGAAAGTATGGTTTTCCTGTGTCCATATCCTCATCAGTGAATAGTTCTAATACCTGCTCATTTTGCTGTGAGCTATCTTCTAAGTCCATATAATCTGTTTGGTTTGTATCAGGAGAAGTAGGTACTGTAGTGTTTTGCTGCGGGGTGGCATCTGGTTGTACGGTAAGCGGCATATTTATAGCTTTACTTTTTTTTTTTTTGCTTACTATTTGGTTTAGTGGAATGGTGACCAATACAGACCTTGCCCAATCAGATGGCAATTTATTTGGAGGTATGGTTATCACCATTTGGGTTGCAATTGATACTTGTTTTTTCATTTTATTAGTATTCAGAATTGGTATGGATTTTTTGCCTCTTGATAGGCAACACTGTGTTCAGTTTTGTACTGCTCTATGTGTTTTTCACGTTTCCAAAGGGAGAACTCGTTGGAAAATGCCGGATGTGCTTCTCTGCAGGTTGGACAACTAGGTGCTGTAGCTGTGCAATCAGTATTCATGTGCACAGTGGATCCACATGCGGCATAGACAGCTGCACCTCTGCAGATGGTCTGTGAGTGCTCAAACTTCTGGCACTTGTAGCAGCATAAGGGGTTTGGAATGTACGCTCTAACATGGCAGTTAAGGTAATCTGCTTTGATCGCTGTTGGTGGTTTAGGGTTATTAAGCTCTGAGTAGGAACTAGTATGCTATCTTTCTTTGTAATTATTCTTCTGACATTGAGGACTCCTTGATCTTGTATTTCTTGTTTTGACTCTTCATCTGACACATTCATGAGGTCTCATTCAGTGATGACACCTCTTGCCATGTTCAGGGAAATGTGTGGTGAAACAGTGACAGATGTTCCACCAAAAGTTTAGTTTTATTAGTTGCTCAGACTGTCGAGCATTGGTAACTTCAACCAATAAGTCTCCTAATCTTAAGGTACATATGCTATCTGGGGGCATTTCTGCACTAGAAACAGCGGTACATAAGGTACATATGCTTTCTAGGCATTTCTGCACTAGAAACAGCGAGAGTTTGCCAATTGGTTGTGCTTCAGTTGAGTGGATGATAAGGAAGGTTGGAGTTCTGGTTTTGGCTACGTCAGTCTTTTGACATTAAACTGCAATGAAATCAGGCTCTGACTGTTTTCACCCTGTAAGGGTGAAAACAGTCAGAGTCTCATCTATGCACCCAGTGGATGTCTGGGTTCCAGGAACTGTTTGCTCCATTTTGCCCTGGAAGGAAGAGAGCTTCCCCCCCCTCCAGGTTACCGGCCCACCACATGGAGGCAGGAGCAGTGCTACCTTTGTGACCAAGTGGTAGTGGGTTAGTAATAAAAAGGAAAAACTAAGAGAAGGAAGAAAGAAAGAAAGAAGGTTACTTTTCCTTCTGATCTAGTAAAGTGCTTTCTTTACTGAATGAATTGAATGTTAATGTACTGCTGAAAATAGGGAAACGATTTTATTACATCAAAAAAGAGTGCTAATTTACTGGCAAAGACACTTGATCATAAAATCAGATGGACACCTGGTCCAACAATTAATCGCCCTCATGTGTGCAAATAGTCTCAGCAAGTGTGAGAATACCATAACCATTCAGTTTACTCAATCTGGTCAAGGCTTTAAACACCTCAATCAGATCTCCCTGCAGGTGCCTGGTCTTGAGACACTGCAATTTGCAGAACTGAAGCCTTTCTAGGCAAGAGCACCCTTTTGTTCCCTTCACCAGTCTGGTTGCCTTTCTCTGCACCCATTCCATCTTTCCTAAAGTGAGGCCTCCAGACCTGTATAGAGTATAGGTAGTTCTCGACTTTAATAGTTAATTCGTTCCTAGCGTGCCCTCATAAGGCAGGAATTTAATTCCCATAGACATAATGTTAAAAACAGGGGTTACATTCTCAACAATGAAATTAGTTAGCTAATTATTTTATGTTTAAACAATGATTAATTTATCCAAAAAAATGAAAACACAGCCTGTAAAATCAAGCAAATTATAATAATAAAGAAATTATTTATGACGTACAAATGTTAAAGAATGTTTATTCTTTATCATCATCGACTAAATGCACACTCGTTGATCACTCATTATTGGCTTGGCACTTGTTTGGTTTGTTGCACAAGGAGTAGTAGTCTTCAGAAATGTTTCAAGAGGTGTTTGTTTCCAAGATAATCTTCTCTTTTCTTTATAAATTTCGCAATAGCACAAATAAGCATTTTTTGACGGCGCACACAAATTGCAACTAACACGATTTGCACAGAGTAACAAGTTTACGAAGCTTAAAAGGAAAAAAAAGAAACGAAGAGAAGATTCTGAAAATTTTTGTTTTTTATATGATTAAAGATTTCAGTAAAGGCAAAACACATTTCACCGTAATAACGTAAAAAAAAAACCACACAATTTCAGCAATCGGTATTTTCGCAAATGCAATAACATCGAGTTTACTACCCATTGATAATTGCTTGCACAGACAGAAAAGCCCAATAAACCGGAAAGTGCAAATTGTTTTCATTGTTTTATGGTCCTGACCTCCAGAAATGTGCTTTAGAAAAATATCACAAATGCATTCAAAATTGATTCTTATAACAGAACATATGATAATGATGAAAGTGTACTGCATTTTAATGATTTGAATTGTTAACTAATACTATTTACATTATAAAATGACCTTTTAGAGAGATAAATAGCTTAGTTATATAGTGAAAATTTCAACTTCCAAGGTCTTGGGATGAATTATAAAAAAACAAGGTGTTATATAGGGCTCACTTTACAATATTTTCAAAATGTAACTGTGTCTCCGGAATGGATTAATATCATAAAGTGGGGTGCACTGCGTTGTATAGCTACGTGTGTGGTTTAAACTGCAGTATTTATGAATGTTTAACATTCATGTTTTGCAATTAATGTTCATATTTTCGATTTTGTTGATACTTGATAATACTTGGAAAACAAAAAAAAAAAAAAACTCATAAAGCAGGAATGTCCTGTACTCAAAATGCAGCTTAACCGTGACCTTTATATAATGGGATAATTACCACCTTATCACTGCTAACAACGTTTCTGTATATCATTGACAAAACTCCATGAGCTCTCCTGGCAGCATGTCTGCACTGCTCAGAGAATCTGACTGCATAATTACCCTAAGGTCTTTTTCATTCTCCATTACTCTGAGTGTTTGATAAGTTACACAGTTGATAAGTTACTCTGAGGTTTCTACTACCCATGTGCAGTACCTTGCATTTGTCAATGTTAAACTTCAACTACTATTTCTCAGCTGATTTACCCAATTATTAGTATGTGGAACAGTGAATTGTGTATTAGCACCCTTGTTTGCCTTCAATGGTTTATTAGATAAGGGCACACTTTCCAAAAAATGAAATGTTTGGAAATGTTTCAAAATAAGTGGGTAATCCAGTATTCAGTAGTGTCGGATTTAACTTATCAAGAAACTTTTCTAATATTTTTCCCCATTTGTCATGTATCCTATTACCCCATAAAGGATTATGTACGTTAAAATCACCCAGGATGTAAAAGGGAGGAGGGAGCCAAGATACAAGAGATGTCTTAGTTAGGAGGAAGATATATAAGGAGACAATGGCAAGAGCAAAACGAAGGGATATTTGAGCAGCTACAGCTTCTAGACTTGTCTGCGGCATTAATGGTCAGAAAGGAATATTGGAGCTGACTATAATTGCAACCCCTCCATGAGCTGAATTGGTTACATGAGAAACTCAGTATTTTCTGTAGATGATTATTATTATTAGCCATATGGTGCAAGGAAGCCTGAGGCTTATGCTGCACTAGCCAAAAAAAAAAAAAAAAGTCTGAATTACCCTGAGAGAGAGAGAGAGAGAGAGAGAGAGAGAGAGAGAGAGAGAGAGAGAGAGAGAGAGAGAGAGAGAGAGAGAGAGAGAGAGAAGTAGAAGGGAATCACCAAGAAAGAGAAGAATGATGATATCCAGCTCAGGACCCTGGGTATGCCAAGCCCATACTCACCAGATGTCAGCCCTTATGATGTTTAAGTGAGGTAGCAACAGAAGTGGTTGAGTTAGCTTCTTGAAGACAAAAGGCAACTGGGTTATACTGGAGAAGAAGGAGAGCAGAGTCTGAATGTCAGCAAAGTTGCTACAATATCCTCTACAATTCCATTAAAGGAAACTGGGCATTATTTGGGTGTAGTGCAGTCCTCAGTTTCTGCCTGAGGGGCTGTTGGCTTATAGTGAATAGATTTTCTTTTCAGAAAGTACAGTCTCCCTGTCTCCATCTCTTCCTCTGGGAAGAAGTCAAGAACTGGTTCTTCGTGGTCAGTGTTTTATTTTATTTCCCTGCTTATTGAGTCAGTTTTAGTAGTATCGTCACTTTTTTTTTTGGTGTACTTTGAGTAATTATTAGTATGCAGAAAGCGATTGGTGTATTAACAGCCTTGTTTGCCTTAGATAGCTTATTAGATAAGGACACACTTTACAGAATTGATAAGAGCCCAGTCTGACATTGATCTGTTTGGGGGAAACGTTACTTCTGTTTGAGTGCCAGTCGTTGTTGGTCTTTGCACAGTTTACTGGAGCTGGCTTCTGAATTACTTGAACAAAAGTGGGTCAGGTGTTAAATTGAGCCTGTACTAATTTTTTTGCTTCTTGGTACATGATGTTTTGTTTGGCTTTGACCTGTTTAACATTTTTTCCCCTTTTTACAGAGGGTGCAATCTCTGGAGTAGGCAGTATGTGGGCTATTACAATTTGAGAATTTTGTGCTACTCTGCTTTACAGTTTGGGTGAATATGCTCGTGTGGACCCCAATCAGCACAAGTGGCTAAACCTCTGCACATGTTTTGGGAGTGACCAAATTTTTGGCATTTAAAACAGCATGTTGGGATAGGAATGTACAGTTTTATTTGACAGTTGAAATACCCTGCTTTGATGGATGTTAGAGATTTGGGGCTATCAAATGTCAGGATTTTGTTCCAAGTTGGAACTTGAGCATTGTCTCATTTAGTATATATGCACAATTCCTTGGTCTTCTGCCGCCTCCGTAGCCAGGTGGGAAGGAGCAGCAGCAGTGCGTAGCACACGCTTCTTGATTGGACCGGGGTTCGAGCCCATCACCACCAAATATGGAGGATGCGGAAAGGTTGGGGAATGACCACCGCATATCCCGGAGCAATATGGCCTTAGTTGCTAATGCTCCTAAAAACCAAATAACAAACAAACCTGGGTCTTCTGATTCATTTTTCAATCTTCTTCTGAGAGATTTATGAGATCCCACTCAGCTATCACATAGAGGTGTTTAGAGTAGCATTAGGGAAAACAGTGATGGATAATCCTCTAAAGGATGTGACTTTTTGGAGCAGTTGTGATTGGCATTTGTCTGAGACCTCAATGAGCAAGTCTCCAGATCTAAGACGCTCGGTTTTTTTTTGCGATCCTATTAGATTTTCTAGGTATTTTTGAATTTTAAAAGGCGAGAGACTACCTAGAGACTGTTCTTTAGTAGGGTGCAATACAAGATGCATTGGAGCTCTTTTTTTTATTATTATTAGCTTTATGCCTGAGGCTTATGCTGCACCAGACAAAACAAAATTCTGAGTTACCCCTGAGAGAGAGAGAGAGAGAGAGAGAGAGAGAGAGAGAGAGAGAGAGAGAGAGAGAGAGAGAGAGAGAGAGAGGGGAATCACCAAGAAAAAGAAGAATGATAATATCCAGCTCAAGACACTGGGTGTGCCAAGCCCACACTCACCAGATGCAAGCCCCTGGAGTTATAACAGCGTCAATTTTTTGCTGTTTATTATTGCATGAGTTAGTCTTCTATACCATGAGTAGTCAATGTTAGGATCCCTAGGTCCTGTAAGGGAGATCATTTTGCTCCTTTTGCCCCTTTCTTTCCAGGTTTCAGGCAATGGCACAAGGGTAACCAAGCAGCTGAGTTAGTTCAGTTAGTGCTATTAACAAGAAAGAGAAAGGCGAATTTCGCTTCTGGAACTTTGCCTACTTCTTGTAGTGCAAAAAGTTATGTAATACAACTAAATAATGAAAACTATTTAAAACCAAAAGAAAATTATTTGCTTTGCACACACAATATAGAGGTCACTTGGAATCACTTGGTTACACTAAAAATTGCTTGGCAGCCAGGCCAAAGAAGAAGCCTGACACAGTATTATATTACAACGAAAGAGTACAGAGTTGGTGTTTCAGATCAAATGACAAAAAATATTTTAAAAAAATCAGGTTCACATCTTTTATAATACATTGCACCTTGAAGTAATCAATGCTTGGATTATTTATAAAGAAGTGACAGAGAAAGTAATGAGATTTTATATTGAATCTAGCTGAAGAACTTAGAAAAGAATATATAATTTCACAGAAATTAGCAACTCGAACCAGTAACAATAGCAGTCACGTCAAACCTCTCAAATGGAATCAGTGCCAAATTAGGCAATGCAAGGCAAACAAACTACAGAAATGTACATTGTGTGTAAAAAGTATGTATGCAGAAAGTGTAAAAAAACTGTTGAAAAAAAAATTTTGTTTAAATTGTGCAAATTAATTTTTAAACTTTACTTTATTTCTTAGACAAAAAAAGTTTTGTGATCAATTTTTGCTATCAGAAATATTACTTTTATATGTATTACCATAAGAACAACACTATGTACTGTTGCCAGTTACTTTATATCAATGCTTATAATAAAATATTGAAAACAACTTAAAAGTCTATTTTTATGCACAGTGGTCAAAATGATTGGCGCCGGTGGTTCTAGTGTTAATGTTAGATTGGCCATTCAACTGCTTGACTAATACACTAAACTAAATTTAATTTCAAGAGCATCCTTTGAAGCCATGCATTTTGTGGAAACATAAAAATCCAAAAATTGGGAGCACAACATGTGTTGCACTGGAACAACATTAATTTATGTACAGCAATAAAAACGAGAAATGACATGACACTTCAGCTAAGCTGGGCTGGGTTTATACAGAATATGTATGAACTGCCTCCACTGTTTATCAACAAACACACTTTAACTAACCTAGAATTATTTAAAGACATAGCTGTACAAAGTTGAGCTCCCAAGACAGGCCCTCTCAGAAAAGGCCCAAAATTTGTAGCTTCACTACTACTACTACTACAATTCCATAAGAACAGTTATCTGTTCTGAAAATTATAACAATAAACATCAAAATGGTGCCAGTTTCACATGGCCATTTGGAATATCAAACAAATAATTCCTCATTCCCAAGCAAGTCAGTTACAAACTTAAATAGAGATAGAATTTTAATTTATGCAGAGATACTAACATGCTGTATTAAAATCAAGAAGCTGTACATAATGGGGGTCCAAATCACAAAAAAAATACAGCATTCAAACTAAATACTATCCAATTAACTTAGAATTTCACTCTCCTGTAAAGCAGCTCATTTGTATGCTGTCGCTGGACAATGTTATAGGATAACCAACTCATATTTCAATACCATTACAGTGCTGTCAGATAACTGATCTAGGACCTTATAGGTCAGCCAATGTTAATAACGAGATCAATGAAGGGAACAAAAGGGTGGTCTTACTGAGAACAGCTTCAATTCTGCAAACCACAGCATCAGGAGACTATGTACCTGCAAAGTGATCTAACTGAGGTGTTTAAGACTTTGAATGGTTTGAGCAAGCCCAATGCTGATGGCATTCATCCTTTTGCTCAGACAACACACAAGGGGGTTATAAATTCAAATTGAGGAAGGATGGTTGCAGGACAGATACACAGAAGGCAAACTTTTGTGGGTAGTTGATTGTTGGAACAAACTTCCATCTGTTATTGTGGAGGTGAGTAGTTTGAATAAATTCAAGGGAGAACTAGATAAATTATTGGAGGGAATGGGTAGTTGATATGGGAAGGGTTTTTGATGCTATAAGCTTGTTTTCTTGCATCCACTACTAATGCTAATTATGAAGCATAAAATATGTGAACCAGTGGACAACAAGGACTTATTTTATTATTATTAATAACCAATAACCAACAATACTTGTTAAAATCTATAACACAATCTATGCAATGAGAACAATACATACCTTGCAAGCACTTATTTCTCTAAATGTATTTATGCTGGATTGAAGCCTCTGCATTTCATCCACTAAATGAGAAACCTGAATAAATAATAATAAAGCTGCATTAGTTAATTTGAACTAAAAAGAACAGTACTGATGTTCATTTATGTTAGGCAAAATGAAATAGTAACAGATATCAAAACATGACCGACCACTGGAATAAACATAAACCATAAGAACATAAAATGTAAAACATTTATGGAGTACAAATACTCTTACAGTTGTAAAATAGCTGCATGGCAATCACAATACACTTTGCCCATTCATTACACAGTCATCATACACTTCTCTGAGCAGTACAGACATGCTGCCAGGAGAACTCATGGAGTTTTGTCAATGATATACAGAAACTTTGCTAGCAGGGATAAGTAGGTGATTATCCCTTTGTATAAGGACATGTTAGGTCACATCTTGAGTGCTGTATATAGATCTGGAGGCCTCACTTTAGGAATGATGTAGATCTGCTGGAATGGGTGCAGAGAAGGACAGCCAGAAGTGAAGGGAACAAAAGGGTACTCTTACATAAAAAGGCTTAAGTTCTGCAAATTGCAGTGCCTTGAGATCAGGCACCTGTGGGGAGATCTGATTGAGGTGGTTAAAGCCTTGACTAGATTGAGTAAACTGAATTGTTATGGTATTCTTCCACTTGCTGAGACTATTTGCACACATGAGCATGCATAAATTCAATTTGAGCGACAATGTTTGCAGGATAGATGTGCAGAAGTTTGCCTTCAGCCAGCAGGTGGTTGATTATTGGAACAGGATTTCATCTAGTGACAAATGGGCCTGGAGTACTGGGGTCCATAGTTTAACAAATAGATATTTATTTAAAGTATACCCAGTATAAAATAAAATAAAATAAAATATTTCCCACACACATTACTTATTTTATTTTTAATTATTAATTTTATTTTATTAATAAATTTATATAAAATTAATTTATTTTATTAATTTTATTTTATTTTATTTTATACTGGGTATACTTTAAATAAATATCTATTTGTTAAGGATTTCATCTGTTGTGAAAGTGGAGGGTATGGATGGGTGAACTGTTCTTTTTTTTTTTTTTTTCTGGTTGATGCTTTTTTGCATCATTTGCTAATTATTACTACTACTGCTACATACATTCACAGAAGTTTGGTGATAAACAGTTATAGGATGGGTGGGTTGTGTGTTGAAGGTTGTGTGTTTCAGTATTCCCGATTTAACCCTCAAGTGCTTGATTGTGACTCCCAAAAAATATATATCTATATAATATGTTGACTCCCTTAAGATAAAGGACATGTTGCTAGCTAATTTTTTGTAAATGCAGTAAAACCCACAACTGTAAATGCAGTAATGCAAAAAGAGATTAATAAAGACAAAAGAAGTTTGGATGCTAAATGTAATGAAACTGAACAACTAATGAAAAACCACAAAGAAGAGAAGAACAAATCAGTTCAGACCCTTGTGTAATGTGTGTGGGAAAGTCTTAAATAACCCAGCTGATTGCAGATGAATTTAACAGGTACTTTGCATTGATATTTACAGAAGAAAGACTGTTTTTGTGGTGAAGGGGAAACTGTGTAAGCGAAGATGGAAAGAATGAAATTAGCAATACTGAAACAATCACAAGATTATTATTTATTAGGAAAACTTTATAGCCTAAAGGCGAGTAAACTCCTGGAGTTGATGGCATATAGCTAGTAATTTTGAGGGAGGTGGAAAGAGAGTGCATTGAGCCATTAATATTAATTATGAGGGTGTCACTGGACTCCAGTGAGATTCCCTTGGATTTCAGAACTGTCAATGTATCACCAATACATAAAAGCAGTTCTACGTAAGAAGTGGGTAACTACCAACCAATCAGTTTGAGTTCAGTAGTAAGGAAAATCAGGGAGGCAGGAGGCATTGATCAAGAGTTCATTATGGTATATTTATATATAAAAAGAATTTTGTATTAAACACAGCATTTATAAAGGGAAAATCATATTTAACTAACTTGTGTGAGGGCAAGTTGAAATTTGATTAAGACTAAGAACTTTGGAATGCTATATTTAGCCTATATTGCTATGTGGAGGGGAAACCTGGGCAATTTACAAAAAAAAAAAAAAAAAAAAGATTGGAGGGATTTATAATTCAGTGGCCAAGGAGAACCATGAGAATCAAGCAGTTCTGAAAGTTCTACAAATGGCAAACATGATACAGAGAAGAAAATTTGACATACCGTGGCACATCTCAAGAGGAAAGAAATATTTCATATTTCTTTCCTCTGCACTGAGAAAAAGATATTAGGATCCATAGGAAGAAGGAAAAGAGGAGGAGACAGATGGATGATGAATGAGATTGAACTAGACTGAATAGTGAGAAAATAATTCATAATGCTAGGGATATTTTGTATTTCAACAATGCCTTTTGCACATAGTGTGGATGAACTACTTCAAGAAATGCCTAAGGTCATGTATAATTTGCTTACCTATTTGAAGACCACTAAACTCTTAACTATATCTTGATATCAATATCAAACCTAATAGCAGGTTTTCTGTCCCTGCCATTGTAGGTCTCTGTTATCTAGCTTCTTACACACAAAACACCTTTTTTTAACAATGCATTATATTGCACTTTAAATTCAACACATTTGTCCCTTTATGCATACCTATTTACATGTATACACATATATAGCTATTGTGCAAAAGGATATGCTTTTTTTGTAAAAAAATAGGTGCTGGTACTCATTCTTTGCTATCAGGAAAAATTGAAAATTAAAAGAATATGAAAATTAATCTAAAAATTTTTTTTTCTCCTGATATTGTTACTTTAGCAGTAATGTTTTTAGAATAACAACAAATTAAGTATATTAACACAGTTTATTAAGCATAAATTTATTACTGAAGTATATAAAAAATAAGTAAAATATGAATAAAATAAATAAAAATTAATAACATAAGTAAAAATAATTTCATAAAGTTTTTGTAGAATATTCCAAATTTTTATTGTTCTCATTCGACACCCTATGCCAGGGGTCAGCAACCTTTTTAGAGTGAAGAGCAATTTTTGATCTAATTAAAAAAAAAAGAGAGAGAGAGAATCCGAAGAGCCTCACCTCAGCTCACGCTGGGAAGAAGAGGGGGGGGGCGAGAATTTTTTAAGAAATGGAATAGAGTGGGAAGGCATTTATTAAAAATATATATTTTTTGAAATATTATTTATTATATTTTATTTTATAATATTTCAAAATATATATATTAAAAATATATATATTTTGAAACATTATTATTTAATACTGAAAAAACGTAACAAACATCAAATTAGGTACAAATTAATGCGACTTTTGCTGATGAACTTCTTGAGCGAGTCTCTCAACATCATGCGAATATGTCGTAATTAAACATGCTGAGCTTTAAACATGCTTGCATTGTTCAGACGATGATTTCTTGATTTATTTTTAATATAGTTCATGTTCAAAAATATTTGCTCGCAGAAATACGTCGAACCAAAAACTGAGAGTAGTCCAAACGCAAATATTTTCAAATTTATATATGGGTCCAGCAAGCTACTCCACATATCGAAAACAATTTGGTCTGCATTTTAAACTCATCTATTGCCATCCATTTGTGTAGAATTGCAAGGGCAGCCTTTTGCCTCTCCAAATGCTCAATTTCAGTTTTAAGGCATATTAGTCTTGCACTCCACATGTCCTTGATTTTTAAGTCCATTTCAAATGTGCTTCATGTGAGCTGTAGAGAACTGCAGTTACATATTAAAAGAGATGCATGCAGCTCGTGAGCTGCAGGTCGCCAACACCAGTCCTATGCTGACTTCTTTTCTTCCTCTTTATGTGTCGGTTGCTGAATGACGTTTCTGAAGCAGCCACGAATCAACATATTTTGCTGGATCGAAGCAGGTCAGCAGTGGGCCTACAATTTTAAGAAACAGTAGTGAAGAAACTGTTTTTGTCATCAACGAAGCGCTGGTTGGGCTGGCGATCAGATTCATTTGTGAAAATCCTCGTTCACATTCACTCAATGAAATTGGTATCATACTCAGAGTGTTCATGAAATTCTTCAATTCTTCCGAAACCTTCTTATCAATCAGGTATTCCCAAAATCCACACATTGTATCTCTCATTTAACTAGCCTAATTGACAATTTTCTAATTTCACTTTCCCCAAATGCCAACAATTCATGTTTAGAAGGATTAATATCTTCGTTGTTCTCGTTTTCCATCTCTTGTCATCAGTATTGTCACTAGTTCTTAAATTTGAATTTTTTTGAAAACTGTTCAAAATGTCTGTCATTCGGATATTCAGCTACTGTGACCATATAAACAGAGATAGGGAAAATTTACGAAAAAATGTGGATAATGCACTTCGGCAAAACAACAGATGATTATTTTATTTGTCGGGGTAAAAGAAAATCACTTTTATAATTCTCGAACGGGGTGCTTACAGTTGATTCACAAAGGTGTCCAACCTAAGGCCTGCAAGGAAAGTGAACTAAAACAGCATTTTAAATTTTGTTAATTATCAAAAACATTTTCTAATTTTGTTTTGTTCAGTAAATGTAATTGTGTATTGTACTTAATAAAATTTTCGAATATTTGGTTGAGCAGATGGGCTGAGAGGTGGCAAATGAAGTTTAACATTGACAAATGTAAAGTACTACATATGGGAAACAGTAACCCCAGATCAATGTATCAACTCTGTGGTACTACGCTGACAGTGGTAGAGAATGAAAAGGACCTGGGGGTAATTGTGCAGGCAGATATGAGGTTCTCTGAGCAGTGCAGACGAGCTGCAAGAGTAGCTCATGGTGTCTTGTCAATGATATACAGGAGTTTTTCTAGCAGGGATAAGGATGTGATTATTCCCTTGTATAAGGCATTGATCAGGCCACACCTTGAGTACTGTATACAGGTCTGGAGGCCTCATTTCAAGAAGGATGTAGAGCTGCTCGAACGAGTACAGAGAAGGGCAACAAGATTAGTGAATGGAACAAAGGGTTGCTCTTACGAAGAAAGGCTTAAGTTTTGCAAATTACAGAGCCTGGAGACTAGGCATCGACGAGGTGATCTGATAGAGGTGTATAAGGCTTTGAATGGCTTGAGCATGCTCAATGCCGATGGGATTCTTCCTCTTGCTCAGAATAATCACCTGAGAGGGCATAAATTCAAATTGAGGAAGGACGGATGTCTGATAGATGTGCGGAAATTTGCCTTTAGCCAGCGGGCAGTTGGTTTGTGGAATAGACTCCCATCGCTTGTTGTTGAAGTTGATAGCCTAAATAAATTTAAGGCTCAGCTGGACAGGTATTTCGAACGAACGGAGGGGTGAAATGGGAGTAGTGGTTGTTTTTTTTTTTTTTTTGGCTGATGCTGAATAAGCTTGCTTTCTTGCATCATATGCCTCTACTAATGCTAATGCTAATTTTCAATTTTACTTTAACATGCAACAAGATATGGAAAATGTAACACACTAAAGAAATCTAACTTTGAATTTTTTTGAATATGGCCCCTGTACGGGAAAAGGTTGAACACCACTGCAGTAGAAGGTGGGCCAGAGCCCATTGGGAATACACCTTGATCTGCTCACTATTGACTAGTGGGACAGGTGGTCGGATAGGTTTTACCAGGTACCACTAAGTTGTAGAATGGTTTAGCTCTCTTAATTTGCGCAGCAGCACTAATTGCCTAAAGGCCAGAAATGCAAACAGTGCGTGCCGAGTTAATTCTTTTCTAATCCGTTCACTATATGAAAAATTTCTTCGCAACTTCCAAGGGGAATTCAAAATAATTCGCTATAAAAGGACTTCGTTTAATCAGAGGTCCGTCTGAGTACTTTAGAATTATAAAAATGGTTATACAGGTTTATATTGAAAATATCTTAATAATAGACAGTAAAAAATGCAAATTTAGTTAAATAATTTTAAGCTTATTTGAATAGTAGGTAAACATGTGAAAAAAATTTACAGAATATTACAAATTTCGAAGTGCACTGCTTCCAAATGTCATGCATCACTGTTAATAAAGGTGCCGGTATGCCGTACCGTTGCATACCATCCCAAAAAAAAGCACTGAATATATATATTAGGTGGGAGTATATATATACTTCCACCTAAAAGTTTGGAATCACAATGTATCACAACAGTTTTTGTTAATTTTTTCGAAATTAGCTATGACAATGTAAGGTTTAATATATAAAAAACACAACTCATTACGAAGTATTTTAAAATGCTTTATTAAGCACTCAAAAATTTTGAGCAAAAAATATTAAAATAATTAATATTAACAACTATACTGATTTTTCATCAAAATATCTTCCACGAGATTTTATCATTGCCTTATGCAGAGACATTCTGGCAATTAATTATAATAGTGTCTTGCCTAACATTATTCCGAGTGATATGCAAAGGTTCCCCATAAATTTTGTGTAGATGGGCAGACTTCACGGACTTGACAGTCTAGATAATCCCATAAATGCTCTACTTGGTTTAAATCAGCAATGGGGTGCCACACCATAATTTGCAATACCCCTCCTCCTGTTGTTTAGTTGCTAGAAATTCATGCACCACAGCTTAGCTCTTTGTAATATAAAATCTCTTCCACAAAGTCGAAGTCCAGAGGACATTGCTTTATGTACAAGAATGTTTTTATAGCCTTCTTTTCTTAAAATTCTTTCAATTCTGATGATGTCACCCACTCCAGAAAAACA
Organism: Mastigoproctus giganteus; assembly: GCF_048544385.1. Taxonomy (NCBI): domain Eukaryota; kingdom Metazoa; phylum Arthropoda; class Arachnida; order Uropygi; family Thelyphonidae; genus Mastigoproctus; species Mastigoproctus giganteus. Next base: position 133,949,268 of record NC_143582.1, read on the forward strand.
GAAGCAAACCCCAGATCATAATGGAACCGCCACAGTGCTTGACTGTGGTGGTTCCAGTATTAGGCACTGAATAATGTAGCACCATTTTTTTCTTCAATTGATTGCCTCACACAAACTCTATGCGTGGATCCAAAAATTTTAAATTTGAATCCATCCATCAACATTTTTCCACTCTTTAACTGTCATACGTTTTTCCACTCCTCAACTGTCCAATATTGATGGCTCTTAGCCCAAGCCATTTCTTTCAATTTTACAGTTATTATTATTATTATTATTATTATTATTAGTTATATGGGGCAAGGAAGCCTGAGGCTTATGCTGCACCAGCCAAAAAAAATTCTGAATCACCCTGGGGGGGGGAGAGAAAACAAGAGTCAGAAGTGGAAAGGAATCACCAAGAGAGAAGAATGATGATGATAATAATAATAATATCCAGCTCAGGACCCTTGGTGTGCCAAGCATTATTAAACAACCCCTGGAGTTGTTTAATAATGGTTTTCAGACTGCTATATGACCATGAAGTCCTGCTTGTTTAAGACCAAGTTTTACAGTGGATGCAGACATGGGAGTTTCTCTGTTCCTATTGAACTCAGCTCAGATTTCTGATGCAGTAAGTCATTGAGTGCATTTGGAAATCATTGTTGTGGCCTTATCTTGTGCTTATGTTGTTATGTGGGTAGCTGTCCTAATCGTAGTTTGGCTTTTAAAGTACCAGTCTCCTTGTTATCAAATGGTAGTTTGAATTCCTTTAAATGAAACATCTAGTTTTTTTGCCTATACTTCTCATGGAATAACTTTCTTTACACAGAATTATAATAGTACTTCTTTTTCAACACTCAATTCCTTATTCCTTGTCCTTTTCTTTTCTTTCTTTCTTTATTTCTGTTAGTTGTTGGAGCATCGGCTTCTGTGCCCATAATGCACCTCCCAAAGTTTTTGCATTTTGCTATGATCCAAGCCCAAGGTGGGATTCGAACCCGCGACCTTTGGGTTGCCAGGCAGGCACTTTACCCACCTGGCTAGCCCGGTCAGCTATTCCTTGTCATGTTATCATAAAACATACACTAAACCCTCTTTCCAAATGACAGGTGTTCAATTTTATAAGTTATAGCTCTTACTCCTCAATTTACATTATTGAAAAACACTCTAGAATCATCTACAATCTTCTACGATATTGAAACAATATTCCCCTTTCTAGAATATTCTAGAATCTCCTACAATGTTCTACCACATTCAGGAGTCTTCTTGAAATTCTAAAAATTTCTTAAATATTATTTGTTTTATGATTTTTATTCATAATAGAAAATATTTTAATAAAAATTGGAAAACAAAGTGGTCCTATTTTAATAAAACTTTGAAAGTTAAGAAAAATTAAACATTTCCAAACTTTTGGCCAAGCCAGGATTATGTACAAATCTCCCCCCTTCCCAACACACACACAATGTGTGCATATAAAAACTATGAAAACATCAATTCCTCTTTACAAAATTCAACTCACAAAACATTCAAAAAACCTAAAATTTTCTTTCAGAAAATTTTAGGTTTTTTAGGTACAGGGAGCAATTTAAAATAATATGCTCCTTTGTTTCTGTCTCTCCACAATTACAATATTCATTTGGAACTAACCCCAATTAATTAAGTCTTGTTCTTGGCCTATGACTTGCTATCAACATTATTCCACTACTTCAGACCATTTCTGTACCTTTTTCAATGTACAGACATCAGATAAAAACCCATACATAACTCTCCCCTTATCTAAATTGTCCCACCTTTCCTGCCAAACTATATTTATTCTTGAAATGCATACCTTTCCCTGCTTTAGGACTCCTCTTTCATATGGGAGGACCCATCAAGATCTCAGCTGCCCAACTCAATGCCAGAGCTCATTCTTGTGCATCAGGCAACACAGGGGCAATCTTCAGGGCAGAATACGCTGGTCCCACAGGAGCTAGTTATTGTTGGTGACTCTATTGTCAAGGAGATGGAAAATATATTGCGCAAAAAGTATAGGTGGAATAGGACCAGGTATGTCTGCCAGGGGCAAAGGTTGATGCCATTGTAGAGCAGATATCATCTTTTAAGGGCACAAAGGATGATATTGTTGTACACAATGGCACTAATGGCATTAAGAGTAGGAGATCTATGGACTTACTTAACAAGTACAGGTCAATGTGGCACCTCCGTAGCCAGGTGGGAAGGAGCAGCAGTGCGTAGCACGTTTCTTGATTAGACCGGGGTTCGAGCCCGTCACCACCAAATACAGAAGATGCAGAAAGGTCAGGGAATGACCACCGCATATCCCACAGCAATATGGCCTTAGTTGCTAATGCTCCTAAAAACCAAATAACAAACAAACAAACAGGTCAATGTTGAAAAAAAAAGTCCCAAGTTAGGGTTAATTTTGAAAGTGTCTGTAATTCTGCCCAGACAAGATAGGAGGGAGTAGATGTTGTTGTTGTTATGGGCGTTTAATGGCGCATAAGCTACTATGGCGATAATGCGGAGGGAGTAGAGGGACAAAATAGATATGATGAGAGCCTTGTCAATCAATTCGGCCCTGGAGAGATTGTGCAAGGCTCATGGTGTAGAATTTTTATCAGCATGGTTTGTGCTTGTTAACAGGAGAGATTGCTTCTACAGGGATGGGATATACTTAAATAGAAAGAGTGCAAGAATATTTGCTGATGCTATTGAGGCAGTATTAGGTGGGTAGGAAAACTGCAAGCTTGGGGGGATTCACAGACTAATAGATTAAAACTAGCCACAGGCATTAGTGTTAATCTATTCTTCTATTGGAATGAGCAGTAGCCTGGAAAGCAAGGTGCAGGGGATTTTCAGGACTACTGGGAGTTATCATGGAACAAGTAAATATATGGGCTGTGTTAGGTTAACTAAGAGTAAGAATAGGTGTATGTATACTTGCATGTACACCAGTGCTAGGAGTATAATAAATAAAATTGAGGTACTGGTGAAGACATCAAAGGCAAATATTGTTGGGATATTAGAGACATGGTGTCACAACAAAAAGTAAGATTATATCACTTTTAAAGAGCACTCTATAAATCACAGAGGAAAAAATCACTTGTCACTGTCGCTTGGCATTCGGGGCCAGTTTTAGATGCATCAACTTAGACCATATTGCACAATACATATTGTCTGTAAATTGTGTGTTGCTAGAAAGAAACTCTGAGTTTCTGGGGGGGGGGGTACAATTCTGCCCCGAAATTGTAAGAAACACATAAAATCTAACGAAGTGCATCCAGCTGATATGGGTGGACAGTGCAATGTTGAGTCAGTTTGGTGTGACATAAGCACTGGGAAAGCAAAATTGAGAGTAGGAGTGTGTAATAGGCCTAATGACTCTGATGAGTACAATTAACAACTATACAGAGAAATAGAGTGGGCCAGTATATCAGAATTGTCTTATAATAGGGGATTTCCCGGATATTGACTGGAAGTTGTGAGTAGGAGTGTGTAATAGGCCTAATGACTCTGATGAGTACAATTAACAACTATACAGAGAAATAGAGTGGGCCAGTATATCAGAATTGTCTTATAATAGGGGATTTTAACTTCCCGGATATTGACTGGAAGTTGTGGATTGGTCACTTATGCACTACTGTTCCTATACTTATCTGCCATGATACTTAGATTTCTAGACAAGGTCACATATCTCTAATAGGGATTACCCTGAATTCTAATCTTTCACATCACAAATATTGCTTTATATGTATCTAAAAAACTGGATTTTCTATTATGCTCTCAGTGTTAGTTTTTTTTCTAAAAAAACTACTCAAATCTGTACATAACTCAAATCCACTACCATGGAATATTGTTCCAACATCTGAGGTGGTATCCCAAAAAACTTTCTCAAGCTTCCAGAATCCATTTAAAAAAAAGGACAGTCAGGTTAATTAATAACCCACCTCTTACAAAGCTCTCTCTGCCTTCTTTAGATACTTTCATGGACACTTTTCTTCTGAATTGGCATCTGTAATTCTCTCTTCCTCTTTCAAACCAGTCTGAATGTGTGCTGCAACCAATCAACATCCATTTACTGGCCAACCTAAAGCTCTCGGAATCAACTCTTCTTCTTCCTCATTTATCCCTTCAAATTCTGTTTTTCTTGAACAACCTTTCTTCACAGCTACTGCCTGAAAATTACAATCTACAAAAATTCAAGTCTAATGTTAAAAGTATCTTCTTGTTTCTCAACTTTCAACCTACTACAAACTACTATAGGTTCTAATACCTTGTGTGTGTGTGTGTGTGTGTGTGTGTGTGTGTGTGTGTGTGTGTGTGTGTGTGTGTGTGTGTGTGTGTGTGTGTGGAGGATTTCATTAATAAAAAAAACTGGATAGATTCCACCAACTCCAGGTGCCTTATTTGCTTTTAGCTTCAGCAATATATCTTCCACTCTTTTTAGCTCCCAGTTTTATAATTATACAAGCATACTATTTGAACTGCTTTCCCAAAAATATTGGTAATCAATGAAGAACGAGAAAAAAGTTTTCAATGGGACATCAAGCCAGTGGAGAGGAGATAAAATGAAAGGAGGAATGTGAGCACAATGACTGGTTATTGAAAAGAGACATTTCCAAGAAATTTGGAAATGTTCACAAAAAAAGTAAAACTTAAAGTTGTTAACTGGAGCCTGTATATCCTGTCACTGATTCCCTTAGTATTATAATGTTCTATATTATGTGCATTATTTCTTGTCTTTTTATGCACAGCAGTAAGAAAGCTTGAAATGCTTCAGCTGACCAACTGACCAGACATGCAATTCATAAAATTATAGCAGATCACCACTTACTGAATTTTCTAGATCATTAGATGCACCCAAGTTTTCAGAAGATAAATTTTGGGGAAATATTTCCTTGCACATATTTGAATCAGAAAGTCAATGGGCAACCTAAACAAAATGTAACTGCAAATGAACATTTACTCATCATTGCTACTATCAACACTCCTGAATCAAACTCCAGTGGTGTTATGTTCTGAATTTTGAATTTCTTTAAAGAGTGTGTCATGTTCTGTGCCATCAAGAACTTTGCTGTTTCTGTATTACATGAAAGACTTGACAACTGTTTTGCATGTTTCACTAATTCTCATGAATTTTTCAACAATCTATACACCTATGAGAGTTTTGGCCACTGTATTGGTCTTGTTGGTGTCAAATCATTATTTGGAGGCTCCATCTGCTCAAATAACTCGTCACATGTGGGTGCTTTAAAGGCATAATAATTGGTATGCCCAATGCTTACAGTTGGTTAAGACCTCTGTCTTGTGCAATATCTTTTTTTTTTTTTTTTTTTTTTTATGAAAACCCCAAACAAGAAAGGTATCAAAACCTATAGTACTTAGTACCGTGCATGGGTTGAAGGAGAAGTATGGGTGGAGAGGGATGCCGGAAACTTTGCTCTAGAGACTAAACATGGGTTTCACCGCTTCAAGCCTCCAATAAGCAAAGTGGTGGTATTTCACCGGTTGATGAAAGTCGTCTACCACAGGTCCCAACACTAAAAGGCCCACATGGGTAGAAAAATTTGTATAATCACTAATCTCCCCACACTGGACTGAAAGGACCCAAATTCAAATTCTCCCAGTGATGTGGGCAATTTTTTAGGCCTTTTTCAGTGGCTGAGTTAGTCAGTCTCAGGCATGGGTAGCATGGTTCCCCCCCCCCCCCAGAAACTCAGGGGTTTCTTTCTAGCAACACACAATTTACAGACAATATGTATTGTGCAATATGGTCTAAGATGATGCATCTAAAACTGGCCCCGAATGCCAAGTGACAGTGACAAGTGATTTTTTCCTCTGTGATTTATAGAGTGCTCTTTAAAAGTGATATAGTCTTATTTTTTGTTGTGTGATTTTCTTCTGTTTTGTTTACTTAAAGTGATTCCTTGTTTACAAAGTTAGAAAGAAGAACCCAGAAAGGAATCCATCTTTCTTTTTCTAGTTGATATATATTAAATAGTAACCAACTCTACTAACTTCAATAATCGCTTGGTCACTAGTGGCACCACTCCTGCCTCCATGTGGTGGGGCTGGTAACCTGGGAGAAGAAAGTCCCTCTCCCAGGACTAAAAGGAGTAAACATGGACATTAATGACTACCCATGATTAGAATCAAAGAGCTCTCAACATGACAACCATGAAACTGATCATGACTTCTCACTGTCAAAAAGACTAAAAAAAGGATGGAAACAAGCAGGAATGTCCAGCTTTCCTGATCACCCATTCTCTGTCTTCTCAACCTGTCAGCAAGCTCTCCCTTTCTTCATACAATGATGCACTGAAAATGCAGCAGCATTCATCAAAAATGGCAAAACATCTCCATTCTGGGGACTTGCTAATAGAGATCTCTCACACTGAAGGCATTCTGACCTACTATTAAGACACTTCTTTAAAGGTGCCTCTGTAGCCAGGAGCAGCAGTACCATAGCACACACTTCTTGATTAGACTGGGGTTCGAGCCCATGACCACCAAATATGGTGAATGCGGAAAGGTCAATGAATAACGACCGCATATCCCTGGAGTAATATGGCCTTAGTTGCTAATACTCCTAAAAACCAAATAACAAACAACAACAACAACAACAACAAACATCACTTCTTTAAGTAGAATTCCAATTCAAGTCACACCACATCACACCCTGAATTCTTCCAAGAGAGTGATCAGTGAATGGATCTATTAAACATTTCCGAAGAAGAAATAGTTCAGGAACTAAAGGATCAAAATGTAACTCGGGCCAAAAGAATCATGATATGAAAAGATGGCACTTTAGTCCCAACATGTAGCATAATTTTAACCTTCAATACATCAAATCTACCAGCCTCAGTCCAAGCAGCTTATTTAAACTGCCGTGTTCAGCCCTTTATTCCAAATCTCCTAAGGTGCTACAAATATCAGAAATTTGGTCACTCCCAGACATGCTGTGGAGATGCAACATATCCAAACTGTGGGCGCAAAACTCATACTCAATCAGACTGCAAGACACAAACTCTGCAGTGTCCTAATTGTGGGGGCAACCATCCAGATTACTCTAAAGATCGTGATCTATGGAAGTTAGGGGAAACAATATAGGACTGAAAATAAAGTATCGTATCAAGAAGATAGAAAACAAGTTAAATTAAGCATGCCAAAGAGCACATGCTTAGGCTATTCTCACTTATCAATCAGCAGCATGTCAGACAGAAGTGTCATTCTCTTTAGACAAATTGATTGCAGACTGGGCTCAATCAGTACTATCGACCCCCAGCTTACATCTAAACCACAGTCAGTTGACCAAAGCAACAATACACCATTCACAATTCCAACTCAAAACCTAACCCACAGTAGAGTAGCAGAAAAATTGCAAAAACCAGATCCTGTTGAAGTGAAGCAACCACACTCAATAAGCATAGATACAGATGATAAGACCAAAGAAGAAGAACTTCTTGAATTACATGCAGATGATGATATGGAAAATAGCAATGATTCAGGATGCCCCACCTTTTACAGAAAAGACAAATCAAAAGTTGAATGTTATAAACAATCTACTCGTAAAAAGCAGACCGATTCATCTTCCTCTTACAAAACCAAATAATGTAACACATTATCCAATGGAATTGTAGAAGTTTTCACAGTAACATCGATGATATCCATGAACTAATTCACCTCTTACAATGTGTTTACATGAAACGAATTTGACACCTTTGAGACCTCAAGTTTCACTTTCAATCAAAACTATTAACAAAAAACATACTTTTTTATTCAATGAGGCCAAAATACTTAATGTCCGATGTAATTATACAAGACTATGAATTGTAGAAACCGTCAAAATTAAATTACAGGAGAATTCTATTAATGTTCGCTGTCCATATCTAATCTCCAATTCATGGTCTTTTAAGTGCATGTGCAAAGACAAATAATCTCTATTTAAGATCCATGTTCACACATACTCCATAATTTTCACCCCTGTGATCACGACATATGGTCAAAAAGCATTGTCAGCTTCAGGAAGGAAAATCATTTTTCAAAATTTACGTTAAACTTCTTTTTTTAATTTTTAAATAATTTTTAATTGTGTTCAATTGATTTTTAATTGTTTTCAATTTATTTTTTTACTGTAATCATTTTGCGTTAATGTTATATTCATTTTAATTTCTGGAGAGTATCATACGGAAGTGTTCTACGTATAATATTGAGGTAAATTTCTCTTATTCTTCTACAAATATTGAAATCAACGTAGAATGTATTGAGCACCAAAGCTCTGGTTTATACCATATTTAGACAGGACAGAGCTGACACTAATAGTGTTCATGGAGGGGTAGTATACTCATGAATTCAAGAGTTCCCTCCAGATGCATCCCATTGCAAACCTTCTTAGAAGCTGTTGCCACATGTGTTGCAAATGGTATCACTCTGACACTGGTTTCAATTTATCTTCTGCCTAATCATCCATATACTATTCAGGAAATCAAAGATCTCGTTTTGCAGTTACCATCTCCATTTTGTTTACTATGTGATTTTAATGTGCACCATCCGTTATGGGGTTCCCCTACCTTGAACAGATGAAGAAAGCTTATCGAAATGTTGATCAACAGACAGAATTTATCATTACTAAACACTGGCTCTCCTGCCTATATCCATTTCCCTACAGGTTCAACATCTGCAATAGACCTTTCCATTTGCTCTCCAATCCTCTTTCCAAGTATAGAGTGGGTAGCTCTAAATGATCCTTACAGTAGTGACCATTACCCATTAATGTGCAAAATTCAGACATCCTATTCCTTCCCAACAGAAAATCCAATTAAATGGATGGAAATTTTCACGGGCTGACTGGACAAAATACAGAACATACATCTCATTTGACAACTGTATCATCCAGTCTTCTTTCATCAGCAGTATTACTGAGCACATCACAAATGAAATGCTGACAGCTGCATCCACTGCAATTCCATAATATCAAGTAAGAAATCAACAAAAAATAAATTACTGGTGGGATGACGATTGCATCAGTGCAAAACAAGAGAAAAACAAAGCATGGAACCTATTCCACAGACATCCAACTACCTCCAATCCTATTAATTATAAACATCTTAGAGCAAAAGCTCGCTAAATCAGAAGTAAAGCGAAAAAAAAAAAAAAAAAAAAAAAAAGAATGCTGGATTAAATTCACTTCTACAGTTAATAAAGATACTGATATTAGATTTATCCGGAAAAAATTAAAATATTTAAACAGTAAATTTCCACCTTTATCCACCCCACTATTGAACTGGAATGGACAGGAGCTCTCTACTCCTACAGAAATATCAAATGCACTGGAAATCATATTTTCTCAGTTGTCTTCTTCAAATGCTTATGATCAACCATTTCAAAAAATTAAAACCCTAACAGAGAAGTCCAGACTGAATTTCACTGAAATTTGTGCTTTGCCTTATAATCAACCATTTATCATGCTTGAATTGCAGCAATCTCTTACCAACACAAGAAACAGTGCGGCTGGCCCTGATGGGATATACTATGCAATGCTCAAAAATCACTATCCTCACTGCTGATGTGTTTAATCAAATCTTCTCTGAACATACCTTCCCAAGTTCCTGACATCATTCTTATGTTCTAGCAATTGCAAAATCCGGTAAAGACTAATCTGTTCCTCAAAACTACAGGCCAATATCTCTTACCAGCTGTCTGAGCAAAACCCTCGAGAAAATGATACATCAACGTCTAACTTGGTTCCTTGAGTCCAAAAACTTGATTAACAACAATCAATTTGGATTCCAAAAACATCGATCATCATTGGATCTCATGATTAAAGCTGAAGCAAACATCAGAAATGCATTCATCAAAAAGGAACATCTTGTCATGATCTGCCTGGACATTGAAAAAGCCTTTGACACCACATGGCATTTCAGCACCTTAGAGGATCTATATTCTCTTGGTCTGAGAGGCAATTTGCCATATTTCATCCAAAATTTCCTACAACAAAGATCCTTTCAAGTTCATTATTGGGGAACTCTCTAAAAATTTTGTCCAAGAAGAAGGAATCCCACAAGAGTCTGTTCTCGGTGCCACTCTGTTAGCAATTAGAATGAATCATATAACTGCAATCCTTCCAAAAACTGTTGATTCATACCTTTACACTGATGATTTCACAATTTCCTGTCATGCTTAAAACATGAACTACATTGAGCAACAACTGCAAATATCAATTAATTGCATCCACACATGGATGACACAAAACAATTACAGACTCTCCAGTCAGAAATCTATCGCCATTCACTTCTGCACCAGACATAAAATGAATCCTGAATCCCACTTGGATAACCATCCATTCCAAACTGCTTGTCAAAAAAATCATTACAGCTTGCTTCACTTATATAGATCCCTAATCAGATCATGCCTGGACTATGGTGTACCTGCCTTCGATTCTGCTAGGGAGAGTGCTTTATCTTTCCTCAACCCTATTCAATATCCACCAATAGCGAAAACACTCTCTATCAGATATTAACATCCAACAGCTGCACATTGCACATACTCAATGTTGCCCCAACTTTGCTAAAATATATACTGATGGATCGAAGTCAGAGTGGATCAGGTGCTACAGTACTCCCTGATGCTATCATTTCTTCCCACAGAATGTAGTAGTTACACCACTGAATTATATGCCATAAAGCTTGCTCTAGAAAATATTTTCCATCTGTCAATCCAAAAGAGCATAATCACAGACTTGCAAAGTTCTTTATTAACCATGCAAGACACTTCTCCACCTATTCATTTGTTAATATAGTTCATCACAACAGAGTTGATTTGTCTCAGAGAGCATTAGCACAAGGTTGTCTTCTGCTGGATTCCAGGCCATACTGGAATACCAGGAAACGAAATCTCAGACGATGCTGCCAAACACCCATCCAACACAGACCCACCGAATTTCCTAATACCCTTCACAGATTATTATTATTACTAGCCATATAGGGCAAGGAAGCCTGAGGCTTATGCTGCATCAGCTAAAAAAAAATTTCCAAGTTACCCAGAGAGAGAGAGAGAGAGAGAGAGAGAGAGAGAGAGAGAGAGAGAGAGAGAGAGAGAGAGAGAGAGAGAGAGAGAGAGAGAGAAGTAGAAGGGAATCACCAAGAAGAGAAGAATGATGATGATGATGATGATGATGATGATGATAACCAGCTCAGGACCCTGGGTGTGCTAAGCCTATTCTCACCAGATGTGGGCCCCTGCGGCTGTAAAATTAATATTCAAAGTACAGTAGACTCTTGATTTTCCGGGATAGATGGTAAAAAACAAATCCTGGATAATCGATTTCCATTAAACAATTTGCACCTTCCGGGTTACTGGACTTTTCTGTTAGCGCATCTAATTATAAACAGATAGTAAACTTGATCTTATTGCATTTGCAATAATACCGATAGCTGGAATTTGTGGGTTTTTACGTTATTATGGTGAAATGTGTCCCCTTCACTGAAATCTTGTCATATAAAAGAAAAAATATATATATATATATAAAAAAATTGTAAGAATCTTCTCTTCTTTCCGATTTTTTTGCTTGTTACTCCGTATCTCACTTGTGCGTGCCATGATCATCATTATTAATTGCTTATTTTATTTATTTATTATTTTTGCTTGCTTTAAATTTTACAATCCTAAAAATAAAAAAAAAAATTTGAGTGAAAAAAAATTTATGTTAAACCATAGTTGCGTAAGTCGCGTTGGGACTTACTGTATTGAAAAATGTTCAGCAATCTACATAAAAAATATGATGATAGATAAAAAAAAACTTACTCTTGTGTCTAATACGATGCTTCCCTTTATTTTTTGCGATGTCGATTTTAAGTCTAATAGCTTCCCTTTATTTTTTTGATGTTGCGTATGGTTTGGTCACCAACATTATAATGGTTCATTAGAGATTTAACAGATGCATCATTTTCAAACTTTTGAATAATTTCAAGTTTTTGTTTAACTGAAAATGCAATTCTTTTGCATTTACCCATCATTTTTGTGATTTCTAAACAAAAAAAAAATAAATAAATACTATAAAAAATTCTGACACTCCTGACATAGATAACGAAACAAAATTTGTCCTTTTGCACTGCAACGGAACACAAAAATCGACGCGACTCACTAAATCAAACTAAACATTTGGTCTCTCTTTTTTTTTTTTTTCTTTTATTTTGAGATTCGGGTGTGAAGACAGCAGGGATTGCAAGATAATAGGTACACTAATCTCCCAATGATGACTTATAATGCTGCTTGTCGCTTATTTACGACTTGCAAAATATCTGTTTATACCTATTCTAGTTATTACTTGAATTTTTTGATTTCTGGTTGACTTTTTTTTTTTTTTAATTTGGAGTCTTGAAGTGTCCCGGTTAATCTGATCCCAGTTAATTGACAGTCTGCTGTATATGTAAAGGTCAGTGGGTACTTCAATGGCAAGCACAAATTCATAATAAGCTCCTTCAAATTAAACATGTACCAAAATTATGGTTTCCAGCTTCAAGAAGAAGTAATTCTAGCCAGAACCCGAATCAGCCATACTCATTTAGCCCACCTGTTCCTTTTGTCAGGAAATGATCCTCTTCAGTGTAATCACTGTCACACACCACTCACAGTCAAATATATACTTCTGGAATGTACTCTGTATAATAATGCTTGTCTAGTCTCATTCAGTTCTCTTGCAAACAAAGGAGCCTTTATCACTAAGCCATATCATAGGCGAAAAATCAAATCCCACAGAATTTTTCTCCTTCCTAAAATGAATAGGATTATATAACCACTTCTAACTGCTTCTACAGAAACCAACACAGGCAGTATTATAGGTGCAATAAGGCCTTAGTAGCCTCTGCACTAAAAACCTCATCAACAACAACAACAGCAGCAGCAGCAACAGCACCTAAAACCCTATGACAACCAACCAAGTTCCACTATAACAGCAAGATTTTCAGAAGGCCACCTGGACATTTTGAATATACTTTCATTAGCCACAAGTACAGGTAAAAGCATCAGTGTACATACCTGTATATATTTGGGCCATATGACTTAGGGGAATTTTAGGCAATATTTTCCAAGACATGAAGTGCCCCTTTTGTTCCAAAATATGCTGCAATTCATTACTAATCTTTTTACAATTGGCTTTATATTTAATCTTCAATTTAAATCCAAGATTGTGTATGCTTCCTAATACAGTATCCTGGACAGTATTCATATCCTCTACGATACAGTTTCATTGATCTGCATCCATTAAATCATGCTAACTCACATATATAGTCATCATTCATTTTATCATGCAAGTTATGATGCTAGTGATTTTTCTGTATTTGTAATTACACGCCATGGTCAAATTTAAATCAAAGACAAATTCCAATTTACTTTAAAAGATATGTGGCATGATTATATATCACATTAGACACTATGTTTACAATGTTAAAGTAGTTATTTTGTTAACCAATTATTATTTTATTAAAATTTTTCAATGTCTATAATCAAGTGTAGCAGTTTCACAGTCCTGAAAAAAAGTGCCTGTTTTATACATTTTAAAGAAAAATAGTAGATTTCTGATTTTCACTACTTCAACAGATGCTTACCTGGGGATGCGATGGGGTGGCTTCAATCTCTCTCTCTCATATATATATATATATATTATTATTATTATAATTAGCCATATGGTGCAAGGAAGCCTGAGGCTTTTGCTGCACCAGCCAAAAAAAAAAAAAAAAAAAAAAATTTCTTACCCCTGAGAGAGAGAGAGAGAGAGACAGAAGTAGAAGGGAATCACCAAGAAAGAAGAATGATGATATCCAGCTCAGGACCCTGGGTGTGCCAAGCCCATACTCACCAGATGTAAGCCCCCGGGGGTATATATGGATAACATATTAAGCTATGCAGAGGCCACCAAACTCTATGATATTATACAGTAACGTACACTGGGTATATGGAAGAGAAAGAAACAAATAATAGTGGACTGTTTGTGACAGAGTTATCATGACATATTCCTGTCTGAATGAATGTTTATAGTTTAACAATTCATCATTTCAACATAGTATATTTTGTCAATGACAAAATTTGAGAAAAAAAAATCCCAAATTCACTAATAAAAAATAAATCAATAATTTCATGATTAATAATGTGTTTTTGTGAAACTGTAGCATTCATGACAAAAAAAAAGAAAAATTGGACGTTCTTCCTTGCTGTGCAAAGTAACACTTAAAAAGTATTAATCAATAAATAAATATTTATTGCTGTCTTCCAGAATTTTGCTAGCAGAGACAAGAAGGTGATTGTACCTTTGAATAAGGCAATGGTCAGGCCACACTTTGAGTACTGCGCACAGGTCTGGAGGCCTCATTTTAGGAAGGATGTAGAGTTGCTAGAATGGGTACAGAGAAGAGCAACAAGATTGATGAGTGGAACAAAGGGGTTCTCTTACCAGGTCAGACTTAAATTCTTTAAGTTGCAGCATCGGGAGACTAGGCACCTGCGAGGTGATCTGATTTGAGGCCTTGAATGGTTTGAGCAGGCTCAGTGCTGATGGGATACTTCCGCTTGCTCAGATTAAGAACCTGAGGGGGGGCATAGATTCAAATTGAGGAAAGAGAGTTGCAGAATAGATGTGCAGAAGTTTGGTTTTGGACAGCGGGTAGTTGATTGCTGGAACAGACTTCCATCTGTTGTTGTGGAAGTTGATAGCTTAAATAAATTTAAGGCTGAACTAGACAAACATTTGGAGTGACCAGATGGGTGAAATAGGAATGTTTTTTTTTTTTTTTCATTTATTTTTTTCTGGCTGATGCTCTATAAGCTTCCTTTCTTGCATCATATGCTGCAACTAATGCGAATGCTAAAAAACAAGAAGACTTGCATTCCAAACGGTATGACTTACTGTTTGGAATGCAATTATACACAAAATGGGGGGGGGGATGCAATGTGGCTGTTTCATGTCTCCAAGTGAATGGACCTCTCTTCGAGAACATAATCGATGAATACCAGGATTTACTATACTTCAGTTTATTTCACTGCTTGCCAACGACAAACATTATTGTTAGTTTCAGTAAAACAGGGCAACTTATGATTTGGTTGGTTTTGGACAGCGGGTAGTTGATTTCTGGAACAGAATTCCATCTGTTGTTGTGGAAGTTGATAGCTTAAATAAATTTAAGGCTGAACTAGACAAACATTTGGAGTGACCAGATGGGTGAAATAGGAATGTTTTTTTTTTTTTTCATTTATTTTTTTCTGGCTGATGCTCTATAAGCTTCCTTTCTTGCATCATATGCTGCAACTAATGCGAATGCTAAAAAACAAGAAGACTTGCATTCCAAACGGTATGACTTACTGTTTGGAATGCAATTATACACAAAATGGGGGGGGGGGGATGCAATGTGGCTGTTTCATGTCTCCAAGTGAATGGACCTCTCTTCGAGAACATAATCGATGAATACCAGGATTTACTATACTTCAGTTTATTTCACTGCTTGCCAACGACAAACATTATTGTTAGTTTCAGTAAAACAGGGCAACTTATGATTTGGTTGGTTTTGGACAGCGGGTAGTTGATTTCTGGAACAGAATTCCATCTGTTGTTGTGGAAGTTGATAGCTTAAATAAATTTAAGGCTGAACTAGACAAACATTTGGAGTGACCAGATGGGTGAAATAGGAATGTTTTTTTTTTTTTTCATTTATTTTTTTCTGGCTGATGCTCTATAAGCTTCCTTTCTTGCATCATATGCTGCAACTAATGCGAATGCTAAAAAACAAGAAGACTTGCATTCCAAACGGTATGTCTTACTGTTTGGAATGCAATTATACACAAAATGGGGGGGGGATGCAATGTGGCTGTTTCATGTCTCCAAGTGAATGGACCTCTCTTCGAGAACATAATCGATGAATACCAGGATTTACTATACTTCAGTTTATTGCACTGCTTGCCAACGACAAACATTATTGTTAGTTTCAGTAAAACAGGGCAACTTATGATACATCTTGTGAAAATGTCAAAATGCTGAGAGAGTTGTTGTTGTTGTTGTTTTTTGGAGCATTAGCAACTAAGGCCATATTGCTCCGGGATATGCGGTAGTCATTCCTTGACCTTTCTGCATCCTCCGTATTTGGTGGTGACGGGCTCGAACCCCGGTCTAATCAAGAAGCGTGTACTATGCAGTGCTGCTCCTTCCCACCTGGCTACGGAGGCACCACTGAGAGAGAGAGAGAGAGAGAGAGAGAGACTTTCATTCATCGTCTTAAAAAAAGAAAAGGGTATCCCCCCCCCCATTATTCTTTGTGAAGCTTGTTAAAAAGCAAGGTGTATAAAAATAATCTCATCCACACTGGAAGGAAATGAAAGCCAATATAGAGAATGAAACTGCAAACACTTACACCATCAAACATCATAAAATATGTCATTGAATATTACAAAAAGAGTCTGTATATATTCAAGAAGAAGATGATAAGCATTTTCGACGTTTATTATAATTGGATGATCTAACAGTGGAAATTAATAATTTAAATTATTGATATTTAAGTTTCACAAATTTTTAATCACATCCTGTATTTGTCTATCTGTTTCAGCATTAGCAGTAGCATTAGTAGAGGCATATGATGCAAGAAAGCAAGCTTATAAATCATCAGCAAAAAAAAAAAAAAACCCTTCCCATCCACTTGCTCCAAACGTTTGTCCCGTTCGTCCTTGAATTTATTTAAGCTATCAACTCCCACAACAACAGATGGAAGTTTGTTTCAGTAATCATCTAGCCACTGGCTAAAGGCAAATTTCCACACATCTATTCTACAACTGTCTTCCCTCAATTTAAATTTATATTCAAATTGAGGAAAGACAGTTGTAGAATAGATGTGTGGATTATCCTCAGCTATGTAATCTGAGCAAGAAGAAGAATCCTATCAGCATTAAGCTTGCTCAAACCATTCAAGCTCTTATACACCTCAATCAGATCACCTCGCAGGTGCCTTGTCTCCAGAAGCTGAAATTTGTAGAACTTAAAGCCTTTTTTTTTCTTTGTATTTGTTGCCTCACTATACTGTATGGAATCCTGATCAATAGCTAATAAATGGAATTAATTAATTCTTGGAAAGAGGAACCCTTTGATCCTCTCACCAATCTTGTTGCCCTTCTCTGTACGTGTTCCAACACTCTACATCTTTCCTAAAATGAGGTCCCCAGACCTGGTTACAGTACTTAAGGTGCAGCCTGACCTTATACAAAGGGATAATCACCTCCTTATCCCTGCTAGCAAAATTCCTGTATATCATGGGGTTTTGCCAATGTGCAGCCTATCTGCACTGCTCAGAAAACTCCTTATCTGACTGAACAATTACACTGAGGTCTTTTTCATTCTCCACTACCCTGAGTGTAGTACCACACAGTGGGAACATTACATTGGAGTTTCTGCCACCCATATGCGGTTCTTTGTATTTGTCAATGTTAAACTTCAGTTGTCATCTCTCAGCCCATCTGCCCGACTTTTCTGGATCCTGTTGCAGTAGCATATTATCATTACTGTCATAATTTATTTCTATGTTTACCTGAATGCCATGGCATTTGATGCAATTTCTGACATTTAATTATCTGGTTTTTTTTTTGGTTTTTTTTGGTATTTATGAGATATATATAGTGCTTTTTTTTGTAAAAAACATAGGTGCCGGTACTCATTCTTTGCTATCAGGAAAAATTCCGTGACGACACGGCTGGCACGCAGTGGGTGTCAATCATGCCAGCTGCTTCCTTCTGTTAAGGAGATCACGTGACACTGGGCGGAGGCAGCACCTGTCAATCATGGCCGTATCACTAGCAGTCGGAACTCTGTACCCGATACTGAATCTCGACTATTAATAATAAACAAATATAGAATAAAGTTAAATATAATGTAAAGAATTGCTAATGACAGAAACCGCACCTCCCACAATTCCTTATAATTAGTTTACTATCTTACTGTATGTCGTGTTTTCCATTCTCAAAGACATTGTTGTTATTATTATTATTATTATTAGCCATATGGTACAAGGAAGCCTGAGGCTTATGCTGCACCAGCCAAAAAAAAAAAAAAAAAATTCCCGAGTTACCCTGAGAGAGAGAGAGAGAGAGAGAGAGAGAGAGAGAGAGAGAGAGAGAGAGAGAGAGAGAGAAGTAGAAAGGAACCACCAAGAAAGAGAAGAATGATGATATCCAGCTCAGGACCCTGGGTTTGCCAAGCCCATACTCACCAGATGTGAGCCCCCGGGGTTGTGTATAGGTTTTTAATAATCTATATATTTAATAGGGAAGGTGTTTTTTTCAACAGTCAGTGTGAACAATAGACTTAACCGATTGGGCTGAAAGTGGTCTCAAATTGAATCTATTTCTTCCTAGGTGTGCACAAAGTTGTTAAAAATTCCAAATAGTTTTATTTTATTGAATGGGCCAGTTTTGTAGTACAAACGAGAATAGTTCAACATTCACTTCATAGATGGCGCCACAGGAAGATGTTAACTGTGAAACAAACAGTTGTTGATGAGGCATTTTTTTCTGATTATTTAAATGCTTTATTTAAATGCTTAACAATTTGCACGTTCGCACAATTGTCTTTTATTCCGAAAAAAAAAATAACAATAAAACTCTACTAAAACTACCAAAATTGCGAAATTGCCTACTTTAAAAGAAATAACTAACATTAGGATTCCAATTCACTGCTCGCTCACTATATGTCCCCACTTTGCCCACACACTCATTGCCATTCGTTACGTTTAATACGTTTAAAACTTTCAGAAGTTATCATTTTATCGTTATCAACTTCTAGTTTATTTGTTTTTTTAAGGTGAGTAATGATTTAAGGATTTAGAATTATGTCACAGTCAGGAAGACGTGTCCACCACCATGCTACTATGATTGGTCGTGTTGAATGCACCTTGCGGCGAAGTAGATACACGCCTTGTCGTGTTTCTGGAATTGTATTCAGGATGGGTCTGAAATGGTGAAATCAAAGAAAATTTATAAGTTTCCTAAGATACAAGAAATCACAAAGGAAGGCGTTTGAACGCGTACTGGCTTACTTGCTTACGACAAAACACGCACTACATTATTATTAGCCATATGATGTACCAGCCAAAAAAAAAAAAAAAAAAATCCGCATTACCCTGAGAGAGAGAGAGAGAGAGAGAGAGAGAGTGTGCGGGGGCTCATGGAAATGCTCAAAGAAAAGCTAGAGAAAACTTTAAATTCGCATACTAATGAGAGAATGAAATTTAAAAATGAAATTCAGGTATGCATTAATTTCAAATCTGTGGTTGCGAATTTTTTAATGAACAATAAAGATCCGGCCAGACTACAGTTGAAAATACGATGGCGAACTTCAAAAAGCTGGGCCGCAACATGATTGTTGCGGTACATTTTTACACTTCCACATTTGGAAGTGCAAGTGAAAAACAGGGTGAGAGGTTTAAACAGGACATTAAACGCATGGAGATGCGGCACCGGGGGGGGGGGGTTGAAACTTCAACATCAGGGCTGATATTTGTTGGATACTGAAGAGTAGCATCTGCAAGATGCCAGTACAATAGAAGCATCTGCAATTACACTATTTTTAGTGTAATTTTTTTAATATTCTGCCCTTTTCAATAGTATTTTATAGAGATGACAATGAATTATCCAAAAATTTTCGGGAAAATATCAGATAATAAAAACTGTGCTACTAACTGCGAAAGGCACAACAATATAAAAAATGTCGTTTTCAAAGTATTATAGAGACTGTACTACATTTTGTACATGTGAAATTGTAACGAAACGTGCACAATTTGAATAATCAGAAACCATGGTGAAACAAAAGAAAATTTATAAGTTTCCTCAGATACAAGAAATGAGAAAGGATTCGACGGGTACTGGCTTACCTGCTCACGATAAAACACGGACCACATTTCTTTAGGACAGCTAGAGAAAAACTCTGCTACCAATTGCGAAATTTTCGCAATGGGTACTGCTAGTAAAAGTTTATATTATTAAGAATATTGCTTATAAAAGCGTAGCACTGGAAATGTTTTATTATACGATTTCAGATAAATCGGCTTAGTGGTTTGCGATAAAAATATTATGTTGAAATGGGTTCGCGAGTCAAAAAAGGTTGGGAACTACTACTCTGAGCTATTTAGTTATATGAGGGCAGAAGTGTCTATTTCTATCCTAATATCTTGACCAATTTCGCCTCCCGTTAGCTTCACTGCTATATGTTCTCAACATCCTTAAATCTCTTTCCTTTGAGGACAGTTTTCAATCTGGGAAAGAGGAAGAAGTCCGCTGGTACTAGATCGGAAGAGTAAGCTGGATGGCCAGGGTAGCCATATTTTAAAAATTGTTAAGCGGGATAACTTGAAACAAAATGTGTAGTATGGCATTTTTTCCTTCAAAAAGTAAAAGAAAAATATAAAATTACAATTAAAATAAATTTTTTTTATTAATCAGTCAATCATATATTTATTTGTTATTAATATGCATCTGTCCTATATAAACTATAATATTATTTATAACAGTTATTTTAAAAATAGCGACGAAGACTACTTTTATTTTATATATTTTTCTTTAGATTTCGCTAATTTTAAAATTTATTCTCTTCCGAAGATTTTAAAAAAATTTTAAATTCTGAACAGGACATGTTTTTTTTCACAAGTTCAGCTTCGAAATTTTCTAATAAAAGACGGTTTCTCTCTTTCCGCCAAGCAGTTTTCATTAAGGTGAAAACTCTTTCTGACGAAGTACTGCATTTGAATTTGAAATGCTTAATATGGAGTTTACAATTATTAGAATTAATTTTTAACACATCCGTTAGATTACAATAAGAATTAATATCGGGACGGGTGGCCACCCTGTGGATGGGTGATCAGTACAATGGATTGTTTCGTCAGAAATGTCATCGCAACAAGTGAGTAATGGGCTGCGATATTGTCGTGCAACAAGAATTAGATACCTTTCTCTCGAAATTGCGACCTCGTCCGCTTCGTGTACGTAGAACTGTTTCTTAACCCATCAGGTACAAATTCCTTGTGAATTACCCCCCACCCCACCCCACCCCACCCCACTTTTTTTTTTTTTTTCGAAAACCATGATCGGCATCCACTTGATCCTGGATTTCTGTAAACGAAACTCTGGGCTTTGGTAATGATTCTTAATCCACTGCATGCTGTGAAGCAACACCCAACACTCTTCTCCAGTAACAATTAAGTTTTTTTTTTGGTAGTTGTTGGCGCATCGGCTTCTGTGGCCATAATGCACTTCCCAAGGTTTTTGCAGTACTCTGATCCAAGCCCGAGGCGGGATTCGAACCCGCGACTTTGGGTTGCCAGGCAGGCACTTTACCCACCCGGCTAGCCCGGTCGGCATTGAGTTAAGTAAATAAGAAGATTGTCTTGACAAGTCTGGATATAGTCTTCGCATGATGATTCGGATGATTCCCTTCGTTGTTTCTGCTCATCCCTGAGGCTCTGTGGCATAAATTTTGCACACACCTTCCTTTTTCCCAAATCTTTATGCAGAATTTGACGAATCGTCTCCTTATTTACACCGATGATCCAAAACATTATGACAAGCAAGTCATTATGCAAATCAAAGCAACTGCAGGTGAACTACAGCACGTGTGCGGGTCGGGACACAGTATAAAAACCACCTGATACTGACCTCCGTTAATCAGTGTTACTCTTGTTCTTCAGATGGGAAAGGCAGCGGACTTAAGCGAGTTTGACAAAGGCCAAATTGTAATGGCCAGACGGCTGGGTCAGAGCATATCCGAAACGGACACGGCTGGCTGGTGGGATGCTCACGGTCAGCCATGGTTAGTACCTACCGAAAGTAGTCCGTGGAGGGGGAACCCGCGAACCGCCGGCAATGTCGCATGACCACGGACTCATCGATGCTCGAGGTAGGCGAAGGCTCTCCCGGATGGTACATGGCAAAAGAAGGGCGACTCTGGCGCAACTCGCCGGTAATTGGAATGCTGGTGACGGAAGTAATATGTCACAACACACACAGTACATCGAACCCTGCTGAAAATGGGGCTGCGTACCCGCAGGCCGCTCCAAGTGCCCATGCTAACCACGGTTCACCGGCGACAGCACCTACAATGGGTACGTGAGCATCGAAACTGGACCCTGAGTGATTGGAAGAAGGTCGTCTGGTCCGATGAATCACGTTTCCTGTTGCACCATGTGATCGGCCAGTACGTGTGCGTCGTTTACCTGGGGTAGTGATGGCGCCTGGATGCCCCGTGGGACGAAAACAAGCCGGTGGCGGCAGTGTCATTCTTTGTTCTGCTGGGATACCCTGGGTCCAGTGATCCATGTGCCAGGAATTCTGGCGTCTACCACCTACCTAAACAGTACTACGTGGAGATGGGGAGGAAACCCCTGGTGCCGCTTGACCCTAAACACACTTTACACCTAAATAGTACTTGGATTCATCTGTCCATGTGACTGATGCTTCTGGGTAGCCAAGAGGCCAGAACAGCACACAGACAAACCTACGTCCTTCATATATCTGGCCCATTTGTAGTGATACTGTTCAAGAGATACGAGGTGGAGTTGAACAAACGTTCTAGGTGCCGCCCTTACATATACACATGTCCATATGTAACTAATCATCACTGCTGACCAGGTA
Source organism: Mastigoproctus giganteus (assembly GCF_048544385.1). NCBI lineage: Eukaryota > Metazoa > Arthropoda > Arachnida > Uropygi > Thelyphonidae > Mastigoproctus > Mastigoproctus giganteus. The sequence continues at coordinate 133,971,894 of NC_143582.1, forward strand.
CACCATTTCATGGCAACGGTCATCCGATATGGCGATGCCGTCTTTCAGCAGGATAATGTGCCATGCCATCGCCCGGATTGTTCGAGACTGGTTCGTGGAACATGGACATCCAGGTGTTGCCCTGGCCTTCAAATTCTCCAGACATCAATCCTATCGAGCATCTGTGGTTTGTGTTGGAACAGCAACTCCGATCTGCGGCGTCTCAACCACGGACCTTACAGGAGTTAATGGATCTGCTGGTTACGTGTTGGTACCAGATACCACAGGACAAATTTAGAAATCTTGTAGCGCCTATACCTTGCCGGGTACGAGCTGTTTTGGCTGCACGTGGAGGACCAACATCAATATTAGGTAGATGGTTATAACGTTTTGGCTCCACAAGGTGTTGCAGGGTGTTCTATGATAGTGCTACTGGTGTAAAATGTTTCCAGTACTGCCTGCACATTGTCAGGTGGATGGTAGTAGCATTATATGTCCTTTTCCAATAGATCCAAAACGTGGGTTGAGATCAGGTGAGCGGGTGGCCATGAGAAGACGAAAAATTTATTATCGTGTTCGTGAAACCAGTTAGCAACCTGCCGGGCCTTATATATTACGAATTGTCTTGTTAATAGACGCTGGAGTTGTCTGGATATACTGTCATCATGAAGGGGTGCACTTCATCGGCGACAATAGAAAGGTGGGCGTTCCCATCGAGCCGTTGAATAACGGTGATCAGAGGATACAGGGTATGCCACGAAAACAGTTCCCAAACCAACACACATAAACCATAACACCGATGGCCGTCACCTCCAGCCTGCCGAATATAAACAATGTATCCAGATGTCGTGGCCTCACGTTGCGTTCTCCAAATACGAATACGCCCATCTACATGATTGAGTTGGAAACGGGATTCATCAGACCACACGACAGTAGTCCAGTGTTGGTGCTGACGTGTCCCCAAGCAAGGTAGTTTCTTGTGTCTCGCAGTACCCATTAAAACCATTGACTTATTTATTTTTTATTATTATATTTTTTAATTTCATTCCATTTAATTTTTATTATTATTATCATTTTTTTTTTTTTTTTTTTTTTTGCTGGCTTTCAAGTTTGGGCAGCCTGGGACCGGTATGAGGTGGGTGCGGGATTTTTACTGGGCACCAGGTATCAGGCACTCAGATAGTGCCTGCTCCCTGGTGGCGAAGAGGCTTTTTTTTTTTTTTTGATACAGAATATACAGGTGGAGATGCACATTAGTCTGGGTGCCACCCTTGACATGTATACATACAATACAAAAAGACCGTTGACTGCCATTGCTTACACGAGCGAATTTCCGACGTATAGTATTACTGTGGATATTAGTCTTGATATTTCTACGTTGTATTGGGTGGTTAGGTGGTCTTTGCTGAGCTACTGTGTTGCGTCGTTTGTGTGTTACGAGACGAGACACGAAGTTCAACACAGGCGCAAACCACACGTGGTTGTCTGTAGTATGACCTTCCGTTGGTTGTTCAACTGCTGTTGAGCCAGCTGTGGTAGACGTGCGACAAAACAGAACGGGAGCCCTTAACCAAGTTGGCTGTCATCGAGATACTGGCACACACACACACGATCATTCCACGTTCGGAACCGGAAAGATCTCCACGCCAATCCCTTCTTCCTCACAGATTCAAAAAACGATCGCCATGTGTGCGAACAACAATTTTATATCAGCAGTTCCTGACTTTGAGCCCTCACTAGTGTCATCACAAACTATTCCTACACGGGGGTATTGCCAATGGAAACCCAATTCAGTGTGTGTATATATAACATTTGATTTTTCTGAAGCGACGTCAATGTAAATGTAAGTAAAAACACAGTATACTACTCTAAAACCGTAGCGCAAACTACGCTTTTAGAGTTTCTGCCATTGCCAAAAATTAAACATTATATTTTATGTTTAATTTTTTTCTAAACGAACAATGAAATGTTTCCATAAAATGACAACTCTTGGAGTATTATTTTTTATTGTTTATTTATTTTTGTTAGAGGAACTTCACTGAAAGGAATAACGCGAAATTTATGCCAAATTATTTTCCACCTTCACACACATTATATTTTTTAAGGAGGTCAGAGCGCTACCTTCTTATATTGTTATTTCGGCTTCAAAAGCAACTAACTCGTATATATTCATATATACTCAGGGCGTCTAACTCGTATGTAACATTTAAGGCTATACAGTAATTATACAAAGTTTGAAGTTTCCCTCAGATATCTCAATGATACTGTCCCGAGTCTTGCTTCATCTAAAGCATGATTTTACTTTAGATCCATTGCAGGTTTCATATCGCAAAACAGTATTCAAGAAGGAACCAAACGATATAAACAAAAGAGTGCCATATTTACAAGGAAATTTTGGCTCACTAGAAGCGTTCACATAAAAATTCTGCATATCAGAAAAACTGCTGCTCCACTCTTTCCCTATAAAGTCCACGAATTCTCCACTTCTGAACTTGAAGAGTATAGAGTTTTTAGTGCGCAGAGAGTTTCACTCAGGGAACTCGTTTTTACCTCATCAAACCACACAAATCAACTTCTAGAATACAGATAATGCAAAACACAAATGTTGAATTTCAATTTTTTCTCCAAATCCACGCGCACGCTTAATTTAATAATATTATTATAAAATAAAACTCTAAACACCGTCTTATTATTAATCTTTGGGTATAACTAAAATTTTAATATAGTAAAAATTTTTTAAAAATTTGAACATATTTTTTAAATTTGGAATTAACATGTTAATTTTGTAATTTATATTTCAAGTTTCGTTAACTCGCCAATAATTTTCAAATAACCGAAACTTGTAAAACAGTTAATAAAAAAAAAAAAAAAAAAAAAAAAAAGTTTGCTCATTTTCCGAAGGAGGACGCTGCGAACTTACCTCTCTTTCTTTTGTAGCTAACTCCAACTCCAAAGATGAGTGCGTCATCTCATCCATAGCTTTCCCCGCATCAGGTGCTTTCTGGTCAGCCAAGTGGAGCGACTGCTTTGTGGCTGTAAGCTGCTCCTTTAGCTGCGAGATCTCCTCCTCTGCTAGTGCTGCCCTCTAGTGTACAAAATAAAAAAGTATATAGCTTTGAAATTGAAACAACAGTATTTGAACAAAATGTACAGCACTTGCATTTACGTGCGTGTGATTAGTTTTATTTTATTTCAACTTTATGTTTCTTTTCTGACTGCTCTTTCCAAATATCTATATAGGTTACCATCCTTGCTAATTAACGTGTCGATCAGTGCTGAGCCAATGATATATGGAAAACACATCTATCTCAACCGCCCTCTCCCAAAAACGTTCCCACAAGTTTAACTCTATCACATAAAAATGCACATTTGAAGACGCACTGTTCATCTCCTAGGGAAGATTTATAACTCCTTCGTGAGGCAACCCAGATGTCAACAACAGTATGTCAGTGTATTAAAACTTAAGATATGGCATGAACATTTCGTCTCATTACATGCATGCCAAGTGATGAAGACTGATAAATTAAGGGTACAGAGTATCACATCTGTCTCTGAAAGCCACATACATAATAAATTTGCGCTTCTCATAACGATAGACAGTAACAAGTGAAAATTCTTACTGTATTAAGAAGCATTCGCTGTTCTTATATCCATATTTATGAAAAGTGCATGCAAATTCAGCTTTATTATGTCTGTCTGTAGCGTTGGGGATATAGCGCGAGGCTTAATGCTCTAAAACTACACTGGTCAACAATTTTTATCCCCACTAATATATCAGTCGGTTGCAGTCAATTTTTATAAACAGATTTCGAAAATAATTCTTAAAATTTCACATCATGCCATTTTATATACATACAGGGCGATTTAGGTGGAATAGTAAATATTTTGGGAGGTTATAGTATCGATTATTCTGAGTAAAAAGTTCATATAAACATGTGTCCAATTCTCAATGGATACAGAGATACAGCTCTTTGAAACCGGCGCGCACAGATCCCTGAATCAGATGTGACCAAGAAGCAGTTAAATCTGACGCTGGTTGGTGTTAAAAGTGTTGTTAAGAATGTCTTCACACATGCTCAATATGCCGATATGGTGTTTGTCTACGGCGTGTGTGGTGGAAGTGCTAGTACCACTTGTAGAGAATACCGTCGACTTTTTCCTAATCGCAGAATACCGGATTCAAGAGCGTTTACTAGTTTTTACACCAAACTGCGTGAGTCTGGTACAGTTCCCAGCGCTCATATTTCTTCTGAACGTGCAAATGAACAAAATGTGAATGAAATGGATCATATTATTCAGTCGGTAGATCGTAGTACCACTATTAGCACACGAAGAATTTCTACACGTATCGGTGTTCCAAAGACAAGAGTATGGCGAAAATTACGTGAGCACGGCTTCTATCTATTTCACATACTGTACAACGGGTACAACACCTTTAACCAGGAGACAACGCCCAGCGATTGGAATTTTGTCGGTGGGTAAATGCTAATCTCTTAATTCCATTAATACTGTTCAGGGATGAAGCTACTTTCACCCGTGACGGTATCAACAACACCCGTAACTCTCATAGGTTGTCAGACAAAAATCCACATGCCACTGTAGAAACAAAATTTCAACATCGCTTCTCTGTAAACGTGTAGAGTGGTATCATCGACAATCAGTTGATTGGGCCTGTTGTGTTAGAAATTCGTCTTACAGGGCCCATTTATCTAGAATTTCTGCAAAACGAACTTCCACTACTATTGGAAGATGTTCCCTTGGCTACAAGGATTGGTATGTACTTTCAGCATGACGAAGCTCCTGCACATTATAACTGTGTGGCGATACAATATCTAAATCGAACTTTCCCTGAACGATGGTTCGGCCGCGGTGGTCCCGTTCATTGTCCATCGAGGACTCCAGACCTCACCCCGTTAGATTTTTGTTTGTGAGGTTGGATGAAAAGCGCAGTATAAAAAGAAAAGGTGAATACAAGAGATGAATTGCTCGCTCGCATTTTGGATACTGCTACCCTCATAAAGGAACGCCATGACGATCTCAGAAGAACAACACGTCATATTACCACAAGAGTTGCAAAGTGCATTAAGATTGGCGGTGGGATTTTCGAACATTTATTGTGAATTGTAAATATTTGTCAATTATTTGTGTTTTGTATCATTCAAAAAGTCAATAAATACAAACAATACGTAATTTATCGTTCTTTAATACCTCCCATAATGGCTTGGTGCGCTTCAGTTTCAAACAGCCGTATCTCCTTATCCACTGAGAATTGGACGCATCTTTATATGAACTTTTTTACTCAGAATAATCGATACTATAACCTCCCAAAATATTTACTATTCCTTCTGAATCACTCTGTATATAGGTTTATGTGTTTACTCATAATACGTATACCCTACTATAACTTTGGGCCATAAATATTTCGCTGATCTGTTGTATTGCTTGCAAATAATAATGTTTGCATGAGCTTATTAGATGGGGAAGGCTAACACGTTCAACCTTTTCTATCTGCCTTCCACCTCTCTCTCTTTCAGTAACGGAAAGACAGTTGAGAAGAAATTTATCTGCATATTGTTTGTTTCTTCAGTGTTTTGCTTAGAATTGTATTTTTAAAACCTTTAAGCAAAAGCAAAGGAAGTGTCTGAATCACTCTGACAATTTCTGCTTCGTGTGTGTGTGTGTGTGTCGACGATTTACACCAAAAACTCAGAGTAAGAAAAATCTAGTGTTATAAACGTGCATATTCTTTGTACTTTGGTTGCAAGTATTAAAAAGAATGCTTTTGCTGCTCCTGTGGTGTGGCGAGAACCACGCAACCACATTGACCGTTGTTATTTCTGCATAACAAAAATATCATGTAAGTCCAGAAAAAGCAAGTACGGTATCAGATAGCCTAACATATCTCTATAATAGAGACTGTTATGGAACAAAGGAAACAGTGAAGAATACAAGGATGATTCTTTAGTTGCAGTCTTTGCTGAACAGATTTGACTACTAACCAGAAAATTATGAAGCGCTGAACTTAATTAAGCAAGAAAAGTTGAACGGCTTAGGTGATTTAAACTTATCTAAAAAGCAAGCAAAACTCCTTGGTTTAGGTTACAATAGTGGAAGTTACTTTAAGCAGGAACTAAAATTACAATATATCAAAAATGTCACAAAGTGTTTTCAAAATATTTTGTTATGGAAGATGGTATGTGTTTCTGTAAAGATATCAGTGGTCTTCTGAACAAACTGAGCATTGAACACAAATTCCTAATGAATAGCGTATATTTATTAAGTTTAAAAGTAGTTTTTCTGCACGATGGGAATGCATTCCCATCTTACAGAAAAACTTCATGCTGTTGGCCTGAAAGAAACATATCAAAGTATGTCTAAGATCCTGAGTGAAATCAAGTACCATGGCTTTGTTTGGAATATCAGTGGTGATCTTCAGGTATTTGGGTTACTCATTGGTGTAGAGGAAGGTTTCACAAAATATTGTTGTCTTCTACTGTGTGTTTACGGGAGAGCCATGCAACTGAGAAAAGAGGGAGGAATTTGTGCAGCGGTGGGAAAAGAGGGAGGAATTTTTACCACGGCGAAGTAGTATAAAATATGTTCCACTGGTCGAACCAAGTAAGGTTCTTCCACTGGTACATATAAAGCTTGGATTAATGAAAAATTTTGTTAAGATCTGGATAAAGGAGGAAGTGGATTCTACTACATAAGGGAAGTGTTTCCCAGTTTAACAGAGCAAAAATTAAAGAACGAATTGTCGTTGGGCCTCACACTCCTCAAATGAAATTTAAAAAAAGCTACAGAACACTAATCAGCTTATCGATCGTTTCAAGTATTTCTTAGAAGGGAAAAAGATAATTATGAATCTTTGAATAAAGATATGGGCTGCCGAATGTCTTTGAAAATTCATTTTCTTCATTCCCATCTCAGCTTTTTCCCTCAAAAATTGGGAGATGTAAGTGATGAGCAAGGAGAATGATTTCATCAGGATATACATACGTGATGTAAAAGAAGTACCAAAGTTGCTGGGATGCTGCCATGATGGGAGTTGGTTTCTTAAGAGGAAAAGCCAACTGGACTATAAGACAAACTCTCTGAGTGTCAAGTACTTCTAAGGAAACAGAATACATTATACGTATTGCCCAGGAAATTTCCTTCTATGTTTGATTAAATTATTTTAAAATGAATAAGACTCATTTTTACGGTATGTATTACTGTATGATATTTTAAACTGCTCATTCATTAAGTGCTAAAATTTCAGTATATCTTCGCACGGAGGTTTCTTTTAAGAATCTGTAACTTTTTTCAGATTTTAAAATAAATTGATTCCTAAAGGTTTTTCCTCCTTTTTGTTGTTGTTGGCCAGTGTTCCGTTCTATGGGTTTTGTTGTCGTAACGTAAACCTAATGGTATCTCTTGAACTATAACAGTGACTATATCCAGGAAGCAGCTTGAACTTCATTGGACTCTATAATCTGAGTAATACATTCTCGATAAGAAACTATCTTATTTTTTTTTAACTGGCTTTTATTTGAATGATTTTGTTTACACGCCGTGGGGTTGCGACAAGTTTGCAGGGACCGCCAAATATAATAAATAAAAAAAAAAAAGGTTGTTGGCCAGTGTTATCAATGTTTTCTTCAAGCACCTTTTTGGCATCTCTCATAATCCAAGTTCGATCACAACTGGTTTTTGAGGTGCTGCACTCATGGGAGTGGGGGGAGGCCTAGCTTTCCTTCAATGAGTTGTGAAAACAGTTAATTATCTGAGTACAAAACCGAGGCAAACCGTTTATTATAGCTTTCCAGTACAAAAGATTAATGCGCCACGTTTAATCGGACAAACAACCTTTCTCTTGTTCCCATATGTCTTTATGAAGAGTGTAGCTTTATTTTGTATACAATTAATTTTAGCAGTATTACCCCTTTAAGTTAAGAAATAAATATAGCATTATGAAATTAAACTTAAAACTCAATACAATAATTTGGGTGAAAATTATTTCACAGTGCCAAAATTCTGACATTCCATCTTAATGTATAGGAGTAATGAATCCTTCAACTTATCTCTATTGAACTCTTTCAATTTTGAAGAACTTCTAAGGTAGCAATAAAGTTAATATTTAAATAAGTGAAAATGGATTTTATTTTTCCATAATGTATTTTTATAAGGGAAGCATTTTAGGGGGGGGGGGGAAATAGGTCGGTAAATACACAAAACATTCGAGGAAAATTCTGTGATTAAGATTAAGTGAAAAAACATAACTTAAAATTTCAATGCCATTGTCATCGCTATCAATTTCCATTTACCCAAACTCTGCTTACTTTTATGAAAGTTTCATTTCCTACTTTGTATTTTTTTTTTAGTGTTTGAATTTAATTTTGGAAACCGTATCTCTATTAAATTTCGCTTAAAAGATGCAGTGATTTACAAAAAAAAATCTAAACAAGTGCACATTTTGTCACATGGAATTATATTTAAACGCTATTATGATTATAATAATGACTGGCACTGCTTCGATATTAGTTTTTTATTAGCCGCAGGCCAAACAAAGCCCTTAAAGGTGTATTTGGTAATACAGTATATGATTATAAACAACAAAAAAAAAAAAAAAATAGTCGGCAATAAGCAGCGAACGTGAAAGACATGATGCATAAATATTTTTTTTTATGAAAACCGCAAACACGAATGTTATCAAAACTTACAGTGCACAGTGCTTAGTGTCGTGCATGGGTTGCAGCAGATGAGAAGGGAGGATAAACATGGGTTTCACCACTTCAAGCCTCCAATAAGCGAAGTGGTGGTATTGCACCGGTTGATGAGAGTCATCTACCGCCTAGTGTCAGTGTGCATAGTGTTTGGGAAGGAAGCGCCACCTGTGGTTTCTCACAACCTTTTTTTTTTTTTTTTTTGCTGATGTTGTATAAGCTTTCTTTCTTCCATCATATGCATCTACTAATGCTAACTGCGCCATAGGTACTCTTGTGAAGTATACATTACTCTGTAAAAGTCAAACAAAGTATTGTGTGTGGTATGTGAGAAGTATCATGTTGGGTTCTGTTGTTCGGTTCTGGATTTTGGCCCCGGGGTACATAATGGAATCCCCACGTTGCCCGTACACATCGCTAGAAGGTAAGCCAGGCTACCCATTATCCTCTGGCAGGTCTTGCCACCTAATTGCCTGAGCTTTTAGTGACAGGACCTAAAAAAATAAATAAATAAAAATAAAAGATAGAGATTGGGAAATATGAAGGCAAGTGGAGGAGGGGGAAAATAGTGAGGAATATGGAGGCGTAGAGGAAGGCGTCTCCAAATTTATTAAGTGGAGTAAACTCCACTGGGCGAGTGGGGCAAGGGGATGGGAGTCAAAAGATACCAAACAAGAGTCTGGTATTGATCGCCACTTGGTGCACAAGTCACGGTCGAGAGGCAAAGTCCTCTTCTGTGATTTCGTAACGTCCAGGTAACTGTCACAATTGAAGGTGTGCAGGTCATAGTTGGGAGACCAAGTCCCCTCAATGGCTAAATCATGTTCAGGTATTTGTCGCAAATGGAGGTTCTCAGTGTGTATCTTGTTCAGGGGTTTTAGTAACATCAAAGTATTTAATCGCATCCAGGTGTTTGTCACAATTGTTAGGTCTTGGTACCAGCAGTTGGGTGTATATTATTCACTATCCAGTGATGGCTCTTCGGGATGTATGTTAGAATTGTTTCTTCGTTTTACAAAGAGCTCCTGAGCAAAATTGGCAAATTCCGTATACTCCTGTATATTGTCCAGTAGGTGGAATTCCTGATTTCTGCAGGTGGGCAGGAGCAGCAGTGCGTAGCACACGCTTCTTGATTAGACCAGGGTTCGAGCCCGTGAGCACCAAATACAGAGGATGCGGAAAGGTCAGGGAATAACTACCACATATTCCCGGAGCAATATGGCCTTAGTTGCTAATGCTCCTAAAAACCAAATAACAACATCCTGATTTCTAATACATGATTTGGTGATTAATATAGTGTTAACCTAGTGTTAGTATTAATGCTAACATTAGATTAACATTATATTAATTACTGGTATTATATTAGTAAATATTAAAAATTGTCAATGTATTTGTGCCAATGCAACTAAGGATAAGAGGTGCCAGGGCCTCTTATCTTTATCCTCTTATCCTCTGTAAAGGAAACCATAGAATTTCTGAGAAATTATGGTCAAGTTGCGTTTTTCACAATTTGAGGAGAGAGAGCGAGGAGGGGGGGAGAATGTGCAATACTCGCCTTAGAGCAGCAACTCGTCCATAGTACGAGGAAGAGAGAAAGAAAAAAAATTTCCTGTATTGACTGAATTCGAATCCACGCCTTTTTCTAATTTGTGTAGAAAGACAACTATCGAAACCAGTGTGATAACAGCGAGAGTTTACACTGACAAAAAAAGAAAAAAAGAAAGCCTATCTTATCCTGTTTTATCTATTCCAACAAACAAAGAAATAGTTAAACGGTATTAATAGCATTAATACCATTGGACTATCAGAAATAAAAGTGAGAAGTTGTAAAGAATAGTGTTAGCTAAAAGCTTATGAATATATTCAAAACTTCGAGAAGAAATCTTCAAGGAGAGAGCATCAATTCCGCTGTTAATGAAATTAACATTTTTTTTTTTTTAAAGGCAGCTACATCACAGTTTTTTTTTTTTTTTTTCGTAGTGCGGTACTATAAATCCTGGCTTTCCCCACATGAGGTCTTTAACAAGTAAACCAAATCCAAATCAACCGTCGCCCCATCCGGCGGTGGTAGCCTAGTAGTTTCGCCACTGTTTTGTACCGATCAAAAATTACAAGTGATAGCATTAATATTTATTTTTTTATAAAATAAATAAAAGAGCAGACTATGATAGCTATTCATGAACGCAAAGTGCATGAATGACATTATAATATTTAAAATAAACTTTCTAATATACTTCGGGACAGGCACAAGATCAGAGGATTTAGCATTAGTAGTGGCATATGATGCAAGAAAGCCAACCTAAGTGATTCGAATTTTCGATTTTTTAAATGTTTAACTTCAACAATTTCTCCTCCACTTTGCTCTCAGTTATTACAAAATCATTAAGCACCCTGTTACAGTTTTATAAACTTTTGGCATTTTCCTCCCGTAATAACTCCCCATGTGTGAATGTAGATGCAAAATACCATTCAGGTTGTTTGCTATCTGAGCAGGATCATCAACAGTCGAACCATCGATGTCAAGTGGACCAATCAGATTCATCCCCTTCCTTTTAGAGTTTATATAAGTAAAGAAGTCCTTGCTGTTTTTCTTAGCATCCTTTGCCAAAGATTTCTCGTAATCTGCCTTCACTTGCCTAACGTACAGTTCACAAAAGTACTTATGGCGCAGTAGTGGGAAACTACCGGTGGCGCCCCCTATCCAAATAATCTGTACACTATATGCAAAAAGGATAGGTGGAATGGGTCTAGGGTATGTCTGCAAGTGGCAAAACTTGATGTCTTGTAGAGCAGATATCACCTTTTAAGGGCAAAAAACGTGATACACGTTGGCACTAATGACATTAAGAGCAGGAGATCTGCAGACCTACTTTAGTACAGGGCAATGTTGAAAAACATTTGTGAGTCAGGAATGAATTTAAAAGTGTCTGCAATTCTGCCCAGGCACGATAGGAGGGAGTATATGTTGAGAGCCTTGTAAATGAATTCGGCCCTGGAGAGAATGTGCAAGGCTAGTGGGGTAGATTTTCCACAGTCAGTGTTATGTGGGTCGGAAAACTTCCAGCCTGGAGAGAGAGAGAGAGACACATTGACTAATAAATTAACAATAGTCGCAGGCAGAGGTGAAAATGATTCTTAATAATCATTTGGAACGAGCAGCAGCCTTAGACACAAGGTGATGGGAATTTACAGGACTGCTTCGAGTCATCACGAAAGAATAATTAAGAGTAAGTGCATGTATACTAGCAAGTACACCAATGGTAGGAGCATAGTAAATAAATTTGACGAATTTAAAGTGCTGGTCCAGACATCAAATGCAGACTTTGTTGGGATATCCTCAACAAGTCACTCAGATATAAGGACTGCAGAATTTGAACATGGGGAGTACAACGTATACTGAAAAGACAGATCGAATAGGAGAAAGGGGGGGAGGAGGTTGTGCTCTTAGTTAAAAAGCACATAAAATGAAGGAAATGCATCCAGTTGACAGGGATTGACAGAGCAAGGTTGAGTTAGTTTAGTGTGAAATAAGCACTGGGAAAGCAAAAATGAGAGTATAAGTGTGTTATAGGCCCAATGACTCTGATGAGCACAACGAACAACCGTGCAGAGAAATGGAGTGGACAGTAAATCAAAATAGCTTCTAATGGGGGATTTTAACTTCCAGATATTGACTAGAACTTGAAGGTTGGTAATTCACACACTAGCAAGACTTTTGTGGATTTACTGGATGACTGCTTTCTACAGAAGCATGTTAAAGAAGCAACAGGAGGGAGCAATATTCTTGATCTGATTATCAACAGTGAGTATTTCATGCTTTAAGAATCTGCACACAAAGGAATCACTAGGCGGCAGTGATCACAGTGTATTTACCATCAATGGTAAAGTAAGGGGGGTTTTGGTTTGATAATTTTGATAATTTAATAAATTATCAAATAATTTTGTTATTATTTTGCTAATAATTAAGTTAAATAAATACTTTTGATATAATATGCTTAGGTTTCAGGAAAGGGTTTGATACTGTTGTACATAAAAGACTGCTGTACAAATTAGAGCAGTGTGGCATTAAGGGCAAATTTCAGACAGTTTTTAAATTCCATAGAGTGGGACCAACTGGTGATTTACCATCAGGAAATTTTAGAAGCGTTCAAGGAATTAATCATATCATATAAGAAATACTGTTCAGATATAGGCCTAAATGGATGTCAAATGAACTGATGAAACTCGTGGCAGAGAAATAAAATGCATGGGATACATATAAATTAACGGGTGACACAGAAACCTTTGGAAGACAAACTTGTCTGTAATCAAGTCACAAGGGAGGTCAGTCAAGCGAAGGCAGATTACGAGAAATCTTTGCCGAAGAATACAAAGAAAAATAGCAAAGAATTATTTACTTACGTTCATATCGAACGTTTGACTGTTGATCCTGTTCAGGTTGCTCACAAACTGATTGAGTATTTTTCATCTACATTCACATAGGAGGAATTCTTTAGGGAAGGAGTTCTGGAAGTTTAAAAACTCTAACAGGAAGCTATATGATTTTGTAATAACTGGGAGGAAAGCAGAAAATAAATTGTTGAAGTTAAACATAAGAAAGGCACTTGGGGTGGATTATTAAGGGAGATTATATAAAAGGAATTATATAAAGAGAGGCAGCGAAGGAAGTAAGCAACCCCTTAGCCAAACTATTAGAGCATCATTGGATTCAGGGGAGGTCCTCACTGAATGTAGATGCGCGAAAGTATCACCAATCCAAATGCGGGATCACAGGGTGACACGAGTAATCCTGTTGTTAGTTTATCTTCTTTTCCAGGGAAAATAATCGAGTCACTGTTAAAAGAAGTAATGCAGAATCATCTAAACAAGTCCGCAATTATACTTTAGCATGGGTTTGTTAAGGGGAAAATCTTGTTTAACCAATTTGATTGGATACTACGATTTGGTCACAAAGGAACTGGATGCAAAAAAAATTTGATATCATATAATTAGATTTCAGGAAAGCGTTTGATACTTTGCATAAAAGACTGTGTAGTACAAATTGGAGCAGTGTAACATTAGGGGCAAGTTGCTACAATGGATAAAAGGATAGTTGAGTGGGAGACAACAGAGAATGGTAACCAATGGACACTGCTCTTCGTGTACTAATGTTAATAGCGGAGTTCCCCCAGGATTGGATATTGGGCCCATTTTTGTTTTCTTTATTTTTCAATGATATCGATGAAGACATATCAGGCTTAATATCCACGTTTGTAGATGATACAAGGATTGGTAGGGTGGTTAATGAGAGTATGCTACTGCAACAGGATCTAGAAAAGTTAGCCTGATGGGCTGAGAAATGGCAACTGAAGTTTAACATTGATAACTGCATATGGGTAGCAGTAACCCCAAAATAACGTACGGAATTTGTAGTCCTGCAACTACGGTATTGGAAAATGAAAAAGACCCAGGAGTAACTGCGTCAGATATGAAATTTTTTGAGACAGTGCAGAAAGGCTGTCAGGACAGCCCGTGGGGTCTTGTCAATGATATACAGGAATTTTGCTAGCAGAGATAAGGAGGTGATTATCCCGTCGTATAAGGCAATGGTAAGACGAATCTTGAGTATTGAGTCCAGGTCTGGAGGCTTCATTTTTGGAAGGATGTGGAGCTGCTGGGTCGAGTACAGAGGAATGCTCTTACCAAGAAAGGCTTCAGTTCTGCAAATTGCAGCATATGGAGCAGGGCCGCTACGACCCTATGAGCCGCCAGTAAGCGAAATCATATTTGCCGCCCCAAAATATTTGGAATTAAAAATAAAAAAGCCGTAAATAATTATTATTAATTTATTGAAAAAGAAGAAAAGAATTACAACATATCTCACATGTAATATAATGAAACAAACAAAAATAAAAAAATTATTAAATTATAAATCACAGTTAATCTTACCCACAAAAATTAAAAGGAAAATTATAATGCTAAAAAGTATTCAAATTTATGTTTCCTTGCTCCAAGATGTGCGAATTTATTAATTAATTCATTTATGTTTATTTGTTCCAAAAGACCATTTTCTATTGAAATTATTGCCAAATTAGAGATTCGTTGTTGAGACATCGTCGATCGTAAATAATTTTTGATTAATTTTAATTTTGAAAAACTCCGTTCACCTAAGGCAACTGAAACTGGTAAAGTTAGAAAAATTCTTAATGCATCTGCTACATTTGGAAAAGTATCTGTAAAATCGTTTTTAAAAATATATTGTAAAACTTCAAATGGAGTCAAATGGAGTAATATTGTCTTTAATATAAATTTGAAGTACTCAAAATTCTTCAGATAATGCTAAACCATCAATATTGGACTCATTACATCAATGTCAATTAATATGTAAATCTTTGCAATGATTTAATAAATCATCTGACCATTTTTTTTTAATTCAAAAATGTTATAAAACATTTTAAATATTTCTACACGTTCTTTCATATTTGTAAACCTTAAAGTTAACAAGAAAATTATTGTGTCCATAATTTGTAAGAAAAAATTAAATTTGAAATTATGTTGCGGATCCTGAATAGATGTTTTTTCAATCTTTTTCTTACAGTGCCTACTTCTGGAAACGAAGCTTCAATGGCAATGATAGTAGCCATATAATTAGCCGAATCGAGAATTTTTTGAACTGCTTCCTCTGTTCTATTTTCTTTAAAATATTCCGTGATATTTCGTAGAGACTCATGAGCTTCATGTGTGTCAGAAACCTTTTTTTTTTCTCTTTTTTTTTTGAGAATTTTACTTACCGGATTAATTTTATTTAAAATATCATGCCAAATTATAAATGAACAAAGAAACTTATAAGATGTTATTTTTAAGGCTATTAATTTAGAACTATTCCTTGTATCCATATCTTTATTTTGTCTTCAGTGATTATGGTAAAATCATAGCAAAATATTTAGCTTCGCTAGTATTTTATCTGTAATACTTTGTGAAATTGTTTCAATAACTTTATTTTGTATTTGATCACCCAAATAATGCACGATATTTTTAAATTCAGATTTCTGAATATGAGGAATATGTTCTGCCATAACTAAATCAAATTTAGCAATTGTTTCAGTACCATTGTCATTTTCATATAATTACAGTATTTTGAAGATTCCTGAACGCGGTACATTTGCTTTGCGAAAATTAGTATTATACAGGATGTCCCAAAAAGGTGTAACCAATTTTAAATGTTTGTAACGAATGTAATTTTAATGATAGAAACACAAAACCTGCGCTAAATGTGAGAAAAACAGTTGAAGTTTTTACTGACATTCAACATGTGCACCACTTGTCACACGAACAATATTAAATCGGTAATAAAATTCATCCCATGTTTTTTCAAGGATGTCACGCTTAATCATGGTAAATGCATTTGTAATCCTGCGCTTTAAGTCTGCGATGTCTGCAACAGGGGTCTTTGATGAATCCCCATAAGAAATCACAAGGGAATAAATCTGGTGAACGTGGTGGCCACGCAATGGGACCATCACGCCCAATCCAAAGGCCAGGAAACTTGTCATCAAGAGACCTCCTCACACTCAAAGCCCAATGTGGCGGCGCTCCATCCTGTTTGGAAATAACCCTATTTGGCATTTCATCCAATTGAGGATACGCACAAAGCATGTCCTGGTAATTATCCGCTCTCGCAGTCGCTTCTTAAAAGAAAAAGGGTCCAATAACACGATCAACTATGATACCACACCACACCACACCACACCACACACATTCACCTTTCGGCTATCTCGCTGATACTCCTGCGCGCAGTATGGGTTTTCAGTACCCCAAATTCTGACATTTTGCTTATTCACCTTTCCCAAAACATGAAATGTGCACTCGTCCGTGAAACAAATCCGTGTCATTACACGTTCATCTTGTTCCATTTTCTCCAACATTTTTGCATTGCTCATTTAAAATTCGTTACACCTTTTTGTTCGTGTGACAAGTGGTGCACATGTTGAATGTCAGTAAAACTTCAACTGTTTTTGTCACATTTAGCGCAGGTTTTGTGTTTCTATCATTAAAATTACATTTGTTACAAGCATTTAAAATTGATTACACCTTTTTGGGACACCCTGCATATCTTATTCTGGCTAAACTACAGAACATGGTATCTCCGTTGCTGGCATGGCTGAAGAACGGAGTGATTGTCCGGTCGAGTTTTGTGATTGGTTGATTACTGGTAATGCGCAATTTACATTTTCCGTTTTTAATTACTTGATGGGATATAAATTTGCTTCATGATTTTAGCGTGAAATGTGAAATTATCGTGCTGTTGTTTAGTCGTCGTCGTGCTGCTCTGCTACCTCGGCTATTGCGTGTTATTCCGTTTGCCAAAGGGTGGATGTAAGAGTGTAATTGGTGTATGAGTGATACACCAATTACACTTCGGAATACAAGCGTTTTCAATGTGGATATTTGATGAAGTATACCAGCCGGCATGAGGGGCTGATGAGATGAGGCTTTTTTTGTTTGTTTTCAAGTTGTTTCTTTACTATTTGATGTTTCTTTGTAGTAATTGTATGCGTTGTTAGTATCAGGAACTCTTTATATTAGCATGGTGTGAAGACAGCAGCCGCCAAAACAAAAAAAAAAGGAAAGAAAGAAAAGGAGCATTTCTGTTAACATGCATGAACAATTCTCGTTGTTAATGCACATGAAATTGTCTAGTACTGTACGGACGAGAAGAGTCAGTGGTTGTATGTGGTGATAATTTTTATCAGCTGTTTAAAAAAATGCCCTTTTCCCGTTTCTTTTTCTTCATTTCTTCTAATTCTTGCTTAGTAGCACGAATTGTTTGTTTGTTATTTAGTTTTTAGGAGCATTAGCAACTAAGGCCATATTGCTCCGGGGATATGCAGTGGTCATTTCCTGACCTTTCCGCATCCTCCGTATTTGGTGGTCACGGGCTCGAACCCCGGTCTGATCAAGAAGCGTGTGCTACGCACTGCTGCTCCTGCCTCTGGCTACGGAGGCGCCAGTAGCACGAATTAAGAGCCAAACTAACTGCCTGGAGACCAGAGGTTCGAACAATGCGTTCTCAGTTAAGTCACTCGTAATCCGTTCGTTTTATGGAAATTTTTTTCGTTCTACGGAAACTATTTTAAATGTAATTACCAAGGGGAATTCAAAAAATAACGTCAAATAGAAAATTTCGGAAGAAGCTGGTTAAAAAGAGGTCCATCTTGTATATGTCAAAATAAAATTTTGCGCCCTCCTGACCTACCGCCCGTAAGCGACGCTTCCTCGCCTACTCACTTGCGGCGGCTCTGATCTGCAGACTAGCACCTGCGCGGTGATCTGATTGAGTTATTTACGGTTTTGAATGGATAGAACGAGCTTAATGCTGATGGGATTCTTCTTCTTGCTCAGACCACACACATGAGGGGAGCACAAATTCAAACTGACCAAGGACGGTTGCAGAATAGATGTGCGGAAGTTTGCTTTTAGCCAGTGGGTAGTTGATTGCTGGAACAAACTTCCATCTGATGTTGTGGAAGATGATAGATTAAATAAATTCAAGGAAGAATTAGACAAACTATTGGAGGGAATAGGTGAAATGGGAAGTTTCGGTTTTTTTGTTGTGTTTTTTTTTTTTTTTTTTTTTTTTTTTTTTGCTGCTGCTGTATAACTTTCTTTCTTGCATCATTTGCCACTGCTAATTCTCATGCTAACACAATTCTTCTCTACTCCAAAGAAAGCAAAGTCGATTCCTGCTGCTGCTGCTGGCATTGTGATGGCACCGGTTTTTTGGGATACTGGTGGACTGTTACTAGTGGGTTACCTGCAGAAAGGCCAGACAGTCACAGGGACACATTACACATACCTTGTGAGGTGTTTATGTGAAAACATCAAGGGACAAAGGGCGAGGAAAACTCAGCAGAGAAGTCTTGTTCCACTTAGTCAACGCGCCTGCTCATAAGTCTGTCGCTGCCATGGCTGTGAAATCTTGGATCATCCCCCATACTCAACAGAAGTAGCATCTGGTGAATATGGGAGAGTGGTCCAAGCTGAGAGTATTACTGATCGGCAGCTGAAAGTGTTACTTGGTATTCAAAAGTTCAGTTTTTAGTTTTTACTCTGAAGTCACATGTTCTAGGTGTGTAGTTCTCACACCTTGAATAATCATGTTGGTTAAAATAGTAATAGTTTTACTTTCAATTTTGATATAAATTGTGAGCTAGATTTTATATTCCTAAATTTTGATTTTTTTTTTCGGTCTTCACTTTGGTGAACCTCTATAATAATGTCTTTTAATTTATGAAATACAAATTTATATAATTCTCCTCCTAAAAGCTACCTTTCGCAAATGACCAGTGAATTTTCTTTCTGGCCGGCAGCCATCTACCTTCATTCTTCCCGGTAGATGTCTGGATGACCTCAAGCATTTCAACTAATGCTGTAGTGCAGCAAATAGGGTTCTGTTCTTACACCTATTTCTGCATATCAGTTTAATGAGTGGAAATTCTGTCCATAATTTTGAAGATAACATAATAAGCAGTTCCAGACTTCACGAGTTAATTCGTTCCTAGCGCTCGCTCGTAAAGCGAAAATTTATTTCCCATAGACATAATGTTAAAAATAGGGGTTACATTCACAATGAAATTAGTTAGCTAATTAGTTTATGTTTAAATAACGATTGATTTTTCCGAAGAAATTAAAACGTCGCCTGTAAAATCAAGCAAATTATAATAATAGAGAAATTATTTAAGACTTACAAATGTTAAAGAATGTTTATTCTTCACCATCACCATTGACTATTACCAAGTTTGCACAAGCCCTCTTAACAAGACAGAGCACCCTATTGTCAACACAAAATAGGAACAACCCAAACATCTGATCTGACTAAATGCACACTCGCTGATCACTCATTATTGGCTCGGCACTCGTTGATCTGTTCACAAGGAGTCGTCTTCTTCAGAAATGCTTCGCGAGGCGTTTATTTCCAAGATAACTTCACTTTTCTTTATAAATTTCAATAGCATGCATAAGCATTTTTTAATGGAACGCACAAATTGCAACTAACACGATTTGCGCGGAGTAACAAGTTTACGAAGCTTAAAAAAACGAATGAAGAGAAGATTCTGAAAATTTATTTATGTTTTTTATACGATTGAGGAGTTCAGTAAAGGAGAAACACATTTCACCATAATAACGTAAAAAAAAAACAAACAACTCCAGCTATCGGTATTTTCACAAATGCAATAACATTGAGTTTACTACCCGTTTATAATTGCTGGCAGTAACAGAAAAGCCCAATAAACCGGATAGTGCAAATTGTTTTTATTATTTTATGGTCGTGACCTCTAGAAATGTGCTTTAGAAAAATATCACAAAGGCGTTCAAAATTGGTTCTAATAATAGAACATATGATAACGATGAAAGTGTAGTGCATTTTAATCATTTCAATTGGTAACTAATACAATTTAAACTATAAAAACGACTTTTTTAGAGAGTTATATAGCGAAAATTTCAACTTCCGAGGTCGCGGAACGAATTACCAAAAAAAAAAAAAAAAAAAAAACAATGTGTTATTGGGTTGACATTACGATATTTTCATGATACGATGTTGTCTATGGAACGGATTTACCGTAAAGCGGGGGTACACTGTATCGTATAGCTACGAGCGTGGTTTGAAATGCGGTATTTATGAATGTTTTAACATTCATTTTTTGCAATTAATGTTCATATTTTCGATTTTTTTGATACTAGAGAAAAAAAAAAAAAAAAAAACTGGTAAATCCGGGAACTCGTAAAACGGGAACTGCCAAAGTAAAACCAAAACAAATGTAATCCCATGTTTACCTCCAGTTCCTTAAAAAAATTATCTGAAGGCCGGTATTTAGAATATTCCTCCAACGGAGAGAAATTATTTGGCTTAAAAAAAAAAAAAGCCTGTTTCACTTATCTTCAACAAACCCAGAATTCGAACCACGAATTTCTCAATCTCTTAGAAGACACGAAACTTTTTCACTTGTATTAACAGTTTTATTAACCTTTGCTCTCTCTCTCTCTCTCTCTAATTGTTTCTGAGCAATTAACTCCGCATAAATCTTGAATTCACCTTGTGTGAAGTGCTGCAACCCAAATTCAATTTTTCTCAAAAGTGAACGGCCTCTCACTCAACACTCATTCCACTTCCTATAACACACCTTCTGCAGCATTCCTTTTCATAGCTTTCAATCAGTACTTGGACTTCTATGACAAATTTACATATAACTCTTATCACATGCCATTTCAGAAGAGTCAGAGATTATTTATTATTTTTTTTTGTCATATCTGGGCAGAAATTGTTAAAATTGATTTGATGTGTTTAAATTGGGCTAAGTATACCCTTTAGATTTTACGTTTTCTAAATTTAGATTTTGCCTAATAAAATGCTTTCTTCTCAATGGGAAAGTTGTTCCCCGTTCTCGGTTTGGTATAAAACCACCAACTGTGTACTTCTGAAACGAACATAATCAATTTTATTTGAAAAAAAAAAAAAAAATATATATATATATACGAACGCAACGCTTATATGTGATGATCGATTTTGATAGAAGGGTTTAGCCGTTTCGAACAGCTAGCTGAACAAGGGCAGTTTCCTGAAATAGAAGTTTAAGTAAAAATAAAAAAATTAAAACAAATGCACAATAATAAAATCATTGTCAGGAATTAAAAAAAAATTATAAATAAATAAAATAGGAGTCGATATTTCGATGCCTAACTTTGCAATTTTAGCCATTTGTTATCAAAGATCTCTGTAGGCCACCGTAGTCAAGTGGTCAGGGGCGAAAGTGTGCAGCAGCAGCAGCACACCTCTTTAAATAGACCGGGGTTCAAGCCCGTGACTGTTAAATACGGTCGATCTGCCAACCCGCACTGAACCAGCTGGCAGATTATGGTCTATTTCCCTCAACACGAACCGTTGAGAAGGCAATCCTTCCTGCAGTGGATTGATAATGGCTGCAGTTTACCTTTTTTTTTTTTTTATTATTATCAAAGATCGGTTATTAGTAATGTTTAAGGTGTTGATGCTATTATATCCACATATGAAAGACGGGCTAACAACAATAACGGAAGATTCAAATAATCTTATAACAAAACACAGATAAACACTACACAAATATTCTTACAGCGTTTCTATGTTGTTTGTAGCAGGGGGTGGCCAACAAATCGATCGCGGCTTTCATTTCGGTCGATCACGACGAATTTTAAATATACGAAGGGGTATCAAAACGTTCGTACCCTTACGTAGAAATAATAGCCCTAGAAAGGTGAAACTTTACAAAAACTTTAATCCTTTTTTATGTACTCTCCATGTTTAGTAACACATTTTTGCCTGAAACCACGATTCCACTCATTGATGACTTCCTGAGACTAATCAAAGCCGCGTCCACGCAATGGTTTCTTCATTTCTCGAAACAAGGTCTGACGGTGCTAGGTCAGGAGAATAGGATGCTGCAGTAGCACAAATCCAACAGTTGGTGGCGCCTCCGTAGCCAGGTGGGCAGGAGCAGCAGTGCGTAGCACATGCTTCTTGATTAGACCGGGGTTCGAGTCCGTGCCCGAGCAGCCCGTCAGGGAATGACCATCGCATATCCTCGGAGCAATATGGCCTTAGTTGCTAATGCTGCTAAAAACAAAAAATAATAAATATAACCAACAGTTGGCTAGAACATTATATTCAACATTGCTTCTGCAAAGGCGTCAGCAATCTTGGAACCCATCGTGTGGAGATCTTAGACGACATATGCAGATGTTCATGTAAAATATAATAATAATAATAATAATCTGTTTATACTCCGGGACGACCAAACGGTCAGAGGAGTTCACAAGATAGACAGAATACAAGAAACAACACTATGCCGCCGTAGCCTAGTGGTCAGGCGCGGGTGCATAAGTACACGTGCCTTGAGTGACCGGGGTTCAAGCCCGTGACTACTGAATACGGTGCTGTTTCTTGTATTCTGTCTATCTTGTGAACTCCTCTGACCGTTTGGTCGTCCCGGAGTATAAACAGAAAATTTATTTATTCAGTAGTCACGGGTTTGAACCCCGGTCACTCAAGGCACGCACCCCCGCGCCAGACCACTAGGCTACGGCGGCCTATCATGCTGCGGGCAGACCCATAACTAATTCCCACTGTATTTGCGATTAAGTGATTTGCCACACGTCTGTCTCTCAGCACCAGCTGCTCAACCCTTGCAACCGTCTCACTGTCTGTGGATGTTGATGGCCTTCCTTCTCTTGACTCGTCAAAGACATTTGTACGACCGTACTGGAACTCCCGTTTCCACTGTTTTTATAGTGTCATAGGATGAACAATTCTGCCCATACCCAGCTTTCATTTCTTCGTCAATTTCCTGAGCTTTCTTGCCCTGCAAATGCAGGAACTTGATCACTGCTCGATACTCCACTTTGTCAACCATAGCGTCCTTCCTCAGATTCCTGCCTCTGGTGTACGATCACCTATGGGAATGAAATTTCACATGCTAGTTATTATGCAGACAACTTATATTAAAAACAGCATCTTCCTACTGATGTTTTTATCTAGGTGAGGATGCGAACTTTTTGATATCCCCTCGTATATATATAAAAAAAATTAGTCAAATTTTAAATGTTATTATTATTATGCGCCCCACTGCATAAGATTATTACAAATCCGTCCAGCCACGTGACTACTCTTGCCGCACAGCCATTAGGCTTTTCTAGTGAAAATTCACACAGTTACGTTGTGGAGAGCATAGCATGTGTCTCGAATTCTTATTTAGCTTACTTAATATTAATAACTGGACAGTACTTATACGTTAATTTATACCCTTTGATTTAAAATGAATAAAACATATCATTTTCATCAAGAGAGGGAACTAAAATACTTTTTTTATAAGGATAAAAGAAAAATGTTGTTTGATTTGCAATGCTTCCGTGGCTATACCCAAAAAAGGAAATTTTTGAAAGCCACTTCTACGCACTCCATGGTAAATACCAATCGGATTTTTCCGCCTAATAGTGACCTTAGAAAAATAAATTAAAAGAACTTAAATCCAGATTATTCGCACAACGAAATTCTTTCATGAATTTTACAATCTAAAGCAGTAACTGTAACATCATTTAAAGTGAGTCATCTTCTTGCAAAAAAATACAAACAATTTCCTGATGGTCAATTCATCAAAGACGCATTTTTAGAAATAACAGATTCTCTTTTTGAAAATTTTAAGAACAAAAATGAAATTAAAAGTGCTCTAAGATCTGCAGTTATCTCGAAATACTGTGATGCGACGCATTGAAAAAATGAGTAAAAATGTGAGCGAATAATTGCATGCTCATATTACTATTTTTGTGTCCTTTTCTTTACAACTGGATGAATCTACAGGAGACAGTGCTACAGCTCAATTTCTCGTTAAGATACAGGCAAATCCCCGAAATTCTGAGCACCTTTTTCTCACGGAAGAAAATTTCTATATAGCTCTCACTGAGTTCGCCCAAGATGTATTCTAGAGAAGGCGTTCTACCCACTTGAGGCACACATTACCAATTCCAGGAAAACCCAACTGATGACACTAATTCTTCGTTTTTTTTTTTTTTTTTTTTTTTGCCCCTGAATACCTTTGGGTTGGTCGGGTGCAGCTGAAATCTGGCTTGCCAGATGTGGTATAATATGGCGCTCTCCTTTTCAGACCTACCTTGTTCTGCAAACTGTCTTTCCTACCCTGGCAATGGGTGGGCTCCCAATGCCAGGGATGATTCCCACTTCTCCTTCTCACCTCTTTGCTCCGCTGGAGGATAACCTTCCTTCCTCATCCTCCTCCCCACTTTGATTCCACTTCTTGTACTATCTTCCCCACTCAATCTCACCATTTTTTCCCCTCCGTTAGGAAGCTCAGGCTTCCTAACGGAGAGCAGCCAGAGTACAGTACTGTACTGTGGAAACCTGGCTCACCTCCCAGTGGTGATGAAGGGCAACGTGGAGTTCCACTAGGGGCCCTGCGGCTAAGAAGCTAGAACATTACAACATAACCCAACACAAAACTTTTCACATACAACACACTACACTTTTTCTGGCTTTTACAGTTCTGTATACATCACAAGAGTACTGATGGCACACATGTAAGAAACCACAGGTGGCGCCTTACCATTCAAACATTTTATCGAAAAAATTAAATTACCACTATTTAAGCTTATATCAATAACAACAGATGGAGCTAAAGCAATAACGGGGCATCTTTTTTAGGTCCTAGCCACCGAAATCCAGAAAATTAGGTGGCAGGATCTGTCAGAGTATATATAAGCTACTGAGTTCCTGGTTTGTCTCCACGGGGCGTAAGTAGGGCAACGTTGGGCCCCAACTGGGGTTCAGCGGCTAAATGACCAGAAGGACAACGGTATACGACATTAAACGATCCAAGACCCACGCACTTTTAAATCTCTGGCATTTACAGCGTACTCTAACACACCACAATGTAAACTACGCAGAGATAGGGGAACCCCCCGATGCCGCTTAACCCTAAACACACTTACTTAACGGGGCATCTTAACGGATTCATCGTATTGTGCCAAAAGGATAATGAATTCCCAGATTTTTTGAGTTACCTCTGTATCATCCACCAACAAGTGTTAGCCAGCAAAAGATTAAATACTAAAAGTTATGGACACAGCTTTCAAAATCGTGAATTCCATCAGAGGACAATCTCTTCAAAGGAGACTTTTCAAAATGCAACTCGATGAAAAAGAACCAGATCTGATATTACACACAGATGTGAGGTGGCTGAGTCGGAGTAAGTTTCTACAGAGATTTCGAAATTTGCTGAATGAAATAAAAAAAAAAATGTTGATCAGAGGGGAGATGATTATCAGCAGCTACAAGATACAGAGTGGTTGCGTGATCTGGCTTTTTTGGCAGATTTTACAAGTAAATTAAGTGATCTGAATTTGTAATTACTAGGAAAAAAATAAAAATATGGGTGACATGATTAGTCGTATTTCTGCATATATATATATATATATATATATACACAGGGTGATTCACTACCAGTGCGATAAACTTGCAGGAGGTGTAGGGGGCACAAAAACGAATCGGAATCACATAGCATTGCAGGGTCCGAAATGCCTTCGTCATGCGGTAGAGGACGTTGAACGGGAGGTCGCGTGAACAGCGATCCCGCTGGAAGTCAGCATTTGCGAACCGTTTCTGTTGAAGAAACCAAGTAGCAAAAGTCCTCCGGAGTGGATAATCCGCAGGCTCCAATGAATGGACGCATTGCAGATGGTCTGAACTCATTTGGTTTGTTGACAGTATCCTCCATACAGTGGATTGGGAAATACCCAATCGTTAGCCTATCGC
This sequence comes from Mastigoproctus giganteus, assembly GCF_048544385.1. NCBI lineage: Eukaryota > Metazoa > Arthropoda > Arachnida > Uropygi > Thelyphonidae > Mastigoproctus > Mastigoproctus giganteus. The sequence continues at coordinate 133,997,913 of NC_143582.1, forward strand.
TCGAGTACTCGTACTCGGATTGCCTTCTGCAAGACGTAGGACATTCTCCTCATTGTCTGGCCTCCTCGTCGTTCGCTCTCGATTCATGGTACCTCTCGTGAAACAACCAGTCTCACGTAACCTTTGTGCACACGTGCGAAAATCGTATGATGAGGAGCACGCCTGTGCGGGAAACGTTCCTGGTACAAGCGTAGAGCGGCGCGCCCGTTACAGTCCGCAGCTCCATACGCGAGGTGCATGTCGGCCAGTTCAACGTTTGAATACTCGTCCATCCTACTGCCTCGGGAACCGGTTCGCAAATGCTGACTTCCAGCGGGATCGCTGTTCACGCGACCTCCCGTTCAACGTCCTCTACTGCATGACGAAGGCATTTCGGACCCTGCAATGCTATGTGATTCCGATTCGTCTTTGTGCCCCCTACACCTCCTGCAAGTTTGTCGCACTAGTAGTGAATCACCCTATATATATATATATCAATTTTTGGCAATGGCTAAGGATCTCAAAGAAAAAAAAATTCGATCATTTTGCAAATATGCAAGATCATTTGCAAAAATATCCTCTTTTTGAATTTAATAGTGAGAATTATATTTCTGAAATTGAGAAAGTTGTGGATGATTTTAAAACCAGATTCAGTGATTTTAAAATAGTCGAAGACATTGTTCAATGTATTTCTTATACATTTAATGTCGACTTAGATAAGAAACAAATTGCAGATAAAATCGCTGAGATTTTTCACATTGAGCAAATATTATTTGAAAATTTCATTTTTCAAATATTTCAAAAATTTCAGAAATTTTCATTGCGAAACGATATCTTCCTAAAAGCCAGGTCATCAGAAAAAGGCTTTTGGAAATATTTTGCCGAGAAAAGTACCGAAGTGTAATAAAATGCAGTGAAGTTTTAAATTCCTGTTTTGGTTCCACATATCTATGTGAATCGGCCTGTTCGTATTTGAAACAAAGAATCGCTCTAATCTTACGGATTAGAGCGATTCTTTGATTGCATAAAGAACATTCTTTACGGTTGGCTTTATCACAGTATATCCCCGATTTTTAAAGCTTGGCAGATGACACGAAGACAAACTTCGCATAAATTAAAAATTTAAATACGTATGAATTTAAATTAAGAATTCTTAATTGTATTTAATTTTAAAATTTATAAACGAAATTTTTCAATATGTGTTGATTAATTTTTTTAACCATGTGTAATGAAATAAGTGAGATGGTAGATCGCGGCACATTTTGAAGTAAAAAAGTATATCGCATCACAAATTAAGTTGGCCACCCCTAGTTTATAGGAAAGATTCGCACATCAAGAAATAATTTAACTGATAGTTTCGAAAGCAAGTATAAACCATAGTACAAAATAAAGAGCCAGCGTCTGTTTTAAATGTTCGGTGTGCGGTTTCAACGTCCCATGACTTGCCATCTTCTCGCTGACCCACTAAATGACAAATACCTTGCAGTACAGAATTTTATGCAAATATGGTCACGAACTGACCCTTCAATTGATGCAGAAAAATCCAAAATACACTGCGCAGCGGAAGTACAAATCACAGCGTTGGCCGAGCTCTAGGGCTACGACGTAGCCGAGTGGTCAGGATCGAGAGTGCAGTGGCACGCACTCTTTGAATGAACTGGGGTTCAAGCTCGTGACTACTAAATACTATAAACGTTTGCATTGATGTTGGGTGAAGGAAACACCAAAATATAACAGAGAGCATCAGGTCTGGCCAGCTGGCTTGTAAAAATTAGACTGGACATATCAACATGGAGAAACGACAAGCATTCCATCCACGTCGTTCACCCGTAATAGGGATAAACAGCCCGGATAATTTTAGTGTTGGCCTAACTCAACAAAAACAGAATGGACAGTGTCGCGAAATTCATTAGAAGTGCAACTTCTTGGTGTTTGTTTATTCGCATGCATTTTTGTAAAACCGTCTGAAAATATGTTATCCAAAACCGATTCATGAGAGATGGTATTGCTGTATGGAGAGTGCTTCGCGAAATGCTAAAACACTAGCAATATTATTTTCCGAGAGACATCACCAGAGCTACAAATATCACATACCACAATTATGTATCCCATGAATTTTTCTTCTCTACCTAATGATTCTGATGAGAATAAGAAACTGTACAGAGAAATGGAGTAAAGAGGAGTGGGCCAGTAAATCAGAGTGTCTTATAATGGGGGATTTTAATTTCCCAGATATTGAATGGAATTTGTGGGTTGGTCACTCACACGCTAGCAAGGCTTTTGTGGATTTATTGGATGATTGTTTTCTACATCAGCATGTTCGGGAGGCAACTAGAGGGAGTAGTACTCTTGATTTGATTATCAATAGTGATTCTTCATGCATTAAGAATCTGCAGATAAAGGATCCACTATGTGGCAGTGATCACAGTGTGCTGAAGCGGGATTTACTGAAAGAGGTAACGACCATCAGGGGTAAAGGGAAGAGGTTTTGCTTTGGCGACTATGGAGGCCTGAGACAGTATTTAAATTCTATACAGTGGGACCAACTGATGATGTTACCAACAGCAAATTCAAAATGGGAAGCATTCAAAGAACTTATCTTGGAAGCTACTAGGCTTTACATACCAACTAAGAAATATTGTTCAAGGTTTAGGCCTAAATGGATGTCAGATGAACTAATGAGACATATGGCAGAGAAGAAAAATGCATGGGATATATACAAATTAATGGGTAACATGGAAGCCTATGATAGTATAAGCTGGTCTGTAACCAAGTCACAAAGGAGGTTAGGCAGGCAAAGGCGGATTACGAGAAATCTTTGGCAAAGGATGCAAAAAACAGCAAAAGGATTCTTTACTTATGTAAACTCTAGAAGGAAGGGGATGAATCAGATTGGTCCACTTGATATCGATGGTTCAACTGTTGATGATCCTGCTCAGGTAGCTAACAAAAAAAAAAATGAGTATTTTGCATCTACATTCACATATGAGGAGTTATTCAGGTAGGTGAATGCCAGAGGTGAGTTAAACTCCGGCAGTGAGCTAGATGATTTTGTAATAAATGAGAGCAAAGTGGAGGAGAAATTGTTGAAGAAAAAATAAGAAAGGCACCTGGGGTGGATGAGATCTATCCAGTTATATTAAAGGAGACAGAAAAGAAAGTAAGCAAACCCTTAGCCATAATTATGAGAGCTTCCTTGGACTCAGGGAAGGTACCCATGGACTGGAGATGTGCAAATGTGACCCCAATTCACAAAGGAGAATCAAAGGGCGAAAAGTAATTACAGACCTGTTAGTTTAACTTCTGTTCCAGGGAAATTATGAAGGCACTGGTTAAAGAAGCACTGCAGGATCATCTAGACAAGACTTCAGTTATAGCCCGGGCACAGAATGAGTTTGTTAAGGGGAAGTCTTGTCTGACCAATTTGATTGGATACTATGATGTGGTCACAAAGTAACTGGATGCAAAAATAATTTTGATATCATATATTTGGATCTATGAAAGGCTTTTGATACTGTTGCACATGGAAGACTGCTGCACCAATTGGAGCAGTGTGGCACTGGAGGAAAATTGCTGCTAAGGATAAAGAATGGTTAAGAGGGAGACGACAGAGAGTTGTAATCAATGGACACTGCTCTTCGTGGACTAATGTTATTACTGAAATTTAACATTGACAAATGTAAAGTACTGCATACGGGAAGCAATAACCCTAGAGTAACATAAGAACTGTATGGTATATACTGACAGTGGTAGAGAATGAAAAGGACCTGAGGGTAATTGTGGAGGCAGATATGAAGTTTTCTGAGCAGTGCAGACGGTCTGCAAGAGTAGCTCATGGTGTCTTGTCAATGATATACAGGAATTTTTCTAGCAGGGATAAGGAGGTGGTGAGTATTCCCTTGTATAAGGCAATGGTCAGGACACACCTTGGGTGCTGTATACAAGTCTGGAGGCCCATTTTTAGAAGAATGTAGAGCTGCTGGAATGAATACAGAGAATGACAACAAGATTAGTGAATGGAACAAACGATTGCTCTTACGAAAAAAGGCTTAAGTTTTGCAAATTACAATGTCTGGAGACTAGGCACCTGCTAGGTGATCTGATTGAGGTGTATAAAGCTTTGAATGGTTTCAGCATGCTCAATGCTGATGGGATTCTTCCTCTTGCTCAAAATAAATACCTGAGAGGGCATAAATTCAAATTGAGGAAAGAAAGTTGTAGAAAAGATGTGCGGAAGTTTGTCTTTAGCCAGGGGTGGTTTATTGCTGAAACAAACTTCCATCTGTAGTTGTAGAAGTTGATAGCTTAAATAAATTCAAGGCAGAAGTAAACAAACATTTGGAGCGAGTGGATGGGTGAAATGAGAAGTGTTTTTTTTTTTTTTTTGGATGATGCTATATAAGATTGCTTTCTTGCATCATGTGCTTTTACTAATACTAATGCGAGTTGCTTGGTGCTAACTGAAAGCGTGATGCACAGGAAAAGGATGCAGATGTGTTCAGAATTTGGAACAGGTTCAAGAAAAAATGAAATTCTCCCTGTCATATCCGACCAGCAGCGTCCGGGAAGTTCTTCAGCATGTGGGATCAAGCATAGGCGAATTTGTAGGCTCCTTCGAAAAAACAAACTGCGTCCCTATCAGTTGTTTTTACAACAAGGTTTGCATACGAAGGTGTCATGCACAACTGCGTAATTTTCTGTAATTTTCTCTTAACCAAAGTAGTAGAAAATTCCAGTTTACTTACAATATCCTGTGAACTGACCAGGCCACCTTCACCTCGAAATTGCTTCGCCAACAAGAACATTTCCTGCAGCTGGGCAGGAATCTGTCGAAACTCATACTGTTGCAGAAATACAGCAATCAGGTGAGATAGTCCGTTAATTTGTGGTATGGCATTTGGTGAGGTGAAGCTGTCAGCCGCGTTTTTCTTGACGGCACGCTGATTGGGATAAAATAATACGAAATACTTAGTCTTAATGCATTTGACTGCGCAGAGCAAAGAGTTCCGTAAACATCGAAGTCTGACAACATATTTGGTTCCAGCATGATGGCGCCCTGCCGCACAAAATGATTCCAGTGCAACAATAGGTACTACTCATATTTAAGTCCAGTGTAGACTTAAATATGCTTTAAAGCATATTTAAAGGCCAGTGTAGAGGACACGGAGGTAATGTGTTTGGCCACCACCTTCTTTTCCCATTTATACTTTTTCCTTTTGGGGTTTCTTTAAAGCAAAAGTGTGCGAAACACACGCACACTGAAAATTCAGAGGATCTCAAAGGGGGAGAATATGTAATGCATGCGAAGAAAAATATAGCGTTATTCTAAAGAATGTTCGTTCTTATTTATTACGAAGGTTACAAGCTTGTATTGCGGCAAAGCCACATCATGTATTTGCTGGTTTGATATACGATTAAAATTATTTGAATCTGCCGTTGTTGAGTTGGTTACATCGTTACTTTTCACTTGTGGAAATAATAGCAGCAGCTGTACAATGCTGTTACCGATAAGTGATCTTTGATAACAAACGGCTAAAATCCTTAAGGTTAAGCACCGAAATATTCACTCCCATTTTATTTATTCCTAATTTTTATTTAGTGATAATGAATTTTTTTCTTTAACTTCTTTTTCAGGAAATTGCTACTTTCATCCCAAATTTTTTTTAAAGTAATTCTTTTGAATGTTATTTCTTTTGGCATTATTGGCAAGTGGAGACAGGACACATAATTGCCTTTGTACAGCTAGCCGTCTGTTCGAGAATGAACGAACACAACACTTGCATGTGATGGTCGCTTTTGATACAGCTAAACGCTTTTACCAAAAGCGAACTTCACATACAAGGGTAATTGTACATTTTTTTTCTTTTTTTTTCTTCAAATAAAATGGATTTATTTTCGTTTCGGAAGTACATCGTTGGTATTTTTAGACTAAACCAAGGACGGGGAACAACTTTCCCATTGAGAGGAAAGCATTTTATTAGGCAAAATTTAAATTTAGAAACCATAAAATCTAAAGGATAATACTTAGTCCAATTTAATATTGGACTAAGTATTATCTTTCAACAATTTAAACCTATATATGACAAAAAAAAAAAAAAAAAAAAAAAAAAAAAAAAAAAAGGTTCAGACGACAAATAGCCGAATCTAAAACTAATCGCGATAGATCCAGGTGCGTTTTAATTGAAACACCCTGTATATGCATATGGGAAGCACATAATGTGGTATATGAGCGGAAACATCAAGGACATTTTAAAATTCCTGACGCTTTTGAAATGGCATTTGGTAAGAGTTATACGTAAATTTGTCACAGAAGTCTAAGCGCCGATGGAAAGCTATGAAAAGGAATGCTGGTATGCTGAATGAAGGTGTGTTACTGGAAGTGGAATACGTGCGTGATGGATAATAGGCTGTTCACTTCACAGAGTTCAATGCTCAGAAACAATTAGGGGGGGGGAGAGATCCGATCCAATTTGCAGAATTGAAGTCTTTCATGGTAAGAGCACTCTTCGTTCTCCTCACCAATCTCGTTGCCCTTCTCTGTACTTGTTTCAGCAGCTCCACATCCTTCCTAAAATGAGGCCTCCAGACCTGTACTCAGTGCTCAAGATTCGCCTGACCATTGCCTTATACCACAGGATAATCGCCTCCTTAGTTCTGGTAGCCTTTCTGCATTGTCTCAGAGAATTTCATATCTGACTGCACAGTTACTCCTGGGTCTTTCATTTTTCCAATACTCTGAGTTAGTACCACACAGTTCGTAAGTTTTGTTTAGTTACTGCTACTCATATGCAGTATTACATTTATCGATGTTAAACTTCAATTGCCATTTCTCAGCCAATCAGCCTAACTTTTCTAAATCCTGTTCCAGTAGCATACTCTCATTACTGTCATTAACCACCCTACAAACTTGGATATTAAGCCTAATATGCCTTCATCAATATCATTGATAAATAAAGAAAACAACAATGGGCCAACTTCGAACCCTGGGGACTCCACTAATAACATTAGTCCACGAAGAGCAACGTCCACTGATTACGACTCTGTGTCTTCTCCGACTCAATTATCTCTTTATCTCTAGCAGCAACTTACCCTTAATGCCACACTACTCCAATTTGTACAGCAGTCTTTTATGTACAACAGTATTAAAATATTTCCTGAAATCTAATTATATGATATCAAAATTATTTTTGCATCCAATTCCTTTTGTGACCACATCGTAGTATCCAATCAAATTGGTCAGACAAGGCTTCCCCTTAATATAACTGGATAGATCCCATCCGCCCCAGGTGCCTTTCTTATGTTTAATTTCAACAACTTCTCTTCCTCTTTCCTCTCAGTTATTACAAAATAATTTAACTCCTGTTAGAGAGTTTTTAAATTTCCAGCAACTCTTTCACTAAAGCATTCCTCCTGTTTAAATGTAGATGAAAAAAACTCATTGAGTTTGTGTCAGTAACGTTATAGGATTATCAACAGTCAAACCATCGATATCCAATTGACCAATCTGATTCATCCACTTGCTTCTAGTGTTTGCATAAGTAAAGAAGTCCTTGCTGTTTTTCTTTGTATCTTTCGGCAAAGATTTCTCGTAATCTGTCTTTGCTTGCTTGCCTGCCTGACCTTCTTTGTGACTTGATTACAGACTAGTTCAAAAGTACATAGTTGGCATTTTTAGAATAAACCCAGGCCGAGGAACAACTTTTCCACTGAGAAAAATGTAGTTGATTAGGCAAAATTTAAACTTATAAATCGTAAAATCTAAACGGTAATAGTCCAAATTCAAAAATTTCAGCCCAAATATCACAAAAAAAAAAAAGGTCCAGACGATAAATAGCCTGAACTTAAAACTAAGCTAGGTTAGACCCCGGTGTGATTTAATTGAAAAACCCTGTACATCATAAAGTGCCTTTGTCTTCATGTAACAACTCGACTCAAAATGGTGGGATTTTCATGATACAGTATTTCAATATTTAGCTCATTTAGGAAGATTTCTCGATGTATCCCAAATTTAATATAAATCTGGTCATTATTTCTTTTTTTAAATTCATATCACATAGATTAATATACCGTATATTGCAGCTACAGCACTAGATACAAGTTTGTTCCCTTGCTCTTATCGGCGTAATGAATATCAAATATAACTGATGCACATAAACAAAATTCTCGTACGATCATAAAAGGCAATTGCTTTTTTTTTTTAGGATCTCATTTTTTGTTATCAGTTTACTAAATACATAAATCGTGAATTATTACTATTTGTTTATTATATTAATCACAGCAGTAACGTAAAATATGTTATATTGCAGGTTTTATTTAAATTTAGAAAGAAATAAGTACAGTACGTATATTACGAAAGTTTTGACAGCATATGATCTGATGCACGTATTGATATATTTTTTTAATAAAATAGGGATGATTTATTTAAAAAAAAATTAATGGATGATTTTCGTGAAATACGTGTTGCATTTGAATTTTTATTAGAATCCAAAAGGGAATGAGTAAAATATATTACAAAAAGTTGAGCGAATATTATGTTGATGTAAGTGCAGTGAAGTTAATACACTTTATTATTAGTTAATTAATTATGAATGACCAGGCAACAAAATATAATTAACTAATTCTCTTTTTGCCAGTTGCGTGCATCTTTGTGTGTTTTGAGAAGACTAAACATTTTGTGAATATTATTTATTCCAAAGGATGAATGGCTTTTTTGAAAATCATGATTGCGATTCATTGTGTTACATATTAATTTAAGTCGCGTTGGATAGTTTTTAACAGCTGCAACCTTGTTTCAAATTCCAGACAGTTAAAAACTGCTAATGTCAAGTTCTGAAAAACCACTGACTGGCAAGTACAATAAGCAGACGATAAACTTCAGAATGATTCTTCTCCTCTATCGAATATCAAAATGCACCCACATTCGCCTCATCCAGAATGTGATTATATGAGAATTAGTTTTTCGTTATTGCAATAAAGTAATGGGGAAAGGAACTAAAAGTTATGATTACGATTAATTCCATCCATTGTTGCGGAGCGCGTCAAGAGATGAATGGAAAGGATGTCGTTTTACCAAACACTTTTATGCATTCCGTGGTGCATGCTTAACGGCCAACATATTGAACTTATCGAATTTGGAAAACTGCGACCGATTTAATGTAGTATCCAATACAGACCTTGCAGGCTGAATTGATATCCGATATATATATCGATAGGGCTCTAATGTATAACCATTACAAGAGTATGGCAGTCAGCTGCATTTTCATCACTGATACACTTCTTTTAATATATCCACTCACGCGGTTACTTTACTCCGCGGAGCGGTTTAGGGCACGGGCTATCAGGTAAACAGAACGATGTTCGGACAGACGTATCTTAAATACTGTCGGGTTCCAAGGAGGGTTGTATTGTAAAAAGAGAATACTTTTATTGATTTTTTGCCTCGGTAGTAACATAAAAGCCTAAAAGTCAACATCGAAACTTTAAAGTATAGACGAAAGCTTAAAAAAAAAAAAATGATTTTATTGCCGTCCTCAAACATAAAAAAAGCAGAAAATATTCATAACAAGTTTCCATAAAAGTCATAAATCATTTAAAAACATTTCAAAGTTAATTTAAGAACTACACTACAACCAAATTTAAAAGTGCATAACTCTTCAAAGCAGATTTTAACGAAACCTCGCGTGAGACGTTTTCAGTAGTATACACTTTTCGGTTTAACTTTGGTTGGCTAAATTCGGTAATGTTCTTGTATTCTCTATCTTGTAAACTCCTATGTAGCCTCCCGGAGTATAAGAAGGATTCCACTCAATATCTGAAAGTTAAAATCCCCCATTATAAGACATTCTGATTCACCGGCCCACTCTAGAAGGTCTAGAAGACATGGTCCCACTCAGATATAAGGGATGCAGAGTTTGAAGACGAAGAGTACAAAGTATTCTTGTTTTTCAGGCGGTCTCCAGGGTTCCTCCTATACGCAGCGGTTTCGTCTGTAGGGCATATGCCAAAGCTGACGGCATGTGAGAGTGTGAGTATGTTGTGTGTGAGTGCGGTTCCGTTGAATGTTGAGTGCCGGCACCTAGCGACTTTGCGGCCAGGGAGCGGGGGATACCTGGTCACCCAGATCGACAACGTACACAGAAAGGATAAGCGGGAAGGAAGGGATTATGCTCTAGTTAAGAAGCACATTAAATCTAAAGCTGTCGTTGTTGTATTTGTTTTTTTTTTTTTTTTTTTTTTGAGGAGGGGGAGGGCACAAGGGACTCTTGGGTCATATTGTGCCTGTTCAATATTTGATTATCACAAATTTCGCATGTTATTGTGATACAGGCTATTATAAAGATTTATGTGTTTCAAATAAGTAAACAGTTTCTCGAAATTTGCTTCATTGCCAAGAATATGTAATAAGGTTAACGGTTTCTGCAAGTGGGATAGGGAGATCATGCTTGATTTTCTGATAGTTGAATGTTGGGGACATTCAATGAGACTGAAGAGGGTTCTCTCCCATAACCAAATACAAATGAGTTGGATGCGAATGACTTCTTGTCGCCTGCTTCTCCTGATTCTAGGTGTCCATAGTTTTGGCTCTTTTTTTTATCTGCAGAAGTTTATTATTTATTTGAGTTTTTCAGAGGTGAGACCATTGTTTCCTACATGTTGTTTTAATGATGGATTTGTAGTCGGTGTAGGGCACTTTTAGTTGACTGGAAGAGCCTGAGTCAGGATGTTTAGGGGCGTCATCCGCGTGTTCATTACCTGGGATGCCGACATGACCGGGTATCCAGCAGAAGGTAACCTTCTGGTTGGCTGTTTGATAGTAAAATAACTTAGATCCTATTTCTTTAAGAATGGAATGAGAGGACGAAAAGGAAGATTGAATGGCAGTGATTGCGCTTAAGGAATCTGTATATATTACAGATTGCTTGATATGGCTGTTGTGTAATTTGTCTATAGCTAGTTTTATTGCAAATAAGTCTGCAGTATAGATACTGCATTCCGTAGGAAGAGACGCAGTGACTGAGAAGGTGGAAGAAACTGCTGCAGCACCTACGGCTGCATCTGTTTTGGAGCCATCAGTATAGATAGGTATTTTATCTGAGTTTTCCAACGAATGAGTTTTATGGAGCTGTTGAAAGTTGATGTTTGCCAGAGAGGATTTTCCCCATCTTAAAAATAAATTGTCGCAGAGAGGTGAGTATTCAGTTTAGGGAGTTTCAGGAGTAGCAAGGTCTTGGAATATGTTCTGAAATTTAATTTCCCAACTGAGCATGAGCTCTTGCAGTCGAAACCCTGCGGAGCGGTTTTCCTTAGGTTTATTGTGATATAACATGGCATATTGAAGATCAAACAGGTATTTCCAGCTGGGGTGAGATGGCATGCTTTTAATTTTTGCTGCGTAATTACACAATAAGGATTTTCTCCAGAGATGCAAAGGAGGTTCATTTGCCTCAATATACAGGCTGTGAACCGGAGATGTTCTGAAGGCTCCCAAAGCTATCCTGAGGGCACAATGCCGGATGGTGTTCAGATGTAATAGGGAGCTATTCCTTGCCGAGTCATAGATAGGTGCACTATAATCCATGCGTGACTGGATTAAGGTTCTGCAGAGGTGTACGAGGGAGCTTTTGTCAGCACCCCATGACATGGCAGAAACAGCTCTTAGGATGTTCAGTTTTTTAAGACAAGTAGTTCGAAGTTAGGCTATATGGGAAGCAAAATTTAGTTTATCTAAATATAACCCTAACAAATGAAAATTTGGTGACAGGTATCAGGCTGATTTTTAAAAATATCTCTGGATCCGGGTGTAGTTTTCGTTTTTTACAAAACTGAATTGCAGTGGATTTCTTTTCTGCTAGGGAGTAACCATTCCTAATGCCCATATGATTCTATTTTAGCAATGGAGATCTGAAGCTGCCTTTCAATGATGTTCATAGTTTGGGATTGACAAGAGATAATGAGGTCGTCGGCAAACATGTACATCTCGTGTCATGTTTGTAATTCTAATTGCAAATAATGTTGCACTGAGAATGGAACCCTGCGGTACACCCTCCTCTTGTTCAAATGATTTGGATAAATTATTCATGTAACTGATCTGAAACGTTCTGTAGCGTAGGAAGTTTTGTATAAATTGCTGTAGATGACCTCTCAAGCTGAAAGAATGAAGACCTTGAAGTATATCATATCGCCAGGTGGTATCGAAAGCTTCCTCAATATCGTGATTAATCATGACCAGATGTTGTCCCCTTATGAAGGTATTGCGGATATTTCCGTCTGCTTTTATCATTACATCTAACGTGGAACGGTTCTTTCGAAACCCGATTACTATATAGCAAGTTGTTAGCAAGTTAGCCGCCTGAGAACCATTTTTTCCAGGACTTTGCCTAAACCAGTGAATTCAGCCTGTAGTTATGTGAAAGGTACGATCCTTTCCGCACTTTGGGAAGGCTAGAACTATTGAGTTTTGGAATTTAGTTGTAATGTAGTTCTTAAATTAACTTTGAAATGTTTTTAACGCCAGAAGATTGGGTAAGCATTTTCTAAGAATATTAGTTTAACAATGTTCTTTTTGCACTGCTGTTAAACTGTTTTAACCTTATGTAGTAGATCCCATCTGGACCAGCAGCACTACTGAATGTTTTATTGAGTGCCCCTAAAAGTTCTGTTGATGTGAATGGCTGGTTGTATGGGTGTGAAATTATTGTAGAAAAATTAATCTTATGCTGTTCCGCAGATTCTTAAATTATCTGAAAGGTTCGGTTGTAGGTGGATTTTGCTGATATATGGACAAATATTTCCGATAAGGCATTTGCTATTTCTCCCGGTGATGACAACCTCTTCCCTTCCCAATTTAGCATTGTAGCTGGGGACTGAACACATTTGCCATTAAGCGTCTGTATTTTACTCCAGATGAATCTGCTGTCCGTGTCCTTGTTTATACTTGAGGAAAAGTTAATCCAGGCATCTTTCTTTGTTTTTTTGTCTTATTTGGCGGAACTTGGCTTTCTGTCTTTTGAAGTTAATTAGGTTACTAGTTGTGGGGAATTTTCGAAATAAATTCCAGGCTCTATTTTTTTTTTTTTTTTTCATGTTTGGCAAGTATACAATCTTGATTCCGCCTTTAATTATTGTGTTTAGATTTTCCCGGTAAAGATTTTGGTATTGCAGTGGTAGCAGTTTGTAATATTTGATCAGTTATATGATCTGTGACATTGTCTATGGGCTGGGATTGGATTATTTTATCATCTAATTGGACATAAGAGGCGTATTCATTCCAGTGTGCCTACCAAATTTCCAAATGGAGCGACGTGATGAAGGGGAGTTTGCCCGTTTTTGGAGCTTGCAGAAAATCGGCAGATGATCACTGTTTAGTGGGTTTTCAAGAACAGACCACTCCATAATTGTATATATGGAGGAAAAACAGATTGAAAGGTCTATTGTACTTATGAATTCTGTCGAAAAATGAATACAGTTAGGCTCACCAGTGTTCAAAATGGTGAGTTGATAAGCATCAAGAAAGGATTCTATTAGCTTAATCTCTTGTCAATTGTTGGGGATCCCCACAACGAGTGATGTGTATTGAAGTCTCCGAGCAAGCAGAACGGAGATGGTAGCTGGTCTATTAGTTTTTCTAGGTCTTCTGAAGAGAAGAAGAAATTAGGAGGGATATAGATTGATGCTACATTAAGAGGGATGGCAATTGCACTGCCACTGCTTCTAAAGGGGACTGAAGAGCAATATGTTTCGATGGAACGTTGTTTCTAAAAAGAATCGCCACTTCTCCACGGGCTGGCGAGTCAATGCTCCTGTCTCGTCTGAAGATGGTGTAATTTTTAATGGAAGGACACACTTGTGCATTTAAGTAAGTTTCCTGTAGGGATATGCCTGCTTGCTCATAGCGGTCGATGAGATCATATAAATCATCTTTTGTATTGCGAAAACCTTTAACCATTAAATTAGAGGAGTCTTTCCATTAAGCGGTTTTTTTTTTTTTTTTTTTTGTTTCTGACTACTTTTCAGTTATGACTTGTTTGCGTCGATCCAATTTCGCTTTGTCTTTCTTTGGAAAGTAGGGACGTGTGACGTACAACTCATCGGTCGCATGAAGTTCTAATATACCATCATCTGGATCATTGCGTTGGTCAACATCCATTCCCCTTGAAACTAGTGGATTCAGTTTCTTAGTTTCTGCCACTTTTGGTTCTGCTGTTGGAAACACGTCGGCTGGAATGGTAATTGGGTGTTACTGGCTTCTTCAGTTTTTTGTTGTGAAGGACACTGTTTGGAAGCAGAGAACATGGAACTTGCCCAATCAGTAATGGATATATTTCGAGGAACTGTAACATCTGTTTGGATACCTACTGACTGAATTTTTTTAACAGCCATGGCATATGTACGCTTTGGTTCAGTTTTGAGTATTTGTCTTCTCGTCTCTGAGTATGTGACTTTATTCTCGACTTTATATTTTTGGATTTTTTCCCTTGCTTCCATAATGTGCATATTTTGGCCGGATGATTACCCTTACAGTTTGGGCAATGAGAAGTAGTAGTACATTCAGATTGATTATGCTCCTGTGCTCCTTTGATCCACAATTAGAACATATTGCCTCACCTGTACATGCAGCTTGGGAGTGTCCGTATTTTTGGCACTTATAGCGCTTGATTGGGTTCCAGATGTAAGTACGGACACGGCAATGAAGATAGCCTGCTTAAACAGATGTTGGTAGGATAGGAGAGTTAAAGGTGAGGATTATACTCCTTGTGAGAATAAGAATACCGTCTTTCCGTGTCAGGATTCTCTTTGCTTGGATGACTTTTTCTTCACGAAGTTCTTGAACTATTTCCTCCTCTGATAAATTTAATAAGCGCCATTCAGCGATTACTCCCTTCGAGGAGTTTAGAGCGGCATAGAGAGTAACTTTTACTGGTTGTCCGCCAAATGTTGGGATTTCATGGTCTCTACCAGAATATCCCCGGACTGGAGTCGCCTTACGTTGTTGGTGAATCTGCAGCAGACTCAATACATTTGTGAACAAGGAATGGTGATAACTTACTCGGAGGCTGGTCTGAGAAAGAGTGCAGAATGATGAACGATGGTATCTCCTCTTGAGGGGTTGTTCTCAACCTCTTGGGCTGAGAGAAGTCATTTTCATTGTCATTTGTGTCTCGTCTTGAGCTCAATGGCTCTAAAGGTGGATACATACTGTTCTCCATCCTTGCTCCTTTTAGCCCCGGGAGAGTGGATTTCTTCTCCCAGGTTACCGGCCCCGCCACGGGGAGGCAGAAGCAGTACCGCCAGAGTGACCACAATTATTACGAATACTGTATTCATTATATTATAACCAAGAATTTGAAATGTGTCTATGATTGATTTGGTTTTTAATGGTGCATTGGCAGCTAAGGCCATAATGGCCTTAGCTGCAAAATTGACCTTATCTGTGATTGAAGGTCAATTTTAATTTCATTTGTGAAATAGAAGAATAAAACTGACAGATGTAATTAAGGGAACATTTCCCGGCAATGCGTCTCTTTTCAGTAACCAGTCATCATGTTAACATTCCTCCTTTATTGTTATCTCCTCTCCTCTCCCCTGCCTTGATATCTTATTGAAAGATTTTGTCCTTTTTCTTTGCTGACACGACCAAGATTTTTGAGAAAACAGTCCAATAAGATGCCCATATAATTATAACGGAAGATGAATGATTTTATTAGAACTGAGAAGAAAATATAACAGAAATTGCTGTAGCTAAGAATATAATAGGTACTGGGACTGATTCAATATATCCTAAAAGAAGCCGCAAAAGAGGTAAGCAAATCCTTGACCATAATTATGAGAGCATACTTGGATTTAGTGGAGGTTCTTATAGATTGGAAGTGTGCAAATGTCTTTCCTATTCACAATGGGGATCAAAGAGTGAATTCGGTAATTATAAACAGCTTAACTGCTGCTCCAGAGAAAATTACGGAGACAGTTGTTAAAGAAGTAATCTTAAAGAAGTAAAGCATCTTAAAAGGAATAGAACTATATGAAAATCACGGCTGTTGTTATTTTGTTATTTGGTTTTTAGGAGCATTAGCAACTAAGGCCATATTGCTCCGGGATATGCGGTGGTCATTCTCTGACCTTTCCGCATCCTCCGTATTTGGTGGTGACGGGCTCGAACCCCGGTCTAATCAAGAAGCGTGTGCTACACACTGTTGCTCCTTCCCATCTGGGTACGGAGGCGCCCAGGAAATCTGGCATGGGTTTGATAAAGGTGAGGGGAGGGTCCATTCTTGCCAACCCGATTAGCTATTATGATGCAGTAACAAAGGAAATAATAATTTTGGCATCATATATTTGGATTTCAATAAAGCTTTTGACACTTCCACACGAAGGGCTACTGTACAAATTCGAGGTATAAGGGCAAGTTACCGCTATGGATAAAGGAATAGTTGAGTGGTAGAAGACAGAGTAATTATCAGTGGCCAATGCTCTCTTGGGGCTAATGTTATTAGTAGAGTCTCCCAGGGTTCAGTGCTCGGTCCCTTGCTGTTTACAGTATTTATTAATGATACTGAAGTCATATCAAGCTTAATGTCTAAATTTGCAGATGATACATGAGTTAGCAGAGTGGTCAATGGCCACTGGCAGACGCACCCAGGTCCTGTTCCCCCCTATCCTTCTTGCACAACATATTTCACGTTTCCTGACAATAACTAGCTCCTGCGGGACCAACGTATTTTGCCTTGAAGATTGCCGCTGCGTTGTCTGATGTACAAGAGTGCGCTCTGGCATTGAGTTGGGTAGCTGAGAGCTTCATCTCCCCCATTTTAATTCCTTCGAGGGCATATACTCTACTCTTCAAACTCTCATAAACGCTCATCAGCTCTGTGAGTTGGCGCCTAATTTCTTCACAATATTTGACATCACAATATTTCGATGTAATAAAAGAGTACAATAATACAGTCTATTTTTGGATTGAATTGCCCCTTATTAGCAGCCCTATCCACTGACTTGGTATGTTAAACAAGTAAAATAGAAGCGGCTAGCATGAATATTTCATGCAGCCTATCTATCTCCTATACTAAGCATCTTATGTCGTAATATGTAGAGCAAACGTATGTGTACCTTGCAGTCCCTATACTCCTTCCTGCCAGGTGGGAAGGAGCAACAGTGCGTAGCACACGCTTCTCGATTAGACCGGGGTTCGAGCCCGTCACCACCAAATACAGAGGATGCGGAAAGGTCAAGGGAATGACCACCGCATATCCCCGGAGCAATATGGCCTTCGTTGCTAATGCTCCTAAAAACCAAAACAAAAACAACAACTCCTTCCTGCAAAAAATTACGAAAAAGATTATAAACGTACATCCGTGTGTAGTACCTGTTCTATAACAATCATTCTGATTGCCACGAACACAACACAAACAGAATGAAAGGACCATGGAATCTAATACAGAGGTCATTCATTTGGTTGAAATTCATTTAAAGCTCTTCACAGACAAAACTGAAAACCTGGCCTTAGCCCAACAACGCTCAGCGAACCTTACTGCTGCTTCACGGCTAGGAATACAACAGCCCAATGATCTTGTGAAAAATTCCTCGGCACCTAAATCCAATTGCCCTCGCTGATTAAACATACTGAGATCAACTGGACACTCGACGGCGAAAAACAACTACCTATCTCTCTCTAATCTCAAACACAGTCAGCATGTTCGGTCACGTCTCAAAAGCACATTGACGAATTGAAGGACTGTTTTATTCCTACATCAAGGGAACAAAGCGATTAAGCTAATCTTGTTTGATATTTTCAATAAAACTGAGCCATGAAAATTTGGAGAACTCGAATTTTAACTAATGTACTTGAACTTCAGAGAGTTGTTACAAATTATTCACGACCATCAAATACGCAATTATTGTCCCTCATGTCAGAGGAATAAAATCCAGGCCTTACTCAAAGGCCAAAACCAAGAGATTGTGCGAGATCTAAGTGGAAGTCCGTCTCCTCTACAAAAGAAGTCTAAGGAAATACCAGTCGTTGAACAGAATCCAATTAGTCGTTCTCAAGAACCCAGTATCCCAACCGTCTGGTTTCCCATCTGCAGATACATTGCCAACGCACACTGAAGGTAAAACTGGTAAACAGAATGAATAAATTCCTCTTCTGACTGTCGTGCCATGCCTTAAGTGTTAAAAAAAAAAAAAAAAAAAAAAACGAGAAAACTAGAAATAACACATACCAACAAGAGGAAGAGAACCTTCAGTAGAAATTAGGCGCGGGTAAACAAAAAGTCTACCAAAGTTGCAGCAAGCCCCCCCTTTTTTTTTTTTAGAAAATTTCTCCATGGCACATCCATCCAGAGGTCATACTCCAACCCCAACCTAACAGAACAAGGACAGCCAAAGGAGTGGGCCCTGTCTTCAACACGACACTGAACTGAAACCACGAAACGTGACCAACAAAACAATAAGACAGAGACATGACCATACACTGACTGGACCTGGGTGCTACAAGTATGACACCAGAACAGTACAGTCAGGCGATACACTGGATTAGACTGATAAAATCAACTCAGCAGATCGGACTACCTGATATGACCCACTGGATGGGACTATCTTCCAACACACCAGATTGGACTAAAAGAATCTGGACTACCTGATATGACTTCCTCTTGCAACTATGCTGCCAAGGCGCCCACTGGCGATCCAATTCCAATGCTCCTTTGCATGATACTTTCTTTCCACCAACTGAGGGGGAGGGAACCAACTGTTCCCTCCCACTCTCCCCCTATTTTCTTCCTCCTGGTGGGGCATGGGCCTAGCCCACTGATCTTCCCAGAGGTCATCTTCCCTATCGACCTCCTACTTACTTTAACCCCCCCCCAGTCTTCAGTCCCCCCTACTCTGTTTAAATCAAGAGCGAATGTCCCACATAACCAAAATATAAAGCATCCAAATTAATGCGCAAACTCTCTCGGCATCTCAACTCTAAAAGCGTCTAATCACTTTTTTTTTTTCTTTTTTTTTTACAAATAGGTCCTAGCCGTTGAAATATCAGGAAACTAGGTGGTAAGACCTGCCAGAGTACTTATCTAAAAGGAACTGGTGTACCTGGTCTACCTCCACAGGATTAGTGTGGGCAACGTTGGGCCTCGGCAGGGGTCCAGCGGCTAAATGGCCATATGAACAACGATACAAGACACTATTCCCCACAATATCCATACATTTTTAAATCTCTGGGCTTTACAGCGTACTGTAACACACGACAATGTATACTTCGCGGAGAAGGGGGAAGGCCCTGGTGCTATTAGACCCTAAACACACTTTACACATACTCCAACCACAGTTTCAAAGAACCACTACCTGCAACGGTGCTTCTAATGCCACGACGGATCCTCCATTATTTCCCAATGACCCAAAGCGTTCATGCCGAAACCCTCGGAGCCCACTGGCTTTGGGACCCCAACATGCTCTAAGGGTTATTCTAAATTCAAGCTGAATTCCCGTCGCCGCAGCTGGAAAGCCTTCGGCGATTTTTTCCTTGGAACACCATAAAGATGTTCAATGATCTTCAAGCAGACCCTGAAAGGCTTTGCGCAGAGAAGAGATATAGGACTGAAGTATTTCAAAATGCATTACTCCACCTATAAAATGTTGAGTGATGCCCACATATGAAAACAAAAGAGAATGCAGGAAATGAAGAACGAACTGGTCAGGACTGTTTTTGCTCCGCACTGGTGTTCCTGTTATTTTTATATTAGACATCTTGTCTTTCTGTTTTCTCGCTGTAAATAGTGTTGTAGATGTGAACATTCTCTAATTAATTGTAAAATTGCAAATTATACTTGTACTCTCTTTCTATAAGGCTGCCATGTAAAATAAGGCAATGATATGTATAATATAATTAATTAGACAATGTATAATTTAGAAAATGTATAACTTGTATAATTTATAAAGACGATGATTTGTATAAATTATAAATATATAAGTTATGTATATAACTTATATTTGTATATATGAATGTACACCCCCCTGGTTAATAGCTGTAAGCGGGTGTCTCTTAGGAGAAAATAAAGATAATAATAATAATGGATAATCTAAGTTCTGATAAAAATTTTCCCACTGAAATAGCGACAAAAGCGTGAACACGCGCCCTTCACCTCCAAAGGGCCTGGCCACCAAAAAATTCATCCCAGCAAGCTCAAGAATCTACGAGGAGCTGCCTACATGGTTTTCCTAGGGACTCCATGACTCCTTTCTTTTCACCGAGCACGGGTATTTCAGAGCAAAACTGGCGGAGTTCAGGATTGTAGTGGATTCAAACTGCCGCTGTGGCCTGAGATTTGGGAGCATCTGCTCTACCACTGCGACATCTTTGAAGACGTCACATGCATCCTCATGATGAGAATCCATTATCTCCCAAAGAATATGGAACACTATGTTCTTGACACCGTGAAGAATAACTCAGCCTTCACCTCCTTTGCCAATGACTTATTCCAGAGACAGAAAACCTTACTTAGGAGGTAAGAACACCGAGTATAGAGACATACCCTGTCTTCGGAACCAACCCAGAGATAGGGTCCTCTGTCATCGGACTGCGAAAATGAAGTGACCATTACTACGGACGAGACTTACGTCCCATGGTTGACTTTCTACCGGATTCGACACTCACATGGACCTGACAGCGATCACCGACGAAGACATATCGCAGCTCCGCTGCCGACACACCATTTGGCAATCTGAACCGGGTACTCAAACCCGGTTCCCTTTAAATCCCCATCCCTAGGCAGGGGGAGGAGAAGACCGGTTTCTGTTTCCCCCTCTTTCCACTAGTGGGGCTCGTTCCCACTAACATTCTGCGGTCACCTTCCCTATTGTCCCTATATCTCTACCTGTCCCCCCTCAGCCTCCAGTCTTTTCCTCTGTTCCTCTACTCCAGCCTATCAGGCCCAGGTGCCAAAGTGCTTTGATTTACAGTTGGTGTTTGAATAGTGAGTATTGTGCGTCTATTACAAGTCACTAGTAAGTTGAGTTATTTTTTCCCCTGTTGATCAACCACTTTGAAGAACTCTACCTTCAAGTGGTCTGCGCCGAGCAGCTGGGGGCAACCTCAACTGGCAGAGTAAGCGTTTTAGGATTGGTGATCAAAATTCCGTGAGTGTTCTTTTGATATTTTGGCTTTGATTATATTATATACTTGTTTGAGCTCCCACTCATTCTTTACTAACATAATAACAGTTGATTAATTGTTGTTAAATTGTATTAATATTGTTGGTTGCTGGATGGCTACCAGAATGGTATTATATTCTGATCTCCAGACGGGAGAGTTAGAAGAGGAAGAAGATATTATTCCTGAATCCGTACCACCACGTGGTACACCGGTAGTGGTGTTAGAGGACTTGGCGGCAAAAGCCCACGGTGAATCCATGCTTCCTTCGGAAGACCAATGAAAGAAGAAGTCTAAAGAAAAAAGACCTAAACCACAGGCTAAGCCAGTGAAGAAGGCGGATGGTGAAAGTGTATGTGCTAAGAGACCAATTAGGGCTAAAGTACTAGAAGTGGCTACTGAGGGAGAACGTGTTGCTGAAGAACAAGCACCGTCAGATCCTGGTCACAGAGAAGTCGAAGAGATATTTCCCCAGAGTGGAATTGAGGAACTTCGATATGCCGAAGAGATGCCTCCCCAGAGTGGATTTGAGGAACTTCGAGAAATTAAGCAAAGTCTGCACACCTTGATTTTGGGGCATAGTTTGCCAGATAGAGTCATCGTTGAAGTGTTATCCTTGTGGGAGCGCGAAGGGCGTGCTTCAGGATAAGATATTGGAAACAGCGACGCTGAAGGCTAAGCTGGAAGCTAAAGCTTTTGAAACTCAACCAACGGCTAGACTTTTTCTGATGTTGCGAGAGTAACACAGGAATATCAACAGAAGTCTAAAACTGTGATAATTAAAGCTGTGACGCAGGAATATAAAACAAGCGACGAAGTGACGTCAGAGCTTATTAGGACCTTGCGACCAGCAATTAAAGATACAAAAGTCATTGGAGTGAAACTAATTCGTGACCGGCGGGTCGCTCTTAAAGTTGCTACAGAAGGGGATCTTAAAAAGATTAACTGTGCAAAGCTTAAGGAGATGGGTTTAGAGATAGAAAAAAACTCTGAGGTCGAAACTAAAACTTGTAGTATTTGATCTGGATCCTGTTGATCTGAATGATATTGGAAGATGGTGAATACAGGATGTGGATTGGGTGAGGTTTCTCGCCCTCTGGCATGCAGCAATATCTGAATGTGATAAATGGTGTACCCTGTCTGTGACAGGAAGAGCCAGCTTAGTCATAGCAGTGTTGCAACATGTGTCGAGTGTCTGTTTAAGGAAAAGGCGAAGCCCTCAACGAGTGGTGCCCTGGTGGACTGCCGAGCTGACAAACTTGAGACGTGGTGTACAGTGTGCACGTAAACGTTTTCAGCGAGAGACAGGAATTTCTCTCGAGGACTAGCCGATGAACTTAAAAGACAATATATAAACAAAAGGAATTATTACTCCAAGAAAATCAATGAATTAAAGAAGGCATCTTGGCAGGCCTTTGTAAGTGAGAGGGGGTCTGCTGATTCCTGGTCTATAAACTAATTACTGACAAAATCTATAGTGGAGACATGATGTCAGCATTGGTGGCATCAGAGAGGGATACTCCGTCTCATGTTTGCTAGACAACTTGTTTATAGAGGAATCTTTAAACAATAGTGAACAATTAGAAATAGTACAACAGAATGACTTGTATTGTACTGAAGAGAGCGAGTTTCCCCTTCTCTCCCATTGAGCTAGAAAGCGTGGTACAGCTGACCAAAGATGGGAAAGCTCCGGGACTGGATCAAATTGAAACAGCAGTGATGAAACGTGTGCCAGGCAAGTCCTGACATTGTGCTGAATATGTTTAATTTCTGCCTATCTGAAGTAGTATTTTCTTCTGTCTGGAAGAGGGCGGTATTGAGGGTTTTCTTCAAGAGTCCTGAGAGGCCCATGGACGAGGCTCGTTCGTATCGGCCAATAGCCTTGTTGCCTGTATTTGGTAAGTTGCTGGAGCGGCTGGTTCTTGTGCACCTGGTGGCCCGCTATGGGGCGCAGGAGCTGGCAGCCAGCAGTCAATTTGGGTTTAAGGCAGGCTCCTCTTCGGAGGACGCCTTAAATTGTCTAATGAAATGGACAAATGAACAGCCTAATCGATATGTCCTGGGCTTGTTTATGGACTTGAGGGGGGGCGTTCGATTCCCTGTGGTGGGGTAGTGTCTCCGCAGGGCTAGAGCGTCTCTCTGTCCAGGAAATCTTTATCGCCTTCTGAAGGACTATTTTTAGCAAAGGCAGGTAATAGTTAAAACTTCTTACACCAAGTGTGTTAAGAAAATAACCAGAGGATGTCCTCAAGGTTCAGTTCTGGGGCCAACCCTATGGAATTGGGCGCTGGACGAGTACCTCAATTTGCAACGAGTTGAAGGAACTGAGACCATGGCTTATGCTGATGATCTAGTGATCCTAGTAAGTGGGAATTCCCGAAGAACTCTGGAACAGAGAGCTGAAGCCTCTTTGGCGCATCTGTTGAGTTGGGTGGATCTGCATAAGCTACGAGTTTCGGATGAAAAGTCAGTGGCCGTCCACCTAAGGGGATGCCTTAGCTGCACTCGGCTGCCTGTGTGTCGTTCTGGAGGTTTTTCCCTCAGAGTGGCTAGGCAAGTGACATACTTGGGTGTGTTCTTGGGAGAGTTCATGTCCTTTATGGCTCATGCAAACTATATCAGGAACAAAGTGAAAAGGTTGTATGTCAAGCTCCGGAGAGTTACACGCGTAGATTGGGGTATAAAGGGGAGCGCCCTCCATCTCCTTTACGACAATATCTTTACCGCAATCCTGACTTACGCGGCCGGGGCTTGGGGAGGTGCGATTGAACATTCAACAAGATGTTGAATGTTCAATCGCACATTGAACATTCAACATCTCCGACGGATATTGTCCTCAGCACAGAGGTTTGCTCTCCTAGGGATTACAAGAGCATGCAGAACAGTTGCTACAGATGCCCTATGTGTCCTGACTGGGAAAATGCCAGCAGAGCTGGTTGTAGCCAGATATTGTCTTAACTTTGCTCTGAGGAGGAAGATCTCCAGAGTGGTTTTTGGTGTCAGGTCGTGCCCGGTGGGGCCAGGGGCTGATGTGCTTGATCTGTCGGCGGAACGAAGGTGTATAGATGATGAATTAAAGACCATTTGGGAAAAACCAATGGATTAATTCTGAGAAAGGATGACATCTCTATGCCTTTATGCCTTCTGTCCGGATTGTGAGCCGGGAGCGACACTCTTGGCTTCGGCTAGGGTTGGCAGCTTGTGCTGTCCTCACGGGACATGGCCTGAAAACAAGGTTATTCCATTTGGGGTTGTCCCCAATGGAGGAATGTGCGTGTGGAATGGCAGAGACTGGGTTGCATATGGTACTTCATTGTCCGTATTATGTGAACATAAGGTTTCGACTGGAGCGAGGGACGCTCGCTCTACCAGAAGATAATTTAAAGGAACTTTTTATGAGTAGAAGTGCATTTGTGCACTTCACAGTTTGTCAAAATAACGTATAAAAGGAGTAAAGCAATGTGTAATACTACATTGTAGAGACCTACCTCCTCGCGGTGGGGAGACGGAAACTCGTGGTGGGGGTGTGATAGACCATTCCTACTGAGAGGATAAATGGTCAAATTTATGTAACAAACTAACAACTAACAAAGTTTGTTGTTTTGGGTTGACCTACAGTGATCTTTGTGTTTTTATAGAAATTAAACCTACTGAATTGGTAGCAAAAAAAAATACGAATGAGAAATAAGTTGCATATGGGTGAGAACCCGGGAGGTAACTTGGAAGGAGCTCACTCAAATGACAATGACTCCAGCCTATCAAGCCTACAGCGTACGCCACCTTACCTAAACTTACCTTATAGCACTGCAGGGTGGTTGCCTGCAGTGCTATAAGTAAATTCAATTGAATGATTGAAAGAAAGGCTGAAAAGATCTGGGTTGCGGATTGGGTGAGGTTGCTCTCCCTCTGGCAACTCCAACACTGAGTGTGATTGTAGCCAGTACCTGTCTGTGACAGGTGGCTATTTTAGTCATAGCAGTGATTTAAGATTTGTATTGTCAACACCCAGATTTGTATAATACCAAGAATTGTATAATGACATATTTTGTTTAAGGCTTGTCAAGAGTTGAGGCGATGCCGAATGCTAAAAGTAGACCTACCTCCCCGTAGTGGGGACGGTAAATTGTGGGGGGGAGTGATTTTCCATCCGCACCAAAAGGCTAAAGGTCGAATTAACAATTATTGTTGTTTGAGTTGACCGGTAGGGTCTTCTTATTTATTTTCTTTTGTGTTAAATTAAACAACCTACTGATTTGGTAGAAAAGGTATGAATGAGACTAAGTCGCATATGGGTGAGAACCCCGGTGGCGACTTGGGAAGGAAGCACACTCAACTGACAAATGACTCCAGCCTATCAAGCCTACTGCGTACGCCCTTTACTAAACTTAACTTTAACTGATGTCTAAATTCTATACCTTAACTTAAACTGTTATTCAGCTTTAGCTTAACTCCCAACGCTCATTTATTTTAAATTTTTATAAAATATATATATATATATATATATATTTTTTTTTTTTTTTTAAATAAGTATAAAATATATTTATTTTTTTTATAGATGGCAGGGCCTTCCAGAGTAAATAACCGATACCTCTACTGCCTGACCTTCCTCCTCGGGGCAAAGTGTGGGCAACGGGGAGGTCCTCACTAGGGGCCCAAAGGCTAAAAAGTCAGAGGAACAACATAACATGACGCGACACAACCATACACTTTACACTTTTTGAAAACCTCCGTGTTACACAGAGTATACAAGGTGTCTCAAACATATTGGTACAAACGTTTAGGGGAGGTAGGTAACATCTAAAGGAATGTGAATCGCATAGGAACCCATAACCGGAAACGTCACCGTAAGTCGGTACACAGCGCTGTTCATCAGTTCGCGAGAGGGAAAATTTCTGGTTTACTCATTCAAGCAGTAGTCGCCGCACGAAGAGCAAGCAACGATATACGAACTGTGAGCTGGCAGACATGCACCTAGTGTATGGATTAGCAGAGGGCCCCCTATGGTGTGCGCCCCCATGCGGCACAACATAGCTTTGCAATAAATGTGTGAGCAGGTATGGTCGGTGACTGCTTAGTCGGCCCATACCTGTTACTATCCCGCATGAACTCCGCTAAATATCGGATCTTTCTTGAACAAGTTCTACCAGGGTTACTTGACGATGTTCCAACAAATGTGAGACGCAACATTTGGTTTCAACATGACGGGGCGCCTGCCCATTATGGAAGGTGTGTTCGTGACCATTTGAACAGGCGTTTTGGGCGTCGATGGATTGGCAGTGGTGGATCTGTTGCCTGACCCCAACACCTGATTTATCAAGCCTTGATTTCTTTCTGTGGGGGCCCCTCAGATCTATCGTGTATGAATCGCCTGTGGAGACGGAAATGGATCTCGTGGCGAGACTCGTCTGTGCTGCTGCTATTGTCAAAGAAACTCCAGGTGTGTTCGACCGTGTCCGCCAATCCATGCTGCGTTGGTGTCACGCATGCATCACGTCTCATGGTGGAACCTTTGAGCATCTGTTGTAGCATCATGAAATGCATCCATCTCGTACTCCATTGTTAATATTATGTCAAATAAATATTTGCCACTAATTACTGTCTTGTGTCATTTCTGCTTCTTGTGCCTCTGCTGCTACTTCCCCGTGACGTTTCCGGTTACGGGTTTCTATGTGATTCACATCCCTTTAGATGTTACCTACCTCCCCCCCTAAACGTTTGTACCAATATTTTGGAGACACCCTGTATAGTTTGTTCAGGCCAATAGCCTTAGGTTACGAAGAAGTTAAATATAGGTTTGTACTGTAGCATCATGTTTATACATAGCCAACTATTA
Organism: Mastigoproctus giganteus; assembly: GCF_048544385.1. NCBI lineage: Eukaryota > Metazoa > Arthropoda > Arachnida > Uropygi > Thelyphonidae > Mastigoproctus > Mastigoproctus giganteus. Next base: position 134,024,867 of record NC_143582.1, read on the forward strand.
AGTAGTTACAAAACTGGCATCATTTAAGTATATCTCATTGTGAATGCCTTCACAACGAGTTGCCATGGTGCCGTCTGGGTAGTAGTATCTGCCGAGAATAAGTAACAGTAGTTTTCTCTATTAGAGAAGCGTTACTTATTCGAGGTAGTGCAATACCATGGCAATTCGTTGTGAAAGCATTCACAATATGAGATATACTTAAATGATGCCAATTTTGTAACTACTTAGTAGTTGGCATATAAACATGATGCTATAGCACAAACTTATACAAACAGAGTACACAACGCGAAGATGGAGGGGGGAACCCCTGGGCCGTTAGACAAAAAGCACTTTACTCAAGCCTTAAAGCTGCATCCCCTTCCGAAAAACTATTCATTATAAAACAGATATATTCAGAGGCAGCGCATGGTTCAAGTCAAATATCAAGCAATAAATGCCAAACATCACATCTACAGCTCAAATAGTGTAATCTCAGACATAGTGACATCTTGTTGATGATTAAAATCTTCGAAAACCCCATTCTACCAACCTAAGAAAATTGTGAGGTAGTAATTAATTCCTGAAACTATTAAATTATCGTTCCTGCTGCCGTCAAGTCTCGCATCAATAAGCTCTGGTGGGTAGGATCGCCGTCCTCCCCACACCGGGTGGAAAAGACGGGAGGAATTTTTATGGGCCTTTTCTCACAACATGGTTGAGCAGTCGGTCTCAGGTGAGAGTAGCATGGTGTATTCTCCTGGAAACTCGGATTTTTCGTCAAGCAAACAGAAAATCACGCAACCAGAACACACGCAATTTACAGATAATGTACACGGATCAACACGGCCTTAGTCGCCGACGCTGCTAAAACCCAACAACAACCAACCGCATTAATATACTCTCTAAACAGTCGAAACAAAGCCATCACTCCTCTCCTTCGAAACCAATAGATGACGAGCGGAATATGGAATTGCCACAGGTAGGTAGACAGGTACTAGATACTGAACTAATCCACAAGAAGCCTAATTTTTTTTAGGTGTGGTAGCAGCCGAGTCTCCCAGCCAGAGGAAAGGCATGGTTGAACTCAGACAAAAAGTGATACCAGGTCCTGATAGTGTTGTATATTCGATTAAATCCCTTAGTGGAGGCAAGCCTCCACTAAGGGATTTAATCGAATTTGTGTCTCCAACCGTTTCCATTTCTCGCCACGACCAGGCTTCTTGCAATGGCACGGGAACTCAGAGACGAGAAAGAGTATTTGTCTTGAGGTTAGCGTCTGCTGTGCGGTGATCATAAACAGCACAGTGGTTATAATCACCGCCCTCCCTCCCCCCCTCTCTCCCCCGGGTGGAAAAAGCCAGGATTCAAATCCCATTAATAACGCGAGGATCTTTTTATCAGCGTTTTGTTTTTTTCCCTCCTCGGGAGTGGATAGAAAGATCCTAATCCTCGTTCCCCGGAACTACACGTTTTTCGTTCAGCAAAGTAGGTAAATCAACTAGGGAGCACAGACAATCTGTGCACAGAATATACATGGGCATATAAGACTTTGGTAATCCTAATATGACAGGGTCTTTTTTTTTTTTTCTAGGCCAACACCACCAACTACAGCGTCAAGCAGCTGGAGCTTATTTGAGATTGAATATGGGAGCTGTACTCAACTAAGAAAAGTTACAGCTAGACAGCCGACTTATTCATCCTTTATAATCTCCAGTCCACCTGACAGACATTTAGTGGTTGAATCCAGGTATCTTGGTCAAACTCTTCCTCAAGAAAAATTGGAAAACTCAACCATAAAGGAAAATCACCAACACTATAAAAGCGCAGCTAGTCAATAGAAATGCTAACAACTGCCACAGATAGATTTATAATACAGAATGTATGCAGTATAGTTAACAAATTGGCAATTCTATAATCATTACTATTTCTGACCGAATTTGAGTTCTTATGCATCATTGAAATGTGGCTGGTTAACACAAATCAACTAGATATGCTCTTACAACCCACACCGTACAAATTCCTAGGCAACTATGTTGTAGTTTTTTTGGCAGATCAGAACGTAGACCATATTGCGCCGTATATATGTCCGTAAATTGCTTGTGTGTTCTATGCTCGGTTTGCTAGGCAAAAAACCCGAATTTTAGGAAGCAAAACCATGCTACTCTCGCCTGAGACTGACTAACTCAGCCACGAGAGAGAGAGAGAGAGAGAGAGAGAGAGAGAGAGAGAGAGAGAGAGAGAGAGAGAGAGAGCAGCAGCAGCAGCAGCAGCAGCAGCAGCAGCAGCAGCAGCAATCGCCCAGCCAGTAGACCTACCTGTTAACAACATCGGCCACAACGAAACAAAGTTTCAAAGATATTTGCTCTTCCCTTTCAATGAATGCGATTCAAATTCAGGTCCGTCTTGTTTCCTTATCGGCATACCACACAGAAGAGTCAAGGACAGAATTGCAAATAAGTGGATAGCTACCAACCTCTTCCCAAGCATCCCACCCATTGTGATAAGGGATTTTCAAAATATCAATCCCAAAACATGAAGAAGTTTGAAGAGATCTCGAAGCCACCTTACAGCTCACACAATTATTTTGCACACTAGGCGAGAACACCTCCTAGAACCTACTATTTCACAACCTCGGTTCCATCTCACCAATTTTTAGATTCTAGTCTGACCATAATCCGATCTGCTTTAAGTTCGTACGGGACAGCACAACAAGATCAGGTTTCAATCATCGAATTGATAGAAGAGAAAAGAAAACAATCCTCTCACCTAAGTTCATTAAGCTTGAAGCCATCCTCAACGTCTCTCTCTCACTCTCTGCTTTAGGATGGACAGGACTCTTTTCAAAACTCCCTGAAAAAAGCTATTGCCTTAGCGGTAGAATTCTGCCATATCGCGATTGCAAAGGAGTTCAAAGAACGTTCACGTCACCAAAGGATCACGCCCTGGTTTAATTTCAAGACAAAAAGCTTCTTGGGAAAGCAGAAAGCATACAGACACTGGAGGAAAAGGTACAACCCAGGCGAACCTCGTCGCTTGCAAGAAACAAAGGGCAAACTTTCGCAGGTGAAAAAAAAAAAAAAAAAAAAAAAGGAACAGCACACAAGGAAGTAATATTAAACCTCCTCAAGGAATTGACATTTTCCGTGACATTTTATTTTTTAATTTTCTCAAGGGGAATCAAAACAAATGTCACAGAAAAATCAAAATAAATGAATCAGTTTTTCCAGAGTGAACTAAATCAACCTTTTAACCAATCGCCACAGTATAGCTAGTCCGTCTTTTCTTAAAATAATAAATACATTTTCTGTTTATACTCCGGGGCGACCTAACGGTCAGGGGAGTTCACAAGATAGATAGAATAAAAGAAACAGCACCGTATTCAGTAGTCACGGGCTTGAACCCCGGTCACTCAAGGCACTGTGTACTTATACACCCACGCGCCTGACCACTAGGCTACGGCGGCCTGGCAAACAAAATATTACTTTACAAAATATTACCATAATAAGAGCAATCTCATTGATGTGACAAATGAACTCCCTAGAAAGCAGTGGTCAGCCCTGAGAGCTTTACCCTACTCATTCTCAAAGTCTACCGCACTGATATTGTCGACCTTCTGCTTCATACCTGCAACCAAATCTTTAGCAACGGAAACTCCCATCTATATGGAGCACTTACTATTTTAAGCCGATACCGAAATGTAAGCAGCTCAAAAGCCATAAGAACTATGGCTAAGTACAGACTAGGGCTTCTCAAATATAGTTTTTTTTTTTTTTTATCCTGGCATTTCCCGGAAATTTTACTGATTCCCGAGATCCCGGGAATGGTTGTATAAAATTAGAAAAATCGACTGTTTATGTTTATATATTTAAAAATTAAACAATTTACTTTGTGATAAATAAACCGACTGCAGAAAATGCTCTGTCTGATTCAAAAGAGGTCGGTGGAATAGTTTTTAGTGAATCAACTAAATGCATAATGTTGGAAGCTCAGTCCCCAGTTGCCTTGAATAATTGCAATTCTTTCTTCAAAACCAGATCTAAATACTGTTTGTGAACCTGAAAAAAAGTTGAATATTGCACAAGTTTTGTCTTAGATTGAATCACTGCTTCTAACTTTTTTCTCAATGTCACAGGGCTCATGGGTTGCGCAATTTCTTGATTTTCTTCATCTATTGATTGTGAAGAGTTGGGGGTTGATGAAGATTTGTCTTCGTTGAAAAGTCTAATCAGTGTCATCTTAGCAAATTCAAATAATGTTTCTTTGTTCCATATTGACAAAATACTTTAGTAGTGTTCCCTATCGTTTACCTGCAGAAGAGCATGCTTCTTTCTCCTCAGCTGTTTTGCGCTTACCTGAGCTGACATCTTCAATGCTTGCAGGTGCAGACGACGTGACCAGCCACGGCACAGTAAAGCCGACCGGGCTAGCCGGGTGAGTAAAGTTCCTGCCTGGCAACCCAAAGGTCGCGGGTTAGAATCCCGTCTCGGGCTTGGATCAGAGTACTGCAAAAACCTTGGGAGGTGCATTATGGCCACAGAAGCCGATGCGCCAACTAACTAAAACAAACAAACAAAAAAAAAAAAAAAAAAAAACACGGCACAGTAAAGTGGAACGACATTTTATGCATTTTGAACTTTATTTTTTAAGAGTTCTTTATGAAATATTGCCAGACAAAAGATTTTGAATTTCAAATATAATGCTATGAATCATGCAACCCAGTGGTCAGGAGCGAGAATGCAGTAGCACACGCTCTTTGAGTAGACCGGGGTTCAAGCCCCTGATTGATAAATACAGTCGATTTGCCAACCCGCACTGGACCAGCGTGGCAGATTGTGGTCCATTTCCCTCAACATGAATTATTGAGGAGGCTTCCATCCTGCAATGGGTTGATAATAATGATACAAAAATTGCATTGAAGGGAAAAAGAATGAACACTGCACCGTTGAAAGTTTAAACTGCACACGATCGATATTAACTGCTAACTAACTAGTAGCTGCCAGGTTGAGACATGTCACATGATTCAAATTCAATGAGCTGCTTGAAGCACAGGCCACAGGCAGTAACTAAGCAAAGCAGCAGGTTCAGCGCGCGACGATGAGTCAGTCAGAGTTGCCAACTGGCATTTTTTATTACCAAACTGCCAATTTGGTAATTAAAAATTTGCTTGGTAATGAAGATAAATCATTTGGTATTCTGGTAATGAAAATGGTGATATTTGGTAATAATGAAGTAATAACATGTTACATTTTTTTTTTCAATTTTTATATCACTGTGCAAATAACTAATCATCTATTCTGATGTGAGCCCCTGGCCTTTGGCCGTGACAATTGCAACTTCACTTATATGTACATTGTATTCATTTAGTTGGAATAAAGATTTTTGTTCTCTCTCTCTCTCTCTCTCTCTCTCTCTCTCTCTCTCTCTCTCTCTCTCTCTCAGTTATGGTAGAGAGATATTACGGATTATGGGAGAGAGATTTTGAAACTCCGTAAAGATATTACGGAGTTTCAAAAGGGCATGATTGTGGGAGCGCATGCGTGGGATGCTTCCATATTGGAAACTGCACGTCTTGTCGGTTGCTCACGACCCACTGTGGTTAAGGTGTACAAAGAATAGTATTCTTCGCTCAGGATGCAGCGCGTTTTACGAGTTCAGTTCCACACTGTGCCACTATCGTATCCAGGTATCATCGTAATGGGGCATGACGACCAAATTTTTGAGTGTGTTGTTTTTTTAGATAGACCTAGGAACACTTATACGCATGGTTAAGGGGGAGAATATGCCCCTCTGCCTCCCTCTGAATACGTGCTGCGCTGTGCGGCAGTTGACATCGCAATGCAATATGGGGAATGCAATAAGAATATTCAAAACAACGATGTGAGGCACACTCAGATATGGGATTCCACACCAGACTATCCAAGGGATGCCCACTGATCATCGTCAACGGCGAATGCTCTGGTATTAACAACACGCTGGTTGAATATTGGAGAACTGGAAACCAGTTTGCTGGTCGGATGAGACAAAATGTCTGGTGTAACACGCCTACGGACGCCTTCGTGAGTGGCGCAAGCAATGAATCCATGGACCCATCGTGCATGGTGCCCACTATCTAGTCAGGTGGCAATGGTTGCTTAATATGGAGCCCCTTTTTCTGGCAAGAACTAGGACCCCTGGTGCGTAAGGACCAACGTTACACGGATGAGGTCTTTAAAAAAAACCCCATTATATTAGGGTCACCTAGAAAGTTACCTCAACTACCCATGTATATTGTGTCTGTAAATTGCGTCTGTTCTAAGGTCGATTTGCCTGTTTGCTGGACGAAAAACCCAGTTTTTCCGAAGGAGGGGAATCTTGCTATCTACATCTGAGACCAACTAACTCAGCCACTGAGTGAAAAGTAGCCCATGAAAGCTAATCACGTCATGGACGGGATTCGAACCCGGGCCTTGTTCGTACACGTTATCCCGTTTCAAAACATCCCACAGGTGTTCAAATTCGATTCAGGTCAGAATTTCGAGTCCAATCAGTATGGATGATATCTTCACTGTGTTCCTCGAACCACTTACGCACAGCGTAGGCCCGATAGCACAGCTCATTATCGTCTTGGAAGATCCCGTTTCTGTCCGGGAAAAAATGAAACATGGCAGGGTGCACATGGTCTCCTAAGAAACCATATGCACCCTGGCATGGTTTCTTGTGGTCTCCTAAGAGACCATGTGCTGCCCTGATGAGGTGAGGTGAGGTGCTGGTGCATCTCATCAGGGCAGCCCTGTGGTATCGTCACCGTCCTCTCCACACCAGGTGGGAAAGATTATCAGTGAAAACGAAGGCCCAACGCAGTATTAGATAGGTGGTCATAATTCAGTGATCACTGAGCGTATTAAACTTCCTACTGTATTCCCTATCCCATGGAAACAATTAATGGTAGCACACAACATCCTGACGCTAACTCAACTACCAACTGTTCTACCCACGAAATAACAACATCCCGATCCGACTCTACACAGAAATCAAGTACCCGGGTATATATCTAGACGCTAACTTTTCCTTCCACTCCCACTTAAAATACCTGTCAGCTAAACTCTAAACATACACTGCAATGATAAGGCGGAGTGGTAGAGCGGATTGGGACCTAAAGAATAAAGCTCTATCACTAATATATAAGGTAGTAACGCTGAAAGGACAGAATTCATTGGATACCTGGTTCTTGGGCAACGCGACGCTGTCGCTCCTCTCGCTAGTGGACGAACCCACTGCTTAGCAGGTATATTGGCACACTGCATTCACGTAGACGGTAATTCGATGTCAGTCGTGAGTTAACTGACTTTGAAAGAGGAATGATAGTTGGTGCCTGACGCATGGGTCACAGTCGCGGAGGTGGTACAGAAGTTGCACTATCCCCGTTCGACAATATCAAGAGTGTATCGGGAATACGCCATTTCCGGAATAACATCTCATAGTGGACAGCGCTGTGGGCGTGTGTGTATAATGTGTCGGGGTGGTTCCCAGGCATATGCCCATCTCCACCTAACTCGTTTTTAATACAGAAAATCTGTAGAGTGGGCCTGATAGATGAGATAGCTAGGAAATAGAATATCCAAAACAAGAGAAATTTTGAGATAGTTACAATTTTAAACAATCAAAACCGACAAACAAAAAAAAAAAAAAAATTGTATAGGAAAGATTAAAATGTATTGAAGAAATGTTTATGTGTGTAGTGTGTTGTTAATGTCAGGTCACTTTGCCATCAGAAAGCAGCAAACATCAACAGCTGCAATCTGATGCCCATCCCCGGCACGTGGAGCCGGACCTGTTTCTACTATTATTAGCTGTAGTGCCAAAGCACAATTCCACACCCAACAGAGGAAGTGCAATACTATTGGATGCCAGCTGTCCAGTCTTGAGCCGCCCAAACCCAAGAACTGGACAAAAAAAAAAAAAAAAAAACACCGTAGTGGTACATGCTTAGGAGACCCAAACCTGACGAATAGCTTCCAGGTCTCTGAAGCTCCCAAGCCCAGATGCGATCAAACAATACTCGCATTATAAGCAGCCAGCTCAACATCTGAAAGGTTCCTTATGATTTAGCTTCTGGAAAACACTACAGTAGCAAAAACTTGCAGTGCCTGAAAGTTGGACATCCCATTCACAAGCTCCTGCACATTGTTCTCGGCAAGGTCAGGAATCTGTTCGTAAAGACGACGCCTTTCAACATCATAATATGGACAATAGAACAGTGTATGCAGCCAGGTCTCCGCAAGAACACCACGGATCCGGCTCCAAGCCACGAGAACACAGTTTATCTCGAAAGGACCCATGTACGGTCAGCACGTAGCTGGTAAACATTGAAGGACAAAACCACAAAGAAACCGTTTTAGAAATAGCAAAGTCTGCAGCTGGAATAATCTTCTTGGTTATTTCTCCCACCTCTGAAGTGGGAGAAATTGGCGGTGATTTGTGCCACTACGGTGGCACAAATCACCGTCGACTTCAACGAGGGAGGTGCCAGAAACGTCTCCACCAAGATCATCAGGTAATCATTAGCCGCAATAGGTTATGGGTGCCGCCGACCCACTGTGTACTGAAAAGCGAAACAAAATAAACACACCAAACCGTTGTTTGTTTTGTATTGTTCAAATAAAATTAGTTTACGTTACAGAAATACACACTATAACGTTTTCGGAATAAACCGAAGACGGGGAAAGACCTTTCCTACTAAGAAAAAAAGCAGTTGATTTGATAAAAATTTAAATTAGAAATTGGTAATACTTGTCTGATTCAAATATTTCAGCTGAAATATAACAAATATCCAGACGAAAAATGGCTAAAACTTAAAAATAAGCAAAATAGATCCGATACCTTTTGAAACAAGTGTGTAAGTTTGAATTCAATAGGAAATTCAATTAATAGCTCGATTTTAGACTAAGGCGCATTTAGGGCTAGAGCCTCAAGCTGCGAACAAATTTAGACTATGTATATAAAGTGCTTAGCATCATAATACACAGCCATTTCTGAATAAACAGAAAATTTTTTTAAGGTGGCATCGTTTTAGGTTATATCTCATATTGTGAATACCTTCACAACGAGTTGCCATGATATTGCACTACTTCGAATAAGTAACGCTTCACCTAAGGAGAAGACTAGTGTTACTTATTCTCAGATAGGTACCACCACCCAGACAGCACTGTTTCAGGGCTATTTGGCCCTTCGTCAGTGAGTGGGTAGGTACCCAAGTGATGCAATGATGGCAAAAACAGTTATGAAGTTTAACTCCACAATATGAGAGATGCCTGATGGTGTATGATGTATTTAGACTAAGGCGCATTTAGGGCTAGAGCCTCAAGCTGCGAACAAATTTAGACTATGTATATAAAGTGCTTGGCTGTGTATTATGATGCTAAGCACTTTATATACATAGTCTAAATTTGTTCGCAGCTTGAGGCTCTAGCCCTAAATGCGCCTTAGTCTAAATACATCATACACCATCAGGCATCTCTCATATTGTGGAGTTAAACTTCATAACTGTTTTTGCCATCATTGCATCACTTGGGTACCTACCCACTCACTGACGAAGGGCCAAATAGCCCTGAAACAGTGCTGTCTGGGTGGTGGTACCTATCTGAGAATAAGTAACACTAGTCTTCTCCTTAGGTGAAGCGTTACTTATTCGAAGTAGTGCAATATCATGGCAACTCGTTGTGAAGGTATTCACAATATGAGATATAACCTAAAACGATGCCACCTTAAAAATTTTCTGTTTATTCAGAAATGGCTGTGTATTATGATGCTAAGCACTTTATATACATAGCTCGATTTTAATAAAATTTTGAATGGCTCGATAAAAGAGGTACCGAGATATAACATTTAATGAAAAATCTTTCTCTAGAAGTTCATTAGTTGTTAAGTAAACGACCGGATAGCACGACTAAAAAGATCTTGGTAAAAAAATAAAAACCTAACAGTGTGAAAACAAAAATAAATGGCATAATCTACAAAGCATGAGTGCAAGTAAACGTTAAATAAACGTGCATGTCTAAAGGCACAGAACCCTAAGTGATGGATAAAATGGAATTATTTGTCGATTCAGCATACAATATTTATTCTAACACACTTACGAGCGTAAAAACTGTAAAACCATTGCAGAGGTGAAATTCAATTTGAACAATAAACTGAATCACTATGATACACAGGTAAATGTCTGGCTGCTGGAAATAGTTCGGTGTTTCCTGGTGCATAGTCTTTCTGGGAGCAGTTCACCATTCATTGTCTGCCAGTATAGCCATTGACGGAGGTGTTTAACACCGTCGTAATTGACCACCGCCTGTCACTCTAATGATTGACCATTGTCAATTTGCATGGTAAACGACCACGGTAGCTAACCCTCACTACAGCCGCATTTCTGAAGGGCAAATAATTAGGGTTAAGCCAACCGAAAATTGCTTCATTTATTTAGAGAATAAATGCGATTAAGAATTAATTTTAACGGTTCCTACCAAAATATTTATGTTATTTGGTTATTTATTTTATCATAACGTGTTATACTCGTACCATACACCTACAGATAAAAGTTAGGTATCGATGACAAAAAGGGAAACAGTACAAAATAACTGATACTAGGCAATCAAGTTTGGTATGGGAATGCATAATATTATCAATGAACAGAACTGTGTATGAACTTATGAGTAAAGAAAATCGCTTCTGAAATATGCAAATCACCTCATGCTTACCAGAAAAATTAATATTCAGCGGAATGTAAAAAGAATGGAGGATGATTACCCTGAAAGCCAGGCAGCACTCAACAACGGGTCCTTATATTGATAAAAGAGAGAGTTTAACAGCCCTGGTGGTACCGAGCCAAATTTTTGACTTGATAAAGTCATGGCAATGTTGGCTTCGGTAGCACTATAACCATGCGTATAAGTGTTTCTAGGTCTATCTAAATTAAAAACACTCAAAAACCTGGTCGTCATGCCCCTCCCTTACGATGGTAGCTGGATACGGTACTAGTTCAAAGTATCCAAAAGTTTCAATTACCACAATTGTATAAAAGATTAAGCGTTTTAAGGGATTTGTCATATGATCATTATTTTCACTAATCGGTTGTGGATCGAAAATGATATCATTCTCCTCGTAGCTGCAATCCGTCTTTGACCTCTACAGCTGATGATCCGAATAGCCTGGGCGCCTCCGTAGCCAGGTGGGAAGGAGCAGAAGTGCGTAGCACACGCTTCTTGATTAGACCGGGGTTCGAGCCCGTCACCACCAAATACGGAGGATGTGGAAAGGTCAGGGAATGACCACCGCATATTCCCGGAGCAATATGGCCTTAGTTGCTAATGCTCCTAAAAACCAAATAACAACAACAATAACATCCGAATAGCCTTCGTCTGCGATTGCTGGTATTTCTGTATATGAAGTAATGAACCAAAAGTGATGTATGCAGAAATATTGTACATTTCTGATAGCTGAGACAGCATAAGAGTTAAATTTTGTTAGCCTAACTCACATTCTCAGCACCATTCATGACCAGAAAATGTAGGTTTACACTCCAATTAGAGGGGGAGAAAAAGGAAGAAAATCGACAGCTGCAAGAGCGTGTACATTATATAAAATCAAATGGCATAGTTCACGCGTTTATAATGTAAACGCATGTAAAAGATTTACGTGTGGTCCAACACGCGACAAACTAAAAGTGATGGTATTTTGCTTTTAGAGAATAAAAGAAAACTACCTTCCGAGGAAAAAAAACAATGAATGTACGGCTGGAAGCTGAAGTTATTCCTTAAGGTCTACGGTATGGTTGACACTTTGCACAGGAGAGAGAGAGAGAGAGAGAGAGAGAGAGAGAGAGAGAGAGAGAGAGAGAGAGAGAGAGAGAGAATTATATACATTCTAGGCTCATAAGAATCACTTTAAATGCTGGGTGATTTTCATTTCTGTTACAGTTATGTTGTACGCGGGAGAAAACAACATCCGGTGAAGTAAATTCTGTGGATGGAATTACGGGTACCCACTTTATACCTTCCCGTCCAGAGATAGCGTGGTTGCTTACAATCAGAAGCAAGCAAATAGGCTGACTGAGGATTAATTCAAGCAAACAGAATTTTAAATAAAGACATTATGATACTAAATCGTACTCCACTGTTTCAGCAGTTAATATTAATTGTCAGAATGAAATTTCAACCGTTTCCACCTTGCAGAATATGCCATAAATTCCATGCGAGTTCCTCCAAAATTATAAACTACAGAACAATGTAAATTTCTTCTAACAGCGCAACCCATTCACGGTGCCATGTTTGGTTTACTCTGGAAAAGCACTAATTGAAGTGATTTGTTGGTTGAAGCCGATGCTCAAAAACATTGCTAAGTTTTTTAAGAGGGTATTGGCTTCCTTGTTTACCTAGTATCTGAAATGCTTGTCTCCCTTAGTTTTATATATTACCTACTTCTTCCAAATATTTTTCTAATACTTTTAAAATCTACATAATATATCTGCCTTTACAAGGTTGGATGGTAACTTGTTCCAATAGTTGATTCCCTTTTCACTAAAGGAAATTTTATTTCGTTCAGTATACTATCGTCTTCCCTTAATTTGAACCTGTGTCCCCCCCCACCTTCTCTGAAATATCAAAAAAGAAAAAAAAAAAAAAAAAAAGCTCCCGTCATATGCCCAGATGGAAGTCTTATGTTGCAATTTAAGTGGGGAAAATAAATTATTAAATAACTCCTTCCAAATCTGCAAAAGTCAGTCCAGAAGATAGCTAGAATTCTGCATAAAGATAACGGAAAAATCAATCTCAAGAAAAGGAAAATGCTACTCTTAAATGATTAACATTATTATTATAATTTCCTGGTCATCTGCACAGGAGAGAATAATTCGTCAATACAATGAATTCTGTGATAGAACAATGCTCGCCTTGCAAAGCTAAAGAAAGCAAAACGTACTCCAAACACATCATCAGCAATCAGAACCATTGGCACAAGCATTCATTCCAAGTAAAACCCAAGAATTAGAATTCATTCCAAATGTAATCCAAGTAAAAGCGCAGTGTGCATATCCTGTGTCTTTTTTGGTATTGAATAGAACAAACATTTGTAAGTTGGTTTTTTTTTTTTCTCACTCGGTACTGAAAGTTAATAAGTTTCAGGTAGAAGTGCTAGGATTTTTCCATCGCGAAACCGCAATAAAAAGATAACCTCGGCCTTAAGAACGTGCATTACAATTTATACACAAAGCCTCAGTTATCCCTGATTTAATCTAAATCAGTATTAACTCTATATTTATCCTAATTTCATTAAATATCAAACTGTCAGATACAACATTCGACCGTTCACTTTCTCCCAGCAGTAAATGAACTAAACTACACCGTACACAACTTCAAACTCTACTGTGCCCATACCGTGAAATATGCCTTCATCACTTTTTTATCACGTCTCTCAAGCTACTGTATTTGTTGTAATAGAAATTAAACACCTGCGAGTACCGCGTAGGAAATTAAAGCTTATTAGACGAAGTTGTGGAATCTACTGTAGCAGAAAATGCTACAATAATTTATTAACTAAATCTTTTCTTTCCTTCAAATCTGTCTGCTATTTTATGATGTAAAACTGCCATCCAATTTTTTTTACTACTGCATTTTGCAAGATATAAAAATATTGCAAAAAAAAAAAAATAAAAAATAAAAATATATATATATATATGTAATTATGTACTTTTGTGAAACAACCGCTTCGGAGTTTTTGAATTTTTATTTTTATAACATGAGAACTGTTTCCTGGCCACATTCAGTTTAAAATATTATCAGAACAATATTCTGGAATCTTAATTATATATAGAGGTAGCGTTGAGCCCAGCTGGCGAGGAGACATTTTCACTGGTATTAAAAATAAAATAAATAGCTGATTTAGCACTTTGGTCTCTTAATTTGGTAATTTAAACACTAATTTGACATCGCATATTGTTTAAGTAGTAACCAGAAAGCTACTGAGGAGTGTACAGTCACTACAGGAGATGACAATAACCGTCAAAACAACCTGCGATGCTATCACCCCAAATTTTACCTCCACTCTGACGGTTTTGACTGTCAGGGTGGAGGTAAAATTTGGGGTGATAACATCGCAGTCTGAGACAACAAACGTCTTGCGAATTAACGACTTTTATTCCAAATGAAACCCGCAAATAGCTATTAACTAAGCTAAAAACCGCCTGCGTAGCTAAAAGCCTTTCTTTTAAATTCCGGCGATCGTGTTTGTCTTTATCTTTGATAGAGAAGTCGTGAAAGCCAAACACATGCGTCGGACGTCTCAAATTCAACCTTTTCCTTTAGTGCCACATTTTTTTTTAAAATTTTATTATTTTTTTTCCCAAATACTTCTGATGTCGGTTTACGTTTTTCATTATTCTTGGACCATGTAAAATAATGCATTAAAATTTACTATACTACCGTCATTTTTACTGAAAAGTCAGATTTCAAAATGATAAATCTTAACGAAATTTATACCTACCTGCATTTTTATCGCAATCTTTGTATATTAATATCGATATTTTAAAATGACTGCGTATGCACCCTTTCGGTGTACACTTTTTCAAAAGTAACTCAATAAATATGGATGAATAAAATAAAATAATTTAAATCTAAATTTTTATTTAGAAATCAATTTATATTATCTAGAAAAAGGTGAATAACTTTTTCATCTAAAATGCAACTGGGACAAACAAAATTCTCTCTCTCTCTCTCTCTCTCTCTCTCTCTCTCTCTCTCTCTCTCTCTCTCTCTCTCTCTCTCTCTCACACACACACGGAATTCAATATTCTGCGTACTCATTAATTTCGTATCGTTTTCCAGAAAATTAAACCTGCCTTAATGGAAAAGGGTTCGACTTCCGTGAATGACTTGGAAGAACTTTTTTCGGTTGTGAGTTAGTCATCATAGCTAAATTGCTCTTCCAAAATTAAATTTCTGATGTTTTCCCATTATTTTGTGAAGTTTATCCGGTAGTGGTACTACATATGCTAAAACGTCGCCAATTTTGCCTTTCACAATCTGTGCCTATATTAATCAGTCACTTCACTAATTTTCTTAAGCCATTTCCTTCTGAAGAGTCTTCTGGGTCCAAAACTCTTTTGGAATAAAATACGACTGCTTTAATGCTATTTCAGCCTTTTTCCTGTAAAACAAAAATGAACTGACAAACGGACTTGCACAAAATTAGTAAATTTCTGTTGGATTGTTTCATTAGAATATTGCTTCGCACTGTTGTCTTAAGTTCTCACTGATTATTTTATATTTTAAATTTAACGCTGCGTTAAGTTTTCTGAAATCCTGTTCTATTTTTCATTGGAAATATATGAAATGATTTTTATTTGCTCTGATTTTCAGCCTTTTCTCGCTTTTGACTTTGTTAAAAAAGTTTCCTTTGATATCTGATGAGTTTTCACGTTTTATTTCTTATTTTAGCAGTTTCTATACAAATCCAAAATGGCAATCTCTTGATGGGTCAATAAAACGAAAATATGTCAAATTAGCCGTTGATTAATCAAGTTCTGTAATAAAAATACCTCGTTAGATTTAGGTACACTTAAGAAACAAACAAAGGAAAAATTGGGCTTTAACGCACTATAACAGCGACACAAAATATTTTCCGGCAAATGGATATCAATGTTATTATATTTGAAATAAATGAATCGTGGCTCTTCTTCTAGGCCTACTGGTTTGTTTTATGCGAGTGGAATAGTCGGGATACATATTCAGGATTGTAATAGTAACAGCCATATAGCGCAAATAAGCCCCAGGCTTTTGCTAGACCGGCCAAAAAAAAAAAAAAAAAAAAACACACGAAAAGATAAGAAAATACAAATTATTTGCTTCCCTCTTCACATAGGTAATATATAGTTATCCATTGACCTTTAAATTTATTCAAACTGTCTGCTTAAGTGCCTGCGAAAGCAACCTGTTCCAGCAATCAACGACTGGCTGGCCGAAAGAAAACTTCCAACAATCTATTCTAACTTCTTCCCTCGAAAATTCCCCAGAGTTCTGGAATTATCTATAACAATAACAAAACCGCCTTCATTCATTATTTTATTACCCCATCCCCCACCTCAGAGCTTATAAGCCTTAATCAGGTCACCTCTGTGGTCACTGGTTGCCAAGCTCTATAGTTCACATAATCGGAGTCTTTTCTTCCCTCGTATGGTCGCCCATTTGCCGATTTCATCATGGAGTGCCCGTGTTTGGGCCTTTCAAGAAGTCCAGTGTCTTTTTTCAGATGAAGTCTTTATACTTGAATACACTATTCCAAATGAGGTCTTACAATTGCCTTATACAGTGGGACTATGTCCGCCATATTTCTACAGGATAATGTTCGATAAATCATCAATAGGACACCATGGGCTTTCCTGGCTGTCTGTTTACACCGCTCAGAAAACTTGATAACTGCCCGTATTTTAACTCCCAGATCCATTTCTTCCTCTACTATTTTTAATTCGACCCCACCAAGTGTATAATTTATTTTGGGGTTGCTTCCCCAAGTGCCTTGCATTTTGCTGCATTAAAATATAGCCGCCACTTTTCTGACTATCCTTGCATCCTATTCAAGTCATCCTGAAGGAGCGCTGCTTGGTACTGATCATTAACTACTCTACCAATCTTTACGTCGTCCGCAAACTTTGATATCAAGCCTTTTATCCCATCGTTGATAATGCTTATAAAAATCAGAAACAACAGTAGTCCAAGAACCGATCCTTGAGGTACTTCATTCCTGACTTTACCAATCTGAAGAATATTCATTAATCACAACCCTCTGCCCTGCAGCCACCTAACAATTCATCTTAGAATTTTCCAGTAATCCCAACATGTTACAACTTATACAGTAACCTCTCATGAAGGACTGAGTCAAATTCTTTGCTAAAATCCAAATAAACGATGTCGAAATTGTTCCCTACATCCGGCTCATGAGTAACTGTGTCAAAATAACTTACTAAATTAGTTAAACATAATTTTCCCTTAACAAAACCATGTTGTGTGTTATTCAGAATGCCATATCTATCTATCTATGCCCCTAGATTTAACTCTCTTAATGATTGCTTTTTAAGATTTTCCCTACCACTTGAAATCAGACTAACCGAACTAACCTTAAAACCGCCTTTATGTATTGGTGATACTTGGGCAATTCTCCAATCCAAAGATGCTCTCATAATTAATTGCAATGGTTCAATACACTCCCTGGCGGCCTCCCTCAAAATTACTGGCTTTCCGACAGTTGTTAGTTCCTTGTCTTAAGGGCACAGCACACTGACAGCCAACTGAGCTGAAAATATATTTGCCACTGGGGGCGCACTAGCCACAAAAATTGAGAGAAAAAAAAAAATCCCTGAGCCAGGCCTTTCAGAGTCAATGGTAATGTTCCTGTTTTATATTATCCACCGCAGTATTTAAAAAGATTAAATTTACAAGAGTACATTTTTACACTTCCTGTGCTAAAAAAATTGCAGAAAATTTAAAAGACAATCAGAATAATAAATTACGTACTCCAATAGCATTACTATGAAATTTGAATGGGTAGCATCAAAACAGCCGTCGGTTAGGTACAGTAATACACGTGTTTGAGCTGACCGTTGTTCGCGCCCACATGATCGCTAAATATAGTACCGTTCCTGTTTTTTTTTTTTTTTTTTTTTGATTTGGTAGTTGTTGGCGCATCGGCTTCTGTGGCCATATTGCACCTCCCAAGGTTTTTGCAGTACTTTGATCCAAGCCCGAGGCGAGAATCGAACCCGCGACCTTTGGGTTGCCGGGCAGGTACTTTACCCACTCGGCTAGCCCGGTCGGCTACCGTTCCTGTATTTCTATATTGCAGATTCTTCTGATCAATGTGACCGTCCCAGAGTATGAACAGAAATTTTATTTTTTAAGATACATCAGTAACGCGTGTAATTATACATACATTATAATATGAAATTAAGCATGCTGTTGCGCTAATTTCAATCTATTGTCCTTTCACAGCATCTACGGAATCAATTTCTGGGAGGAGAAAAGTTCTATTTAAAAAGTGTGAGGAGAAGAACTCTGGAGGGTGTACTCTGGGATATATATTTCGACCCCCCCCACACCTCCGATGAGTTTTATAAACCTTCTAGCTGATTTCTGAAAGCGGTTCTTGGTGTATCTCTTATTCTACATAGAATTAATAGCTTGCTGTTATACTATTATTATCCTGATGACACGAAATTTTAATTTTAAATGTTTTATTATCATTAATTATAGCGCAAATTCCCCTACAAATTACCGAATACAAATCAATCAATCAAAGTGATTAGTATGCTTCTAGGCTATTGGGAATAAACAGACGGAATTTCATCTGAATTTGTAACGTTTTGTTCCAAAATGCTATTAGAAAAAACGAGATGAAAAAAAAAAAAAGAAATTTTATTCTGCAAAGAATACGTTAAATCCTACTAAACCAACTATAAAAAATTCTTCTATTTTTTGGGGGGGGGATAGCAATATGCATTTTACCGTGTTATAACGATCACCTTAGGAAAACAGAAGGGTTTCTAAAAATTATGTGATTAAAGGGTTTCTAAAAATTATTCGCTGGCATAAAATTGCTGAGTTAGCTTACGGTTTGGTTTGGTTTAGATTTTATTGGCGCATTAGCAACTAAGGCTATGATGCGGCACGTTATCTTACGTATTCCTTTTTAATAACTGAATAAAAAAAAAAACAGTTTGAATGCAACTTTCTGTCCAAAGATGAGACATGCACACAGTTCTATCATTGATTACAAGATGACAGCAAGAACGCAAACACCGACAATTATATACATATGAGAGATAAAGTGAAATAATCTGGTATAATTGTATCTGATTAATAAAAATGTTGTGTGTAAGAAATAAAATTACTAAACAATTTATGATAAATTACCTATTTTTAGAAACAATTCCTATTACTAATTCCGGTGTCACTTATCTATTAATGGAAATGTCAAAAGTCGAAATTCACAATTCGAAATGGTGAAGTTATGTATAATCGAGATTTTAATCGTTTTGTTTTTAGACTAAGAGAAAAATTTATTTTATTATGCAGTTTTAGAGCAGAATCTACGATTACTTGCCTGGTTAATAATTAATGCCTGGTAAATAATTAATTTAGTAAATAATTTACCTTGCCTTAGAGCAGGATATACGATTAGTTGCCTGGTTAAATAGGCAGGACATAAGCCAATAATTTTAAATTTTAAGTGAGTAGATTCTACATCAGAAAATAAACTTACGAATATTACTCTCGTGCATTTTCAGAAATTAATCTGAGCAGCCTGGAGAGGAGGCTAATTTTATATATAAACGAATAAGTCCAAAGAGTTTAATGAACATCCCATCTGGAATATATTAAAATTAAACAAAACAAATATCTAAAATAAATAATAATAATTTTGGATAATGAATTTATACATGAATTTTTTTCATTTTCGAAAATATAATTTAAAAATATGCAAATTACATTTCCAAATAAAAAAACTTGTCTTGAAAAAAAAAAAAAAAAAAATTACATCAAATAGTATTAGTAATGGCCACATGGTACAAGGAAGCCTATGGCTTATGCTGCACCAGCCAAAAAAAAATAAATAGTTAAATAATAATAATAAATACATAAAATAAAATAATAAGAATAAAAACAAATTAATAATAATAAGAAGAAAATTAAAAAAAAAAAAGAATAATAATAATTAATAAGAGGAAAGGAAATGGACAACTTATGCATTTCCCTCCTCCCTTAGTAATTATCCAGCTGACCTTTGAATTTCTCCAGACTGTCAGCCTCTACCACCCATGTAGGTAACTTATTCCAGTAATTTATAACTCGCTGCGCTGGCTAAAATAAAACTTGCCTAAAACAGGAATAGCAACAATGAATAGCACAACCAATTCAGTCACTGAATATATTATCAACAAACATTACTCCAAAAAATAGTGAAAAGGAACTTGTTAATGTAAATGTAATAATTATTTCAATAAACACCCTTCTCAAACCACCCTCCTTTACAATCAATGCTCCAATCCCTTAAAAACAGAACTAGTTTTAAAAAATCTGATGCAATTAAATGAGCATTTGCGTCAATAAACAGAAACGGGATGAACATTATGCAATATCATTTGTTTTTCATAAAAGTCTGAATTTGAAAAATTTGCAATTTAAAATTCGAAATTCAAAACTTACTGAATTATTTTGTATTTAAAAAATAAGATTTTCACAAAAAATGCAATCTTCTGTATCATATTATTATTAAACGATCATTCAATTCTTTCGATTTTTTTAAATAACTTATGCAGGAGACCACTTTTCTTTCTTTCTTTCTCTCTCTCTCTCTTTTTAACAAACGATAACTAGAGACCTTGAGTTATTTAACACGAGGCCTCTAGCAGTTATTTAAATTTAACCGAATTAATTTAGTTAAATATATGCTACCATTAAATGTTTATTTAAATACAAGCTGTATTTAAACAAATTAAACAAAAATATCATTGTGCGCAACACTAAAATAAATAAAATTAAAATCGGATTTCAGAAAGAATTTATGCAGTTGTGTGCAATATTTTGATTTATCCTTAATAATAATAATAATAATAATAATAATAATTGCTCAATAATAACGAGAATTATGTTGGTAAAGTGATAGCGTTCTGGTGCTTTTACCATGAACAGCGGTAACAGATGGTCAGCCATTAACAGCTAGTGTACCAATAAAAGGGAATTACACATATCCTAACACAATCTAACCTTTTGGCTCTTCCACCTCTGTCTTCCGCGGGACACTGAGCCATCTGTATCAGCGGGCTATGAAATCGCTGATGTGCCTCTACTGATATCAAACTGCAGCCCTCGATTCCCGAGGACAATGCAGACGAGAATCGTCTGTGAGATGTGGAAAGTTTAGAGTGAGAAATTAATTACCATTAGCAGCAGCAAGCGGAACCGCCAAGTCACAACTGCGGTCTTTTCTCCTGGAAAAGTTTCAGAGTTAATAGTTATTACTACGAGTTATTAAGGCCCTTAATGAATATTCATGAGCGGCCCAGTATAAAAGCGTACATAAATCTGTAACGCATGAACTGTTCCAACAACAAGATACTCCAGTTGCTCTAAACAATGGCAAATTAAAACCCATTTGCTTATAATGGAGCAGAAACTGTCTGATTAATGATAATCTCTGCAGCATCCAAAGCAGAGCAGCCTCAGTTCAGGAAGTCTGTGGCTTGATCCTGCCACATCACCCTGGCAAGGGTTAGTGCTGTCGTCGAAATTAATGACGCGTTAGTCCTATACCTCCAGTCCTAATGCTCCCAACACAAAGTGTGCCGAGCGCGAGACACGCTTTGGTGAGCATGCCGTCACACGACACTGGCTCGGACATAGGTACTAACCAGTGGACAAACTTGCCGGACTTCTTGGCACCGACACTGAACAAGGCTACAAAGTTTGCATATCCCCGGCGAGGTGAGATGGCGGAGTTAAAAGTCTCTAGTTTAGCGCGGATGGCAATGACACGGCAGATGTCGCACACAACAGGGATATCCGCGAATTAGCTCTCTCGACTGAATAAATGGAATGGAGTTCTTTAACAACGCTAAACATATGTGTGTCTGTTGAAATTAAATCTTGCACGACACCTCCGCCAGCTAAAAACAAAGTTTGCTAGGATTTGGGAGTATTAACACTACATAAAAATACATTACGTGAGAATCCAGGCATTAAAGTGTACTTTTGTCTTCGTCACAAAAGCCGTAAAAGGATGTATCGGGACATATTTTATGACTTTACTTAAGTGCTAGACCTCTGTTCTTACATTAATCGGCTGGCCACAGAGGTAACAGCGTCGTGATGATGGATGGGAAAAGATTACAAAAATTATTAACTAGGGTATTTAGTGTACTCAGTAGATGGGGAAGCTTTGGGAAGTAAGCTTTATTGTAGTACTGTTACAGACGGAAGAGGATTGCTGTTTGATGCCTTGGCAGTTCGCCGTTTGTGAGATGACGTCTCTTACTGATGAGGGATACTTGCTTTCATTACTCTGATGTCATATGCGTATAAATAGTATATTAAAAATTAGGTTTCCGTTTTACGATTTACAAACAAGCACATTTTATGTGCGTAACAGATAGAATTTTAGCGGCATCAGTTTACTTAATTAGGTCAACAGACATACCGATAGAAATCGAGGGTTAATTGATAAGATTAAATGACTACGTATTTGTATACACATCCAGCCAGGTGGCACGCTGGCCAAAAGAGTGTACATCAATCGAAAGAAACATAGGTTACATTAACCAGAAGTAATAAAACCTTCGAATGTTTATGCTGTTATATCTGAAAATGTATAAGGCTTGGTTATACATGGTATTTGTGGATAAGAAATTGAGAGAGTAATAATTACATAATTATAAAGACGGAAAAAACTTAAACACATCTAAAGCATTGTATTAAAACCTGTTATTTCTACAGCTGTGCTAAAACCGATAATTCAAGTTCGTCCCATAAAGAAACGAGATAGTCAAGAGACTCATTATGAACTAACTAAATTTAATTTTTCACTAAAAATCTAAATTAAAAGTGGTGCAATCAAATAATGATTTACGAAATTAAATACTGTTGCATCTTAAATTAAATTAAATTCTGTCGCAGGGTTAAAACAACAATAAAATTGAAAGGTAATACTGTTGTGAAGAACCGGTAGTTGCATTCAAGAAAAAATTGAAAAATCCAACTACATTATGAAACACTAAATACAAATTTAGTATTTTAAACATTCCTTAAACGTGACACAACAATCTTTAATTTTATGAAGCATTAAATGTAATTTCTGCTTTAATAAGAATATATTAGACTTTAGTTTCTTATTAAATATTATTCTTCGGCATTCTTTCATAAATTTTAAGAAAACAGATAATATTATTTATTTATTTTTTCAATAAAAAGAAGATAGAAACGGAAGTACGCTTTTCAGTTCACTTCACTCTCAGTCATGATGGCCCCTTTTAATTAAAAATTCTGATGTCTGGCCCGCTACAAAAACATTCTTGCACATCTAATGTAGATGTTCCTTAGAGATATGTACTAAGTTCTTCCTAAGAAAGAGAACATCAGGGTAATGTGGAAATCTAATGATTGTTTAATATAATACCGAATTTTATGATTACTAACTTTATATATATAAGCCAATTGTTTGCATACAGTTATATTAATTAGAAAATACTAAAGGTTTTCCCTCTGCATATAGTCAGAGACGATTTTTAAAAATATAATTTCAAACCAGATCAGAATAGTTTCAAAACCACGAAATACTGCATTATTAGGCCTCTACTGAATAGTTGGGGCCTAATAATGACTCACACCTTTAAAAGTAACATATGTTAAAGGCATGGGTCATTATCACAATAATTTTTTTAGTAGTTTTGAACGTGCAGTATTTGATTATTATGACAAATAGAGTTCTATGCAGAACTTTTAGAGAACCTATGAAGAGATTTCTATGGTTTATTAACACAACACCATAGCAATCTCGCTAAAAGGTGTGGATTAAAAACCTGACCCATGGAAATGAGTTTTAAGGGACAAATAAACATAATACTAGGCCTATATGGGAGGAAAAAAGTTTTCATTGATGTATCTATTTTAAAGGAGGGAAAAAGTGGCAAGTTATAATGAGCTTTCGTTTTTAGCTAGCTAGCTTTTATTTAATTTTATTCTAGCAAGCTTGTGTATTGATATAAATTTTGGGCAAAGTTTGTTCGACGAAAGGGAAGAGGGATTACTTATGGCATTTATAATTTGCGGATATAAGTTAGGTCTCAATCCAGATAAACATAACATAATATTCATTACTATCCAATGCTATTCTCGCTACACAAACTACACATCAAAACAAAATTACAGTTTACTTCTTAAGAGTAAGCATTCTCACCTCCAATTTCGCAAACTTCAACGGCTGACGGGGAGAGAGAGAACAGAAAAAAATTTCAGTAGTTGTGATTGATCCTCAGATTTTTGGCCAAGAGCAGCTAGGTCAAAACTATTGTCAAAAAAGTTTAATGGCAAAACCGACAGTCCTAATTCTGGAATCTTGAAGATAGATTCCAGCAAACGTTGAAAGTCTCTCTCTCTCTCTCTCTCTCTCTCTCTCTCTCTCTCTTTGTAGCATTCTCATAAACTCCAGCACTAATGAAGGACAAGTGAATACACCCTCTCGTGAAAGCCAGTCAACTAAAATTCGACCAAAATGATGCTTAGTTAATTCACCGGCTAAATTATCTCTAATTTTTCCTGATGCATATTTCCAGCTATTGGTTAATGTTCTCAACTGAAACCCTCCTTTCAATTAATGCCATATCTCTTTGTGGATCTTCAGTATATATTTATGGCTTATATCATGCATTATAACATTTTATAGTGTCCTGTAACTCTGTGAAGTTTTAAACACAATAATTGTTTCTTCCAATTACTTTTTGCTCGCGACTGACCAAAAATTATTTTCTTGCTTTATTTTTGCTTCGCAACAGGCCTTCAAGGAATACAATTGGTATTAATTTTCTTCTAGATTAGTATTAGTATTAGTATTAGTAACGGCCGTATGGTGCAAGAAAGCCTATGGCTTATGCTGCACCAGCCAAAAAAAAAAAAAAAAAAAAAAATCCGAACAAAACAATGATAAAAACAAAAATTAAATAAATAAATAATAATAATTAATAAATAAATAAAAATAATAAAATGAAATTAAAAATTAAATAAAAAGGAAATTAATCCTATCATCCTATGCGCTTCCCTTACCCGAAAGTACTATCCAGATGACCTTTGAATTTCCCCAAACTGTCGGCCTCTACCACCCATACATCTAATAACAACTTGGTGACGGTCTCTTCTCGAATAGAGCCTCTTTCTCATGGCCATTCTCAGCCACGCGTCGTTTGGCATTAGAAAAATGCCAAACAGAATGCTTTACGTTCTTCCTTTCCTTGGGTGGATTATTATTTTAAATCTTCCGGTCTTAAATTTTACTCAGATAGTGTTAATGATGTTATTCTTGCAGGGAAGAAAATTTTCATAGGTGCTGCTCTTCTGAATCTATAATTTCATCTCTCTCCTCTCCCAAACCAGTCGGCATCCAGTCGCATGGGGATGCATCATGATGAAAGGCCACACCGAACTTTGCATCTCAAAGGGATGAACCTTGATAACTCATAGGAAGGAATCCCCAACGTGGGGCTTTTCAGAGGTAACTGTTTTGGTCAGTTTTTCTGCACATTAGCATCTTAATCTTAGGCCACATTGTGCCACTGTATTAGATGTATTTAGTGCCAGACAGCACCAGGGGTTTTCCTCATCTCCGCGCAGTTTTTATTGTGGGTGTACCCTACCAGTTTGCTGGAAATGCCAGAGGTTTAAAAGTGTATGGATATTGTATATGTGTAGTGTCATGTACCGTTGTTCATCTGGTCGTTTAGCCGCTGGACCCCTGCTGAGGCCCAACGTTGCCCCACCTTCGCCTCGTGGAGGCAGACCATGAACCCAGTAGTTTTAATTTCACTCTGGCAGGTCCTGCCACCTAATTTCCGGAGATTTCAGTGGGTAGGACCTAAAAAAAAAAAAAAAACGCGCGCGCTCTTTTATATTCACGTACGTACAGACAGATCCATATATATGCGATACATATATATATACATTATCGTCAGTTTTGATGATCGTTAGGTGAGAGGGATAACGCTTGCATAATAAAGGCCGAAAAAAAATGGGCGAACGGTAATTTTGACATAATTAAGTTTTTGTGTGTGGTGGGGGGGGGGGCATTCGCTGGCATAAAGATAGAAGGCTGGGGCGGGGTTAAGGTAGAAATATGGGGACGATAGTGTAGGCAACCCCAGAAGTCAGTGAGGCAGGCCCAAGCCTCACCAGGAGAAAGTAGGGGGCGCCGAGGGGAACCGTCTTACCACCTGCGCAGGAGGAGTGGGTGGAAAGGCACCAGGCAAGGGAGCCCGGTGCTATCGCCAACAAGCGTCTGCAGGAAAATTATACAATAACCCTGTTGGTGGTGTCCAATCTGGTGTCATGCCCGAGTTGTCATAATTGGGACCTGGGTCCCGTCCATGTTAGTCTTTTACATTAGTGTGGTTTATTTTCTAAGCCTTCCAGCTCCCAGGAATGTGTCTTGTTCACATAGATCCAGCTGGTGGGATGTCTAAGTTTGGTAGTCATCTCCATTTGTCATTCATGGGACATGGGTCCCGTCCATGTTAGTCTATTTTGGTATAGTTTGTTAGCTGAGTTTTCTAATTCTTGGGGGTGGGTCATTTCTGGTGTTCCAGTCCAAGCGAGCTGTAGAACAGATGTTCTTTGGTTATAATGGTAGTGGGTTGTGTCCAATCGGTTTCTCCTCCTCGCGAACAGTGCCTGTGCGTAATCCGAGAAGGCTTGATACTCCTCCTTCGTGTCTAGGAGGTGATGTTCTGTCCCTATAGTAAGTGTAGAGTGTATTTAGTGTCAAGCGGCACCAGGGGTTTCCCCCATCTCCGCGTTGCTTTCATTGTAGGTGTGCCAGTTCACTGGAAAGACCAGAGATTTAAAAGTGTATGGATATTGTATGAGTGTAGTGTCGTGTACCGTTGTTCTTCTGGCCATTTAGCCGCTGGACCCCTGCTGAGGCCCAACGTTGTCCACACTCAGCCCCGTGGAAGCAGGCCAGGTATTCTATAGTAAGGTATTCTCCACTACATACTATAGTATCCTATAGTAAGTAGTGGATTCTGGTGAATAAAACAACGCAGGCACTATGAACACTACGCAGGTCTTCATAGAGCCTGCAGTCATACATGAGGTGTTACCGGCTCTCCAGCCCCCCGCAAGTGCAATTGCCACTGTATTATGTTTATAGGAGTATTCACGGACAAATTTGCATGTTGTACGTACCGAAGAATCCGAAATAAGTCGCGGGGAAGAATACTCCCGCCAACTGAAACCAGTTAGCACAACTTGACTTAAAGAGGTCTTTAAAAATTCCTACAATCTTAAACAGGACTCGAACTCATACCTTTCCAACCGAGTGATAAAGGGAGAAAGTGATGTGATGGACGACCTTTCAGAGTTGTCAGAGGTCCTGAATTCGTTGTTATAAATTCAGTAATGCTCTTCCAATAAGATTCAGCTTGTCGAGGAATTCCTTCAAAGTGATGATGTTCTTTGGGTGGAGTGGCTACTCAGATTACTGGGTCTGAATCCGAATGAGCATGTCCAGGATGCATTGGGGAGGCGGAATTGGGGCATGTCGACATACTCTGAGAATCCTCCAACTAAGGTAAACCTCTTGTGATAACAAATTTCACTCCGACACTAGAACAGAGGAGTAAGATTTATTAGCGCAAGTTATCATCATGATCCTTGATAGCCATACTATTCTCTCAATCAAGCTTATAACCACAGCATGAGAGAGAGAGAGAGAGAAAATTATATGACTATCAGAACTCACTATACAATCTAATAAAGGGCAAAATTAAGCAAGATCGACTTTCAGTTTTAGGCAGTTATGACATTATATATTATGAATGTCAAAGATGACATATACGTAGGAGTGATTGAAACAATTTTAGATATCTATATAAAAATCTAAAAAAAATAAATAAATAAGTAAACAGAATTTACTTTTTTGCGACTGCAAACAGGCAGGCAACGTTAGAATTCACCACTTTATTTGAGAATTTGTTCATTCACTTATATTAAATTTATTTTATAAACGTAAAATTATTATTATTATTATTATTTTCGTTATTTCAAGCTCTTAGCATAAAACTCCTTAATGTAGTCAGCAAAAATATTAAGTTATACCATACATGGATCGGCTGGGGGAAGGTGGGAATCAACAATCTTAACTGATTTGAGTCTTACCTTGAAGCTTTTGTATGGGATTTTTTTTTTTTTTTTTAATGGCATCCATCCCAAAGGGCACGCGAGATATTCCTAGCATAAAGTGGCATAATGATCGGAATTCTGCACAAAAATCCTCTCTTTTCACGAAGTTTACTGATGAAACAAGAGTCTATCCATCTCGGTGGCTAGAATAACCAATATATTCTAACCACAGTGTGCCTTCCGAATGATGCGGGGGGGGGGTAGTTGTTGGCGGTGCTTTTAAGGTGCACGAGCGTCTTAGACTGCTATATTTTGCCAGTGTATTATGGCTGTAGAAGTGCGTTCACACACCGATACGCACGTTGAGCAGGCTGGAAAACCTAGTAGAATTAAACTACAGGAAGAATTCTAGTCGCTCCGCCTAAGATCGGCTAACCTCAGCCCCTACTGAAGATACATTCAAGAATTCTTCCGTCTCCGACGAGTTCTCCAAATGGGTCGAGTGGGCGACTCTCACCGCTAATAGCAAGGAGAAAAAACAATAAGCCGTTCAAGGCCACTCATTATGCCTTCCTTTCACAATATCAGCGTGGAGTGACCTTGAGCTGCCTGTTGTTTTCTCCCTGCTTTAGCCTGTCACGGAGTACTAGGAGGATAACGAAAAGAAGCCACGGTATATGCAGGGCTACCCAGCCACAAGATTAATTTACACCTTCCCATCCTCGCATTTTTTTTTTTTTTTTAAATGGGAACGTGTGAGGGTACAATTTTTGTGGATTTTAAAGACAAGGCTATGGAAAAGGGAGATGACTCCCCTATAACGTTTTTTCTTTAATGGTTACTAGGGGGTTTCGCCTCCCGCTCGCTTACGCTTTCTACGTAAAATGTAGAGATATACGGAGTAAGTCAAATCTTTTGTACGTAAAATACACACCTGTCGATACTCACTGATCGAAATCTAATAAATGACCTATGTAATTATTTACCTGTGCATTTGTAGTGCTCGGAATTCTCAAGGTCGAATAAATATCACTATGTAATTATGTACCTGCGTTTACATAGGTCGCTTAGGAAAAGGCCTTTTGCTTCGGGTTCCATAATGCATGAGGAATATTATTGCATCCGAAAGAGCAGGACTGAAATACTGAAATATTTACAAATACTGTATACGATATTCATTAATATACAAAAAACGTTACAATGGAACATCAAATGTTATACAGGGAAGCGCGTGCACGAGGTTGGTGAACGTTATGGAGGCAGTTGTCAACAATTAATTGCATTTGTACTGACGTAATTGCCCCGCCCTCTTTTTCCCATTGGCTCGAATAATATCATTAGGAGGAAAACTTTTTAATGTATAGAGAGATAACAGTTTATCAAAAGAAACGGGCTCCCCAAAACAAACTATACCCCTGGTGCCCTAGATATCACTATGGCCCTGTTTAAAGATTTTGGGATATAAAGCAAGTATCGATACTGCATTGAATGAAATCGTGAAAATAGAAGGCAAGAATGTTTGAAAATTTGGTGTGAAAGAGGATCAGTGGAGAATAAATTTAAGCGTAACAAATAAATATAAAAATGCAGGTCAATGATTTCCATGTCAGCTTATCTTTCTTCAGTCGTAGTAATTAAAAGAGCACCAACTGTTAGGATTTATAACGTAGAATATCTTCAAGTAGGAAAATGAATTCATGTTTCTCTGAGATTTGTTCAGCCTTTTTTTTTTTTTTTTTTAATTTTCCTTTTGTTTTGGTTTACCGTAAGTGTAAGGGACGTGTAAGTGGACGTTTGGCTGCGTTTTAGCAGTTCACCATGGTAATACGACTTTTTGGGCTTTGGCAGGTGTGGGTGCTTTCTGAAGAAATTATGCTGTGATACCGCTATTCTCTCTTATTTTATTTTATGATTTCAGTGTCTCTTATGTGGGAGCCTGCTTTTGTCTTATGGTTGAATCCCCGATTCAGATTCTTTTTGTTTAACATGGGTCGCAGCCTCGCACCAACCACATGAACACATGGGATCTTTCTGCGCGAAGTTAGGTTTTCTTCGTTTAATTAATTTGGGTGGTTCGTTAATTAGTATTTTTTATGGAGTTCCAGCACTATTACTTACATGTGGTTTAGAGTGATTATTTAATTGAACTGTTCGTTTATTTGAACAATACAATGAACTATGCGTTCAATCATGTTATTACTTCATTTTCCTGTGTTTTACAACAATGTTGGATGGGAAAGAAATATAAATCTATCTTTATAGATTGAATAATTTATTACTAAATGAATACGGTTAAGGAAATCATATTCATTTAACATAAGGAATATATAATATGGTAAAAAGTATGTTTACGTTTAATACGTTAAGAAATAACCTATGAGGCGATGCCCCAAAGTGGGATGCATGTGAAAGGAGCACATGAGCATGAAAAAATGCATGGGCGGAAGAGCAAAGAAATGAAGTAGAAAGAGAAAGGTAAAAACAGAATTTATCCGGCATAAAATTATATGCTGAGAGTTATTTAAAACGAGAACGAACAGAACATCTGACACTGTAAGAAGACAGAATTCCGAAGCGTCAAATAGACTGATTGCTTTTTGTGAAAAGAACGGAAGAAAAATGGAATGAAGAAACTAAGAAATAGAATGGAAAGACTTGGTTACTCTAAACTGTGCTGAGGTACAAAGGGTGAGTTGCCAGCGTGAGTAGGTTGCGTGTATCTGCCTATTTTATGGGATGAAAAACCCGATATTACGGAAATAACAATGCAAACTTCACTCGGAGAAACACTAATTCAGCCATAAAAAAAATTATAAAAAAAAAGTAAATGAAAGAAAAAAAAATGTATAAAATTTCCTCTCATCGAAATCTCATTTGAATCCAGCCCTTTTCCACACTGTGTGGAAAACACGATTATAAGTACTTCTACTGTTATCATTCGTTCTATCAGAAAGAAACCTTCGGATGATAACTTCAGATAAACAAGATATAAAATGGCAAGATTATAAAAGAGAAATAAAACCGGAAATGAATGCTTATTAAACTACACAGAAAGAAATGGAAAAATTTCGCAGTTGTTAAAGTTATAACGCTAAAATTTAATTAAAATAATAAACAGAGGAAGCTTACAAAAATATTTAGTAAATAAGAAATTCTAATGAATGATTATGTACTAATCAATAACGTTGGAAGAGGGAGATCAAAAAGATTTTTTCGTGGGGTGCCGAGATTTCCGGATTTCGACTCGATTCCCGAGAACAATGCAGACGGAGGTTCGACTGCAACTATTTTTGAGTCTTTATCGGATTTTGGGGAGTTTTTAGGCGTTAGCATATATACATAATGCTCCTCATTTCTTCACCGTGTCCGTCCGTCCGTCCGCATGTAACAACTCGACGACCAGTGGACGGATTATCATGAAATTTTACATTTGAGGCTTTTAAATTGTCAAGCCATTTCATTGAAATCTGACTAATAAAAATCCAGCAATTATAATTTATTTATTTTCTGCATGTTATAACTCGATTCCTGTGAATGGATTTTCATGAAATATTATTTTTTGCTCTTTTAGAACTATTTCTTGAGTTTTGCTAAATTTCATTAAAATCAGACCAATAGAAATCAGGATTATTACTTAGTTATTATTATTTTTTTTTATTACATATCGTATAGGCTATCCATGTACCGTATATTGTAGCTGAAGAACAATGTTTGTTTGTTTCCATGCGCTAATTGAATAGACAATGTGGTGGATGCGTAGAAACGAAATTTTCTCATTTCTCGCATATATATTTTTTTTTTTTTTTAAATAATATAAATCATGAATTATTACTATTTGCTAACACGCCTGAAATATAACTTACTGCTTACAATAACTAATTTAGTATAATTTTAAAACTGAATTTTTGAATGAAGCTTCGCATCGGACTATGTCTTAATTAAAACCAACCTACCAACCTTGAATCAACAGTTCGCGAACGGTTGACCAAAGGCTCAAGGTCTTCCACCGAATGGTTCTTTACCTGTGCACAAATAATAACAAATCAGAAGAGCGTTTCGCAATTAATTTGATTTCAGTTACAATTTATATTAACAGAGCATTGATAGTACATTGCCATTGGGCTTATATTTCGAAATAACAACCGGTAATCTTCACATTATCAGTAAATCGCAAGCGGTCACAAAGGTTTTTTTTCCTTCTCTCTTTATCAAATTAAATGAAACTTCCGCTTAACTTTTTCCAGTTATCCGCTCCTATCTGTGATAAAGGTTATAAACACCCAAACTCAATATTTCAGTAAACTGTCAACCTCCATGTTTTATGAATGGATTACTAGCATGCACGTTTCCGTTTATGCAAAATAAGACACTTAGCGCGTTACAAGAAAAGTGTTAAAAAGGTTTCAATTCCACGGCAGCTGATTGCCTCCCCTCCAGTTCAAAAAGCTAAGGGAAATCGATAAAAAATTATAAAGAAGGAATTCTCCTTAAAAGAATATTCATTAGCGGGTAGAACATTGGATTATTGATATCACTAGTTACTGCAAAACGAACAAGCAGATCGAGAAGTTTCTTAGTCATGAATCAATTATCCAACAACTATTCAATTTGTAATTAGTGCTATGTTTCTCAATCCTTGATCTTCCAAAGCAATAAGGCGGAAACAGTTGATTTAAGTGCTACCAGATGGCACCACGATATAATCATTAAATAGATATAACCATAACGTAGACATAGATATACTGAATAAATGCCTACTTAAATATTTATTCTGTTCTGGATAAAACCATTTACTATATATAATAGCAGTGAACAACCGGTTTGTCAAATGAGACGACTAGCGATATTTGACCCGCTAACTATTCCACTTAGGTAATTAAGCATACTTTTACTCGAATGCGAAGTTACATTAAACACACATTAAAGAAAGCACATTAAACATACTTTTACTCGAATCCGAAGTGTGCGTTGTCTTAGGACGGCCGAGTTTTAAACTTCAAAAGCATTGTTTTCTACAAAGAACGAAAACGCTTCTTTTTTTTTTTTTTTTTTTAATTTTCTTTTTTTTTTTTTTTTTTAATTTTAAAAAGGTGCTACAAAGGCGGAGCTCGTCGTCAATCATCCTTCGCGGAACCTTGTCACATTTCAACGAAACAATTTCTATAGAAGGCACTAATTAAATTTAATATCAGTTTGCAGTTAAATTGTTTATTACATCGTGAATCAAAAGGCAAAAATGTATCGTTCCACAAGTTCTTATCTGTCCATCAAACCCAGAGGTAAGAGTTTTAACCGGAAACGTTCATTTAAACAAACTTTATTTGAGATACTTCCTTCTTTACGTTCTGTGAAATGCAAGTAAACTTTAAGAGAAGGAATATGGTCTTATCTCTATGTACAGTTTAAATGCAACGTTGTGGACAAGCGGTATTAGTGTGAACAGAGGCATTGTTCGAAGCGGCCAGTTCACTGCTTACTAATAGGGTAACCAATATGATTTACAACGAGACAAAAGGAAATTATCTAAAGCACATTTTCTTAATTCACACAAAAGGTATTCCATGCTCGGCAATATGTCCTCAGAACCAATAGAATAGGAAACGCGTTAATAACGGTGTCTGTTGTGATTGCGGTAAATACGACGTTGACAAAATGAACCGGAATCTATACGTTGTTAGGTAAACGTATCTGGTTAATGGTGAATGCCGGACTTTGGCGATGATGGAGGCGGCTTTGTTCACTAGACGGATGTGTGCTGCAACTTTTAATGCTCGCTGCTACTGACGTATTCCGTAGATGTCGTCATAAATTTATACAGTGTGGTCGGATTTCCTTAGCGGCGTGGCTCGCGATCTGGAAAGCCATCGTTGGGTTTCCGCTGCAACTGAATACTAATTACATTAGCCACATTCACCGCTAGAAAGGGTTAATCAAGAAATAGCACTTGTAACTACCACATCAATGCCACGTTCGGCGTGCACTACCCATTAATTTGGGCAATAAAGGGTTGCAAGTGCCACCAACATATGATAGTGTCTCTAATTAGGGAAGCCTCATTTCTAAGATTACTTAATTTACCCAGTTAAATATGTGAGGAAGGCGCTGCTGTGGTTCTAAACACCTGAACTGTACGAGAATCTAGGAGCGTATCATTAATATCGTGTACTTGGCTGTGTTAGTCAACAGACTGAGAAATCACTGTGCTGATCAAGAGTTGCATTGGTGCGGAAGGTACGTCGCCATCTGCACAGTAAAGCGCGCATTCTACTGCTGCTGATTCACTTCGCTTGGCGTTAGGAACTCTTCGTTGGGCTGGGCACCAGAAAACGAGCTGCAGCAATAATGGCCCAATTTTCCGTGCACCCAAGTATCTGAAATTCGTAAAGATTTCAGCTTCAAAAATTTTCGAAAGTTTAAAATTTTTTAAAAAAATTTTTGATGAGGGAGTTTGGCACCGCAAATTGACATCCACGGGTCACTACAATACCTTATCCTTCCATTTGTGCATCTCGTCTTTCAATGTATAAAAGCAGTAGCTATTGTTATAGGTAAAATAACAATTGAAATAACAATTATTATAGGTAAAATGACAATTAAAATAATTGTCATTTTAAACTCATTCATACTTTTAATTTTAAGGCCCAACACTGCTTGGAAGGAGAGTAGTAGTAGTTACTGTTCTAACCGAGAGGGGTAGGGAGCATTCCTACCTTTAAAAAGACGGAAAAAAATGAAATCCGTCTTATAACGATATTATGTACATTTATCACACATGTATTAAGATCTTAATAAATGTATGAGATTTACTAAAACACTCCGACATGCGAAGTTCAAGGGAAGAATTAAACACACCAAATATCCTTAATCCAGTTCCAACATAAAATCGTTTATGAAACATACAAAT
This sequence comes from Mastigoproctus giganteus, assembly GCF_048544385.1. NCBI lineage: Eukaryota > Metazoa > Arthropoda > Arachnida > Uropygi > Thelyphonidae > Mastigoproctus > Mastigoproctus giganteus. The sequence goes on from NC_143582.1 coordinate 134,059,646, forward strand.
AATATTGTTAATGATCTTTCACATAAATTCACAATACACAATCTGTATACACAATTCAAAAGTGATGCTAGACAGAAGTGCTTTGGAGGGGAGGGGATTTACATCATGAATAAGTAGGTTTTAAAAATCATTTCACACATTTATGGCAAGAGATATCACTACTACTTCTTCGGCTATCAGATAGTATTTGGTATTATCTTCCAGTATTTTTTGACTGCTTTCCGAAAAATGTTCTATCCAAAGTTATCACTTTATCATACGCGATTTAAAATAAAAATAAAATATACTCGATATATAACTGTATATAAAATATACTCGATATATACCTTGCGAGCTGTACTGAATACGTATTCCTCTGATATAAATAATTCGAATTATTTATAGTTATGAAGGCAAAGGATTTTTACTGAAAATGAATGAGCAATACAAAGTTCATACAGATTTTTCCATACAGTATTTTGCACACATTCAAGGGTGTTCCGTTGAAACAGTTCTGATCTAATGCTGTTGAACTATTTATTCACTTCTAAAGCGAAGTTCTCGAAGCAAAAGCCTTAGTTTTAAAATAAAAATAAAAAAAATAAAGGTACGAAAAAGTATTTAAAACTAAATCAGTACGAATGGGGGAAATGCAAAAAGGCTGGACCTGTTTAAAAATTGATGTGGTCTCCTTAAAAAGAAATTCTAACCTTGTTGAAATTTCTCTACGATATCAATTAAAACTGAAGAAACAATTTTTTTAAAAAAATCGATTTTTTTTTTATTCAGAAGAAAAAAAAATTTTTTTTTTACTAAACATACCATATGCATTTGTGTAATTACACTAACTAATCCTACAGTAGTATTATCTCTGAAATCTGTCGAATACGCCCAGATTTTAAAAGTTGTGTCTCAATTTTGATGCGTTTATAATTTTTGTAATATACATTACTTTACAGCAAAAAAAAAAAAAAAAAAAAAAGTAATGCAAAAAATAATGAACTAAAATAATTGGAGATGATACCACTGATTTTGAAATAAAATAAAATGTTTCGAATCCTAAACTGGATACAGCATCACAACCACGGAATACCTTTACCAGTTTCTGTTATGGAGGAGATCCTTGCGAGCTGTATAACAAAATTGAAGCATCTAATGTAATCACGCCCCCCCCCCACTCGGCAACGTGACGGAGCAACAGTGTCGAGATAAGGGCACCAAGCACAGGGTGTCTGCATTGTCTCCGCGGCACAAAGCCTCTGTTGGCTGTATCTTGTGAACTAAATTATCCCCCACTCCCGGTTCACACGTGGGGGAGGAGGGGGAGAGAAGCACAAAAACAGAAGATTTGCACAAAATAAAATTGATTCTGACCTCTCGTGTAGTACTTCCCCCCATTTAAATCCGATTGTATGCTTGAGGTAGTGGGGGGGGGGAAGAGACGCATATAACAAACCCTGCCAAAAAGTAGTAAAACAGCTACAGATCATTCCAGAGGAATGAGTGGCATATTAAAACATACGTGACTACATCGGAGTATATTACTGTCATATTTTGAAGGAGGACTAACCTTCAAAATGCCGCGGCCCGCGGTAATACTCTTCGCTATAACAACCAATCAACACATAGGTCGGAAACTCTTCCAACCTATGTGGTGATTTTGATAATAGTCGCATTAACCGTATTAAGCAGTTATGTTGGATTGCAACTATGGCTGAAGTACTACTGTACTTTATTTTTGACTACTCAGCTGCGTTGGGCCGATAGCGCGTGCAGAATAATTTAAAGAAATATATAATATAAAATGGAAAAAGCCTGTGGTTTTCTTGATACAGGCTTTTGATGCAATGGAAAAAAAAAAAAAAAAAAAAAAAAAGGTAGATAAGAAAATACAAATTATGCGCTTCTCTCCTCTCCTTACGTCGGTAACTATCAGTCGACCTTTGAATGTCTTCAAATTGTCAACCTCAACTACCTGCGGAGGCAACTTGTTCCAGTAATCAACAACTCGCTGGATAAAAGAAATCTTCCTACAATCTAGTCTAAACCTCTTTCCCCGTAATTTGAATTTATGGTCCCTAGTTCTGGAATTCTTTATAACAGTGAACATTCGTTTTACTAATCCCTTTCAGAGCTTTATAAACTTAAATCAGGACCTCCTCTAAGGTGTTCGTTGCCAAGCTCCCATAACCCACGTAATTGAGGTCTTTCCTCGGTCGTTCTTTTGCCGATCTCGCCATGCTAGTTTCCCCTCTTTGGACCCTTTCAAGAAGCTCAATATCTTTTTTTCAGATGAGGTCTCTATCCTTGGACACAGTATTCCAAATGCGGTCTTAGGATTGCCTTTGCAGTGGGATTTTGGCCTCTCTATCTCTACAGACTATTGTTCGACAAATTATCGAAAGGACACCATGGGCTTTCCTAGCCACCTGCTCAGAAAACTTCATATCACTTCATATCTAGCCGTATCGAAATCCTCAGATACCTTTCTGTTTTTAATTCAATCTCACCAAGTGTATAATTTATTTTGGATTGCTATTCCCCAAGTGTAAAACCTTGCATTTTGCTGCTTTATAAAGTAGAAACGTACAAACGAACGAGAACTACGATATTGTGAATATCACACGTTGCCAGTTTAATGCATAAGTGTGCACGGTGATCCATATTGCGCTGTACAAACTGTAAGAGCTATAGCTGAAATTTGGTACGATGATATTAGTGAGATGATGCAACTTTTGACCAATTATTAGTATAATAAACAAGAGTAATTTCTTACTAATAATATCAGGTAAACGTGAGACCAATTATTTCTTAGACATTGCAATCAGAACAAATTTTAGCTCAACCTAGCTTTCTTGGCGGGGTACACAGCTTTTATCAGGCTTTACTATAATTACCCAAGTGGATTCGTCCTCTTATTGGTATTACACGAATTACCAAATGTGACGTTAAAGCTAATAGGTTTTTAGGCGATGATGCTAACCAAACCACGTGTTGAAGTGAAACAAGCCGCTCGCAATAAAATAAAGGGGGAGAGCAGAAGGCTCATGAATAATTTGTAATTTCCTTGAATCGTAATAGAATATTTTCATATGTTCAAAGCATCTGGAATTGTCACTAAATCGGTTTGCCGCAAAAGCTTTTCTTTTCCAGAAGAGAGCCTGTGTCTGAGACTGATTCAGTTTTGTTTATGCTTCCACAAATCTGGTGAGGTGAATCGCGCCTCATACATAAGAGTATAGCATACAATTGTATACCACCTGTTTTATCCCTACAAAAGTCCATTGCACAGCAGCTCGGATAGGATATGTTTCTTTACACTGTAGGTTAACTGTCCTACATTTAGGACAGTCACAATACGCGCCTGATCTTACAAAGTCTAGTAGGCGAAGTTCCTATATTACATGAGTATGCAGAGGGGGGGGGGGGAAAGTCTGCTTCCTTGCATCATTTAGCCAAAATGATACTAAGCAGGGATGGAGACTATTTTAAGGGACAACTACAATTTACCAGTTAATTTTCTTGAAGAATATTTAACGGACATTCTCTGCCCAGAGTGACTTTCCGGTAGCACAGCAGAGTTTTTATTATGTATCCCACAACTGCCGGTTTCCCTTATTTGCATTACTACTTCCAGTGAGACTCCAATTCAGTCTGAACAGGGATGAATCTCACTGTTCCTCTTAAGTTTTAAGGACTCCTTATTAACAGCAGCTTTACTGTTCGTAGGCACATTTTTCTTCATGACCTCTTTCTTTTACTGTTTAACGCGCTCTCATATCCTAAGGGAAGATTTTATGGCTGCGAGAGCCAAAAATCCATTCATGCACCCTGTTACAGGTGTTCCAGAGTAGAGCACCATGGAGTATGCTGTTCGCGGACGATATAGTACTGTGCGAACCATCCCAAGGAAAGGTAGAGAAGAAATTGGAGGAATGGAGGAAAGCTTTGGAAGAGAGGGGCATGAGGATAAGCAGAACAAAGACAGAATATATGGCATTGATGGAGAAGATGAGGGTTCTATAAAACTGAAGGAGGAAAAGCTACCATCAGTTTCGAAATTTAAGTATCTTGGATCGAACGTTGAGAGGGATGGAGGATTGAGTGCAGAAATACAGCATAGTGTGCAATGTGGATGGTTGAACTGGAGAAAGATAAGTGGGTGCTGTGTGATAAGAAAGTAAGTTGCAGAATGAAGGGAAGATTGTATAAACTGTGGTTAGATCCGCATTGATGTACGGTGCTGAGACATGGGCGATTACACGGGCCCAGGAGAAGAAGATGGAAGTGGCGGAGATGAGGATGCTAAGATGGATGTGTGGTGTGACGAGTAAGGACAGGATAAGAAATGACTACATCAGAGGTACGGTAAAGGTGGGCCTCTGAATAAAAAAATGCAGGAATCTAGGTTGAGGTGGCTTGGATATGTGGAACGAAGAAGTGAGGAGTATGTGGGGAAGAGGTGCGAAAAGTTGGAAGTGATAGGGAAGAGGAAGAGGGGAGACCTAAGCTGAGATGGAAGGCTAAGGTGGCAGAGGATTTAAAAGAGAGAGGAAGCCCAGGATAGGGAGGAATGGAGGAAAAGAATTAAGGATGGAAACGCCGACCCCATATAAACGTGGGAAGAAGGCGAAGATAAAGAAGAAGTACATAAATTAAGCGTATACCAATGAGGATGATCGAAGGTTTTATGGCGGATTCTAAACAAGTTAAGACTCGATACTGTCATTCTTAACTTATCCAACTTCTATTACGATGTGCTATGTGTTTGTCCTATTTTGAAATTGTTAAAGTTCAACTTTGAAGTGACATTCTAATTCATTTCATAGCAGACAAAAGTCAAGGCTTTGAAGTGGCCAAAGAAGGCTAGCAGTTATTATCCAGAAAGTTATTCTTACACATTTTTTTAAATTCGCATGTATTATCAATAACATATAAAACAAAGTTTATATATAATTGCCACAAACGAACTATTGCTGTGTGGCTAAATATCATGACTGATGATCATATGAATGAAGTGATAGAAAGAGAAATTCATCCCCCCCCAAATGATTTCGCTATTTCGAAGTGTTAGTTTTTTTCCCACTTTTATATCATTGAAAAAAGTGACAATGGCATTACGTGTTCTTCTTGTTAACACGGTTCCCAAAGCAACGTATTACTAATATCAACACGTTTCTCTGGTGATATATTAAGATATTCAGTTGTATTTTAAAGGTCAAAATAAGGTCTTATGATCTAAGAAATATGATAAGACGCTTTAAAATTGAAAGCAATTGTTACTACTTTCAAATCAAATGTTTGTTCCCAAACATCATGCTGGAATTTTGTAATTTCCCACCAACTGATTCTGAAAGTGGAAATTTTAGATCCTCAACGCTTCAAAAGACATATTTATCCAGTTCTAGGCTACCTTATTAACATATACAATTCATATATATTACATTGTATATTGCACTGCGTTTTCTGCATTAGTAACTACGTCATTTAGATTCTTCTGAGAACGGGTCTGATGACAACTAGCGAACTTATTCACCGAGTTCCTCCTTAAATTAGCGTAGAAACCAGATGAAATTTCCTCTTAAGAAAGTGTAATATGTATCGTACATACATATTATTTTACTATTTTAATCTTGAAATAAGTTTAAAATGTTTTTTATGCAATAATGCATAACATATTAATATATTATGCATTAACTGTAATAATTAATTGTAATAATTATTATCTATAACATATTAATTATTACAAGTAAGAAAGCTTATAGCAGCATTACAACATTAATTATAACACAGGGCGATCCACAATTCGCGGAATTCAAATATCAGTAATTCTAAATTGAGTTTCGCGAATTTTGACTCAATCTGTATTAGAAAGAAAGAAATATCTGCTTCTTAACTGATATGGAATGCAAAAATATCATGAGAGCCTTTCTGGCAGAAGTTCTGATTAACATAATAATGATTTAAGTCGATGTTTACTTTTTCATAAACTTTTAAGAAAATACAGTTCAATTCATTTTTATATTCTTGGCACTGTAACAGACATCCTAGTTAGAGTTGTTTCAATTTTCGCGATGTAGATCCGTGCTTGACTATGATAAATTCTAATATGTATCATTCCTGTTCCCTGCAATTTCGAACCAAGAGAAAAGGTCTCTCTCTCTCTCTCTGTACAATTTTATTTTCTTTCACAGCAACTTTCATAGCTAAACCCTTGCTATTTCTACGCGATAGACCTCGTTCCCTGCTGACAAATAGGTTTCCTTCAATATAGTTGGGAGGAACTTAGTTTTGTTTCTATTCAACAGTTACTCTCACAGAGCATGTGTAGTTTCCAGAAAAACACGGTTAATGACGTTCATTTGTTTCGCTTTCCTTGGTGACTTCATAAAGTGGCTCCACTACATTACTAAAGCTGGCTAATGTGGCTCAAATCTACGAGCCTTCCAACAAGCACCTGTAGCAAGACGCTAGTTATAAAAGCACACTTATCTTTGTTATGCACAAATGCTTCCCTTCTCCTGGCATTTTCTAAATCGAAAATTGACCACGGGGTCTTTAAGTGCTGCTTTATGCGCGGACTCTACAACCCAGACACATAACGACGGCTATTTTCAGAGTCGTTCATGCACATTCCAAAATTAATGTATCTGGGCATAATTATCGATAACATTCGAAAACCCTACTTCTCTGAACGTATTTCGCGATACAGCTGACATTCCGAGCGCGTGCTCAGAGGTGACCCTTTGGTGGAGCTCCGTCCTGTTGTCAGAGATTACAGAGCGGACCACAAACAAAGCCAATGAGGAGGGCGAGTTATGAAAAGTGTAATTGAAGTATTCATTACCGAGGTATTGGAGGGCTTGAACGCCGAGATAAGGCGTGCGCGTGCCGTAATGAACGTTGCACTTTGTGTCTCTGCTGCTCGCAATTTTCTGCCTCACTGCCACCCTCTCTGTACGCTACCATCTCAACCTTGCCATTTATGATTACTGTAGAGAAAGAACGTCCGATGTTTCCACACGAGCGGGTTAACTCTCCCTGGATGGCGGTATCGCAGGACCACAACCTCCCGCTGACCGTAGCGGGGCAAGCGGTTGATAGGGCCATCGTCAGATCAGGCAAAGATCACTGCCTGTTTTTTAGGCGCTCTAGTGGAAAACATGTTGACTTCAACACCCACCTCTCTCTCTCTCGCTTTCTCTTTCTTTCTTTCTTTCGTGGATTAACTGCGAGAGAACCATAAAACAAATTATTCTTTTCCGTTTACTTTTGTCGGCAACAAGAGAGATAAGTGTTTGCCTTCCTCTGACAGCGAGGTTCAAATTGCTGTAATTCAGAAAATGTGAGCACTTCCTGTAACTGTCTGGGAGCAGTGGAGCTGCCAGTCTTCCCGCAAAGATCTGTATAAAGGATCGCTGATAACAACAACATGCTACTGTATAGATGACAGCTGGCCACCAGAAAAAGAATCCCTTGATTGCAAAGCTGCTAAAAATTAACATTTGTACTGCTTTTGTCCTCTTCTTATCTTTTGGGGGGTTTGCTTCCATATATGTTAAGACTATATGAGCTGTTTGATAGAGTCTGTGATGTCATCTAATCGATGCTTAAATCTTAATATTTTAACATAACTAAAACTCAGACACGCATCGCACAAAGGGAAAAGTTAATTCAATAAATTACTACGATATTTTATTAGATAACGAATAAAGAATTGGTAGGGTTCTGTATAGTGTGTGTGTGTGTGTGTGTGTGTGTGTGTGTGTGTGTGTGTGTGTGTGTGTGTGTGTGTGTATATCTGCAGTAGTCAAAACTGTTAGCGAATAAAGCAGCAAAAAATGCCGCTGACCGAAAAACTCGTTATCTGAAAATTTTTAGAGATCCTAAACAATAATCACTCGTCAAGCAAATACCGCTGAAAATCAATATTATTAATACTGATAAATCGCCAAGATCTAAGCAGAATATGTAATTATATGAAGAAATCATTTCTGACAAACTCGACATTCGATCGACTTTACCAATTCGTTTCTTTAATACGAGAGTTCACAACAGAGCAGTGCTAAGATTATTACATGGTATACTGTAGTATAAAATTCCATTTAGGATATCTAAACAGTTAATGCAGAAATGCTTCCAACATTTATTATCTAGAATACTTCAATTCATTATTATAACACAGATTTTCTTTACTTAATAATGCAACGTTTCTCATTCGCCCACACTGCTCAGTACAACTGTAACACATAACAGAAGTTAAGCGTTTTTACATTCCGGGTGCGTTGGATTTTTATTTCTTAAACTGCCTGCATTTTTGTATGATTGACAAAAGTGAACAGTAAATAATTAATTTACAACACGTATTAACTAAATTAATTGAACTAATAACTAATTATAACTAAATTATCTTGTTACCAATTCATTAATAAATAGTATATGAAAAAAAATGTTTGCAATACTTTACTTCCTTCTTGATTTTTAATAAAATTGAAATGCAACAAGTACTTCTCTATCTTCTGTGATTTAATTAAATAAAAAAATAGCAACGTACGCAGTATGCAATAATGAATGCTTTTGCAACGTATTTTGTTTCCTCTTGGATTTTAGAATTCAAAGATAATATATTTCGGGTTTCGCGTGTGATTAATAAATAAGCAAAATAGTAACGACTGGTATATTTAGTAAACTGATAACAACAAGCTCTCAAAATGATTATAAAACTCGTTTCTTTTTGGCCCAAACCGAGAACATTTCTTTTTCTGCACATCCGTCATATTGTTCATTTAATCCTCCAATGAGCGCACCGGAAAAATTACAGCATAATGAAATTTTCAAATCGTCATAAGCAGCATGTTCCTACGACGGCCAAGAGAAAATCTGAAACTTGGGAAACAGAACTACAGGAAATTAAGATCTTTTGGGAAGTACACAAAATCACAATTGGCAAAGTGAGGGCAACCAAGAATCTTGTTTATGATGATACTAGCTAAGGGCAGATGGAAAGTACAACATGAAGGGATTTAACAATGGCCATCCTTGACCGAATAATAAGCACAAGGTTGTTATTCTTTTTTTTTTTTTTTTGGTAGTTGTTGGCGCATCGGCTTCTGTGGCCATAATGCACCTCCCAAGGTTTTTGCAGTACTTTGATCCAAGCCTGAGGCGGGATTCGAAACCGTGACCTTTGGGTTGCCAGGCAGGCACTTTACCCACCCGGCTAGCCCGGTCGGCGGTTGTTGTTGAGTTTTAGAAGAATCAGCGACCAAGGCCATATTGCTCCATGTATACTATCTGTAAATTGCTTGCGTGTGTTCCGTGGTCAATTTTTATGTTTTGCTGGACGAAAAGCCCGAGTTTCCGAAAGAAAAAACCATGCTACCCTCGTTTGAGACAGACTAATTCAGCCACGTTGTGAAAAAAAGACCCACAAAAATTCCTCACGTCATCGACGAGACTCGAACTCAGGTCTTTTCCAGTCGGTGTGGAGAGGACGGCGATCCTACCGGGTGGGCTATCCACGAGTGCTAGGCGCAAGGATGGATGAGGATCAGATTCACATGATATCCCTAGACAATTATTACTGAAAAGGTTCTTCAGTCACAGCTGGCTTTCACTAAGGATCGTGCAAGTAAATACTTGATCGGTATCCGAGTTTCCGGCTGTAGTTTCACTGATGCATTTGATTCCATAAACTGGAATAGTGTGCTCACAATGATCCATCTATCGAAATTCATCTGCAACTTTCAGTGTTGCAGGAACACTTCAGAAATAGAATACTGTGCATATATTCATATGTTGGCAGTCTTGTGCATGAGGCAGCAAAAGAATATTCTCAGGGTTCAGTCTTTGATCAACTCATGAGGGACCTAGTTTTGGAACACTGACTCCGAAAGGACTTTCCGAATGTAAACATGATTGCCAGTGCTTTTGATCGACGAGAAATAGACTATCAATGGCAAGAATAAAGGTTATTAGTTTACCATCATTAATAAAAATTAAATATCTGGACATCTAACTAGATGGGTTATTAAGTGTCATCAAAAAATCAGTCCCGTTATTTCGAAAAAGGAAGTTTATGGCTATGATTTCCAAAATAATAAGGACAGAATGAGGTATAAAGGGTAAACTTTACGTCTCCTGTATGACTACTTTTATCCTAATATTAATTTGAACAGCTTCTGTATGGCTTCAGAGTTGTTGTTGAAGTAGGGTTTTAGGGGCATCAGCGACTAAGGAGGCGATGTTGTTCCATGTATATTGTTTGTAAATGAGTGTGTTCTGTGGTCGATTTTCTGTTTGATGGACGAAAAACCCGAGTTTCCGGGAGAAAAAAAACTATGCTACCCTTAATAAATTATATTATTTATTGATATATGAGTGGTATTAATTATAGTAATGATCTGCAGATGGTTACAAATGATCTGAAGAAAGAAAAGATGAGAATCTGGAAACATCTAATGGTGAAGTGAGGAACACGTTGGAGCGCCAATCAAAGGGCACATTACTCAGGTTTTTTTTTTCCCTTCGCTTGTAAGAAATGCTGCTAATCTAGCGTGAGAGTTCCAACCACGTGGTTCGAACCAATAGATAGTTAAATTTATTATCTATCATAGCTACTTAGATTTTAAAAACGTAACGTTTTAACTTAGTACATATAAAAAAACGATAGGAGATACGAAATTAATATAACCTAACTCGGAAGGAGATAAAACTCGATACTGAAATATATATATAATGTATAGTGTTATTTCTGCATTGGGATAGAAGTCTAGTGTAATATTTTTAATTGTGTTAAATTTATATTTGAATTGTATTAAAATTGAATCGAAATCAAGCCTCAGACGAAAGCAGCAAAACAAAAGGCTCAAGGCAGTGGGAGTGCTGTGGCTCAGGGGAGAACTGAGAGTGGAGTTGTCCTCTGAATCACAGCCTTTTGAAATGTACTGCTTGTTTGACGTTTGTGGACTATCAGGAACGAGACGTGATATTGGCAAGGGGAATGTCTTTGTGTGTGCTCGATGTAAGGAGTGTGAGGAAATGAGGCGCCAACTCAGCGTTGTTATGGGCCTTTATGAGCGCTTGAAGAACAGGGTAGATGCCCTCGAAGGACTTAAATTGAGGGCTCATCAAGTTCTCAGCTGTCCACATCAACGCCAGAGCTTGCACTTGAACATCAGACAACACAGTGACAATCCCCAAAGGCAAAACGCGCTGGTCCCACAGGAATTAGCAGTTGTCGGTGACTCTATTGTCAGGGAAACGGGAAATATATTGTGCAAAAAGGATAGGTGGAACAGGACCAGCGTATGTCTGCTAGGGGCAAAAGTTGATGTAGTTGAGAGACTTTGTAGAGGAGATATCATCTTTTAAGGGCACAAAAGATGATATTGTTGTACACGTTGGCACTAATGATATTAAGAGTAGGAGAACGGCAGAATTACTTAACAATTACAGGTCAATGTCGAAAAAAAAAAAAAATAAAAACCGCGAGTCAAGGTTCAATTTGAAGGTGTCTGCAATTCTGCCCAGACAGGATAGGAGGGAGTATACGATGAGAGCCTTGTCGATCAATTTGGCCCTGAAGAGATTGTGCAAGGCTCATGGGGTAGAATTTTTTCTCAGCCTGGTCTATGCTTGTTAACAGGAGAGAGTGTTTTTACAGAGATGGGATATACTTAAAGAAAGGGTGCAAGAATATTTGCTGAAGCTATCGAGGCAGTGTTAGGTGGGTCGGAAAACTGTAGCTTGAGGGGATACACGGACTAATAGATTAACAGTAGCCGCTAGCAGAGGTGAAAATGATTCTTGCACTGCTTCTATTAGAAAGAACAGCAGCCTGGAAAACAAGATGCCGGCGATTTCAGAGACTGCTGGAAGTCATCGCGGAACAAGTAAATACATGGGCTGTGTTAGGGTAACTAAGAGCAAGAACAGGTCCATGTATACTTGAGTGTACATCAATGCTAGGAGTTTGGTAAATAAATTTGATGAATTTGAGGTGCTGACTAAGACATCAAAGGCAGATAACTTTGGGATATCAGAGACGCAGTATCAAACTGATATAAGGAATGCAGAGTTGGAATTTGGGGAGTACAATGTGTACAGAAAGGATAGACAGTATGGAAAGGAAGGAGGGGTTATGCTATTAGTTAAGAAACACAAAATCTAAGGAAGTGCATCCAGAGAACATGGATAGACAGTGCAGTGTTGAGTCAGTTTGGTGTGACATAAGCACTGGGAAAGCAAAATTGAGAGTAAGAGTGTGTTATGGACCTAATGATTCTGATGAGTATAATGAACAACTGTACAGAGAAATAGAGTGGGCCAGTAAATCAGATTGCCTTATACTGGGGATTTCAATTTTGCATATATTGACTGGAACTTGTGGGTTGGTCATTCGCACGCTAGCAAGGCTTTTGTGGATTTATTGGATGATTGTTTTCTACAGCAGCATGTTAGAGAGGCAACCAGAGGGAGTAACACTCTTGATCTGATTAGCAGTAATGATTCTTCATGCATTAAGAATGTGCAGATAAAGGGACCACTAGGTGGCAATGATCACAGTGTGCTGATGTGGGATTTACTCAAAGAGGTAACTACCATCATGGGGTAAAGGCAAGGGTTTTTGCTTTCATAAAGGTGACTATAGTGGTCTGAAAGAATTTTTAAAATTTTATACAGTGGAACCAACTGATGATGTTACCAACAGCAAATTCTAAATGTTGTTGTTCAAGGTTTAGGCCTAAATGGATGTCAAATGAACTAATGAGACATGTGTCAGAGAAGAAAAATCCATGGGATACATACACTGTGCTGCCACTTTATTAGGTACACCTACCTAGTAGCGTGTTGAGTAATTTTGAGCCTCCTTTAGCCTTCAAAACAACCTGAATTTGTCTAGGCATGGATTGAACAAGATGCTGCAAACGTTGTGCAGGAATGGAGTACTATACAGACATGAGTGTGTCACGCAGTTCCTTGAGATTCGACGGAGGTGTAGGCCTGCAGCGAACAGCCCTTTCCAGCTCATCCCAAAGACGTTCAATTGGATTGAGAACGGCGGACTCAGCAGGTCATTGCAGCAAAGAAGTCATTGTCATGTGCCTGGAACCATTTCGTAGTGATCCGGGCTCATTATCCTGCTGGAAGTAACCATCTGACTGTCAACATGAACGGATGCATTTGGTCAGCAACGACGTTTAGGTACGATTTAGCATTCAGGCGTGAATCTATGGGTATCAATGGACCCAAGGTGTGCCGATAAAATATTCCCCACACCATAACACTGCCCCCACCACCTTGCACAGTAGTCGTCAGATATGACGGGTCCATGCATTCATGTTATTTTCGCCAAATTCTGAGCCTTCCATCAACATGATGCACCAGGGAACTTCGAATCGTCAGATCAAGCAACTGTTTTCCAATTCTTGATAGTCCAGTGCTGGTGTTGCTGTGTCCCCAGGAGGCGTGTTCTCTTGTTCTTCATTGATAACAAAGGTGCACGATGTGGCCGTCGGCTGTTGTAGCCGATTCACGACAAAGTGCGACTAGTCGTCAAAGGAGTGCCGTTGAGAGGATGTTTTCTGTTCGTTGCACCATTCTCGATACACCCTTGAAACTGGGGTGCGTAAAAAGTTCGTAAACAGGTGGCAGACGCCTTGATCTCTAATTAAGTCACAAATGAAGTTAGGCAGGCAAAGGCAGATTACAAGAAATCTTTGGCAAAGGATGCAAAGAAAAAGAGCAAAGGGTTATGTAAACTCTAGAAAGAAGGGGATGAATCAGATTGGTCCACTTGATATCGAAGGTTCGACTGTTGAGGATCCTGCTCTCGTAGCTAACAAACTGAATCAGTATTTTGAATCTACATTTACACATGAGAAGTTATTCCGGGAGGAGAATGCCAGAGGTGTATTAAACTATGGCAATGATCTAAATGATTCTGTATTAACTAAGAGCAAAGTGGAGGAGAAATTTTTGAAGATAAACATAAGAAAGGCACCTGGGGTAGGTGGATCTATCCAGTTATATTAAAGGAGGCAGCAAAGGAAGTAAGCAAAGGAAGCTCTCATAATTAGCCATAATTATGAGAGCTTCCTTGGACTCAGGGGAGGTACCCATGGACTGGAGATGTGCAAATGTGACTCCAATTCACAAAGGATGATCAAAGGTTGACAAGTAATTACAAACCTCTTAGTTTAATTTCTGTTCCGAGGAAATTAATGGAGGCACTGGTTAAAGAAGCACTGCAGGATCATCTAGACAAGACTAGATGTTCGGACACAGCATGAGTTTATTAAGGGAAAGTCTTGTCTGGCCAATTTTAATGGATATTCTGATGTGGTCACAAAGGAACTGGATGCAAAAAATAATTTTGATATCATATATTTGGATCTGTTGCACATGGAAGACTGCTATACAAATTGGAGCAGTATGGCATTAAGGGCAAATTGCTGCTATGGATAAAGGGATGGTTGAGTGGGAGAAGACAGAGAGTGGTAATCAATGGGCACTGCTCTTCATGGATTAATATTATTAGTGGGTCCCCCAGGAGTCCGTGTTGGGCCCATTGTTGTTTTCTACATTTATCAATGAAGGTATATCAGGCTTAAGTCTAAGTGTGCAGACGATAAGAAGGTGGGCAGGGTTGTTAATGACAGTACACTGCTGCAACAGGATCTAGAAAAGTTGAGCAGATGGACTGAGAGGTGGCAACTGAAGTTTAACATTAACAAATGTAAAGTACTGCATGTGGGTAGCAGTAACCCCAGAGCAACGTATCAACTCTGTGGAACTACACTCGGGGTGATAGAGAATGAAAAGGACCTGGGGGAAATTGTTCAGTCAGATATGAAGTTTTCTGAACAGTGCAGACAGTCGGCAACAGTAGCTCATGGTGTCTTGTCAATGATATACAGGACTTTTTCTAGCAAGGATAAGAAGGTAATTATCCCTGTGTATAAGGCAATGGTCAGGCCACACCTCGTATACTGTATACTGGCCTGGAGGCCTCATTTTAGGAAGGATGTACAGCTGCTGGAATGAGTACAGAGAAGGGCAACAAGATTAGTGAATGGAACAAGGGGCTGCTCTTACGAATAAAGGTTTAATTTTGCAAATTACAGTGTCTTGTGACTAGGCACTTGTGAGGTGATCCTATTGTGGTGTATAAAGGCCTTGAATGGTCTGGGCAAGCTCAATGCTGATGAAATTCTTTCGCCTGCCAGATTAATCGCCTGAGGGGACATAAATTCAAATTGCAGAATAGATGTGCGGAAATTTGCCTTTAGCGAGCGGGTGGTTCATTGCTGGTACAAACTTCCATCTGTCGTTGTAGAAGTTAACATCTTAAATAAATTCAAGGCAGAACTAGATGAACATTTGGAGCGAATGGCTGGGTGAATTGGGAACATGTTTTTTTTTTTTTGGCTGATGCTGTATAAGCTTGCATTCTTGTATCATATGCTTCTACTAATGCTAATCTGGCTATGGTTTTTAATGTACTTTAAACTGCCCATGGGTCCATTTTCGCAAAACTAAAATAGCTGGGGATATTTTAACTGAATTGCTTTTGTGGTTCTGACGAGCCTTGGGATCACATATTACATCACTATCAGAAATTATGGGAGGGTATCATTGTTTTTTCTCCCGGAAACTCCGGTTTTTCGTCCAGCAAAAAGAAAATCGACCTCAGAACATACGCAAGAAAATATAAACGAAGCAGCATGGCCTTAGTCGCCGATACTCCTAAAACCCAACAACTAACCAACCAGGAATATGCTGATCTCAAAATGGAAATGATTTTTTCCATGACACCAATCTGAATAGTTTGACAAAAACTGATTTAATTAATTAATCTTGAAAAACAAACTCCAAAATTGCGAAGTTAAGCACCTAAATATCCACTCACTTTTCATTTATCCTTTTATTTTCTTATAATGAACTTATTATTGCGCATCTGTTTCTTATTTGTTTTTCTCCGTTAAACTTTTATTTTAAGAAACTAATGCTTTCTACCACAGGATTTTTTAAATAATTCTTTTGAATGTTATTTCTTTTGTTATTATTTGCAAAGAGGAGACGCGACTCACAAATGCCCTTGTACAGCTAGCTGTTCGACACAGCTAAACGCGCTTTTTGAAAAGCTACCATCAACACAACCGTAATGTTGGTTTTTTTCCTTCAAATAAAATCTCAAAGTACTTTCCATTTCCAGTGTACTTTTATTTCAGAAGTACACTGACGATGTTTTTAGACTAGACCGAGGAAGGGATACAACCGTTTCCTTTGCAAAAAAAGCAGCTGGTTAGGTTAAATTTAGAAATCATAAAATCTAAATGGTAATACTTAGTCCAATTTTAACATAAAATTCAAAACCCGGCCAGCCCGGTCGGCAAGGCTTCACCTATGGAGAAGATTAACGTTACTTATTCTCGGCGGATACTACACCCAGACGGCACCGTTTCAGGAATTTTTGGCCCTCTTCGGTGGGTGGGTAGGTAGGTACCCTGTTGTTGCAATAATAACAACCTAGTTATGAAGTATAACTCCAATATATGAGAGATACCTGATGGTGTGTGCGTGGTTTAATCTAAAAGATATTTCTTGGCTAAATGCCTAAGGAGAAGAGAAGCCAAAAAACGGTGGTGTCTGTGTGGTCGTATCCGCCGAGAATAAGTAACAACAGTCTTCGTAGGTGGAGCCTTACTGATTCGAGGTGGTGCAATACGATGGAAACTCTTTGTGAAAGTATTCACGAGATATAATTAAAACGATGCATTAAAACTACCTGGCTAGTAGAAATGATGTGTGTGCATTACAGTGCATAAACAAACTCCTTCATACTCTTAGCCATTTAGCCAAGAAATATCTTTCAGATGGATACATATATATGTAAGGAATATGAATTTAGACTAAAACCTCTTTCCAGGGACCAATAAAACATTGAAAATCTTTTGTCGATCCGAATTAAACAAATTTTATTTATGTACACTGAGCGGAAAAATTTATCAGGTACACCAAGCCTAACAGCGAGTAGCATGTCCTTTAGCCCTTCAGAATAGCCTTAAGTCGTGGAGCACAGACTATCGTAAGCGTTCCGCAAAGGCGCTGGCCCATGCAAGCACGTGTTCGATCGCATCCCGCAGTTTCTACAGATTGAAAGGGGTCAGATCGCCGAACAACTCATTCATCTCGCTCCACAGATGATCGGTACATCATGCACATAGTTTAATGGGGGGAAGGGGGAAAGATTAATAAAAAAAAATATATATATATATATATATATACTTTTTCTAAATTTCAGGGCGCGGGTGATCAATTTTAATAGAAATACTCATGTTCTGAAAACTGAAGAAGTGAAAATGAAAGGCTTTTTTCAAAATTCAGTGATTATCCACCTCCCCTTGATCCCCAACTCCCAGGAAGCCCATGTGTTGAAAAAGATTTTCTGCTTTCGGGGGAAAAATCTGCGGGACTTTTAAGCTATACACCTCCGCGAAGGCTAATTCGATTCCTCTAAAAAAAAAAAGGGCCACAAGTTCCTCGCGCTAAGGACGGAATTCAAACCTGAATCTTTCTGAATTGGTAAAAGAAAGAGTCATACGACAAACTTGGGCCAGTGAAGAAATCAACTGGTGTTACTGCCGTAAAATATTTAAGTAATCATATTACACCCCAAGAAAGGTTTTTCTTCAATAATTGAAATGCATACTTCATTCGCGGAGAACCTCTAGTTAAAACGGACATTACACTTTAATGCATTCGGGCAGAATAAAAGAGAGGAAATAAAACATCAAAAACGACAATATTTGAAATGAATACTAATAAAATATTAATAAAACAGACGTTACAAATGACCGAACAATCACTCTAACAGGAAATATTTGAAAATAACAAAGCAAAATTGTTTATCAAAAAATATCTGGTGGAAAATGAAATATGAGATGAGGAAAGTGTAGCGCTAAAGAAATGCCTTAAACGACAAAGCAGTAACCCGTTTTCTTTTTTAATTAAATACAGCTCCACAAGGAGAAGGGAGATTATTAAAAGACTGACGACCCGCAATACTTAGATTAAAATTCAATTGGCCACTCTGATTGAACGAGATATGGTTGCAGGATATGTTCAGTTGAATTTCTGCAAGGAAATGTCTGTTGGATTGTGAAGTTAGGAATATAATTGTACTCTATTAAATAAAAATAACTTCTGAATAACTGTTATCCAATTTAATTAGAAAACCAAAAAGCTGATTCTGGTCGGGCCTTGCTGTTCTGCAGTAGAAATCTAATTAGGAGAAACAGAAGCTTTCGCTGAATTGGAAATCTCCAATCTTGTCCACGGGCGGACGATAACGTTATAAATAACTAATGTGCTTAATACTTAGTCGAGGATTAACAAAGAATGAAACACGTCCTTTTAAATTCTGCCAGATCCTATCGAAAAGGGACCCCTTTTTAAATGGAAAATTGTGAATATTGCCGCCTTGTGACAATAGCATTCTAACCTACAGAAAGTGAAAATAACGTGTGGCGAAAGCAAACATTTTACATGACATGTTTTGAAAGAGGTGTAAGCGAAAATTAACAGTGATCGTGTTCATATAAACGAGTGAATTTTAAGTTAATGTTAGGATCAGCATAATTTGGTTGTTGCAGGGCAAGAATAGTAGAAGTTAATGCTAATAAAATGTTTCGCTTGACTACTATCTTTCTCGGGTGTTTTATATCTACTTAATAGTTCACTGAATATTTGAATCTGGTTATGGAGAAGAGCAAGTTTTCTAAATTTAATCGATGTTATGACAAAAGTGTTGAGTTTCCAATATACTGATAAGACAAGCACACAATCCGCTACCGATGAGTTACTATTACCCGTTTATTGATCAAACACTCCCTGTAGAGAAATTTATATAGGAGGATGTTACACTTATCCAGCTATATTCAAAAAACAGCCATAAACAGCTATAATTTTATACACACAGATTTATACGCAATATAATTAATTAATTTACTCACAAGAATTAAATCTATCGTACACTCTTAATCAATAATTTAAATGTCTTCAAATTTTTACTTATCTTAAACAATGTTCTATACAGAATTCTTAGGAAGATGGATTCTTTTCTTGGCATATCATTTTTCTTTGTTTCTTCATTACATTTGGAGGTTTTGTCTACAATTCAAATTCAATAAGATTCCTATATATATATTGTCATGCCAGTAGTTGTTTTAGTCGAATTTTTAAGTGTCGAAAACGTTCCAGGGTGTTAGCAGGGAATAGTTGCTTTAATCCATCTGTATTAAGGATAGTATGAGCACAAAGTTCTCAAATGAGGGGCAGCTAAACTTCTAGTAGGAAGCTGAGAAAAGGGGTAGATGGTGTATGGTGATCAGAATGAATCCAAGGAGCTACATTCAAATGTGCATAGAATATAGCTCTTAATATTGTAAGGGGTTCCCGACAATCCTATTCATCCACCGGAGCATCCAGTGTTCTAAACCCAGAAACTTCCTTAGAGTCTGAGCTTAAATAGGTAACGTTTGGTAAAGGGGACCAAATTATAGAGGCATAAAAGGAAACGAGATATTTTTGGATGTATTGGGTCACCAGCTGTTAAAAATCTCATATTTCCTGTTTTGCTGCTCATATGGCAGCTGAAGATTTGATTCTGGTGTGTTGAAAGTGCTCTTGAAAGGTGAGGTCATCGTCACTCCCAGGCCAGTATGACAGCCGTCTTTCTTTATCTGCAATCCATTAATGAGTAAATCTATTTGATGCTTTCTCTTCTTATTAATTATGGTCAGCTGTGATGACCTGTTCAGATGCAAACCTCTTTCAGAAGCATGCTTGTAGATCACAAAGCTGGGAGTTGGCATGTGTATTGACGCCAAGCGTGAGAAATCTTTCCTTACAGACAACAAAATATTACAGGCTACAAAATATCTCCTCATGGTACGCCCCAAGTCAGAGTGCATTTGGCTCGAAATTCTTGATGTTTACTATTAAATACCTTGGCATCAAAATAGCGAAATATAGTAAATTTTAACTTTTATTACATTCCTGTTTCGTCAGTAATTTGGAGTTTGGTGTACAACTCAGGTGTCGACGCAATAAAAATTTACCGCCGCTATTCGTTTCATTTTCACTGATATTAATAAATAAATCATTTTTATTTATACTAAAATAATCAAACGCGGAAGTGAAATTTTTGGACATGTGTTGTGAAATGAATAATTTAATGAAGGATGTGATGGAGGGAAAGGTTTAAGGGGAAGAAGCCCAGAAGGAGATTGAGGAAACCTTATTGATGAATTGAGAAAAAGTGATGGATATGTAAGATGAAGGAGGGTGGGGGGCTGACGATGGGAAATATGGAGAAGTGGTTATTGAATAGTTTGAGATGTGGTTGTCAAGCTGTGTGCAATTATCTGCCCTTGGCAGAACACTGACAATCTTGATGATACTAGATAACCATCCTGTAGAATCACGAGTGTTCATGAGATAGACTACAGAAATATCCAGGGTATTTTGTGGTATCACGTGAACTACAATTTGAATGATGTATGCATTTCACACATCACGTGTGAAACTCCCAACATATAGCGTGATAGGTAATTCTGTACTTTCACGCTAACCATCAGGCTGTGGAAATGTTGTTGAATTAGTATTCATTCGAATTAGAGCCAAAAGAACTCAAAGCATAACACTCTTCTGTGATCCATAAACTACGTGTCAAGGTCCGTTTTAAAAAAAAAAAAAAAACTCAGCACTGTTGCCCAGCTTGAGAAGGCCAAGGTAATGTCATTTACAGGACTCGAGTTTGTTAGGTTTTTCAGATTTTTTCTCGCGGTCATCATGGGACGGGAACAGGGACTTTTCCAGAAAGGTATTAACATAAAAGCGATCCCGTCACAATTCAACATGGAGACTGAAATATATGCTGAAATACAGAATGCATTTGACATATAATATCGAATGTTATTGTGCATCCAGCACTAGGTCTAATTCTTCGAAACTGCAGCACAAAAAAATGGATGTGGGATGGCAATAATGAATAAATTGAACAACTCTTATGAAAAACTCTGTGGAAATAAAGAGAAAAAGTCTTATTAATAGTCTGATGATCGTGGAGGAAGCAGAGATTTGCCTTTCAGTTCTTATTTTAAACTGTTGTTTATACCACAGGACTGTATATATATCACAGGACTGTGTATATATCACGGCCACAGTGGCCGTGACTTTTATGGTGCTTCATCATCTTAGGCCATATTGTGCTAGCGCGTGATGTTCGTACAAGTCTATTCACGCGCCAATTTGCATTTTGTCTAGGCTCAAAAACCGGTATATCTCACCAGGTAAGCCTTACTCTCACCACCTGAGGCCAGCTAACTCCATCACCGACTAGAGGCCTTTAAGAATTCCGCCGCGATTCGAACCCAGACCTCTACAAATGAGTAACGGAACTATTATACTCTTACAGAGGACATCAATAACTGCCAGATAAATTTATATATCGCAAATTTATAATTATAGCACCAGATAAATTTACATTTGTTCGAATCGTGCAGAACAAATAGGGATCTCGCTAACGGAAACTGACCACTCGACTACGAATTTTGCTCCACTTGGTGGAACAAACAAAAACAATTTTGTACATATTAAAACATAATATAATGAAACCAAGCAGCGGGATGTAATTATTCACAGAGTTAAAACTAGAAGCCGAGCTCTCATGGATGAATGGATAGGGAAAGAAATATATACAGGATATCTGCTTTCTCCCTTCTTAACGTTAAGGAACCGTGAAATTAACTAAAGCAATTAAATTAGCGTAGGACGAGGAAGAGATCCTCTCCAATGGGAGCCTTTGCTTTTTGTTGTAGTTTATCACATCCGGTCTGTTTTGTAGTTCTGTTATGTGCGAAAACGCTGAAGCTAATTTAGCAAAAAATAAGCATCTGGCAGCAAATACTAGCGTTCATATGGAATGAAATGATACTGCCATTGTGAAAACTTGTTTTTCAAGCATCTGTGGATATCTTTATTTACATATACATGGATAGATCGATAAAATGCAATGTGACAAAAGTTCGGATAAGCATGGTCACCGTAACCTCTGCCATATAAGTTTAAAACGATATGCATCCTTCCTATAATACATTGACCACACGATTTATCAGAGCGAGTAAAATGAAAACGAGAATTTTTTTTTTAACAATAGCTGGTACTTTACTCTTCAAAATAATCTACTATAGTTAAGGCATTTATTCAATCTGAACACCAGAAATTTAATACCTTGCTCACTGTCTTTTGGTTGTTGTCGGTGATAGAAGTTCTGAAACCAGTGTTTGAAGACTTCCATCACTTAATCGACCGTATGTGGAATCAGGATCCTGTCCAGTCATATTTCAGCCTTCCAAAAACACTGGCCAGCCCCATCAGCTTCCTGATTACAGAAATCTTCTGTGTGCGGGCAATTTGTCCAGGGCAAGCGTCAATCTTCAAAGTTTTCCTTCCTTCACTGTTAACGATCTGCCCACTCGTGTCTCTTTCTTAGGAGACAGAGTTGTTTATGCACACCACTTTTCTGTACGTTGTACTTGATCACTCGCATACTGTTGTGCTGTACTCATCTAGGTGGCTGTTCACCAATATCTCTTATATGCCATCTTTGTAGATCAATATTTATGAATCCCTTTTGTCTTGTTATTCCGCCCTTTCTTAACAGTTTCTAGCTAACCGAACTACATTTATTGCTGGATATTTTCCCTATGCTAATAAATTCCAGAATATCCTGGAATACCGTCTAGCCAGATCAGGTCGTACTTTTAAATAATCTTTTGCGCATCTTTTAAAGATAAAAGGACGAAAGAGTATTAGCAATCGTTCCTTTTGCGAAGTGACCAACTTCGTACATCTTACTCATCGGGCTGGAACGACAGGTGGCGCTGTAACTCCATCATGTGATAGCCAATTCTGATAAACTATACGTTGAGAGAGAGAGAGAGAGAAAGAGTGAGCGAGCAAGCAGGGGTATAAAACACCACTATCAGATGATTTTCTAGGTTTCTTTGGCTACTAATGAAATTTTGGAGAGAGCAATTGCTGTGTAAAACTCTTTGCAAGCGAGCAGAATTATAACTTCTGATGAGCATATTATGACTGAATTATGGAATTAATTGAGCGGACATTTAAAAAGTAATGAAAATGACAATTTCAATAAAATAGTATTGCCTTCGGAAGCGACCCAAACCTTTACATGAATAATAGGCCTAAAGTGTATTTAAGTCTGCAGAAACGCCATACCAAATAAGTCTTCCATGTGCTATTTCACTGCGCAGTTGATATGGCAGGATCAGTTTCGGCCATCTGTCTTCATGCAGTCTATTAGAGTGGTCTTTCCAAGTCCTACCTCTAGCGCTCGAGAGTTTACTGTACGCTGTACTTTTGGTCCATTCAATATGTCTTCCATAAGGTCTGTAACCTGCTGTTCTCACAAATCTCGTTTTCGCGTTGGTTAATCTCCCGTTTCCTTAGCTACCCTAATACTAACCTGACCGATGTTAGATATTTTATACATCATGCTCTAATGTTGTACAGTGTTACTGTTTATTTGAAAATTTGTTTTCTTTAGTCACTTGTAAAAATCTGAGTAAAATTATACCCGGTGCTGACTGCTTTAAAGGAAGATTTTCGCAACCAAATTATGTTTCCAGAACTAATGTTTTAATCGCCTGTATTCCTAGTAATAGGTATAAGCAACTTTATTCGTTGTGTACTTTTGTAAACAACAAATTCACATAAATTAGTATATCCAAATTAATTTTATTCCTCATTATTTCTAATTAAAAGTTTTCGACATCTAAAGATTGCGTTCTTCCCCGAAATATCGCATACATTTTAATAATCTGTCAGTATATTTTGTCTGCAGCCATGAAAGCCATACATAGTTATATCTAGTATTAGATTTTTACTTTAATCTAAAAATAAAAACAGTTTAATGGAAGACAAGTTCAGAAATTTCGTACTCCTACTCTCCTGTTTTTTTTTTTTTTTTTTCTTTTTATAAACAGAAATAAGATTTCCACTAGATAAAAATAACAACCCTCTTCCTACCTAGTACACATCTATTGATTATACCTTCGCAATAAAGGACTTCAATTCTGTTATTATTAAAATTCTTAAACTTTGTTAAGAACTTCAATAATAAGCTTTCTAAATGGCACGGTGAGAGAAAAACCTATGCAGCCTGATGTTCTCAAAAATCTCATTTTCTCGTTGATTAATCCCGAAATAAGAAAAAAACGCATCCCTTTTTGAGAAGTAACTGATTTTCAGAACCTTAACGTGTGCGCTTTTATAGGCTGATTTCGCTCAATTAGAAACAGCGTCTCTTGATGTTAAAGCCAAGTTTTGTCCCATTGTTCTTTTTTTTGATGGTTTCGGTATTTATAAGCGATTATCGTCATGCCCTACATTGTTTACTAAGTAAACAACCTGCGAGGTAAATAATGCGAGGTAAATAATGCAATGAATGACGGGAAGGTTACGCATCTTTCATTAATACAGCCTTAAATCTACGCTGTTCTATTATTTTGGGGTCTATTGCACTCTCTGATGAGTCATGACCACTTCCAAACGGTAGCCTACTACAAATAAAGGTAATAATGATTTTCGAATGGAAGAGGTATCGATACTGCACTATTTCTTAGCAATACCCAAGGTGAAGCTTCGTGATGCAGTTATTAGAGGTACCATTCCATTACGGAAACTGCATGCAGTATTTAACTAGGTCAAGAAATAGCTTAATATTGATATACGATTTAATAATAGCCAGAACATCGAAAACTCGCTCAATCTATTATACATTATAAAAACCGTTCTTGAATATGTGTTGGGGCGCCTCCGTAGCCAGGTGGGCAGGAGTGGCAGTGCGTAGCACACGCTTCTTGATTAGACCGGGGTTCGAGCCCGTGCCCACCAAATACGGAGGATGCAGAAAGGTCAGGGAATGACCACCGCATATCCCCGGAGCAATATGGCCTTAGTTGCTAATGCTCCTAAAAACCAAATAACAAACAAACACAGCATTGGCCTCATTAAGGCCTCATAAAGGGAAATCATATGTCATTCGAAAAGTCAAGGAATCAAGTTTGTAATTAATCACAATTTAATGAGTTAATTTTTAAATATGAAATTAAGTAATTGATGCGTTTGCACAAATGACTAACTGGAACTGTGCGTAAAGATATTATAAGCCAACGATAACAGGTGAAACAGCAATGTAGTGGATAAAAGTGTTCAATAATGTATTTTTCTTAAGTCAGATACACGTGATTCACATGAAGGCGGTTCTTTCCACCTCCTAACTATTCCTTAATTATTTTGATAGAAATATTGACCAGAGTGACATGAGAGAGATAAATAAAAAGACGTCATAGGGAAGGGAATTTACTGATTAAACAAACTAACCGCTGAGAGCTAAACCCGAACTTATTTTTAACCTTTATTTTTAATTTGTAAAAAAAAAAAAAAATGACTTCACTGAAAGATATTGAGTAGGTGTGATGCTGTTAGCACTACAGTTATAAAAGTTTAGTTTTCTTTCCTTTTTTTTAATTCAAAAAGGATTGTCCTAAGTCAATCGTCGTTGAATTTAAAATGATTGACCCAACGTGTATTCATACATCCAAACTATCAGAATGTCTATTTTGTAAATATGTGAAAGTTTCAAGAAGACACGTATCAGTTTATTTAAATACATTTCATAGTTAGGGATTGTTCTTTTATCCAATAAGTAACTTTGCTCGAAGACATTTCTTATACAGGAAGATTGAAAACAGAATATACAAAATCTGAGATCAACACGTTTTATATAAGGATTTTATGTTACACCATTCAGGTTAGTCTTAATAAATGAATGAATGTTTTTCTAAAGAAATAACAAATGTATAAGCCTCATGTTTGAACAAAGAATTGATAGCTATTATGCGACAAAATATCTCTTATATGTCAAAAACCAGTGGTGGCTCGTGACTCTGATGTATGGTGGTGTGCTGCTTCTTAAAGTTACATTAAATTGCCTTGGTTATAAGACATGTAGACATATCCTTCACGGTAAACGATCAAATAGGCACTGCTCATGCCGCAGGTCCTTTAACTCGTTTTGTCCTCTAAAAAATGCGTATTAGTAAGTTGCCAATGGGAATCCACAGACCAGGCATTGACTCAACCACTGGGAGCAAAATGTGGAACTGTCTAGCGCATAGTTCCGCCTACAGTTAAACTTCAAAGTTGAAAACGATTTAGTGTTTTTATTCATTTATTATTGAAATGATCATTGGAAATAGTTTTTTCCCATGAACCAGAAGCCTTAGGCTATGGTTGGGCTTGGATGGCCTGGGCTCTCTTTAATACTTGTATTAAATAAAGGAACTATTTTTATTTTATTTATTTATTTTTTTTTTGATAATTGGAAATAGAGGATGAATATACTGTATGCGGGACCTGTTAACAAAAATATTCATTGCGTTGCATTGTTCTTCACAAAATTTCATATTAACTCCAGTAACTGTATATTTAGATTTAAAAACCTGTGGGAGCTGCAGTTCTGCAGCTGCAGTGCCTACCAACATTCAATAAAATGGGCCTCTAAGTTGGTACACCATTACTATTCGATGGCTTATGTGTAATTTCGACGTTAGTTGAAATGAGGTGTCAATAGACGCCAAACTATGTTTAAAACTTTGTAATGAAAAAACGGCCATGAACAAAAGCAGTTCGTATTTCTGAGGTACGCAGATATGCTATGCAATGAAATTTTATAAATGTTCTTTTAAATAAACTATAAAGTACAAGAAGACAATAAGTCTCCTAGAACAGCTTTGCCATTTTTTCGCACATGGAAAAGACGGATCACTTAAGCATGAGATAGAAGACATCCATGGTATAAAGTCTGCAGAATTACTGTTCGCAATACTAGCAAGACAATTTAATATTTCAAAATGTACTCTAAATGGAAAAGTAAAGGGAAACAATCCTAGAAATATCTAGCAACCTGATAATATGTTCGCTGTACGAATAAAATGTTTCCGTGAAGGAAAATCCTGTCACTTTAGAAAAATATAGTTTGTCTTTCTCCGTCTAGGGTTGTGTTGTTGTTTTTGTTTAATTTTATTTTTGCATTACTATGTATGCTGAGAGTGAGGAAATTATCTCATACTCTCATTCTGTAAGGAGAGACTGCTGGATAAAAAGTTAAACATGAAGAATCCCCTCTGTTTCATATTTATTTTACAACAAGAAATACAATACTTATCATAACCGGGCAAAAATAAGCAAACAAAAATCTGGAGTATTGATTTTCCTGATTTTCTTAAATTAAGTTCAAGTATAAGGGCCGGAAAATTCAACAGCGTTAATGTATGAAGACATCCTCACACAACAAAGATTCATATAGAAATGCAAAGTAGGAAAATTACTTCACACAGCTTAAGAAACCTATAAACATTAATAAATTATTTTTCACGAAGAATGCAAATGCTATTAAGAAAAAGAAATATTTTATAAAACATTGATGAAGCTGAAGAGAGAACGTGATGAATGAGAACTACACGTATAATTTAATAGAGAACTATATTTTCTGACGTTGTTCGATTTCAAAACTTCCTACAAATCTTTATTTCCAGATTATCAAAGTTTAAAGCTGCTTCCTTCATAATAGCAACCGAGATTGATTTTCCTGATTTTCTTAAATTAAGTTCAAGTATAAGGGCCGGAAAATTCAACAGCGTTAATGTATGAAGACATCCTCACACAACAAAGATTCATATAGAAATGCAAAGTAGGAAAATTACTTCACACAGCTTAAGAAACCTATAAACATTAATAAATTATTTTTCACGAAGAATGCAAATGCTATTAAGAAATATTTTATAAAACATTGATGAAGCTGAAGAGAGAACGTGATGAATGAGAACTACACGTATAATTTAATAGAGAACTATATTTTCTGACGTTGTTCGATTTCAAAACTTCCTACAAATCTTTATTTCCAGATTATCAAAGTTTAAAGCTGCTTCCTTCATAATAGCAACCGAGATTATACTGTCTCTTAATATGGAAATCTGATTATCAGTACGGAAAGATCAGAGTTAGTAATGATTAGTTGCTTTTCGCCCATCAGATAGAAAATGGTTAACACAAATGTAGGAAGGCCGAGTTGTAAAATTACGCACAAATTTGTTGAACATTTTTGATGCGATTTATTGCATACTAATTGATCACTGGTTTCGCAAGGTTAGATGTCGTGAACTTGAGGAAAGCAACGAACTGATGACAATACAGTTCTGCAGGATTACGCATCAACTGTGGATGATTAATGGACACTTGTCGTATGTGAAGACACCAGAACAATAGAATAAGCCAATTGGTGATATTAAATACAAACTCAAACACTAGATAGCAGAATGAGCCAGCAAGATGAAAGCGTAATAAATTTAAAAGACCCAGAAATGTTGATTTGAAATATTTATAGTGAAAATATTGCAAATCAACTTTACCCAGAAAGTCTGAATTTGAAAAAATGAAAACCTAATGGAATGGGAAACTGACAATGGTTCGGGGATTGCCGAATTCTTTTGTTTACTGCTCGCTCTCCCTGACTCTGTTAAAATATACTGTTTGTACAACGACAGTTGACAGAGGGGAAGGGGAAAAGACTAGAATAATACTTTTATTTTTGAAGAGAAGTGTTAAAACGCAAAAAGACTTAACGTAAATTCTAAGACATTTTCAAGGAAGAACTCTCGTAATTTAAAACTATTTTAAGTTTCTTATTCTTGTACATTGAGGAGAAAGGCTAACAGTTATATTTAAATCCATTTAATTTCAGAACAAAATTATAAGAGCTAATTCCTTTGATATTTTTATTTAATGTGGGAGGGATGATTCCACTCAGTATCCTTCCGTGTTTTTGTGGATAGCAGGATTTAAAACTGCACATAAAATAGTCTTAATGCTCACAACATCATGTTACTAGAATTTCCATGCTACTTGTGTTTCTTTTAAACAATTGTATTGTCGAAAGGTTAACTTGCCATTCATTTAAGAGATGACCACAACGCTGCTATGACAGCCTGTTCGGAATTTACTGGTCCCTCAACAGATTAAACTTCCGGCGATGCGATTTGTTTAATAGCGAGACAATTCGTGTTGTATGATGTCAAGTTGCTGTTAGTTTAAACCAGAGGTTCTCAAGGGGGCGTAAAAATCATGGGTATTACAATGGTGGTTTGTGGCCCTCCAAAGTTCAACCTTACCCGACGACATCTTATTCCTTAATATTTAATTTCTCTCTCATTGGGTTTTCTTTTCCCCTGAGACAACTGATTTTTAACATGTAGGTATATTATATTAGGAGTGAGTGAGAAATTTTGATAAAAGGAAGATAGTGGGAGTGATTTAATTCAACCACCTTTGCTTTTCATAGGCATTAAATTTGGCTAAGTGCTTTCAGAGGTAATGTCTCAGCAATCCTTGGCGTTTATGTCTTTCCGACAGCTTGGTGGGCGTAGTTTATTTATTTATTCTTTTGTTTCAGTGGTCAATATATGAGGCACGGATGTGATGAGGAAATGTTTCTGTCTATTGTTTCTAATTTCCAAGAGACAATTAGTATTGATTTATTGTTTCTTTGTGGAAGTTGCACACTTAATACTGTTGCACATGGAAGACAACTGTATAAATTGGAGCAGTATGGCATTAAGGGCAAGTTGCTACAATGGAATAAAAGGATGGTTGAGTGGAAGAAGACAGAGATCGGTAATCAGTGGATACTGATCTTGGACTGATGTTATTAGTGGAGTCCCCAGGATTTGGTGTTGGGTCCATTTTTGTTTTCTGTATTTATCAATGCTTTGATAAATACAGAAAATGATTGCAGATGATACGATGGTTGGCAGGGTTGTTAATGACAGTAATGGCAGTGTGCTACTGAAAGAGGATCTAGAAAAATTGAGCAGATGGGCTGAGAGGTGGCAACTGAAGTTTAACATTAACAAATGTAAAGTACTGCATATAAGTAGCAGTAACCCCAGAGTAAAATACCAAATGGGAAGTAGTACACTCAGGGTAGTGGAGAATGAAATGGGGTAATTGTGCAGTCAGATATGAAGTTTTCTGAGCAGTGCAGACAGGCTGCAAGAGTAGTTCATGGTGTCTTGTCAATGATACACAGGAATTTTGCTAGCAGGGATAAGGAGGTGATTTTTCCCTTGTATAAGGCAATGGTCAGGCCATACCTTGAGTACTGCATACATGTCTGGAGGCCTCATTTTAGAAATTGCAGCGTCCGGAGGAGGCACCTGCAGGGTGATCTAATTGAGATATATAAGGCCTTGAATGGTTTGAGCAGGCTCAGTGCTGATGAGATTCTTCCTCTTGCTCAGATTACTCACCTGAGGGTACATAAATTCAAATTGAGGAAACAATCGTAGAACAGATGTGCAGAAATTTGCCTTTAGCCAGCGGGTGGTTGATAGTTGGAACAAACTTCTATCTGTTGTAGTGGAGGTCAACAACTTAAATAAGTTCAAGGCAGAACTAAATAAACATTTGGAGTGGATGGATGGATGGGTAAAATGGGAAGGTTTTTTTTTTTTTTTGCTGATGCTATATAAGCTTGCTTTCTTGTATTATATGCCTCCGTTAATGCTAAAGTTGTTTATTTTTGATCTACAGTGCTTTGGAGAGTGATGGGCTATGAGAGTTAAACAAAAATAGTTTATATTTTATTATTAATTCTTTCCAGTTATTCAACCCATCATCGATCATGTGGTAAAATGCTGAAAAGAAAGTGTCGACGGTATCTGGATGAATATCTAGCTTATGGTTTTATTGAAAGCCCATTCGGCTCAAGGTAACCTATGCATCTTGTGTGTAATAGTTCTTTTTCAAACGAGGCTATGAAACCATCAAGACTTTTAGACCACTTAAAAAGGAAACATCCTGATAAAGTTGGTAAACGTATCGAATATTTTAAAATTTTAAAACAGAATTTTAAACAAGGTAACCCGTTACTTCCTTATTTAAGAACACACAAACAAATGGTGGAAAGATTGTATCTTATAAAATTGCAGAAATCATGCAAAAACTGGTAGTGTTCATACAGTTGCTGAGGCTGTTATACAACTCGCATTAGAGACTAATTTCAACAGTGATGCATCAAAATCCTTCCAGTATTTTAAAAGCATTGCTTGCCATTGAGCAACGATTCAATTCGAAGCTGAACTGAAGAGATGTCATTTAACATGGAAGAGCAGCTAATTGACAAACTAAAAACGAGAAAATTTTCTATTCAGATTGATGAATCCACAGTTACTGACAATAAGGCCCTTCTAATCGCATACGTTCGTTATTTCGACGATGATTGTAAATTGCAAGGAGAGATGTTTGTAAAATCTATAGAAACTGACTGTACTGGAGTATCTATTTTTGCTGCTATAAAAAAATAAGTTTGATGAAACACAAGTACCATTGAAAAATTTAGTATCCTGTGCCACTGATAGTGCTACCGCCATGGTTGGAAGACATAAAGGTTGAAAAACATAGCCCACCTAAAGGAAGTATGTCCCGAAGTTCTTGAAATACACTACATTGTGCACCGACAGCATCTGGTTGCAAAAAATATTAGTCCAGTTCTTTATTAATCTTTCAGTATAGTTATTAAAACCATCAATAAAATAAAGTCAAATAGCAAATATGATCACTTTTTTCAGAAAATTTTGTATTGATAATAAAGAACAGTATGTGAGGCTTCTTTTACATAAGAAGTCAGATGGTTTTCTAAAGGAAACTGTCTAACAAGATACTGTTTGTAA
Organism: Mastigoproctus giganteus; assembly: GCF_048544385.1. NCBI lineage: Eukaryota > Metazoa > Arthropoda > Arachnida > Uropygi > Thelyphonidae > Mastigoproctus > Mastigoproctus giganteus. The sequence goes on from NC_143582.1 coordinate 134,091,508, forward strand.
ACCTTTTTGATACGATAATTAGTTTTTTAGAAAACGAAGAAGACAGATTTAGCAAAGGAGATCAACAAACACAAAAACAACAATATGGCTTGAATTTTTCGAAAACTTAATGAAGTATCACTTCAACTTCAAGGGAAATTAATTACACATTTAAAAGAAATTTAATGAGAAAAAAATTTCATGGTATTCAAGAGTTAGCTGAAATCAACGAATCTATCACCGAGAATGATCTCAAGAATTATTCAGATCATTTGTGTTGTTTAAAAGGTGAAATGAAATATAATTTTCAGATTTATTTTCTTTTGAAGGGAAGCCATGGATGTTAGATCCAATTGGATGTGATTCCAGGTCTGCTAGTAAAGAAATTCAAGAAGGATTCATTGAATTAAAATGTAACGAAGAATGCAAATATAAGATTTGCTAAAATCATACCGAACATTGAACTTTTGGCTAAGAAGCATCAGGCTTCTTAGCTATAAAGAGTATCCCTGAGCCTGAATAGAACGAGTAAACAAAGTATTTTCTTGTTTAAATTTTCATGGGGGACGATTAGGGAAAAAAATGTCCAAAAAAGCCCTTTAGGGGACGATAATTTAAAAAAAAAAGTTGAGAAACACCGGTTTAAACCAGGCAGGCAGGCTACAAAAATACGAGAGAGGGGGATGGGGAAAAAATCCACCTATTTTTCATATTTCAAAGCTATTTTATTTTTAATGCTCAATAAAACCGGAACATTAGCAACTTTCATCTGCGTAAACAACAAAAAAAGTCTTTTAAAGAAAGAACTTGCAATATCAAATTAGTTGCAATGGTCCACCGACCCTTGCAACTATTTTGATAAGGACTGATGCCTCACCAGAGAAAAAGATGATTTCAACCATTTGGCTCGGTGGCTGAGGGCAAGCATATGAATGCGAACGCAGAACACTTTGTAAATATCAAGCCCCATGGCAACTGACTAACTATAAATTTGGTCTGGTTCGCAACAGAGACAGGAGGACATAAGATAAGGCGATCGCAAGCCCATTTTCCATTAAAAAAAAAAAAAAAAGGATGCCGATCATTGTAGTGCAATACCGAGGCAATGATGATGATACTGGTTAAACCTAGATTTTCCGATAAAGCCTGCCAGATAATAGACACTTTCGTTTCAGTCTCTTGGGGGGGGGGGGGTTAAAAAGAAACTGTTTGCTTTCAGATTGTAAATAAGACAAAAGATCCTTCCCACACCAATTAATAGGTTTTTAGGTTCAATGGTCCACCGACCCTTGCAACTATTTTGATAAGGACTGATGCCTCACCAGAGAAAAAGATGATTTCAACCATTTGGCTCGGTGGCTGAGGGCAAGCATATGAATGCGAACGCAGAACACTTTGTAAATATCAAGCCCCATGGCAACTGAGTGGAATCTATCCAGTTCAACTGAAAAAGGCCATTGTTACCCCTCTTTACAAAAAAGGAGACCCATCCTCACCCAACAATTACAGACCAGTTTGTCAATTGAATACACTCTCAAAGATAATTGAATCCATTGTAATGAAGCAGCTATTTAACTTTATGAAACTTAATTTGTCAGATTACTCTCACGGATTTATCAAGGGTCGTTCCACCTGCACAGATATGATCTCGTTTGTTTCGAACATATCCCAGGCGCTTGACGAAGGAAAACAAGTCGACTCCATCTTCCTTGACTTAAGCAAAGCCTTCGACAAGGTAGTCCATCAGAGACTAATCAACAAACTGCATCACTATGGTCTCAGAGGACAAGCACTAAACTGGATTGAAAACTACTTGGAAGGTAGAGAAATGTCCGTGACATTTAAAGGTCAAACCTCATATCCTTTCAGTCCTGAAATTGGTGTCCCACAGGGTTCATCCTTAGGCCCGCTATTATTTCTTATCTACATCAACGACCTGCCAAGCACCCTTGGAGCCTACCAAATCAAGATCAACGTATTTGCAGACGACATAAAAATCTATAAAGTAATTCGCAGTACCAATGACTGCATCATCCTAAACGAAGCTCTTCAACGAGTTATTCAGTGGCTGAAGGAGAACAAAATGGCAGTCAATGAAAACAAGTGTGAGCTGATGAGCTTTGCTAATGCACACAAGAAAAACAAACTTAATTTTTCTTATTGTATCAACAACAAGGCAATCAAAAAAGTTAGTACAGCCAAAAATTTAGGTATCTTTATTAAAGAATCATTTTCCTTTGATGTCCATGTCTCTAACATTGTAAAGGCAGCTAGCAAAAAACTAGGTTTCCTGAAAAGAATTAACCGAGACTTCAATCAGTTGGCACTTTTCATCTTTCTTTACAAAATCTATGTTAGGCCAGCCCTAGAATTTGCCTCACAGGTCTGGTCCCCACATGTTGCGTACCAAAAATTAGAAATTGAAAATATTCAAAAGAGAGCAATCCAGTACGTTTGCTTTAAAAGTGGCCTTGAATACTATGAGAAATCCTACCAAGAGTGGTGTGTATTCTTTGGACTCGAAACGCTGGAAAAAAGAAGAGATAAAGCCGATTTACTCCTACTTAACCAACTAATAAATGGTACTCTGAATTGCCCTCATCTCGTCTCACAAATAAATTTCAACGCTCCGACAAGAGCGCTAAGAAACCATCCACTACTGAAACCATCCTATGCGAGAACAAATTATGGATACTACAACTTCTACAACAGGACTGCAAGATCAATGAACAAAGCAAATATTGAGATATTTGGTACCCCCGGACACTTCAAGAGGCAACTGAAATTGCTAACCTCATCCGGTACCTGACTTAAAATAGACTCTTCTTTTAAGTTCTAAGACTCTGATTGTGTGTGAAGAAATACCAGTGCTCTGCCTGTTCACTTAAATAGGACGGATGAGTCCTTTTATTTATTTAGTTTATTTTATCTGTACATATACTTTTTTCTTTACTTTGGGAAATGTATACTCCAAGCTTTTTGAAGCTATGTAATAATTCTTTGTAGCTGCACCCTCAGGCACGTTGTTTGCTGTTTTGTAGCTGTTAATAATAACAATAACAATAATAATAATAATAACAAGATAATATGCTATTGCATTTACGCCGTACTAGAGTTTCCGTTAATTACAACTGTGATAAAGCAAACTGCGTTCTGCTGTCAGGTTTAATTGAAAATGAGATGTCATCGCTAACGATATCAATATTATTAACAAAATGCGCTCCACCTGTTCTGGAATATGGTCAGTGGATTGATGACAACACTGTGGCTTTTAATGTCCTGTGGACAACTTTAATCAACAATTATCTGAGCTTGGAATGACCTAAATAAGTTTATTGCAGCTTATTTACTTGTGACAGAAATTTTGTAATAAAATGTGATAAGAGTTTCAGGCTAAGAAAACCGTCAATTGAAATGAGCAGACATGCAATTGAATGAGAAAAAAAAGATAAAGTTAATAAGCTATTGTGGCTAATTAGACTTTGAGGTAGTGTAGATGGATCATCTAATAGTTCCATATAATCAGAACATATTGCAGCAGCATAACAGATCTGCGGAGGTTTGCACGATGAGTATAACAGTCAGCGTTACTTTTTATATGTTAGCAAAAATGAGTGCGCAATTAGTATGATTGAGTAGATTACACAAAACAGATCAGGCTGTGATGCGTCTGCAAATGTGCGTTCTGAATGTTGGACCCCCAGTGGTGAGTACCCGTTGTAAGTTACCTTTTCGAAGGCAGTCTATTTGCAGAAAGAACTTGGATAAATATTTTCCGAACAAACTGTGTGCTGCATACAATCGAATTTTGTTCCAATTAAACACAACGACGTAAAAATTTTAAATACAATAAATTATTTCCCGATGTTATAGCCACTGGAACATTCAATGATTTCGAAAACTATTTTCAATGATTTCAATGATTTCGATGATTTCGAAACGCATAATAATTTAAGGGAACAAATGGAAATAAATAACAGTATCTTATATAATTCGTTACAGATTTGTAGCTAATTTTGGTCATAAATCTCAAAATTAGCTAATAATGTAAAACGGATGACTTCATTAGTTAATATATTCATTGTATTCTGATTATATCACCCAAATTCACGTAAGAAATTATGTTATGGAAACGAATTTTCTTAATACAGCTTTTATAAACTGTACATCTCTATGGCTCATCTAACATCGCGTAAAAAAAAGTTACCATAACCCCTAATACAGAAGAACATTTCTTAAGAAAGATTAGAACCAAATGACAATGTAATTATTCAACAATTTTCTGGTCTGCTGAAGAAGATTCAAAATGATTTTAACAAAAAAAATCAGATAATGGCAGGAAATGATTTAATACCTTTTTTATGACAGTATCGAACATGAAAGGTTGTTGAAACCTCGAGTGCCGACAGCTGGGTCAACAGAAACTTATTAGCGTTGCTTTTGAACTTCAAATTATAAATTTTGGGAAACAAAGGAGAAAATTTGTTGCAGAGGATCAAAACAGAAATGAATGAAGCTTATTTCAGCAAGTCCGAGTTAAATTGTGAATGGTTAGTTATGAAGTAGAAACTGTATGTATGCTTGATCGAAAGTGGAGTGAGTGAAAGAAGGAAGGAACAATGATTAACCTGACTTTATTTTGGATAAAGTCAACTTTCAGAGGAATTCTGATGAGACAACTCCAGATGTGGGATCATCTAGAGAGGTCCCCTCTTCTACTATTCTAAGTGAAAGAGATTAGAGAAAACTAGAGGGAGCGAAAGAAAAACATAAGAAGCAAATCTAGCTTTATTGGAGACATCTAGTTTAGGTCTTGAAATGAAAATTTATTCCTTTTCACATTTAAAAATTTTGTTAGAAGTCGCACTAAATTTTTCAGCGTGAAATCTGTCCAGAAAATAACCCATCTTCAAAACAGACAAATCTCTGTGACGCTTTCAGAAAGTGGTGATCATAAGCAAATTTTTATTTTGAGACAAAATTCCAGAATATAAAAAAAAATACAGATAGGATACTTTGAAATATTTCAAATATACATTTTTCAACGATGTATTCATTGGTTTTCGAGTTCCAGTATTGGACTTGTGAAGCCAAGACCAAGCTGCCTTAGTGCTCAAACAATGAACAAACACAGGATATTCTTATTTTCGGAGATTAATAGCATATCACAGGCTATACCGAATCAAAAAAAAAAAAAAAAAAATATGGTGAATAGAGGAAGCGATGTCCAATATGATTATACACAAGGAAAATTGTCACGTATTGGACCCTACCAAGTGGTGTAGAGTGAAACCACTTTTTCAAGTTTTGTCAAAAGGTTACGAGAAGACCCTTTTGCAGAATTTTAGGGTATCCCTTTTCTATTACAACAGCTCTCTCGGGTGCACCATACGCAGACATATATTCCTGTGGGCCCAGATCCAGTTGATTGGTTTTTTTTGTATTTTAGTTTCCAATGGTAAACTAATTACCATTTCCAAATGGTAATTTACAGAATGGTAAACCTTCTGTTTACCATTCAGTTCTTTAGCACTCATCTGGACAGCAGGTTTGTATTTTCAGATATATGTGAAGAATAATGGGCACATGGCCACCAGAAATGCTTCCTGAAGCTCAGTCTCCTGCAGTGTGAGCTGCTGTTGCTCTTAACCACACTTTTCATGCATTTCGCATAGTAATCGCCTGTTACACCTTTACATACTATGAATTTCAGCTGCTTGTCTCTCTCTCTCTCTCTCTCTCTCTCTCTCTCTCTCTCTCTCTCTCTCTCTCTCGTGGACAAGGAATTTAACGATTAGACGTTCAGTCATAAGGAACTATTTTCAACATCATGCATTCTTCTGCTATACGCTGAATCTTTTATATCTTGGCACTCTTTCCACATTACTAATTAGGGAATAATACTTCCCTTCCCATTGTCAATCGGAATATTCATGAATATAATGTGGATGCTGAATTAACCAGGTATGTATTACACAGGTGGGGGAATATTGTGCAGCTCCATGAAATTTACTGCCGTAATGGATGAATCCTGCGAGATTCACCCATCATGGTGAATACAAGTGCACCAGTCGTAGCAAAAATAGTATATAATCATTCATCTGTAATGCCGCGAAGTTTTCCTAACTTCGCGGCACCGAGTTGGGACTCGTTGGTTTAAATAAAATAACGTAGCCTATAAAATGCATTCTGAGTCAAGTAAATACAAGAGTGGGGTGTTTATAATTTTGTGCCGAGGCCATGAGATTTCAGTATAGCCCTCGTGGGTAGCACAGTTGGTAGAATCGCCGTCCTCCCCACACCGGGTAGAAAAGAGCTGAGTTCGAGTCTCATCGATTATGGGCCTTTTGCACAAAGTGACTGAGTTAATCGATCTCAGGCGAGAGAGCATGCCCCCCCCCCCGGAAACTCGGGGTTTTTCGTCCAGCAAACAGAAAATCGACCACAGAACACACGCAATTTGCAGACAGTATATACGGACCAATGTGGCTTAGTCGCTGATGCTCCTAAAACCCTCTACTACAATATCAATATATTTTCTATGAATTGTGTATTTTATGCTCGGTCTGCCTACTTCGAGGGATGAAAAGCTTCAACTAAAAAAAAAAAAAAAAAAAAACTTGATAACGACAATGTTTATATTAAACTGAAATTTGCATTTGTAAATAATTGAAATTTTTTGAATAATATATAAGGAATTGTGTGGAAGGAAACTGCCTGAATGCTACTTAAGCGGATAAATACAAATTTGTATAATTATTCACATAATGAGATGACATAACTGGCATCTCTCTCTTGTTCTTTAAGAAGTTGTGAACATTTCTAAAATCAATCAACGCTTCCCCCTCCCCTCAAATATGACAATTTTCACTTCAAATTACCAGTCTGAAGTTAACTTTCTAATCTATGGCATAACGAAAATGACTTCAAGTTTTTCATCAGATTAAGTTGGAAACTGATTGCAAAGATTGTGTATCTTTGTTTGAAGCCTTTACAAACTGCTTAATCCTAATTTGATATGAAGTGGAGGAAATAGGACTTTCGTGTAAGGATGTTTCTGAGTAGCAATTGCTTCCTTGTTTAATACTGACTCCGTGCGGTGCTGTCCCATTCATATAAGAAACTTACTCTTTCAGCGTAATCTGATTTGTGATTTAGCAACGAATTTGTGATATAGAATCTCCCAGTTACCACAAAGTAGCAATTAGGTCCTTCATATTTAATTTTATTAAGAAGTTTAAGTTTAACCGAATGTGCAATTGTATAAATGGTTCCCTTATGAAGGAGGTTGATCATAAAATCGACGTACATGACATATTCACTTGATTCATATAATGAAGCATTAATCCAAAAATATCACTACATATTTAGTTTCCTTTAACACACCACATTCACATGCCTGGATAATAACTGGAAACAGAAAAAAAAAAAAAAAACAAGTAAATTCATTAAGATGCGTACACTCAACTTTTAATTTCAACCCATTGTAATCATCTATATGTGTAAAATGACCCCCATCTACTTGGATCATTGCACGACATTAGAGATATTCTTGCAGATGGTACAATCCCGCACGTGTTTTTATGAAAGTTATTCATAATTACAAAATATACAGTCCAGCATGTCACAACCTAATGCCATATCATCTACCGAATGACAATATTAACAGTGAAATAAATAAAAGATCAAATACGTTTTAAAAAGAGTCATTCTGGCAATCAACTTATTCTAACCCACCAAGGAGTCCAAATCTAACACCAAGGAGTCTACGTATAAGATTCAGTCTGAGCGAAAAGACGGTAAGGCTTAACTGTCTTTTCGTTACCTTCAACACCGTCACTAAAGTCGAAATAATTTCAAATAACAAGGTAACTTAACATAATAACGCCTAATTCTAATCCAGATAAGTTACCTTAAGAGTTTTTACTAGGTACTTTACAAAATATATTCTTACTATTTCTGTTTATTCTCTAATAACCGCTGGCAAAGTCTTATCATTGTATATGTACCTGTTGCGCTACACTGAAATTTATGAACAGGAATTTAAAGAGGTCCCCCCCCCCACCTCAGTCAAGGAATTCGTTCCTGCTTTCATTCATATAAAGAACTGCGTAATAAATAACTTCCTGTCTCGTACCGTCATTAGTTGTGAGTCTATTTCGAACAGAGATTTTTAGTTTGTGATAAGTGAAGAGATGTTGAAGGAAGAGTATCTCAAGCATCGTTGGTTAGTCCTCCTCTCCCAACCTTCCACATTTTTTAATCATACAAATCTAGAAAACTAAGGACATTACCCCTCAGTATGTGGCTGTTGATATCAAGAAGGATGGCCCGTCATCCTCTCGTTCTCCCCTAGCAACAACATTCTTTTGTCTGTCAGTTACGAGTCGCCCAGAGAAAAAGCTTAACTTGTTGCAAAGTGAATGGAATATTCAACATCCGATGCATGCATCATACTGAGAATAGCTCCCTCTATATATATATATATCTTTTTAAAAAAAAAAAAGACGAGAGTGAATGCACCGTATACAATGAAATTTGTTATAAAATTCCAAATATATTATATCTTTTACACTTCTAAATCTCTATCGTGAAATATGGAGCCCATCTAAACAAACGTTTGAGATTAAAAAAATCAAAAAGGTGGCAATTTTGTTGTTTCCATGTGTATACATTTATTTACTTTATTATTATTTTCTTTTATTGGCAGTTTTTTTTTTTTAACGATACACACAAAGCTCACGACATTAACATGTCTGAAACTCGCTGCATAGCAATGTGAAGTGAGATGGTCATGTTGTCATGACAGCTGCGTGAGCACATTGGTAATGTGGAATGCTGCCTACCTTTACGGTTTGATCTACGGCGGTTGGCGTGGACGATGGACAGCAAACACAAACAGTTTAAGCGAAAATCATAAAATTATTTCGCTCACGCTATTTCGGGATCAGCGTTAGCGAGAAGAAGAAGAAGAAGACCAATAGTTGTGTTTTGCTTAAAAGGAGAGCTACAAATATTGGATAACATAAAATTTAAATTATTGTATACTTGAATTTGCAGTTTCTTAGCGCTTCTGTATGTACGATTCAAAGAGAAAAATTACAAACCCTGCCGTTCCGACGTACGATGAACGATTACGGACCATCATCAGGAGTTGGGACGCGAGCCGAGAACCTTTAAGTACTAAGAAGCACCTCCAGAAACCAGACACACATGACCGATCACCAGCTAGTTAGGGGACCTACAAACGATCTCATATCACGCATGCAGATGAGCGGGAACATTTGTCACTGTTCCTGGCTAAACAGCGCCAAGGTAATTGCCAAGCCTGGGACGCACGCGCAGAGACGGCACCGAAGAGAGAGAGCGGTGTTCGGGAAAGTTTCTGAGACATTACTGTTTTGTACTCACCTGGTTGGCTTGTTCCAACTCGTTCATGATGCCGTCCATTGTGCCTGATCTGAAATAGACACACAAAAAAAGGATTAGAAGAAAATTGTAGCAGTTAAGGGAGAGTCTTAAGAAAGCAATTAAGTAAAAATTATTGAAAGAACTAAAATTTTTAGAACATTAAGAAAGTTTTCCTATTGCATGTCAGTTGAAAACGGTTTTAGAAAGGAAATTGATTACTGCAGAGTCATAATTAAGGGAACGAGTTCAATTCGTTTTACCTATTCCCAATTAATCGCAGTGCTATGCGAAATAAGACAAAACTAATACTAGGTTTTGTCTTATTTCATTAAGCAAGGAGTACAATGCAATGCTTAGAAGTAAAAAATTCGAATGGTCGATGAAATATGGATTTATTTATTCAAATATACTGCGCGTTTAACATCCACGCGTCAGCGAAATCTTAGCTCCTAATTCATAAATTATTACAAATTAATTCTCTAAAGTATAGTGAAAATTACACAATAACAATACTATACATATATTTATTACGAATCCAATATATTTCGAGAAATGGGCCATTCCTTCTCTGTTAGCCTGCAGCAAACCAGTATTAGAAAAACAGCTAAAAAGTGCTGCATATGTCAGCTTTATCGAAAAAAAAAATACAAATTATGGAAAATGCTTTGAACAGTTCATTTTAATATCATAAATAACACCACGTAAATATAATATTAATAAATACGGACATAATACTGACTTGGAAATTTAAACTGTGCAAATAATTTCTCGGTAAACTGGAAAACAGCAGCCCACCCCTCCTCTTTTTCGAAGTTTTTGTTACCTATTCAATCTTTCGCTGTGTTCTTGTTCCAGTGTGATGAAGATGTCGTTCTTGGAACAACAAGGGTACATCTAACAGGCATAAGATATCTTTTTGGCATACCCAGAATTTCCAAACTTATTCTTAACTTCGTCTATATTTCTGTTTGCTATTTTTTTTTAATACGTTAAAATATTCATATGATTCTTAGCATATGAAAAATACATTTACTTAACTTCATTTCCTAAACAACAATCTCAAATGAAAATGTTATTCTTCTGCCAATGAGAAACTGCAGAAAAAATGTTGACTTTTTTCCTTACTCTTTTCTCATTGGCGTAGCACCCAAGAGAAACTTTCTTTAAATTTAGGTTTCAGAATTGTGTATACAGAAAACGCCTTTCAGCAACTGGAGCTCTACATCCTTATTGTGGTGCATTTTTGATTTCTTGTATGCGGAGAAATTGTGCCGACTCCGTTTAAGATAAAGACTTCGCTAAGAAAGGTGTGACCTCCGTTGTCAAGATGGTTGTGAATTACGATGGGTGTTCTAGGAGGAAGGTTCACGTTAATTTCTGGAACATTCTCAACTGGGAATAGAATTCTCACTTCATAAGAACCTTCCCGTCATCAATTACCCTGGGGTAATTCGAACAACGTAGTCACGCAACGTTTTTTATTGACCTGAAGGGCACGCTGTCTCCACTCCTCACGTCACATGAGACATATCAGGTGGCCGTGTTGTTCCAATATCACAGAGATTAATAGTGACATTAAGTTTATTTTTTTATATTAAACTCAACTCTGCCTTTCACTAGTCTGGAAGCTTTTCGCACTCCTCGTTCTGCCTTTGACCTTAGCATCGTGGTTTGATGCTTTAAAACATCATCAAGCAGTAAGGTGCCATATAATAGCAGAGGTATATGGATCACTCTTATTTTAAAGTGCCTTAGTTTCTCTACTCTGTTAAATGATTATTATACTTTCCCACAGATCGCAGACAGTCTGTTGTAACTTCTAATGACTCGTTATTTATCATTATTCGCTATCATTTTACGTCCTTCTCGCTCTTCGCCCATTCAAGCTAGAGCCATCACTAATAGAACTCCAACCCTGTTTAAAAGGTGCGTTATGATGGCTTTGATCTTCAAAGTTGGTCGTTTTAAGCGCCATACTGTTATTTTAAATAAATATTATATATCTCAATACTGATCAAGTAATTAGAATGAAGCTGTCCAATACAAAACAGTCATATGTAAAGTTTTCAAAATAATTTTTTTTTCTCGTCTCCACTCCCCTTATGTACTAAGAACATAGGAGATTTCAGTGTGTTATTATCACAGAGAATTCTCTAAGTCACCATGACTTTTTCATATAATACATTTTATAAACTTAAATGTAGTATGCAGTCTTCTCAATGATAATGCCAGGTCATTATGATCGAGAATAAATTGTTTTTCTAATCCATATAGTAAATAATAAATTTAAATTAATTTTCTGTTTATACTCCGGGACGACCACATGGTCAGAGGAGTTCACATTGTAGAGAGAATACAAGGAACAGCACCGTATTTAGTTATCACGGGTTTGAATATCATTTCGATATGCGAAATATGATTGATTTAGCAAATAAGTGAAAAATATAAATACAAGTATAAATATAAGTGAGATCATTTTTCTATTTTATACACTAGGACGACCATATAGGGTCGGAGGAATATACAAAACAGAAGGGTACAAGAACACCAATGTATTTTGTTGTACTGTATATTACCACATGTGAATACAAACAACGCGGCTTGAGTAACTATGAAATTTCATGGCGTACACTGCTTCCTTTCATGAAGAAGTGCTGCTTATTTGCGGTGTAATACTTAGTGCACTCGTGGCGATTTTTTTTACAGTACAATACATAATATTTACAGTAAACTTAGTTTTTTTCTTTCGCCAAGTACAAAATGATGCTTTGCACTACAATTATGTTGTAATCTTTATGGCCAACGAATCTCACTAATGAAAACAGTGATGCTGTTTAGATCTGTATAATTTCCAGAAAATTCTCATCCCCAGCTCAACATTTATCTTCGATCTATATGTATTCTTTATAGCTGCAGAAAAGACTTCACTTAAATATTTACCAAATGTAAATCGAAGAGGATCACTGTTGAATATTGATAAATGAGAGCTCTAGTCTATAACTGTTCTCCGAAAGTATTATGTTCTCCTAATTAATAGAAGGCGATTTATTCTGTAATGATGGAATTCGCTTGAATATGGGGGGTTATGTTTCCCTCTATAGCATCAGTACTGACTGTTGACATCAGTAGACCCTTGCTGATGCTACAGAGGAGGCCTTAAGGGTTCAGGGAAACTGATAATGGGGATGGGATAAGGAAGTTCTGGTAATACACAAACATGGAAACCGTGTTTGTGTCTTATCAGAGACCCAGTAATTAGACCTCCAGTATTTATATGCTACAGAGAAACCTCCAGTATTTATATGCTACAGAGAAAGCCTTAGGTAAATAACTAAGGGACGTATTAGGTTAGGAAAAAAAAATACAAAACTTAACTTGTCTGTGTAGTAATGGTAGGAGCGTTGTAAATAAAATGAGCGTTCTTGGTTATTCCTATAATCTGAGCATTAGCGCTCAAATTATAGGAATAACTGAAACATGGTGCAATCTCAAAACAGAGGATGACCAAAATCATTACGGGGAGTACTGTGTTCAAAAGAGACAGACAAAAGCGAAGGAGTGTTGTTGTTGTTAGGTTTCAAGCGAATCAATGACTGAAACCATATTGCGTTGTATATATTGTCTGCAAACTGCGTATGCTCTCTGGCTAATTTGCCTATTTCTGGACGAAAAACCAGAGTTTCCGAGAGAGATGCTACTCCCACCTAAGACCGACTAACTGAGCTATGCTGTGAAGAAGGCCCACGAAAATTCCTCGCGTTGTTGACAGGACTGAATTCAAACTCAGGCTTTTCTACCTGCTGCGGGGAGAGCGGTGGTTATACCAACTGTACTACCTGTGAGGCACACCGAAGGATTGAGGAGGGTTATGCTGTTTAAAAGCAACAAGACTTGATCAGATTCCCAGAGCCTGATCATGCCCAAGCAGATGATGAGTGTGTGTGTGGTGCGAGTCGATGACTAGTGGTAAAGGAAAGATGATTGTATGTGTGGGGAGAGGGGTTGTTACAAGCCAAACGAAAAATTCTTTAGGCAACTTTAATAGGCAAGAAAAAGCGAGTGTATCCTGATGGTGATTTTAATTTTCATCTTATGTACTGGAAATCATGGACATGCAGTACACATAGCGGGAGAAATTTACTTGAATCAATTAGACGACTACAGTTTATTTCAATACGTTGAAGAATGCACATAGTGGTAACATATCCTTAACGTAGTTCTCACCAATGATCAGTTGCTTGTTATTAAGATAGTGATAGCGGGAAGTACTCATAATGTAAACAAATAGGATACAGGGAAACTTTGACGGTCAAAGGAAAACGCCAGGGCTTTAATTACAGGAAAGGACAATGCGGTGGACTCAGGTACTTCCTGAGCTCTATTAAGTCAAATTATTTGATATGGATGACAAGAGAACACATAGCGGGAGAAAAAATAAAGAACTTAACTAAGCAAAAGAAAAAAGCATGGGACAGTTACCGGCTATCGTGTGACACCACTTCATACGATAAATATAAGCTGATATTTAATAAAAGCGAAGGGGCTTGATTTCCAAAAGCATGGGACAGTTAGTTACCGGCTATCGGCAGTAACTTCCATTCACACGACAATTATAAAGTGACTGTGTAATTAAAAGCTGATTATGAAAAATCGTTGGCAATGAGGGCTAAGGACAGGGAAAAGGAGTTCTACTCATATGAATGCAAATAAATTTGATAGCCCCCCTGGCAATATAAAAAGAGTGGTATAATCGACAAACGAGCTGCCGAAATGGCGATCGAATGGAAAAGTATATTTCAATAATCTTTATTACTGAAACCACACTAGTATCAAAGGGGATTAGTGAAGCCGAGATTAACCGCTGCAAAATAAGTGACACAATGATATCTCTAAAGTTTCTGAGGCTGAGAGAGTGCAAATCATCGGGGATAGATGGATAGTATATACTGAAAATAGCAGCAAGTAACCGCATCGAAAAATTAGTGGTGTTAATGAAATCATCACTAGAAAAATGCCAATTTCTCCCCAATACATAAGGCAGATAAAGAAATAATGTCCAATTATAGAGTAGAATTTTAACTTCTCTGGTGGTAAGACTATGGAACAAGAATGGTATGTCTTAAACGCGTTTCAACATGGTTTCGGGAAGGAAAGGTCTTGCCTTACTAATCTAGCAAATTACTATGAGGTTATAAAGCAGCTGGATGTGAGAAACAATTTTGACATTATAAATCTGGATTTTACTAAGGTTTTTGATAGGTTTCCTTAAAAAATATTATTGTATAAATTACAGCTGGTAGGGATAATCAGGGAAGATCCATCAGTAAATTAGTGGTTGGTTAAAGGATAGGAGATAGGGGTCCCTCTATATTGATTCTTCTTTTTTTAAATGGTAATCTTTTCTTAAAGGGAATACAGGAGTTGTCAAAATTTGCTAACGGTTGAGAAGGTGGTTAAAGATCAAAACCAGGCTTTTCTACTTAAAAAGGATTTAGAATGATTGCGAGTATTTTCTGAAAAATGAAAGATTAAGATGCACACAAACTAGAAGCAGCACAAATGAGATTTTTAAGACCATTATTAGGCTTTACAAGATTAAACCACCAAAGAAATTTAGATATCTGCGAGAAATTAAAAGTAGATAACATAGTAAATGACATAAAACGGTATCAGGAAAAATGGATCAGCCACATAGAAAGAATGAACCCAGACCGGATCCCAAAATTAGCCTTTAACTACAAACCTACAGGCAAGAGAGATGTTGGTCGACCAAGACAACGATGGCGAGATCAAGACCAACTCCAAGAGCTACAACGGAACAGGTCTTAAAAGACCAAAGCCGGACCAAGTTCATGATGATGATGTCTGAAAAATGAAACCTAAAGTTTAATGCTACCATACCAAATGCAAAGAACTGCATTTCGGATCTAGAAACCCAAGAATAGTTTATAGATTATGGAGAGAGGAATTAAAAAAAAAAGTAGTACTGCACGTAAAACTCTGTCCTCTGGACCAATATTTTAGGATTAGTTTATTCTTAGGGGGAGGATATGCCAGTCATTCTTCAGAAATGGCCCGACTTGTCGTTGTTGAATCATTATGATTTTTTTTAAATAAGCAATGCTGAATGGTTATATAATGTCCTAAGAATATGGACTGACAAAAAAAAAAGTTACCCTAAACAAGATGTCGTAATCGATAACTTGGGTTGCATTCATTAATTTATACTCATTTGTAGAAAACTAAAAGCTCCTAAAGATGCTAATCATTACTGATGTAGGAATAATTCATAACTTTAAGACTTTGTATTGCGCATTTAATTCGAAAGGAGCGGTATTACTCTACGTCGTCCATACTTCCATTTAATGAATGTTGGTGGGGTGGGGCGGTGAAAACGCAGATCGTCAAATTGAGACAGCTTTAAATGGATCATAATTTCGAACTTTACTGCATAAAACACAAACCAACTGGGGATATTAGTAAGTTATGACTTAAGATCGTCGCATTTCCTATACCTTTGAGCATTAGAAATGAACCGCCTTCAGCTGGCGGCATACACGCGACAATCTGTGCAAGAAAACAGACGAAACAAACTCAAAGGTGAAACACCAAGAGAGAAAGAGAGAGACTATCCTGACATGTTATACTTATACTGATTTTAGTTAAAATATCTAGACAACAAATTCGATTGAAATCACAAAACGATGAGATCAGTAAACACTAAAATAAACACTTTTTGAAGTGTCTTACAATGTATTCCCACTTTGCAATTTTTATTGAACGATCCAAAAAGTTGGTTACAAAAGTTCTAGAATTTTCTATAGCAGTAGTTCAAGAAAGTTTATTTCTTTCTGAATGTGTGTATATAGGGTTTTAATATTTTTTCATTAATCGGGTTAACGAATTATCAAGTTTGTTTGGAAATATTTTGTATAATTAAAGTTTTTTGATTCAAGCTATTTTCCTTATTCCGAATCTGAACAATCCACGAACTCAGATTTTCATGACAGGTATATATTTAACAAAAATTTTTATCCGTTATGACAAAACTAAAAATGAAAACTTAAACATGTCCTACTGTAAACAGTAAATCTGACGAATATTGTGTGGTTCTTGATATAATCTGATTAGACGTTTTTTTGGGGAGCCGCTAAGTGGAACTTTATTTATTGATTTTAAATTGTTTTTCTCAAATTTCTGATTTAAAATTAGTAGTGTAGTATTTGTTTGTGATTTCCTGGTTAATTTGGTGTATTTGTTCTTTACTTAGCCCTTGTAATTGCTTAAAAACCACAGTCGACTTCTGCCGGCACTGTGTTATATAGATAAGAACGTTCAAATTTTGCCCACACTGTTTTAGTATTGATATAGCAGATACTGGAAGTTTCTACGTGATTTGAAGCAGTGTAATCAGTATCAGAAGTCTTATAAACTATACGTGTTTTAATAATTTAACTTTATTACGTAGCCATTAATATTCGTCATTAATATTCGTAGAACTTTTAATATCGGCGATTTGGCATAGATATAGTATCGCAAATGGGTCACTCGAGAGTCCGAATCACGTAGCTTGGCGATAGATAGTTAAATTTATAATCTATTAATCTACTTAGAATTTACAAACGTACGTTATAGCGTAATACATATAACTTAAACGAAGGAGATACGGAATGCATATACATATACCTTTAAACTCGATATTGAAATATATATACAATATATTCAATAAGGTAAAATTCACAGCATAATAGTGTTACTACGCATAAGGATATAAGTTTAACGTAGCATTTTTAATTATAGTGAATTTGAACCGAAATCATGCCTCAGACTAGAGTAGCAAAGCAAAAGGCTCAAGCTAGTGGGAGTGCCATGGCTCGAGGGAGACGACGATCACGCCTCGGCTGAGGGGAGGTTGTCCTCTGAATCACAGCCTTATGAAATGTACTGCTTGTTTGATGTTTGCGGATACAGGAATGGGTCATGATATTGCCATGGGAACGTCTTTGTATGTGCTCGATGTAAGGAATGAAAGGATCATAGGGGAATAACTGGTCTCACGAGAGCTCAATTTACAAATTTATTTCACTAGCTTCAAAGAAAATTATGTTATGGAAGATTTTAAGGATACTTTATTCCTTATCCTCAGGTGGTTAACAAATAAGATCAAATGAGGTGGGACTCTTAAAAATATGAGTTGCACAGAGCCTCGCGCCTGTTTTACACACACAGACCCGCTCCCAACCTAGTGATCAAGAATTCTTCAGATGCGAAAGGTTCTGCTGCATATGAATAGCATCACACTTCTAATTATTTTCTTTCAGTCAATATGAGGTTAATTTTTAATTATTTTACAGTGCGCCAACATTCTTTGAAATTTATTTATACCATTTCAAATGACAAATATTAAGGTCCAGTGTGCTTTATTACTACATCAGGGTTACCAAACGTTTTGTGTGGCTAATATTACTAGATGTAAAAAAGAAAAAAGCGTCATTTAGCATAGAAAAAAAAAACATGAGGGGTTATCAAAACGTTCGTACCCTGACCTAGATAAAACATTAGCAGGAAGATGCCATTTTTAATATAAGTTGTCTACATATTCAATAACTAGCATGAGAAATTTCATTCCCGTAGGTGATCGTACACCCGAGGTGGAGGCAGGAATCTGAGGAAGGACGCTATGGTTGACAAAGTGGAGTATCGAGCAGTGATCAAGTTCCTGAATTTGCAGGGCAAGAAAGCTCAGAAATTGACGAAGAAATGAAAGCTATGTATGGGCAGAATTGTCGATCCTGTGACTGTAAAAAAGTGGAAACGGGAGTACAAGTGTCTTTGATGAGCCAAGAGAAGGAAGGCCATCAACATCTACAGACAGTGAGACGGTTGCAAGGGTTTAGTAGCTGGTGTGTGACAATTCATTTCATCACAAATGCACTGGGAATTAGTTATAGGTCTGCCCACAGCATTTTATATGACCATCTGTACATGTCTAAGGTCTCCGCACGATAGGTTCCAAGATTGCTGACCCCTTTGCAGAAGCAATGTCAAATGCAATGTTCTCTCCAACTGTTTGGATTTGTGTAATGCCGATGTTGAGAACGTTTTTGATCGGTTGGTGACAGATGACGAATTCTGGGTGTACCAGTATGATCCGGAGACTAAAGATATGTCAAATACGTTAATTCGTCTCAGGAAGTCATCAAAAATTGCGGACTTCTATGATCAAGGCATTAAACAACTGATCCATAGATGGGAGAAATGTGTTACTATACATGGAGAGTACATAAAAAAGGATTAAAGTTTTTGTCAAGTTTTACCTTTCTATGGCTATTATTTCTAAGGTCACAAACGTTTTGATAACCACTCGTAATTACGACTAAGAAAAAAACATCATTATGACTTAATTAATTAAACATTCTCGTGGACAGGTGAATAAAATTTAAGACATAACATATATATAGCATGTGATGTTAATATCTTTAACAATTCTTAGAAAAACGTACCATTTTCAACAATGATTTGCAATGTTCAATCAGGAGAGAGAAAGAACTATAATTTAGGTTTTTAATGTTATACAATACTTGCTTCTATGAATGTGCAACATTACGTTGTGCACTCCTATTCAAGCTGAATGAGGATGCTAATTTAATGCTGGTTAATCATGTGGATGTTTATTAAAGATCACAAATTTAAGTTTACTGACTGAATAGATATTTTTAAAGGGGAAACAAACTTTCACTAAATCTTTAGGCATGGCATTGTTCTATTTCATATCTTCTGAATGATCTAACGAAAAAAATGAGCGAATTCTTGGTTAGCCTGTGTTATTTCTTGCGATTTTATAATTTAAATTCAATTATCTTATTTACAACGAATATTTAATTTATAAGGATGGGAATTTTGCTTTTTTTGGCACCCGCTGTCCAAACTATTGCCACAAAGCTTCATTTTTGATAACAGTGAACAAAAGTATGTTCGTACGCAAATACATATAACAGAACAGATTTCTCCGTGGCACAACTCATTCTCAGTGGCTTGCTATTAAAAAATAATCTGTTCCGAGGACATCGGTGCTTTCGTGAGCAATAAAATGTTATCTTTCCTACACTTATGGAGAATTATTCACGCATGACCAAGAGGAGAAAATACTTGGACAAAAATAAAACGAGAGGAAATTAATTAAAAATAAGCAATTAACGCGATGTGAGTAAAACTCACTTGTTGAAATATTCTTGAAAATCTTTTATATTTCTTTACACTGAAGCGCAAGAGGAATTTTCCATGAACTCCCTTCATGGCTTTAAAATTGAGGGACATGCTTTCATTTAAGTAAAAAAACAAAAACAAAAACGCAGTGCTTTATTCTTTTTTTATTACTTGTATATTTTTCTCTTTCTGTTCCTTCATAAGACGTTTGATAGTGCACATCTGGTTTAACGACATTCCTTAGGAAGTACGCATAGGTTTAGTAGTCATAAGTTTACAAACAGATGCGCACAGTGCAGTTATCATCACGATATGGTAGACAACGTGACTTTATCACGTGTTCTTGTTTCACTACCACTAATTTTATTGCAACTATGAGTGACTCTAGTCTGAAATAAACGTTGAGTATCATAAACCTCTTTTTTTTTTTTTTTTGTGTCCACAAGACGGATTTTGGCTGACCTCAATCAGAATATTTGGGGGCATTTGTGAGAAATCTATAAAATATGTATCAATGGTAGTTTTTATGGCTTTTACCTTTCCACTAATTTTTGAAGACGTTAGAAGCAATTTAGATATTTCTGTGCACTGCAAAAGGTTCTGCGCAACAGAATAAATAAATATATACACTCAGTGAACACTGAACTGTAACCACCCCATCCATAATGTACTATGCCGGATGGCTCGTAGTATAAAAGCTTTGTAAGCTAGAGCAGTGGTAATTTGCATCTGGTCGTGCAACTCAAAGTGATAAAGTAATGGGATGTAGTAACGATATCAGAGTTTCGAAAGGGCATAACTGTAGAAGCTCGTGCATCGGGTGTGCTTCCATATCGGAAACAGCACGTCTTGTCGGTTGCTCACGACCCTTTGTGGTTAAGATATATAAAGAATGGATCAAACTACCTCCCGCCGACAGAACTGTAAAGGATTACGCTAGGTGGATGTTTGCGGTTACCGAAGGTCGCAGTGTGTTATACGAGCTCAACGGCAGGTCACTGTGCGATAGTTGACATCGAAATACAATATGGGGAATCAAGAACAATATTCGAAATGAATACGAACCTCACACTCAGCCGTATGAGGTTCCACAGCAGACTACCGAAGGAAGAGACACCCTCTCCTCACCGTTAGTCATAGTCGACGGCGAATACTGTGGTGTCAACAAACGCTGGTTGGACACTGGAAGACTGGAAATGAGTGTACTGGTCGGATGGGACCAAATACCTAGTGAAACAAGCCGAAGGACGCCTTAATGTGTGGCGCAAGCAACACAAGCCCATGGAACCATCGTGCACGGATGCTGGTTGCTTAATATGTGGCGGTCTACTGGCTGCTCATAGGAGACCATGTGTACTCTCTGCCATGTTGCATTTTCTCCTAGACAGAAACGGGATCTTCAAGGCGATAATGTGCAGTGCCATCTGGCCTGCACTGTGCACGAGTGATTCGAGGAACACAGTGATGTATCACCCATTTTGTTTGGGCCTACAAACACCTGTGGGATGTTTTGGAATTGAAGTGGATGTGCACACATACAACTGTCATTCATTTCGACACTGTGAAAAGCCTTAGCAGCATGACTGCAGTTCCTACAGTTAACTTCAAACATCTGGTGGAGTCAATGCCTAGGCGAACAATGGCTGTTATCCGTGCGAACGGTAGCCCAACACGGTATTAGGTACGTGGTCACAGTATAGTAATCGCTGATTTAAGGGAATATGGATTGAATATCCCATAACTTGGAAATGTGTGGTGAAATAGAAACTGATAACACTGCAGCATTATCCAATTTTGCCTACCTAAAGAGTGTGTTAGTTGAAACAGAATGATTTATTTCCACAGGAAGAATATAATAAAAGGTAGTCATGCAGCATGATGCCAGCCACTAGGAACAATATGGCCTTAGTTGTTAATGCTCCTAAAAACCAAATAACAAACAAACAAACAAACGATGCCAGCCACCAAAAACACTGAACAGTATTACTCAATAAATTCGGAGTTCGTTTGCAATATGAGCTTGAAACTACGTTTCTTACACTTACATGTGGGCTATTTCCATGAACATCTCGGAGCTGTTAGCGACGAACCATTCCATAAAGATACCAAGGAAATGGAGAGGAGGTACGTATCGGGGAGGGTAGATCAGCTGCATAACAACTGATTACTGTCAGATGTTATAATGGCGGCTCTAGAAGTAACGCATAAGCAAGGCAATAAAAACTTTCAGAATGAATGACGTACGTTTCACAAAGAATGTAGGGACAGATAATACGTATTCATTTCAAATCAATATTCTTCTTTTTAAGTTTTTTTTTAATATTTCCTTTGCAAGCATAATAATAATAAGAATTATTATTATTATTTTGTATTATGAGGCAAAATGTTCCTTATGCTAAAATTGTAATTTTGTTTTCTTTCTTCCCAATCTATAAAATTTTTTTCGTTACAAGCCAAACAACAAGACCACTTTCGAAATCATCATACCTGAACTATGGATAATCTTATTTGAATCAAAACTTTTAAAAAAAGTTTAAATTCGCAGGTCTCTGTTATCAGAAATTAATACTGGTAATTCCAGGAAAGAAGATGGCTGAATTTATCATACTTGAGTTCTTAAGTTTCAAGCTAAATACCGAAGATTCACTTCTTGATTTGCACCTACAGAAAAGCACAGCTAGAAGAATCTTTTCGTTTTACCTAACTGCTTAAGTTTTCCATTTCCTTCAACACATCCGGCAACAGAATCACTAGGTGGAGCAGATAAGACTAGAAGAGGACTGGTTGAACACTATCCACTCTTATGGCAGCGACATTTAAACTGTCTTAAACTGCCCATTTTCCAGGATTTCAGAGTTCTTTGGACGTACAAATTATCAGGATAATTTGTACTCTTATCTCAATAGCATAATTATTATTTCAGAAAACGGCAATAACTTGAGTGATTATGTTTTAAGTTTGATCGAAACTTCGATGGGTAAACAATGGTAAGGTATGCCTGGTTTTGGAAATTTTTGGCGCATCCCACTATACAGGCATACTGCTCTAGTTTTTATAGTCGAAAGCAGTTTCGAATAAAGAGACATTCAAGATTGTTTCTAACGGCTTCCAAACCAGAACTCTCCAAAGCAAGTGACAAAACCATTATAATGCAAAGGTGGATGGCAGACATGAACTGTGTCTGCTGATTTTATTGGGAATATCTGAAATCATTCATGTACCATATAGCAACCTTAGGCAATATGCAGACTTATGGTATCATGTTGAGGTACATAATAAGGTGACATAAGCATCGCTACTGTTATCTACCTCAGATACCAAAGTGAGGAGTTTACAGTGAGCCTCCAGTTGGCACAACATTAAAGACACTGCACTATGAGCAGAACCAGTCAATCTGATGTAACGTTGGGTAATGGAAGAACCAAATTTGCAAGTGGAAAAAATTCTTGTGCATGTCTAATCAATCCTCCCCAACACACCCTTCAAAATTATCACCAAGATGTCGGATATCTAGAACTTATTGATCCTAGAAATACCTAAATCTTTGTAATTAACGATATTTATGGATTAATGCCTGGAACAAAATCTTTCGGTAATTAAACTCTGATTTGCTTTTCAGTGCAATTTCGTTCATGTGCGGCTTATTACTTGGAATGCCTAGTTTTTAAAATTTCATATCGTCGTAACTGACCTCAGACCTGAAAGAATCATGTATTGTGAAAGCTCTTTTGCAAGAGAAAAACAATTATCATACAATGATCGTCTCCGAATACCAGTCATTACAAAGATAGTGTGATAAAAATTTTAACAGATGGTATGGTGCACTCATGGTATCAAGTTTAGATACATAATTCAATAGAAAGCACTGCTAACGATAAAGGCATCGGCACAGGCATTCTTATTAAGAAAACGTCCGTGATTGCAGAAGAATGTCATTGTCTCTTGACAGCGACAGGAGTGACCCATCCCTGAATATTTAGGAAGGGAAAGGAATCACTCCTATCACGATCAAATATACTGTGTAACATTAGAGGTATTCAAGCTAATCTTTCACGTTATCAGAAACAGTTTGTTGCATTAGTTCGGACCAAGTGAGATCTTTGTAGTATATTTTAAAGGGAAGGGGCGAATAAATGCGTTAATTTAAGGGAGATGCTATGCTAAAAGATACAATGTTTAGTACAATTCCGCCTAACAACTTTATTACGCTCCCTCGCTATTTCCTGGATAAGTACAGTATTTGACTGTGGAAATTGCTCTGGCGTACTTTCTTAAAATATTGCGAATGGAAGTTCATGTTCATATAATTAGTAAATACTTGAAGAAAGAGATTGAGTACTTACTTGTCAAGAAGATTATCGCCGTATCTACTTGCATGATGAAATAATTCGAACTGCGTCTTCTCCAAGGCTAAAAAATAAATCGATAACAAAAGTGTAGAAAATCATCACGAGACAGGGATATAAAAATATTTACATATCGCAGTTCAAATTATTAGGCACGTACAGAGTTTACAGAATACTGTACTACATCGCTTATAGAATAAAAAGGACTGTTTACGGATGACAAATCCGTACATTGTACACTTCTCGCATAACAATGATTGCAATATGGGTTGCTGTTTGGCTTAACTCAAGATAAACCTAACGCCTTGCGTGTACTGCAATGTCTAGCTACGTGCCTCCTTTTAGGAAATATCGAGATTTGATTCCAGTGGCCGACAGCAGGAGCCTTTAGAGAGATTTTCAGATGATAGCTGAGCCAGCCAGTCGGGAAAATATGCAAGGTTTGCTCTAGTGAACTGACCACAGAAATATGGGATACAGCTCATAGTGTGATCTGATATAACAATAACTCCATTCCAGCACCAGACTTAAAAGACAGTAAAAATCACTTAAAGAGTGGCTTAGGAAATGCTGAACTTTATAAAAATAATTTTTTAATTAACAATTAAAAATTAAAATGAAGGAGTAGGTAACCAAAGCAAACTGTGCCTAGCGCCATTTTGAGGCCACGCTGAATTCGTTGTTTGTGTCCGAAACGTATTCATCGATCCATCTAAGTTTAAGTAAAACTATGCAATATGAATATTTGTGGTTAACCTGTTTCTTGCGGAATGTCAGTATTACGGTAAAGTAAAGGTAAAGTGTTCTTTGTCTAACGGCCCCAGGGGGTTTCCGGGCGGGCCCTGCCACCTAATTTCCTAAGATTTCAGTGGAAAGGACAAAAAAAAAAAAGGGTTCAGTTAGAGTAGGGCTGAAGACTGAATTGGGGGGGGACAGATAGAAGTATGGGGGATGATAGGGAAGGCAACCCCAGAAAGGTCAGTGGGGACTGGCTCCACCAGGAGAAAAAAAAAAGGGGGGGGGACAGAAACCAGTCCCCTCCCTACCAGAAGAAGAGGGTTTAAGAACCGAGTTAGGGCACCCGGTTCAGAATGCCAGGGGTATTCTGAGGGGTATCATATCCTAATATGATACCCCTTTGAATCTTACATTAGGAGCATTTGATTTTATGCAAAGCAGAAAGTTTATAAATGTCACAAACCACAGGTTCAGATTAAAAATTAATTCTGGGAAATGTGAACAACGACGTGGAAAAAATGTCACAGTCTATGTTTCTCCACTACAGTTCTAATGAAATAAATTATGACAACGTTGAGGCTGATTCTATTCGCAGGACAGCAATACAATTTCTGTGTCTAAAACTTTTGGTGGCCCATGAAGATTATGGAGCCAAGTCGCAAGTCTGTTTGACCACTTGTGGAAAAACAAGACAGTCAAACAAAGGAGGGGGAGACCTATTTTGAACACGATTTATAGAGTTTCATATTTGGATCCACCTTTTGAAGTGAAACTTTAGGCGAGCCCCAGGCAATTTTCACATGGGAGTAACTTGCGTCCGTGGAGTGACAAATGCGACACGAAATAACGTACGCTGTACGTAGCAGAGACGCATGATGCAATCATTACCCCTACAGTGCGGCTACGGCGTAACTCGCATTGTGTCGCGTTTACGTTTTAAATCGCTATATCTCAGCTTCTAGAAGTCCGATTTTAAAAGTTTAAAAACCAAAACATTTCTTTCGTCATTCTTTACCGTATTTCATAAAAAATTTCGACGGAAAAAAATTTATAATTCAACTTGCCGAAGACTAATCGTGAGGGTTGTAATGCGACCACCGAAACCACCTCTATTGAGTACAAAGGAGAGATCTGTAATAAATTGTAAAATATAAACCACTGTAAGATTGAAATAATAACCGTTTCAAAAGATTCTAAAGAAGTTTCACTTAACTTCTGCTATGCGTGCTCGGCACAATTTTTTTTTCTTCTCCCCCACTGAATGTGAGTTTTTTTTACTGTTTTGATCATAATTTTTTCTTTTTACAAAATCATATTCAAAGTTTGCCAGTTAAATATAATTCTTACAATTTGCTGTCATGGAGATTGTGGAAAAAAAAAGAAAGTCTCATATTTCGCTACTTTACCCTCTACGGTGGGTAAAGTAGCGAAATTAGTCTTCCTCATTCGGGAAGGGTCGAAGCTAATTCATTATTTGAACATGATACTGGAGTTCCGGTATTGCAAAGTTACTGAACTCTTGTCCTACACAAATATAAAACAAAATACGAGAGGCCACTGTAACCAATAGGTCAAACGCCAGGTCATAGTAGAACGTGTTTGAGTTGACCGTGGTTTGAGCTCGGTGATGTTCTTGTATTTTCTCTAGCTTGTAAACTCCTCTGACCCCATGTAGCCGTTGGAGCGTATATAAAGTGAATTTAATATAAATGTGTTTGTTTGGTTTTTTTTTTCATTGTTTCTTTACGAATTCTGCCCTTGCGATAAAATGGTGAATGTGAAGAGTCAGTTTTTCAACTCCCGTTCTATACCACGTATGATAAACCTCATGACACGCGAAACTGGAGTGTGCTACTTTCTTTCATACCTCTCGCAGCAGTGATTTAGGGGCGGAAAAGAATGCGGACTTTTTTGCCTTTCTTCTCCACACAGGTAATTATCATTATCTTTTGGGTCTTACAATAATGTTCACTCTATCATGCTTAAAGCCAACCCTATTTACTACCGATGGGTATGTGGTAGTATCTCGCAATCATCATGAAATACATACTACCGAATATACCACACCGTTTAATACACTAACAGAGATTATACAAAAGAATCGGTCGAACAGGGGAAAGAAATGCTATTTCAAATTTTTTGTCTTTATTATGACTCTCTCTCCACCCTCCAATATGTTTTTCGCTTTAGTTTGAATGTCCAAAATTAGTGGTCCCATATTTGAGCTGCTACTCTTAGGTTTCTTTTAACAATTATACTTCTTTCTTTGAAACAGCATATCTGAAAATCGATTAGTCTGGTCGGGAAGAATACGCAATCCAATCACAATAAGCTATTAACTGGAGTTGATCACTGCGTATGACCATGATCTTCACCTTCATCTTCACGACCGGGAAAAAATCGATTCTCACAATGCGATTTTCATCTTGCTTAACATCAGTTAATTATGATCCTACCTTTATTAACTTAAATCTGAACTATTTAAGGATGCCACAAGAGTCTAAGACACGAATAAGGACCCTGTGACTAACCGTACTGCAAGGATGCTTTGTACAGACCGTCAAGATGTTTAAGTTACATAATATAAAACACAGCAATGTAGCTTTTTATGTGTAGGAAATCTGGGAATTACCTGAGATTTACAAAGATTATACAGTATTTTAAGATAGCACTGAAAAGAAAATGAAGATTGGCCATGTTATTGGCAATGAAGTAATCGAAACGTCCACGTTGAGTTTGAATCGGCCTCTAAGTTCAAAATGTATCTCACTGCAGAATTCCTTGCTTTTGATGAATATGGATCATTAATACACGTGGTAACACTTTTGAAGAAGTTCTAGAATACCAGTGGAGAAATGGGATACAATTCGAAGAATAACTCTGGGGGAGAGCCGACCCTTTGAGGACTGTATGAGCTGAGTTATTCTGAAAATAATTGTTCCAGGGTACATTTATTAAAAAAAAAACTCGCCAAGGCCTCAGTAATAAAAGCAATGCCCTCTTTAAGAGTGAACTGAACCACAGGGGAGTGCGCCCGTGATGGATTTAAATAGGTCACGAGAGATATGCATATTACTAAACGAATTGCCCAAATCCAGATTTTTATATTAAAGCTAAAGCGAACTTACTTTCACACCTATTAATGAAGCCATTTAATAAATTCAACTTTAATAAACTCAACTATTGCTGAAACTTATTTTCTGTTTTCATAAAGAATTCGAACTCAGCCAACCATCAGATCTCGAGTGGAAAAATCTAAACATAATAATATTAAGAGATATTTTGGCTACTTTTCAATGGATCGCGTATACAATGAAGGAAGACACTTAACCGGAGTTGGGAAAAAATTCCTTCAAGAGTTCAGACTCTTTTCCATCACTCGGTTGTTTTAAATTAATGCTACTTCATATCTATCCTGGGTAAAAAATAAAATTTCCTGGCACATTTCATTTCATTACTAACATGAGCTCACTCCCAACGCAGCCTGCGATGACGAATTCGCCAGCGAAATGTTAGGAGTTTGTTTCAAAGAAGTGGCTAACAATATCGACAAAGCTAGCAGTTTGCGTGTTGTAAAGGATGGAGGAGTGTGGTCTTTTTTATTACAGCTCCGTTAACCTGAATATTTTACTCCTCTATGCGGGGATCATTTGTCTTTGAAAAGCACTCCTACCTGCCATTAATATTTTTGCTAATATATTGTCATGTTAGTGCATTCAAAGGGCTACCAGACAATCAGATCACATTCACAATTTTGGATAATGCCATTTCTGGCTTTTCCTCTCCACTGCGTTCCTACAAGCGCGTGTCTAATGCCTCTTGTCTTACTTCACGTGGAACAGTTATCCGTTTTTCAGAACGTTCTTTTTTTGTGGGTGACTTCATTGTTACTGATGAAGCTGCCGCCGTTATCATTTGTCAGTTTTTTGCCGGGCGTCGAAAGACACTGTTAATTGTTTTGCTTTCCTAATGACTTCGTTTGTGTCTTCCTTAGCAGACGGCCAGTTTAATAATTTCACGGGGCCCCCAGTACGTTGTGATTTACGACTTTCAGGCCACCGAGCCTACTAGTCATGTTTCTGAATTACTTTCAGGCCTAACAAAGATTACTCCAGTGGTAAAAACATCTATTTTTTAATTACCTCATTCTTAGTTGCTCCCGTTTTGAGTTCTTTGTTTCTGCACTTCATCATCTGTGCAGTCAGGGAAACCCCCTCACACTGCCCTTATACTGCACTGCGGTCTGCCACAGCCGAATATTTGCATGCCATTGAAAAAGTGGCAAAAAACTCCCGCATCCTCGCACCAGCATTTCTTCGTAATAAATAGTATTTTCTGCCAATGGATGCGGAATTCTGAAATACTCTGAGAAAGGCCACCAATCTTATTTTAATATCATTACAAGGAAATCCTTAAAGTAAGCGCTGGCGCCGCAGAAAAAAAAAAACCCATTTAGAAGAAAGATTATTAATGCCAGAATTGAAACACTCGATTTTTATGGATAAATTTAGGTATTTTGGAAAGCCATGCTAATGGTTGCCAGAAATTGTTTTGATAGCAGACAAGCGATCAAAGAGCCCCCCCCCCCAGCATGCGAGCCAGTTTTCTGCCTAGATCGTACAAATTCTGGCTGGAATTGGGGGGAAGGGGGGGTTGTTTCTTCATACACTATTTCTTACACAAACCGCATTTCACCTTTAAGTATTCTTTCTGGAATACGATTTCAAGATTATGACGTGTGGAAAATGGAAATTTCCATTAAATGCATCGAAGCTTCCTTTTATAAGCAACCCTGAAGCTGGTACATCTTATCTTGAACAGCCTTAGTATGTTTAGTAGAAAAGCAACGTTTTGATGAAGGATAAGATTAGATTTTAGGGTAGAATTAGCATGATCAAGTATTTTTCTGACAAGACCTGAACAAGCGTTGGTATCAAAAGATTTAAAACAGTAATCCAACCAGTGAAAAGAAGAACAGAAATCATGCTGCTCCTCCCATTTTTCATTACTTTAATACCAAACAAGAAAAGGATGAAAACTGCCATGAGAGAGAGAGAGAGGGGGGGGGACTCCACTGGAGAAGAGACCATTGGTCCGGTGGACTTGAGAGTACAACAGATGAGACAGTTTCTATGAACAGACGCATATAAAACTTTGCCACTGGCCAGGCCACCAAAATCAACCCTATTTATATATTAACTCTCTCTCAGACCACTCCAAGTACTTTCCAGAAAACTCCACTTCGGAGTGCATACACAGGTTAGCTTTTCCAACTTAACAGCATAGAAATTAACTCTAGGGATTCTACCTAAACTACATGAATTAATAAATTAATTACGATACACTAATAGT
This sequence comes from Mastigoproctus giganteus, assembly GCF_048544385.1. Lineage (NCBI taxonomy): Eukaryota > Metazoa > Arthropoda > Arachnida > Uropygi > Thelyphonidae > Mastigoproctus > Mastigoproctus giganteus. Next base: position 134,121,540 of record NC_143582.1, read on the forward strand.
CTTTGTAAAAATGCTGTAATTCTTATACATTGGATGTCCTCGTAAATTGGATATTATATAATATATAGTGTAAAATATTGTAATTAAGATTCATAACAATGTCGAATCTTATCAAATTACCCATAAAAGAATTATTTTGCAAACCAATGTTGAAACGAAGCAACTGTAACTCTACAACTTTTACTAATACACCTTAACTTCTACAACTTTAATTTGTATTGGTATTTCTGGCGCGAGGGCCATATTGCGCCTCACAACAACTTTAATTAATTAATTATGTAACATAATTACATTATTAACAGACTTTTGTAAAACTTTCTGGAAAATTGTACCTCACACCAATGTTCCAACCGAACAAGTCTGAAGACGGGAAACAGCGAGTTCTTGAAATGCAGCCAGAATTGAGCATTGAGGTGTTTCAAGTTTTCAAATTTTAGCAGTTCAATAATAAATTACTTAATTATTTATGCTAGATTGAGACTGATTGAGATTATGTGTAGTCGCAATTGATTATCTCATAATGATTAACAATCATGTAGTATTTTAGCTTTCCTAAAGTATATTGCACACGTTGATGGTAATAGCCACATAGTGCAAGGAAGCAATAAGCTTTTGCTTCACCGGCAGGGAAAAAAAATAATAAATAAGAAGAGTAGACAAGAAAATACAAATTATTTGCTGCCCTCCTCACATAGGTAACTATCCAGTTGACCTCTGAATTTATTCAAACTGTCGGCCTCAACTATCTATGAAGACAACCTTTTCCAGCAATCACTGGCTAAAAGAAAACTTCCTACAATCTAGCCTAAACCTCTTCCCCTGTAATTTGAATTTTTGCCCCCGAGTTTTGGAATTCTCTATAACAGTGAAAATTCTACCTTTCTTCATTTTACTAACCCCTCTCAGAGCCTTAAAAACCTCAATCGGTTACCTCTGAGGTGCCTGGTTGCCAAGCTCTGTAGCCCACATATATGGAGTCTTTCCTCATGTGGACGCCCTTTTGCCGATCCCATCATGTGAGTTGCCCATCTTTGGACTCTTTCAAGAAGCTCAATGTCTTTTTTCAGATGAGGTCGCCATATCTGAACACAACATTCCAAATGTGGTCCTACAATTGCCATATAGAGTGGCCTATGACCTCCATATCTTTACAGGATGATCTTCGATAAATAATCGATAGGACACCATGGGCTTTCGTGGATTTACACTGCTTAGAAAACTCCTATCTGCCCATATTGTAACTCCCATACCCCATCTTCCTTTACTGTTTTTAATTCAATCCCACCAAGTGCATAATTTATTTTGGGACTGCTATTTTCCAAGTATAGGACTTTGCATTTTGCTACATTAAAACATAGTTGCCACTTTTATGACCATTCTTGCGGTCTGTTCAAGTAATCCTGAAGGAACGGTGCTTGGTATTCAAGCAGCGAACAATCAAGTCAATGTCCAGAGTATTCACATTTACCAAACTGAAAGTTTCCGTGGTTTTAAACAGAAATTTAAAAACAAACGGCCATAGAATACGGCAGTATTTGATTTTTTTTATGAAAATCAGTTTATATCTTACATCTCCAATTTTTCTTTTTTTTTTTCTTTCTTTCTTTCTTTTTTTTTTTCTGGGGATTTATTTATTGTTATTTTTTTTATAGCGACTCCAAACAGGAACGTATGCAGAACCTTTAATACTTTAGTATCATGCATGGGCTGAAGGCCGAGAAGGTGGGCGATAATTCTTGACACTTGACTTCCATTTTTGTAGACTGGAATTTTCTGAAAATACACGCGATGGGGCGCTGTTACACAGAAGAGAATTGGAAGGGAAAGAGGAACCGTTAGTTTGGCCAGTTTGGATTTACATCCAGAATATACTTAAGGTCTGCCTCGTGTTTTCGCATGATCTGTTATGGGATATTCTTCTTCTTCCTTGGAATCAAGAATATTTACTGCAGTGAATATTCTTGATTCATGAATTTCATCAATGGTAGAATTGTTACTAACATTTTATACAGTGTTTCCTTTGCATTAGTAACACCGTCTTGTGTAGGAACGGACCGGTACGTGACGCTGACGAAGGCTGAAAGTTGGGAACGGCTTTATATGGCTGACATAAGGTTGTAGTTCGCACACGTGGCCATCAATTTTTGAGTGTCTGCGAGGAAGAATGGATCGGCGTGGAGATCTTGGGGCAAGACGTGCAGGTTCCAGTGTCTCGAAAACTGCCAGCATAGTTAAGTGCTCCAGTTCTATGGTGTCACGAGTCTACCTCGATTGGCTCAACACTGGTCAAATAACCAACCAAAGGTCATACGTGAGACAGCCACATGTGATCGACGCCCGTGGTGAGTGTCAAGTCTTCTGTCTCGTCTCGTAACACATCAGCGACGCAGCACAGCTAACCACCCAGTACAACGTGGGAATAACAAGAAATATCCACAGACTTGCTCTGGATATTAGCTCTTATAGGGAATGGCAATGAAGAGCCTTCACGTGTACCCATGCTCACTGTGAGACATAAGGAACTGCATCTTGAATGGGCACTTCAGAACCAACACTGGACCACCGACATATGGAAATCTGTCGCTTGGTCTGATAAATTCGGTTTCCAGCTCTATCATACTGATGGTCGTATCTGTATTTGGAGAAAGAAATGAGGCCATAGCATTTGGATAACTGCTGGTGTTTGGCAGGCTGGAGGTGATGGTGTTATGGTTTTGGGACTGGCATGTCCTGGGTCCTCTGATCACCAGGAATGAAGAAAGACGGACTCGAAGACCACGAATGCAGAAATGCGCACGAAAAAACTATTCATCTGAAGTACAAACATAGTAATCGGCGACTAATGGAAAAATATTTTAAAAACAAAGCTGAAGGTTAGAGAAAAATAGGTTTCAAATGATGATGGCTGCATCAACATTCACGACAAAGATAACCACTGAACGGCACCAAATAAATATTCAGGGCGAAAGCCTTATTTGAAAATGCATGCTCTTACTCAAACTGTTGTTTCCATCCTGACTGGGGTGGGTATGTAAGCACACTTAAGTAAAAACCTCACGACCCAGTGATGAGAAATATTCACAATATGTGTGAGATTTCTAGGTGATAAATTTCAAAATCAAACAAATATTTAGGGCAAAAAGTAATCATTCTAATTTCCGAAAAGGAATTTTTTTTCAGAGTTGTATCGAGTTGTATTTCAGAGTAACTTTCGCATAAAGCAACTCAATACTGAGTTGTTTTATGCGAAAGTTATTAAGAGAAATCGAAACAAGTGTTCTCGTAGATTATTCAAATTGGCACGAGTGTTTTAGGGCAATATCCTCGAAAGTTGCTGAGAAAAATCGAAAATTCCAACATTAGATGCTACTTCAAATTCAGAAGTGAAGTGACCATTTAGTGCACAGTATATTGAAAGAAACCATAAAAAAACAAACTGAGACTTTTCTTATTCTATAGCAGTTGCATTTCATAACTCATTACTGAAAAACAATATCTAAAAATTCCTTTTAATTTAAAAAAATTTACAATGCAACTTACTCCTCCCACCCATCCCCTAGAAAATCAAAAATGTAGGCTAGGAAATCACGGCTTCCTTATATCTGAAACTGATTTTGTTCCCTTTTCTCAAAAAATAAAAATAAATAAAATAAAATAAAAAGAGTAGACGCATTAGCCTAGTTTTAGAAAGAAATAACAACAACAAAAAAAAAAAACTAAATAAAAAATACACTTAATGAAAAGAATGTCGGGTCATGCAGACTACATGCATTTTGCTAAATTTAGCGGTACAAAACATGGAAAGCTTCTTTCATTGCCAATCTGTCTTCACCTTAAAGATTAATTTCCAACACTCCAATAAAAGTTAGAAAGGGTTTTATTTCTAGTAAATGCGATGTGAAAGTTTATTAGAATTATTATTGATGCACGATTTTGAGAGCCAATCTATAAATACTTATTACAGATGACAGCGATGAAGAAAACAAACGGTAACAACGTTGGAACCCGTTTAAGATTTAGTGAAGCTGCGCAGACTGGTAGCAGTAATTTACGATGCTGTATAATAGAGCAGTGAATGGTTTTGAAATGCAGAAATAACTGTTTTACTTTGAATTGCCACGGTGTTAGGTACACGTACCTAATAGGGAGTAGATCCCCGTTCTCGCATTCAGAACAGCGTGGATTCGTCACAACTTGAACTCAACGAGAGCGTGCCATAAGGACGTTGGCCATGTTGACTCAATTGCTTCCCGGAATGATTGTGGATCTCTATTCCGAAGAGCTCGTCCCACCTCATCCCACAGGTGGTCAAATTAATTGAGATCTGGTGAATTGGTGGCCACCGAAGAAGGCTGAATTCACTCATTAATGGAACCATCATCATCATCATCAGCCATTTTCAATCCACTGCAGGATGAAGGCCTCTCCAGCAACTTTCCAGTTCCTTCTGTTTTGAGCACTGGCCATCCATTTACTACTCAAAAACTCATGAATTTCATCTATCCATCTCCGCCTTTGTCTTCCAGGTTTTCTTGTGGCTCCTCTTGGGTACCATTCTGTTATTTTCTTAGTCCATCTGTCATCATGTCTTCGAGCTATGTGTCCTGCCCAAGACCATTTTAGTTCTTTAGTTTTGATAAGAATGTCCTTTACTTGAGTTTGCTGCCTAATCCATGTGTTTCTCTTCTTATCTAACAGTCTGATTCCCAATATAATTCGTTCCATTCTTCGCTGTGTAGTTCTTAGCTTCTCTTCCATTCTTTTGGTGAGTGCCCAAGTTTCACTTCCATAAGTCATGGTGGGGAGTATACATTGATTCATTATTTTACGTTTCAGACAAACTGGGATATTGCTCTTCAGTATGTGACTATATTTCCTGAATGCTATCCATCCAAAATTTATTCTTCTCTTGACTTCCAGCCATTTATCATTATTACAGCTAATAACTTGTCCCAGATAAGTATATGACTCCACCTTTTCAATTACTGCTCCTTCAATCATTATTTCCCTTTCCGTGGCATACTTGTTCATCATTACTTTTGTTTTAGCCATATTCATTTTTAGTCCAAAATCCTTACTAACTATGCATAACTGATTAAGATTTTCCTCTAATTCTTTGGGATCGTGGCTTATGACCACAATGTCATCTGCAAATCGTAAATGGTTTAGGTACTCTCCGTTCACATTGACTCCTTTCTGCGACCAGTCTAATCTTCTGAAAGCTTCCTCAAGCGCAGCAGTAAACAGCTTCGGAGATATTGTGTCTCCTTGTCGAACTCCTTTCTCGATTTTAAATTTGCTACTGTCTTTGTCTAGTCTAATAAAGGATGTAGCACTCTCATATATTTTCTTCAAAATCATAATATATGGAGTATCTATGCCTTGTCTTTCCAGTGCCCGAAACATTGCCTTATGCTGTATGGAGTCAAATGCCTTTTCATAATCCACAAATGCCAGGCATAATGGTGTTTTATATTCATTTGCTTTCTCCATTAGCTGTGATATTACGTGAAGGTGATCCATAGTTGAGAATCCTGTCCTAAAGCCAGCTTGCTCTTTCGGTTGATTCTCATCCAGTATTCTTTCTAATCTGTTAGTAATGACCCTTGTGAACAACTTGTAGATATGGGATAACAAGCTAATTGGTCTATAATTTCCAATTTCTGATTTATCTCCGTTCTTATGCAGCAAAACTATGATTGCATTATTCCACTGCTTAGGCATCACACCTTTTCTAATGCACTTTGTGAAGAGCCTTGCCAGTTTTTGTGTTATGTCTCTTCCTCCCAATTTTAACAACTCTACAGTAACTTCATCTTCCCCCGGGGCTTTCCGATTCTTCATTTTCTTCAATGCATGTTCTACCTCATCAGGAAGAATATCAGGTATGTCGTATGTGTTGCTACTTTGCAATCCATCTTCCCCACTGCTGGTATCATTCCCTCGCTCCTTGTATAATTCTCTATAGTAGTCTTCTGCTATTTGAATTATGCCTTCTCTGCTGTTTATAAGTACACCATCGCTATTCTTCAGTTTCAGTATCATTTGTCTTTCTGTATTACTGCTCATGGCTGCTGATTTAAATCCTTTGTTTTCCCTTAATGCTTGTTCTACTTTTCTTGTGTTAAATCTTCTTATGTCCTCTCTGAGTCTCTTTCTAATGGCTTTGCATAACTCAGTATACTCAATTTTCTCCCTGTCAGTGTTTTTCTTGCTCTTCATTAGTCGTCTTTGGTTCATCATGACAAGTGTTTCTTGACTAATTTTTTCTTCTTTGGATTTCTGTTTCCCTAGAGGTTTCTTGGACTTTATCACTTTCAGAAAGTTGTAATATTCCTCGTCGATATCTTGGTCCTGAGCAGTCTGCAGAAGCTCAAACTTGTTCTTAAGTTCCAGTACATACTGCTTTTTCTCCTCCTCTGTTATTTCAAAGACCTTTGTATTATTTACTCCAGTCAGTTTTTTCCTTTCCTTTCCTACATCTATATCAAGTGTACATCTTACCATTCTGTGATCACTTCCAACATTTACCTTATTCAGGACGGTAACATCACTCACAATATATCTTCTGTTAGTGAGGATGAAGTCGATTTCATTAGTTGTTAATCCACTTGGACTCTTCCATGTCCACTTTCTGTTCACCCTTTTCTTGAAAAAAAGTGTTCATTACTGACAGTCCTTGAGATTCTGCAAATTCCACAAGTCTTTCACCTCTTTTATTTCTTTCACCAATTCCAAAATTTCCTATAGTTCCTCTTTCTGCGCTGTTTTGCCTTTTTCCAACCTTAGCATTGAAGTCCCCCATAATAATAGTGTAGTGGGTTTTCTGCTCATCTAGAAGACTCTCAATTTCAGTGTACATTTCTTCAACCTCTTCATCATCATGGCTCGATGTTGGTGCATAAATCATTATAATCTTTAGCTTGTATCTCTTAGAAATCTTGAGTATTAGTCTTGACACTCTTGGTGATGTACTTTTGAATTCCAAAATGTTGTTTTTAAAATCTTTATGGACCAGAAACCCAACTCCACCTTCACTCACTAATGGAACCAGTTCTATACAATTGTGTTATTATCCAGTTGGAAGAACCCAATCGCAGATATATGCCCTGAAGTCATAAAAATATATGCCTGGCCAGAAACAAATTCCAGATAACGTGTTTTCCGGGTATCAAGTAGCATCAGGGTATCAAAGGGTGGAGGGGCAATGTGCACTACGAAAACGCTCTCCCACCATTAAAAACGCCACCACCAGCCTGCACTGTTGACAGCTAGTAGGGTGAATCTATAGACTCATGCTGTTTTCGACATATTCTGGTCAGCGTGAAACATCAGGCACCTCGATTCATTAGACAATGCAACGTTTTTCTAATCCTCCACCGTCCAGTGTTGGCGTTCCTGAACTCAATATAACCGTACCTTCTCACTACCCCACCCCTTCCCCCAACCTGGGTGGTACCCCTGCCTTCGCCTGGTCGGTAACCCCGTTGCCACTTGTCAACTCCAGGCAGGATGGGCATTCTACTCCAGTCATCAGCTGCGATAGTCCATCTGTATCAAGTTACGAGTTATGCGTACTGGAATCCTGTTTGGTGACCACTGTCGTACTGGATTTTATTTGACTGACCATTGCATTTCTGTATAAATCTTGACAGCCTCCTTTGGTCTCTTGCATCAACGAGCTGTTTCCGACCACAGGATCGCTGTTGGCTGAATGTTATTTGAACAATCTCAACACACCTACACAGTGTGTATCGAGACTGTTCGATACATTATGTAGGACATACAGTGTATTGTTCCATACACGGATGTCCCAACAGAGTTGCAGCTTCTAATATACTCATACCAACGTTTAGTAGCTACTGCCATGTCACATCACACGCAGCATCCCTGCTTATCTGCTTTTTATCAAATTGTATGAACAGGTGATTCTATTATTGAAAGCTGCATTTCATGAAAAGCGTAGGTGTGCCTAAGTGTACGTAATAAACTGGCCGCTTAGTATATTTCGCACGTTCGGCATGTGTAACACTCGCCCATTTAATGAAGAAAGGACATGCATCTATATTTGCAGTAATTTGAAAAAAAAAAAAAAACCCTCAGTGCTTGCCATAAATAAGCATATAAATGTATACACACTGGCCAAAAAAATACGAATCCTTATTCTGTATGGAATCGGGCCGCCTTTGTTTCGAAGAACCGCAAGTGTGCGGCGCGGCATGGATACTATAAGGCGTTTTAGTCTAATTGTAACCATTCTACCATCAAAAACATTGTGTAGCTGCGAAAAAGTTTTAGAGGCCTTAGTTGCTGCCAAATAGCTCTCTGACATATCCTACGCATTCTCAATAAGATTGGGATCAGATGTCGGGGGGGGAGGGTTCAGGGAAGATGGTAGAAATCCGTGTAATGTTCTCTAAACCATTCTTGCACGATTCTGGCATGATGCCTTGTCAGTCATCCATAAAACCAGTATCATTGCAGGTTGCAATAGATCTGATACAAAATTCAAGTATTCTCTGGATGACATTTGATCTTCCACTGGTATTAACAGAACATCGAATATCTTAACAAGGAAAGAAAAGTCCATCGCTCTGCGAGGTTCTCACCACACTCTCTGCCTATCATCAGCACAAAACAAACATCTTACATTGTTTCCTGTCCAATCACGATGATTTCAGCACCATTGCAAGCGAAGTTTTCTGTTTTTCTTTAACAACTGCTTCTGAATAGGCAGGCGACTGCCAATACTCAATTTCTTCAATTCCCTGCGCGTGGTTTGTTTGTTTGTTATTTGGTTTTTAGGAGCATTAGCAACTAAGGCCATATTGCTCCAGGAATATGCGGTGGTCATTCCCTTGACCTTTCCGCATCCTCCGTATTTGGTGGTGACGGGTTCGAACCCCGGTCTAATCAAGAAGCGTGTGCTACGCACTGCTGCTCCTTCCCACCTGGCTACGGAGGCGCCCCTGCGCGTGGTACGGGTTGAAATAAGGCAGGTCTGGGCTTGGTTCAAATCAGATATTATTTACTCCACACTAGATATCCTATTTTTCCGTAGAGTCCTCCTCAAAATACGAAGACTTCGCTCTTAAAAAGTATTGTTTTTTTCTGCCACATTTACGCCTTTGAGATGTGGATAAACCGCTTGCTTTCCAGTCATTAAAACCCTTTGAGATGGATACTTTTCAGAAACCAGTTATATCTTTCGTTTCTTGAATCGTGCTCCATGCTAAGAGTGCACCCACGATAAGACCATTTTCAAAGTCTGATATATCACGTGTTTCCTCATTCTGATTTCAGCAATCTGAAGTCAGAATGAGGAAACACGTCTTCTAAAACGAGGCAGCACGCTATCACCGCACGTAACAGTTTTCTTTGCACAGGCTGTCTGACTGTCTCAATACAAAGGGCGTATTTTTTTTTTGGCCAGTGTGTGTATATTATGAATAAAAAACTTCAATCATATGTTATATAAATTGCTATAGTAATTACCTTGGTTAAGAAAAAAAATCTTTATCTGGCATTGATATACCCAGTGTCGTCCCCCACGAGTTATCTCGGTGTTGAATGAATTTTTACCTGAGTGCCTCTTTTATGCACGACTGACAACAAGCAAAGTCGTAGAAGTATTAATCGAGGCAATCGGACAGCCATCTGGATAAACATACTTGTAGAATAACAATAATTGTTGATTTTCTCCCCCCCCATATTTATTCTTTGAAAGGGTATGTGGTTGCCAGACAGGATGAAATTTCGAAGCATATCAAATGTTTCATAGTGCTATTACAAAATGTTTTGTTACTCCCTCGATCCCAAACATGCCATCGGCAGCCTGGTTTCGTTAAAGAGTAGTTAGGGAGCAAATCTACCGCTCGCAGTTCTTATGCTGTCCCAAAGCGTTGACTTCTGAATAGCCCCTTCATCTTCTGGTACAAATGACTGTCAGGACTCATGTTGTCTGGGGGAAGGGGACTGGAGAAGATGCTCAAGGGTTTCCTATTGCCACCGTTGTAGCACCGCCCGAACAGCAATATGCACGTGACATTTTGCATTGTCGTGCAGAATGACCGGCATTGACTCCAGAAAGAAAAGACGTTTTGCTCATTTTGCTGGATACAAATCATCTCTGGGAACAACTAGCAGCAAGCGGCATTTAGGATGTAGAACAGCATGAAAAAAAGTTACATTCCATACGTACATAATAATCACCACCGCCTTTCCTGTTCTTGCATGAATTATCTGGACGACAACTTGAGTGTCATATTTACTGGACTGACGTTTAAGTCGAAAGAAACTTTCCTCTGCGTTTCGCCTCGGTGCGACTTCAATCTTCCAAGAGCGCTGATCTTGATTCTAAAAATATAGGTCAGAACACCTGCAGCGCGCACTTACACTTCTTTGTCCACAGAAACAACTTTGCATTCTTGTACATCTACAAAACTATAACAGCCCGTCTCCTATCTCGTGCATATTACACTCCATATCTTCCGACTCATGAGTACAAGGAAAGTAGCCACTACTTTTTGAAGAGTTCCCATTATGGCATATGAGTAAATTGCTTTTTATATAAATAAAAATGAATAATCTTCGTAGAATTCTCGTATGAGAAGCGAAAGTGCGCATACCACCAGATAGACGAAACTTCGCAGCTTATTCTGCAGTAGTTTTCTGATTCAAATAAAATAATAATAAAAAAATAAATATATGGGACCTTTGAACCTACTAAAGTTTTCCACAGAATGTATTCCAGCAGGAAAGGAGTTGACAACATCATATTTTATGTAACACAACCACGGTTGACCTTTCAGGTCTCAATTTTCTCTTCATCCCCCCCCCCACACATAATGCATGGAAAATATTTTAAAAAATCGGTTGTTTCCAAAAATTAAAGAATGCTTACGATGTCATACATTTCACGTAACTATTTCCGAGTAACATGCGAGATAGGAACGAGGGCATCTACACCCAGTGATCACTGATTTGTGACCACCCCATCTGTAATGCACTATTGCTATAATGGACTATTGCTGCATACAAAAAGCCGAACAGCTTCTTACGCTAGAGCAGTGGTAATCTGCATCTGGTCGTGCAAGTCAAAGTAATAAAATAGCAGGAATGGGATGTAGTAAAGATATCACGGAGTTTCTAAAGGACATAATTGTGGGAGCTCGTGCGTCAGGTGCTTCCATATCGGAAATGGAACGTCTTGTGGGTTCCTCACGGCCTACTGTGGTTAAGGTGTACACAGAATGGTATCAAACGGGTAAAATTACCACCCGCCTACAGAACTATAAATGATTACGCAAGGTGGATATTCGTGGTGAGCGAAGGTTGCCGGTTGTACGAGTTCAACGGCAGGTCACCGTGCAACAGCTGACCTGCCTTTTGACTTGCAATGCAAGAACAATATGCAAAATGACGATGCGCCGTATACTCAGATCTATGATGTTCCACAGCAGACGACCCAAAAGGCATCCTCTCCTCACCGCTGATTATCGTCGACGGCGAATGCTGTAGTGTCAACAACACGCTGGTTGGACACTGGACATGAGTATGTTGGTCGGATGAATCCAAATGCCTTGCACAGCACGCCGACGAACGCATTCGTGTGTTGCACAAACTATGGACCCCTCGTGCACAGTGCCCCCTATCCAGGCAGGTGATAGTGGTTTCTTAATATGGGACTTGTTTTGCTGGCAAGAACTAGGGTTCTCCTGGTGCGTATGGACCAACCTTTCACTGATGAGGTCTACCGGCAACTCTTAGGAGACCATGGGAACCCTGCCACGTTGCATTTTCTCCCAGACAAAAACGGAATCTTCCAAGACGCCATGTCATTGGCCAGCACTGTGCACGAGTGGTTCGAAGGACACAGTGAAATTATCACTCATCTTGATTGGCCTCCAAATCCACCTGACCTTAATCCTATTGAAAAGCTATGGGATGTTTTGGAAAGGGAAGTGAGGCGTATTGACCAGCAACCATCATCTATTCCAACACTGTGGAAAGCCTTGCAGGCAGCATGGCTGCAGATCCCTATGAACGCCTTCTAATGGAGTCAATGCTTAAGCGAATAACGGCTGTTATCCGTGCGAAAGGTGGCACACAATATGGTATTAGGTAGGTGGTCATAATTCTGTGATCGTTTAGTGTATATATTCAGTCATTTATACTTTCTGCAATCCATGAATAGTACTGAAAGAGTTCGATAAAGAGTTGCACAACCATAATGCTAACCACACCCCTCTATGGTGCAACTCTGCCTTGTTTTCCAGACTGGTTTCGGAGAAGAGAAATGTTTATTACTGAAAATTAAGTCAATTGTCGATCAAAATGAAAGCAGCCACGCGTGATCACATTAATGAGCAGCAACAGCAAGAGACGATTTACACGACGAGGGTCTTTCATTATGATATTTTAGGAGAATGTGAGTTTCAAAATGTTACCGGCCATGGTGTAAGCCACAGCACAGAGTCATCTTAAATCAATCGTATCAGCTGTAGGTCTTTGTATAATTAACATCATTGTATAATTTTAGTACCAAAACGTATCATCAGAAAATGTAAAATATGAATAATCTGGAATCAGTATACAGAATTTAAAAGTTAAAACGAAGCAAAAAAAAAAATATGTTCTGCATTCCAAGATTCATTTTGCACTGCCATTCATCCCTTTACTCATTTTGTACCTCGGATAGTGAATAGTTCAATCCAGTAATCCAGATTTTATTTTCTCATGGGCAACAGTCAGAAATGTCTCGGTGTTACAGATTTATATTCTAATAACTTAAGTTTATTCTGTTTCTTCACAAAGAAATGCGTGTAAAAATTAAGCTTTTAATCATCCCATGACAAAAGCTATTATACGCAAACCGAATAGGAGTGACTCTTACTATGAGACCAAACTTTACCAGTTTTTGTCAGGGAATGATGAAAATACTTAAAAAAATATTGACTCACCACTTTGGAGTTCGGTGAGCTTACTTTCTGCTTCCTCCAGCTTGTCAACAACGGCAGTTTTGGAATACTGAAGATGCTGTCCGCCACTCTTGTTTGGACTACAATTTCTCTAAGGAGAGGAAATAATAACACGTATAATAAATATGTAAGAAGTAAATGTACACGTCAAGCTGTATATTAGTAAACAATTTAATCTAAATCAACATAAAAATACAAACTTTGATATGTTGAATCAGCGTGTTTGTAATGCCCAAATTATAATAATTTATAATTAGTCCATTTAGAGTATGCAATCGTATTTTTAATAAGTTTTAACTCATTTGGTTTGTGAGAGAAAGCAAACAAGCTTAAATTGTAGAATTTAACTTTGAATAAATATCGAAAACCACCACACATAAACACAACTCCAGATGTGGCCTGTTTTAGCAGATTAAGAGTGTTTATTTAAAGAGGCTGTGGATACAAACGGGTCACTTAACGGAATTGGCGTTTACATGTTAGAAAGTAGTCCTATAACTTCCGAGAGAGAAGTACAAGAAAAAGTACATTGCCTTTTAATAATACTAGGTAACAAAAACGCTTCATAGAAATGGAGGAATGAAGCATTTAACAATACTATGTAATGAAAACGCTTCATAGAAATGGAGGAATGAAGCATCAAGCATGTTCTCCCATTTTCAGTAAACGTAACCATCGGTGAAACTATTAATTGTCATCGGCCACACGTACACAAGAGAAATACAAAATATTTTTGTCTCGTCCAACTGCGACCAGTCTCAGAAATTTTCAAACACTTCGTATAAAAATGAGCTTCGTTAATTTAGAGTTTGGGCTCCCTGAATCGAGGACCTCGCCGTGTTCCCTTTGATCTTAGTAATAAACACAGGTCTGGCCCGATGCCATCAAATACAAATCATAAAAACTCTGACTATAACATCTAGGAAGACTGATGTGGGACAACCGAGATTTAATTCGTAACCTAGCTAATGCCCTGAATACAATTTCTTGGAAACTACGTGCAAGGTTAATGAAAATAATCACAGAATTTTAAAGGGTGAAATGCTTTTCACCCTTTCAAATTGTGTGATTAATATTCACCTTATGTTTGTATATTAACCACGCGCAAGTGAATAACGAACAAAACAAATAAGAGAATGCGCATTATAGTTTCAAATACAGCAAAATACTTGTCTTGTATTTCATGACGAGATTCCTTAGAAAATACCAGAATGTACAACTGGAAAACAAAAACTCGAAGCAATATAAAAGACCAGAGGAGAAAATAATACACGATATAAATGGATTTCACTAGACAGAATTACTTTTTATCAGACACAAAGAATCCTATAAAAATAAACATGGAGCTGAAAAGGCGAAGTGAAAAGGTGAAAAAAAAATCAATTTTCTTCCCGTTATTCTGAAGTATGCTTACCTGGAAGGGAAGAGGGAGGGGGCTCTAGACATACTCGCAGAAACCTGAGAATAAATTAAAAACACTCGATCAGAGACAGACAAAAAGTAATCTTATAAGTTAAAAAGGAAAAGGCAATAATAAAGTAGAAGCAGGTGTGGCAGAGAAAATAAAAACAATCAGTTGTCCGAGAAACAATTTCCCACAGATAAAGGGAGGGCAGTCGGAAATATCAAGAGCATGGCAAATGCACGAGAAAGGCAGGAGAAGAACGATGAAAACTGAATGAATGAATAAATACGACTAATATAACAAGTACTATTTATTTCTGCATGTAATAATTATAATTTCTGCATATGTATATGAAGAAAACTTTAATAAAGCAGCTTAGAACTGTTATTACTGAACATTTCTGGGATAAAGAAATAGATTTACAAAGTTTTGACGTTGCAGTTTCAGCCGTTAGAGGAATGGAATGTGTTAAACAAGAGGAACAAATGAGAATATTGTAACGATATTTTTAATAATTAAAATAGCTTAAACTTGACTCAGACTTATTAACTTAATGGAATGTCAATTGAATTTTGGATACTGAGAGAATGGAAAAAACGGAAAATTAATGTAAAGTTTAAAAATTTGAGCGACTAGAAATATCTGTATTCCACTTATGACATGCTAGACACTGTACTTTTTGAATGTCACGATAAGCAGTTGTGTTTATAGTGAAATAGTTGAAAGCCATCTGTTTTAGTTCAATGGTAATCTAAAACAATATACAGTACAATCTAAATGATACAATAATACAATTGTACGCTCATATTCATCATTAAAAAGAAAGCACACCATAATGTGCCTCGATATATCAGCTGTCCATCCTTTTATACGCTCCGTGGCGGACTGAAATATTTCATGAAGATTTGAGAAAAACTGCGCGATGTATTCGTAACCGCCCGCAGTTCCTTCTCCCTCCCCAACACAGACACGCCAGTATACTGTTCAGCTTAGAATTCACCATCTGTCGTGTTTCACGCAGTCCAGAATGAATCGTAACCCCCTCACCGGCCTTGAAGATGGCCTACGCTGTATTAATACAGAATAAGAAAGATGTTTTCGCCATAACACGACCTTTTCGCTCGTATCCCCCACTGATAGCTGCTGATACCAGTTGATCAAGTTAATAGGATAGTAGTATTTTGCCGGCTTTCTTCTAATCCTGCGTATATTTTCAGGTTTCATAGTCGTTGTTTGTTAGATTCTCGCTATATTTCCGAATACCCAAGCAGATGAATGGTTTTTACTTTAATGCAGATTAGAGTTCTGTTGGTATACACCAGTTTTCTATAAAGATCACGCTGCTATCTGTTCTTGCTTATTGATATCTGGCGTGATTCCTTTATCCCTGCTATAAAATTGTAGGACAGTATGATGCTATTGGCGTGATCCAACAGCTGTTTCGTAGTGCCTCTCTCGATAATAATGATGCCATCAATGTAACGATTCCATATATCAGAGGTTCCCAACCTGTCTCGGTTCACAACTCCCCTAGGCCAAAATAAATACCTAACAGTTCCGTTTATTAAGTAGTTAGGTCCAAACGACTTAAGTAACGTTGAAACTGTGAACTACCTCGAGCTAGTAGTTCGCGCGGTGTCCGACAGATGTCGATCATCGCTGTGTTTCCCTGGAAAATTTAAAATATCCCGCGGTACCCCTGTGAGTTCGCTGCAGTGCCCTAGGGCGCCGCGGCGCACACTTTAAATATAATAGAATACAGTACTGCAAAATGCAGGCAAGTACAACAATCATGCAGGGATATGTGGTGGATTTACTTTCGATTAGTGCCAAGGCAATTGCAAAAAACAACTGCAAGTTGCAATGCAGTTAGTTGTGTGTTACTTGCCACTAGTGCGTATTAGGGAAAATGTTCTCTTTGAATGCCTCGAAAAAGAACATCTAGACATTCCTCCTTTCCTCTAGCCGTAAGACGAAAAGATAATTCAGGAATAAAGTCAGTTCACAACAAAATGATATCTGATTAATATTTTACACAGGACAAGGTTCACGAATAAGATTGAAAGGATTTATAGTTAAAATATAAATAAAGCAGAAAAGATGGTAATGAAGAAAAGCAGCAATATACACGATGTAACAGAAATGTTTGTTTGTAATTAACTGTTTCTTATATGTGCTGAACCATTGATTGCCATTCGCTTTTAGTATTGATGTTTCGGCGACAATTAAAGGTTTTATGTTCTTGCACATTTATATGCATTACAAAAGCGTGTACCAGTACTGTGATATAAGAAAGGCCTGTAGTATTCGCGTATAATAAGGGGTTTTTTGTAGTTTTCTAAATACTAAACGAAGGTGTAAGTTATCTTTTGGCTCTGTTTGCAAATATTACATAAGTCGCGAAGAAGATGAAGCGTAACATCGTCAATGAGTGGCACTACGTTTTTCAGCGCATACGAAGCTAATTTTGGAATGCCTATGGGTGACCAAGACAAGTTACGAACACCTCGCGTCTCCTGTGGTAATTGCAGGTCAATATCACATGGTCAGTTTCGTGATACCACGTCACTTATGCATGTTTTGACACTGTTTCAGAATCCTTAATGAAGACACCGGTATTAGTCACGATCAAGAAGAGTGGCCCCTTTAATAGACAGTTGGAGTGAAAGTTTGAAAATTGTATTGCTTCGCAACAAGAAGCAACACTCATAGATTCCTATTACGACTCTGTTGATATTAAAGAAGACCATAGAAATGTGAAACATATGTTACAAAGAAGATCAAATATGATCATTATAAATGGAATGTCTGTGGGAACTTCATAATGAGGTTCCTTCTGAATTTACGACTAAGTTCCCTTGTTTTTCTGCCTCTAGGACAGCAGACCAGTAGATTAGCACTACAGGAGAAGAGAATGAGCTACCAGAATTGGGTTGCAGCGTAGCACATAATGTAGTAAACAATTCATTGATTCTAAAAAAAAAAAAACATATCTTGCTTCCTCCGCTCCAAAATCTAACTAGGACTGATCAAACAATTTGCTAAAGCAGAGTAATTAAAACGGCACCTTGAAGCATATATACAGTCCACGTTTCCCAAAATGTCTGATAAAAAAAATTAAGGGTGGAATATTTACTGGTCCACAAGTTAAGTAGTTGCTAGTTTCACAAGAACTGTAACATTAAATAACTGATAGTGAGCGAAATGTTTGGTAGCCGTTCGCGGTGTAGCAAATGGCTTCCTTGGTAACATTAAGATTGAAAATGAGCAAAATGAAGCGCAGAATGTCAATCACCTTCTATTACTTGCCCTCTCGTCTGGATTTCTTCAGGCCAAATATGGATGATGTTAATGAAGAAACATGGGAAGAGATTCCACCAGTACAGTAGGAAATCAATGGAGAAGAGATACCAAGGAAGGTGGGATGACGTTATGATGGTTAAATTTATCTGGTTCGCAATTCTGGGCAAACCATTGATGCTATGCAAACTATTGATTCGCAAAGAAACACTGCGAAATGCAGATAAACAGAACTTTTTTTTTTTTAAATTCTTTAACATAGTGCTGTTATTAGTATTAGTAATTGCCGCATGGTGAAAGAAAGCCTATGGCTTATGCTGCTGCACCAGCCCAAAAAAAAAAAAAAAAAAAAAAAAAAAAAGAGTAAAACAATGATAAAAAAGTAATAATTAATAAAAGAAAAGGAAATTAAACCTGTCATCCTATGCGCTTCCCTGACCCGAAGATACTATCCAGGTGACCTTTGAATTTCCCCAAACTGTCAGCCTCTACCACCCATGTACGCAACTTATTCCAGTAATTTATAACTCGCTGGCTAAAATAAAACTTCCTGCAGTCCAAACTAAACATCTCACTTCGTAACTTGAATTTATGTCCCCTAGTTCTAGCATCATTTATAATCTTGAAAATTTCGTCCTCATTCATTTTACTGATGCCTCTCAGAGCCTTAAACACCTCAATCAAATCTTCTCTAAGGTGTCTAGTTTCCAAACTCTGCAACCCACATATTCGAAGTCTTTCTTCATAAGGACGCCCTTTTGCCGATCTCACCAGGCGAGTTACCCGTCTTTGCACCCTTTCAAGAAGCTCGATGTCTTTCTTTAGGTGCGGTCTCCATACTTGAACACAGTATTCCAAGTGTGGTCTAACAAAAGCCTTACATAATGGGATTATCACGTTCCTATCTCTACTTGCAAAAGTTCGACAGATCATCGATAGGACACCATGGGCCTTCCTTGCAACCTGTTTACAATGCTCAGAGAATTTCGTGTCTGACCCTATCCTAACATCCAAGTCCCTTTCCTCCAGTACTGGGTTTAGTTGAACTCCACCAAGTGAATAAGTTATTTTGGGATTACTGTTTCCCAGGTGTAATACCTTACACTTTGTTGGATTAAAGCATAGCTGCCATTTTTCTGACCATTCCTAAAGCCTATCTAGGTCTCTCTGAAGAAGCTCAGCTTGACAGTGATCATTAACTACTCTACCAATTTTAACATCATCTGCAAATTTAGACATCACGCCCTCTATCCCTTCATCAATGTCGTTTATGAAAATTAAAAACAACAGTGGTCCTAATACTGATCCTTGGGGAACCCCACTTCTTACATCAACCTAATCTGAGGAATGGCCATTTATCACAACCCTCTGCCTCCTACCCTGAAGCCATCCTGCTATCCATCCAAGGATTTTCCCAGTGATTCCAACCTGTTCCAGCTTATAAAGCAACTGCTCATGTGGGACTGAGTCAAAAGCTTTGCTGAAATCTAAATAAACAATGTCGAAATTATTCCCTAAATCCAGCTCATGAGTGACCCTTTCAAAATAGCGAACCAGATTTGTTACACATGATTTTCCTATACAAAACCATGCTGAATATCCTTGAGAATTTCAATTCTATCCAAATGATCCTGAATTCCACCCTTGATCATTGCCTCCATGATTTTCCCTACCACTAAAGTCAGACTGACAGGTCGATAATTTCCCACTTTACTCTTAGAACCACCCTTATGTATGGGAGATACATTTGCACTTTTCCAATCCAACGGAATTTCCCCAGAGTCTAGTGATGCTTGCATAATTAGCCTCAATGGTTCAATGCACTCATTTACCGCCTCCCTTAAGATTATAAGGTATCTTCCATGAACTCCAGGAGCCTTACTGGCCTGTAGGCTCGAAAGTTTTTTCATTAAATAATCTTGCGAAATTTCAATATCATTAATTACATATTTTTTAATTTCGCTCCCACAATTTCCCATTGCCACAAAAGGTTTTTCATTTGTAAATATCGATGCACTTTTGCTGCAGATGAACTCAGTTGAGTTCATCTGCAACGAAAGCTAGTGTATTTAATACTATCCCCTTTCCCTTAGGTAAAGGTCCGATCTGGTTTGTCCTGCTCTTCTTAGCATTTATATATGTGAAGGATTCCTTATCCCCCCCCCCCACCACCTCTTTGCTCTGTTTGCTAGCGATTTCTCATAAACTGCCTTTGCCTGTCGAACCTTTTCTGTGGCTCTATTACAGATCATCTTGTAGCTGTTATAGGCTTCAGTACTTTTTATTGCTCTGTAACCTTTCCATGCCACCTTTTTCTGCTCAAGTAATGTGGCAACTTCACTATTCATCCAACTTGGAACCCTCCACGTGGAGTATTTTTTAAATAGTAAATATGCATTCAAGGCGTCTGTGATTAATGTTTTAAAAGCGCAGTTCAATTGTATTCGTTCTCTGTGCGATATCTACTCAGTTAATAGAGGCCATGTAGTACCTTAAGGCATCGTAATTTCCTTTTCTGAAATTAAAACCCATCCCTTTGCCTTTTACTACTGCTACCTCTCTCTTCATCATCCACCGTAGAACTTCCTGCTACTGTTCCTCTACTGTCAGCCCTGTTAT
The DNA here is from genome assembly GCF_048544385.1 of Mastigoproctus giganteus. NCBI lineage: Eukaryota > Metazoa > Arthropoda > Arachnida > Uropygi > Thelyphonidae > Mastigoproctus > Mastigoproctus giganteus. The sequence goes on from NC_143582.1 coordinate 134,141,844, forward strand.
GTCATCTGATTCATGGGTGATGATGAGGTCTAGGATATTCTTTTCTCTAGTACTTTCCCTGGCATGTTGATACAAATAACAGTCATCTAGTTGATTTAAAAATTTTGTTCCCCATGTCGAGTTTCCTTCCCATTTTCTCCAATCAATTAGAGGCAAATTGAAATCACCCATAATAAGACATTGACGCTTACTTGCCCATTCCCTTTGCATGTAGAGGCTTTCGTCATAATCTTCACAATCACCTGGTCTGTAGATTACTCCTACTCGCATTATACCTTTGTTTCCAACTATCTCACACCATACAGTGAGTGCTGAAGTTATAAATGTTAATAACAGCCCAAACTTAAAACACCTGCTGAACAAAAATGGCTTTAAAACTGAGTTTATAACGTCATCCTCAGTGAATGAAATTCGTTACTGTACAGAACTGTTAATCACCAAGGGCATCAGGTCATCACTCGATTACGGACGACCTTGAAAGGTCATCAGTAATTCGAGTAGTCAGCGTGCTGGTAAATGATATCAATGTTATACCACTAAATTACAGGTTAATTTAAAGTGCTCTGGTTCTGTTGCCCGGATAGCACAAACCTGGAAATGTAATTAACTATATAATATAGTTTATAATATATATATTATCTTATATTCCTTATCTGGTTTATACCACTCAATTTCCTAATGCGATTGTCTGTAAACGGCAAGCGATTTGGCCACTTAACACGCATGGAAAGTTCGCGTTAAATTCAAATCGCTAGACCGCAATAGGGGTCATCAGGACCAACGGTTCCTAAACTACTGTGATTTACGGACCCCCTTCAAAAATCCAAACCCAGTATGAACACTGGGTTTTCTGAAAAGAAAATTCAAAGATTAATGCGTGAAACAACTCAACTTTATTCTTATTTTTATACAGATATATAATAACTTTATCAATTTGCTATGCATAGAACGAATAATTTGAAATATGTATACAATTATATATACTAATCGTATCGAAAATTAGTAATGTTCTATAACGAAATTCATTGTGATTCTATCAGAATATATTTTAAGAAAATAAACACATATTACTTGATATCTTCTGAACGTTTCGAGGACCTTCCCCTGGAACTGGTCTACGGACACGGACCCAGTTTGCGAAACGCTGATCAGGACGATAGCCCCTGCGGTTAGCACATTGACTACCACCGTTCTTCGCCATTCGTATAAAAGTCCGGATTGAAAGGCACGGTCCTCCTAAACAAGGTCTTGTCAAATAGCGGAGGTGTAGGGTTTCTGTTTAAGAAATTCGGTATTTTTACTTCGCAAAACCGGTGAGTATTTGCAATTTTCAGACACCGTCCTGGTCGCCTTAGATGTCTCCATCTATCGAATATCAACCCCGCCGCAATCTTAATATTATCCTTCCCCTCCAGTTTCTCTTAGAAGATATATAACACTGAATTAACAATAATAATAATAAATAAATAAATAATAATATTTCACACACTCTCACTCTAATCTGCGATCATTATGGGAATTTTTAGAGGTATGCAACTTTTTTTTTTTTCCTCAGTGGTCTTGCTTATCACTCAGTGATAAAGGAGCTTAAGGCCTTTTCAAAAGGTCTGAGCCTGTTTTAGGAGAAAGTAGAGAGTTCCTCCCTTCAATTTTTTACGGTTCTTCAACCCTCAAGAGAACAGCAGCTTTAGAATACACGAATGAGTTTTACAGACAACTCAATAACATCTTATACCCTGAGTTTCCCAATATTCAAAACGACCATTTAGAAATCCTAAGAAACACAGATTGCCGAGCCTCTATAACCTCTACCCCCTTCCCAATTGTGCTAGTATCTTTTGTTGGAGTTAATGTAGTGCAGTAAAGCAACGATTTTATCCAATGGAAGAAAGGTCACTAAGGAAATACAATATATAATCAGATCCTGACCGATGTATGCAGTTTATATTTCAGGTAAATCTTATTTATATTTACATGAGACCATGTACGATCTACATGCACAAGTATTATTATCCAAACATCCTATAAATGTTTTTTGTAGCGTATCGATGAATTTTGTAATTCTAATGAATGTAATCATCATTCATAAATTTAACTGATTCATCCTCTTATGAACCCCATGATCAGTTACAGCTCCCTCACAAATATTCTCCAATAATAGAGCACACTTTTCAAACTTTAATAACGGGCGAAATAGCACAAAAGACGTTCAATGATTCTTTGGAATTTTAAACGCTGACTTAAATCTGTGCTAGCCATTATGAAGAACTTCCATTATATCCGTCAGAAATGTAAGCTTTATTATCTGTTCCAAGAATACGACGGGAAAGAAAACGGCTAACGATTTATAACAGACTCCTCACAGCTATAAATGTGCACGATAGTAATAGAAAACCTAGAAGCAATAAGCAGTCAGACTTTTTATATTGAAAGGCTTTGAATATTTGTTTATCTTTACTAGAAAACTGCTTCATGTAAGGCTTCTTTTCATTTCACATATGTCAAACAACAAATCTTTGCTAACCCCTGAATGACAATAAAAGCTAAATAAAATATAATAGTTTTAATTGGTATCCACAATAATTTCAAAATAAAATAAAACAAAACTGGCTGTGTTCGAAATATGCTTCATTCTGGTTTGTGAATTAGGATAATCAAGAGGGATATTAAAATACTATTCCACTGAGCTGCTTTGCTTCCCACCCGCATCCTTAAGAGTGTGTATACCACAATTATGGAGGAACCCCAAATTGTAATTCATTATAGATCCTAAATCATACTGAATTTTCTTCAGCAAATATTTAAATGCTCACTTCATTCAAACATCCCGTCTAAACGAAGCACGGTCTAAGTCTATGAAATTAAGAAAATATCTAAAATTAAATTATCATAAATTGTTAGTAGGAAATTTTTCTTAACCATAGTTAGTTTTTTGATGGTACCTTATTAAATTGTACTGAAAAGGAGTTCACACGGGGTACAATGTGTTTCAGCCGAAAGTTTCTCTTTATTCAGTTTTTGACCCCTGTTTAACGTTTGCGCTAGGAGAGTTAGTATTACAAAAAGTTGTCGTGTTTGCTAACTGGAAAGATAAAGTGCCTGGAAGAATATCTTTGTAATCTGAGCATCATTATCAAGTCAGATTGACCGAGAATGGAATCTGGAATACGTTACAATAGTATGAAGAGTAATGACTACAACGTTTTAGGTCAAATCGGTAGGACACAAGTAGTCAACGGAAATTTCGTCTAGTGTACTTGCTAATCTTCGCAATCAGTTTTAATAACTTCGAGTTAAACTGGCGACCGATAACTCCAGCTGCATGCTTGGTTCCACGTTTATTTGAGTATATCTCATCGAGGAAACGCCGTTTTGGTGAAACCGTATATGAATTAAGCCTCAATGAGTTTAAATTTTTAGTTGGCAGCCAACTTGTTGAAAGTTTCCTGTAAAATATTTTAGCCCATTAGAAGGGAACATGGCAAGTGAAGCACAGCAGTTGTCATACATTCTGGAAGTTTACACTCACTGTGAGCTACTCACTCACAAGTGAAGTATGCATTGTAAACACAGGCTCTGAGTTAACTTCATTCAACCATTGCAGCGCCTACCGACACCGTTCATGAGCCGTCATTCATTCCGGCGTCTTGGCGACTGTGACGACAGAAATTTCTGGAGACCCCCCCCCACCTTCCTTCTAATGTAGACACATACACAGCCTCACCTAACTGTAAAACTGCCGCGACTTATAAGAATGGGTTCCTCTATTTTTCGAGGGGAGTAAAGTTCCAAAGGTTAACACTCCCTGCTCCCTCAAAATGTTATGTTTACTTATTTGAGACTTCACGGTTTGAGGAGATCCTTGTTATACCATAGCAAGGCTTTCTTCAGAACGATGCAATAATCAAGTTTAAGGATACTTTAGCAAACATCTGTTGCGATGAACTTCAAGTTAACGTTAGCTGATAATTATGTACGTATTATATTGAGAGAGAGAGAGAGCGAGAGAGAGAATAATGACAAGCTATACGAAAGTTATTCCATCTTGGATATGTATTCATTCTTATATACAAATCCAGTAACATTTCCACTCGCATTTTTAATACGAATGGCAATTATTTGACCAAATCTAAGGAGTGCGACTTTGATCAGCTATTAATCCATGTGACACTTCCATTCATTTAAGAAATAAACTGACACAAGAAAAAATAATATTTTTCTAATCGGACCAATTGTCTACCGGGTGAGTAGGACATATTAAGTTTGTGTGTGTCGGCTGGCTAGCTGCGAGTAGTTGGCAACTGTCTGATTAACGGCAGCTTAACCAAGAGAGCACTTACTGTGCGATCAATCAGGAAACTGGTGAGAACTTCATTGTAAGTAAGTCATCAGCACGTGACCAAGGAGGAATTCCAATCAATAAACGAGCTGGAAGATAACTTTATATTTCTGTCCCTTACGGAATCTTTTATAGGAGTTACTGTCCGACCAAGAAGTGGATTACAGTTAATCAACCGAACTTATGTTTCGCACATTTTATTACTTAACACGTTCGCTTCAAATGCTATGTTCTTTCTTTTAAATGTTGAATCAAGAAGTACTTATTTCTCGGAAATCAAGAGTTCTCTTCTGTTTGCACTGATCCCCTTCACAAAGCTCTTGATCTAGTGTTTTAACGATTTCCGTTTCGGACACGCGTTCAAATTATGTGTTTTGATGATCCCATCTACCACCACGTTATATGTCCACTACTCCACGCATAGCAATGAAAGATCATTAACGCCACGCTGCTCTAAGGAAAGTTCTGGGCTGCGGACTATACTGGCATTAATAATAGTTACCACTCATTGTCGTGAAACAGTTTTACTACTCAAGGGCTGATAAGTCAAAGACTATGAAATGTAGTGTTCTGATTAACCAGTTCGTTGCAACTGAAGATCCAACAGGATCAAACTGCAGCATCAACTTTTCCATAGTTAAGGCTGGTCATAGAGAAGGTAATGGAAGAAAATTTATCTAACAAATAGAAAAATTTTGTTGCGGTGAGGGTACAAATGGTGTAACAATCACAGCAAAACGATTCATAGCAACAGGCCATGGGGGAAATTTCTAGACACCCATATCAAGATTCCGGTGTTCACAGGACAGGCAAAACTATGTATTAGGCTGCAACCAAAGATAATATTGCATGTTTGCTTGTAGCGAATTTACAAATAATAATCAAAGCACATGATACAAAAAAGCAGAAAACGTGAAACGATTTAAAAATGGAGTTTTCCGAACATGATACCATATATAATTATTGTTTTAACTGTGAAACAAGCCGGCATTCATTTAAACTGTTGCTGGTTTTACGGCACATTAAGGCTCGTTTTAATCTGATACCTCCATTAAGCTAAATTGGCACTAATGAGAAAATCGTTCTCAATCATCGGAAGCAAATTAGTTCTATGGTAACAATATGTTACCATAGAACTTTGTATAAGAGCTGAATCAGGTTAAAACTGCAGTCTTCTACCGTGAAATCGTGACTAGATTAGCTGTGAAGGGTAACAGAAAAATACGGAGAATAGTAAAGAAATCACATCTTTGTTTTTGAGGAAATGCACTGTTCAGAATGGACCGAAGTCCACCGGAAAATTTTACTTTTACATTTCGACCTTTGGGAAAATGTAAAATCTGAAAATGACGAGACTAAAGATCCACAGCTAACTTGGCTTAACTGTCAATAGTTCTTTTACAGTGGCAAAAACTTTTATATATTTCTGTATATGCAAATTAGTATTAAAATAGCCGAATGATGCAAGAAGCAAATCTTATGTTGCACTTTCCATTAATTTCATAATTTATCTACTCTAAAATACTTTCATAAATCTCTTTAAGATTTATGTAGACGCTTCGACTTCAAGACCGGGTGATAACTTGTTCCAACACCTGATTAGTCTTTGACTTAAGGCAAATTTTCTTAAATGCGGGTTTACAATTGTCTTTCCTTAATATGAATATATGTCCCCTTGTTTGTATAATCTTTATAAAATAAAATTTGCCTCCATCATTAAGTTTGCTCAAACCTTTTAACTCTAAACAAGCAATCAAAAACCCGCGCAGAGGATCAATTTTGAAAATTTGTAGCTTGCAGAGATTTCTGGAGTCTTATCCCTTTGCATCTACTAGTCTTGTTCCCCCTCCTTTGTGTTCTTTCAGGAAAAGTCGGTATCTTTCCTGAAATGAATCCCTAAAAGCTACACATACAGCATTCAAATCTGAACACTGATCTGTAAACTTGGATAATTACCTCTTGTTCTTGAACTCCATTAACGCTTTCCCCCCTCCCTTTTTTGTTGAGCGTTTACTGTGACTAGATGCAGAACATTCTATTTACTAGCATTAAAGCTTAACGCTAATTTTAGATTTTTACACAAGTTGCATATCATATCTAAATCTTGTTGCAGCAACTTTAACAACTTGCCCACCGTAATATCCATCAACAAATATTGGCACAAAACTTGAAATACCAAGATAATTATCAAAGAAAATTAAAAGTAACCTACTAATGCAGAATACCCTGAGAGACTTCACCAAAGACATTAGAAACCGTTTAAAAACACTCTTTTCGACCAGTTAACCAACAGCTTATTAGCTGTAGAAACTTACCCAAAATTCTCCAATTTATGAAAAAGATGTTCACGTGACGTTGTGTCAAAGTATTTTAAATCTAAGATACTTTTCACACAGTATCTTAAATTGTATCAGTTATTCAATGCATCCAGTTCCTTTGAAATTTTCTATACTCCACAAAACTTTACCAGATTGGTCAAACAAGATCTTCTCTTAACAAAACCATGTTCACTCTTATGATACGTATCATTATTATAAAAGTTACCCTGTTTTCTTGCTCCCAGAAGTTACATATACATGAAACTTTTAGAATACCCCACCCTTTGTGCAGAGAAGAGATATTTGCACATTTCCAATATTCTGGAACTTAACCTGAGTCAAATAACGCTACTATTATTATAGATAAAGGTTTAGTGACCTCCTTAGTCGCTTCTTCCAGCACAATTGGAAAGATAAAAACAACTCTTTGCGCTGCTTTTCTTTTAGACCTAATAACTGCCATTGTCATCTACAGCTTTATTCTCTGTCGCAAATTCATTTAATGTCGAACAGTTGGATAATAATTCATACAAGTTTATTAATTTGCACAAGAACCTATTTAAAATTGTAGAAATTATATTCTTATCATCTGTGCTCTCGTGTGAGCATAGATGTAAAGAACCTATTCAACTCAACCATTTGGGGTCGTCTGTACTGATCCCGTTACTCTTTTATAGTATAGAAATACGGTTCATTCATTTAATTTTTATCGTTCACATAGGCAAAAAATTCTTTTCTATTTTTGTTGGACTTTCTCTGGAAAATCCTGTTTTCATAATGTGCCTTATCCTACCCCCTCCAAGTGACCCGATTGCAAAATACTCCATACATTCCCGATTGAAAGGTCTTTGGAAATCTGTAGATATCCCAACCATCCTTTTCTGAAACTAATTTCATCAAAATTTTTTAAGTCATCCCTTTCGGTTTCACATTAATTAAATTTTGTGCTATATCTTACTTTAAGGTATGAGACAGTGGGTGTATAAAATAACAAGTTACCCTAAAAACAGTAATTCCCCTGGAATATTTTCCCACTGTTTTAAGTATTTAAACTTTAATTGTACGCAATCCTATTTTCAGGAGTTAGTTATTAGTCAGTGTTTCATAGAACTTAATATGCATCGCATCCCTGACTCAGAGGGTTCTTTCAATACCGGGATCAAAATAAGTTTCAATTAGGTTCAATTGTACGATTAAAGTCTTCAAATGAATATCATATGTGTTACTTTACAATTTAAACAATACATTTTTAAAATATTCATTAAGTTTCGATAATTTAGTCAATATAACTGTATATTAGTATTTTACAACTGATGTATTATTTGGGGGAGTCAATAATGTTGCAGCATTATTTCCTAGAAAAGTTAATTTATTTCTACATTTTCATATATATTTGGCTATAGATTCCCGTAAAATATGATCAAGCACCTGCTAGAATATCAGCGTTGGCACAGGAAGTAATTCAGACACAGGACACAGTCTGGGCCCTCCCTCTGTAATTAATAATAAATATTCGGGGCGGGAGTGAACCGGACCGCAGAGTAATACAAAATTTTGCCTGCCTTGAGAAAGGAAAGGTTTTCACCAATCCTGAGACCAATGAAGGATAAACAAACAAACAAAGGTGTTCTACCTTTCTTTATTCTCCCTAAAGAGGAAGGATCATGTGTCCAGCTTCTACCTTTGGCTTGATGGGGGAAAAATCGAGGTATTTTACAATCAGTTCTACTCCCGTTGATCTCGGTACGTGAAAGGTTTCTCTTTAAGATTACTCGCAGTCGCAAAAGGACCATACGAACTAGGTCTCTTTCTCCTCCCGTCTTTAAATGATTATTCGTAATTTCGGGGGGAGCCTAGTTCATGCTTATTAATAGCTTTTTAGATATGAGAGAATAAACGAAATAGGTTGCCAACATTACTCTGACTGACTGTCTGTCTGTCCTTGAGCATGAATCGAAACCAATCTTCTTACATGGAATTCAAAAGAATTGCTTAGATTATAAAATAGCAAAAACTTTAGTTCGCACGGGACTCCAACATTTTGGTCTATGTACACTCTATTTCGGTCTCCAGCCGAGCAGTTTACCACATTACCTATCAGACACTGGGAGCTATAAAGATCGTTTCTATAACTGATAAATGTTTTAAACCCTTTTCATACTTTCACATTAAATATTTGGGAGCACAATTACTCTTAGCGTCTACATTCAATTTAATGTGTCCCTCGGTAGCAGATTAGTAGGCACGATACATCGCCGTCTGTTTGGATTGGTCTGAGTTCGATTACCTCGACGACTAGAGGAAGAATTTCTAAAGTCCTCTTCAACTTAGCTGTAATTAACCGATCTGAGATGAAGAGAGTAGATTTTTTCTCCGTGAATATCTAGGTTTTTTAGCCCGAACAATATGCAAATGACCAGTGAACTGCTCTTCTACAGATAATATACACGCATCTATATGAACGACAAGCTGCAGTACCTTTAAATAATAGTTTAATTTGATTTAATTTAATGTTCACTTCAATTTCTACAAATATGTTATTGAACAATGAGCTTTCTTCATTTGAAAAAACATGTCAGTGGATCAGATATGTTCCCCATTTGTACGCGCGTTCGCAAATGTGTAAAACGACTAATGTGTGTTCATGTTCATAATGGTCATTCGGCATTTAACAACTTGACTTTTAATAGGCAGAGTTTCATGAAATTTTATAATTCGATCTTTTAGAAAGATTGGTCGATTAATACAAAATTTCATTAAAATCTAACGAATAGGTTTTTTTTTTTTCAAACTCCACTGGATAAATGGAGCTGTTACATGCGTGTGGACAGACAGACAGAAAGCGGGAAGTGAATGGAGAAGAACAGGTGCTTTACGCATTTGCAAGTAGGGCTACCAAACCTCCTCAGGAAACATCGAATAACTATCGGTTTCACATATCCACAGCATCCGGTTTGGCCCAAAGGCGTAAAACTGGAAGCTGTGGTTTATATATTTCAAAATAGATAAGCTTGTTCGGATGGTTCCCATAAACACCGGTCACATACGAGGAAAGTTCCAAACATAAAAACAGTTCTCTTCGAAGGGGGAAGAGGTAGATAATAGTAAGAAATACTAATCTAAAATACAATGGAACTAAACTGAAACTATATTCAAAATTTAAAAAAAAAGTTACTTCATACAGATTCATCGGAAACTGTTATTTCTATTCGTCCATAATAATTAAAATTTCGTTGAAACTTTATCATTCTGGCTACGAGAGAATTATAAAGATTATGGAAAACCATTCTACATAAACAACGATAGCAAAATAAAATATGTATTAAAACGCGAGAAAAAAATTAACTAAAATTAAACTAATAAACGCATAAAATTATAATATACATGTTCGGTATTTGCTCAATTTGTTTACCAGACAGTAAGCTCAAAGACTGTCCGAATCAAACCCGGGCGCTTAGCAACCTTATTTGCGAATCGCCTAAAATAGTTTACAATCAAGGACCTTTAAGTTAAGGAAAAAAGACTGCCGAACTGTATCAGATATACAGTCGTTTTCCATTACTTGAGGACTTCAAAATGAACCCAAATTTTTCTCTGATTTCATTCAGGGTTAAGTCATGCGATTGAATACATTCCAGGACATTCTTGCAGAGTCTTACTTTGGGAAGGACAATTTATGTTCACTCATTGTCATGATTAGTCAATTTCTGGATGAACACCTCTTGTCATCCGCAGAATATCTAGGCGATATTCAGTCTCTCCCCCCACCCTCAGTTTCGCTCAAGCATGCCCACGTCGATTGTTGCAATAGAATCATTGATCTGTTGCTTCTGTATAGTGAATGGCAAAGTATTGGATCCCCCACCAATAAAGCGATCTGGAAATGTTGCATCAAGGTAAGGTCGAGCCTCCTTCCCCAGTATCGGGGAGACCATCTAACTAGAAAATCACTTCTTCGAGGTTAGACAACTGATGAAAAACGTGATTCTACAACATTCTAGGTAAATGTTGAATCCCTTAATAATTACTTATTAATAATGTGCTGTCACTTCCTTGGGAGCCATTTTGGTGGTTGTTGATATCTCATCATTACAGCATCTGTCAACCAAGTGATGATTATACCTAAGGTGAGAGATAACAAAATATGTTTCAAAAGTGAGCTAAATTTACAATATACATGGAGCAACTTTGTGGTAGTAGCTTCACATTTTGAGATCAATGCCTTTACAATAAACTGTATTTTTTGTCTGCTCAATAAAAAGCGTGTAGATCCATTTTATATGGGTCTATAGTAAACTTATTGGCAGCCTCAGAGCATAATCAACTTACATTTTAAAACATGTTTTTGCACCTCTTGGCATCTCCTCCTTGCGTTGATCATCACTGGGTTATCGGATGATGTATACTGATGATGCATATTCTTCCATCAATGAAGTATCAATAAGCACCGAGAACGGCCGTATGGAGGGCGGAGGAGGACCACGGACCTCTCTCTCTCTCAGTGTTATTAACAAAGCAACATGGGGGCAACTCGTAGTTGCAGCTTCACAGTTAGACAGATTAGTGTCTTATATTAGAGCTAGTGCCGTTTTTTATGTTCTGTAAAAAAAAAAAAAAACAAAACAGACGTAATTCCTATTAAAAATATATTATTATCCGGCAGTACCAGCGCCACAGTATGTCTAGGTCAGTATGTCTAGGGTTCGATTAGCATCACATGCTGGGGAATTTTTTTTTTTTTTTGCGATACTTTATCACAACTTAATTTTTATTACAAGCAGAGCGCATATGCTGCTCTGTTCCTACCACCTGAATAAATGTGTCGTATCATTATCATCATACGAGTACATTCTCTGACAGGCTCATTATAACTAAGACTCAATCACATTTATGTGTCTCCCTCTCCCTAGCCACGACATCCATCAATCTCTATCAAATCATTAAACACTCCAGTTCCTCTCTTTCGATTGTCTTCCCATCAATTTCGTCCCTTAAAATCCCTACTCCAGTATTTTTTTTTAAACTTTTATTTAAATCAGATTTAGGTGTACACAGTACATGCTCAATTCAGTTTTTCTTCGATTTCCTCGTAACTTTTATCACGTGTCTACTTTCTCCTACCCTTTTTTTTTTTTTTGATATTTCCCCATTTCTAGTCCTATCTATCAATTCCCCCTTTCAAGCCTCTTCCACCCCCTACCTCCAAAACCCAGTTTCTTGCATTCCCATTGCCCATGTCTCAGTCCCATAATGCTTGACTCTCCACTCACCGGTCACTATCCATTCTCCCCGTAAATATTTTCTTTCCCTTCTCAAATGCTATCTTACATATTGCACACATCCTCCATTTTAATAATTATTTCCCTTCCATCTCTTGCTGCCATAACTTTGTCTTTCAATATTCGTTCTCATTTCGTATTCTTCACAACTTCTCTTCAGTATTTCCAGCGTATTCTCTAATCCCTCTTGCACCAAGTACAGCCCAATATCACTGTAAATCTATATTATATACGTCTACATATATATATTGAACAGTACACGGTACTGAGGAGAGACAACACCCTTTTCTCATCTCCCTACTATAATACATTTTCCATCTTTTCTAAACATAACCTTTTGACCCCAGTACAGATGGCTTGCCCCTCCCAATCATATCGTCAATTAAATACGTTTTGTCCGCTGACTTCGTTAAAAATTAAAACTATGTTAAAGTGTACGTTGTGCTTATTACTTTAAAAGATTTAAATCCGTTGTTATTACTTTTCTTCGTTTAATAGCGACCGGTAACTGATTAAATTGTGTTTAATCAGATTGTAATGAACTAGACCATAAGCAATGAAAGTTTCGTTGTGCCAATTCTGCTCTCCGTATTAAATTGGAACGTAACTTCTGTACTTCATCCAGCTATAAAATTCTCGTCCTCCTGTCTCCAATTTTAAATGAAAATAATTTTCTAAATATGTTTTCTGGTTCTCCATAAATTTCAACAAGAAACTTATGCATTTTTTCCGTATATGTATTTAAGCTGTGTGTGTGTGTCACATGTGACCTTTGCTGAAATTAATGTTTATGTTTGTTCGCATCGTAGCGTTGTTTTACATTTAAATTAGCTGTGCATTATGAGTAATAATATTCAGATATCATCTTCCTTTTAACATTTCTTTTCCTTTCATTTTGTTTCGAATAGTTTTTGTAGAGTTCAGAGGCTTACAGCCGGCACCTCGCAAGTAATTTACTGCTCCTACTATTAAAATATCTAATTCCATCATTAGAAGCCAAATGTTTTTTTACCCCCTTTTTTTTTTTGCGAATGGGGTCTCTTTGTGCGTACACTTGTAGCATCGTTTAATGTAATATTGCTCCATTTCTAAACTTTCTTTTGCTATGTAAATCACCCAACTTTTTACTTTGCTCTTGTGGCACTGTGTGCACAGTTTACTGTTAATTTCGAGTCCCTAAAGAAGTAAATACAAGAGTGCTAAGTATAGATTTATCAAAATATGAGGAAATGGATAACGTAAGAGAAACGCATGAGTTGTCCTTAAAGCAGCTTTTTACCTCTTTTGCATCGTATTAGCGCATGACTTACTGATGAGGTTTGCTTTCTGTTTCTGTTATTCGTATCAAGAAAATTATTCATAAAAATGTTCTTTTCAAAAAGCTTTGCCAGAAAACTGAAAGACAGAATAACAGCGATTATTTGTCAAATGTTTCCCTGATACCTTCCAGGAAACAGTTGACAAGTAATCGCTATAATCGTATAAAAAACGCTACAAATTTATTTTGAAATAATAAACAAGTACTTCCCCAGAGATCGAAATGGAAACCCAATGAGCAATCTCTCGCTTCTTAATAGAGATCAGATTTACAACTGGATGTACTGTAGCAACTTTAAAGGGAATAAGTTGGGATGCAACAAAGTGGTTGATGCACCTCGATACTTTATCCAACTGAAAAGAGATAAATGTTCAGATTACATACCCTACAGGGTATGTAATTTATCCTTGTGGAATTATTGAAAAGACCGAAGTCCCTTGAGACACGCATTACCTATCAAGAAAAGAAAAAAAGTTAAGACTGTCTATAATCAATAGTGAAATAGGAAAGTGGTGGGGTATCAAGAACTTGAGAGAAGTGTCTAAGTGGATAAATTAATCTTTAATGAAAAAATATTATTCAGGAATGCAGACCATAAGGATTTTTTTTTCAAAAAACATAAAAAATCGTCAAGCAGGTCCCGTCCTCTAAACTGCTTCTCTTCTGTCTCTGAATATGCCATACTTGACCGATATAATTATCACTTCCCTTTCACCCATTTTTAACAGTAAGAAATACAGGTAAAAAGTGAAAAAAAATAGAAAAAAAGTCAGCATCTCTTAGTGCATTAAAATTAATTATTAAACCGTACGATTATAAAAGAATTTTACAGGATTTTATTATGTATAGAAGGGTTTGAAAACAGCCTCCTCACAACCGAATAAAGTTTCTGATATAAAGTAATTAACCGGTAAAAGCTAAGAATCCTTAGCCCATAAATCCAAGGTTGTGTTTTTCTTTTTGACTATTTATTGAATTATGCTAATTGATATCTCTCTGTAAAGAAACAATAACCTTCCTAGTGATGGAGGACAACTATCTTAAAATAGTCGTATAAAATAGGATTAGCTACACAAATAGCTGTTCTTACACTAAAAGAAAGAAGAACAGAAATAGACTGGAATTTGGTGAGTGTCAATAATTCTGCCGGTCTGCAGAGAAAGTTGATTGTTTTAAAGATATAGACTCAATTTTCTGTTGAATACTTCTTTCTGTAATATATATATATATTTTTTTAAATATGAAGTGGCAATTTATCGAAAAGCCTTTAGAGAAGTGAACGGCGAAAGTTCTGTTAGTGAAAAAAACATAACGAAGGGCCGTGTAAAAAAAAAAAAAAAACAAAGAAAAAGAAAATATCAGTGAAAAATGACCAGAAAATGTATTGAACAAACTTTTCGGAATTCTGTAACTTTTAAGTATTTCTAATTAAAATTGAGCTAAAATGTAATAAACACTTCGCATTTTTCGGAGTCGACCAATCTTCTATGGTCCGTGTGCTCATTCTGGGCTGTGTTAAATTCGAAACGGTCCGGAATGGACACCTCTTTCCCTTCACTAATGGTTGCTCCATAGCCAAGGAGGCTGTGAAGAAACTGTTAATGAAGGAGGGGAAGACTTGTGCATGTGTATTACCTGAAGTTATCCATCGTTCACCATGCTTATGGTCTACCGCTTCAAAAATTGGATGCGTTGGGAATCCTCTATCGCTTTTTAGTGCACGGTTGCATCTTATGTTTTTTGATAAGGTTTACAACCATTTTTATACACGATTTAGAAAAATGATCAAATATCTGTTACCCTTGAGCAAACTGAGCTTAGCGTAGATTTTGTGTCATATGAGTATAACTGTCGAAATTAACAGTATTCGAATATATTGTGTGATTCTACTATATATCACCCAACCTTCAGCCCGTTTCATGGTCGCAGCATAGATCTTATAGTCATCCTGCTTGAATAAGTGCAAAATGTAGTGCTTCGCAGTATTATAATTCTTTAGTATATTTATTCGGTGTTACCTGAGGAATATAAATGAAGACCATAGTTTGGTCTGCGCAATTCTGATGCAAGGGGAGGCATGTATACTGCTGGCATTTCTTACAAAACGATTGAAGACATTAACCGGGGGTTGGCATTTAGCAAATCCTATTTAGCTTGTTGATTTCTGTTTCTTATTATTCTTGGTATTGTTACAATGTGTAAAGGCCCCATTCGCAGTTCCTCTTTTGTGTGTGCCGACTTGTAATTGAAGTTCTGACCCAAGACATAGGTTTCTGCATACTTGTTGAACGATACGGATACATGAATATCTATGGACTGATGTTGACACCTCCATTTCGGCTGTGAAGCATAAAATCATCAAATAGACCAGCAGAGGACTTCAATGGTACCATTTCTTGCAACACAGGATCTGCTGCACTTAATTCATCTTAAACAACGCATTTACTTGGTTTAACCGTAACCTTTTGTATAATAATCATATCAAAAATGTGAATTCATCTGTATCTAAAAAAAACTTTTTATTTTATTCTGAGAATCTGTTAACTCTGTACTATCTCAAATTCGCTTTATTATGGAATATTCTTTCCATATATGGCGAGAATTCCTGAGAATCAGTCATCTAAAAGATCTCTTCAAGTTAACCAGCAATCCCTGTTCTTTCCCTATTACAGAGACATTCAATGAGGAATTTTATTGTGGCTTAAACACAGAGCGTACAGATAAAGTAGAAATATATATGAGCTTTCGGCTATATGGTAGCCTTCGTCAGAATTAAAATACATGAATGGCAGTTGGAATGAAGATGTGCACTGCCAGGTGCGTGAGACGCGAGGTTAATTGTTTGTTGACGTCTGTGGCTGTGACGCATGATGACGTGGCCAGCGCTTGTCCAATGACAGAACTACTGACTCTGTGATCGGGTTGACTTGGCAACCACTGTTCCTGTTTAAGGATTTATCCGAAGATTTTATATTTAATGATTCCAACCAGGTACGCTTTAGGTAATGGTGGGATCTGTCTACCACCACGACATCGCGGTGTGGGTCGATGTCGTGGTGGGTTGTCCAGACATGTTCGGCGATAGCTGAGTGTTCTATATCCGCTAAACGGATCGCTCTTTTGTGCTCCGAGAGACGTTTCTCGAGTCGACGTCCAGTCTCTCCGAAGTAGCAGCTAGTGCAGTCACGGCAAGAGATGCGGTAGACTAAACCGCTCTGCAGAAGGGTGGGGACAGGTGTTTTCACGTTGGAAATGAAAGAACGCAGTTTCCTGCCTGGGAGCTGGATGCACTTTATTCCGTGCGTTCTCAGGATTCTACCGATCTGTTGTGACAGGTTGGGGTAGTATGGGATGAATGCCCTTGTGGATGGCTCGTCACTGTTGGTGTTGTAGCTGGTCGTCACGATGTCACGTGTCTGTAGATCACACCTGTCGAGGACGTCAATGGGGTAGCCACACCTCGTAAGGTCTACTTTGACCCTAGTCACCTCTTTGCGTCTTTCATCAGCGGAGCTGGAGTGTGTCCAGGCGCGAGTAAGCAAGGTTCGGGCCGTGGAGAGGAGGTGGCCTCGCGCGTGTGCTGACCGGAAGTTGGTAAACTGGCCAGCACACATGGGCTTACGATAAACTGTAGTCCTCAGGTATGTGCCCTCACGTCGGACAAGTGTGTCTAAGTATGGTAAAGAGTTGTTCGACTCCAGCTCAATCGTGAATTTTATGAAGGGCGATAGTGAGTTGAGGTATGATAGAAGTCGCTGACCTGAGTCTCTAGGGATGACCACGAACACATCGTCAACATAGCGACACCAAAAGGCGATGTGATCAGGTGCGTGTGCAAACGCACGTCCCTCTAACTCCTCCATCACGATGTTTGCTGTGACTGAGCTGACCGGGGAACCCATGGCCGTGCCATGTATCTGCTGGTAGACTGAGTCATTAAATATGATCGCACCCCCTGTTAAGCACAGTCTGAGGGCGGTGGAAATGTCATCGGGTGTGAGACCAGTTCTTTCGTTGAGGGTTCTATCATTGTCCAAGAGTTGTTTTGCACAAGAAATGGCAAGTTCCACAGGGATGGAGGTAAAGAGCGATATGACGTCGAACGATGCCATAACTTGATTCTGCGAGATGGATACAGTGCGAATCCTCTTTATGAATTCAACACTGTTGGAAACGGTGTGGGTGGTCCTGCCAACCAGAGGAGAAAGAAGTCTCGAGACAAATTTAGACAGCTCGTAAGTCGGTGATCCACAGCAGGATACAATTGGTCTCAGTGGTGTGTCTTCTTTGTGCACTTTCGGTAGGCCGTAAAACCGTGGGATCTGACATCCGGAAGCACGGAGGTGATTACGGGTTGACTGTGTGATCTTCCCTTGTTTCAGCCAACTGTTGACGAGGATATTCACCTCTGATTCCCATCGTTCTAAAACTCTGTTGGGGTTGATGGTCAGGGGTTTGTATACAGTAGTATCCCGTAAAAGTAGTAGCGCTTTCGCCATGTAATCAGTGCGATCCATTACAACCGTACGGCGGCCTTTGTCTGCCGGTAGAATGACGATGGACGAATCCTGTTTCAATGCCTTGAGGGCAGAGAACTGTGTACGGTTGAGGTTAGAAGAGGCGGGGCGAGCACGGTGTAGAACTGCTGCAGTCTTCAAGCGGATTGTGTTGGCTACATCTTCTGGGAGGCGTGATAAGCTGGCTTCCACACCTAAGGCGATGTCGGTGATCGGCGGGTGCTTAGGAAGAACGGCAAACGTCATGCCAAGAGTCAATAAGTTTACTTGGTCCGCAGATAACTGTTTGCTGCTTAGGTTCAATACGAAGTCCGTGGAATTAGTGAGAGGGGTATTACATTGGCTGCGCAATTGACGGGATTCATTAATCAAATTACAAAACTTACGTTTCTGTCGGGTACAATAAAGATCTGATTCTCTGATGGCCTGGTGACATAAAGTGTTGACCACATCGGTGTAAACGGGATCGGGAATCAGAGTCTTAAGGTCGGCTAGTAGGGTTGCCTTGCTCGCTGAAGCACGTTGTATGTCATGATGGAGGCAGCCGATCCATATACGTAGGGTTTTGAGGCCGAAGTTCCGACAGGCACGTCTCATGCGCTCATTAGAAAACGGTTGTTTGTAGCGAAACCCTTTCGGTATAATCTCGTTAGCTTTGCACCTATGTGCAAACCTCAGGTGTTGTCTACTACGGGCTATGAAGATAAAATCTTTCTGTAGTCTCACGACCATGTCGTATGCTGGTTGGCCAAGAATAGTACGAACATAACGAAACAGGCCTACGCGCTCTGGATTCATTGAGGAATTTTATTGTGGCTTAAACACAGAGCGTACAGATAAAGTAGAAATATATATGAGCTTTCGGCTATATGGTAGCCTTCGTCAGAATTAAAATACATGAATGGCAGTTGGAATGAAGATGTGCACTGCCAGGTGCGTGAGACGCGAGGTTAATTGTTTGTTGACGTCTGTGGCTGTGACGCATGATGACGTGGCCAGCGCTTGTCCAATGACAGAACTACTGACTCTGTGATCGGGTTGACTTGGCAACCACTGTTCCTGTTTAAGGATTTATCCGAAGATTTTATATTTAATGATTCCAACCAGGTACGCTTTAGGTAATGGTGGGATCTGTCTAGGAAAGATCACACAGTCAACCCGTAATCACCTCCGTGCTTCCGGATGTCAGATCCCACGGTTTTACGGC
Organism: Mastigoproctus giganteus; assembly: GCF_048544385.1. Lineage (NCBI taxonomy): Eukaryota > Metazoa > Arthropoda > Arachnida > Uropygi > Thelyphonidae > Mastigoproctus > Mastigoproctus giganteus. Next base: position 134,160,822 of record NC_143582.1, read on the forward strand.
CTACCGAAAGTGCACAAAGAAGACACACCACTGAGACCAATTGTATCCTGCTGTGGATCACCGACTTACGAGCTGTCTAAATTTGTCTCGAGACTTCTTTCTCCTCTGGTTGGCAGGACCACCCACACCGTTTCCAACAGTGTTGAATTCATAAAGAGGATTCGCACTGTATCCATCTCGCAGAATCAAGTTATGGCATCGTTCGACGTCATATCGCTCTTTACCTCCATCCCTGTGGAACTTGCCATTTCTTGTGCAAAACAACTCTTGGACAATGATAGAACCCTCAACGAAAGAACTGGTCTCACACCCGATGACATTTCCACCGCCCTCAGACTGTGCTTAACAGGGGGTGCGATCATATTTAATGACTCAGTCTACCAGCAGATACATGGCACGGCCATGGGTTCCCCGGTCAGCTCAGTCACAGCAAACATCGTGATGGAGGAGTTAGAGGGACGTGCGTTTGCACACGCACCTGATCACATCGCCTTTTGGTGTCGCTATGTTGACGATGTGTTCGTGGTCATCCCTAGAGACTCAGGTCAGCGACTTCTATCATACCTCAACTCACTATCGCCCTTCATAAAATTCACGATTGAGCTGGAGTCGAACAACTCTTTACCATACTTAGACACACTTGTCCGACGTGAGGGCACATACCTGAGGACTACAGTTTATCGTAAGCCCATGTGTGCTGGCCAGTTTACCAACTTCCGGTCAGCACACGCGCGAGGCCACCTCCTCTCCACGGCCCGAACCTTGCTTACTCGCGCCTGGACACACTCCAGCTCCGCTGATGAAAGACGCAAAGAGGTGACTAGGGTCAAAGTAGACCTTACGAGGTGTGGCTACCCCATTGACGTCCTCGACAGGTGTGATCTACAGACACGTGACATCGTGACGACCAGCTACAACACCAACAGTGACGAGCCATCCACAAGGGCATTCATCCCATACTACCCCAACCTGTCACAACAGATCGGTAGAATCCTGAGAACGCACGGAATAAAGTGCATCCAGCTCCCAGGCAGGAAACTGCGTTCTTTCATTTCCAACGTGAAAACACCTGTCCCCACCCTTCTGCAGAGCGGTTTAGTCTACCGCATCTCTTGCCGTGACTGCACTAGCTGCTACTTCGGAGAGACTGGACGTCGACTCGAGAAACGTCTCTCGGAGCACAAAAGAGCGATCCGTTTAGCGGATATAGAACACTCAGCTATCGCCGAACATGTCTGGACAACCCACCACGACATCGACCCACACCGCGATGTCGTGGTGGTAGACAGATCCCACCATTACCTAAAGCGTACCTGGTTGGAATCATTAAATATAAAATCTTCGGATAAATCCTTAAACAGGAACAGTGGTTGCCAAGTCAACCCGATCACAGAGTCAGTAGTTCTGTCATTGGACAAGCGCTGGCCACGTCATCATGCGTCACAGCCACAGACGTCAACAAACAATTAACCTCGCGTCTCACGCACCTGGCAGTGCACATCTTCATTCCAACTGCCATTCATGTATTTTAATTCTGACGAAGGCTACCATATAGCCGAAAGCTCATATATATTTCTACTTTATCTGTACGCTCTGTGTTTAAGCCACAATAAAATTCCTCAATGAATCCAGAGCGCGTAGGCCTGTTTCGTTATGTTTCGTTATAGAGACATTCAAGTTTTCTATATAAACGAATTTAATTCATTTTCATTCATTTTTTAAATGGCATCAATAATTCCACCTTTCTTCTTATAAATCAGTCAGCATCACCTCACAAATCAACCCCAAACTCACAATTCAATTTCTGTTCTCCGAATTATCGTCCCTCCTCTTTTACGAGTATTTCCAAAAAAAAAAAAAAATAAAATTACATTTGCAGAAATTCAATGCCAGCAAGTTTATTTTGGCTTCTTAATTCACAAATAGTGCAACAGGTTTCGAGAATATTTTAATGTTTAGGGCCACCATAAAAATATCACGTGTTGTATACTAGTTTGGAAACTAGCATTTCGGGAAGAATGGAAAGAGCAACAGGATCAGTCAGGGGCAAAAAATATTTACAGGGAGTTTTAAAAGTTAAAGTCTGAAACCTAATATCTATGCACTGACCGTAATTTTACGTTTTTAAATGAGCAAGTAAGCTGATCTTTTAAACCATCTTTTCTCTTTCTCAACAATTACTTAAGGGGATAGAGTTAAATTAAGAAAGGATAACAGCAAATTAAATGAAAATATTCGTAGTCAAAGCATAATTCAGCTACTGGAATAACCTTCCATCTAATCTTGTGGACATGGAGAGCTTATTCAAATTTAAACACGGACAATCTAAATGCAGTAATGAAATCTTTTAATATCATAGCTACTACTACGTCTCACCTGCGTAATTTTTTTCAAAATAATCCAAAGAGTATTAACTTGTCGTTTTTTTTAAATATTAATCACTTTATTTTTTTTTATAATTTTAATGTACTCGTCAGTGTCTTAAACTATTTGCATCCAAATGTCTCGAAGTGCCTAAAATTGAACCAAGTTCAAGTTTATTTTTATCCTTTCTGAACAAATTTTATTACCACTTGGAGAATATTATGCTACGAACCAGTAGTCAAATTTATTTGCGAGTACTGAATATAAAGATAAAAACATTACTATATTTGTTATTTAATTTTTTTATATCAAATTGTTTTGAAGAACAGATAACTTCACTGTAGATGGTGTATACATGGGTCCATGGCTTCTGTGATTATTACTTTAAAGGTATTCCATAATTCTAATGTATTTGCCCTCCCTCTGCAATTCGTCCAATTAAGAGATGCCATATAGAGCTTAAACTGTCACAGTCCCCTTTTCCCTGAATTTAAAACCCGCGTCTTTACCTTTAACATCTTTCTTCATCTTCCAATTGCGTGATCACTATCTACTAATGATTCCTGTACTATACGCCCTGTAACGTCAGTTGATTCGTGAGTAATGATGAGGTCTAGAATATTCTTACCCTTCTAACATGCTGCCACAAATAATAATCATCTAGTTTATTTAAAAATTTTGTTCCCTATGGCAAGTTTCCACTCCCACTTCTTCCAAATCAGTCAGGGGAAGATTGAAGGAAGATTGAAGTCATCCATAATAAGACACACACACATTTTCTTGTCCATTCCATCTGCATGTAGAGACTCTCGTAATACTTTTCACAATCTTCTGGTCCGTAGATTACTCTCACTCTCATTATACTTTTGCTTCCAACTCACACCACACAGAGTCTATGCTCACAGGCGTAACTTCTGACTCAGAAAAGCACTTTTCGCGCTCAGGCTGCTTTCGATAAGAAGCATGACCCCCCCCCCACCCCATCACCCCGTCTACCTTCCCTATTCTTCCTAAATATATTATATACACCATAGTGGAACTAGTCAATTTCAGCGTGGCACTCGTTTCTGTTAGTCCTGTTTCATTGACAACACACCTGACAATACTGTAAACACAGTTAAGACTTAAGTATTCTTCTATAGTTTTAAAAAAAAAAAAAAATTGCTGTTTATACTCCGGCACGACAACCAAGTCAGTAGAGTTTACAATAAATCGTCAATACAAATATTTATCGTATTTAGTAGTCACGGGCTTGAACCCCGGTCCACTCAAGGAACGCGTTATGCACTCTCGCTCCTGACCACTGGGCTACGTCAGGCCTTACTATCCTGACTGATTCCTTGGCTTATTATCTTTCCGCTCATTTGAGACACTGCTTCCGTTAGAACATCTTGCCAACGTCGGCTGTTTTGGCAACAAACAAGAATTCTTGGAGTGTGTGTGTGTGTGTGTGTGTGTGTGAGCATTATTTTGATGGATATTAAACGCCTGTCTATATTACCTTTCTCTTCCCTAAATAGCAGTATCCCTGAATTATTAAGGTATCCTCAATGATACTGCCAAAAACCCTTGCACCCCCCTTTGCTCTAACGAACAGCATCTACAAAATACTCGTAGATTCGTCCTACTTACAAGATGATAACAATTAACTCGTAACGGCCCAGTATTCGTTATTGTGTTAAAAAAAGAGAGTATTTACTTTGGACTATTAAATATGAATTTCTCCCACAACTGAGCATTTATTTGGTACTTTCAACAGGCAGCATTCTAAATACCCATGTATTGAAGATGCTATCACCTTGAGAGATGATATACGAAATACTTGAACTCGAATCAACTTGATTAAACCCTCCCCCTAGTGAGCATGTGTCACCAAAACTATCTTCTCCTATATTACTAGGTTTACATTTAGGAATAACGGGCATTTTAGCTATAATTTTTGGGAGAAAAACTGGAGAAAAGTGCATGCAGTACTTGATCCATCATAATTACCAAACACTGTTTGCTGATAAGAATAAGATGGGAATATATATGGATATTGATCAATATTCCTTAAATATTCATCAAATCAAAATACCTCTCATCTTCCATACTCTTTATAAGGTTCATGAGGTTTAATCGGAACATGAATTTTTAAGAAAAAAATAATTTTTTCCCTCTAAAATAGGAAGTTTAGTTTTCTAACTTCGAGTCTATTTCTGATGTGCTCAGCGAGGATATGTTCTCGCTACAAATAATAAAAGGGAAAACATGTTTTAGGCCTGAATGACTATCATATAAACCTATTCTACTTATTGTGAGATAGACCCATTTTATTTTTTAACTGTGGCAACTTTTTGCGTTACACCTTTTAGAAAAATAGATATAAAGTCGTTCTGGTACTTATGGTGTCTCGAGTTATCTCATGATGCTAGACCTTCCTGCTTTGCATGTTATATGGCCGAAAATATCAACGATCCATTTTAACGAAGCTGCTTCTTTTCTTACTCTCCTGGAAACTTTTTCTATACTTAATACCGCCCCTGACTTATAACAATATTTAGCATCTGCGACAGTTTAACTTTAGATACCATTTAGAGCTCCGAAAACCAGAACTTTGATACTACAATGCCTAAATCCAAGCCATTTTATATTGAAAAATCATCCCAGGTTACTTCCATTCAAGCCACCTCGTCAAGCTATCAGTGATGCCGAGGACTCTAGCGATTCGGCATAATTAGGAGAAGGATAAGTCGCTTCCAAGACATTGGTAAACAGTGTAGAGCCGTGGCACTAATCAGGTCTTTAGTAGGGCAGGTAATGAGTGGAGTCATTGTAGTCTGAACAATGTGAAGACAGCGTACACCTAATGAAACATCTGGAGATGTGTACTTTCTCAGTAGTTAGCAGTCGAAGGAGATATTCAGCATGAAAATGTTCCGTTCCACATCACCAGCTCTTCTCCTGCAGAATGTGTTTTCTTCATTCACAATAGCTTTTTACTCTGAAAGGGATCAATTTACAAGGACATTCAGAGAGACGCAGCACTTTTCTCAAAGTACAGTTGTCGAGGCATAAACATATTTCGGGTCACATTAATATTTATTGAACTCTGGAAATTATTATAGAACAGTTTGTGTAGAAGGTTTATAGCAATTAAGTAAAATTTGAACAGAATAGTATGAATGGCTACGTTATAAATTTTATTCTTGCCTTTCAAAACTAAGCTTTTACTTTATAATTTAAGAGCCCTAAAATGAATTTGCGCAAAGATTCAAATAAAGGAAACAGCATCAATTCGCTGCCGTGGCCTCATTCTTAAAGCAGCTATATCTAATCATTTTACCAGTCTCAGAGGAGATTTCCCGGCCTTCCCTTTCTTTTTACTCTCTCCATCAGCGATTTTTTCAAATGTTTAATTATTCTTCCCATTAACACTACTCATCATACAATTAAAATCCAACGTCCTCCAACGTCCACATAGTTTAAGAGCTATAAGCGCAAACTGACTATTGCAATGAAGAAGGGGTTTCCTGCATCTGTCAAAAAAAAAAAAAAAAAAAAAAAAACCTGTCATTTATACTTTCCTCGTCACCAAAAAGTACCCATGCAATTCCTCTTTGAAATTTATCAAACTCAACCTCGGTAGCTATTGCAGGCAATTCAGTCAAATCGTAGAAGGCTGGATCTTGTAAACTTTACAAGATCCAGCCTTCTAGGAGGGCAGATACAAAATTTTGTATTTTCACTCTTGGTTCTTCTCTAATTTGTCAGCGAAAATATACCTCCCTCATTCATTCTATTGATTGAATTCCCCCCCCCCCCCAAGATGTCTAGTTCTCAAACTTTGCAGCCTTCACTTTCTAAGCCATTCTTCATATGGAAATCGATTATTATCCCTTGCCAATCTGATTACCCTTCTCTGAACCCATTCTAGAAATTCTGTCTTTCTATAAGTGTTGCTTTCAGGCCTGAACACAATATTCTAAATGCGGTCCTCACCATTAACTTATACAAAGGAATAACAACATCCTTTTTGCTACTTGCAAGGGTCCTATATATATATCACACACGACACAATTTGCCTTCCTAACCGCCTGTTTATACTGCGTAGAAAATTTAATCTGACTGAATCGTAATCCCTACGTCTTTTCCATCCTAGATAACTCTTAATTACTCCACCAGTTTGTAACTCCTGAATTTCTATGCGAACCTCAAGTTTAGAAGTATTAAACTTGGGTTGCCATTTGTGCACCCCATCTAAGTAATTTTGAAGCCAAATGGCCTGCTCCTTAACTACCCTTCCTACCTTTAAATCACTAACAAACGTTGATGATTTCCATTGCACTCTCTCATCATTATCATTAAAGAAGAGGGGAAATAGAAGTGGTCCCAACACTGATCCCTGAAAGATTCCACTTACTACATTGGTAGCAAGCAGTGTTACACTCGCCTGAGACCGACTAACTCAGCCACTTTGTGAAAAAGGCACATAAAATTCCTCACGTGATCTACGGGATTTGAACTCAAGTCTTTTCCACTCGGTGTGGGCAGAACGGCAATCCTACCAACTGTGCTACCCACGACGGCATCAAGAGCCTCAGTGAAGTCAAGGTAAATAATGTCCAAGTTGTTTCTTACATCCAACTTTTTATGACTTTTTCATAATAATCAACTAGAGTGGTCAGACTAGGCTACCCCTTCACGAATCCACGCTGTGATCCATCAAGGATACCACTCCTGAGATGATCCTGTGTTCTATAGCTAATCAGGGACTCCATGATTTGACCCATCACAGCAGTCACACTGCCTTCACGAGTTTAAGTGGTTTTAACAGGAGGACGATGCACTCATTTCATATATCACTTAGTTTACGGCATTACTCTCTGTCATTGACCTCTCGTGGATCTAATCATATTTCAACTGTAAAGATGGTTGCAAAGTACCTATTCAACTCATTTTCCACTTCTGCTGGGCTTTCTATGACTTTTTCGGGTGATTAAGGGACCAATCTGATTTACTTTCATCCGTTTTGTATTCATACGAAAAGAAAGTGTTTCAATTTTTAGCCCTCTTTGCTAATAATTTCTCGTAAGCGGCTTATGCCTGTCTTAGCCCATCAGTAGTTTTGATACATATACGCATATAAATCAGTTTCTCGTGATAATCTATCACTACCTCATGCTTTTTTCTTTAGCTCAGTGAAACTTGTTTGTTATTTGGTTTTTAGGAGCATTAGCAACTAAGACCATATTGCTCCGGGGATATGCGGTGGTCATTCCCTGACCTTTCCACATCCTCCGTATTTGGTGGTCACGGGTTCGAACCCCGGTCTAATCAAGAAGCGTGTGCTACCCACTGCTGCTCCTGCCCACCTGGCTACGGAGGCGCCTTAATGAAACCTTGACCTCTCCGATCATCCACTTGGATATCTTTCTTTTGCGAAACTTCTGCACTGAAATAAAATGTAATGGTAATTTCCTCCAGGTTTATTATGGGAAATATTCAAGGATAAATCTCTTAAATACTTCCCACAATGAACTCGTATCCGTCAGCATACAGTTCTCGCCAGCTAACAGAGCCCAAGAAATAGCTCACTCCATTATAGTCCCCTCTCTTGAAATTGACACTCTCCATTTTTCTCTTGACCACAGTAGTCTCTTTGGACACTATCCATTTTATGACATCATGGTCACTATCGCACACATATCAGAAGTTAGAAATATTGGCGTCACGTTTACTTCGAGTTGTAAATTTGAACAAAAAAACTCGCATAGTTATCAACCAGGCCTGCATATAAATTAAGTTACTGAGACCGATCTTCTTTTCAAGTTTGTGCTTTCTCCTATTCTAGATATTTTTTCATCTCTCTGTGACACTTACAAAGTCCCACGTGCTACCACAACATATACTATTTTGCTTGATGAAAATGCTTTTAAGCTCCCGTAAATGGCCACCCCGAAGGATCCTTCAAGCTTCCCCACCACAGAACCTTCCATGGAATCATCTATACGCTTGGGTCTCTCTCTCTCTCTCTCTCTCTCTCTCTCTCTCTCTCTCTCTCTCTCTCTCTCTCTCTCTCTCTCTCTCTCTCTCTCTCTCAAGGCCAACCACTCGGAGAAACATAAAAGCAGGTCTATCAGTTGAGAGAATTATTCAAAATTAGCATATCGCTTTTCCGGAATAGGGGCAAAATAAATCCACTTTCAGGTGATCTTAAAACTCTTAAGACTTAATTTATAAGATAAATTTATCTTTTAAGCTACACTAACACAGTGATTAAAGTTTATTCTGAAGAGAGACCTAAAATAATATCTCAAGTGATTTCACTTCCGAGTGGCTTGGTATTTCCTTAATGAGAAAGTTAGTTATTATGATATCATTTTGGACAACTAGCCAATATAGTTATTATACAGGGTTACGGAAATTAAACTCAGATATTTTAAAATTTGATCACTCTATCAAATTGAAAACACACAGTAGTAAAGATACGTTAAAAATGGATATGTTATATTTAAAGATATGTTAAAACGAGATATTAAAATTTATAAGAGAGAGAGAGAGAGAGAAATCTTTTCTTTCGTTTTTGGTGACTGAAGACAACAATAATATTTGAATTGGTACCTATTGTAAGGAATGTCTGAATCTGAAAGAGGCTGTAAACAGTCCAGTTTTCGTGAGATAGACAGTATGCTTCTATCTTAAAGGTGCTGGCTTGCCAGAAAATAGACAGATATGGATAATTTTAGATATGAATGATGCCTAAGATAGAAATCTTAGACATCATTCATATCTAAGATTTCTATTTTCTATATTGAAGAAATCTGATGAATACCACATGCTCAGTTTGGACTGTGTTGGTATCCAGGCTGCTCAATTATGATGTACTAAGTTTGCCAAGATATCAGGATGGTGAGTTCACTGCAGTATTTATTAATGGAGATCATCACTAGCCAAGAATAAATTATAAGCGCTCACACTTCGATAATAATCTCATATGCTTAACTAATTCCAATCTCTCCTAGTCTGCACAACAGATCGCCGTCCGCCACTCGTTTGAAGAAGTCTGGGTTCGATTCCCGTCGAAAACTTGAGGAATTTCTAAAGTTCTCGTTGTTCGAGGCGGTAGTTAACCCATCTCAGGAGAGGCTATAAGGTTTCCTCCGTGCGTGAGTTCTTAGGGTTTTTAGGCAGCACAACATACAAATCGGCCAGTAAAAACATACTTCTACTAAACATAATACAGTTACGATTATGCGCGCACGCATGGTGACTTGTTAATAGCAATATTTACACACATCACAAATTCTGCTGTTAATATAATTCATTTCTACGAATTTCATCATTATAGACCTGTAGTGTGAATCGCTGCTGGCCACGTATTACATTTACAAGTATTCTGAGATTTAGTTCGTGCACAAGACTGCTATACAACACTCACCAACCCGGGAAGCCCAATTTTTGCCACTCTCAATTAAGATGAGCAAGACAAGCTACTTTCTACAAGCGGTTTTTTTTAATCCTTACTTTAGAGATGTCAACACTTGCCATGCATATCGAGCCAAATTTTGTCTCCTTTGGTAGACTAAGTTGCGTCGTACATTTTTACCATTTAAAAAATGTTTAGAAAGATGTAAGTGCCAGCTCGAATACCACGACAGCGGAGGTGAAGGGCGACAATTCCAGGATGAAAGGAAGATTGGGGCTGATACTTGTTAGCATCTTCACCCGAATATTTTCAGTGAGTTTTCTTTTAAAGTAATGAGATACCCAGCCATTAGCCTAAGCTGTGAAAGTTCTCACCCCCACCCTTACCTGATCTACAAACTACATTTCATAAAACAAGAAATATACAGCCAGAAACCTAATATATGTAATTCAGTATGAATTAATGAATCTACGCTTGGTGTCAACGGACAACTAGTTATTAAAAACTAAGGTTCCAGGCAACATCATAAAACTACCAAGGTTGTTTACTGACGATGGCTAAAAAAAATAAATAAACAAAATAACAGCAGCCTATTCGAAATAGAGTATATCAACTATTCTTTGTTAATGTGTAAACTACAAGATTAAATTTTAAACTTTTAAAATTAGGCTAAAATTTAAACTAATAATATACTTGGCTTACCGATAATTACCCAAGTTCATTCGTTTGTTGATTTAGCATCAGTCCCAAAGTAGTTAAGGCAATGAGCAGTCAGTATCATATCATGTCTGCAAACTGCGTGCATTGTGGCGGTTAGCCCTTTTTTTGTTTTCACGATGAAAATCCGAGTTTCAAGGAAACGAAAACCATACCATCCTCGCTCGAGACCGAGTAACTCGAACATGGTGTGAATAAACGCTTATAAAAGTTCCTTCCATCAAGACAGGAAAATAGAAACAAGGTCTTTTCAAAACGTTGTGAAAGTCTTTTCAAAATAGTAGTCGTAACCACTGTGGTCATTGTGGCTACTATTAGCTCCAAGGCCTTTTAGGTAAGTTATCAAAGCATTATAACTATAATCACCAACTCAATAAAATTGTGCAATTTTTTTCAGCTTTAAAATGAATGAAATAAAATACAACCCCACAGTATTTCAACATCTTAACTGACGCTAACAAATTATACCGTGAAGTGTGATAGACACTGCCCTGTTTTGTTCACTTCAACCACTATAAAATTATGTGCTTCTCAAAGCGTGCCCAATCCTGACAATTTCATAAGCTGTTCTATCAATATTTGTCATTATATTCCTCATCAGTAATACTTGAAATAGAAACCAAAATGAATAAATTTAATAAGTATTTATTAAATATTAAATAAATAAATACTATTTCATTCCTTTTTAACACGATGTTTTTATTATCAATTTCAGCCCATAATACGATGATCGAAGCCCAAACAACTTTGAACATGCCTTATTCTACCCGCTAGTAACCCAAGATGAAAGAGTTACGAGTCGAACTCTAAAGAAAAGAGAATAATTTGTTTAGTCACATGGATGCTCAAGCTATGATCTTAAAAAAGCATGCTTAAAATAAGAAAAATGGCCCGATCACATATCTTACGAAGTTTTCAGTAGCATCCTCGAGTATTCCTTATTATTGCATAGGATAAATGGACAGAAAATACTTATGTATTTGCATTAGACTAATTGAAAGGGTTTAGGAATGAAATTAGAAGATATTCACGAACTTCTTCTTAGACTGCAATTAAGTAAGAATCAAGTTCTTTCTGACAAACTCTTAGTTGTCTAAATGACATACCTGCGCGCAAAAAGTATGTCACGGCGGCAACTAAAACACAATTATAAAACGAGTTTGTTTTCCACTCCCACAACCTTCAGATGTATATTTTAATTACTCTCACCTCTCTTTTCAAAGTGAGGTTAATTCGACTCAACTAAACTGTGCCATTATGGTTTTTCACAAAACCAGTATGAAATTTTGCAGTCAACTTACTGGCGTTGTGATTAATCTGTCAAATTCGATTTCGGCATTTAGGAAACTTAAGTATCTTAAGATGGGGCTGTGCTGGATGGATGCTTGGCAGCAGCATCTGCAATTTCGTTTCCTGGTACTCCAGTATGGCTTGGGATTCAGCTGACAGTCCAGTGATCTGAACTATAAAAGTAATATTTCGGATACTTTCTTACTGATCGGTACATTGAAATGTAGAATCGTATATAAAATACATCCCTCGCTGGATTACTTTTAATGCTAATTAATCCTACTAAGGCTGATTGAGAGATTTAATCGAGAACTGCTGTGCCAATTAACGATAAAAGTTTAAATTTAATTAGAAAAAAAAAGATATGCATAGGTTCTGTAGATAAAAATGGATGAAACTAATGGAGAACACGTATCGTTAGAAAGCAGATAATAAAATACAAATCGATAACTGAGCCACTTCACGAAAGGGTTTTTGAAGCCAATGGCTTTAAAGTCAACATTTGGAATTATTAATCCATTGAGAAAATGGCCTTTGTAAAAAGGTGGGAAGAGGGAAGGCAAGTCGCTCTCGCAAAACTTACGGATACGGTACTTCAATTTAAAAGATTCAGTCAAGCTGAAAGCGTGGTACACAATGGGTTGGTGCTTAAATTAAAAGCATCGAAGTCTTCGGGGCTTTCTAGAAAAACAAAAGGATGTGGGAAGAAACTATCAAAAATTGTGGGTGTGTCACCTAAGATAAAGAGAACGGAAACTGGACGAGGGAAATCCGTCAGTTTCGCGTACAGCTTCCTAATGTTACCGGTGTCGAAAGAATAGGAAGTGCATTCTCGGAGCAATATCAAAAGATATCGAGAAACTTAACTTGTGGAAAGAGTCGCTAAAGAAAGGTTCGCTGCAAAATCCAACATGAGAAATTCTGGAATGTCTTCAGAGCAACAACAATTTACGCTGGAACAAACATCAAATCAAAAACTGTTGCACAAATGAACATTCTGGTGCCGTTTGATGTCACTTCTTAAACGTTGATACAACAAACTCTGCAGGCCAATTTCCATATCTTTTCAGGGAAAATATTTCTAAAACTTGAAGTGGGAGTTGTACAAACAAATTTTCATTTTATATTCGGGTAATACTGCCCACTAAAAGTGAAAACAATATGCAAACAAAGTAAATACTTGCATGGTTTAAAGAATCTCTACAACGATATGTCTAATCCCATAACGGAAGATTTTGATTTTCAGAGAATTTATCCTATCTTTCAGTTTAATCCAAATGTTTCGCTCTCGGAGACAAAGATACACGAAAGCTATAAATATCTTGAAAATTGGTAGTGGAATAGAGACTTCGTCTGTACAATGAATCTTCCTGACGAACCTAAGAGAATTCCTATATATATAACTAGTGCAACAAATCTTCGTAGGACATTGAAATGTATGAATGAATTTCTTCTGCTTTACAACTTCGTTCGGGTATTGGGGAGAAGTGCCACTATCTAGCGGATCAAGTGCAGATGGAAGTGTTATCACACGAAGTCGAAAACCACTTAGATAGCCCTCTCAGTGGTAAACCGCTTGTTACTAATGCAACAGGTTCTGTCACGTTTCTCCTTTTTTCACACAACTACCCTTCAAAACATTACGTTTTCATAGCATTTAAGATTACTGGAAGACATGACAAGCGTATGAAATTACTTCGTCCTTCTATAATATGTGGTTCAGCGTAATTCCCAATTCCTACTTCGTTTAGCTCCTGGAATTTCATTACCAACAACATCTTCGATAAAGAATATGAAGTCAAGTTCAAAAATTATATCAACTATTCGGGAAAATTCACTTATGGATAAAGCATGGGCAAATAGAAATATTAAGAATAATGTGTTTCGTTGATAATGGTGAATATAAGTACAATAACGTTTTGCCTAATGCAAACAATAGTGATCTCATCACTAAATCGATAGGTAGCAGGCCAGGATGTCACTTGGAGAGCGCAATCTTTTGAAATGAGATTCATATTCTGCAATTTCTTCCCGATATAGTCTGTGGCAATTTAAGAATAGTATTGTGGCAATTTAAGAATAGGATAGTAAGGGAAATCGTCACTACTACAAAGTCTAATCGAAGTATTTGCTTAGGGGAATGAACAGCGACTTGTACAACATCCAACATTTGACGTAAAAGGGGAAAAAATGAAACAAAGACAATATCGAGAAGTTTATATTGTCTTAACTTCTATAAAAGAACAAAGATTCATTGACATTTTGCAGGGCTGAAAGCAGTGGGAACTGAAGTTCTCGTCGTAGAGTACGGTAATACCAGTTGCCGGCTCGCCTTGCAGTCAGTCACCACTTCCAGATGACTTCGAAATATCATCAAATAAACTGCGGGTCGAAGAGAAGTCAAGCTTCCGGTTCTAACACGTGGAGCGTTTCATTTCTACAAGAAGCGAGTAACTGATTGGTGTTATCAAACGACTTAGATAACAGAAATTATTCAAATTTCTTGGCAAAGTCTTCTTCAATCGTATTTAAATGTAATGGGATTGCTTCGGATTTGTTTTTATTTGGTCCGTACATTAAAGCTTCTGTTTTTCCTGGTCACTGCCACCTGTATCTGCCATCAGTTCCGCGCCAGGAAAAAAACCGAAAGAGAAAAAGTGCTCCGGCAAATATAAAGAGACGAAATTTAGCGGAGCAATCACAAAAAAAAAAAAAAAAGGAAGAAAGAAAGAAAAGAAACTTACCAGCAACCTTGTCTGTTCTCTCTTTTCTCCGTCATCTTTTGTTCCCTTGAGGTAGAACTGTTTGTCGGTCAGCTCAAGATGCGAAACAAGTGAGATAATGCATGAGAAACATTGCCAGTCGAACAAAGGCGCCGCGCGAGCGCGCGCCTGCGAGCTGCACATTAAGTCGTCTGCTCAAATCGGGGCATAAAATCCTTCCACCTTTGTGCTGCCCGCCACCTAGGTGGTAAGACCGTAATCCTCTCCCTCGTAAATTACGCGAGCGGCCGTTGCCACAGGTGGGTCGAGGTTACGTGTAATGGTTGTCGGGGACCGTAGCTTTTTTTTTTTTTTTTTCTTCTTTCCTTTTTTTGCCCCCCCCCCCTCTCTCTCTCTTCTACTGGGCTCGCTCTGCCGCGCCCTCTCCGGTCAACAGGCCACTTCTAGTCAATAATACCTTCTGAAAGTACGGACAAGACGTGCCTTGACCCGCCTCACTTCAGCAAGCGAGTCACGCCACCCTTCGCGTGTACTAGACTGTACTGGTGTAAATAGCAGACCCCGTAAACTTAATGCCTTCCTGCCGCCGTCTCAAGAACGGGCGGAAAAATATTTGTTCTTCGGCGTACGGCCCGTCATAAGGCCCTGTGAATGATTCTTCCTGGCCCTTCAGAGAAGCACCGCAGAAAAGCTAACACAGCAATCTGTTTGTTAACCACATACGGGAAAGGGGAGGAAGGGAGGGACGAGCTTACTAGTAACTTCCCCCCATCGACTGCTATTTACAATGGATGTCGGTTTGTCTGTGCGAATGATTCGGTGCGAATGCCACACGCAAAGAACACTACCATCTTGGCTGGAACTTTGTCTGTTGTCCGACCCTCCCCACCGCGGCATGCGTGTCTAGTAGGAGTTTTGGTACCACTGTCGGTGGTTGCTATTTGTGATTCCCAAGGCTGTTGTCTAGTAAACTACTCCGATGCTGTGCAGTATCTTCGGAAATGTTCTTTTGTTTTTTTTATCCAAGGAACCCGCTCCCTTTTCGTGCCAGAGGAGGAGGAGATTGGATGTCTAAGACAAATCATTCTCTGCCACCGTTCAAAAAAAAGAAAGTTGCCTAACTTAAGTGCATCTGTCGTTAAAGGGAACCCGTCTTTAGCCAGTGGGTGTATCAATGCGGTAATATACCTGCTCAGAATGTGGCAAGATAATCTCCGAGAGATGTACGACCCCCCAGGTCATTTCTACGACAGAGTGGTGAAAGGAAGGTTTGGAAATGTGTTGATTTTTGGAAGATTGAAAAGTTGATTCACATTCTGCCACCCAAATGACACAATACTCACATTCCTAAAATAAAACACAGAAAGCGGCTACTTTCAGCCCTTCCATCGCTACTTGGATTCACAAGCTTTTCAAATGGGGGCGGGGGCGTCTGCACGTGTTTAACGTGCGGACAGATAATCTCATTATTCATGAACATGTATCAGATTACCTACTTAAAACTTATGATGAGCTTAAATAAAATCCAATACAGTTTGTAAAACAATATCAACGCAGGTGCAGCCGAACTGTGGCCAAATGGTCATTAAACAGGTACAGAATTGCGTGTGTTTGAATCTGTAAGATTCTACAAAATACGCAGTTTATTGTCGTTTAGAAGATCTCTTGACTACTGTAAATAAATAACCCTTATTGCATTTTAAGAGCAACGACCTCCACAGCACATGACTAGGAGCAAATATGGTTGTAAAATCAGTATTATATGGGGGGGGACAGAAACCTGTTTAACACATTGGTCAATGGACACGATTCAATGTTTGATGTAACGTTGAAGTATTTTACAAATTGCGAAACTGATATTGCAGTTTCTGTACGTGTATTCCGCATTGTCTATTGAGTTCATAGTTGCTTGTTTGAAGGGAGATTAGCTGTTCTCTTGTTCCAATTGGTTCATTCTGAACGGCCACGCTGTTATTGAAAATACTGAATTAAAATGATGCTGCACGGTTTACGTTACACCTGAATGACTAGAAATTTGGTTCTGTATTCTTGGGAGGTGACGAATCTTTGGCAGTCAACCTTGCGCAGATGGTAACTTCTTTAGTCCTACGCAGCACTATCGGAGTACCAACAGAATTTAATAATAATATTCTTGTTACAGATTAAAAAGTAGGGATAGATGCTAAACGCACAGAATGTGAAGAAAAACAAATTCAATTATTCCGTAATACCTTTTCCCAGGGGTCTCAATTCTGCGGTAGACGGTTACAAGCACTGAACGCGCCAGTTTATTCTCGAAGATTGGTTGATAATTCCAGTATTGCTCAGATAGGATTATGGATGCATTGAACACGCCTTTCATGTTCATAAGACCTATAGGGATATCTTCGAAGGTTATTTTAAACAATCCCAAAACAATGGCCCTATCCTTACTCTTGTCTCAGTTATGGTCGCAATCTTTTCTTTTAGGTGGCTCTTCCCTGTGTAACCACTTCGCACTCCCTGGTGGAAAACAAAAATAAATGCTCTAATCAGAAATTATTTCTTATTCTTGTCGACGCATTAAAGAAATCTATTGATTACTGGGGATATATGCGGAGAATCCCTTAAGGACAGGCCCTGATCCTCCACAATATTAACTTGCATCCAGTCTAGATAAGGAAGGTCGACGGACTTTTCAAATTCGTCGGTCTCGTAGTTCAACAGGCGAAGCACTGCTGTTGATAGATTTCGTCTATAGTGTCTTATAAATAAAATGCTTTTCTTTATAATAGGATTGGTTTATGTTTTAATAGGCGAATTTTATAAGTGATTTCGCAATCTTCCGTACGTGAAAACCTACTTTTCAGTTTGAAGGGTATTAAAAGTAATGTAATTTTGTTCATTATTTCACTTGATAGTGATGTTACGACGGTTGAGCAGTCTCTGTACATAAATGATTTAAAAATAATTATAATTACAGTATTAAATGCATGTAAGTATTTCGTGCTTGAACCATTTTCAGTTCATGCACAAAATTAGAACCGAATGAAAAAGGGGAAAGGAGAAAATCTCTTTATAACAAAAGTTGTCAACAAAATCCTAATACTCGTATTAGGTGAATAACAGGCCAGTTTTAAACATTGTGGAATAACTGTAATTAGAGCAATCATCTTTCGATAACTTTTCATTATTTTAACCGCTTTATTAAGTTGTCAACAAAATCCTAATACTCGTATTAGGTGAATAACAGGCCAGTTTTAAACATTGTGGAATAACTGTAATTAGAGCAATCATCTTTCGATAACTTTTCATTATTTTAACCGCTTTATTAGTCATCAACTGATTTGTTGTCAATTTTAATTTCTAAGTGCATCGACAGATAATCCGCTATCTTCAATGGCTTCCATATATTTTTTCTTTGTCAAAATATTAACTCAGAAAATACTGCACGAATGTTTTTGGTCGCCTGATAGACATCTAAGACTTCTTATCATTTGACTTTAAAAAAAAATAATAATAAATAAATGTTTATACGCTGGGCATTAGTCCTGATCCACCCATCCAAGAAACGGATTTCATTAAACCACTTAAAAACTAACCACCTTTATTTTTGAATATTTTTATATTATTTAATATAAAATAGAGTTAAAGAAAATAAAAAAGCAACTGAAACCTACAGGCCATGGTATTTGTTTTCAACTTGAATTATGAAAATGTGACTCGAAAAGCGGCAGTGCATTTTGCTTTAAATAAGTTCCTTATCATTGATAGGGATTCGAACCCAGATATTTCCAAACCTCCTTTTCTTCCGAATGGTGAGAAACGGGGGGGGGGGGTGCAAATTAAGAGATTTCGCTCTTTTGGCAGTTGCATCCTACTATACTTTTATTATCCCATATTTCATAGCGAGGCCTCAAAACTTTTTCTCTGACAAATAAAAAAAATAGTTTCATTTACTGATATTTAGCTTAAAAACATACACTCCGCCTAAAAGTTTGGAATCACAGCGAATGACAACAGTTTTTGTTATTTTTTTTTAAACTAGCAATGACAATGTAAGGTTTAATATTAAAAAAACACGCCACAAAGTATTTTAAGATTTTTTTAAATTTAGGTTTGAAAAATAAAATATTTCTTAACTGTTATTTCAAGTTTTTCGATTTTTATACATAATAGAAGATATTTTAATAAAAATTGGTAAACAAGTTGGTCCTATTTTCATAAAAACTTTATGAAGATGAAATTAATAAAGATGAAACGTGATTCCAGGCAAGAGTATAGAAATCGGCTACGTTTTTGGAACTTAGCTTGGCAACAGAAATGGCCGCTATTATAAATCCGCAAAAAAAGCGAAAGCGTAACTTTAAAACTATTATAAAACTTTATATTTCGTATATCGAGCACTAAACATTTGGACATATTTATTAAAAATGAGGAAGTACTTGCTTGAAAGGGTGTTGTTCTGAGGGCTTTTCGCACATCGACCACTTTACAATGCGCCAGTTCATTCAATAAAGACCATACTTTCTATGGTCTTTATGGGGTATTATTTGTATACAAGCGTTAAGAGGTTGGAAAACTCAAACTCAAAATAATTCATAGGATGAAACTTACCCCCCAACAAACTTTCTTCATATGGAAAATTAGTCCTGATCACCCTTACCCTACATAGAAGCCTTTGGTATGCCACAAAGTTTTCATAAATATGAAATTATCTATTTTTTTTTTTTTTTCGAACTGTGCTAAATCCGATCATAATACAATGTTTGAATGAATTCAATTTCCGAAAAGCTCTGTAAAAACCAGATACCAAAATTTCGGAGTAAATGTGACTTTGTTTAAGAAGTTATAAGAACCTCTTATAAGACTCTTTCATCATATTATTGGTCGTACAGGTCAGTTAATTTTTGTTCTTCGGCTAAGATTGAAGAAATCTCTTTGGAAGATCAGTCAGAACACTAATCATAGTTTTAAATTACGTTTATTAGAAGCTTCATTATATCTACAGATAAGTGCGGAGGCGCATATACGATTAAGCACGTTTGTGTTCGCATATACGATTAAGCATGTTCTAATCAGCATGACAATGGCCGAAATAACTGCAATAGTTTATAAAACCTATTCGAATATAATTATAATTGGTTGGATAAAAGGTAAACTGCAGCCATTATCAACCCACTGCAGGATGGACGCCTCCTCAATGATACATTTTAAGGAAATGTACCATAATCTGCCACGCTGGTCCAGTGCGGGTTGACAGATCAACCGTGTTTAGCAGTCAGGGGCTTGAACCCCCGGTCTACTAAAAGAGTGTGCAAGGCACAGAGTATATTGCCTTTCTCCCTTACATTATACTCCTCCCACAAAGTGCATTCACACTTGTGGGACTGGCACAATAATTTCATTCAGCATAGAGGTATGAAAAAACTAACCAAAGGATGGGAACTCTCGTGAAGGCATAAAAATGTAGAAAAAGATTTCGCATTAAATTGAATATTCACATTAACAAGACTCCAATGTGACTGAATTATGATATGCCAGTGCTATTATAATGGGTTGCAAACCTTTTAGCCTTAATTAACGCACCCTATTTGCTGTTATACAAAGCAGAGTTTAATATAAACCTTGTACGTTACTGACAGAGAACCTTCAAGACGTTCCTCAAGAAGCTCTTTATCTCCTGCTCAACACATTATCCACAGAAGTCAAAGAAGAGCAGGATAAGATAAAATCTTGGGTGGAGCTTATAGTAATTTTCTTAATGAAGTAGCAGTTTTGAAAATTTCTGAATAGCGCACTTTAACTCGGCTTAAGTAGACGCGTGTCAAGCTCCTTTTTGCACGCGTGTTAAAAATCTAAGATTATTGAAAATTTGTTACAAGTTATCGTTTTTGTCGTTATTTTTTTATTTGGGGCTAATTTTCTTATATATTATAAACCAATAATAAACAGTACTGGGACAAACTTAGGTAATGATGTCAGTAACGAGAACTGCTTCAATAATTACTCCATCAATTCATTAATCACAGGAATAAAGTAATCACTTAAGACATGCTGCTAAGTGATTACTTAAGAATCTTATATTACTGCCTTATAAAAAAAAATCGGCAGACGTGTCGAAACAAAAGAGCAGAAAAATCAGCTTTGTAATGAGATCCAAGCAATTCCTTCACAACTTAAATCATGGTGTGGAAAATATAAACAGTTATATCATCATTCATTTAAAGAAAAAGCTTATAATTAATTTTCGGACATCCTGTTAATATTGTGAGGGGGTTTTCTGAATGAAAGTGGCAAAAACCATTTGCTACTCAATGTTATCATCTTGCATAAATACTTGTATTAATGTTGACCGACTGGCAAACGATTCCAAAGGACTTGCAAGGAATTCCAAAGACTTACAACTAGTCGGTTATCTGTTGCTAGTAAAGACAAATGGTGGTGGTAGACAATGGAAAAAGCAATGTTTTATTTAGATTACTGATATAGATTATATCCATTCCTCTGTTTTGTTTATTAAAGAGCATTTTTGCATTTATTTAAGGTGCGCTGATACTTTCTGTAAAAATAAAAATTCAAGATGCTAATCATTCAAAGCTTCAAATATTAAGAGATTCCATATCTTAATATTTCTTTCAGAAACGATAAGATACTTATTTTTTCCAAATACCGTCTTTATAGATTTGAAACAATTTACACGGAAGCCGAAAAGCCAAGTTTCTCCGAGACCTAAACTTTCTGTAATTACGATCTTAGACTGGCTAAACAGCTACCAATCTGTGGAACGAAACCCCCCTCTTTGTTCCATTAAAGCACAATTTTCATGGTTACATGCCACTTCTGATACAACACAGATCTCCACGCGCAACTACAATTACCACTACCTTTAGCTTTGGGATGGAAATCGCAACAGGTTTTCCTTCTTCGTGTGCCTATGTAAATAGAGGAAAACGTGATCCAGGGCCAGTAATTATGGGCCAATAATTCCGTTAGCTTCTTCGGCTGCGGTATTTAATCAACAGCAAGATTACTATGGCTACATTTTTATTATTGAAGAGTAAAATAAATACGCACTGTTTCAATGGATGATGCATGTTTGCCAAGTATTTCTGTAGTCTTTGTTTATTTTCATTTAATATCATAAAAATTCGCGGAAAATGTTTTTTGCCGCTCATATTAGTCTTCGTAAGCCACCTTTCCGAATTATTCAAAAGAGTGCGTAATAGTATGCATCTAAAGTAAATATTTCTACAGTTTTTGTCATTGACTAAAAAGTTAAAAGGAAAGGGAATTCCAGAAACTAGCTTGTGATTCGGATGAGTTCAATGCTCGATGAGCTAAGGACAGGCAGGTACCAAAAATAAGATAAAAAAATAATGTGCCAAAGAAAGCATAGTAATTCGTCCACTTTTTTTAGAATCCCTTACACTTTCAAAATATTTCAACAGCAATTAAACTCTGGGTTTAATTCACGCATTGTAATCTGTGTCATATTTTCTATTTACTTCTTATTTATTTCATATGCATTTTACGTGTACTGTATTTTTGAATCCAATCAGACAGTAGTATGCTTTCCTCCCATCCACACTGAACACAAACCAAATCACTCAGATTTTTGTTTCTGAGGGCGTCAAGAGCTTAGACGACCTATCCATTTATATTTAATAAATGAATAAGCTCTTAAAATCGTTGCCCATAATAATGGGAGCATTTTTTGGATTAAAGATCAGCGAGATTTATAGAGTTCATTATCAAGGATTTAATGCTGAAATGTCTGGATAAGAATTGAATTATAATGGATGAACAATGCCAAAAATGGAGTGCTACAGAGTTAACTGTTGGGTCCCTTGGTGTTTCTGATATTCATTGATAACCCAGACAGAAGGTAGGAGTTGATAAGTTTATCAACGAATCAAACATGGATAATGTTAAAACTGTTACCAAAAACAGTTCCCCTCTCATGTTATCAATAATTCGCAATAAATAAAAAAAAAATACAAGGTAAGAATTTAAGTGACCGCCAATTGCGATACCGCTGTGCGTACTAATGCAGATGCTGGTCTAATATAATGCATACCAGCATTATGTACACTTTGATGACCATTTAATAGAGGGATCTGCCAACGCAGCAAAAATGGAATTAGCCACAGTGACGCTGTAGGGTAACACGAACAGAAAGTTCACATTTACAAGAAAGTAAAACTTATAACTGCAATGATTGGTGCTTGAGGCTGTCACAGACATTCTTTCAGGTATGTCAAACTGGGCTTGCTACCTGGGAGTTTAAAAGTCCGGTCGTTCTCTGACAGCCAAATCCTCTTTCTTGCACCTTCACGATAATTGGACTGTTATTAATCCTGGGTATATAACCCCCATAAACAAGTCCTGAAATACGGCACCTAGCACACTGAAGGTGATCACCTAGGTGCGAACCAACGTAAGCAGGAGTCGAGAGTGGAACTTACACCACACAGAGGAATGCCGCCCCCTGTGTCACCAGGCAATACTAGGTGGTGGATGACTCTCATCAACCGGTGCAATACCACCACCATTACTTATTAAATGGTGGAACCCGTGTTTAGTCTCTAAAGCAAAGCTCGGGCAACCTCCCTCAATATTTTTCGTCATGCAGTATGACTGATGTCTTTTGAGGTTATGATGGACACCCTGACGAGATACAATCTTTCTTAAATTTTGAGAGTACAGCTCGAAAACGGTTTTCGCAGGCCGGCTGCTAGATAGTTCACTGGACCAAACCTGTTGGTCACTCTGTAAGAGGCTTCCAGACCAGCTAGT
This sequence comes from Mastigoproctus giganteus, assembly GCF_048544385.1. NCBI lineage: Eukaryota > Metazoa > Arthropoda > Arachnida > Uropygi > Thelyphonidae > Mastigoproctus > Mastigoproctus giganteus. Next base: position 134,184,102 of record NC_143582.1, read on the forward strand.
GTATAATCTCACTGCCTCTACTCTCCCCAGATAGTGATTGGAGAGAGTCCGAGTAGTGTATATGTTGGGGGTTGGCATTGTTGAGGTCACGTTATGTCAAGGAGCTCCATACATTCTTGCCATGTGTACACCATATCCAAGAATTTCATTACTTCACACAGCATGTCCTCCCAACTTTTCTTACAACAGAATATATCATGAATTGTCAAACTAACAGAATAAACATCTGCAAAAAGATCTAAACCTCCCGAACACTTCCTCGTTCATTTCACAAATATACGTGGTCTCAGTTCCAATCCGAATGATGTCCATTTCCACTTATAGTCTGCCAAACTCCATGTACTCAGGCGCCTCCGTGGCCAGGTGGGTAGGAGCAGCAGTGCATAGCACACGCTTCTTGATTAGACCGGGGTTCGAGCCCGTCACCACCAAATACGGAGGATGCGGAAAGGTTAGGGAATGACCACCGCATATTCCGGAGCAATATGGCCTGAGTGCTAATGCTCCTAAATAACAAACAAACAAACAAACAAACAACCATGTACTCTTTTTGACATAATCCTAATTATCAGTTGATTCAACCACTGCCAATCAATCTCAGTTGTCAAAATTATTCGCTGCATGATTCCTTTCGCTTCAAAGGTGGTACTTGCGCCTATGTCAGTTCTGATATTCCCTGTCAGAGGCCTAGTAATTTGGAATCTCCTCGTTTGGGTCTTCTTTGGCTTAAAATATCTGTACCATATTCTGTCAAATTCATCTGTTGCCTCCATCGTTCTCCAACTCCACTAATCACTCGGACTTCCTCTTTGAAACTTGACTTTCTCCAATCCAACTTTCCTAACAGTGAGGTAATTTTACTTGGTGATTTTAATGTTCACAACTCCATATAGCTTCCGTTTTATAGTCAGAGTAATTTTTACCGTTACTCTGACTATAAAACGGAAGCTAGCTGGAGTTTTATAGTCACATAAAACGGATCCAGCTGATAGAAATGCACGGGCTTTTGCAATTAGTAATGACCTCGCACAGATTATTCATTTACCTACCAGAATACCAGTCAATCCTAGCCATGCAGCTAACACGCTTGATCTTTTTCTCACAAACAACCCTTCTAAGTACACGGTCGAGGTGAGTGATCCTCTAAGTACCTCAGATCACAACTTGGTGATGGTCTCTTCTCTAATGGAGCCGTTCTGTCGTGGCCCTTCCCAAACTCGTGTTGTTTGGCATAACAAGAATGCAAAATAGGATGGCCTGCGAAACTTGTTTAGTTCTTCTTCGTGGTGGGTTTACTGTTTCAAATCTTCTGATGTCAACGTTTGCTTAGATCATGTCAGTAAAATTATTCTTGTAGGGATGAAATCCTTTATTCTACACTACATCTTAACATCTCGTCCTTTATCTATACCTTGGTTTTCAAATAAATGTGCCTTAGCACATTTATTTGGCACATATTCAAATAAATGTGCTAATTTTCTGCCTGCATGAAAGCGCGCAACAATTGTAAAGCAATTATTAATCAGTCCAAACTATATTTCGAACAGGCTACAAGTAGAAAACTTGCTTCTTGTCCAGATGGTAGTCGAGCATTCTGGTCTCTTGCCAAAGATATCGGTTGCAACTTTTACCCATCTCTATTCCCACCTCTGTCAAAACCAGATAGTTCTGTTCCCACTTCAGCCAAAGATAAAGCTGACCTGCTTGTATCCTACTTTTCTTCTAACTCGCGTATTGATGATCTTGATAAACCACCTCCTACCATGCCCCAGTACAATTATCACAACCATCTTTCCCCTGAGTCTAGACGCATACAAATATGAGCTAGGAATGCAATCGGAAAGGGTCACTAAAATACGATTAAAAATAATCCTTAAAATATGAGGTAATATTCAGTGACCTTTTAAGTGAAAAACAGTAGTCTAGAAGTTCGCCTAAATAAACTACCCTTTTCAAGAGCTACAGTGTTCTATTCCAATATCTATCTAATTATAATAGCTAATAATATTCTAATATCTATTTTTATTTATTCTCTAGCATTTATTTCACTGCAAAGCACAGCGCTATATGATCCAATACATAAATTTCACTGATTTAACACAAAAATCCGTGCAATCTCTTTCGTTTCTTAAATACTGTATTATGTTTAGCAGAAATATAATCTATCGTTGAGAGTCATAAGTTTAGAATTACGTCCAGTATGGTAAGACATGTGTTCTCTATTAAAATATAAGTCTATTTTTTAATAGCAGAACAGAGGTGAACAAATAAATAATAAGTTCGTGATCTGAAGTCTTAAAAAAAGTGTCACCATACAAGAGTAAAATATAAAGGGAAAGACAATATCAGATAACAAATCAGACCCTCAAAATCCTGTATTTCTGATTTTTCCCCTTTTTTATTTATTAATATTTATTGCATTCATTTACTCCAGGCAAATATATATATATATAAACCTGAAATTATAGAAATAACAATAAAAAAACCTGTGATTACCAAAAAGTCTGTGCTCTTCTGACCCCACTTAAGTTTTCCGTTTGGTCAGAGATGAACCAAGTTCCATTACGTCTCCATTTCAGAAGTGGTAGTTATTCGACTCTCTTTATGAGGCACTTACAGTACATCTGTTACAGCAGACATACTAACATCCGGTTGTAATGACAAACATTGCTCATATGACTCGGCAGAAGAGGGAGGGGGGTACAAATATTTATTCCATAACTGCAATCCGCTCTAACAACACGGCCAGTGCAATGAATCTATTATCTGGCGGATATCTGAAAAGTCAGACACCGCACAGGACGCAGAAATTATTAGTTAGCGTAAGAGTAGGAAATTCCACAGTGGGCACAGAAGAGATTCCACGTTGTTTTTGGACAGTGAAAAATGGCCTACCACTCTTATCGAAATAAGACTTGTCCCAATGACCTATGAATGCCAAAGAATTTCCAGTGTACTTACTAATGCCATCAACCTTAGTTTAAACATATTAATATAAAATTATCACCTTCCCTCTACTTACTCCTCGTCCCCTCTCACCGGGATTCTTACAGATACGAGAAATTGTTCCTCATGTTGTCGAACAAAGTTATAAATACTTTCCAGTACTTTTTTTTTTGATCAACAACTGCGAAGCAGTCTGTTGAAGGCGTGCTCGCTATACACAATTTAATGTAATTCTCAAAACCAACAAACGATAAGTTTCGCGGATAAGTTTCGTCATATAACTGGAACAAGAAATGTGTGAATATATGCACTATGTAAAGTTTATTTCTAATAAGATGCATCACTAATGCTCTTGTTATAAGTTTAAAACTTAATGGCATATAACACGTTTTCTTTGAAACTATCTAATTTAAATTGGAAGTACAAATGTACTTCATTTGAAATTAGGCAGTTTACAATAATTTTATTTTATTCATTCCAACTCAAATTATGCAGTTTAAAGTTCTTTCTCTGTTAAAGGACAACTGCATATGTTAATTAATTCTGTAGTAAATTCTGTGTACTTTCTCCATGTGGCCGAACAGATATATTATAATTTAAGATATAATAGAGAATAAGCTAGATCTCTTCTGTATAGGGACGGAAGGAGGGAGCAAAGAATATAAACCAATTCGGGATCGAAGAATCAAAAGTTGCATTGAGGGAAATCAAGTTACTGGTGCAATTCACTCAACTTCATAACTTTTGCTCTGCAATTGTTTTCTCGCAATAATTTCTTCAGATAGGTGAGGTCTCATAATAAACAATGAACTTGATGTGTCCTCAATGAGAATTATTTAGTCCACCACTCTTGCTAATCTATTGTCATCTTTAAAGGGGGCCGCCTTTCGGTAAAAACTGATGGAGACACTATCAATGTGAAAGTACATTTCTGGTTTATCGATACTTATTGGCAAAGTATATGAATCCCGGTGAGGGAGCCAATACAGAAAGAAAATATAAAGCAGAGTTCTTTAATGAATGGAATTCCACAGAGGACTCGCAGTTCGAAGTGATTTACATGAACGTAACTCCAGATAATTCAGCTAGTTAATCATAACGAAAAAGCTTACTGAACATTGGCTACTTTTAGAGTACTTTCTAAAAATAGAAACCGGGCTTATGAGATTACTACGTCTGTGTATGTCCCCGATGCGCGTAAGTACTGGGTAATACTAAACTGATAGCATACCATCTTGAAACAAGGTGGCTGACAAGTCGGATGACAGTAGTTATTCCTACATAAGCCAGAAAGTTCCTGAGAATATTGAACTTTGAATGAGCAAACAAAGAAATTTCACTAAAGTTTTGCAACAGAATAAAAGTGCTGTTATTTATATTAGCATTCTGAATGCATTCTCAGTGGATTTGACAGTAATTAAGTGACAGTATATTTTTCTGCTATTAGTCTAAAAAACATCTAAGAAATTTAAAAGATGGAGTTTAAAATTATGCATGGCTAATGCGCACACACACATCATTTCTGCTACCAAGGTCATTGTAACGCATCATTGTAATTACACCTTATATTGTGAATACCTTCACAACGAGTTACCATGGTATTGCACTACCTCGAATAAGTAACGCTTCACCTGTGGAGAAGACTAATGTTACTTATTCTCAGCGGGTACCACCACAGTTGCTTTTAAATTAAACCATACTTGGGTTAATCTAAAAGATATTTCTTGGCTAAATGCCTCAGAGCATGAAGGAGTTTACTTATGCATGGGTCAATGCACACCATCAGGCATCTCTCATATTATGGAGTTACACTTCATAACTGGGTTGTCACTTTTGCATCAATAGACACCCACCCACCCACCCACCCACCGAAGAGGAGGAGGGCAGAATGCCTTGAAACGGTGCCGTCCAGGTGGTCGTACCGCCAAGAATAAGTAACAATAGGTAAAGCGTTACTTATTCGAGGTAGTGCAATGCCATGGCAACTCGTTGTGAAGGTATTCATAATATGATTTATAATTAAAACGATGCATTAAAATTACCTTGGTAGTAGGAATTGTGTGTGTACATTAACCCATGCATAAATAAACTCCTTCATCTAAGAAATTTGATTTTTGTTTTTATGGTGCATGAGCCATGTTTTCTTTTTATTATTATTAGCCATATGGTGCAAGGAAGCCCGAGGTTTATGCTGCACCAGCGAGAGACAGAGAGAGAGAAGAATGATGATATCCAGCTCAGGACCCTGGATGTGCAAAGCCCATATTCACCAGATGTGAGCCCCTGGGGTCATATGGCCATGATGCGCCAAGTCTGCATCTCAGAAAAAAAAAAGTCAAGCAGTGGTCTAAATCTATACTCCATGATATACCATATATATATATATATATATATATATATATATATATATATATATATATATATTCTTTGTTTCAAAGAAACTGCCCTACAGGTACAGTTGAGAGTTTGAGAGAGAGGCGGGCCCGTAGGCACAAAAAGTATCCATATCCATATAAAAATATGAACCAAAACACAAAACCATACAATAAAAATTATGTAGTTTATAAGTAAAATTATTATTACCCAAGTGGGATCATCTGGATTTCATCCAACTTTTCAAATTTGTGAGTAGGATTACATTCCTCCTCGCGATCGTGTAGATGGGCTTTGGCAAGTCGACATCTGTGCTTTTAGTTTTATAATGACCGTGTCTGAAACATAACGCAAATAAGTGGAAACAAATAATTTTATTTTGTATACTGCACTTTTTAAGGAAGGAAACTTTTCGGTCAACCAGATTCTCTTATGTGTTGCGTATGATGCCAGAACAACGTCGTTTCGAAGTCCAGAATCTCCAGTTGTAAATTTATAATCGTAATGTACTCATACTCATACTAACGGCCTTCATTTTTAAACTCTTTCCATAAAAACGCGGACAGCCAAAAAAGCCTTGGCGGGCACCACAGCTCTCGGGGACAACTGTTTGGGGGACCACTGTCCTAATTTATGTTGTCGTTTATGGAATTCTATTGTAATTATGATTGTTTTTCTCTTTACTTTAGTCAACAATCTGTTCGTGCCACTGCAGATAACTACAACCCCCGAGATCAACAGTTGCTGATGCAATCACCAAATGAAAACGTCATGATGCTTCTACAGGAGTGAATTTTCGATTTTTTTTTTTTTTTTGATTTGGTAGTTGTTGGCGCATCGGCTTCTGTGGCCATATTGCACCTCCCAAGGTTTTTGCAGTACTTTGATCCAAGCCCGAGGCGAGAATCGAACCCGCGACCTTTGGGTTGCCGGGCAGGTACTTTACCCACTCGGCTAGTCCGGTCGGCGTGAATTTTCGAGTAAACCGTATAAACTGAAAGAAAAAAATCAAAGCGCTCAACAAGCAGTACGCAGGTCCCTGGTACAAAACCCATCATATTCATGGGACGTTAACAAGCTGTATTCTGCAATGGAGAATCGTGATACACGGATCGGGTGGGTACACGTTTGATCTGGAAGATGCTGGGGAAGCATTATTTAACAGAGTGGAACATACAAACTTCAAAAGGTGTGAAACAGTGAAGTTTGATTAGAGTGCTATCTCCGTATGGTGTTCTTCTTAGTGGTTTAGACCATTAGTCGTAGTTCCTGGTGCAATGAATGACATCCGGGCAATTTCGCTCTTCTACAATGTGGCAGCATATGGAGTACTTTCCGTTCCAGCATGCAAGACAATACACCATATAATACCGCCCAGCATGTACTGGTTCCTTTGAAGACATGATTGTGCAAAATATTTAATGCCTTGCCCTTACCACAATGGGCATCTCTTGGATGAACAGCTTCGGGACACGCCACTAATCAGCTGCAGGATTTACCACTGCGTTAAAGGGATGAGATAAAATACCGCTTCCCAGTTATCAAAATTTGGTTTTAAGAGCATGCCAACGAGAATACCACATGTAATTAAAGACAAGGTGGACCAAAACGTTATTAAATAGTGTATCAATAAAAGATTCTTTGAAACATGCAAGTGTTCGATCACTTTGTGAGATCTACACTTATAATGCAGATCTCAGAATTGGCTATCTGTTTCAAAATTAACTGAACAGAACCTGGAATATTTGTAAATTATCAAAAGAAGTTAAAATATTCAGGCGATTAAGAGTCATTTTATAACTAAGTCATGTCTCAGTTATAAATTAAACATTCCAGAACCCAAGGAGGAATATTAAGCTTCCGATCCCAAATGGAGGAACTCACAGAGCACATCGTTAATCAGTAGTTGGTAAAAACCATTGAAAGATCTTCGAAGCCCATGTATAAGACTAGCAAATACACTCGTGTCTAATTCTATTTCCACCTAGTATTGGTAGGTGGAATCTTGTGTTTTTGCCACGTTTTCTTAAGTAAGATAATTAAGTAACAGTGGCTGAAGATGAAATGAACACTATAGTCGGGAGTCAAAGGATGCGCAAGGGAGAGATACTAGAAACTGCACTCTGTAAGTAAGACTTCACTAGATAGTGCCTTCAGAAGCAGTCGTAGCTAGTTAACACTGAAAAAACCAACACAAATAGTGCAGCTAATAAAACTGGAAAAAAATTCTAAACAAGAAAAAAAATAAAGCAAGGAAGGAATAATTAAACACACCATAATCGCGGGCCAAAAAAAAAGAAAAAGTCCATTAACACATACTGGGCAGGTAAGCGCTACAGCACGTGAATTGAATCGCCGTCTTTTTCCACAGACATCGCGTGCGTGCCAATGAGAAATAAAAAAGAAAAGAAGTGGAGAAGTGAGCAGACATCAATAGAAATCCCTACCTTCCTATTAAATGCAAGTTCATAGGAAGGAGTTATATATTTTATAAGCAACCCCAGCGATATGACACTTTAAATGAAAAGAGCATTTGTAATTAGCGGACTATGCACGCAGAATCAAAATTGGGTAATTAGATTACATAACTATTTCGTGTATTTCCGCTGTACTGATTATGTTTTCGCCACCTATATATAGTGGATGCCTAATATTTTGTCACTTTAGTAGATAAAGAGCAGATATCCCAGAAAATTTCAAACACTTTTTTAAGTAGCGAGAATGCCTCCTAAAAGCAGAATAAGTAGTTTACGTACAGATTTGGATTTAGAAAATTTTGAATCCCCAAAAAAAGTTGGACTGTCAAAAAATAACACAGTTAATTTGCATGCACCTTGCTACCACTTAAGTCAGATTCTTCCTCATAATTTAACCAGCACACCAATTTATACAATAATTCGGGACAAGAAATATAATTGCTACAACGTTGCCATCCGCTTATCAAGAAAGGGACGTTGGGAAATTTTGCAATGGGCACTGAATCTTAGACAAAATTGTGGATTCACTCGAAGCGTCAGTTTCATTTACGTTAATAACTTAAAGCGCGGGACCGGAATACACCCGCTAACAGTTAATATTCCGTTTATCCCACATTTAGATACGCTTCCAGTAAACGCCTACAGAAGCATAAGAAAGTCTATAACACCGTTCATCCATGTTTACAAGTCAATAAATACTGCTTTAATAACCTCGATTCAATCAGTTTTAACAATCTGTCCCACACTTATAAAATTATAACTCAAGCTTCGAGCATATCTAGATAGAATAAGCGTAATAGCGTACGCTTTTGACAAGAGGCCATTAATCTGAAGTGAAAGGCTTTTTTCTGAACAAAGATTGTCTTTTACGATGCTTAAAAAAACTTATAAAATCGTTTATTGTACGCAGGTACAATAAACGTACTATTAAGACGAGTTTATAATTTATATATACCTGAAATATATTATTCTCTTAATTTTCTAAGAAACTTTTGGCATCTCTCTCTCTCTTTCTCTCTCTCTCTCTGGGCTGTGAGAGAGAGAGAGAGAGAGATGCCTGACCCCCCCACCTAAACTGCTGATGCAGACAGTGATGCTGCATTACAAATTAATAGCTATATCTGCTTCTGCTATATTCATTTTGTATTACGACACAAAGATTGCCTTATGGAAATATACTCAGGTCCTGCTGTTAAATACAGAACCTGTACAACGTAAGAACGCCAAAAGAACTTTACCAAAAGATTGTGCAATATCTACAATTCGGGGGAAACATTATCTATATTATAAAATCATCACAGACGACTTTACTGACACCAGGCTAAGAAACAGAACATAAATTAGTTGATCGCTGTCCCAAGTGGTTGCTGGTTCCAGGTACCTACCGTTTGGTTAAATCGATTTCAATGACGAATCCACTGTGATAAATTTTATTATACAAAAATCAGTCGTGTCTTTGCAAAGGTTAAAATTAACTGCATCATGGGCGTCTCGAACCTGCATGTGATATATTCCATAATGAAAATGCACATTCCTCCCGTCCAAAATCTCATAATATAATTTTTAAAATGTAGGCGAACATTTCGAAGTTTACAGCAGTATTTTAAAGAACGTATAATACGGCTGCTAAAAAAGCTATTTCTGCTGATGGCGACTTCTGTCCGAAATGTCTTTTTCCTTAGTACCCAACTTCATTGGGTACTAAGGAAAAAGAGAAAATGCTTGCCCAAGAAGATGTCATATAAATGAATGTCTTCGAGCTGTCATTAAAACCTAATAAAAGCTGAAAGGCAGAAGGAAGAAACCTGTTGAAATTCGCGACTTGTTCATATTCAAAAAGCCGTTCTCAATCAACGCCCAGCTTTACGAGCACATCTATAAGCATGCATTAATGCTAATAATCTATATGAGAAACTCCAAAGTGCGATTTTTAAATATAAGCTTAATTATATTTCTTTAAATATAGTTTTAAAGAAATATAATTAAATGCATGTGCACGATTGCTCAAAAATAGTCTTTTTATTTTGGGGAAAGGAAGTAAGGGAGGTGCAAAACATCTCCCAACTTAAAAAGTGAGAGTGAGGCAAGACAAAGATCAGTGGTTGTAGAAGTTTTAAAATAAGTATGGATCGTTACAATAAATGGCAGGATCCTTCTTTATTTAAATTCAAGATACACGAGAACGACCGTAACCGAGTGGAAAGAGTGAAGAGAGATCGGTGTTTCTAGGGCATCGCTCGCAAGGCGATTATCCCTTGCATCGCACAGGTATATGCTGATCCCATATGCCTGTATTATTTTTATGAGTACTCTGCCAGTTTTGTTAATACTGCGAAGATGCCTTTTCTATATCCAGCACCATGGGTGGTCGTTTTTTTTCCCCTCTGGAATGGGCCCCCCAGAGGATCCTGACCTACCTTCTGGCAATATCAGGTGAGTCAGAGTCTCTCTTGAGACAGTACGTACTTTACATGGACTGGCCCACCTTCCTGCGGTGTGGACGAGTACCCAGAATCATCTGTCCAGGTGGCTGATACTTCTGGGTAGCCAAGAGGCCAGAACATAACAACAGAACACACACACATAATACACATAAACCTACGTCACACACATCTGGCCCATTTGTAGTGATACTGTTCTTCACAGAGGTACGAGGCGGAGTTGAACAAACGTTCTAGGAGCCGCCCTTTACATATACACACATGTCCACTGCAAAGATGCCTTTTGCTCATGAGGGTAGTCACCAGGAGGGGCGAATAGAATAATGCCGACCCATATCAGAAGTGAATCGCCCCCCCCCCCAATGCAGGGATTCGCGTCTTTCTTGTAAGGAAGACGCGAATGTGAACTCACTTGCCATGATACGAATAAACCTATAAAAGCCCCAATGTTCAGAAATCAAAATCTTTTCTGAGGAATACAAGAGTACGAACACCGGTCCTATGCCACTGTAATCTTGCAACAACACGGGCTGATATACGAGCAATAAAGTTGTCATAATGTTTTCTAAAATTTTGATAAAGTAAATGAATTAGGTTACAATAAAGAAGCAATGATTGGATTCGACACTGCGGGCAAGACTGAAAAGGTAAACCCGGCTGCGCGACATGTTCCAACACTTAGGAATATTGTCGAAACTAAATATAATATAATATAATAAAAATATATCTGTCAGATAATTTGACAACTGCTTCTTAGCAGAAGGATATGAAAATCTTAAAGACGTGTAGGGTGAAAGATCATAAAAGGCAAAAGATTTTCAAAATCAAGAATTAATAACAAAACTAGACTCGATGCATGAGTCCATCAAGTTTAGTTCTGTTATTAGTTTAATTTTGTTAATTTTGTTATTAACGATCAGCTGCAACTCGCCTGCAAACATACGCCACAAATCATTACGACTATAATCGTTTTGGATCTGAAGTTTCAAGGAATATCTGTCTTGAGGTAAGATTAGGTTTTCTCTTACTCTCATTCACAACCACTTTCATGTGCGATTTGAGGTTTTCGACTCTGACAAGGATAAAAAAAAAAGAAAAGAAAGAAAAGGAGCCCATTTTATATAAAACATTGGATGAGCGTGTGACATTTTTATTTTGTAATCCACATCGGGGAAAAAAAAAAACAAGCAATCTCAGAACCGCAGCCTAATTTAGCGCATTCAATTTTTACGCATTTTAACTCCAATTATTTTGAATCAATTTCCGATTGCACTCAGAACGGCGACCACGGACAGAGTTTCAAAAGTCTTTTCTGTGGTGTCTTTTCGAACGTATAAAATTTCGAACATGTACCACCCCACATACAATAAATTTTTAAATTAAGAAAATGAACTTAGAAGAGGTCTTCGAGTCCTGATGTAGCCGAGTAGTCAGGAGCGAGAGTGCAATAGCACACGCTCTTTGAGTATTTATAGTACAGTATATATAATCTGTAAATTTAGTATGTTCTGTGGTCAATTTGCCTATGGAAAAATCCATGGTACCCTCGCCCGAGACCAACTAACTCAGCAACGATGTGAAAAAGGCCCATAAAAAATGCATCAATTTATCGACAGAATAAAAACAATATTTAATATTTAAATTTATTTGTATTGATATTTACTTATTTTCGCTGATTGCAATAAAGATATATATTTAGTAGTAACATAGTCAAGCCGCGTCACTACTAAATACGATTAATGATTGTAATTCATGATTTATTGTGAACTCCTCTGACCTGGTGGCCAGAGCATAAACAAGAACGAGGTCTTTGCCTATCTGTTGTGAATTTAAATTCGTGGCACTTGCATTGCCTCCATTTTTTTAAAGAATTAGCTGAAGGGACGTCGAACTTCCACCGATGAGCGTCAATAACCACTAAAACAGCCATTTAAAGATATTGATATTTTTCATAAATTTAAGTTTGCTAAATACTTATTTTATAAAAAAAAAAGTCCTGAAAATTTAATTTACAATAAAACTGTGCATGGATACAAAAATGAATTACCATCGTTATACTTTAAGTGATACCTCACCAATCCAGCATGAAATCTGATAATTCTAACCGGATATCGTCATTCGATGATTACTGAATGTATAATGAATTCTGTCAGCTGTACCATGACAGCGACGCACTTCTCAAATTCTCCACTCGCAGACGTCACGTGCAAAACATAAGTATATTCAGAACGGGCGAGAGAGAAATTGGGAGAAGCAAGATTCGACTCCACTTTATCTACTCTTATATTTTACGTTATGGCAACCAGGGGCAACCATTTTTTACGTTATGGCAACCATTTTAAATATTTAAAATATTTTAAATAAAATATTTTAAATATTTTATTTTTAAATTGCGTGTATTTTCTGTGGTCGGTTTTGCTGGATGAAAGTCTTTCGACCCTCATCTGAGAGCGACATCTCATCCTTTTCCACACATCTTATGGAAAAGCTCTGGCGAAAGCTACATGTTCGCCGACAGACACACGCTAAACTTACCTATTGTAAATATGATATTGACTCTGCCCTAAAAATTTGAATTTTTTCTTATGGCCTTGAGTGTTACATTCCCTGAAAAAAGAAAGCATCTCTTCGCATGTTATAAAAGTGATCAGACAAGGATATTAGAAAACTGACCTTAAAGATTTATTTCTCCTTTAAACCTTTATAGGACAATGGATTCAGTTTTGGCAGCCTAGGGGTTCGTTACTCTAAGCTCTCTGGTGTCCCTCTTTCAAAGTAAGATATGATTTCCCTAGTCGCCTTAAATGCTTCTCCTGTCTGAGCCTCTGCTCTCGCCGGTAATCTCAGGGAATTCCTCGATGTGAGTTACTGGATTCTGAAGTGGACGAATTGTTGTTACCTTACAAAAATAACGATTCAGCGGTTTACAATCTCAAGAAGTATTCTACATACCAACCTGGATTGGAACACCCCGTGGCAATTTACCATAATCAAACTAAACACCACAACTTATCTTGTCGAAACTCTTCACAGACAGGATGAAAATTCTAATTCTCGCCAAGAGATCTTCTTTAATCACCTGTTTGTTTGTGATTTGGTTTTTAGGAGCATTAGCGACTAAGGCCATATTGCTCCGGGATATGCGGGGGTCATTCCCAGACCTTTTCCGCATCCTCCGTATTTGGTGGTGACGGGCTCGAACCCCGGTTTAATTTAATCACCTGGCCACAAACAGACCCCCCAAAGCCACAGACAAATCACGTTACAGCGATCAGGGAACAGGTTAAATGCCTTAATGGGATGTTTCCCTCCAACACTGTTAGAATCTCCCTGGACATGATCGAATTGTGTAGGTCTGTTTGTTAAAGGATTTTAGGCGCATCAGCGACTTAGGCCATATTGCACAGTAAATATTATCTGTAAATTGAGTGTGTTCTTGGTTGATTTTCCTATGGAAAAATCCATGGTACCCTCGCCTGAGACCAACTAACTCGTCCACACTGTGAAAAAGGCTCATAAAAATGCATCAATTTTTCGACGGGATGAAAACAATATTTAATATTTACATTTATTTGTATAGATACTTTTTTGGCTAATGTGCTATTCAATGAAATAAATTAGGATGAATTCAAAAAGTATAATTGAGTTTATATTGTATTTTATAATCAGTGGTATATAATTTTGATTTGTGTTATTTGAATATTCTCATGGATGCAAACTGCGCTGAATCGAACTCGGGTCTTCTCAAACTACTGGTAAGTAACACGGCCACTATCCTTCTACAGTACTTCCAGAAATGAAATATCTGATCGCTGTCGTCATCAACGTACACAACGATTTTTCTTAACAACAGTTGGGTGTATACCCAACTGAGCCTGTGGCAGCACCCCCCCCTCCCCATTTGGCTATTATACTAAGCAAATTTTGAAACCATTTCCATTATGTGGAGCACATATTTATCTATAACGCATTTGTTTAGAAAAATGAATGACAAGAAAAAATTGAAAACAGTTGAAGTGCTTTCATCTTGAGCATGAAAGGAAACCGGAAACTTTATAGGCCGTTTTTACCAAGCAACCTGTTCATATTTTAGGGTCAGTACAAAGGCCCTAACGCTTTGTATGACCCTTCGTTCTAACCTTTGTACTAGGGGGCAAAAAAGCAGAAGGAGAGAAGAGAAAGAGATGCGTAGGTCAAAAATGCATTCCAGTGTGAATAAACGTAAATTATTGGCGTCACGATAGAGGACCCGCCGTTCGAGTTGTACGAACTTCAGTTGACAGACAAGGTCTGCAGGATGGAGCTCACTTTTATATATAATTAAACAGCTGCAGTCACTGTTCAACTCTGGTTCATTTGCGCTGATGAGTAAATGGTTCCTAGCGGCAGTTTAAGTCAGTGCTTGCATCATGTCTTATTCATCTTGCAATCGCTTTTTGATTATCATGACATTCAGCACGGCGTGTAAGCAACGGAGAACTTGGTCGCCACAGTCTGTATAGTACGTCATTAGTGGTTCAACTCCGCTGACCACATAGAAAAGGAATTTTCTCAGCGAAAAAGAACTATCAGTACCTGCAATAACACGTGTATTGCTCACTAGCTCTTCTAATGGACAGAACCGCCTGATTAACGGATAATAAATAAGGCAAAATACACGCTACGTGCGTTACTATATCTTCTCTGATGGTCAGGGTCACGTGAATGCAGAAAAACTAAATTACCTGGAATTACACAAGATTTTTTTCCTTGTTCGGATACACACATAAACGGACGAAAAAAGAAAGCACGTTGGAAGGCTAAATTCGCTTTACGTTTCTTTGTTATAGACAGAAATGGGGCTCTCAAAAACCTGTTTTAAAAGTAAAATATTATTCTCATTAAATAAATATGTCAATACTGCGAGAGGTCAATTTAACAATATATTTAGTACGACCATTATGCTTATATGTCAAATGAATTCCTTCAGCAATTATAAGAGCCTTCTAATTCATTGCCTGAGCTTCGCTGTTCAAAATTAATTGAAAAGTTGCGGGTCGATCAAAAGGTAAAAGTTGTTTTGCAATGACGTGCGTTCTCCCACGAGAATTTTTTTCTCTACAGTATTATCAAAACGTTTACCCGCAATGCGTGTGAAAGGAGACAGTTATAGCAGAATGCGCATGCTCACATGAAAGTTTTAAAAAGACGTGTCAAGTCATAGACCAAGGTGGTGATGTAAGGAGTTATATAATTTCACCAACTCAAGGTGGAAACGAGCGAACAACCAGTAGAATGATGGTCATTAAGATGCTCACCTATCCGAAGATCGCTTTCGTAAGTGGATACAAAACTGTCTGTACAATTTGGATGATACTTGCCTCACCAGCCAGAAGAAACATACCAACTCCATTGGGTTGCCCAGCAGCTAACATCGAGAGAAGTAAATTTCTTGCACGCACTGTAAGAAAACTCATCGTTCTCAAACTAAAATTAAGCAACCACCCTTGGTAAGCAAAACTACTAAAGGGTGCTAGCGCCATCCTTTATCGCCGAAGCCCAAAATGTTTCAGGCACTCCGCAGCTGGAAAGATAATGTTGGCTGTTTTTTGGGCATAAATGGCTTCATAATGACAAACTTCCTGCCGAAAGGAACACGGTGAAAAGCGCGAGAGAGAGAGAGAGAGAGAGAGAGAGAGAGAGAGAGAGAGAGAGAGAGAGAGAGAGAGAGAGGGGGGGGTATTGCAGATTTCTGAAGTACGGTCTGAAACCAGCCATCAGTAACAACAGTTTTGTATAAGGGTTTCGTTTTCGCCGCAACAATGGGCTATGCCATACCACATGTGCGATGGCATCTACGATATGAAAAACATGCCCATGAGAATCATTCCCACATCTCGCACCAAGCGTTTATCACCTGTTTGAAAATGAGCCCAATTTCCATACTAACAACAAGGAGCGATGAATGGAACAAAATGGTTCAGCAACTAATCAAAAATGCTTCAATGACATTAAAGCACATGTGGCTGAGCCATACTGAGAGAGAGAGAGAGAGAGAGAGAGAGACGAATAGTTGTTTGCGAAGCGTTTGAGTTTGTTTGACCAGAGTCCCTGGCCGCTCGAGGTCTAACACAATACGTTATTTGTCTGGGGGCGCATAAAATGACGAAACAGGAATAATTTGAGTGTCTCATCTCAAAGATCTCACTTCCAACTGTACTCCATATTCCAAAGCAGACAGGAACTTGATATCCGACCCCTTTTGTTGAAGGATTTAGTTTTTGGACATGAAAACATTTTACTCCGTGTTCGAACGGCGAAAATGTTGTCCAGAATGTTGGGCCTCGGCTGGAGGGGTACCACCCTCACTGTTCCGTTTCCAACGAATTGATGCTCTCTCAGGATTGATGTATCTATCATGCTCAATCGTGTTTGCTGGTCTTTCTAGCACCTTTGTGGATTAATTATTTCATTTATTGATCTTGACATCTGACTGCGGGCGTTTTCCACTTTGCCTCTCAACTTCATGGCTGCAACCTGCGCATAGGGAACCTGCGATTTATGTTTGGGGAACAAAGTACCCAGTGTTCGTTAACTGATTCGCCCTTGCAATGCTGATTTTGTTGTAGACGCATCTGGTTGCCATCACTTGAAATACTTTGTCCAAGATTGTCCTGTGAGGAAGAATCTGTCGAGCTATCTTCTGTCCGTAGAGGACAAGGTTGCTAGATTGTAGGTATCCATTATCACCTGTACTGGAGTGCCAATTAGGTATATATCTACTGCTTTATCCTGATTTCTGGAACCGTGAGGTTTCTGAGGAGTGCACACGTCATGTTGACTGATTCTTGCAAGAAACGTAGGAAGAGCCCCCGTTTGGAGAAGAGCACCTCAAGATGAAGTTGAGAATTGGTCACCCCCCTCATCTTCCAGTGGATTTCGAGTCGATTTTACTTTGTAGAGTAAAGATATCCGTTCACCGGCTGTACGTTGTTAGGTTGAGTTCTTCGATACAGTATCTCATTTGTTGAATTTCTGCTTACATCCGCTTATACTCCTTGAAGTAAGCGTATCTCCCCAGTGAGAGAGAGAGAGAGTTACAGTTGCATCGTGGTGGAGCGACACACATGAGCTCAGAAATGTGAGGTAAATACCGCTCTGTCGGTTGAGAAAAGTGATTACTGAAGGCGAGTATTTATTAACTCCCTCATAGATCGGTTGGCAGTTATTGTCGCCATTGCCTTGATCAGGGATCAAAACAGTTATCTGCTGTGGTTGGATTTTACTTTTGGCAAATGTCTCCTGTTTTATTTATTTATTATTTTTTAGTATTAGTATTAATTTTAGCCCTATAGTGCACGGTAGCCAACGTTTCTGACCGCCGTCTCCCCCAAAAAAGAAAGTAGATAAGAAATATAAATTATGCGCTTTCCTCCTCACGTGGATAACTATTTAGTTGACGTTTGAATTTCTTCAAACTGTCAGCCTCAACTACCTGCGAAAGAAACCTGTTTCAGTAATCAACAACTTGCTGGCTAAAAGAAAACGTCCTACAATCTAAACTAAACATCTTCTCCTGTAATTAAAATTTCTGGTCCCTAGTTCTGGAATTCTTTATAACAGTGAAAATTCTGCCTTCATTTATTTTACTAACCCTTCTCAGAGCCTTATATAAACCTCAACCAGGTCCTCTCTAAAGTGCCTGGTTGCCAAGCTCGGTAGCTAATCCCCACATAATCGAAATCTTTCCTCGTAAGGTCGCCCTTTTGTCGATCTCACTATGCGAGCTGCACTTCTTTGGACCCTTTCAAGAAGTTCAACGTCTTTTTGTAGATGAGGCCTCCATACTTGGACACAATATTCCAAATACTGTCTTACAATTGCCTTGTACAGTGAGATCATGACCTTACTATATCTACAAGATATTATTCGATAAATCATCAATAGGACACTTGGGCTTTCCGCTTCACCTGTTTACTCGCTCAGAAAACTTCAATATCTGCCCGTATTGTATCTCCCAGATCCCTTTCTTCCTGTAGTGTTTTTAATTCGACCTCACCAAGTGTATAAGGTATTTTGGGGTTGCCATTTCCAAAATTGTTATTTGTCCACTCTTCTGGTTTATCTGGTAATTTGACTGCCTCGCTCGCCTTCAGATGTTAGTAGTTCTTCTGTCAGATCCAGTTTCGTGCTGGTTCTGGCGCTGTCACGAGGAAAACCTTAATACCGTTTTAGTCCTCTTTCCTTATTTAATTTTTTAAATGATGGTCCAAGGCGAGCTGTACAAAAATTACATCTACATGAACTGCACTTAACGATGGTCTCAGAGTTCTGGTGACAGATAACACATTCCTGTGTCATTCGAGAGGTTACATTAGTTTGCAATCTTTTATTTTACCTTAATTCTACACCAGCCAATTAGTTAAGACGAAATTTCACTTAAAGTTGCAATTAAGATATTTGTCTAAATTTGGAAAGGCTCTACTCCAGGTCTGCAGTTAATCCTGCTGTCTTTGGTCTTAGCTACTTGTTTTAGGTGGTTTTATCTATCTAAGGTATTTACCCTACTCAGTGCTGCGACCTACTTGCTAGCTTAATGTTTTCACGATTAGCCCTTACACAAAAGAACAATTCTTATAATTCTTAGCCTTCTCAGTAATGGGATAAATATGCGGTGGTAACCATAAAATGTTAAAATAATACACTGCTCGACAAAATTAACACAGCAAAATGTTTTTCATGAATATTTTACAGTGAACAGTGTCGCCGAAGGGGAATATTTGATATCATAGGCATTCTGGCATGCAAATCGATCTACCACTTTACAGAGCCGCACATTATCCAGATTATTCATGCCTATACAAACATGGGTTGCGGCCACATCATTTCATTCCTCTTTTTTGGCTTACTCAGTGGGACAGTCATATCTAAAGTACTCAAGATGGCAAGTCATCGTCGTTTAGATGATTCTTTAAGATGGCGGGCAGTTGGATGACTTAAAAGCCGAGCAGTCGCAGGAGGAGATGATGGCACGTTGGCTTAATGTGTCACGCTGTGTCGTCTCGGCACTATGGATGCTGCGGCCACAGGTGTAACATGGTACACCATCATTTCCAACCGGACTGTGTTAAGAAGGCTCAATTCAAGTGGACTTTACGGTAGGAAGCCACTGGTTTGTATTACATTAACCCCAAACCACGCAAAGCTCGTCGAAACTAGTGCCATGAACATGTGACTTAGAGCCCTGACAAATGCGGCTAGCACTATTACCAGACTTAAATCTGATCGAACATGTGTGGGGACGCCCTTGGGCGTCGCAGTGAACGCCGATGGCAAACTATTCAGTCACATGGTGAGCGCTGGTGGAAGGACGGAGTTTTCTGCTACAGAATATTATAGACACCCTTGTATTGAGCATGGTTCACCGTTGTTGTCCTGTTTGGACGTTGGAGATCATACGCACTACTGATAGCATGTGACCATACATTCGAGCATCTTGTATCGACTTGTGTAATGTGACCTTTTTGCTAATTTTTATACAACCTCTATAAATGTCCCTTATACTTGTCCAAAGTTTCTCGTTGTCTCCTCATTTCATCTTTATTCTATGATACACCATCATACCAAATTTTGTCCCGCATCGCAAACTGCAAGAGTCAAACAAGTTTTTCAAGTTTTCTACGTTTTTTGTTAATTTTGTCGAGCAGCGTAGTTACCGTTCATTTGTTGCATGTATAACGAAGATCATCTGTTCATGCATCTTCTTTTAACTATCCACCAGTATATAATACTATTGGGAAACCTTTAATAATCCACACTTTAGATATCTTTTTTTCGGAGCCCAAATCAAGGACACTATACCGAAAGCACCTATGCGCCCTTTTTTTTTTTTTTTCATAAAATTTCATGAAATCAATAACTTCATAAAATTTCTCTCAAGTTGCATAAATCTAAGTATGCAGCTATATAAGGTATACAGCAGCAATTTCATACTATAACTCGAAACAGAGATAAATTACTGTTCCACAATAACCTAATTTCATTTCAACATCTGTGAAAGAGGAAGAACCGCGAGCGCATACACGCGCAGTATGCACCTACAGTAATCCTTAGCAGAGCAATGTACGCCATAAAGTTAATTATGCGAAAATGAACTGCAGTGCCGCTTTTATCTGATGTTGATGGTTCTTTTCCTTTCCAAAGGTGTCAACGATAGTATTTGACACCTCTACTTTCTTTAAATAATTTATTACTTATTTCGCAATGCATAATTTCAGCTTCTAAGTTCGTCTTTTTCCACAAGAGGATAATACTACGAGAGCAAACTGACTACATGCGACCAATCCCAGTCTAGAAAAAGCCAGGATGCTTTTATACGACTGTTAAAAAATGCTTTAATCCCATTTAAAAGCACAAAATACTTATTTAGAAGGATGTAAATCATTTTATTGTAACACATAAAAGGAAAAAAGCCCTTAAATATGGCATTTACATCTCAGGTTGAGATATTTTCACAACGAGCTGCCTTGGTATGCCATTAAAAATAAATAGCCATTTATTTTTAATGGAAACGTTTATTTTTTATGGAAACGTATAATTGCTATTTATTTTTTTAATTCGACGTCACCACCTGAGAGATGGTTGGATGTCACTACAAATAAACTTTAATAACTATTTGTGACTTTGTTGTATCGGTAAATTTTCATCTTGAACTATGTTTATGCGATATAAAAAAGTGCACACGTCTTGGAAAGGATTTAATCACTGTAAATTATAAAAGAATGAACTGAACTGAAATAAAGGGGACACGGCGATTGTAAATTAACGAAACGAATTTTCAGACTTTAAAATTATCTTCAAGAACAGCAAGAGAATTTTAAGCAGAAGAATTCGCGTGTTTGTGTAACAATCAGTTTCCGATACCGGAAACCTGGTTTCTTCTGGACACCTTTTCTTAAATGCGTCCATGCATCGAGTGAGTCAACGGTCAACAAAATGCCAAGAATCACTTCAAGATGGGATTTTTCATCTCTCTTTCTCTCGATTCACATAATTAACGAATGTAGGAATGTAAAAGATGAGAAAAGAAGAAAAAAAAAAGTGATATCAGCACAAGGCCTCATTACGTCTCTGAGTGGTTTTCGGACACGTTTCCTTGCTGTTAATATTAAACAAAAATTTTCTCTCACATAATTGAAGTGTCCTGACGACCCAGGTAAATCAAACAATGAGTCTTGACAAGACCCCGGCTACTGTACTGAAAGTCGCTTTAAAATATAACAGGAGTTTAATATATCAATAAAACACGCAATGTATGCTGTTCTTTAAAATGACAGGAGATTGCACAATAAGATACTAAAAACCAAATATATATGCCCTCGCAGATAGCGCAGTGGGAAAAAAAGCTGTGTACAAATCCCGTCGATGACGTGAGGAATTTTTATGGGCTTTTACCCCCCCACAAAGTGGACGAGTTCATCGGTCTTAGGCAAAGGGTTTATTTATTTATTTCTTTCTCTTCCTCTCTCTCCCCTGGAAACATCTTTTTCGACAGCAAACCGAACGAAGAATTTAAGCAATTATAGATACAATATATTGACGCTTCATAGACGTATGTTTCTTTGCAGATTAACAGACGCCTAACCTAAATATATATCGATATCTGTGGTATATTATAATAGTGTTTTGCTTGTTATGTGCTGCATAAATTAAATAAATAATTTAAAAAATTCCAACTATAGTGTTATTATCATCAAATGCAAAAATCAACAAAAGATGAAGGCTAAGCCAGTTTAATCATCAATTCAACTGAGCAGCAAAAATTCAAGATTACCCACTGATACTTACAGTATGTACTCTTCTTTTAAGGATATTTGAAGTGGTCTTATTACAAATGCAGCACTGCGGAAAGTGGTTGGGCTATTCTGAGAAACTTTCGAAAACAGTTAATCGCAACAGTCAAATGAAATCACTGGAAAATCCTTCGTGAACGTCTTTCCCATTGCTGACGAACTTAACGAACATTTAAGAAATATTACAATCCGTCTTTGTAAATATGGAGTTCTCCAGGGACATCAGAAAATAGCATCTTTTTACACATTCCGATCATGAAAGCTTTCACGCTAACCCAAATACTTGGAAAGAAAGTACCAAATTAACTTCAAATCACGCAGTAAGAATAATTACACGCAGATATTTTCGTGTTTTAATAACTGTCTAAAAATCGTGACATTTCACCAAATTCAAGAAATGGATGAAATTTTCGATTACTATTACAGACGCAGTATTTTAGAAGCCGATGTAGACTAACTGATATCCCTGATGAAGGATGAAATTAGTGGAAGCTACTGTCGTCGCCTGGCCTGAATGTATAATCTTCCTTATCAGTGAATTTATTATCAGTAACCTCAGCCATCCATCACATGCTACAACTCCGTGCTGTCAGCTCGTGGCCCGACTGCAAAATATCGGACTCGGGGTTCCAGTCACGTCACAGGGCAACGTTAGTGAAACATTCAAGACGGACACACCAACTGAGCACAGACCTGCACACGATAAAATTATTCCGATATCATCGCATGACCAGAAGCTTGAAATATCCATAAGTTAATGGACATTGCTAATTACTTCTGATTAGAACTGTAGCAGGATTTCATTCTCCGCTACTAAGTAATCTGTCACGTGCTGTAGATCATAAGATACTCCCGCGGGATGCATCGCAAATCTGAATCATTGGCCATCACATGGTACATACCTGCATGAAAATATCTTTCCAGCCGTACATACATCGATAGCCCCGTGACATTCCCCGCCCTTTCCTACATGTAGTACGGTCATCCTGTCACCTGTACATCTTATATCATAATCATTAACATAACTGTTAATGCGATTCAACAAATACCGAACCACTTCTCTATATTTTATATTAAATTTGCAACCAGAACCTGTTGATAAAGGATATACATAAGATACAGCAGTCCTCACTGAGTGGTTACGATGGCTGTACTTCTGCACTATGTGGAAAAGGATTGGGTAATTTCCGAGTGGAAAATCACGAAACCCTTTTCGCAGTTTGAGGGTAAAAAACCACGGTAACTTCAACCATCCAAAGAGGCGAAACTACCACAGTATACAAGCCATTTCCAAGCACATGCTGATGACTCATGAAGCCACATGAAATCAAAAAAAAAGTTCGCAAAATACAGACAAGGATATTAACAAATTTGGGTACATCACGTGGGTTTGAACACATTTTTTTCACTGACCACTGGACTGAGTACATCGATTGAGGTTACCGTATCCGAGTGATCAAACGCGAGTGTACAACTGTATCCGTATTTGAGTTGACAGTTTTCTCACATAAAGCGCATATGACAGCTGAATACGGCGCTATTCTTTTATTCTATCTATCTTGTAAATAAATCTACCCCTGTGGTCGTCGTAGCCGAGTGGGCAGGAGCGGGAGTGCAGTAGCACACGCTCTTTGAGTAGACCGGGGTTCAAGCCCCTGACTGCTGAATACGGTCGATCTGCCAACCCGCACTGGACCAGCGTGGCAGATTATGGTCCATTTCCCTCAACATGAATTGTTGAGGAGGCTTCCATCCTGCAGTGGGTTGATAATGGCTGCACTTTACTTTTACTTTTACTTATGTGGTCGTCATCCTGGAGTAGAAACCGAAAATTGCAGATAATACCAGTCGATTGTTGCGGACTATAAGTGCAATCAGTTTTATTTGAAAAAATGATATTAGAAGGATTATGTATCCTTGAAATATTCCAGTAGGGTATACGACTTTTGATTATACTTCTTAGCTGTAATTGTTCGTAAAGCTTGGAATGCGATATTATACACAATAATACCATAAGTACATTGCAAACACAGAGCTGTTCACTTGTTTTCAACTCACTCTCTGAAGCACTTAGTTAATCAGAGGGATCATGGCAAACATGTATTGTATGCTGTCTATTTGGTTAAATGTACAGTGTATACTTGTCTGTTTGGTTAAATGTACAGTGTATACTTGTCTGTTTGGTTAAATGTACAGTGTATACTTGTCTATTTTTGAGTCTCCTTGACTTTTGATGATGGACCAAATGATAATTGAATGAATCAAGACATAGACCAAAAATACCCTTTTTTTTTCAGAATGCAAACTTCACTTTCTGAAGATTGAATTCACTGCAAATATCAAGTTTTTGTTGTAATAAAAACAAATACCAATGCTATTTCTCATTGTTTTCAAAACTACTGAAGAGTGATAATATAATTAAAAGAATATTCTAGAATACTGTGAAACACATACCAGCAAAATAATTAACCCTGTATTATTACTATAAAATTTCTTCTCCTAATGGGTTTCTCCCATTCCGCGATGAGTATGAGGTGCGAGGGATAGTTGTTATGTCCGGTTACTATTATCAATCAAGAAACTCTGTTACTATCCTAGACATGTTCAGGATCGTGGTTTTCTGGAGTTCCATGTAAGTGTTTTTTGGGAGGCCTATTGCTGCCAGGTTATTTTGGAGGCTCTTTGGCACGTTGCCAGTGGTTGACTACGGTGATCGAGGTGGCCATTACTTGTTCCATATACCACGTTTCTTTGACTTCCTGTCTTAGGTCTGTGTATTTTCTAATCTATTCCTCCTACTTTTCTGGAGGTTTCTGGTGTTGGGCACCGCTATGCCGATTGGGTAGGTAGCCATTTCCTTCTTGTCAACGGGGGTTATGTCCAGTCTGTTATGCAGACCGTCTTGTCCGTTATTATGGCACAGTCCCAGTATAGTTTGTAAATAGGGATTTCTAGTACGGCCTGAGATACGTACTTGTAATACGTACACTTTCTTTGATCAAATGGTATTTTTGTGCTAACTTCTGGCGTATATCCTGGCTACCTGGTAGTGTCTGTGAGTGTACTCCGCCTGTGTGATCACCCTGCATTCCGCGGTGATGTGCTGGATTGTTTCTAGGGCAAGGTGGCAATATATGTCACTGTCACTGCTGGGTCCTTGGCGATGTATTTCCTGTAGTTCAAGTGTTGATTACGTGAATTTGGATGGCGAACATGAATCCTACCGGTTTCGGAAGAGCCTCCCATTCGTCTCCCATTCGTCAGCCATGCCCCAGGCGGAAGTTGCAGAACTGAGACAACAATATAGACAGATCCGAAACTTTTATACAGAAACTATTAAGAAAAACAAGAAAACATCCTGGGAACGACTTGTCCAAGTAACAGGAAATACTGAACCCTGGGGAGTGGTGTATAAAATCACCACAAACAAACTCCCCAGAGGCGAAGTGATGACCGCAACAAAGACGGCGCAAGGAACACTCACTGCAACATGGCAGGACTCAATAAAGAATATACTCAGCAATCTAATCCAAGACCCACCAGGCATACTAACAGAGGACCAGAAAGCCATCTGCCAAGCAAACGAAGAATATGAGACCCAACAACTAGAACCCCCTTTCACAGCCAACGAACTACAAGAAGCGGTATCACAAACCAGGAACAAAAAGTGCCCTGGCCCCGATCTCATCGAGCCGGAAATGGTCAAGAAAGCAGCGGAGGTTATGCCGGACCTCCTGCTCCGACTGTACAACACCTGTATCAAAGAGGGCCAGTTCCCCACCAGCTGGAGGACGGCCAATCTAAAACTGATCCTCAAAAATCGAAACAGACACCAGGAAAATCCCAATTCATATAGACCCATAGCCTTATTGTCGACACTAAGCAAGCTTTACGAAAGATTATTACATAAAAGGATCCACAACCACTATAATGAGGCAAACCTGAATTCACCCAAGCAATACGGCTTCAAATCGGGATCTTCGACCATAGATGCCGTCCAAGGCCTAATCACCAAAGCGATGCAGTGTACCAGGAAATATTTCCTTGTCATAGCCGTCGACTTTGCTGGGCCGTTCGACACCCTCTGGTGGCCGAGCGTCCTTTGCAGGCTCAGGGCAGCGAGAACACCAAGCAATTTGTACAGGAGCATCAAAACTTATCTCTCGGACAGAAACGTCCAAGTAATAACGCCCTACAAGAAGTTGACCTGGCCGGTCCGCAGGGGCTGCCCTCAGGGATCTGTCCTGGGGCCGCTCCTGTGGAATATAGTGTTTGACGAGTTCCTCACCATGGACCTGGGGGAGGTGGAGGCCCAGGCCTTCGCAGACGACCTCGTACTGACGGTCGCGGCGGATTCCAGACAGAACCTTGAAACGCTTGGAAACCAAGCCCTTGAAACCTTGCAGAACTGGGCAAAACTACACACCTTAACAATCTCGCCAACGAAGACGAACTCAGTACTATTGAGAGGGAGGTTAAACCTTAGAAGACCACCACAAATCAAGCTGGCAGGACAAACAATCAAACTGTCAACGCAAATTAAATATCTGGGACTGATCATCGATCAGAACTTATCATTTAAACCGCACCTAATCTATCTAAAAGAGAAACTGCGGAAATACACAGCGCTCGTTGCCAGAGTTACACGCAGGGACTGGGGGCTAAACAGGAGAACCCTGTCCCTGTATTATAAAGCCATCTTCATCCCGATAATAACATATGGATCTCCCATATGGTACAAGAAAGCAGAAACAGCAGCGAATAAAAGGATACTGGGCACGATCCAACGCAACATATTATTAACAATAACAAGAGCATGTAACACGGTTAGTACGAGTGCCCTACAGGTCCTTGCGGGGACCCTACCCTTGGATTTAGAGGTAACCCGCTGCGGACTTATGTATCTACTAGCCAAAGGAACCCAAACCACCTACAACAGTCTTACCATTGATATCACCAATAACAGGAAAAACGAGAAACAAAAAATAGTGGACCACCTTGTACAAATTTGGCAGAGAAGATGGACAGACGGAGAAAAAGGAGCGGTAACAAAAAAATTTATTCCCCAAGTAACCAAGCTGTATCCCAAGGCTCCCGCATGGCTGTACCCAGGCCTAAACACTACTTTTCTACTCACCGGCCACGGGCCTTTCAAGGCCAAATTAAATGCCAAGGGCATAATCGAGGAATCACACTGTCTCTGCGGCGAACTAGAAACATGGCATCACATTATGCATCAGTGTGAAATATACGAAGACATCAGATGTCAAATGATCACGAAAATTAAATACATCCCTAACACCCAGGAACATCATCTCCTGGACACACCAGAAGAATTTGCGGCCTTTAGTCGCTTTGCCCAGGACGTCTTCTCCAGAAGAAAACTACAAATAGCCATCCACCAAGGCCAACAGGAGTAATGAAACCAAATATGGACACCAAGGAATACGGGAAACTAAGGACGGGGATATCAACCAATGATCGATGACCATTGGAATATGCATCAGAGAAGGATGCTGAACCAATGAAAGAGGAACACAAGGATGCAGCTTGCCCCATGAGTGACAATGAAGAGAAACAGACGTGAGACAAAGGCCATATTGGAGACCTGAAGAGGGCACTCTAGCCCTCTTCACCTATAATTCCTAACTCCCCGGGAGGAGGGGACGGCCACACGGTCCCCCCTTCTCGCCATCCCCTGTTTCCTCTCTGGTGGGGCATGGGCATGCCCCACTGAAACTGGGGCCGCCTTCTCTATTGGCTCCATACTTCTGCCTTTTCCCCCCAGTCTTCTGCCTCCTTCCCCTCTATCTTCACGCTAGCGAAGTCCCACACATCAAAATTAATACATCAAAACCGCCATACGCCCAGCATTCGGCCTAAAAAATTAAAGCGATAATATCCCCACGTCAACGCAAATAATAAAAATCACTTTATTTTATTTTCTTGATGACCATTGGAATATGCCACCCAAAGTTTTTTTTTTTTTTTTTTTTGGTCCTAGCCGCCGAAATCTCAGGAAACTAAGCGGCAGGACCTGCCAGAGTAAACTAAGTCTACGGAGTTCCTGGCCTGCCTCCACGGGGCGTAAGTGGGGCAACGTTGGATCCCAACAGGGGTCCAGCGGCTAAATGGCCAGAAGAACAACGGTACACGACATTACACGATCCAAGATCCATACACTTTTAAATCTCTGGCATTTACAGTGTACTGTAATACACCACAACGTAAACTACGCGGAGATGGGGGGAACCCCAGGTGCCGCTTGACCCTAAAAACACTTACACTTACGTCAGCCATGCATCTCACGTATATATATCTATTTTTGTTTCTTTAATAGTGGAGGTTTCTCCACGGGTACAATTTTTTCATTTATTTATTTATTTATTTTTATTTTTTGCTTGCTCCCAGGTCTTGGCAACCGGGGGGGGCAGCTGGCACCCACCAGTAAAGTGTGTTGATGTGTAGCGGCACCAGGGGTTCCCCCCCATCTCCGCGCTACTTACATTTTGGGTGTGCTGTTTTCTGGGAAAGTCAGAGATTTAAAGGCGTATGGGTATTGGATTTGTGTTATGTCGTGTACAGTTGTACATCTGGTCGTTTAGCCGCTGGACCCCTGCTGAGGCCCAACATTGTTCCACTGACGCCCCGTGGAGCAGACTCTAATTTTACTCTGGCAGGCCCTGCCTCCTAATTTCCTGAAAAATTGTAATTGTCGTCCGAATAACGTATATATGGCAATAATTATATGTGGCAATATTTCTTACAGATTGCATCACATAAGATTGACACGCGTAGGTGATGACGTAATATTGCATCAGCTGTTACTTTCAGCTATATACAAAAAATTTGTATAAGAGTTTCATAAGCTATATACGAGTTGCATTCATTTCTTGCTTGTGCCAGGATGGCGAGTTACGTGCAGTTCACGCCACGAAGAAAGAGTGCTATTGTTGCCGTACGTGAGGAAGGATGTTCTTCCCGTCATATTGCTTATAGAGTGTCTTGTAATCAGTCGACAGCGAGTAGATTTCTTTCCAAACTGAAGAATACTGGTTCTGCTGATAAGAAAAAAGGACCGGACGCAAAAGAGTCCCTACTGGGAGAAACAGGACCGCGTTCGTTTTGAAGTGCTCATGTCTTAAAAACCGTAAAGCTTCTCTGTCTGAGCTGAAAAGAGAATGGGAGGAACATACAGGAGTGATAGCAAGTGCAGTAACAGTCAGAAGACGCCTCTTCAAAAATGGATTTGTAGCCCGTCGGCCTAAGAAGAAGACCTCTCCTCACACAAAAAACCAATTAGAGACCATTTCCACCTGCTAAGTAACTATCTTTCAGGACGATTCTTCTCCTTGTCATCGGGGGACGAAAAGTGTAAGTAGGCACTTCTGTAGTTACTTTAGCATTCATTTCTGCATTAGAGGTTCGACAGTAATGTGTTTACATTTGTTACATGTGAAAAAGTGGTTGGAAGAACGGTCCATTACAACTCTTAGCTGGCCAGGAAACAGCCCAGACCTGAATCCTACGGAAGAACTGTTG
This sequence comes from Mastigoproctus giganteus, assembly GCF_048544385.1. Lineage (NCBI taxonomy): Eukaryota > Metazoa > Arthropoda > Arachnida > Uropygi > Thelyphonidae > Mastigoproctus > Mastigoproctus giganteus. The sequence continues at coordinate 134,213,712 of NC_143582.1, forward strand.
GCATCGTGTGGAATTTGCAGTTGCCAAAAAGAAACCAAAGACCCTTCGTGAACTTGAGGAAGCCATAATTCGTGTTTGGAACCACGAACTATCAGTTGATTATCTTCAGAAATTGATCTTGTCAATGCTTCGACGGTGTGCTGCTGTCATCAGGGCCAGAGGCGGTTCAACTAAATATTAGTTTGCACCTGGTGACCTTTTCATTTTGTTTTCCATTTAAAATGATAAACTGAAGCAAAGTGAGGGCGCTTCTGATAACATTTCAGCCATAATTGTCGTGTTTATTAAAACTGTTGTATAAAAGGTTGCAAATGCTCATTTTGGAATATTTTCAGAGCACCTGTCAAATATTACTTAGCTTTGCCTTAACTATTAATAAATATCTTTTTTTTATATTTCTATTTGTGATGCTAGTCATTAAGGTAACATACCATCGCGAGAAAGGGTTAGAAATGTGAAATTCCTAGGTGATGCACTTTCTTTGAACACAGTGTATATATACTGTATATAACATGCGCATATACATGTATCTTCAATTGCGTGGGATAATATCGCTTAGATGTAAAAAGGCCAAAAGTGGGCGTAGTTAATTTGGAGTTGTTTATGGTTTTGGTGTGGGGGCATACGCTTGCGTAAAGTTAGAGGGGGGGGAGACTGTAGATTGGGGGGTAAGGCAGAAATATGGGGACAATAGAGTAGGCGACCCCAGTAGATCAGTGAGGCATGCCCATGCCTCACCAGAAGGAAAGGAGGGGTGGGGGCCCTCTCGCCAGTATAGTGTAAAGTGTGTTTAGGGTCAAACGGCACCAGGGGGTTCCCCCATCTCCGCGTAGTTTTCATTGTGATTGATACAGTTCGCTGTAAAGGCCAGAGATTTAAAAGTGTATTGATCTTGAGATGTGTAATGTCGTGTACCGTTGTTCTTCTGGCCGTTTAACCTCCAGACCCCTGTTGAAGAAGCCAGACCAGTATTAGGTATTAGGTATTAGGTATGTTCGGGGTCTGACGGCACCTGGGATTTCTCCCATCTCCGCGTATGTTCTCTGTATCGGACAAGCCAGAGATTTAAAAGTGTGTGGGATATGTACTGTGTAGTTTGTTGTGCCCATTGTTCGTCCGGCCTGTTAGCCGCCGGGCCCCTAGTGAGACCCGACGTTACCAATACCTGCCACAGGGAGGCCGGCCGGGTGTTACCAATATTTGTACTCTGGCTGGTCTTGCCACTTACTTTCCTGGGATTTTAGTGGCTAGGACCAAAAAAAAAAAAAAAAAAAAAAATCGAGGTTGATATTAGTGATACAAGTTAGTATTAATATTGCGCGACGTGGGGCTGTGCGGTGAAAGTGAGTTTTAAAAACCAAATAGGTTCGGGCAAGAATTTTGATGTTCTCTTTTGATTTTGACATGTAGGGCTAAACGCTGTGCAAGACAAAAGTTTGGGGGGAGGATGAAGACTGGGGGGAAGAAATTGGAAATAAGGGGCCGACAGAGTAGATGGCCCCTGCAGGTAGTGAGGCATGCCCGTGCCCCACCAGAGTGAAAAAATTGGGGAGGCAAGGAGAGGCAAGCCTCTCCTCCCCAGGAGTTTGGAAAGAAAGATCCGCTCAAGAGAGTGCGGATTTGGGTCGCCAATAGGCTGTTCCGGCGGGAGAGTGCCACGTATGTCGTCTCCATCAGTTTGCAGGCCCTAAAAAATTGGCCGTTGAGTCTCATCTAGGTGGGACACTAATAGGGGATTAAATCTGGATGTCATCCTTTCAGACTGCATGTGGTCTGGGGCTTATTTTCTGGTCATTATCTTGGGGTCATAATCAAGTCTACTGACTGTCATTATGGGGTTTTATCCCTTCCGTGATGTTTGCTAGTCCTTACACTACCTTTTGTCATTATGTAGTGGGTCTATGCTGCAAGGACTTGGGGCAGTGTCCCTTTGTTCTGATGTCACGACTATTTAAAGGTGTTTTTTCGCTTCTATTGGCGGTAATCATGACTCTTGTAGTTCGACAATCTATTGTCACTTGTCTTTTCCTAGTGCATTTTGTAGTCAGTCCAAGGTCTGTATAGTCGGTTCCTCTGTGTCGTCTCGCAGCTATTTGCAGTTTTGTTTTGTCTCATTCCGTTAAGGTCTTCGGTATATGGCGGCTAGTGTTTGGCGCCTGCTAAATAATCCCTGGGCAAAATCAGTTAAGGCTAAATATTCTTCTTGTGTATCTAGTAGATGTGACTCGAGATCCCTCGGTAAATAGTGAACTCTAGTTATTAGTCTGCATCTAAGGTCTTCGTATTGGACACACTCAAACATAATGTGCACCCAGCTTTCTTGTTCCCCGCAAGTACAACGCGGATCCTCCACTATTCCCAATGCTGTAAGCTTTGCATTGAAAGCCCCATGACCCGTAAGGAGGTAGGTCGTGTAAAGTCCGGGTTGCAGCCAGGTTGGAAGAATGGGGTATACTCTGTCTACGTCCGGGATGAACTTTTTGGTGATGTTCCCTTTTGTTGTGTTTGTCCAGCGGTATTGCCAGGTTTCTTTTAGGTATTTCTGCAGCCTGTTCTTTTCAGCCTTGTGGGTTGCATTGTTATCCACTGTGTAGTCTTGGTGGGTGCAAGGCATTCCTTTGGTTATATAATAGGCTATTCCAGTACGTATGATGTCCAGGAATAGCCTATTATATAACCAAAGGAATGCCTTGCACCCACCAAGACTACACAGTATCCAGACCAGTATTGCACTGTTTTCGGTAGGTGTGGGACTTGTGCATTTCGGCGCGTACAGAGATAGTATACCCGGACCCGACTCCTCGTGCCGGTCGCCAGGCAGCGCTGCCCTTGTATTGGCTGCTCCTGATGAAGTGGCCTGCCACTAACATCGTATACAATAACACTTTTTCGGGCCAGTTTCGTTGAGGTTCTACGCCATCGCAGATAAACGAGGTGGAGATGGGCTTTTGCCTAGGATTTGCCACCCTTGATACCTGGACACGCGCACGCAATGCACTAGGAAGTAACATGACATCATATATATGTATAATGAGACTGTAAATGTGTATAAAATTGTACATAAATCTTCTCTGTAAGTTTTGTATATAAAATATTGTGTACAAATAAATGAAAAAAAAAAATGTCCGTGTGAGCGGGGTCTGCTCACACGGACATTTTAAGGTTGAACGGCGTGTTCCGATTGTCTTTCTTATGGCTTGGTATATTGGCGCTGTGTTTTCCTGGAAGTAATTCCGCAGGTTCTTGATCACCTTCTGCTGTTCAATGAGGTCAGTTAACCCCCCCCCCCTTCTTTCCGGGCTATGATCAGTCTCTCGATAGCCGAATTCGGGTGGAGGTGATGGCACTTGGTCATTATTATCCTGGTCGAGCTCATAATCTCCTCCAGATCGGTTTTGGTACAATCTATGGTCCCAAAAGAGCACGTTAGTAATGGGACTGCGTAGGTGTTTATGGCTCTGACCATGTTCCCACCATTCAGCTTTCATTTTAGCTGGCTCTTCAGCTCTGATGGTATTTCCCAGCCAAGCGGGCCTTGATCTTATATTCTGACTGGTGAGCCTGTATTATACTCAGATATTTATAGGTCTCTCCCTCTATAATGTCTTCAATCTCTTCACAGGTATTCAGCTGGGAGTTGCCACCAACTGAATTTCCCTGATACAATCTACGGATGTTGCATTTTTTTAAACCAAATTGCATCCTGATATCAGGGCTGATCTCTTCGTTGATCCGAAGTAGCTGTTAGAGTTGATTCTTGGTTTCCCTTTCCCCGTAGAGCTTGATGTCATCCATGTACATTAGGTGGGAGAGGGTGCGTACAGGTTGTTCCTTCCTTCTTTGAGAGTATATTCGTACTTGCTGCTGTTCAGCATTGTGGATGCCTGACAGAACCACAGTCGGTTCAGGGCATCTCTCCCTGGATGATTTCTTTTCTGATGAGGATCAGTCTGATCCTCGACCTTGATAGTGGTCCTTCATTTAGCCATTTGCTTATAGGAATATCAGTATCAGGTTGACATTGTAAATCTTCAGTGTCTCTATCAGCCAGCTATGGGGCACGGAGTCGAAGGCCTTGCCTTACATGCTTCTTGTAAGCTTGCTCCATAACCGCGTCAATGGTCAATTTCTCATCTGCTTACATTCCTTCTGCTGCTCGGCTATGATGTTCTGGCTCTCCAAGTGGTCTGATAGCTTCTTAGTTATGCAGCTGGTCAGATTCTTGTACATTGTTGGGAGACAGGTGATTGGTCTGTACTTCGCTGGTTTGTGATGTCTTTGTCATGGAATGCCATTATCATTATTATTGGAATTTTATACCAAGTTCACTATGAAAAAATACCTTTTGATGGTTGAAATTACCGTAGACAGGACCTGCACTACATATGGTTGGCTAACTCTACACCAAAACTTTTAGCTCTGACTACTTATAAAGGCCTGACATAGCCAAGTGATTAGCGCGGGTGTAGAACAACACGCTCCTTTGGCTTGATCGCCGCTCGAGCCCACATGACCACTAAATACGGTAATGCTCTTATATTCTCTACCTTACAAATTCACCTGATCCTATGTGACCATCCGAAGTACAGACAGAAAATATATTTATTTATAATGTACAAAGATATACCATAATCTATTAACTTCAAGGAAACGAAGAACAGATTTGGTGAGTAAGAAACATCAGAAAAAAAAATATTTTTTTTTTTTCTGTAAAAACATGGCAATCACGCTTAAATGTGCGGCGGCTGGATATCTGCATGAGGAACCATTTTATAATAACCACAATTTTGTCAAAATGAGTTAATATTCAGTGCATCTGTTAACCCTCGCAGAGTGATGTGGCGGTTGTCTCTCAAAATCTCAGAACTTTTAACACTGCGTGATGAGGACAGGATGTCGAACTTAAGATCATATTGCATTGCCTCCCTTACATCCTAAAAGCAATTACACTACTCAAATGGTAAATGAATCTGATAAAGCTGCGTTGGCGCAGGTTCGATGCAGCAGGTCAGTGTATCGTGGTTGCCCTTTTCACTCAGATTTAAGCAGAATCTAGGTTTACTCATTGTTCTTCCATTCTGGCACAACGATTCTTTCAATGAGAATAAATTAAAATAGTAAACGTATAGATAAAAGCTATAAAGAATACTTTATATTGAATGAATTTTTTTATAGAGGATAGTTTGCATAAAGCCATAATAATAGTTTTATATGTTTCATCGCCATAGCATAGCCCGATTTTTGTAGTATATAACAAGTTTACTTATCGATTAAGCATTTATATTAATCCACAGGAGGATATCCAATACGAAACTGACAAATACATTTGTGTACAATAATTAACAGAGGTAAAGTTTTCCTTTATCATTCCTGTGCTGTTGTACAAGAAATGTTACAAATATTTAATCTGTAAAACCTTTTTCTTAAGTACAATAATACGAGATCGTATATGCTGCATTATAAATAATAATTTAATCGATTCCCCAATTAAAACTCTTCATTTCGAGTTTTAAATTACTTAGCAGTATTATTGTTTCCAAGTTTCGGCAAATATTGCTTTCTTCTTTCCAACTACGTGGTTTTTCAATATTAAAATAGTTAATGAAGTTTGTAGTATAACCTTAACAATTAAATCTAATATGGCGACTTGTAAGATACACATTTTGTCCGAATTTCCATCACGGTTTTTCTATCCGGTTTTCTTCCCCCCACCCCAAATCTTAACCCCTAGGGTAAATATCTTTAAATGGAGTGGGAAAAAGAGCGGATATAGCTTTAACAAATGGGGTGCAAGCTATTGAGTAGACAAATCTCCACTGGAATGATGGTTGCACACGCTATCTACTAGAGGGGAAAATATGGTCATCCAATGAAACTGCGCGGACCACAACCTTGTTTACGAATTAACGTTTACGTGTTCGCATGGAAACAATCGGTGAGTTGTCAAGGATAATCCCTCTTCTAAGAGATCAGATACTCGAATATTCCTAACATCACAATCACTAGCAGTCAGTGAGGAATTTAAAGCGTACCTCTCTCATCTGCAAGTCTGAGTAGGTATTTAGTCGTAAATTCCGATGAAGATGGGAGAATGAATAGTCGACGTACCATTTAATAAGATTAGGATGGTTTACTGACAACGCAGTGACAAAGAACAAAAATGGGGAGGGGGGAGAGAAAGATAGTCCAGGTATTTAAGCTGAAAAATTCTTAAAAGGATTACGTGTGGACCATTACATCATAAATATCAGTGTCTTACCAAATTAGGCCAACCATTTTTATAAAGCCGTTATACGTACGATTCTGGCTATTTTAAGAATCCTCGATGTTACATTTCAAATACAAGAAACCTCAAATGCGATTTACTTGGTCTCTTAAAACACCGTGTATTAACTCTAAAATATTACATGGTGAGGTAAGGCAGGTTCTCTGAAAGAGTAGCGCGAATATTCTTCAGTAGTTGATATTCCCACAGAGCTCGCAGCAGAGCTGATGGTTCAACGAGCCATACCAAGGCCATTCAGATCAACCAGATAATCTACCGGTGATATTTCTTTACCGAGCATCTTCTCCCAGTCCACTGGAACGTTACTCACTTCTGAAGCTTATGTGTTTACAGTAAGTTATCGGAATTCATGGCACGTACAATAAGGGCATTAGTAATATCTTCCTGAGGCCAGGTAATGCATACATTGTGTGTATCTTGTTGTTATTTTATGGCCCTTTCATTGTAATGAAGAGTGCATCCATTAAACGCAGCAATATGTCTTCGCTCTGAATAGGTGTGTTTGCATAGGTTGAGCTGTTTACATACACGCTCTTGAATCCATGGACAGAGAGAGAAAGATTTTAAACACAATAGATATTTCCTTGATTAACTAAACATCAAAAGATTTTGCGAGATAATGTTTAATAATTTTTGCTATGTTTAAATATACACTTTACAAATTTTTCCGATTATTAGCCCTTTTCTTTTATTATAATATTTTATCAAATAATAGCTGATGATGCTCGAAGAGAGGATCAGACATTAGGAGAACCTACATTCAACCAGCCTAATAATCAAGATTTATTTGCCACAGTTTCAATAATTATGAATAGAGAAGGAAATAAAAAACACAATAAATATTGCTTTTTATGTATCATCACTGTTCGGACAGTCACACATGTGTAATGGAGGTATATTCTTAAAGAAAATTTGGGATTCTTATTGAACAGATACAACAGAAGCTAACACTGCACAGAAGTTATGTATTCCAAGGTCACGTTTGCACATCTAGTGTAACTGATGACTCAGTTGTGAAATGGACAGTGTGACGATCTAATCTTAAAAGTCCACGCATTAAGAAACGAGATGGATCTCTGACAAAGAGGGTTGATGCACTGAAGCATAATAAAACTGGAAAATGACTATGGACTCAAATGCCTATTGACATGTCAGGGATCATATCTATTTCAGGAGGCATTCATATCTCGGGCTTGATTCAGGATCGGGCCGGGAGGGGCATGAGAAATTTTATTCAAAGAGACAACATACGGTTGAACAGAGGAGCCCTTAAATCCCCATCAACGATTTTAAGGATGCAAGTAGGAGACATGAAGGCAATCTATAGGTCATATAGATTTTTTATAGCTGTTGCAGCAAATGCTTATCTTCTTTGCATCTTTTGGACTATACTTATATTATATTATGTCTATCTATGCGAGAAGTAATGGTCTAACCATTACGATGTAGTTCATTCTTCATATTTTCCATTACACTTGAGAAATCGGATTTCGATGGAATCTTTTTATAGTCAGCAAGTCTAAAATAACGATTAATCCAGAGTGGATCTGCTATGATGCACAAACGAACAAACAAAAACTCAAAATCTTTACCGAAATTAGCTAGCATTTATCCTTCTAATAACAACGAAGTTCTCTGGTGCATTTAGGGAACTCTTCGGTGATACTGGAGGTACATGGCTCCCCTCTTCTATCCGGGTCAGCTAATCTGTTTTAATTTTTGTCGTAATCACTACTGTTACTCCATAATTTTGTGCTGAACTTCAAAGGATAAAAATCATACCTAAAATGACTAAGATGAAATCCCTGGCATACTCTTAATAAAAGCATTTGAACAACAGGTGTTTAAAAAAAATTTAAAAATTAAAACGTATGTACCCTGTACGCAAGAACGATGTTTTATGTGAAAATATCCTTGCCTTGGAAGAGATTAACGAAATCCATTTGTAGAATAGTACAGCGTCGCAGTCATACTTCTTGCAGTTACTACCGCAGAGAGAGAGAGAGAAAAGCTTTGCTGTAACTAGATGTACATAGACGCAAGTGAAGTTGCAACTGTCCCGTCAGGGCCACGGGCTCACATCAGAATTATATAATTAAGAATGATTGCAACAATACAAATATTTGACAAATAAAAAATTTTCAACAATGCAAATGTTGTGGAAATACGTAACGGAAGTGTAACGGAAGGTATTTCCGTTACACTCCATTGTTTGGTGTCGCTATAGATGTTTTTACATAAAAAAAAAATAAATAAAAGTAAGCATACGGACCTTAACAATGCAATTAACTGCCCAATATGTAAAATATGGACCCGTTTTGAAGAACGTTAGCATATATGCATAATACGCCTATTGCCATCACCACGCTAGCAATTCAACTCTCAGATCGGATTTTCACGAAATTTATATTTGGACCTTTTAGAAAGATTTGTTGAGCATTCAAAATATCATTAAAATCGGACTAATAGAAATGCTACAATTATTATTTCTTGGTCCATCCGTCTGCATGCAATAACTCTTCCCAGTGGATGGATTTTAAGGAAATTTTATATTTCGCTCTGTCTGTAAGAAAAATTTGTCGACCCTTCCTGCTTTTCATTAAAATCCCACCAATAGAATTCCAGCAGTTATTATTATTATTATTATATATATATATATATATATATATATTTTTTTTTTTTTAAATTAAATGTTCTGCGCATTTTTACTACCTGTTTTTTTTTTTTTTTGTTTGTTTTTTGTAATGAACTTATATTTTGCAGCAGGTGCAAATCCCAGCAATTGATTTTTGCTGAACAGCGTAATTATTCGCATTTCAATCGATGGATTTGAGCTGCAGCTGAAATTAGTGTATAATGCATTCTTTTAAGGAGCAGAACATGTCTGTTAAATAGACTGCCCGCAACCCACATTATGATGGTGGTGCGGCTGCCCCACTAATCCTTTCCCTCAAGAGTAAAGTCTGCAGTGAAAACGCTGCGGAGTTTAGTCTACACGCCTCACTAGCCCAATTAAATTTTCGTGTACCCCTCGTCGCGAAGGGCGGTTTGTCTGTTGTGAGGGGTAAACTGGAGTCATCCCGGTGAAAAACCTCACGACCACGGTTTGAGACCACCAAACTCAATTGTAAATGGAAAACCCCTAGGAAAATCATAAGGGTAGCAGCTGGAATCGACACTCGACTAGCTATTCAGCAAGCCGGCAACGTTGCCACAAGGCTACCATGGTGGCCCCGTATCTATCGCTTTAATTTTCGTATTTCACATTACATGTCTCACCAGTCACGCGACTAGTGTCAGGTGATTGCTAAACTTCCGTTATATTCCATTGTTAGGTGCCGCTATAGATGTTTTCACATCAACAAGTATAAAATGATGCGATGGTAAAATTATAACGGAGAATGAGGAGCGTTTTCTCTCTCTCTCTCTCTCTCTCTCTCTCTCTCTCTCTCTCTCTCTCTCTCTCTCTCTCTCTCTCTCTCTGTGTTCGACAGTACGGTGTTTATCAAGGATATGAATAGTCATAATGAGAGAGCGGTAAATAAAAGTCTCCTCCTTAGGAATTCATTAATGTTCAGAGACCCTGGAACTGAGAAATTAAGCTTCGGAAGTCTTGGGGTGCAGAATGTGAGGTGCCCACCAACAGTGTTATAAAGCACAGTGGGGTTAACGTGGAAGTGATCAATGTTAGCCCTGCATAGGCATGCATCTGCTTGATAATGGAATGTGTAAGCGATGACAGCTAGCGGTGCAGAAGGCATCGATTAGTCCTGCGGTCCTTAGATAATTTTCAAGATCACAGAGCAAAGGTGACGGAAATAGCATCCAAGCCGCGAAAGAACAAAAATTCGCAACTAAATCTATGATATGTGGGAATGGAATTCAATTATAACCACAATAAAACGGACTTGAAGGGTAACAGAACATTTAAGGAGGTGAAGAAAGTTTAGGATAATGTCTAGACGAATTTTTGTGGCTTTCCAGGAAGTAGTCAATTAATTTAGCTCTTATTGGGACTCAACAAGTGGGTCTGACAAATCGCATTTAGAATGCGCAATAAAAGTTATTGCAAAGGATCACTGCTTTGGACAATGAGTGACGACTAGCATTAAGCAGCTTGATTGTCTTGAAGCTGGAAGAAGTAAAATTGTAAAAAGCATTCAACAAATAAGAATATCTTGGTTCTTGACATTAAATGAAAAGTAGAATAAATCGTGCAGCCTTATTTTTTTCCATTCATAGCGACGGATGAAGCAAACAGAGTTATTAATATACGAGCGCGTATGTGTGATTGTCTGTCTGTATTGATACATCGATGGTGAGATTTCCCTGATTATTAAAGCAAAAGGACAATAGCCACTTACTGGGGGAAAAAAAAATTCTTAAGTTTCGATTAGTTCTGCGGTCCTTAGATAATTTTCAAGATCGAACTTTTCTGCTTAATATAATCCCCCCCCCCTGCTGCTTGGAGTATTCCCCTTCTCTCCTCTCGGAAACTCTTTTAATCTATGTCCACCTTTTCACTGGCATACATTATTGCCCTCTTTATAGACGCGAATATCACTAGCTTGTATTTGACATACCGTATTCAGTTTAAAATATTCTAAGAATGATGAGGCTGAATATAGTGTATAACGTTGGAAACCATAGCCAACCAAATAAAAAGCCGCTTTTTCTCGCCAACTATCTTCCACAATTTGGGCCGAAGTTAACTCTCACAAAGCAAATATGAAAGAAGTGACCCAATTCCAAGATGATACTGTTTTGCCTTAAACCAATGCCATGCTCATATCCAACCTTCGTTCTGTGAAGACTCAATCTTTGTTGGATGTTCGTTAGGTTTTTCATTGATCAGATATTGACGTCACAGTGAGATGGATGCTGATGGAATGTCTGAATCCTAATATCTTTGTACTAATTGTAATAATGATGATAATAATAATTTTGCGTGGCTTTCTGATTAAGGATCCCTTGTAATTCTATGTAATACCTCGTAAATTGACATATTTAATTTTACTCTGTGAATTTTATATTTCTAAACAGTTTTCTTATATTTCTAAGCCAATCCCCTAGCTTCTAGGTTGCGGTAATTATTTCTGCAAGACTGTGTATTAACCAGCAGCAATAAATAATATTTTTAATTAATTTAAAATTACTAGTTCTTTAATATTAATCCCTTCTAACTATCGTCTAGAAGGCTAAAACTAAATATTAAGACAAGCGTCTTCTAAATCATGAAGCTTAAATCTTGATGTAGATGACAAGACACGTCTTTAAATTCTCTTTTTAACTGTGATCATTTGTGCATGTGTCTGCTACTCCAGCCTGTGACGGTGAAGGTTTTGCTATGCAACCACCGCTGCATATTCATAATAACAAGGATCTACATACAATATACTAATCGCACTTCTGCAAATGACGTGCTTTTGGGAACCACAGTACACGCTTAATTGTTTGAAATAACAGGGTTCTAGTCTATTAATGGCGGTCTGTTCCAGCATTCCATTGATGAGCTGAATACAAAATACAGTGAAATAAATTGTCTTTTAGGGAATAAGTATTCGGAACGTGAAATCCTAATAATTTATCATAATGACAGTTACTTTTTTTTTTAAATATTCCTGAATTTAAGCTTACTATACGGCAGCGAGTTAATAACTTTCACAGGTGGTGTGCATTGAAAAAAATAATAATAAATTAGTATAACGGTTGAAAGTGAATGACAGGCAGTACTAAAAATACATTTATAGCAACCAATTAAAGCGAAGATGATCGGAAATACAAAAAATTAAAACTCATTACAAGTTATTCGTCGGGGGGCACGATCTACCGTAACGCCAGGTCTAATCATTTTTCAGGGATTACACAATACATTTTGAAAACAGATATTCGCAAAACATTCTGCACGATCAGTAGGTCAATTCAATCTTACCTTCGTACCACATATTCGGATGGTATCTTAAGAAAATATGAAAGCAGCAGATATGAGAAATAAGCATCGTGTTTCCTGGGTGTTGCCTTCGCTTTTCGGACAAATAATGTACGAGAAGTAAGTGCACCTCAAAGGTTGACTAGCCTTGCGTAAAATTATCTCTTCACCACAACTACTGATTACTTTTCTAGGGAAATCTAACCCTCATTACAGCTCATTACAATGTACACCGTCCTGCAAGAGGCACCGGATGTGTTCTGTTTAAAGGTGAAATTAAATGTGCTGTGACATAATCAGAATGAAACAGAAGCTATGTTCCTTCTAATTCAGATTCCTGCAACACAAAGCGTGCAGTACTCCCTCATTATCCAAGGGACTTTTCGGATAACACCGACTTACTCACTCGAATAACCAGTATTACGTAAGCACTACTGAAATGTAAAATCAAACGTCTAAATTCGTTTTTAATTTATTAATTTTCTGTCACCATCAAGGACTTTCTCTTTCCAGACAGAAAAAAAAAAAAAAAAAAAAAAAAAAAAAGATAAACACCTTCGTAGTATGCTGTATTGAAAGTTGGGTTCGAGTACATAAGGCATTCTTCAAAAAATGGGAAAGAAAGAAAGAAAGATTATGTAATCTATCATTTCGTTTAGAAAAATAGGAAACACGCAGTAGATAACTGAAGGCATAACTCATTCCGCTGGTTGAATTAACTAGAGCTATCCATAAATACTGTATATGTTGCAAAAAAAGTTCAAAACTTGTACAAAGTATCCTGAAGTTAGCCAAGCGGTTGCACATCATATTTAATGCTAGACAATAATCAGATAAAATATTTTAAAAAATCAGTAACTAAAAATAGATTTATCAACGAAACTGATTTTATGATATACTAATTCAGTAATATATAGCGTACATTACTCAATTAGTATGTATATAGCGCATAGGTATATACCTATATAGCTATGGATACATGTCTATACAAATTAAATATAAATGAAGAATATGTCAGTCGTACGGCAAGTAAGTGACGAATAGTTTGTTGCTGTATTATATAATGCTTTGCAGCCACCGATGTCTGCTATACTGATTTTCTTTTTTCCATTTTACTTTCCTCTATTATTTTCTTTACTGTCTATTAGAGTTTATTTTTATATGTATAATAAAATACACTTTTAGAGAATCAAGGCGCGGTTACTTAAGTAAAAATTTATGTTATAATATGAGGTTAAATGAATTACAACTAACACCGTACAAAATAAAATATAAATGAATAAATAGTCATAAACTAAGATACGTATTATCTTATCAAGAAGCCACAACATTACCATGGTTTATGGAAGCGCAAAGTATTTCTAGTAGCCAGAAATACATATAAAATATGTATACATAAATAAATAAAAAATAAAATGCTCTGTGAACGGTCAGGCACGACCAAAGAGGCCAGAAGCGCGTATCATTTTGAAATAATACAATTATTAACCATATTTAGCAGCCACGTGCGCTTAAACAACGGACAACGTGCTACTGCATTTCCGCGCTGACCATTAGACTAAGTCTTAGTACTATATTAACACTCATAAGGGCATTAACAGGCCAATACAGAATCAAACATTTCCCAAAATGTAACTGTTTATCAACTACAGCAAAATTATAATTGAGTTTACAGCAGCGGTACAAGCATAAATTTTAATCGCTGTTATACGGACATAAAACTTGAAGCCGTTTATTACCAGCATTTTTCTTGATGTGATACAAATTCTGTAATATAAATCCTCTAATTCAACAAAGGTAAGTACTGTTAGTAATGATCTAATATTTGATTTACAGTAACACATTTATAAATCTGAAGATAAAACAGCTACATATACACGCCCTAGATAAAATATCGTTATACTGTATGTGCTTTGGGGGGAGAAACTTCCACATGATGAAGCTCGAAACACAAATTTGTAGCAAAACGAATTATAAAGCAACTACCCACACAGGATTAATTTCAAAATAAATTATAAAATAAAATAATAATAGTAAAATAAAATAAATATAGTTGGAGGAGGAGGTTACTTGAGGACAAGGTGATTTTCCATGGAATCTAGATTTCTATAATGACCATTCATATAACGTGAATATTAAGGTAGCTAAATAAACTACTAACTAAATCACTATACATTAAGATAACGTTTCGGGAACCTTACCGGAACCCGTCCTCAGACCAGACAGAGGTTGTTGCCAACCTCCTGCTTGCCGAATGTCTCAATTCCCACTGCACTGGAGGTTGTTGCCAGTCCCCCCTGCAAGCAGGAGGCTGGGAACAGCCTATGTATAGTCTGAGGACGGGTTCCGGTAAGATTTCCGAAACGTTACCTTAATGTATAGTGATTTAGTTAATAGAGAACGACAGTCGAAATTGAGACATTCTTCAAGCAGGAAGCTGGCAACAACCTATGCCTGGTCTGAGGATGGGTTCCGGCAAGGTTCCCGAAACATTATCTTAATATATAGCGATTTTGTAGTTAATAGTTTATTTAGCTATCTTAATATTCACGTGGTATAACAGTAATCATTATAGAAATCTAGGTTCCATGAAAAATAAAATAACATAAAAGCTCAATTAATGTAACTAGAGCTAGATAGGGAGCTGTAATGAGCCCTGCAAAACTAACTGCGGGTACCAGGCAATTTTATAACTTGTCTTAGCATAAATTTGATCTTGTTGATTTGTGTATTTGTGAAAACATTTGTTCACAAATATAGGTAGAGGCCAATAACGTGGCTATTCGTGTTCTCGCATTTCATGTTCTCTCCTTTCAGGAAAACCATCAAGAAGTGGTGCATTGCAGGAAAGCAGGCGCATATTTTCATAGTCACTATATTTGCCTCTGGCACATGTTTTGGTATGAAGTTCGATGAGTTCAAGAAGGATCGGACTTTTCTCCAACATCTGCAAATGGATATTCAAAAACTTAAAATCTTTTATGTCCTCTTCGTGAGATCTTATATCATAAGCACGGACGAAGATGAAATATTAGGGTATTTCTCGCGTTGCCAAGAAAAACAGAACTTATTTTGGATACTACTAACATAGAGTAATATGAAGATTCTGATAGCGGGTCTTGTGGCTAGATCATAAAACAATCTAGACATCGAATAACAAGAAAACTGGAACCAGTTTTCTTGTTAATAAATAAATAAATAGAAGAGGGTAAGACGGATGATGGACTAACCAACAGATTTGACTTTGGGAATACCCAGAAACTATGACAACCAAACAAGCATAAGGCATAGCTAAAATAGCCCAGCTCCCAAAGAAATGTCGGAAAGATATCCCTGGTCATATTCGGGATAATAAAAAGTGCAACATGATACTACTCCTGTATCTCAAAGCACGATTTTAACTGCCGTCATTCACTTACAAATTTAAAACAACCAAATCTGTATGAGGGCTGGTTTGGCTTGATCTGCCGACCATTTACAGTAGAAGCACGGCTATATAGCCTACTGGACGATCTAAAGAAACACGACACCTCCCTTAAGTATCCCAATGTCCTAAATGAAATGGTTGAGTACTCCTCCCAGAAATAGTTTGCAAAATTAGAAACCACACACACACAGGTTAGATGACTATTACCCTAGAGCAATAGTCCTCTAACTCTAACCTGTAAATAATTTCATGAATCTGTCGAAAAGTCAGCTTCATGAAATTATTTTATCAAGCACAGAAAGAAAGATTAGTGACATTCTATGCTCTCATGTCTTTTGGCAAAATGGACTAAGAAATCATATCAATTTAACTGAATAGAATCCACACAGAACACAAACATCATAGAAATGTGGCCCACGCACCCATACAACCAATTAATTAATTTAACGAATGATAAATTAGGGTGTAAGAAGCGACTCTTCTATTTCTGAATCTACTAAACAAATAATGAGTTGCATTTGTATGCGTTTCTTGCTAAAAAATTAAATAGACAGGCCAAGTGAAAACCGATAAAGACTAAGATCTGGATAGCTGGTATTAATTTTTCGAAATGTTAGGCAGCCACAACGAGTTGTTTGGATATTGTACTACAAACAAATAACACTTTCTGAAGTATCTATTTGTAATATGACGCCATTAAGAAGTTGGTGGTGACCCATACAGTTAAAATATTCTTTTTATAAAGGATATTTACCTATGAAAATGAAGTGACATTCGAGATCCCATTGATTATCAATTCATTACAACTATTGTAGCTTCGCAATGAGAAAACTTAGTAGTCCCCAGCCCAACAAAGAGAGCGCGCACGCACGCACACTCCAATAACGTCGCTCGAATTTTGTACATTTCGCTTATGCAGCAGATGAAAGTTCCTATTCTCAAGTCTGTTCTTAATTAATAGTTCAAATGAAACGAAACTATTTAGAATAAGCATTTCGTCTTAAGAGCCCCCAAAAAAGAATGGTAACCTGCATCGGGGAAGAGTGGACAGGTGAAAACACCGAGTGGCGATGAAAATCATAACCGATTTTCATCACCACTAAATACAATCCAAGATGTGTTGGTGTATGGCTAGGTGCAGAATACAATAATTAAAATCGATCGGCATTAAGAGAGAGACAGAAATCAATGATAAAAGAATTAATTAGTTTTAGAACAAAATCACTAAATGACAAAAGAGAAGAATGTACAGAAAGCGAATAACATGAAATAAAATAGTACAACGCCAGCAATCTCAAATAAGCAGAGCAAGGCAGCGTAAAATGATACTATATTCAATCCCTTTCGTGCCGGTACCATTCTGCTCTCCAAACTTGACATTTTCAGTAGAGTTTCGAAAGGTCGTCTTGAAGTACTTGTATTATAGTGGTTATATAGCTTTCTTGTAACCGTTTCAATAAACTTATTACACATTTTCACGTGAGTTCAGTTGTGTCTTTCTCTATATTAATATCACTTGCAGTGAATAATCACAATCGTCCCTATTTCAAATAACGAAGTAATAGGCTTATCCAGTCCAATGTGTGATACTTTAGGAATAATTATTCGGCTGAGTTTCCCTCCTTCCCCATCTGTTTGGGTACATCGCTGAAGGGGATTTTTCCAATAGAAATGGTAAAAATTCCCAACTCATTAGTAAATGCATTATCTAGTAAATACACTGTAGGATAAAGTGTACTGGGGAATATTAACGCCAATTCCACAAAAAAAAAAAAAAGAAAGAAAGAAAACTGGAAGAAATGTAGATTCTTTCATTGACTCAGTGCAACTAATAAATACAATGCAAAGATTTGACAACCCATTTATGCTCGACACGCATTTCACTTTATAACCACGCACAAAGGACACATCGAGGATTCCATTAAGGAACCAGGTCTAGAAAATATCAGCTGCTAGGTGTGATGATGCGCACTACAATGCCCGTATAAGGAACAATAACCAGGCCTATTTTGATACTTTTCTTGAGAAATATTAAAAATGCGACTATATGTTAACAGGTCACGTTCGTTCGTCAGAAGGGAATGCGGTTATTCTGATGACATAAAGTTCGATACTAAGGTCACAGATGTCAAGGATTGCAAACAGTTGCAGCTCGCTCTAGAGAGATTTACGGCTGGTCTATCGAGCAAAGATTAAAGTTAAACATAAAGTTTAAGACACGCGGATTGCAGAAGGAGAGAGAAAGAGAGCAGTCTTTTTTTTTTTTTTTTTGTTTTTTTAACAACACCCCCATACGCTTTAGATGACGCGCTGATCCAAAGGGTTACCTTGATAAAGGACTTTGTGTATGGTTTGATGGAAACCTCCATGCATGAATGTTATTACAAGTAACTTCATAAAATTTTCGTGAAATTACATCATTCTACGTAAAGTAAATAACTAGCTGAACGTAATGATTGGCTAAGCATGTTATCTGAAAGAATTACTTTAAAACATCGAGTAATAAACGAATAAACAAAGAATAAAAAAGATGGACAATGAGGCATCAGTGTATTCTGACGTATGGTCAGTTTGCAATGCTTTTTGGATAAAAAAAAAAAAAACCTCAGTTGCGGGGAGGGGGATCGTGCGATCATCTCACCAACTAGGTCACAATGCTAAGCAGGGCCCATAAAAATTCCTCCCTCCTTGAAGACATTCAAATCCAGGCATTTTCCTCACCAATGAGCTAGCTAAGAGGATAGAAATTTCTTATTCTTCTGTAAAGCAAAACAGACGATTTTCGAAATGTGAGTTTTAAAATATTATTGCACCCACCATTTTAAAGGAAAGTTGTTGTAGGATTTTTTAGGCGCATCAGCAACTTTGACCATATTGCGCCCTATATAATATGTCCGTAAATTCCGCGTGTTCTGTGGTCGATGCTTGCTGGACGAAAAACTCGAAGAGAAAAAGCTATGCTATCCTCAGTCTAAGACCGACTGTTTCAGCCACATTGCGAAAAAGGCCCATAAAAGTTTCTCGCGTCATTGACGAGATTCGAACTCAGGTCTTTTCCATGCAGTGTGGGAAGAACGGTGATTATACCAACTGTGCTACCCACGAGGGCTAAAAGAAAATGAAAGGTTTGTATAAGAATAAAATTTTATTGTAATTAATAATGTAACAAATTAAAAGGACAAGTTATTAGCTGTAATAATGATAAATGGCTGGAATAAATTTTTATGAATAAATTTTGGATGGATAGCATTTAGGAAATATAGTCACATACTGAGGAGCAATATCCCAATTTGTCTGAAACGTAAAATAATGAACCAAAGTATGCTCCCCACCATGACTTATGGAAGTGGAACTTGGGCACTCACCAAAAGAATGGAAGAGAAGCTGAGAACTACACAGCGAATAGTGGAACGAATTGTATTGAGAATCAGACTGTTAGATAAGAAGAGAAACACATGGATTAGGCAGCAAACTCAAGTAAAGGACATTCTTATCAAAACTAAAGAACTAAAACGGTCTTGGGCAGGACACATAGCTCGAAGACATGATGACAGATGGACTAAGAAAATAACAGAATGGTACCCAAGAGGAGCTAGAAGAAAACCTGGAAGACAAAGGCGGAGATGGATAGATAAAATTAATGAGTTTGTGGGTAGTAAATGGATGGCCAGTGCTTAAAACAGAAGGAACTGGAAAGTTGCTGGAGAGGCCTTCATCCAGCAGTGGATTGAAAATGGCTGATGATGATGAACAAATTAAATACGAACTTTTGTGCCTCCCTCCCCCTCTTTATAGCTGGAGCTTCTCTGATCAAACTCCAACAGTTGGCTAGCAAATTTTTATTCCACCTTTCCTGGTGGATCGTTTCCATTATCAAATAATGTTGACGAAACCTCACGCTATGTTCATCACTGATAGGTGTGTATAAAATAAAGAATATTAATGAAATAAAGCTTAAAGAATATTAACTTAAAGAATATTAACACTGCAATAAAGAATATTAATGAAATTTTCTCTTTAAATAAACACTCTTAGACCACATGGGTTTTATAGTTAGTTTATTTAGCCTACTGACTGTATGCACTATACAATTAGATAGGCTAAATAAACTAACTAAAAAAACTCACGTGGTATAAGAGCGGTTACTGAGAGAGATAGAAAGTTTTACGGAAAGCACCACGTAACGTTCTTTACTAATTATAAAAGAATATTCACTTATCTTATGGTTAAAATCTAAATGCGATGTAGGACATGTATCATTAAATACGTATTTCAGCTCATTTTAAAGATTTTCAGCATATCTTTGGCAATACCACCACAATTCACTGCCCAAACACTGCCTAATATGTTGGCATGACTATTTTAAAACATTAAGATTATTACTATATTTCTTCCCTAACTATATTTTAAAACAGTTAAATGAACTATTCTGTATATAGGTTTTTATTTTGTAGGTCAACAAAAACACCTTTGATTTTAGATTCATTTCTTCTCTCGAATTTATTCTTTAAATATGAAAATTCACCACTGCTTTATTCACGGCCTTCGTAAATATTTTACTCCTTGTTTAATATGAAGGGGAAGCTAAAAAAAATCTGTTTGTACTAGAGACACATTTTTCCTACCCTAGAATTTACGAGTCGTACAAAAAAGCCGTACATTGCAAACATGGTTATACCATTATAATCTATTGAGCAAACAGCGGAAAAAAATGGCGATGCCATCTATTGACAAAGTTATAAGTTATAGCATTTTTCAGCATTGCTATTTATGTTGTGCCACTAAATATTACACCTGGGAAACAGTAATCCCAAAAAAACTTATTCACTTGGTGGAGTTCAACTAAACCCAGTACTGGAGGAAAGGGACTTGGGTGTTACGATACGATCAGACATGAAATTCTCTGAGCATTGTAAACAGGTTGCAAGGAAGGCCCATGGTGTCCTATCAATCATCTATCGAACTTTTGCAAGTAGAGATAGGAACGTGATAATCCCATTATATAAGGCCTATGTTAGACCACACTTGGAATACTGTGTTCAAGTATGGAGACCGCACCTAAAGAAAGACATCGAGCTTCTTGAAAGGGTGCAAAGAAGGGTAACTCGCCTGGTGAGATGGGCAAAAGGGCGTCCTTATGAAGAAAGACTTCGAATATGTGGGTTGCAGAGTTTGGAAACTAGACACCTTAGAGGAGATTTGATTGAGGTGTTTAAGGCTCTGAGAGGCATCAGTAAAATGAATGAGGACGAAATTTTCAAGATTATAAATGATGCTAGACCTAGGGGACATAAATTCAAGTTACGGGGGGGAAATGTTTAGATTGGACTGCAGGAAGTTTTATTTTAGCCAGCGAGTTATAAATTACTGGAATAAGTTGCCTTCATGGGTGGTAGAGGCCGACAGTTTGGGGAAATTCAAAGGTCATCTGGACAGTACCTTCGGGTCAGGGAAGCGCATAGGATGATAGGTTTAATTTCGTTTTCTTTTACTAATTATTATTATTTATTTATTTTATTATTTTTTATCATTCTTTTATTCTTTTTTTTTTTTTTTTTTTTTTTTTTTGCCAGTGCAGCATAAGCCATAGACCTTCTTGCACCATGCGGCCATTACTAATATTATACTCTAAGTGCTGGTTACTTGGAGTACAGCTAGACTAGAGTCCACTTTCAGGTTACCACAATTATTCCACAAGTATTTATCACAGGAAATACTTTTAAAAAAAAGCACCTGTGTATTTTCAGCATATACTACCGAGGCAAAATGATAGATGTTTCCATTTTTTAAAAGCACTCTCTTCAAGCTGAGCTCAAAATGGTAGCTGAATTTGGTGATGACTTCTTGAAAAAGATTATAAGAGCAAACATGGTTATACCATTATAATCTATTGAGCAAACACGGAAAAATGGCGATGACATCTACTGACAAAATAGGTTATAGCATTTTTCAGCATTGCTATTAAACTTAAGGTTCTTCAAAACTTAACAGCCGGAGACGTTCTAATATCCATATTGATGATTGGATGCTTCAGCATGACAATGCTGTTCAAATAGGAAAATGTATGATAATTTTCCTTTTTAAACAGCTTTGCTTTGTAATTATTTTAGTCATGTATTGTATCGATCACGAGTATATATATAT
The DNA here is from genome assembly GCF_048544385.1 of Mastigoproctus giganteus. Lineage (NCBI taxonomy): Eukaryota > Metazoa > Arthropoda > Arachnida > Uropygi > Thelyphonidae > Mastigoproctus > Mastigoproctus giganteus. Next base: position 134,235,498 of record NC_143582.1, read on the forward strand.
GTCGTTTACATGTATGCTTATAGAATTTGGCTCTTAAACCATATTATAAATGTAATTCCTATAAGTATATAATTCCTATGTAATTATACTTGTATTCTGATTTTAAACATAGATATAAATGCTATTTGGAATTGATAATATTATTTTACATACAGTACTTCAGGAATGCAAACAATAATTAGTTAAAATCCCTTCCTTAACTGAATTTCTTTTTAATTCAAAATGCCAATATGACATTTTTCTTTGGTCTTACCTAGTTGGAATGTAATCTTTGCTGTTCATTACCAGCATTACGATTTGTGCGTATTTGAGTGAATTGCTGACATACATTACAATTAGAGCTGGCCCCGTTATGTACTTAAAATAAAACAAAAATATTTAATTATAAAAAAAAAAAAAAAAAAAAAGATTTCTTTTTTTTTTTGTGAAGTTTGGACTGATAACAGTCTTAACAACAAATGGGCGAAAGTCTAATTATTTATGTGCATATTAACCTTCATGGGCATGAAGCGGCTTTAAAGCGAACTTTTATTTTAATTACTTAATGTAATATTTTGGTGAAGGTCGGCTGCATAATCTAGGAGTAAATTATCTGTTTAATATAAATAGAATCTACTAAATCGTAAAATAAAAGTAAGGTTTAAAAATTTATCATCCGAAAAAAAAAAAAAAAACCCTCACATTACAGCCCTTTTATTAAAACAGTTTTTAACAATACTGGAACGAGAAAAGGGATCGTAAAAATTTCTCCCCTCTCGATGGAACTCGAACAGATCGAGATCATAATGGCGACCACTGCCATAGCTACGAAGGTATGAAATTAGTGGTAAGTGGAAAATATCATTTCTCTACATTAGATAAAACCTTCGCGAAGTCTATTAGGCCTAGCAATATCCATTGTGGTCTTAGATCAAGCTGCAGTGATGAGTTCGTAACGTTATTTGCTGAATCTCGAATAAATTGACGCTAATTTTGTTTTTTTATTATTGTATACACGAATTGTTTCAAATGAGTGCAACGTCAAATTTGCTTTTATATTAATATATATTTTAAATTATATTCACAAATTATAATGAATACTATCCTCCAACAGGTACTGACTGAAAGATCTTATCCATGGGAAATAACGGTTAATTTCAGGGGTCCACGACAGGCAGATGGCAGCACCATAGAGAGAAGAGAAAATGTCCACCACCAGATAGTAGAAAGAGTAGAGCACCCAAAATAAACTGTTGGGAACATCGCGCTTATACAAGATAGCGACCATTCATCCCAAGGCAGGTAATACAACTATAAATGATTCCAAGAGCACGTTAACGGTTTTTAAACTTACAATGAGAATAAATCGCAAAGGCAACCTTAATGAGTTAACTTATAGATAGTTGACAGAACTGATATTAGTGTAGGGTCAACAACTATAATAAAAACTCTTTACAGAATGGGTTGGTTACCATGGCTGCTCGTAAACTGAAGTAGATCCCCAGCAATGTATGTTACCGTCCGCCCTGGTGTAGAGAATGAAAGGACTGGACATTGCAGCTATGACAAGACATGAAGGCGATGTGGGGGTGGGGAACACTCTGTACTATCTACGCATCAGATAAGCACACATGGTATGGCGCAGTCCCAATATATCAGCGAACTTCACTGTTAGTATTGCACCAACAATAAATAAAATTCGTTGGCTGAGATCTGATGGTATGGGTAGATAGGGAGTACCAATGCGTACAACGAACCACAACAGCTTTCCGATGCCCTCCAGTTTATTCCGAGCCCTGGATGTGGGCCTGCTTTACGTGGTTTCCACTTAGTCAGTCCGTTGTCACTGATGAAACCGTGATTGCAGCTTTCTTCAAGTTATTATTATATTCGGAAAAATTCTGCCCTACCCGCATTGTGATGATTCTTTGGAGAGCGGGAGGGGGTGGGTGTATTGTTACAAAACACAAGTGTTTTGTAACAAGTGTCGATGTAATAAGTGTTTTGTGAAGAACGAGTGACGAAAGTTCCATAATATCGGTGTAGATACACCATAATTTCAATTCCAGCCCAGAATTCCAAGTGAACTCCTCCGGGATGGTCTGGAACAACAACTGAAAACAAGAACAAGATGTCCTCATTCATGCAGAGACTACCAGCCTGACAAGAAAAGTGGAGCAAAATTCCAGTCTCCACATACCAAAATCTTATAGGAAGTTTTTTCGAAATAAGATACTAAATCATACTAAATACGATAAAAATTTTCGGGGCAGTAAATGAAAAATGTTTAAACTCAATTAGTGTTCCAATGCACGTTGGAGGAGCATACAAACTCGTATGTTTATTATCCAACTAGAATAAAATTTCAGTTTCTCAAAAATTCAACTAAATTATTTTTTTTTTTATTCCTTCATTCCATTGCAAGTTATAGACTGGCTAATTTATAACAGTACAAAATTAAAACAACTTCAACGTGCCGTCTTAGAAATAAATAAATAATAAATTAAGCATCTAAATAAACTTGCATCTAATAACTGTTTACAATCACAAATTAATTAGGCTACATAAAAACATGGTTAAATTTCATTCAAGTCGGTTCATAAAAAGTCATCGCCAATTACATTATTATTATTATTCAGATTTTTTTTGAAAAAGCTTTTCTTCTGCATAATTGCTTTGTTTACGTTGGTTACACGAGACACATTTTGTCTACAAGGTTGAATAAATAACAACAGAAAGCAAATACAGGGAAGATTTTAAAAAGTCTGTAGAGAGATATCTCGTGTGTATTCGATCGCAATGAAAAATTACAACATCAAAATATTCCTGATATGACAAATTAACGAGCAAAACATCCAATGGTCCTCCTTCGCTTTGGTTAAAAATTCTTGAAGCCACTAATTTGTTTACAAATAGAAAGGGGGAAGAGACTTAACCCTATGGAGCACGTTTTGTGATTTAATAAAAAACTTTTCCAAAAAGAAGACGAATTAATGCTAGGTTTACCGGTATCTCGCCGAATTGGGACTTGCTGATAATATCGAGCAATTGTAAGATGTAACGCACGTCTAGTCGAATCACTGCTGTCGAAAACAAAGAGGATCCATATATGATACTAGGCAAGTGTACCTAATAAAGTGGAGTCTGAATGCATAACTGTAAAAGATACTTGTTTAATTACTTCTCATCCTACAAAGGCTACGAATATTGAAATGTTTTTGTTCTACCAAAGATTAACTGAAACTAATTCCTCTCCAATGGATTTGCTGGTGAGTGATGCAGTTGATTTATATCGAGCAATAGGGGTATTCTTTATCTCGCCTTGTCTCCATATTAACAAGGTTATCAAAACACTCTTGTAATATAAATTAGTCCCTTAATATCAGTTAGTCTGAGCTAAATTCTGGGATATAGCATCTGAATTGCAACTTCTTGAAGAACTGTGACTAACAAAATTTGTCCAGAAATATTTTTTTTTAAAAATACAAGAGGATGAAATAGTTTTCTGCATTGCACATAAATTTCTCACAGGATCCCAGACTTGCTGGCACTTTTGTCCAGAAATCTTAAATTTAACCATCAGAATTCCCACATCATGGAAATTATTCTAGCAGTTACAATACCACTACTGATTGTTTTATTCTGCTTGAATTTGCTGTTTGGAATACGGAAAATATTATGTTTTAATTTTAATTATTTACCATACTAAGTATTTACAAATTAACAGATTACAATAAACCTATTACAATTAATTGGTTTTATTATTATTACAAACTCAGAGATACACAAGATAAGCCTCTTTTTGTTATAAAATTGCAAATGTTAATCTAATATCGGATCTAAAACACTAGACTCCAGGCTTCACTACCGTCAAGTCTGCACACTGCACTTTTCAAATTGAATTATAAGTTCCAAGTAACGTGAAATTAGATTAAGTTTAAGCCCAGTGTTAAAACATCTTATCAAGATTATGAGCTGAAATATTAATCCAGTTAACAGGTTTTCGCACAGTGCAATTAATTAACGTAAGTCTTTTTATTCTTATTTTGTGAGGGAAGAGTTTCCAAGTGTTAATAACACCTCCATAAATTAATGTTATAAAAAACAAAAAGATGCATCTGTGGCTAACTGTAAATAAGCAGCAAACTTCGGAATCAACAGCAACCTCAAATCAAGACTAGACACGAAAACGCAAAAACCAGAAGAGATTCATGCGGGATATTCACATTGTTTATACAACTCCGCTGCTATTCCCAGATTATTTCTTGGGCGACGTGAGCGACGAGATCATGCCTCAGATACACCAGACGGTATCAGAGAGAGAGAGAGAGAGAGAGAGAGAGAGAGAGAGAGAGAGAGAGAGAGAGGGGGGGGGTAGGACAGAGACATTGGCCTAGTAGTAATGTTGAACTTCTGAACTCGCCCAGGTGAGCTAAATGACAGGCGGATGTGCATTGTGAGCCGTTCGCTACATCATTCGCATACTGGACATTACGAGCAGGTTTACCATAGAGATACGCAGTTTTCAAGCATCCGATATCATCTTAAAGAAATGTAGACTTGAAGGATACAAAGTGGAACGCTTGTTTAGCACGAACAAAACTGCACTTCTGTTTTGACAGGCATTTTTCATAGCACACACAGGGCATGTACTTCTACTATAATACGTAGCAGTCTTCAACGTTTAAAGCATAAGCAGCATCTTAAAAAGCCAGCTCCTTCCAGCTTGTATTGTAAGGCTGCATGCCACGGTGATTATTAATAGAGCAGAATACTGGGATCACAGGAATTCGACATGAGAGGAACGGCGGGAGATAATGGAGCACGCAACTGCAGTGGTAAACTAGAGCATTTTGTTAGCAGGAATGGTAACTTATCATTCTGAAGCCTACATGACGAATTTCCCAGCGAGGGGAGAGTAGAACACTCAGGCTGATGAACGAGTTTCCGGTAGAAAGAGGGGAATTTTATATTTGTGACGGAGAACGAACACACTACAAGTAATAGCTATTTGAATAACAACTTTTAAACAGTTTAAATAAATCTACCCTCGCCCGGTGTTTCTGCATATTCTAAGAATTAGCTACATAAGCACCTGCTGGAACCCAACTGGCAGCAGTGAGAAAATGCAATAGATTTACGACACCTTGATGCAAGTCGTCGGTAAGGGAAAGAGATGGGGGTTTAATGCTAAGTGGTATGATGCCAGCCTTTGTACACAGTTCGCTTGGCTCACTTCTTTGGGCTGGAAGGTGATAATTAGCATTCCCAGGATTCAGCAAGCCTTATTTTACCACTAGGACTCCATCTTGTGCTCTCTTCGACGGAATTCCCAGACTTTGTGTATACACAAAATAGTCAAAAACAAAAAATGGCATACAGTCAGTCATTTCAGAGGGAGTGCCTCTTTTTTGGTGAGCGAACAGTTATTTTAACACTTTTCTGTAATGTTTAAACCATAGCTCGTACGGGGCACAAAATTTGATTCAAATAATTTTTGACATAATCAATTAAAATTTGTATTCACATTTACTATTCCAAGGAACGATCAGTATCCTTTGAGAACCGTCACAATTCCAACTATGATAGAAATTAAGCACCATTATTTCATTATTATTCGCAACAGAAAATCAAATCTGGTTGCCTGTTCCAATCTCATGAGAATTTTTTCTTCTATTGATTCGTCAAAGAAACTACTGGTGTCTGATGGCTTTCAACCTCCAAGATGTAGATGGTACATGATGACTGATTCATTCGTTAGAAAGATTTTTGGCCATCTTTCGCGATAATTCTTTATTAATCCTTTATTAATAAAGTCCTTTATTAATGTAGTCTATGAAGTTCGTTTTAAACAAGTACAATCTTTATTAGAATGAAATTTCGATACAACGAAATCATTCGTGCACTCCAGAGAAGTTCGTTGTAAAGGGATTTTACTCTACTCTTACTTTCAATTCGTCCTCTTTTTTTTTTTTTTTTTTTTAGTTGTTCGAGTTTCGGATTCTTTATTGATACAATCATTCTGTAATCCTTATCCTTACACAAATGTCGGCCTTGAAGTTTATATAAATTCTATCGTTTATGTTTTTGAAATAATTCTGATCCAAAATGTCTATAACCATTAATTACATATTCAAAATTTTGTAAAAATACCTCGCTTCAACTTTTCCAAAAAACTTTTTCTAAGTAACAAATTTAAGAGACAATCTAAGATTCTGCACCGAATTTTATAGACATACTCCAATAAAATTACACTACTACAGAATTCTTATATCCATAAGACGTATCTACTCGGCAATGGTGTTTCAACTCGACTTGAACATGTACTGCTAAAGGAAGATATTAAGATATTTCCTCTTATCATTGAACAACGGGTAATTATCTCGTTAGTAACACGTGCAACCCTCCCTCATTTCGTTTCGCGAAAAGAAAGGTTCTCTTTACCCGCTATCATCTGGCCAACACGTCTTACGCAGCAGAGAAAGCACGAAGAATGCCTGGCATCTCTTGACTCCTTTTGCAATGGGGTAAGAGTTCAGGAAAAAGTGATTACTTAAGCCCAAATGTTTCTTGTATCAGAGTGACACCATACAACTTACACTGTAGGAAGAGGCAAGTCCTACTAATAAATAGTATTCGAGTATCCATCCGCACACAACGGTGCAGACTTGTGGCGCTATACTCATAAACAATTAAATAACAAAAATGTCAATAAGTTAAGTTGAAAGCCACTTTGATAAACAAGTGCTCAAAAAATCAGACTATTATTCGTTGGACGACTACTTTGACCAGCAGAGTCTCTATGTACCCAAAAAGATACCTTCTTCTCAGAGCAAAAAGAAAACCCCTCACGACTGGATCAGAAGAAAATCGAGGACTCTCACACACTGCACAAACATAACATTATACACATTTCTGGCCTTTTACAGAGTTCTGTTATCATCACAGTGTACCAAGGCGGAGTTGAACTTTCGTTCAGGTGCCGTACTACATAAGGTAACTGTTACAAGTCTACATGTCAAGGATCTGTGCCCGTCATCATAAAGGGAAACTGATGGGGAAGACATGTTTGAGGAATGGGTGAATTCTTCAGTTGATCATTTAGAGCATCCTGTCCGCCTCCCCCCAAATTCTTGAGTCTTCACATATCTATAAGACACTTGTGGGTACAATCATTTTAAGTAAGCAGGATCTTATTAAGGTAATCGATGCCCAAATGAGCCCACTGTAGTACCACATGACTTTCCCCAGTTTATGGCTAAAGTGTGCAGCATTCATATCCATGACCCCTTTTTGAAAACATACAGAAACATTATCAGCGACGGTGAGATTCCGTCTAAATGGGTTTCATATTATGTCGCACCTGCATCCAAAGGTGCTACAAAAATTATAGGCTTATATCTGAGATACACTTTTCAGAAGATTTTTGAAAACGCTATTCTTCATCCAGACCTGCACACCTTCACACAGTACTCCAGGGATGCTTGACTACTACCAAACTCCAGAAAACATTATTTATAAACAATATTCCATTAGTAATAAAAGTCAGCTTAACATCATTTTCCTAGATGTCAAGGGAGCGTTTGATAAAACTTGTATCCTTTCTATATGCAAATCTTAAATAAACATTTTAGATTCTCTGGCGAGCTTATCACTATTTCTTAGCTGTCAATGCGCCATTATACACTAAACCAACTCACCCACCCACCAATCACTATATTTCAGTCACTACTTTCCATGAACACCCACTGGTATTGCTCTACCTCCAGTGGGTGCGGGATTTAGTGCTTATTCGCACATCACATGTGATAAAAGACCCGGGCCTGGATCCTGGTGGATTGGGTACCAGGCAGCAGTTTCCCAGCTGTTAGCTGCTCCCTGGTGAAAAAGTGGCCTGACACAAAACACTCAAACATTTAAATTTTTCAAGCTGTACAGTTTCTGTACCAACATAGAGGACAAGGTGGAGATGGGCATTTAGCCAATGAGCCACCCAGAAACGCAAATACACACTACTTTCCAAGAGGAAGCTCATCACAACACACAATCTTCGTACAAAGGTAGTAATCGCTGGGGGGAGGGGGGTATTATTTAGGACGGCTCCTGAACGTTATTTCAATTCGAGAACAACTCCCTCCTCCCACGTGTATCATGTCCGTAAACTGCGCGTGTTCTCTGGTTGGTTTGCCTGTTTTTCTGGATGAAAAATTCCAGTTTCCTGGATAGAAACTTTGCTATCCTCGACTGAGCCTTTTTTTTCCCAAAAAAAAAAGCCATAAAAATTCGTCGCGTAATTGACGAGATTTTTACCAGGGCCTTTTTCACCCAGTGTGTGGAGGCCAATGATAGCCACCGAGCTACCCGAGAAGATATCCTAAAGGTATTCTACAAGGTGGTGTACTCTTTTGGCAACAGCCTTGAAACCCTTTCCTGCCTCATTTGATGACTTCCTGATATAAGCAGCTGACATCAAGTTATTATTATTATTATTATTATTATTAGCCATATGGTGCAAGGAAGCCCGAGGCTTATACCGCACCAGCGAAAAAAAAATTCCCAAGTTACCCTGAGAGAGAGAGAGAGAGAAGTAGAAAGGAATCACCAAGAAAGAGAAGAATGATGATATCCAGCTCAGGACCCTGGGTGTGCCAAGCCCATACTCACCAGATGTGAGTCCCCGGGGGTTATTCTTTGTGATATCAAGAGAATACTTTGCAATCCGAGGCGATTCTCAGCAGTAATAGCCAGATCCAACGCTTATGTTTCTTCTTTAAGGGAGAAGAAGAGACAAAAGGAAAACCTTGGGATTTAGTATATATAAATCATTACTGCTTGGCTGAATGAAGCTCATATAAAATAATCCTTGCAAAAAGCATTTAAAGATTTAGGTTTTTCGTTTATTTGGTATTATTTTATTTTATTACTGATTTCATGGCTTTAAAATATCTGACAAATCGGAAAATACTAGAGGAATTTTTTTTTGTCTGTTTGGAATCTATTTAACTATTCTCTGAGGAATTGTGCTGCATCCAGAAATTAATTTCTCTTGAACTTTTAAGTTTTATAGATTCCACATCAATGTCAACGCCATTCAACCATATATAGATATCAAAAATAAAACATGATATCTGTAAACTCAGAGGACGTGTTTTATTTATCACCAGTTTCACATGGCACAAACCGAAACATGAAAAAAAAACAAAAGCAAATCTTTTTCACTTGATTTAATCAATAATTATTTACAGCGTTGCAAATTATTCTTTTGCATTTATGAATTTTAAACATAAAAATCGCGCACAAAGTACCTTAGACGATTAATACGAGAAAGAAATGTCATCATTTGCAAACTGGAAAAATATTGACAGTTTTAGAATCAGTTTATCTTTCAAAAGCAACGACGTTGTAGGTGATGCTTTGCTATTAGTTTATCGTTTAGTTTTATTTATTTTTTTTTGAAAGCGCAAAGAAAAGATCTGAGAAAGTATCGTTTATTTAAACAAGAGTCCTGCAGGAACAACAGAAATGATGATAAATGTTAAGGAATATCTTCAATTGGAAAAATGATGAAAGAACAATATTGACTTAACCGTTGCACATCAAAAAACAAAACCCACAAACATTTGCAGGTAGATGCAGATCACGTGATAATGTTGAGTCAAACTATTTTCTTTATAAAGACAGCGTGGCAAATTTGAAAATTTCTCTCTACACTCAGAATGAGTGTATGTCACTTTCAAACGGCTTTCACGGTTACGATACAATTGCCTAAAACAATATCTTCAATGCAGATCTACAAAATGCAAGATGGAAACAATGGTTCGAATACTTCAATCAACTGAAAATGTAAGAATTCAGAATTGTAAACTTTTGCTGGCTTACCGAACTATAAGGCAGGCAAGCATCCACAACCTCCACCGAAATAATAATAACAACGGAATATATTGGAAAAGCACTACTTCCTTTATGTATGAAAATGATATCACAGCGTGGAATCTGCATTAAGACTGGAACAGATATCAGCAATGCCATATACGACCGATTAGGTTTTGATTAACATCTCAAGATTCTATTGTATATGGAAAAATGTTTCGCTGTCTGGGTATGGAACAACTCCATTCCAAAGAGGAGATGCTTGTGACACTACAAAAGAAACAGACAAGAGACTTGAAATTAAGGCACCTTCAGCAAGCTTTGCGGTAGAAAAGACACCCAGGATGTCTCTGAAACCTTATATGACCTAGGTCCATTGCGACTCCCAGACCACTAAATTACTTTGACAGCAGGTTGTAATCGCGCATTAAAATTAAAAAGCATCAAAATCCACAAAGTAACGATTAACATGCATACCAACAAACGACAAGTATACCAAGCATGACTTATGCTCCACTACTATTCGGAGTTCCCAAAGTATGTCGTAAAAATGTAGTGACACCTATGAGAAGACAATTCAGTTCAGAAACCACACAACTTGTCTCCAGTTTGTTCATACTTCACATATGCTCAATGGACATCAGTGACCTTTGGAGAAACCCGATTTCGCTACTCCTCTGATTGTCGATTCCACTACCCTGAAGCCCCTTCCGCTTATCTTCGGCATGTAGAGTAAATATTCCCAGAAGCGAACCATAATATTTAAAGGGTAATCTGGAATTGGGCTAGAAAACTTGAGAGAGAAAACTTGAATATTACTTCTTATAAAGGCAATGTTCAGTCGTCAGAAGTGAATCAGCGAAGATGTGGAGTTCCTTATGTTTGTGCATGATAATGTCCAACCCCAGTCCAATCAGAATACTGCACTGGATTTTTGGATTAGAGTAAAAGTAAATGAGGTCATGAGACAAATCAGTATATAATATCTGTAAATTGCATCACGACTTTGCTGATATCTCACCTTTTCTGGAAGATACCAGCAAAGTCAGCCCCTCTCGCTTCAAATTAGCCTTAATTAGTTTCACATGTCGTTCTAAATCTTTCCAAATGGGCAGCCGTTGCAAAAGCGATTCAATGAAAACAGTCAGCTGGTCAGACTGCTCTCGAAACGTTAGAAGATTGGGGAACTTCTACTCTTGAATGGCCTGCTCTGTTCATCAGAGTTTAATCTTCAAAACTCTTTGAGAGCCAGCTGAAACTGGTCATCGAAGAGTTTGCTGCGGCCTTCGCGCCTCTGTACTGGAGTAATGTACAGATGCAGCTTCAGAAAATATGAACTGGATTCTGTCTAATGAGGGAATTTGTTTCGAAAAAAAAAACAAAACAAATGTGTGTTTTTTATATACACGTTAGGGTATGCCCTGGTCCATGACTTTCAACCCATAACTATTGAAGTCCCATATGCATTTCATTCATATACTTTATAAAGCCCAAACGTAGTTCTAATATTTCAATGATTCTCATTGATTAAAAAAAAATAAAGTTGGACAGCACTACTCCTGACCACTATTCGGACAACGTGTAAAATCTTCCGTAAACGCACTTGTACAGACATAATACACAATGGTGTAATATGGTCACACGACATTTTTATACCTTGGAAGCCATGTTGAACAACGTTTTCACGGTGTTGAGTACCAGTAACTCAGAACCAAACTGAAATAGTGAAAATTTGAGAAAAAACAAACTCCGATTTGCCCTCACAGGAGCAGTTGAAGGCAAACGGCGCTTGTCCTTTTGATGAACTGCTTTCTGTCTAAGAGAGCCTTTCGATAATTGGTCAGAACTAGTAAGCCAAAATTCCTTCAACTTTCCGGTGTACGAAATGTAACGACCCCCAGGCCTCTCTTTTCGTCCTTCTCACGGACTTATATCGCACGAAGTAGACTGCTTAGAAGCATGGCAGGAAGAAAGGAGGTGAAACGGTAATATTATATTAATCTGAGACTGTTATCAAGTTTGCGTTAGTTCCGAGGAGACAATATTTACATGGGGATTACTGGAAGAGATTTCCTTGTTGCAGGAGTTTATGAATAAATATGCAAACTACAGTAAGTTGTCACCAACGAAATGTGCTAATGCGACAGACAGCGAACATTACAAACACTTAGGTGTTCAAGCAGTTCTTTAAAATTTACATAATGTTTTCCATTATTCAGTTCCATTCTCACTCCCCCCATAATTCCCCCAGTCGGTATGTAAAAGTGTGTGTGGCATAACGGCAGCGTCGAACCCTTGGCACGCTCAACACGGTCTCGCTATTCGACAGCTGTATTATCTCTCCCTGGCCCTGAAACAGAAACTGATTATGTGTACATAAAATCCTGTCTCGCCATCAGGTTCAAACCTATTACAAGACTTCAGGTAAGTGAAACGTTTCCTTGTTAATAACCTCTGTCACAAATGACTAACAGCCTTTTAATAAAGAACCCCGCGCCAGTTTCCATAGAGACAGAACAGAATAACAACTCCCTCGAAAATGAACGTGTCCCTGTACAAAACGCAAGAAGTGAATGCGGCACAAAATGACGTCTTGGAAATTGAAGAAAGTTATTATGCCTTCCGTCATAAGGTTTGTAATTTTGCAAAGGCAGCAATTGTAGTGTGTGTGTGCGTGCGCGTGCGGGTTCGCAAATACTGTCACTTACTTTCTGACATTTAGACTTTAATATTTGGAGGCTGACGGCGACCGGCTCTGTTCACAATTTAAAACAACTATTCGCCTTTGTATACTCCCCTAACTGTCTTTAATTTGTCGGCATCCTGTAGCTCGGACAGATGTGTTATCCGAGTTATCTAACAGTTTCTCTCTCTATCACGAACAAAAAATCAACAAGCAGCCACACGTGTAAAATCTGTCAGCTTATTTGCAGGCACGAGCAATAATAAAGTCACTGCGGTCCTCTGTAAATGTTCCAATACAGAGCTGAGAAATGTTAAAAGAATTTTGAAGTCGTACAAACAAAAGAGGTGACAGAGAGAGAGATCACGCGAATAATATGATAGCACGCTTGTAACTTTAGAGTTCAGATGACAGTATTCATCAGGTTTGAGTTTTCGTACTTCTTATTTTTAATAATTCCACAATTTCTATACTTCTTTGCTAAATAACCATAGTAGACCAAAATAATAGCAAAGATCCGATGTTAATAAGAGAAAGATACTGATGCCATCTGACAAGGTTGGAAAACAAACAGGGTTTAACGCAAAAGAACACGAACTGCTTGCATCCAAGAGGAATTCGCTTGAAAGTTTAATGCCAATGCAACTAGAACCAAGCATACCATGATCTTTTAACACTTCGGGGCTAAGACAGCATAATTCAATAAGAAGTGCTAACAACTTCATCGTAACACAGCCATACAAGAGCTCAATTAATGACAGGCCAGCTGCAGGAGCAGGATTTGTGTATTACCATAAGGTCGTGGCCGACCTGGAATTTGGCAATAAATCGTATGAGATAAATCAAGCCTAACAAAACAACTAGTTCAGAAGGAGTCAGTATTTGTTATGCATCTATAAGTGGAATGTATTACTGGATACTGTTTGGAACGTAAATACAAACTCCAAAGATACTGGCACATTTATTAAAACTTAAGAGAAGCAGTAGTTGGCTTCGTGATTTCTGCAGTTAATTTGATAAACAAATGCTTTAAAACTGAATAACTAACTACAGTGAACACTAAATGTGTGTACAAATTTAGAATGTAAGATGAGGCGTCAATAAATTATAAATGTTTGAGAAATAAAACAAAAGAAAAGAATTGTAATTGTACCTTGTTACGGTTCATCGCTAGGTGAAATTACAGTCGCTTATGTTTTAGCTGGGATGAAAGCTGTCATTCCTCCTCCTCTTCGGAATTTTTCGTACAGCACAGAAGACACTGATTATAAAACAACAAAAAAACATTTTATAAATATATAATAAAGCTTTTATTATCATTAATATGCTTAATTAATATGCAGTATGCAGACATCATATTAAGATATAAATCGATGCGCTACTATCACATGTCACTAATGTATTGTTCATAATGTCCTAATATACGTAATAAACAATGTCCAGCTTCTCCAGTCCCTTACTGCAGAGATCCACCTTACTAATGCCGTCCACGAAAATCATATTCGCTTATGCCCGGACCTCAATATGCACTGCGCCTTTTACTTCATTTGATAATCGGTGCTCACGTAACACTTTACCAGAGTTACGCGAGCACCATTAAGTGGTCCGAAAATATGACATTATATTTTACACTTATTGTGTTTAAGCGACCTCTATCGTACAGCAAAAGTATTAGTCAATAAGAAATAAGAAAGCATAATTAGCCACCATCCGATTCGAATTCCAATTTTGGTAAGATTTCAACGGTCGCTGATGCCGTATGAGGTCACGCGTTATGATGCAAAACAACCACTTTTAGGAGCGGGCCTCGGCGCGAAAGAATAGCAAAATATCATCGACGGTAATCCATATTTTTCTTGAACCAGAGCCTAAACTTCAGCAATGCTTGGTGTTTAGACTGCAACAACGCGAGATAGGCAAAACGTACTGCAACCCAGTGCGCTTTAAATCTACCTATGTATTGTTCGCTTGATGTCCACAAGAGCGTGTTCTGTCTGTTACCACTATCTAAAGTGCAAATTGCCTTTACATTTTTGACCCACCCATCTATATCTTCTACCCATCTACTGGATTTCTGGAAGAAGATATACATCTTCCAGAAATCCAGCCGTGTTCGAGGTTTAAAAACAGTCCATATTTTCAAGGAATTCTCGCATGAAAAAGCCCACAGGTGTTCCGGATCTCTTGAAGAAATTCATGACATTAATGAATGTCATGAATATTCTTGACATCCGCACAAAAAAAAAAATGCAATATCGCGGACCACATGCAACTTATTTACAAAGTACAATGCGCCTCATATCATTATTTACCTTAGCGAAAATTATAAAACCGTTTTATGTCCATTAAAAGTCAAGCCACTTGACTGACTGACTGACTCACGCACTATTCTCGAGAACACGCTTTGTTGAGCGACCTGGAAGCATCTTTGACAGTGTGAACTGTTTTAGTACTTCATAACTTTCTTTTCCTTACACCTTTTTTACGTGGTAACCACGTAAAAAAGTACATCTTTTTTACGTGGTTAACAGTCCCCGTGCTCTTTAGTTTTACCACAAAGACGAGTTGTTGGAAATTTTGTTGCCCGCATTTATATTTCCATACACGAAAGAAAGAGAGTAGGAGAAAAAATTGCACCTTGAGATACTCCAGAATTGGTTAAGTACGAAGATGAAACATTGAAGATCGCACAGAGTGATACTAAATGTGCGAAACGCAGTACAATAAACGTCAATAAATACACAACTGTGCAGTTCAAATACGAAAAATTTGCAATTCACGCCTATATAAGTATACAAGGTGTGACCAGGTAGTTCCAGATATGACGTTAAAAGTAAGTTCAATTTTAACTTACCAGTGTAGAAGTACCTGTGGGCAGCTCTATATTGGGAATCATTTCTTTAACTATTTACTGATATTGATTTCAGCAACTTTGACGTACACTGACAACCCCCATCCCATACTCGCAAGGTGTCCTGTCAGCGAATTTTGATATTTGGGAATAC
Source organism: Mastigoproctus giganteus (assembly GCF_048544385.1). Classification (NCBI taxonomy): domain Eukaryota; kingdom Metazoa; phylum Arthropoda; class Arachnida; order Uropygi; family Thelyphonidae; genus Mastigoproctus; species Mastigoproctus giganteus. The sequence continues at coordinate 134,251,035 of NC_143582.1, forward strand.
AAAGAATTCAGACGATGACAAACTGGGTGAGTATGGAGATGTTCCATGAAGGATCTGTTTTTTTTACATCAGAAATTGTTTCGCCAACAACGATCAGTTTCATAATGCGTTATCAGTAAAGCCATTTCTGAATAAAAACGAATCCCTCAGACGGAACATCTTTCCTTCCTCCAGATTTGGTTCCATCTGACTTCTTTCTATTTCCAAATATCAAAACTTTGCTGAAAGGGGCACAGTTTGGGTATCTTTGGAGGAAGTCCGGCGTATGTGGAGGTGCTGAAATCGATACCAGTAATGAGTTCCAGAAATAACTGCAATCTTCGCAGCAGAAGAGAATAAATAGCTTCATATAGAAATGCCCAATATTGAAGGAGATAAAAGCAAACACCAGTAAGTTCACTTTTAACTTGCGCATAAAGTAATTCGTGGAATTCCCCTGCCATACTTTTGTATACTTAACTGTTAAAATACGTGACACGTGTACTTAATTATTAGATACAAATTGTTAAAAACATAAATTATATCTTACAGGATGATTATAAGTGCAGCGTGGAAATAAAAGGTAGTCTAAGACACGATTAAAGAAACAAAAAACAAAACTTAAATGTCATTATAAAGTTATTTTCAATTTAAGGGCTAAGTGGAACATATCCTTGTACTTGAGGTTCAAGACAAGAACGAATTACGTGCAAGAGCTAACTCCTCTGATCCTGCTGGCCATCCCGGAGTCTAAACAGTTCTGTATCGAACTTTAATGTTCAAACACTGTTGGTGAAGAGAGCTCGCCGCACTAAACTAACATCCCATGAATCTCTCCCCCCCCACTCCCCTATCGTGTTAGTGCGCGCGCGCACGTTATTAAAAAACCGCTGTACCACACTGTTACATTCAGAAATACTGAGATTTAAAAAAAGTGTTTCCACGTCTCCGAAATTATTTCCCTAAAAATCCTCACATCCACTACAGTATTATTCTATCCTTTCTCAGTTCCCATGGCAACGGAAGAAGAAGCAGCAGCAGCAGCGAGTAAAATTTCATTGTCAGCATTGCAGGAGGAGAAGGGGGGAAAAAATTTTTTTTTTTTTTTTTTTTTTTTAGAGTAAAAGCTTCCAATTTTTAAATTTGTAATACTGATTTCCAGTGGATGCGAACAGGTAGATTAAAATGTGGATTTCAATTGAATTCTTAGTCATGTTTGATACTCTACATAAAGAATATTTGTAATAATCCTTTCGGCAGTCATTATTTGGCGAAACAATGTCGATTTTGTGTCTCATTTTTTTTTAATACGTTAAGCACAGATTAGACTATTACGAGTAGCAGAAAGTCATGGACCTTCTATTGGACATAAAGCTGAATAACAAACAGAATTCTTTGACTCTTATAATACATAACAGGAAGTTTCAAATAATGGAACGCAAACTTAATCAGTAAATTAGGGAAAAATAAAATTTTAAACAGAAATGCATTCCAACAAATTAATATCAGAGGGGAAAAAAACTTTATAAAGAAATTAGCAGGGGGACTATAATTTACCGAGATCTGATTGCAATGAATTCGCCTTTTAAATCTTAAATAAAACAAATTAAAAAAAATTTCTATCTGTTTTCAGGTACGGACACATTGGGTCAGAGGAGTTTGCGTACTTCACTGTCATATTTCATGTTTAAGCAACCTCTTCCAAGCTCAAATATTGCAAGTGATGGATTAAAGTAAGTCCATGAGGTAACAACATATCATATCTGCATATGGCATGTGTTCCAAAATTCCTCTGTCTCTATTCCAACAAAACCTCGCTTTCCTTTTATCGCGCGCTGGATGGTTAACGGGTTGATGGCATCCTGGCAGCAACTATTTTTGCCAAGGTTGCATGCTCTGGTGAGATCGCAGTACCAACGAAACAGCTATCAAGGCATCTTACTTGAAATGTATGGCAATAATCCTTTCTATTCCCACCCTCTAGAATAAAAAAGTTGAATAAAGAGTTACTTTTCTCAAAGTGGAGGCTTTATTTTAAGCTTACTTAGTTTCTCCTGCATAATGCTGACTTTGAAAGAATAAAAAGAATAAATTTGAAAGAATAAAAAGACTGAAAATTGATGTTGGATCGGTCAAAATTCTTATCCAAAGCAAGAATTGCTTAAGTTGACTGAAATTTTGGCCTAAGACTAAGAGGTTGCTATGCAATCTAATAACATTCGTGTTTTCGAGAGGGCATCTCTTGAGATGGTGAGGGTTAGTGACGTAGGCTATATACGAGTATTTCCATTTTATCAAAACTTCCGGTTTGGGCGTATAATTGCTTATCTGTCTGGCAGGGTTGTGCTGTACTGTTACTGTTGTCTCCTCACCTCTGCACACTTGACTATTTGCTAGTGCAGTCCAAGTATTTCAACCTTGTACTCGAAAGCTGCACCTCGTGCCTTGATTTAACTGAAAAATGAAGAAAACACGTGTTATGTTACTTTAGCCCATTTCGTCTGGAAGATTACTTAAGGTCTACTTACACTCACATAGAAAGTTGAATCGATTTACGTGGTTCAAAGATGTTCTTTTCATCAAAGAAATGCAAATTACTGTAACTAAGCACAGGGATAATTAGTGTAATTAGAAGGATCTTGTTAAACCTTTTCCAACGACACAGTAAGTACTTGAGTTAATGGAGTCACGGTAAAAGCGGACAGACTAAAGAGTAGGGCTCAAACAAATCTTGTACTTCTTTACTGGGGACGAATCCATTGTGCGCGATAGCCTACTATCTCTAAATCTTTTGTTACATTTTGTTTTGTAGAAGGATAGTTGACAGACTATAAGTCAAAGAGAAGGTTTTGGAATGTAAAGAAAACATAAAAGACTCCCCCCCCCACCTCCCTTTTCAGGAGAAATGCAAGTGATTTCTATGTTCATCCGGAAAAAAAGTTACTATCGGAGAACTTTTAACCAATGAGAGCTAGGACTTAATTATGCTTTTCAGAAAAAAAAAAAAAAAAAAAAAATACGTCATCCATTATGACATTAAATCTTCGTGAAGTGATCCTGATTCTGACACAAATAAAATGGCCACTTTGCTCTGCAGAGCCCCTTTCACCAGGTTTGTATTTGAACAACTTGGAAAAAATCGAAATATCTGCATCAACTCCAGGAAAACTACAATTCATTTATGAGTTGGCTAACGTGTTACGATATTTATGATTTTTTAACTCATAAACATTGTAACTATCAGCCGATGCTCATCGGCTAACAGGAAACAAACGTGGAGCCAAAAAGATTACTTTTTTTCAGTTTTAATCAGACATTTTTGTTTTGATTAAATACAAACATTTTGATGGCGCCCAAATAACGACACGTGTCCCTATTGTGAAATACGGCATTCACTTCGACATGGTGTATGCAATAATGTACAGGGTTGTGAAAATTAAAGTATCCCTATGTAGAGAGCGCTGGAGCGGGTTCTGAGGCTCGTACTGGAGAGAAATTTGGACAACAGGTACAATAAAGAATGGGCTCGCCATTTATTGGGAAAAAAAAAATTTGTTACAAAATTTGTCACCGTATGGCGCTGTATCACTGTATGGCGCGTAACCATCTTAGTTACGATTATGCAAGTAACTTACACAATACCAGAGCTGCAACAACGTGGGTGCCTTCAGGATACCATATTCACGCAAGATGATACGCCACCCCACATCCATCGTTGTGTCCAAAGATTGCTAAGGCAACACTTTACAGACGAACGGATCATCAGCCGTTGTTTCCAGATATCTTGGCCACCCCGATCACCGGACCTCACACCATGAGACTTCTGGTTGTGGGGTTTTTTGAAGAACCAGGTGTATCGGGAAGGATGTCAAACTCTGGCAGGTCTGAAGGACAGTATTAGACGTCACGTGCTGGCTATTCCAGTTCACAAGTTACGTTCTGCTGTAGAAAATGCTGTTCTTTGAATGGAAACTGTTGTTGACCAAAATGGAGGGCACATTAAACAATTGTAGCGTTGTTAAAGTGATTTGTATTGCCACAGCGCCACATAGTGACAAATTTTGTAACTTTTTTCAATAAATGGCGGGCGCATTCTTTATTGTACCTGTTGTCCAAATTTCTCTTCAGTACGAGCCTTAGAATTCGCTCCAGAGCCCTCTACATAGGGATACTTTAATTTTAATAACCCTGTACTTAGCCACGAGCTGCACTAGGTATTCTATTTGATTTTTTACCAAATATTTGCAGCATTCATACATTAAATTATCAGTCGCATATATGATGGTGAAGTTATTAAATTTTAATATTTCAAGTTTTAACTCATGTCATTTGACACCAATGAACTTATGTCAGTTGAAATTTTCCGCAGTCTGGGGCTCACTAGCCTTAATTCTTATATATGTTTTCCAAAAAATAATCCTTATTATAAATGTGCCCACTACGGCTGACAAATCTAGGAGCAGTACTGTGATCTATTTCACTCATCTAGTCAATTCACGTAGCCTAGAAATCGAGACTTCATTAACTGATTAACACTAGCAGCTGGTAATTTATATTTGCCCAATATGAACACGGGAAAAAAAAAATTCTGAGAAGCAAAAGAGTTATTTCCCTGACATCATCTGTTTGCTACACCTTATCAACGGCACAGCGGGTTGTAACAGTTGTCTGCGTCATACATTTTAACGTTTCTATACACGTGACGTTTAAGGTATTTAGTTATTTATAACACTTTACTAAAACAAGATGTTGGCTATTCGTAAGAGTCCTACACTCCAGAAATATAAACATTCTTTCTTTCTTATCCGAAAGATCATTGCTTAAACCTATCTGGATGTGATACACATTTCCTGTGCTGGCCAGTCGTATATTTTGTCTTTTTCAAAGACAGAAATAAAGCGACACTTGTTTCATTAAGTGGAATGACCCCCGCAATTATTGGTCAGCTAATATTTCACAAACACTTAACGTTGCCTGTTCGGGAGAAGACTTCTAACACCAAGACCTGACTTCATTGGCATTAAACAATTTAATGATTGCCTTCCAAATGAAGACAGCGTGTTCTTTTTTAAATTGAATTAAGGAAATTGAGCAGTTGAAGAATAAAAGGCAACGGAAGGGGTAACTACCTGAAAATGTCGGAAGTCGGGTTTATCAAGAAATTTGCACACCAGATCCTTCTGGCTGCAGCGAGGCTGCTAGCCCTTTTAAGTTGTATATGAATCTATTTATTCAAAGACAGCCCAGTAAGATTAGATTTAATTTCCCTTTAAATACTTCGACAGAACTGCAGGGTAACTTAAAGCTTAAGAGATATGCTGGGCCCAAATTCTAGCAAAAATCAAAACGAAATTTGCACAACCACATGGAAAGAAAATTGTTTCGATTAAACCAGCGTCTGTTCTATAATCGTTAAGGGCATCGTACATTAAAGGCCTTGACGTCATAATTTATTACATGAACGGCAAGATTATGAAAAGCAGTACTTCTTTTTCAAAAAAGGGTAACTTTCATCCTATAAACAAGGGAGCAATTCACTAACCTAACAGCTGTTTCAGTGTTGTTTTTGTTCAAACTGCCTGATCGGTGGAGCGAAGAAGGAACTCCATATGCGAAATCTGTTATATCTATAATAAAACTGAAGATCGTGCTGTAAGTTCAAGGAATCTCAGAGAAGAAACTGCACCAGTACCAGTTTAGCTCTGTATAAGAGGGCCTTAAAAATTCTGAAACCTGAGTGACAAAATAATGCACAACAGAATGGATTCTTGGCAGTCAGTAATGTTAGCGAACTTCACTGAAATTACTCTTTGCAGTCAGTAATGGCAATTTTTTTCCCAGATTTTTATACGCCTATATAAAATAAAAATTAATTTTCTGCTTATATTCCGGGGCAGCCAGTTTTTCTACTTATATTCAGAGGAGGTCACAAGAAAGAGAATATAAAATCCATCACCGTATATGAGTCACGTGGGGTTGAACCGCTGTCACTCAAAATCGTATTTGTACTCTTTCGCTTGACCACGCGGCTAAATTTTCTGTTCATACTCAGGACTAAGATACAGGGTCACAGTATTGGTATTTTGGGGGTCTAACGGTTCCTGGGATTTCTCCCATCTCCGCGTATGTTCTCTGTATCGGTCAAGCCAGAGATTTAAAAGTGTGTGGGACTACGTAGTGCCCATTGTTCATCCGGCCTGTTAGCCCCCGGGCTAACTAAGCCACGGGGAGGCCGGCTGGGTGTTACCAGTGATTGAATCAGTACTCTGGCAGGTCCTGCCACCTACTTTCCTGGGATTTCAGTGGCAGGACCAAAATAAATAAAATAAAAATTAGAAAAATAAATAGTCGCGAGGATGTTTTATTGCGAATTTGGGTTTTTGTTTTAAGAACACTGTTTGGGATTTTAGTGCTGAAGGTTTTGATAATGCCTAATTGGGTCGGGCAAGATTTTTGGTGTGGCTTAGAATTTTGATGTAGGGCTAATCGCTGTGTGAGATGACAGATTTGGATGGGGAGGCAAAAGGCTGGGGGTGAAATAGGAAGCAGAGGGGTCGATAGGGAAGGTGACCCCCCCCCGTTTTTCCAGAAGCGTGTGTCTCCCCCCACCAGGGATTAGGATTTTAAAGAAATCTCGCAGGTGCGAGATTTGATAGCCAGATGGCACTCTAGTTCATCATTTTCAGGAACTTCGTTGTAGCGCGTTTGTATCGAGTCACAGATGGTCGGCCTCAGGATTCTTGCTTTGGTCTCTCCCAGGAGGAGTATCCCTGAGCAGGTCTCTTGAGTTTCAAATGGCGTGTCTATTTCTTCATGCTGAGATTTTATTCTTTTGCTCTTTGCTTTGACTCTTCTGTGTCTCTCCTTTATTTTTACTTCGTCCATGACATTTGGTTTGTGATATATCTATTGGGTGTTATTGTCCTCCCGAGGATAAGGTTGCATTGCGATAATTGTTTTCCTTCTTGTGAATGTCAATCACAAGAAGGAAAACAGTTATTGCAAAGTTAGTTAGTGCTGTGTACTCTTCCTGAGTGTCCAATAGTCGAGACTCTTGGTGGATTGAGTTATACTGAATTCTTACAAATAGTTCACAAGATAAAGGGAATACAGGAACACATCGTATTTATCAGCTGGTTTTAACCGCAACCAACTGAAACGCGCATACAACTTGCGTTTGACTACTCAGCAGTTAGTTGCCTTATCCAGTACTTATGTGGTCAAATCGGGTGGAAATCTTGGTTGGAAAAGGAGAAGTTTTCTTGTAAGATATAAAATTAGAAATAATAAAATATACGCAAAAACGCAATCAAATACATCAGGAATTCATATCTTGTACCGCAAATAAACATTTAAATATAAAGATTAAATTCCTTATTTAAAAAAAAAATGTTTTTCAGAAAGAAAACAATCTTTCAGAAAAATTTGCAAAAGTCATGGATGGTGGTGCTGCACATTACACTTACAGCACCTGTAAGTCCGATGTAATCTGCGTGAAGAGCTTCTTTCTCCCCTCCCTCCCAACGAACCCCTCTAAGCCATGACTTAATAAACGCCTTACTTAGGTGAGGCGTTAGAGAGAAGAAAGCACCTTTAAGTTGCGTCACTTTATCAACCTTCTGATCATTTTCCGATAGAGATTAGCCCAAAGTTCGGCAACTCCACGACTTCGGGCGAAGCGCTATTATAAAGTTCAATCGCAGCGTTAAAAGTGTCATTCGTTACCCGACTGATGAAACCGAGTTTCTTGCCGTGTTCTTACCACAACGAACAGCCACGCAGCAGCAGCAGCAGCTGCAGCACCGCCGTCTAATTCTATCATTAATGACAGCGCACAACTCCGTGGTGCTGACTCCTCGATCAGCGGTGATTAATAAAGTCCACCGTGAGACATCCAACGACCGCCGCTCGTACGGAAGCCAACTTACACCGAACCGACGCAGGCAGCTGTTATAAGGACACATGGCTTTCTGCTACTCGAGGTAATTTTTCGAACAAACAACGCAGGCGGTTTTACTGACCTATGACCCCATGGGGAACATCAGCCGCCACGAGAGAGGTCGCCGACACAGACGCAAACCATGAGCGCCTTTGTTTCGAGAGCCATTTCTGGGATAATGTTTCTTAATTCCGCCCTCGGGCGTTATTGTGTACAGCTTAGAGATGTTCTAATTGCACGGGCGGCGTGCTTTCTCAACAAACGATTAAATGACGACGCCTGATTGCATATCTTGCAAGTTCAAACTAATACACACACACACACACACACGAGCAAATTTTTATACACGATCCTGTAGCCCCGGGCTGCCACGAGGAGCGTAAGTCTCTTTGAGGTGGTATGCCGACACATTCAGCAGCCTTACATTGTTCTTGACGTAATCGCCACAAGCTCGCGCTCCAGACCCACCTAAAGTGTCGTTCGAGGGATTGTCTATCGGCAATGACGGAGAGAGAACTCGGGGTTCATGGAATTTAAACCTTGTGGTACCTGAACATTCGGAGAATGGCACGTCAGCCATGAAGGCAAAACAAACATCGCTCTGGGAAATAAAGACGCCTATCAGATGAGAGATTCGAATTCCGAGACTGGTTTCAGTAAAATATTGAATCGGAATGGAATTTTACGGTCTTTCTCTATAGAAAACTGGTCGAGTATATAAAGGATGAAGAGCACACACACACATCCCGGATATAATGAAACGGCTGTTTATTATATGGGGGAGGGGTTAAGGGATCCCCCGAGTCGTAAAATATCTTCAAAGTTCCCCTTCTATTGCTATTTACACCTGTGTTTGTGCCATGTAAAGCATCCGTAACCATCTTTAACTCCGTGTAATTTTTTTCTGCCTTTTCTATTGCTCCACTGAAGAAATCCCCTTCTTGTTAACGAAGAATTGCGGATTGTACCTAGAATTATCAGAAAAGGATTTTCTTTTATTTTAATAAGCAACAGGCAGAAAAATAATGCGTTTAATGACTCATTTTCATTTAATGTATTGAATTCTGGTTTGTCTTGTTAAAGCGTCCTACGTTTCAAATTAATAATAATAAAGGATTGGAATCAATTCCAAATTTGGTGATTTACAGAATAAAATGGTGCAGGGACATGCAATTCTTATTTTTCTCTGTTTGTATGGTTTAATAATTCTTATAACTTCTTGATTCAAACTAAAGAACATGATGTAGCATTTATACAGCAAGAAGACAAAACAAAAGGTAATATTTCGATTGGTGGTGTCTCTTTTTCGCCACATAAAGAGGAAATTAATTTACACCAGTTCGCATAATTTCATTATCGAAAATTTCTTCGTGTAACTAAAATGGTGGACGAAGGTCAATCCCAATCATCATCAAAAACTCCCCAATGGACGGGTCCTATGCAGAAGTACATTTGTCACAGACTTCAGGGGGGGGATTGTTTGTTTTTAAGAAATACGTTAAATTTCAGGCACGTTGCCGTAGCCTAGTGGTCAGGCGCGCGGGTGCATAAGTACACGTGCCTTGAGTGACCGGGGTTCAAGCCCGTGACTGCTGAATACGGTGCTGTTTCTTGTATTCTATCTATCTTGTGAACTCCTCTGACCGTTTGGTCGTCCCGGAGTATAAACAGAAAATTTATTTATTTATTTATTAGCAATAATTCGTGATTTATGCAAAAAACAACGACTTTTTATACGCGTACCGATAAAATTTCGTTTCTGCGCATCCGTCATATTGCGCATTCATTCTTCTAGATATATATATTTATAAAATAATGACTGCTGGATTTCTATTAGTCTGATTTTAATGAAATTTGGGAAGGCTCGACAAATTTTTCCAAAAGAACCAAATATAAAATCTAATGACGCCACTGAGAGTCAAGTTATTACATGCGGACGGACAAACAGACGGCGGACAAAGAAATAATCGTCGAATTTCTATTAGTCATATTTTAATTAAATTTCGGATGGATAGACAAAGCTTTCTAAGAAGCCTAAAAATAAAATATGAAAATCCGCTCACTGAGAGTTGTGTTGTTACATGCGGACGGACAGATATGGTGAAGACAACAGATATTATGCATATAAGCTAATGCAGTTAAAAAATCCTCACCAGATATGGCCCTGTTTTTGAATAGCAAGATAGAAGTGTAAAATCTCCACCACCTACTACAGCCGTTTCTTTCAAAATGCGAGGATTTATAACAGTAGATAAAAAACGTACGAATCTATAAAACAGCTGAAAGAGATGAATTACTCGCCACTAAGACCACCTTTGCCGAATTTTATTTACTTCCAGATACAGATACTCCGGACGACAATTCGAAGAGATTCGGAACCTCTTATAGTGAATTTGTTCTTAGAAATATATTTTTATTATAACTTTTTCAAGTCTGAATAATAAATTCTGAGATATCTAGAGAAATATGTAGTTAATAGCTCTACGATCGAGTCATGCAAAGTTCAAGTTACTATGAGAACAGTGTTCTGACTGAACTTCATGAAATCAGCCATCCACCTAGCCTGGATTAGAGACTTCAGACTTCAGACTCCATTTGATTCGGTTGCTGAGCTTAAAACCAACTTTAACATAAAAGAGCTTTAAAAAGAATTTAACTTCGTGGCTTGAGAAAGTTTAAATATATTAATAGTAGTGGTTAGACTCACTTTTTAATAAATCAGGCTTAAGAATACTTACTAAGGTTCTGTCAAGTCATAATACATTAATCCGAATAGAAAAAAAATATACATATATTGCATTTTTTTGTAAGAACATTGATCTGTCATCTGAAGTACCCTGGATAATCACAATGAATTGCCTTGGCATTGCACTAATTCAAATAAACAGCCTGGCGAGCACCGAAAAAGTGCAAAGAGAGATGTTGATTGTTATATCATCATGTTTTGTCATTTCATGGATTCGCATGCGCACCTAAATTTTATATATATAGCATTCTCTCTCTCTCTCTTCCCTTCCCGAGTTTGTTATCTGATGAAATCAAGTCACTGTTGATAGAAAAGATAAGCAAGCTGAGGTGTAAATCGTATGATCCGAAGAGTACGCAGCTGCAAATAGAGAAATGCGTCTGGAATTTCAAAAGAAAGGAAATTTGGCTTCCTGTAGGAGATTAGTGAACAGTGGATAGCAAGTACTTTGCTGCAAAACACAACGTGACAGCTGGTAGGCTCTATCTTTATTTATTTGGAGAAGGCAGTAGAATGTGATCCCACCTCTCCTGCTTGTTCAGAATCAAGAAGGAAGAATAATAACCGAAATGAAAAATTAAAACTGGGAAAGCGAGAAATCTCCTCATAATAGCAACTCAGTAAATGATGCTCAAGAGTTTTCTGGAAAAAAAAAAAGAAAAGCTAAGAGCATTTTTCAGCTCTTAAGAAAGCTTTTCATTTGACTTCGACAGTTCAAACAATACGGATTGCCTGAAACAAACACAAATTGCCACCATAATATAGCACAGATTAGTAGCTACTCCGGTGTTTTCTTATGGCTGTGTTAATACGCTGCGAGGGCCGCGCGTATTAGACAGATATCTTGGAGATCTATCTGTCCCTTGCCTTTCTACATGCAGGCGTAGATAAAAACCATCTAAAAACCCCATCATTAGTGAGACGTATAAGGTTTTACTTAAAGGCTTCAATGGCGTCTCGCTACTCTATTTTATTAAACCGAACATTCTTACCTCCTTTATTAGTAGGCTATGGAAGCGATGTACAGATGGTACATTTTTATTATATTATCTTTATGCTCTGCTTGCCTCTAAGCCTTTATTATAGCTTGTCTTTTAAACACTTGGGGGAGAAGTTTGGAATGGGCAGCTCCAGCAAAACCGATAAGGAGCCTTCTCCTGCATGTATATTAAAATGGCGCCATAATAGCAACGTTGAGGCCTAGAATTCCTTACACGTGAGCAAAGGAAAAGATTAAACTATTGTCATGGCCCAGCTTCAATTACCTTCCCTGCGTACGTCCGGAGAACCACAAAGAACAGTTATTTTCATCTGCCCGTACGTGCCGCTACATAAGATTATTCATGCTTGCTCGATGGTTTGCATTAAAAATGGTAACTCATGCAAAAAATCTCTGCAAAGTTCTGTCGTACACAAAGAAGAGCTTTCCTCATGTATAATAGACATATTGAATAACAAAGAGTCGAATGGAGTACTCGTCTCAAGTTTTCATGTTTCCCCATCATTATCTCCGACCTGTTTGGACGTTGGCTGGGTACCGAATGCCGAGTACATAATCAGCATCGATGTAATCACCGAACCCCGTCTACATTGGCTACAGGTTATTGCGTTTCCATTTGTTTGTTTTCATCCCTGCCACATGTCCACTGCAAGGCGTTATGCGAAACTAGTGTCAGTATAATCTAAAACATACTTTTATACGGTACGCTCCTTCCTCCCTCCACCCCCGTACTGCGCCTTACACACACAATTATCAGACGCTTCCCTGGATTATTAGGAGGGAAAAAATGAAGGGACGCTGTTCATCACGGTAACCATCACGTTGTCATTTCTTTGCTTACTCCAACAGTATTGTAAGGAGCGGGCAGATCTTGCTTTAATTCTTTGTCATCGCCAGCAAACAGCGCACGTATAGACATCCTCGTCTATAATCAAAAATAATCGTTTGCATGTCATTTCTGTCAGCTGGCAAGTTTCTAAGCAGAATACAAATCTCGTTCGGTAAGGACCATGAAAAGTAGCGACTTCATTGAGTTTCGCGTAGGAAAACGATTTAAGAAGCTGAATTCCAAACAACTGCTATTACGCGCATCGTTTCTCCCTTAATAACAACTTAACTAATGGCCTAGTAATGAAATGCTGATAATGTGACTCTTGTTAGGCAGGATTCGTTTCAGAAGCAAACTGAACTGAACAAATAACTGTTGCGCAACTTGAGATTTTCTTTCGAACTTTTCTTTATAAGAAATTAGACAAATAATTTTGTCTTAAGAAATGCTTAAGAAATTAAACTCTGAACCATTTCGTATACTGAGAGGAAAGCTAATATGCGATTTTTTTTCATATTTAAAGACTGGCTACTGTGATTTTAATAGATGGATGGAAAAGACTGATGAAAGACTGGTGACCTTTCTTATAAAAAAGATCAAAAAATTCTTTTTCTTAGAACGTCAGTTATATTTTCAGTATATTACTTACTAACGGTATCAAGAAGAAGGACCACATCAATGTTAACAGTTACGAGATACACACTGCAATGCCATAATATTAGAAACCGCTTTATTTTGCATGAGACCCATGTGCCTGACTTACAGCTGGAATTCTACGATTCAGCTAGCTTCCCAAAGATATTTAATGTAATTTTAACTTCAGTGGCAAAAATTTCTCTAATTCTTTCAGCAGTGAGAGTAGTAGACTGTCTTTCTATATACTATGTTCGAATCTGCCCACAGATCCTCAATGGAATTGAATTTATTACATTCGTAGAAATCACTACAGATCTGGTGCGATGGTTATCTTCATCAGAGTTTTAAAAAAAAATGAAGCACTAAAAAGGCATGCACGTGATCTGATAAATTTTTTAAATATGCAATTTCTCTCCTCCCCTTTCCTTACACATCAGTGAATCCAATTCATGCCATGAGAATATTGCACATACAATTACTCCGCCTCCCAGAATGTAGTACGGTAGGAGCCATACACAACATCTCGTGCGGTTGCTCCATATTATAGTCTTGCCATCTGTACTAAAGGGTGTATGGGATTCATCAGGCCAATATTTCCAATCCTCTGCAGTCTAATAATCAACTCAAACACCAATGGAGTCTCCTTCCGATTGTTGACTAAAACACTTATGGAGGGTGTGACAGATGCGAAATTTCTCAGTCCCCTAAGCGCTGTTCATGCAGATGTGGGTTCGTGTGGCCTCGGCTGAAAGAATCCGCAATTTTTCAACAGTAAATCGGCAATTCGACCTCGCTGTTCTATAAAGCTGCTTTATGTAGAGCGGTCCTTGGGGAGGGGAAGGGAATATAAAGAGAGGAAAGACAAGGCATTCACTTCAAGAAGACGTTACAGAAAAACCTCAGTTATTTCCTTACAAGCTTAAATTATGAAATTAAATTAAATTTAAATTAAGAATAGCGTTAGCCCTGAACAATCTTGTGATTTTTTGTATTCCCAAGCAGCAACGACAGTAATAATATGTCCGCTTTGGAAATCTGTGGCAGTTCTGCCCATCTCGAAGTTGAATTTTGTTTGAATATGCTGACAATATTTAAGGCATCAATGTTCTTAATATATTGTCTGTGCACCTGCCAATATAAATTTATAGAATTTTATATTCGAAGCTTTCTTATAGATTTTTGAGTAATAGATTAAAATTCGTTACTTGAAATGCGATAAATTTGCTGTTGAATAAGTGGGACATTTATATGCCACTTATTGAACAGCTGCATTGGAATGTATGCACAAAAAAAAATAATTTTTATCTTCCGTCTCCACTAAATAATCTTATCGAGAATTTGTTTTTGTGTTTTCCAGAAAAGTTCACCTGTAGTTTTGCGCATTAGCATAAAATTTCGCTTATTATATTAATTCCTTTCTACTTGAAAAAAAAAAACAAAACAAAACAGTCCATCAGCCTCCAAAAACACTTACTCAAGGTTATTTACCCAATTTTAAACATTGCCTAATTATCAGTGTTAATATGCAATCTTTTTATCATTCTTGTAGCTTCCTTTATAATATAGCTTTATAAAGAAAAGTGGTTGACAATTTTCTCTGTTTCTAGCAACTAAAACTAGAGCAAATTCCCAGACAACATAAGGATTAAGTTTAATTTATTTAAACATCGCAAAATTACACGCTATATTATATTATAAATTTGTATCAATAAGTAAACTCCTTAATAAATAACAAATTCCATATAGCAAGTCTAAGAAAAATCTAAATATATTTAAAGATGAATTGAGCAGAAATAATTTTGTGGAAACTTAGTTCGTTATTTATTTAGCTTGTTTAGTTGTCATTTATTTAGCTTGGCAGACGATTTCTGTCCTCCAAGCGCGAATGAAGAAAATAATCTGTTGGTCTTCTGTTACGTTTGGTAACATAACTTGTTTCATTTTAAATTTTACGCTGATTTCTTACACAACACTAAGAAACGTCTTCGGAATGAACCCGTCACTTCGCAGAGTAGTATTTTTGAGGCCGATTGGCAATGCATTATCAAGAGGGGGGGACCACGGCAAAGTAATGCCAGGTGCTATTTACACGAAGTCAGATGTAATCAAGAGAAGCCACAGGTCTGACTGGAAAGATCTGATTTACGAATGCAAGATAAACAAAAACTTTGAACCACAGTCCATCAGCCTCCAGAAATACTTACTTAGGGTTATTTGCCCGCTTTTAAGGTTCCCTTTACAACTGAAAGCTGATGAAACACCAGCAATCTTATCCTCGCTATCATGCACGCTTGGTAAAGAGCACTCCCTCAGACGGTACATTACGGAAACCTTGGAGGAAAGTGTAGGAGGAAAAGTAGCAACTCTTGGTAAGTAAGTTTATCCTTACGCAAGGAGAGAGAGAGAGAGATATGCGTGGTTATAACGATCGTGTCCCCTGCTCGGAGATAAAAATCACACTAAGCACGGAGGTCAAAGGTTATAAATTAGGTAAGGGTACTAAGAAAACCAGCGAAAATTTTAAAGAGCGAGCGCTCTCCGTTTATCGATGTTATGTTCAAATCTTGGCGATAGACAACTTCCTTTAGGTGTACAAAAGGAGCAAAATTCGGAATGGAAAGTGTAGATCCGCTTCGGTTCTAATAGGCATCTTTTACTCTGCACACACAGAAGGATAATCGGCAACTGTTCCGAATCTGTTCCCAAGCATGCAGCTCTAACACAGCCACTCTTTTATTTGTGTTGACTTGCGTCAATAAATAACAAACGCTGCTAAATGTCTTGGTTAGCTTTCGGTATAACTAATTAATAGTAGTTCGGCTTCGTAATCGAATATTTCATTATTTACTCACAGAGGGTTAATAATATACCACATTACATTATTTACATTGCATTTCACTGTGGGGTTTCGCACATATGACGAATGATTACGTATTAAAATATGAAGTCATGCGAGCGTGGTATTCTTTGCTACTCGTCTGGATGTTGCGTTATTATATAGTGAATTATAAGGGCGAAATTGCTGGAATCGTATAACGAGAGGGGTGGCGTCACACAAGTGGTGGTAGGGTAAGATATTGACAGTTAAAACAGAAAAATTAACCGATAATTAAACCACTTTCAAGTCGTATACCGACAGAGAGATAATGAACTATCTGAAAATGCAAACATTATTTTATTGTTATTAATATTGGCTTATTCGGTTTCTGTATTTCCCATTCTGTAGCCAGCTGGCTTAGACAACGAGTACAATAAGTGAGAGTGTGATGTGCCATTTACAACAGAAATTATATATACATACTTTGGACTAAATTGGCATATTTAAGATTGCATCTGCGTAAACTGAACAAGTTTGTATAGAAGAGCTCGCACGAGTATACAGTAGTTTTTCTTTGCCGCATTCACGCGTTAATTTCCATTAAATGTTCCTGTCTGTTATTTACAAATTTTACAAGTGTCTTAGCTAACTTCAGTTTGTAAACTGGTTTTATACTGTATATTACCTCTTTCCGTGTTAGGCGTATTTAATGACCCATTCTGCAGCAGGTAACAAAATCACACGGGTGGAACTGCGCTTACATTTGTTCTCGAGCTCGTAATATTTATTCACTTTTGCCTGTTATGGTTGCATTCTTATATATATATATATATTATTTATTTATTTTTTTTTATTTATTATTATTTTGTTTTTGTAAGGTATTCTTTCTGTCGAATTTGTCGTCGCAAAACAAGCATGAGTCGACTTCTTGGGCATTTTAGACTTCCGGTTTAATGTTTAGGAATATCCTCGCTAGGCACTGGAGGTTATTGAGGCTACTACGAAGTAGTTGGCCTGTGCTAGAGGGCTCTTTCTGTGTAAAGGTCACTACATCATGTATTCTTGATGTTGGAGTTGAGTCAGCGTTCTTAGGTTGTTTTTGAAGCTGACGCGTTTCCATGGAGTGATGTTGAGGTTAGACAGCGTCATGAACTTGGAGATAATGGATGGTTTCCCAGCAATTCTATCATCTGCTTGAAAATCCAGTATTCAAGCCCCAGAAACTTGTTCAGTTAGTGGGAGCAGAGGTCCAAATGACCAAGGTATCGGGACTGGAATTAGGCACTTCAGAATGTGTTGAGCCATCAGAACAGAACATGTTCCTACGAGTTCCTGCTTGATGGCCCATATGCCGGATTTTGTTTTGGTCTTTGTTCTATTAAACTGTCGTTGTAAGGCTAAGCTTCCGTCCCATGTCAGTAGTCCAGAGATACATTTATTTAGAAAACTCTTTTGCTTATAATAATCAGATTTAAGATGAAACCAGATGAAAGATATGTTTTCCATGCTGTTTTCTTGCAGAACAGAAGAAATAAGTAGGGTTCTTAATAAACACAATGAGCGTGAATAATATTCATTTGTGAATTATCTCCGCATACGTTATAAGTTCAAAACCAGTTCAAAAGAGCTGCTGATGCAGCGAAAACATTTTTGTATTATATGGGAAAAAATTCCTTGAATATCTGAAAACAAAATTCCACTTTGGGAACTATCAGTCTTACTTTACCCCGTTCTTTAATTCACAATTACTGATGTCTTTGGGTCGACGACTGAGATCAATTATTGAAGACATGTCACTAATTAAAAGAGGTAGTGTCTTCCATGATAGAGTTATAAACTTTTCCTAAACAAAACAAAAAATCTAGGCAGAAAGACGGATTTAGACGCAGAAATCCGAAACTAAGCCAATTTATTTGGTTGTTGGGAATGTTAGGATCTATTGTAATAATCGTCCTCTCGTTCCAATACTTCAAGGGTTAAGTGTTTTCACTAAACCTACTTAGAAGACATGGTATACGGAGAAAAACCTCATATACCCCATGTGTATTACGTCCATAAATTCCGCGTGTTCTCTGGCCAGTTTCACTGTTTTTTCCCGAGGAAGGGGACCTCACTATCCTCGCCTGAGAACGACTAACTCAGCATGGAGTGAAAAAAGCTGATGAAAGTTCCTCGCTTCACTGAAGGGATTCGAAGCCGGACCTTTTCAACCCGATGTACAGAGGACGGTAACCACTGTACAACAGCGAGGACATCAGCTTTGGTGAAAGCGAATGTCAGGATTACAGCATAGAATTTGCCTACAGTACATAGGAATGTTTGTACGTATCGTCGCAAGCTTGTGAAAAGTTACCGCCTACTACTCTTATGAAGATAACAACCGTAAGCAGGGAATCTCCATTTGTTCCTCTCTCGGGGCAAGGCAAGCTCATAAACCATATCTGGAACGAATCGTGAAGGAGATGAAATGTAGGTGCTGAATAGAAAAATCCATCGTAAAAAGCAGTAAACAATTCTCCGCAAACGCAATTACCTAGCAGAAAAAAAAAAAAACTTGTTCTGACAAAAGATAATGCTTTGCATGTGGTGGAATATGAATACCATAATTTCATTGGTGAATCTTTGCAATTAAATCGGATTGACACTGATGAACGTTAACCATCAACAATTTGAATAGTTTGGTCCATGCTTTTATTGCACCAAACTATTTCAAACTAATTTAACCAACATTGGCGAATCGAAAAAAGGTGTAATGTTGCTGCAAGATAATGAGAAATTCCCACGTTAGAGAAATGAAGAGAGAAAAATGGAAGTTCTGTCTCATACATTTGAAATGTTATCTGATTATATCTTAAGCAATGTTTGGGCGGAACAACTTAGCGATCCAAATTCGCTGAATGTCGGACTCACACCATGCAGGAGATTATCCTCTAGGATTCTTTCACAAACAGATAAACTGTCCTGTTACTATGCACGCGACCTGGATTCAAATACATAAATTGCGGAATGGTAGAAATGTCTTATAGCTTATCTGCGGTAAGTATAGTAAAGTTTCATCTGGAAAATTCGGGGGAAACCGAAAAAAATGTCGAGAACTCGAATGTAGACTGTAGCCAGAAAGAAATCAAAAATTAAAAGTGTTGTCTTTGAAATTTATTCTATTAATTTATA
The DNA here is from genome assembly GCF_048544385.1 of Mastigoproctus giganteus. Lineage (NCBI taxonomy): Eukaryota > Metazoa > Arthropoda > Arachnida > Uropygi > Thelyphonidae > Mastigoproctus > Mastigoproctus giganteus. Next base: position 134,270,153 of record NC_143582.1, read on the forward strand.
TCATGAGAAATTCACGTACTGCAGCCATATCAATATACAATCAGAGCTTTATGATAACTGAAAAGTATTTTTGTATTGTTCTGTTTAGGGCTGGTAAGGTAACCACACGTTTTCCATTAGGACACCAGAAGCGTGCTGTTTTCTGTGACTGTGACAGCACCAGGTGCCTTAGTCATCTGTAAGGGTACTACATATTTAAGGACAAGGACACGCACGGTTTAAGATAAATAAGATTGTTTCAAGCGGTCTGCACGTAGCCAACAACATTTATTTTTAGGAAAATAGTTTCTTCTGTTGTGCGAATTTAAATTCATATTTTAGGAAGTTGTAAAATTAGAAAACTTTCTTTTCTAACTTGCGAATGCGTCTTCCTCGAAATCGCTTTCCATAAAGTTGCAAATAAGTTCTGTTAATAAAGTTATGAATAATCTCCAGATGGCGCAGGAGATATCTAATGTGTATGGGCAATCCTCTGGATCCAGAAGACCATCCACAGTAAAATGTGCCGGATGTGGCTATAGAATGCTTTTTCGATTGATGAGAGTGAAAAGGGGGAGTGGGCGATCTAATATCCATGTTCACCCTTAAAATCATCAATTATGAATGTAATAACTATGCTTTAAATGCCAATAAAATTGTTACAAAAATGTGCATTGAAGTATTATCAAATAATTGAACATATCCATACTATATATTATATGAAAAAAATTACAAAAATTAAAAAACTCAAACTACTACATCATTCTAAACGTAGTCATTTGATTCAGCTGATGGAATAGATTGTTTGCACTTTGTGACATTTTGGATGAAGTACTATATAAACTCATATGCTCTGTGAGGGATACGTTTTCTATTACGTGAAACGTAAAAGACTTAAATTTTTATTTTGCTTCTGCAGCTACCCGTCTTCCACAAATAAGGGAGCAGTTTCCCTTTGCTTCAATTCAATCCTTGGACCCAAAGTTTGCAGCGACCACAATGGATCCATTAGAACATTTCTGATGAGCTCTTCTGATAGATAATTTTTTCCAAATTAAATTGTGCGCGTAAGAACTGGAGTAGTTTGATCAGCTTTGCCCGAATACTGAAGATGCACATGTTCATATAATCAAAGATAATGGTCGCTAAAACCGTGATTATACAGGATAATTGTAGTCAAGAAGCCTCTCTTCTCACGTTGCTTTTAAAAATTAATTCTTGTCACACATTTTGCTAAATTGGTCTTTTCCATGATAATAAATGTTAGAATATGTTAAATACCATTAATAATGACATCCAGTTGATTTTACTTGTCATAAACACGTTTAGTTCGGGAAGAAGAGTGAGGAGAAAAAGGAGATGTTAAAATTAAGACTAGTCCTGTAGAACTGGTCTCAATTTTAACATCAAGTAATAGATTACTTGATAAAACCTTATTGTCCTCCAATTCCCTACTTTTTACCCTATGTGAATAATGTAATCTGCACAGATTTTTAAGTTGGTACTGAATGTACCAAGAACAACTATTATCCATTCTCCCTGGTTTACTGAAAGAGTAAAGTGTGATATGGAATAGATCCTGCAAAAATCCACACCTGAATTGTTTCTGTAAATGGAATCTGATAGTTCTATTGACAGAAACATGAGTTTAGTTATGAACCCACACAATGAAAGCCATGCCTAAATCATCTTCGCCGGGTCCTCAACCTCAGAAGTCTTTAAAATGCAAAAGGTACTAAAAATAAGAGGGGTTTTTCGACTCCCGTTAGCACGCCAACTGAGCAGCCAACCATTCCCATTTCTCATTAGTAAACAGGTTAATTTCAGGATAAGGTAATATTTTTCAGAAAATGTATAGAGTTAAAAGGCCCAACTACCTTAGCGAACCACGTTGCAGAAGCATGCTAATTCATTCCGTACGAATGGGATAATATATCAGATATATTTTGTAGGAATGCACAGCACAGTGAAACTGCTGCAGATGAATTGGGGAAAATTATTATCTAATAAAAATAAAATCTAGCTGTATTAATCACACAAAAACATATTCCAGTCTTCCATCTGGGTCTTCAACATTTCCTCCAGAACCAATTCAATAATAGGATTCCTCAAGAAAAGACTTCTTATGCTAATCTCGGAGTCACGCATGAACTGCTGTTTTGACCTCTTCATTTGATGAAAAGTGATCCTCCAAGTGTTTCTTTAAGTAACGAGTAAAGTCGAAAATCGCACGGTACTATCTGTGAGTATGGAGGGCGAAGTTAGAAATCAATCCGATTCTCCTCTGTCATTCAGCACAGAATGAACGGATGAGGGCGACGAATTCGATGTCGTTTTTGAATTTATTCACTAATTCGTAGGGTTTCCACTGACTCATCAAGACTTCATCTTAATGAACACACATTTACTACAAATTTCGACCGGCTGTACGCTTCTGAGCTCAAAAGCAAAATGACAAACCCCATGCCAGTCTTCCTTGACTAAAGTGAACCGATCACTTGTTTGATTTTTCAATCGTTCGATTCGTCGGAAAACTTTGCAGTTTATTTGAAACACTTCAAAAGGATCAATGAATAACAGTACTGCACTACTGTGGGGAGGATCGGTACCAAGCGTATACGGAAAAAGGATTAAGTGGAACCAACAGTACCGTGCTGTAACTCTGTTCTAATTATTTTGAACTACGACCTCATGCAGTGTTAGGACGAAATAAGAACAACTAAAAAACCTGACTATGCCAATGGCGGAACAAAGCAAAATTATCTGAAGATATTAACCTAAACACGCATGAGAAGTGGGAAATCCACTATTTATTAGCTTCCTTTACGTGTTTCGCATTCTTATCATCACTCTAATAAGCTGATTCAGTAGAATCTTCCAAACAATTTAAACAGAAAAAGATGTAGCATACAAGGATTGATCACAAATGTAAATCCTGTTGGATCGTAATACTCTTTATTTAAGGGCTACAATTATCATACTAAGTAAACATAATTATACAGCAACCAAGCACTGAGTGAATAGTATCAATACTGTACATTCTTTCCAAGACACAAAAGCGCTTTCGTAAACCTCTGTCGTCCGATTTTTAAACCAAAATTTCATACCATCTTTCTTTTCATCAACACCGCTAAATTCTTTGCCACCAATTATCTCACAAGCTGATTTATAATAAAATTAAATATTTTGTGGTTGTAATATTCAAATCACACAAATTTAATTTGGAAATTCATTTAGTGTTATTTGATAGGCAAACTGCAAAGTCCTTGATGGAAAGCGACTTGTATGAGATGTGCACTGACTTGAATCAGAACGTTGTTCACTATGAAAATCGGTACGCGTTTTGTTGTTAATTTGCATTATTTAAATAGTTGGATTATTTCTTTCAGCTTTTCTGAATTGTTTGGTTTGCTTTTGTATATGCAAGCTTTATAAAAACCCCATAGTAAACTACTAAAAAAAATAAAACAAAAAGAATTGGCGCAAACTATTCCTTGAAATTAGCCTTTCACTGAATTTCTGCTAAACTTCGTTGGAAAACAAGCCGAGTGATCAAATGAAGGTAAGCAGTACATGCATTTCAGTTGACCGTGATTGCAGCCTCGTTACTGCTAAATACAGTACTGTTCTTGTATTCTGTCTATTTCGTAAATTTCTCTGATCCTGGAGTGTATAAAAAGAAAAATGTTTATTTATGTAGTGAGTACAGGAATCTTTTTTAATGAAAAGTCTTAGTGGGGGGAGAAGACTGTTACGACATTCTTTGACAATGAGCTTCACTCATCGTAACTACGCCACCAATCTCTTAAAAAAGACAAGATCACTTATTCAGTCAACAAGCACAAATTTCCTGCATCTGTCCTTTTCAAATAATCAGAGGATTTTCTTCATCCTCTATTCGGCTTGCTGAATTTGCTATTCAAATCGAAATGAGCATGGACATGAAGGGCGACGTTTCGGCATTTCTACTCTCTTCGCAAGATGTTTATCGTTGCTTTACAATAGTGTAATCGGTTCCCATAATCTGCAGTGTTCGAATTTCTCAACAAGTTGAGGTTTATGGAAGCACCTGAAGTTCTTCGATATATACACTTCCTTCTGTGAAGGAGTATATCATTGACTACCTGCTGGGTGCATCTCTCGAATTCGCATTCATATAACGGAATCCCTCGAGAAATAGAGCTCCAAAATTTTATCCAATCTGGCAAATCGTAGGTGTCAACAGTAATTCGATCATTATTCTTCAACCGAAAACAAACAAATCAATTGGAATTAATCTCATAAAAGACGTCTTCGCTTCAAAGTGTAGCATGATTCGCGGCCAACCCCGTACCTCTTTAGACAAAAATAGGAAAACAGAAAGAAAGGGCGTCTGTTATTTCTAGTTCTGGTCTACAGGACTCTTCTTTAAGGCTCTTCCGTTTGTATTTTATTACTCTATGGAATTTAATCTTTTAATAACTTTCCTTGGCTTAATATTTAAATTTTTAAGTGTAACTCACTTCGTTATGATATAAGTGAAGGATTGAATGAAACAGAATATGAATATGCTCATTTGCTTTCGAAACGCAAGATGGGCTAGGTTTTGAAGGTAAGACCAACTAATTCGCTACGGTCCAAAATAAAATAACCGTAAAAGTTCTTTCCACACAGTGTGGAAGGGGAACAACGATTATGATTGTGCTAGCTGAGAAGTCATAGAGAATCTCATCGAGCCAGTACAGGAGGTTCGTTCAAAAAAAGTATCCGGATTTTACTTGTTGTCCAAGGTTAAAATAACAGAGCATTGCGGCAAAGCATAATGTGTTTAGACGTGTCTAATCCAAAAAAATGTCGGAGTGAACTGAAGAGTGTGCGTGTGTGAGTTAAATTTTATGTTAAAAAATCGGAAAAACCGCAAATAAAGAATCTGATCTTAAAATAGCATATGGTGACTCTGCAATGAGCCGTACAGACATTTTAGATTGGCACCGTCGTTTTCAAAGAGGATAGGACGCTGCCGAAAATGATCCACGATCTGGGCGGCCCTCCACTAAAGGAGAAAGCGTGTCTCAAGTGCGAACTTTTGTAAGAAATGACTGAAGATTAACTGTTTGAAATTGGTGAAGGAACATCAGGCTGGCTGTAAAAACACATACCCAGGAAACTACAGCACTTTTAATCTCTGAAAACTTCGGCTGCACACGGAGATTTGATTTTATAAGGAATCACAAACCTTATTTGAAAAACGCTATAATTTGTATAAACGAACTATAGTTATAGACAACTATAATTAGATATCTATTATTCTGTGTATCTAGCAGTATTATGAGAAGAAAATATCCTCAATACCAATTTAAAATGTCGTTTTGAACATATGGGCTCTTAAACAACTGAATAATAAAAAATAATCTTTCACAGAACAGTTTCTATTAATCCTTCTCCCACATTCTCTTGTCCCAATCCATTCTTAATATCCTCAGCATCAATATCATCATACACGGCACGGCCGCAACCGAGCGGTCACTTAAGGTACAGTTTGCAGCACCGAGAATTCGAATCCACGTGAAATCACATAAAATACGATAATATTCTTGTAATCCTGCAAACTCTTCTGACCCTATATGGTCATCTCAGAGTATAAATAGAACGTTTATTTTATTTATTCTGTTTCTTCACTTAGACCTAAGTGAAGATGCAATGGCATAAGACCATAACTTTTGCTGTTCGGTAACTTTGGGATCATCTTCAGTACACATCCCTCCCTCCCCCAACCATCCCGCCATGTCTCAAACTCTTACGATTCTTCTTTTAAAGAAGTGATGCGCAACCATTTTTCTTTGTTTTGTTTTAAGCTATCGAATCCAATTCAAATTGACCTCTGTTATTATTTACAACGTACAAAAATGTGCATAAGATTTCTCTTTATACTCTGGGACTACTGCATAAGATCAAAGGATTTACAAGACAGAAAGAATAACAAGAACCTTAACCGTGTTTAGTAGTCACACGAGCTTGAACCACGGTCACCATGGCACTCTTGTACTCCTCCGCTTGACCACTCAGCTACGGAGGCCTGTTAAGCCTATATTTTATTTTGAAATAAGATAATTTTTTCAAATTTGACTATCGAAAGATACTTGAGAATTTGCGCTGGTAAATATTAGAAGTCATTTAAATGTTACCAGGCGGTACGCCAGGTTAGGTCAACTTGTACTACTACTTAAAAGATTTTGCTTCATCGCAAAAGTAATGATTGTACCGTGATTATTTTTCTTACCGTTTAAGTTCAGTAGCCCCACTGGTCGCGAAATTCTGTATCCGTTCTGAATGAATGAAGATGTCAAGCTGACAATGCAAGGAGGTGGTTCTCAGAACTCATTACTAAAGCGGGACCACAATAACAAGCACGGCGCCACTGCCAGCCGGGTGCTACTAACAAAATCCATACAGTTTTTAAGTGTTCTTTACAATAATGATGTACACTGAATCATAACTCCGTAATCTTAATATCATTTAAGGCCAGAATGAAATTACGCGCTCGTTTTTTTCTGATTAATTTAAAAAAAAATTCTGATTAATTACGCAATGGCTATAATAATTTCCCAATAAATGCGCTAAGCAGGAAGCATGAATTAAAATTGGTGCTGGACGAATTACAACAGAAAGTCAGCCTGTTATTATTTCATCTATTACCCTGCACATCAGCTGATCCCAGAGTCGCACCTGAAGGAAACAGGAAACTCAGCTTCTCTGAACTTTAATAACAACCCACAAAGAAAGTGGCTGTTCCAAGTGTCATCGTTAGTGTTATTGATTGTGCCGTATACAAGACTACTGTTTAATTACGGATATCAACTTAATTCACTTTAAATTAAATATCATATGTAACTTATGTACAGACACGTTTATATTTTAATTAAATAATTATTTTATTAAGCATCTCCAGCCAGTTCGTCACTCATCGCAGTCTCGGATACATTTTTAGAAATTGTTGCTACCTGTAGTAACATTTAACTCGACACAGTGTCATTAATCCTTCAATTTAACTCGCTCTTAGGGCCTTTTATGTTAAAAAGAACATACTAAGAGTTATCAATCTTCTGTTCTGCATGTGTTGTAGCTAAATTAAGTGATACCCAGGAAAAAGTGCACGAAAGAAAGAATAAACATGTGAAAAGAGTTCACAACTACGGGCACTACGAATAAGTTTACAAAAACGTTGAAATCCACCGCGCTATTTATGAAAATTTGTCGTTAACCTTTTTTATTCACTAATTTTTAATCGCGTTAGCATATAGGCATAATGCGCCTGTTGTCCACCATTTCAGTCCGTCCGCATGTAACAACTCGACTCCCAGTGGATGGATTTTATTTTATTTTATTTTTTTTTTCATACATGTCATATAGGCTATCCATATATAATACGAGTAGCTGAAGCACTGGATGTTTGTTGTGGATGTGCTGGTTGGAGAAATGAATGGGCAGCGTGGCAGATATACAGAAAAGTCGTTGCTTCCCCCCCGTTACAAATCAGGATTTGCTTACGAGCCGGAAATGTAAAGCACTGCGTACATTTTAGCTAATGCATGCCGTACTTAACTATAATGTACTTTATAGTTCGTGGATTTCCAAGACTGAAGAAGCGAACTATTTTAAGTTAACCAATGGCTTAATATTATTCAGATAAAATCAAGTTATTTAAAATCGGAACATATTTACTGTGATCACTAAAGCCTCCGTGACAGATCAGTGGCGATGTAAAGGTTGTAAAGGTTTAGCTTGCGTACATACCACCAATGAGCCTTCTTCGAATGGGAATTGAATTTTTAGCCGTACTGGGGTGATGATGTAGGATCTGTTATCCAGGATACAGGTACCTTAGGGCAGTCACCTTATAGTTTGAGTTATCTTATTGAAATAGAAAACGTCCCATTAATGAATTCTCAGTGTTAATAACGACACAGAGGTCCAGACGTCCCACCTCAAGTTCTGTGTTTTTCTTACTTCCTCTTTTTTAAGCATTTCCATAAATGCATCCACTGAAAGTGCAGGCTGATTAGTTTATCATAAATGGGTGGTAATCAGCTTCTGTACCACGCATAAATAACGTGCAAATCTTCACGCGCTACAGATTGATATAGTTTATTCGAATATGCAGTTTGTGCAACACCTTTATATCCTGCTGAGTGTCTCATCAGATTAACATATTCATCGATTGTGCAAGTGGACTCAGTTGAGTGTAGTTCAACTTGTGACCGTGCAGGTGAGAATCGACTGTCACATGCCGTTTATTAATGAAGTTTAATTATGTATAGTGTACCGCTGTTTCAATAGCAATCCTAGTTTTTGAAAGAATAATAAAAAAAGCATAAATTAGGAGTATAAGAATGATTCCAAGGAGCAACTTCTAAAACCGTCACCCGCGCAGACTGTATGTTTTCATCATTCATTATCAATATTCATACAGGAACTGTATTACATTACATAGTATATTCATCACATTCCACCCTGCTCTTTACAACGTAGGAATTATAAGCATTTTTTAAATTCGTATACCGAAAACAGAGTGGATTCTGTCCTCAAGAATTTTGAGTGAAGTTAAGGAAATCTATAAAATAAGACAGTGCGGTTTTTTAAACGGGGGAGGGCAGGATTACGTCTTGAAAGAGGAATTTTTTGAGGGAGTTAAAGGTTTAAGAGTTCACGACAATTCGCTGTACGTGACAATTTGGTGAAAGGCAATTGGTGGATAAGGCAATTAGGTGTATACCACACAGAGCAGAAATTAACAAAATCAATGAAGTAAAATGTTTAGAAAACTTTTGGCGACTTAGAAAGGATGAATTTAGAAATTTATTAAAAAAAATAATATATTTTTTTATCCATTTATTTTGTATAAAAGGATTCCCGCCGATTCTTTTCATAGGCAGGTTGGAAAGCGAGTACCATTTCTGTTTGTTGGACGATTGTTGAGCGATTAGCTCAACCACGTTGTGAAAAAAGGTCCATTAAATTCCTCACGTCATCGGCAGGACTCTAACTCAGATCTTTTCCACCCGGTGTGGGGAGGACGGCGATCCCACTAACTGCGCTACCCACGAGGGGCATGTGTGGGCATTTCATTTTTTGATATATATAAAATTGTTTTATAATAGATCAAGGTTGAAGGCTTTTGGTTGAACTAATGTGTTTTATTATGGAAAAAGAGAGATTATACATTCAATTAACCCTATCGGTAATACCAGAGAAGACTCCTCTCCTCGAGTACAGAATTCGTTATTATATCAAAACTGGTTTTTAATAAGAAAGCGGCTATTCAAACTGCAGCATTCACTGACAATTGAATTTTGCGATTATTACACTGAATTATATTTCAAAAAGCACACCACACCAACTGTGCAACTTTCCTTATACGAACTTAAAACGCTCTTGGAAACTCCATCGTGTTTTTTAATAAAATACTTCCAAAAGTGTCCTCCGTATTGTACTTTTTGGTAAACTTTCAATCACCGCAAACGGCATGCATTTCTGCGCGGTTACATTTTTAAACGTTGCTTCGAAGCGGCGGCGGCACACACAACGCAGAACTTTCCGTGCATCCGCGACATAATCCCCTGCCAAGTTCCTGGAAGAATGGGATGTTTTCAATCAAACGTCAAGAAAGTTTGAAAATCTCAGTTAAAATACGTAATACACGTACGGTCCATAAATAACGTTCAGTACACTAACTGCACCGCCACTCATTTCTCTCCGAACAACTTTAAAACCCCACTTCTTCTTCTTCTTCCTCCTCCTTCCCTTACCGCCTCATTTCTGCGGTACGAGCGGCACGCGAAGTTGGCCCGGGAGTAGATGAGAATGGTCCGAGGAAGATGACTGAAGTTTCAATGCGCGTGTAAACATTCACGCGTTTTTAGCCAGTGGTTACGCCATGTGCGAGAATTCCCTGCGGATCAGGGAGGCTTGAACACACACACACACACACCCCGCACTCTGCAGGCGACGGCAATTCATCAAGGAACCCCGGCATGTAGGCAGACAAGCACATTTGGTGAAGCCGCAGCTTGTTTTAATTGGTAACTATCAACGCTTTAAAAGGGGGTTTCTGGGGACACTCAAATCTGGTTAATATCCAACACGTCATAAGAAGTTATTAAGAAATGACTCTCGTATTTTGTAAAATGAAGAGAGCCCCCATTATCGTTCCTAAATTACCGTGATGCGATCCCTAACTAGAAGAATTAGTCTCCGAGACATTAACCTGTTTTTGCCTGACTGTAATGGAAGTGCTGTATACAAAACATTCCTGTTAAAATCTATTTTAAATCATATCTTAACAGTCGCTTTCATACTTCGGATAACCCAAGAAAGATAAAACAGGGTGGTTCCTTTAAGTTGCATAACTTAACAGAAAAAAAAAAAAAAAAAAAAAAAACAATCCGATACCCTCTAGGATTGAGAGGTGCCAGATTTTAAAATTTTATGGAATTTATAGCAAATTTTCTGGAATCTAGTGCAACAGTTTCAGAGGAGCAGTTTTAAAGAAATTCACTGAATATTAACACTTTAATCTACTATTTAAAATGTAAACCACAGTTCAATTTGTTAAACGCAAAGAAATGGCAATTAGCATAGTCACAGCAAATGTTGTTAGCATATCAATGGATGTGCTTCAGACAAAAAAAGCAATTCTGCAATGGAAAGTAAGAAAAAAATTTACTCTTCTTCTAAGAAATAATTATTATAATGAGGCGTGTTTATCAGTTTACATGATACTTTGCTTTTAATAATGTATGGAGAAATTCAATCGATTTCTTGCGTGTGTAAATACAGATCGCTTTACCGCAATTATAACTACAGCAGAGAGAAAAACAACCGGCGGTAAAGATCCCTCACTCGGCCTTCTTTTCCATAGCGTTAATACGGAGTGGGTAGCCAAACGAGTGACCTTGAGTTGCCTGCTGTTTTCTCTGTACTTTAGTCATACACCTGACTTGGTTGTGTGAAATTAAATTCATTGCTTGTGCACTCAGCAAGTCGCTATTTAAGAGATTTTCCAGATTTAATGAAGAACAAATTTTTCACAGTGGGCATTTTCAATTTCTCCTTCCTGTTCTAAAGTGACGTCAAATTGGTCACCACCCAAGCAATCCCTAAATGACCGTCCATATATCTGTAATTTTTAAGGGCAGTTCGCACTGCGTTAAGAAGTATATTGAATAAGTGATAGCAATAAAAGAGAGATATTCAAAGTTATAACTAAAACTATACGGCCTTGGAGAAATTATAAGATGTTTGCAGGACTACCTTCTTCTTTCATCTGTTTTTGCACAAAGAAGATTTAAATTTCGTTGATAATACAATGGTCATAATTCTCATAGCAGAATAAACTTGCCTTTGTTAAGATTTTCCACAGTATTGCACTACTTTCAAACAGAGGGACTGACCATAAGGTTAACTGGCCATTTTTATAAAAGATGAGACACTGCTATGACAACCTGTTTCAAAATTAACTGGTTCCTTACCAAATATGAGGTCTCCAGTGGCAACAATATCGCATGGCAGCTCACACCAAAAAATTTTACAACTGCTTTTTCTGTGGCCACTTAAGACCACCTGCTTTCTGATGAGGGACCAGTTAAACCTGACACAGGCCGTCACAGCAGTTTCAAATTTCCTAAATGGCCGATTTGGCAAGACCATCTTTTTGAAAGTAGTACTCATTGCAAAGACAAGTTTGTTCTTCTTAAGAATTAAGGACATTGCATTATCTATGTAGTTAAAATCTTACCGGCCACAAAACAATTTAAAGGAGATGGAAATACAAGCATCTTATAGTGCCGGACTGCTTTCTTAACATTTCCGGGTTTTAAATTATCGATCTGTTTGTAAAATCTGTCGAATTTTAAATAATTGCAGAATGCGAAGCGTCATATTTTACTGTACTTGGAAATTTTAATTTGCTAATTTATTTTATTTTATTTTTCGTCCTTCCACCCCTGACTCCCATACATTGAAAATTATGAAAATTCCGATGACAATTTCAATCACTTATTCTGAGAAAATATTTTCATAAGGAATTTAAAACCACTCATTATGAGTACGTGGTACCCAGGAGGCGCTCAACTTTCCTTATCAATGCAATTCGTACACTATAAATAGAGACCTTATGTCATTATTATCGTAATAATTGGACTTTTTTTTTTCAGTAAGCTTGAATTAATGAAAAAACGTTCCGAAGTAATTTTGAATGAAACTGGAGAATGACGCTGCAATTGGAGATAACAAGGATAAAGTCTTCTTGTCAACTACAGTGAACTATGTTCCAATTCTACCTTCTCTCATAGAGATGACGCGTCACGTATATAAATATTCTAAATAAGGTCATACTGGTAGAGAATATCTTATAATTAGTGAAAAAGAATTGAAAATTTAGATCTTCTCTCTCTCTCTCTCTCTCTGCACAGAATTCACCAGCCACGTGGAATGATCTAAATCATGCCCAATGCAAATTTGTTCACTGGGAAACTAAAGGAAAATCTGGCAAGAATTGACAGTTCATCTTAGATCTGTGCAGATTCACCCAAAATAAACAAAAAATTGTATAATGCGTATAAATATGGTGATTACTGCTCGTATTCAAGTGCGTGGCATAATAATATTCCCCACTCGGTAATATTATGCACTGAAATGTGCGGAATACATAAAAGGGGAATGAAAAGACGGGGATAAAGATAAGGGATGGAGTAGTTCACCCGTTTGGTGAGCAACACAAGACAAGAACAGGGATCAGTGCGATTAACGTAAAAGAAAGATTTTTTTTTTTTGAATCCTCAATGACTAAGAGTTCCACTAAACATACAACTTCAAACTAAACTTATAAGGACTTGATGTTCAACTGAGAAGACTTTCTTTTACAATGAATTTTAAACAGAAGGCCCTCACTTGGACTTCCTAGTCTTAGAACACAGATTCTGGAATCTCCATATCGGAAGTATAGGTTCCGGATAAGTTCCAGTCAAAATGTAACGTCACATACTGAACAATGAATAAAGTGGCCCACAGAGAAACGTGTCTCTTTCTCCCCCCCCCTCCTCACACACAGAACCTAAACATTAACAAACTGGAAATAGTGCAGAAGGGATTCTAGCTTACAGACTCCTTTCTGTGGATAGAGTGATTGTGCTGTTCGGCCAGCACTTGGATAGACTTTCATTACGACATGAATGTAACTGAGTTTGATAAACTAGACTGGCACAATTAATCCCGCTTCCTTTCCTATTTATGCGGACACGGACAGCGAGACGTCGGAAATATCGCTTCAAGAGTACGGCAGTCAGTATCGTTCTCCGGATCAGAGGGTGAAAGATCAGCGAGTGTGTGTGTGTGTGTCCCTATCTAGAAAGCTGGTCCGTGTACACACACACCATGTGTATGTGTGTGTGTGTGGACAAAGGGAATCCCACACAGAACAGTCGTTATTATGTGTTTCCACTACGAGAGAGAATTACACCAGTTTCTACAGTTTCTGGATGTGCTATCTCCTGTCACAATCAATAAACCGGAAGTAAAATCATTTCCAAGAAAAGAGGGGAAATTACAGTTCACGTTCGTGATAAAGGAGTCGCTGTGTGGGGATGTGTGTCGTGCCTCCATTTCCTGGCGGTGTAAACTGTAATTCAAACACGGCTAATCGCATCCAAATAGCCCTATTATGTATGGCAACAGAAGATAACCCGTGCCGGGGGACAATGCTATTACATATGCCGCGGAACGCGTCGACTCCACCATACTTAGTGAATAAGATTCTATCTGGCCAGCTAAAGGGCTCAGTCTGGCGAGATCAGAACAGCCAGAGAACACCACCGACTACGAATAATAATAGTAATGATATTCAGACATATGAACAACCCTTGTATCATTACCACAGAGTGGCAGAGGGAATTTACCACGACCCCATATTGTATGGGGCATATATACGTGGCCTTGTACTATTGTCTTAGAAATATCCAACGTTATTAGCCTCAGTGATGAACAATTATACCGTAACACACACACAGTCAATAAATCGCAGCGCTCCAGACGATGATCTCAAGAGAAAAGCCTTACACTTCGTTAGCCCATGTCGCATCATGACCGAATGTGTTTATTTTGAAGTACCCACGACCTGCGCAGGCTTCAGAAATCTTTGCGATCCACGTCTCAAGAGGTGTACGTAAATGAGACACGACCTGACCTGACGCAACCTTGACTTCAAGGCTCTTTTATGATTATCTTATTATTTACGATTAACAATAGACCTTCCCTCTTATGGTATGTCAAAAATATTTCGAGTTAATGCTAGCCCTTGTTGACGCGAAGGAATCGCATTGCCGAAATATTAAAACAATGAAACTAAGTCGGTTATATGATAATTTTACCCAAAGAAATCGCAATAAAATGAAGTAATCCGGAGGGGAAAAAAATGAACTTGTAATTAAAAAAAGCTCATGATGAAAGATTTTTTCTCATACAAAAAACATCATCAAATGTAAATTTACTTAAAGAGACTACATACACAGTTTAAAAGGATAAATATGGTTACATTAACGTCATTTAATAATGGATTAGATCGCAAATTAACAAGTTCAAAACATCTAAGGCTACCTTATTACAGGACATCTAATCCTCACCACTGAAGAGGCCAAGAAGAATTCCATGATGGTTACGATCGTGAAATCCTTCTAGACTTCCACGTTCATTCTTCTAGACATCATTCATAATCATCGTGCAATCCGCGAGGATAATCCAGTATTTAGTTGATCGAAATGGAAAAATACATTACTTTTTACAACTTATTGTTCCTTTCTAATTAATCAAGGAATATTTTACTGCGATTCATAAAACCTATTTCACGCTCTAAATCCACTAGCAATAATTGAACCCACGAAATACATGTTAAAAATTCAGTAGTAAAATAAGTATTGGTTAATTATAGATGTTATAGAATACAACCCCATCATGCAGGGTTACTGTTGTTGTTTGGGGAGGACCCTACTCCCACCACTTGAGAGCGACCAAATACAGCTCCATCACTGAAGAGGCCAAGAAGAATTCCACGATGGTTCCGATCATGGAATTCTTCTATACTTCCACGTTCATTCTTCTAGACATCGTTCATAATCGTCGTGCTATCCGCGAGGATTATCCGGTGAATATGAATTCCTAAGAGGGGCAAATTCTCATTACCATGAAGGAACTGCTATCCTGTTATGATAACAAAACTTAATACACGAAAAAAAAATATCTACTTACTGAAACCATTTGAAGATTTCATAATTCTTATAATTATTTAACATCTAATAGTTTCATACATTAAAACATGAAATAAGTACGAAAAATTAATGCAGAATCCGACTGCCGTTATGAGGGTTTTAGTTGATAACTAATTAGTTACTTTTATATCTTCGTCTTTGTATGAAATGAAATATTAATTTCCAATCCTAATTGGAAATGGATATTTTTCTTAGGATGGGAGCGTTGTAATTTTAAATAAATTAATTAATTTTCGTACTTATTTCATGTACTTCAATCAAAGATTGGTATATCGCAATACGTAAACTTTTACAACCACGGCAAAGCAATCTGAAAAAGGGAAAATTCTGAACAACATTTGTCTTGCTCGAAAAAGTCGAACGAAAAACATAACTGAAATTTCTGTTATAGCTGTTTAATATGACCGGCAATCTATTCACTCATTCCTCTTGTATTAAAATAGACTGAATATTAGGAAAAGGAAAAGTATTTCTACTTATTATCTGTTTATTTCAAAATGGGATTCACCCCCCCCCCCCCCCGACCACTGACGCACGCGCTGGCTAGGAAGGTGTACAAAAACAAAGATATTAATTAAACAATGTTAATTTTACAGATTCTGACATATAACTGACTTTCTAAATAATCTGAGATTCAGTTTATTTAAACGAGCAAAAAATATGTGTTAAAAGAAGCCAAATTCGCATCTTCGTAGCGACCTCCTCATTCTTTTTTTTTTATTGCATTAAAGAACATATCTATTTCTTCGAAGACTGATAAGAAAAATGTTAAGCTGACGAACTTAAGTAAAAGAGAACTTGGCATACTGAACTATTGACGACGCACAAAACTAAACTGGAATCGCAGAACAGTTCCACATGTTTTACTTGTATATGAGATATGGCAATAACGTTCCCGGACCGGGGCAATAAAAAGAACACAAAGCGAAGGAGCTCAGAAATGATTTTATTTTTATTTGAATACACTTATTACACCTTTCTAAAAGTTTCTGAAAAGAGTCAGCAAAGGCATCCAAAGAGAGGATGGTCAGTTCGGCGGTTGCGTTTTTTCTTTATGGCCTCAGCATCCTGAAATCTTTCCTTAGAGGGCAGTTTTCACCTTGGGAAAGAGGATGAAGTCTACTGGTGCTAGGCCAAGAGAGTAGAATGGGTGGTTGATCTCTACAATGCCACATTTCATCAGAAATATCTTCACAACAAGTGTAGAATGGGCAGAGGCATTGTCCTACAACAAGAACGAGCTGCCTTTCTCACGAAATTGCGTCCATCTCCAGGAAACGAGTTTCAATAGTCTTTGAAGCACCTGTATATGCAGAGTGCAATATTGATTCTATTCCCTTCAAGTACAATTCCTTGTGAATCACACTCTGCTTGTCAAAAATCTTGCTCCTAGATTTCTGTTAACGAAACTTTTTAATCCTTGGTGATGATTTTGAAGTGCACTGCATGATCTGACGCTTCGTCTCGGGGCCGCACTGAAACACCCAACAATCATCTCCAGTGACAATACAGTCCAGGAAATTAGGGTGATCTACAAGTGTGGTTAAGTCTTTCGGTCATCAGCAACCTTTCCGGACACTACGCGGAGATATGGTAAAACCTCGATTTAACGAGCTATATGGAAAAAAGCCTGTCCGTTAAATCCGATTGTCCTTTGAACTCGAAAGACATACGAAGATGTCTCTCTCTGGATAAAGTCTTCACATGATGACACTCTTCGTTGCTTCTGCTCATCCGTGAGGCTGTACCACACACAGTGCCCGAACCTTCCTTTCCCTAAATCTTCATGCAGAAGATGACGAATCGTCTCCTTATTCCTATCCAAAGCCATCATTCTGAGGGTCACACGACGATCTGTTGCCACAGTTCCCCGAACTTTTGCAACTCTGTCCTCATTTCGAGAGGTTGACGGACGCCCACTTCTTGGTCATCGCGAACATCCTCACGTCCGTCTTTGAACTGCTGGTACCATTCAAACAAACTGGTACGACTTAACGTTTCATCACCATAAACAGTTTTTTAGCATTTCATAAATTTCTGTTACAGATTTTCCAATTTAGAGCAAAATTTGATATTCTTTCTTTGCTCCATTGCAAAATCGTGACAGGGAACGGTAACGCTGCTAACGAAACTAGTTGTTACTTGCAATCTGTCAGCCTACTGGACAATCTCTGTACCACCATCTGCTGTAAGAAGTTGGAACCACGACATGCCACTTCCGTTTATTTTCAAACTCATAGTACCGCAACAGCACCAATTCGGTTTTGAACTGCGCATATGTCATCAATAGTAAAACTTGCATTCTATAATAGATGATATGATTTAAGCAGTGTACTTTTAATCTTATTTCAACAATATTTTAATAATATACATTTTATTTCAAGTCAACTCCATGTATTCACAGAGTGACCTGTTTGGCCGTGAGCGACGGCTGTACACTACTGGACTGAACAGACAGATCATATATATCCCAGTAAGCCAACCACAAACTCACAAGTATGACGCCAAAGGAAGGAAACCAGGCTATCGCAGAATATACGCACCCCGTCAGTTACACAGGATAATGAACCTCTACCGGATCGCCAGTCAGATGTCAATCGAATTTCTACAATAGTCACCTGACACATGATACAAAGTAAGACTATACCCCGTAGAAGACCTACTAGGACACAGATAAAACCATTATCCATAGGGAAGATTTTTTATCAGAATGTTAGGAGCATACGAAACAAGTTGGACACATTGGAACAAATGCTCTTGTCACGGTCTGCTGATATTATGTCTCACCGAGACCTGGCTCCAGCCACATTAAGAGTCTCTAGTCGCTGATGACGCTGCTGGATACAATGCCTACTTCAAATCCAGATCTGTAGCGAGAGGTGGAGGAGTAGCCCTGTTTGTACGTGACATAGCACTTCAAATAATCTCGGTCGCCTACTCGGATTCAGAGCTTTATGAGGCATTACTTGTCACTTTAAAAGTCCACTCAGCACTCTTAGATATAGCAGTCGTTTACATTCCACCTGTCCCTAGTCTAGAAATGATAAATAATGTAGTAGACTCGCTTCTCAACAAATTACATGTGTCAGCCACCATATAGCATGTGGAGATTTCAACCTTCCACCACAGCTCAATCTACTGGACACCATGTTAAATAAACTACAGCCATGCGGCATGCCCCATCTCTCTTATCAATGACCAACCTACAAGAGGTGAAAATAGACTTGACCTAATTCTGTCTTCTGGTAAATGTATAATTGATGTACCCCCCCCCCGAAATGTTCTTTCCATTCGATCATAGCCCAATTGCAATGCTCATAATGCTACCGTATGTGGACTTCAATCCCAAGGAAAAAATTAAGAACCAGCTTGTCACTTCGCCAGCCTTTCTGGACCCAAATAAATGATTATTTGCTGCCAGCTGTATCCCGTGGGAATGTCTAACCAGTTGGATCAACTCTATTATAGAATTTGCGGCTTCCAAAGCAGTAAGGATATCATCAAAATCGAAAACCTGGTAGAACTCTAGCCAAATTGCATTGTTTAAACTAAAGCAAACTCTGCACAGAAAATGGAAACTGTCTAATGATAAACAAAACAGAATTAATTACTCGAGGGCCAGAGCAATATTTAATAGGGAAAATTCTAGAGCAATCAACCGCTACATGAAAGAGACACTTGACAGGGAGGGGAAAGCTACCTCATTGCACACATAAAAGTGACACAAATCAGGGGCTTGACAAAGAAGCGTGGATGGACCACATCAGCAGATTCTCCAGCATATATCATGAGTGTCAAGTCAGGGAGTCTGAGTCGGATCAATTAGTTGACAATGAGATGGAGCCTGTTCTTATCACTAAAGAAGCACTAATAGACAGTATTAACTCCCTCAGGGCAATTAAGACAGCTGGAGTTGATGGAGTCCCCCACTTCATGGTAAAGTGTCTCAGCCCTTACCTAATTGAACCACTCCAAGCAATTTATAGCTCTATCCTTGCTTGCCGAGTTTTCCCTGAGAACTAGAATAAGTACGCTAACATTCCAATGCCGAAAATTACAAAGCCTAACCTCGTGGAGCACTATAGGCCAATATCTACTGCATCTACCCTGTTAAAAGTACTGGAGAAAGCTCTATTGCCAAAGTTGTCGAATCAGATACTGGCTGGGCAGCCTCAACAAGTTCATTATTCAATAACTGCAAGATCAACAATTAGTAACCTCCTGACATTTCAAGCCGCGATACTAAATGCTTTCCAAGCCAGAAAGGAAATTGCAATAATTTATGCCGATATAAAAGCAGCCTTCGATAGTCTGGATGTACATGCCTTACTTCATCTGCTCCAATACGCCTTCCAAATAAAAGGAAATTTGCTGAAGTTCCTACAGGCCCTACTTACTTGTCGGTCCATTTATTACCATACAGATAGTCAGATCCTCCAATGCCAACTCCATGCAGGAGTTCCACAGGGTGGAGTCTTCTCTGGACTCCTCTTTACCGCCATGATGATCCTGTTCTGCAAGGGTAGGGATAATGTATGCACTTATGCGGACGATATTAAGATCCTAACATCCATCCAACGATCCATGACCAATAGTGCATTGTGTGAACAGATTAATTATACGTTTCTGAACTTATTCGTGTACTTAGACAAATTTGGCTTGGCACTAAATCCACAGAAGACTGTAATCATGGTGTACTCGCTAAAACAATTGCCTATGCTCGTACACCCGAAACTTAATGGCAAACCTATCCCAGTTGTTGAGATTGCATAGAGATCTGGGAGTAACATTTGATACGAAACTTAAGTTCAAGTCTCATATTGACCTGATTGTAAAGAAAATGAACTACTTACGTTGAGCAACAAAACAGCACCTCTTGCACGTGAAACAGACTACAACAACCGCACGATATTTAAGAACCACAGTGTATTCGGCCATTTTGTGTGGCGCCGAATTGTGGGCGTCAGCCACCCCTACCCACATTAGGAGAATATATGCGAGTGAATTGTGGCTGCTGAAGTGGGAAAACCATAAGCACCATCTCCCTCAACAGTTAAGAATCACACAGCTCTCTGAGCAGCTTAAACTGCACCATTTACCAGACATCATTGCCTGGAAACGATTAATAACCACAATCAAAATGATGACTGGCACGATATCATCACCATGCTTCTCGCAGCTTTGTGAGTGGCACATCCCGCCATCTGCATTAAGAGGCACAAAATCCTTGAGAATGAAGACCAACAGACTGAAGATGGCTGACAGGTTTATACCCGCCAGTGCGTTAGAATCAATTCAGTGCCTAACACATATCGGAATTGACCTACTAAGACTCATAGAAGATTCGAAATATAGGAAACAAACCGCAGTGTGGTTCGCTGAGGCTACTGTTGCCTAGTAGTTGTGTGAATTTCTGTCAAGAACTGTGTGTACGCAGTTGAATAGTGTATATCTCGCACAAGTTGATCAGTGGATGTGATGTTAAGATGAACTTTTGTATTACAATTGCCAGGACTCTAGACAGAAATGTAGTGAAG
Source organism: Mastigoproctus giganteus (assembly GCF_048544385.1). Classification (NCBI taxonomy): domain Eukaryota; kingdom Metazoa; phylum Arthropoda; class Arachnida; order Uropygi; family Thelyphonidae; genus Mastigoproctus; species Mastigoproctus giganteus. Next base: position 134,290,965 of record NC_143582.1, read on the forward strand.
AGTAATGCAGTTTATATTTCATCTTTTCGTGTATATTTAACCTTTCTTGTATATTTTAGGCATTATTTTATTCGCATTTTATGATAATCCCCTGGCATTTTCTGCCGCGAAGGGAATTTGCTACTTACCAATGTACACCTATATTTTAAATTTGGTAGGACAAATAAAGATTTACCATATAATCTAACAGCTAAGATATAACTTTTCTCATGTTGAAACCACTTATCCGAAGAAAGGTATCCAAGTTAATATAACCTGCTGCCCAATTACCATGCCCCACACACCCAAATACACTGTCCAAAAATTATGCTCACATTTGTCCATCTGAACGACAACGTATCTCGTCCATCATTATTGAATATTTCTCGCCCCCCAAACCACCACCCCCACAGCGTGAGTAACTGCAGGGATACGCATACTGCAATTTTGAAACCACCGCTGTAGGCTATACGCTGTAGTCCCGAAGAGCGCGCGGAGGGGGGGGGGGGGAAGAAGAACAGTTACTGACACGTTACTCCTGAAAGGCGTCAGCCCGCCGAAAGCATGGAGCGCGACTTTTGTGACGCTCGTGCGAGCGAATGTCTGTATGTGCGCGCGCGCGCGCGCGCGTGTGCGGAGTCTGCGTTTAAACGAGCTATTATTACTGAAACTATTTTTCGGGTGAACAAATAAGAAACTATTTTAAGCAAATTATCGCCTTCTTTAAAACTGTTGCTTATCTGGAGGAAAAGATATGTATGCGAGCTTAAGGCACAGAACAAACCATTTTGAACTTTTAAGTTCATTTACATATTAATAGCTTGTCTAATTAATTATTCCGTTTTGTGCAATTCTGTAAGCAGATTAGTAATTTTTTTTTTTTTTTTTTTTTAGTTTTGCCCACGTGTGTGTCTGAAGCCGTACTTGGGAGATTAACCAGAGAAATAAAATGATAATAAGTTGAACACGGAAACTAAAAAGTTCATTATACATAAACATTTATGTAATATTATAACTGGACCAAGAGGTCGGTAATATTTCTTTTCACGCTACATTATTGCCTTGTTCCATAGGAGGCTTAAATTTAAAACGGATGTTATATGAATTCGTTAATCTGCAATAAGAAAAAATATACAGAATATTACGATAAGAAGCCATCGTATAGTGATTACTTTGACCCAATACTTTCCTTTGGAAACCAAAAAGCAGTCTGCTGAATCTATCGGCTTGGCCTACTAGATAAGATAACCAGTGCAAAAATTACCATCGGCATAAAATCAACTCATCATCTGACCAACAACTATGCACGCGAAAGTGTACCCGAGGAACGTGAAACAAATGAAAGCTATTTTAAATTCATGTATTGACTAAGTACATCGATCTCTGGGACTGAAAGAATGAGAAGTAGGTCAAGAACGAAAAGAAGGAAATTGTTCTGAAGTGATAGCATCAGAACAGATTATGAGGTATTATTGGACTTCATAACTAAAGACTTCCGATCAAAAATAAACTGGTTGCTTTCTACAGCCCATCCCACGAAATACCACAAAGCACGAAACAGGTGAACGATAAGCCTCTCTCTGGTCATACGATAGCAATCTCTCTCTCTCGTTCATAGCTGCTAAAGTATTTTTTATTTAATTTTATTAAATATTATTGGAACATTAAAGAGGCCTTGAGCGTCAGGAATAGTCATAATGAAATAAATATTGCCTCTGCCGAAGAGACAGTCAAAGTAAGTGTACAGCTTTTGAAAATAAATTAAGTACACGGATGCCGATAGATAAAATAATATAAAAATAAATACACTATGTATAAATTAAAACTGAAATTATATACAGCCAATAAATATACAAAAAATACTAAAGGACAAAACTATTAATATAAAGAAAATAAAAGCGATAAAACAAGCACGAAAAACCTTTTTAAAGACGATGAGCCTCTTTATCAACTTAAACAAGATATACGATAACAAGTCCTTATATTATGAAGAGGTATAGCCCTACACATGAGTTAACAACAACAGGGGTGGATCGTGTGCGGCAAAAAAGAAAGGAAAGGAAAAGCAGGAAAGGAAGGGGAGCAACGAAATACTCAACCGTCAAACTCTGGCACGGTCATGGAGAATCATGGGCGCGGTCTAGCATTTCAATATTGGGTCGCGGATTGTAATTAAAATGCTGCTCTCACCAATAACGCTCATCGATGGCTGAATTGGCGAAATCAGCCCGGCGAATATAGCCACTTCATGCTGAAATACATGATCATGTAATCACCGATACCGCTTTTATTTTCATGTATTTTTTATAGTTTTTATTTTCTTTATATTAATAATTTGTCTATTATTTTTGATGTGAAAACATCTACAGCGGCATCTAACAATGGAATGTAACGGAAGTGTTACGGGAATGTAACGGAAAAGCAAATGTTGTGGTTAAATATTTGTATTGTTGCAATCATACTAAGGAATTAAGGTTGTGATGTCACATCATCATCATCACTAACACCTGCACTATTTGTATAATGCGCTACCTGAGCAACAGCTCATCCGCGCTTAAAATCTTTAATCTATAATTTTATTCTTAATTTATCCTTTGTCGTGCCCCCTACGCCTGAAAAGTCACCGCTCCTGGCCTGGGGAGGCTGATCTCTACTTGCTATCAGTAAACTCTTGTTTAATGGCAAACGTAAAAGCATTTAACTGCAAACGATTGTGATTCTTGTTAGTAAACACAACTAAAAATATATTTTTGTATTTTTTAATTTTATAATTCTTTCATTCTTTTTTCTTTTTTTTTTTTTTTCCTTCCTTAAAAACTGTAAACTCACATAAAACTTTAAACTTCCAACTCAGCAATTGCTAATGTAAATAAAAACTCATCAGTGCAAAATAGCTATAATATTTAAAATCAATTTAAATATAAATTGATTTTATATTTAAATCAATTTAAATATAAAATGAGGACTCAGATTCTCTACAAGAGAAAAGCACAATAGTTTAGCCTCTGTCCGATTTTACGAATATTAGCTTGTTTCGATCACATAACTTGTACGCCCAATAAATCATACTTCCTTATGATTGTGCTGATGTAGCTCAATGTCACAGTCAGACTATTCTACAAATGTATGTATTTTGCTAACCTCTTCCAATCCAAAGATTTTTTTTTTTTTTTTTTTGTATATTTATTGGCTGCATATAATTTCAGTTTTAATTTGTACATAGTGTATTTATTTTTATATTTTATTTTATCTATCGGCGTTCCTGTACTTAATTTATTTTTAATAAACTTTACTTAATTTGCCTGTCTCGTTGGTAGAGGCAATATTTATTTCATTATTATTGGAACAGTTATTCACGGAACAAATTTGTCAATTTGTCATGTCAGCAGACAACACATAAATGTATTTTATTTATTAGATTATATTTTAGAGCGTTTTATATGACTAATTTACTTGTCTGAGTTATTAAAAGCATTGCTTTCAAAAATTATGCATCAATTATAATGTGTATAATAATTTACCAATTTCAGGTGCAATGGAGACCAAAAAAAAAACTTGGATTTCGGGAAAGCTTTTGACACTGTTGCGCATGGAAGACTATTGTACAAATTGGAGCAGAATGGTATTAAGGGTAAGTTGCTACAATGGATAAAAGGATGGTTGAGTGGGAGAAGACAGAGGGTGGTAATCAATGAGTGCTGCTTTTCGTGGACTAATATTATTAGTGGAGTCCCACAGGGTTCGGTGTTGGGTCCTCTGTTGTTTTGTTTATTTATCAATGACATTGATGAAGGTATATCAGGCTTAGTGTCCACGTTTGCAGATGATACAAAGGTTGGCAGGGTTGTTAATGACAGTAATGGCAGTGTGCTACTGCAACAGGATCTAGATAATTTGGGCAGATGGGCTGAGAAGTGGCAACTGAAGTTTAACCTTGACAAATGCAAAGTACTGCATATGGGTAGAAGTAACCCCAGAGAAACGTACCAACTGTGTGGTACTACACTTAAGGTGGTAGAAAATGAAAAAGACCTGGGAGTAATTGTGCAGTCAGATATGAATTTTTTTGAGCAATGCAGACAGGCTGTCAGGGCAGGTCATGGGGTTTTGTCAATGATATACAGGAATTTTGCTAGCAGGGAAAAGGAGGCGATTGTCCCTCTGTATAAGACAATGGTCAGGCCACGCCTTGAGTACTGCGTACAGGTCTGGAGGCCTCATTTTAGGAAGGATGTAGATTTGCTTGAGCGTGTACAGAGAAGGGTAACAAGATTGGTTAGAGGAATGAAGGGATCCTCTTACCAAGAGAGGCTTAAGTTCTATAAATTGCAGCGGCTGGAGACTAGGGACCTGCGAGGTGATCTGATTGAGGTGTATAAGGCCTTGAATGGGTTGAGCACGCTGAATTCTGATGGGATTCTTCCACTTGTTCAGATTACGAACCTAAGGGGGCATAAATTGAAATTGAGGAAAGACAAATGCAGAATAGATGTGCAGAAATTTGCCTTTAGCCAGCGGGTGGTTAATTGCTGGAACAAACTTCCATCTGTCGTTGTGGAAGTTCATAGGTTAAATAAATTTAAGGAGGAACTGCACAAAAATTTAGAGGGAATTGTTTGGTAAATTTTTTTTTTTTTTTTTGGCTGATGCTGCATAAGCTCATACACTTGCTTTCTTGCATCACATGCCACCACTACTACTACTGATCAGTGAAAGAAAGAATACCAGTTTTGTGAGCGCAACTTGCTTAAAGCAACAGAGAGCTTATTTGCTATTGAATTTCTTCTCATTGTAGTATGTAGGAGTTACGTGACCGTGTAAGGGACAGTGAAATCACTGAATAAGCAAAAAGATCTCACATTGTGCTGCCATGAAAAGGTGAAATCAGCCGATATGTTCCCTTGAGTTCATTTCCAAAAAGAGGGGAAAAATCCGCGGGTAAATACGGTAATATATCATTGTAGTAGAGTCTTACTTTGCTAAAAGAAAATTTCCAGTACATAATAAATTGCTAAGAGCTTTAACCTCAAAATCAATTTTATTCTATTCAAATAAGTTAATACTGTCCGTTCACATTTGCTGACTTATTTCTGGTAGCAAACCCATGCATCGTTCTACAGAAACGATAACTGCGATGGCTTCAAAACATTGATGGTTCGCTAAGCGGTAACACTATAGAACTATGCGCGCTGAGTTTCAGTCTTATTTATTAGAGCGCATACGTTATTTCACCAAGGCAGGAAAGGATTAACTGAATTAAGGCATTTTTCTGATTGACCTGCGAAATCACGCCTGATTCAGCCATCTCGTTTGGTGCATATCTAAAAGTTTTAATCCACATTTATCAGCAGCACCTTCCGAACTAATTCTCCCACATCCAAGAGCCTAAATAATGAAGTGATTAGTATTTGATTTAATTTTACTTTGACTACTTTGTTCTAATCTGCGATAAGATTCTTAGTAGCCAATAAAGCGAAGATTCCTTTTCAGATATGCTAATTTTCACTTATGAAGTTTCTGTGAAATACTTAGAATAACGGTCTCTCTCTCTCTCTCTCTCTCCTTTCGGAAAGCAATAACACGTTATTACAGCTACAGTTTCTGTTCCACTAATTAACATGGCCGATTCAGTATAATTCATTTTTGAGAATGCAGCAATATTCTAATTAAATATCAGCTCCAATTTTTATTTATTTTTTTTTATTACTATAACCAATAGGCATAAAATGAAAATATATAAAAAAGACCCAAGGTAAACTAAGAGCCAAGTGAAAAATAAATTATCCAAAATCAGAATAATAATGCTTGTAAAAGATGCTGCAAAAGCTTGCACTTCCCACTACTATATTAAAAATATTTCCTTTTCTTGAAATTCTCGGAATTCGTGTAAATGAACAGGATATAATTTCACCACTAATTTAAACTTCAGTTTGCTATAAGATTGAACGAGATTATTATTATTTTTAATCTTCGCTACACCCCTATAAAGTCGGCTAGCTTTCCGGACAGTTCTTATGCAGTAGGAGAAATACAACTGTTTCGTTTGTGGAACAGCAAACCAAACATCCTCGTGGTAAAATGCAGATAACTTCTGTATATACCAGGTTCGAGCATGAACTCTGCCAAATAGGCAGTATGCTCTTTCAGTTAATGGATACTTCATAAAATAATAAATAAGAGATAATAAAGAAAGTGGTTCGATTATCATGGTGTGACATTTACGGGTTAGTCCATGCTAGAAGAATTATGTCATCGCCCAAGTTATTGATACTCACTATTCCATCTCATGTATCACGATAAACATAACATGGCTTTTGTACTTAACAGCAAGAATTGCAACTACGGAATATTTAATAGAGTTGCAAAGAAATACCTTGGTATTTCTTTGCAACCCTATTAAATATACCGTAGGTATATATGCAAAATCCTCCGCGAATATCACGTTTCGGTTTACTGAAGATTCTACTCTAGAAATAGTAATTGCTTTGTACTACAGTATTTTCTTTTGGAATCCCTAAATTTAGTTTTAAATTGTTTTTTTTTTTTTTTTTTTTTGTCATTTGCAATGTGATTATTCCAAACGGTCAGTCTTGATGCTAGAAGAATTATGTCATCGCCCAAGTTATTGATACTCACTATTCCATCTCATGTATCACGATAAACATAACATGGCTTTTGTACTTAACAGCAAGAATTGCAACTACGGAATATTTAATAGAGTTGCAAAGAAATACCTTGGTATTTCTTTGCAACCCTATTAAATATACCGTAGGTATATATGCAAAATCCTCCGCGAATATCACGTTTCGGTTTACTGAAGATTCTACTCTAGAAATAGTAATTGCTTTGTACTACAGTATTTTCTTTTGGAATCCCTAAATTTAGTTTTAAATTGTTTTTTTTTTTTTTTTTTTTTGTCATTTGCAATGTGATTATTCCAAACGGTCAGTCTTGTACCATTTCTTCTTCTTCATCGTTATCTGTTATTCTATTGAGCAATTCATTATTTAGAAAATTAATTCCTTCAATTCTTCTCGTCCTGTTTTTGCTCTACCCTTAAATTTAATGAATTTTCTTCAAAATTTCTGTCTAGTATTCTCGTATACTTAATTTTTTGAACACTTGAATTTAGTGGCATTTGAATTGCTTTAGTGAGATTTTTGTCTGTCTAGAAAAGATATTAATTTTGTAAAGTACCATTAGTCTTTCTCTGAAGTACAAAATTTTTAATTTTCTTAGTTACTGAAATCTAGTCCACTGTCGCCATGGGATGGCTTTCATTTAGCTTGCGCGAGCAGAGCACACAAATACGGTAAACAGGGAGTCATAATCAAAGTGCGCAACTCTGATGGTTTCCAGACAGTGAACGAATCCTCGAACAGCACTGAAATTCGGTGCAGGGCAAGAAAGTCTCCGAGAGGCATCAGTCTTTTGCACAAAGTGATGTTTGTTCCGATTTGTACCTATGGTGCTGGCGCCTGGTTTTGGTATACTAAGAAGGTTTCTATCCAAAAGAAACTCTCCTCTATCCAAAGACGTATGCTCTTAATGATGAGTCGTTCCTGTTGCACTGTCTCGACAGTGCAAAAGGAACGCTACCGGTTTTAAATGGCTGCCTACCTCTGGACCTCCAAATCGCTTATTGACGGTTTTGCTATTATCTTATGCATGCCATTACCGTTGAATTTTTAGACATAACTGTTAATATCCACTGTGATCCTAAACCAAAAAAAACCGTTGCCTGAACCACCTAGTACTCTGGCAAGATCGATGGTCTTCTTCTTCTACCAAATGTATGGTCATAAGAAAGTTTATACCATCTGTATCCTTTGCCTTACAAAAGTCTGTTCTAAAATGGTTCAGTCCGAGTCTCCATACCTTGCTTCTAACTGGCCATGGTTCCCTTCGCGCTAAACTTGCTAAGTTTAAACTGTCTGATTCTGCCCTCTAACTGTGGCAGCATGTTCTTTTCACCTGTCCATATTACTTGGCGCAGTTGTGGGAGATCACAGGTGGCGCCTTACTCTAAACACTATGTCCATATTACTTGGATCTTCGTCAGTCTCTGTCTGCTGTGTGTCAACTATTTTCTCCAGGAAATGAGTAATCTCTATTGGACTGCAAAGAAAAACGTTATCTTCTGCAACATTTTGTATATAAGGCCTTCAACAGACGTGGACAACTCATCACTAGTTCTTCAATTCCTGGAACTACTCTTATTCCAGCTCTACCTCCAGTTCAGACCATCACCTCCATTGCCGCCATTTCGTGATACCACAACCATCGTCACTAAAGCCATCTTCAGTTCAAGTGCCCATCTTCACCACGACCTTCGATTTGGACAGTTCCTAATCTTACTTCTACAATGCTGAATGATTACTATTTTCCGGTCTTCCATCGCATGCTGACCTCACAGGCGGGATAATCTGCTGACACAGGTGTGGAGTCTTTATCTCTTCCTTCAAACCCCTTTTAGTTCATGTCTTTTCCTTTTGTCTGTCTATCAAGTGTTTACTTTTTATTCTTCCTCCTCCTTTTACTGCGATTCCTTCTTCTATTGTGTTTCTTATCGCTGTCACCAGTCTTGCACTGGTGCAGGATTTTTTAATTTTATTTTATTTATTTATTATCTTTATATTTTTTTCCAGATTTTTTGATAGTTTGCTATCAATTCCTTACTTTTATTTTATTTTCCCATTGTTTGAATGGTTTGAATATTCAATACGTGACACTAGAGGTTTGCTGCGGTTTGCGCTCAACTGGCCCTCCTCGTGGCGTAGACGGGTATCAGGACGCACCTGCCCGGTGCTTGTTGCTTCCTGGTAGCAAAAGTGGCCAGAAACAACTAAACAACATATGCACAGCACAAACCTAGCATTACGCACACCTCTGGCCTTTCTGCAGAGTTTCTGTATCATCACAGTGTACTATGGCAGAGTTGAACTGGCTTTTGGGAGCCACCCTACATATGATACTATACATGTCTAGCGGTAGAGAGATCTTCGGCTTTCTCTTTGGTGTCCCTTAGTAGTCATAGTGCTGTCAGCATTGCTGTGATTTTCACTGACAACTCAGAGTACTGGTTCGGACGCTGAGGAGCTCCAGTTCCTTGTACTAATTAATGATTCTAGAAGAACTCGAGCTCCTTGTGCTGGTAGTTCTACTTTCGGCAGGCTTTGGATTACACTTGGATGCCTTAACCTGGACCTTGAATTGTCTCCTATATGTATGCGTATCTCCTTTTCTACTTATTATTGTTTCACTTGCTTTTTTGTCTTTTTAAGGTCCTCCATCCCACAATTGGGCAATGCAGGGGGGGGTGTAATTATGTAAACTGACTAGCGGTGTTGCCAGTCTAAGTTTTGGCAGGTACCGCTTCATACAATAAATAAATAATGGTAGAGAGAATTGACTGTTCCAGTGATGCAAGGAGTTACTCTACAATGGCACAGCTGCTGGAAGTTAATCCTTCTTCCCAACCATCTTTATTCGTCATCTTCCACTACCTGAATAGGAGTGCCTACTAGTAACAGTTTATTCCCTATATAAAAACTTACGAAACAAGCTTCAGCTGACCTTTTCTGTTTCACAGAGAATTCAATCAGTGTCTTAAAACAAGAAATATTTTTCACATCCGGCATCGTGAAACGAACATTACTTTCCACGTGATTGGAAACAAAGTTTAATAGTAACTCGTACGTTACTAACGCGACGATACTCCTATCACTAGCCTGTTACTCAAAAGCTTCTTAACGGTGTCACAGTGCGGCCAGTCTAAGAACTTTTCAAAAACTACTCGTATAATGATTGGATGGGAAGGAAACCTGCATCTAAATTCATATATCTTAACAGAAAATTCATCAGAGAGAAACGTGAAATTAAATGTTGCAAAGACGACACTAGCGGTAGAGAAAACTGTTGATAGACACGGAATGTTGTAAATAATGCAGAAAAATGAAATGCAAATTCAAAGAGAGCTCACGACATACTGTCATCTTGACCACAGTAGACATAATCACCGCCTCCCTCCAATACCGGGTGGAAAAGGCCCGAGTTCGAATCTCATCAATGAAGAGAGCAATTTTTATGGGTTTTTTTTTTTTTTTTTAACATCGTGGCTGAGTTAGTCGGTCCCAGGCGAAGACCGCATGGTTTTATCTCTCAAACTCTGGTTGTTTGTCCAGCAAACCAACTGATGAATTCACTCAGTTACAAACGCAATACATTGACTAATGCCTCATTGCCTTTGTTGCTTTGGAGCTGAATACACATATACACACACACCTCACTTACAACCTTGATAGCAGCTACACTCGACGCGTCTTCCATCATAAGATTTCATGACACATGTGTGGTGGTGGTAGCTGTAATTGTCAGCATATCGTCACAAATATAATTCGCAGGCAGTCGTGATTTCTGCTAAATAAACCCGAAACAGCGAGCGATCAATCGACTTACGTATTCATAAATCGCGCCAAATCACCGGAGAACGCACTGCGTGCTCCGACAACAACGTCGTAGCAAGCAGGAAAAGTAAAAGACAAACAAGCAAAATCTATCAAAACAAAACGGTGGTTTTGAAGTAAATAAGCTCACACAATAAGCTCGTGTGCTTTACGGTAAAACCGAAGATATGTAAATGAAGTCGGTTACTGGGTGGATGGCATCGCTATGCACAGAAGCTGTACGTAAACCTCAGATCACCTCGATAACTGTGATAAATGATACGCAGCAACGGAAATGCGATAAGATGACATCCTGTTTAAGAAATCAGCAGCGACACCTGCTGGAAACAGGAAAGAAAGGGTAGATTTTGACAAGATAACAGAGTTCTCCGAGTAATTTAAAATTAATGTTTCACAAATGAGGAAAAATATATAAAAGGTAGATACCAAACTTCAGAATCTGATAAATTAGGCCGAGTCTCTGGAGTGACAAATGATAATAATTAAAATGACTGCATTATTAATCTTTCCGATATCATGAAACAGTGTTCTGATTCAATAATTAAGGTTGGTGGCAAACTTTAAGCTGGATATTAAAATAACTACCATAAATTTGAGGCCTTTAGTACATCCCTGCTCGACAATGCGACATTCGAAATACAGGAAATATCATGTATATAACCAAGCGCTGCCCTAGTAAAAAGAAATCATCGAAAAAGAATTGCGTTATTTTCAAACTTAATATCTTGTGAAAGAGAAGACATGAAATGATGGAGTTTGTTGTGAAAAAAATTAGATAAGTTTTCAACATTTTACAAGCGCCATCATGACAAGCATTATTAAATTTCGAAATATGCTTGAGTTTAGCTTCACTGAACAAGTATTTAGTTAAAGAATTATCAAGACATTTTCAATAATACAGTGACAGTAGAGATGTACAGACTACACGTAGACAATGGGTTCTCACTAATTCTGGCTACAGAAATACATCACTGTTTACATAAACATTGCGCATTATGATTCCCAAATCTTACTAACCAATCGTTTTTCTTACTTTATTGACCCTTCGCTTGTGTGGCATAATAACATTCAAGTTGCCATCTATAAAATCAGTATTAGAGCTTCCTCTAGCAAAAAGTACCCACGTAATTTTCATTAGATGGTACTATTTGGTCCCATTTCATCCAGAGTTTTCCACGATCATCTGAGAAAAACACTGCCGCCTTCCCCTTCCACAAGAGTGAATGAAGCATTCTTCAATCACTTTTCACATTCGCAATATTTGCACAGTAGCAAATGAAGAGCATGTTAGTATTAGTATTAAAAGAGCATAATGATGTAAGGAAGCGAACTTATTCTAAAAACAAGTTAATTAAATGTACACAATACGTTATATTTCAGCTGCGTTCGATTTTTTTTCTAAAATTAATTGATTTTTTTTTTATTTTGGTATGATTAGTATAAATGAAAAGTAAATATATTTATCTCCTTATCAATTAATTACTAAGGTTATAATTTTACAGAACGTTGAAAAAAAAAACAAAAAAAACTGCACAGTTTTACGTTCTTTAGAGAACGTAAACCGGTTCTGTTTAATTACCGCTGTATAATATTTATTAATCTCTCCCATATACAGTACTATTAAGTCTCTTTTTCTTTCTGTATACGTATCAAGTCACAAGCGACACCACATTCACATAACAGTACACGCGAAGCGTGCACGGACAGCCTAAAGTTAACAATACTACATTAAAACTATATTTAAATATGAATTTATTTTTTCCCCATATAATTTGTACAAAAAAAAAGAAGAAATATTAATTGCCGGATTTCTATTTGTCCAATTTTAATTAAATTTGGATTGGCTCAACAAATATTTTTAAAAGGCTCGATTCGACGGGAGCTTTTAAAATGCTTGATTCGACGGATTAAAGAACCTCTTATATTACTGACTTAGTCAAAATGTGCCTATACAATTCTTCCTTGAATTTTGCAAAACTCTCAGCTTCTCAGGCAATTCATATTGTAATAATGACTGAGGCGGATATCGGTTATCTGTTAACAATATGCACAACTTATCTCTTGAGTGCAGCAACCATAAAATGCCCCTTGATTAAGCAAACCAAACTGCTAAATATACTATAGGTTCTCTTTTCTCAACTATGGTATTGTTGGTTAATTATAATGGAAGACTAGAATTTCCCCGATTGAAGAATTTTAAAACTTAACAGCTCGAAAGAAAATCTTGATCGTTTTTATTTCTATTTGTTAATTCACACAAGGTAGTCAATCATGTAAATTATTCAACATTCAAAAATTATCTTTAAATCTCTCATGTACTGATCTTTTTCTAAGCTGTCTGAAATATTCAAAGAAATTGAGTTTCCTCATATGAAGTACTTCCTCTTGGCCACTCATGCAGAGAACCACATCCGTTGCATTCTGTCAATTCTCTATTTCAAATGATTTGTTTCGTCGTAAAAATTCACTTCAGATTATACTTCAGTTTTATTCCCATGCCTATCATTAAATTTGCCATGTTCTAAAGGACGCTTTTCCGCATGGCAATCGCATAACATAATGGAATATAGATTAAGTTGCGTGGGTAGTTGTCAATACTAGCCACAACCCTACAGTCCTTACCATCAATCATGTTATTGTTTGTCACGAAGCAGAACAGCTTTCACGACATTAGAAGTTCCACGAGCACCACATTTTGTATAAACTGAACTATGATGGGACAAAACGCATTCTTTATATATTTTTCTAGTTAACAGAATGTGGCAGCGACCTGTACAGCGCATGACTAACTGCAAATTAACTGGGCGATAATATCAGAATAGCTGAAAATGAAGGAAATAATTCCCCACACCGTCGACTAAAGCGATCGTGACAGATGTTTCTGAAGCGAATAATGACACTAATGCGGTTGGAGAGGGATTGTGAAGATGGTCACTGAAACAACAAATAGTTTTGTTTACGACTATCCATTTAGGAGAAGAAACTTTTTCATTCCGCTACTTAACTGTTCTGAAAGCGAGAGAAAAAATCTAATTCGCACTGTCCTATTCTTGAATCCACTGAGAGACAGATGGACAAATAACCAGATAGGAGAAAGCAGCAATATTCCGCTAAATTTACCACACAAATTTATGAACTTATGAATTCAGTCTTAAGTGAATATCTACTTTCAGTGGATCCATAATATGAACCCTGCCCGTTCGCCAGTGGGTATAATGGTTAAATGAAAGAAGAGGAAAATTTGAAGGATCGACGGGGGCCCAATTAACAGCATATTAGTATTAAAATGTCATAATCAATATAAGGAAGCGAACTTATCATGTGAAGAGATAGCAGGGATCAATTTATACGAAGACAAATAGGTATTTTTTTTTTTTTTTTTTTTTTTTTTCAATATCGACTACATTAAGGAACAGCGTTAAATGTATGATTTCTGCGATTGCATCCAGTTGCCTGGAAGTCACACAAGACGCCAACAAACTCGTACACGCACAACTGAAACCAAATTGTGTATTTAACTCATATACTAAAATATCACCGCGTTACCAATATTACGTAGTATTTGACAACGCCACATCATTACAACGCCTACATCACTGCAAGAATTATAACAACCATCAGTGCCTAGAGCGGGGGATGGGAGGATCGGGTCGAGATGCGGCTTAACTTGGTACCACCACCCACTACTGCTCATTCTTACGATGACACTACCAGTTATGTACACACCTATCATCGCTGCCCAATTAGATACGTACCCCAACGTTTACTACATTGGTATGCGACACCAGTTTGAAAGGATAAGCGCGTACGTGCGCGCACATACAAGCGTTTCACAGGATTTGTTGCCAGTCCTCTTTCTGTTTGCCTACCTGCGTCAGTGACATCATGCATAATACAAAGAAGCCGACGAGACTGTCTGAAAATTCTACATTCGCGATAGTATATCACATTGTCTGTCTCGTTCGGGAGGGCGTAAAAATGCCGCAGTAATCAACGCAGTCCGTATCGTTTCCCACTTGCTTCGATAGAGTTAACCGATCAGACAAGAAAGGAGTGAAAAGGGAAGAAAAAAAAACAAAAAAAAAAAAATCACTCTTCACAACCATGAAATCACTTTCCAGAAACACGTTATTACCGCCATCATTTATTTTGTTTTTGTCAATTATGAAAACGTCTCCAGCCTTACCTTCTGACAGATCTAGGATGTGCACGTGAGAAGCAGAGGTAAAAAAGCCACGGGCAATTACCTGTTCATCGAGGTCTCCAGATTAACCCCCTTCCTCTCAATACAAACAAGATAAATGCACTCTCGTTATAACTGCTTCCAAAGGGCTGCTCTAAAAACCGGCAATAAATCATTACAAATAGATAATGTCGTCTTGGTTTCATATTTCTTTAAACGTTATTTTCCACTGATTCACCCGTTGTACATGTACTGGTGAGATAAAACAGCAACGCTCGAAATGCATGCATGCACGCACTTACACATACATACACACACACACACACACACTCTACACAAATACGCGGACCGATGGCCTGAGGACCGACTACGGCACAGCTCTATACAACGGAATGAAATAATCGTTGGCTTCACTTATTCAATTACTTTTATTTCCTGGGCAGCCAGCTTCCATGGCAACTGTTGATGCCTGTTTTGTTCGCTCTATTCTGCAGTTAGACATATTACAGCGAGTCACATTATACTGGCGAGTGTATAACAGTAACGTAATAAGGATGTGCAGGTGCTGTACTTTGAGGTACATAAGCATGCGCACATCTTATTTAACTGAACGTCAAAAAGGGGGTGGGGAATCCTGCATCAAATATTTTACAAAGCAACCGATCTTTAGGTACTTAATTCTAAATTATCCTGTTATCGCCTGAGAAGGAAATTTCGTGAAAAATCCGAAGTTTTATACACGGTGGACCAATGTTACAAATTGATTTTACGATAAAATAGGACACTGCAGCTGAAAGATTAAAATTGTACAAGAAGTAAAATATACTTTGAAGTTTTGTTTAGCATCACTCGCTTGGCGAATCTGGGAAGTCATTTATGGAAAATGACCTGCTCGATGACCATTAACCAGAACACAGCATTGACGTAGCCGAATGGTCAAGAGCGAAAGTGCAGTAGCACGCGCCCTTTGAGTGGACCAGAGTTCAAGCCGGTGACTGCTAAATACGATTAAAGTTTTTATTGACGATTTATTGTAAACTGCACTGTCCTGGGCATCCCGCTTCCATGGCAACTGTTGATGACCGTTTTGTTCGTTCTATTCTGCAGTTAGACATATTACAGCAGGTCACATTATACTATGGTAAAATTGTTCATACCAGAGTATAAACAAGAACATTTTGACAGAACAATATTTTTCATTGTGGCACTTCGTTTCTTTGCTTTTCTTCTATTCAGTCCCCCTAAATATACTTTATTCGAGTGTATCTCGAAGTCGCAAGTTTCCCTCAAATTAATATTGTGCATTTAAAATTAAGCTTGGGGTTGTCGAAAAAAAAAAACAGGTGGTTTTTCCGACAATCCCAAGTTTCTGTGATGTTAAAAATTCCAATTAATCGTCATTCGAAAACGAAAATAAAAGAAACGGAGTCATAAAATATACATAAGTCTTGGCCCACCCTATATTTAAGATTTGTAACTTGAGGTGCGCATTTCATGACTTGTACTCTCATTTAATCCAAGTCCTCTATCCTTAAAATATTCATTTATTTGAACACACTCCGAAAAACCGGCTAGAACTAGACTGTTTTAGATTAGTTTCAAGGCAACTCAGGCTATGGAGTATAAAGTGTATCTGGTCTATTAAATTTGCACTTATTCTAAGAGCTGGTTTGTTGTTTGTGAGATGGAACTCTTAAAAACTTTTCAATTTTGCATGAGATTGACCAAGGTCTTTTCAGGAGGGACCGATAAGGTTTATATAGCGTACCTCACAGCATTTAAGTGCATTCGACGCAGTGGTCCTGACTATTAAACGCCCATTGTAAATACGCTAGTCACCTATTCTTACATAATCATAAAACATGTAAATAATAATTGTCACATGTGTAAGATTGTGTGACAATCTTCCTTGTGAAAATATTCTGAAATTATGGATGGTTTTATATTCTGAATTATGGATGTATCCAAAATATGACTGCCACAAAAAACGCCGAGAAATATCTGAAAGTTGGAAACTGAGCAAAAGCTACTAATTGTAATTTATTATAATCGATAAATATTGGTTTCAAGCACCGGGTGCAAAGCCACACAAGGGAAAACAGGTACATTACAGTAATTATAGTTTGTTTTTTTTTTAAATTGTTTTTCAAAACGGACGTTTAAACCTATACAGACCAAGTTAAGGTTCCATCAGTCCTTCGAGTAAAGCCAAAATTAAAACCCTGTTATCCACTTAAAATTAAAGATTGCTTCTGCTGATTACAGCGATGACACCAGTCCGACCTACTAACACTTGACATCCACTGTTTGCTCAAATAAAGAAAAGGAAATAAAAATATTTGGGTTGGATTTTTCTCAAGGACTATACACCTCTGTCTGAGACTTTATAACCACAGCCTTGACTCCAAAAGGCCTTTAGAAAGAATAAAGAATTTTTTTTCGGTGAGAATCAATTCCAAACGATGAGAAGGGTGGCGCTGCCACGACATTTATAGAAGAAATTTGGGTTTTTCTCTATCCTCTCTCTCTCTCCGTATAATTGTAACTACAATTAAAAAGGAAATATATAGAGGAGAATTAAAATTAACATCTTACTCTTCCTCCCGTTATTTAAAATCACGAAGTTGGAACACCTTTGAGAAGTATGTAAAGGTAAAAAGAGAAGTCGCATAATTCAGCGTATTATAATGCAGTTAATTAAAGGTATTTCGCAGCGAAGCTTTTAACTAAACTGCTTTAATTACACTTTTGCGTACTGCGCGTGAAAAGCGAGTCATCTGCTATGCATGTAAAAAAAAAAAAAAAAAAAAAGAAAGCTGCACATCGAATCTGACTAAATACAATACCAGTTGTATGCCATTACCAGTAAATCAGATGTTGTCAGATGAGTCCTCTCAGTGATAATGTGCAAGACAGCCACTTGATTATACATGAAGTTCGTGCCGCTTTTTCGCCCTCCATAATACCACACCGTAGTTATTTCCGTGTGGTGCCTACCGTTTGCCTCACGCGACACTGTTGTAGAAATCGAGTTTTTTCATAATTCATGAAACTACTTATTGATTTCCCTGTAGTTCCTTATATTCTCGGAGTTCTGAACATTTCCATACGCTCGACTTACACAGTTATCGCCTGTACCAACCATTTATATCCCTCTTAGAATCCTTTTAGAACTGTCGAATGCATGTGTTAGTTTTCCTACGCAAACTTTAACTGTTAGGATATTACAATCACTACGCGTGTTGCAACTTCCAGATTTATTCTTTATTTGCAAGAAAGCTGATATAAAGTGTAAAATATTATAAGTATTTCGGTGTTTCTAATGGACTCAGTACCTCGGACTTCTCATAGACATTCGTATGTTGATTTTATCACTCTCCATACATCAGGTATGACATCGTCCGGACTTAATACGACGACACATATGTGAAGGAGATAATGCGGCACGAACGAAGGGAGAAGTACTCCGAGGGAAAAAAAATAGTAGACACAGACGGAGCTAATGACTGATGGAAAGCGTAATGCATGGACAGAATGAAAATTGGCGCTTGACAACATAAACGCATTTCACCAAACCTCTCTGCAACAATCACATTATGCAGAGAATACGTTACTGTACTTGTTATCGGTCAACCCATCATAACGTATTTATGAAACTTTGCTGATGTCCACCCACACATGCACGCTTCGGTTAAACTACGCATTTCTAGAGCTTCGTGGTTCTTTTTTATTATTGTTTTTATCGTTAAATTACTAGCGGCAAATGTTTGTAGAATATGGTCCGGTAATCATTTAATTTGATACAATCAGTTGTCAAAACCAAAATTAATTT
This sequence comes from Mastigoproctus giganteus, assembly GCF_048544385.1. NCBI lineage: Eukaryota > Metazoa > Arthropoda > Arachnida > Uropygi > Thelyphonidae > Mastigoproctus > Mastigoproctus giganteus. The sequence goes on from NC_143582.1 coordinate 134,309,425, forward strand.
TCCGATTCCGAAATAGTTAATTTCTCGAACCCATGTTCACTCAAATCCTCGTTTAGAATTATTATTTCGAACTAACCGACCTCTTAACGAATTTCAACTTAAAATAAGAAATTTATTATTATTTTTTTCTACATTTGTGCGATAACCAAAGTCTGTAAACAGAACATACCTATAATTGTACTTAATTTCGAAGGCGCCAAAGAAGTTATGCGCTTTCAATGCGCATGCTCAAATAAGCTGAGCGATGACAACAATGCAGCACATGCTGGAACTGGAACGTGCTCCTGCATAATTTTTTCATCCTGCGACTACACGAATCAAGTCTACAACGTAATGATAATTCACAATGATGGATAAAAATACACAGGGCGAGCTAAAGCAGTTGCAGCGCAGTTGAGGAGAACCTCGATATCCTCTTTCTTCAAGAGCCATATTCGCATAGTAAGGCAGTCAGAGGGTATCCGTTGACTTATAAGATCGTTCAAATGGACGGGGAGACCACATGGGCGGCTATTCTGGTCAGAAACCCTGATCTCACTGTCACCAAAATACCACATTACTGCCTTCCCTGGGCAGCCTGTGCCCATATCATCACCCCTTTGGGGGAATTTTACGCAGTTTCTCTTTACTCTCGGCCGGGGGAGGATATTCTCCTGATTATTAGATACTTACAAAGCATCTCTCTGGAATTCCCAAATGCGAAAATCATCGTTGCCGCCGACGTAAACTGCAGGTCGCCAGCGTGGTTCAGTGAAACTCAAGATAGACGAGGCACAAACAACGGACAAAGACTGGAAGAATATCTCTCAAACAGTTCTTTCTCAATTCTCAACCAACCAAATAACCTACCGACCTTCTCTAGTACAATGTGGGAAGCCATAATTGATATGACCCTGGCCACAAGATCCGTTGCACGACACCTTTCATCGTGGACAGTTAGAGAAAGCTGGACCACTTCAGACCACCGTGTAATAACTTTCCAACTGCACCGATCAGTAAGCCGACAACCAATTATAAGGCAAACTCTGCATAGATTTGCAACTGACAAGGCAAACTGGCAGCAATTTAAAGATTCACTGATCATGGCCGCCCACTCTCTCAGCACAGTTGGACTGGACGCGGACCAGCACCAAAAAGCAATTATAAGCCTAGTCGCTGAAAGTTCAATTAACTCTATTAAAAGGAAGAAACCTTCTCTTGGAGCCGTACCTTGGGGGTGTCCAGAGCTCCAACAACTGCGACGGGAGGTTTACACCCGACAGAAAAATTTTAACGCGCAAGACGGACATAGCCGGAAGCGGAAGTAGAGAGGATCTCAAGCAGCAGCACAGAACGGCAAGAAATGAATACACAGCCCTGATTAAACAAAGGAAGAAGCGCTCCTGGGAGCACCTAGTCTCCACAGTTAGAAATTCTGCTCCATGGGAAGTGGTCTACAGAGTGATGATCACAAACAATCTCCAAAGGGGAGAAGTCATCCCAGCCACCAAGAAGCCACAAGGCACGTATACAAAGACATGGTCCGAATCTATAAATAACACCCTTGACGCCATGTTCCACACACGCCACCAAGTTTTTTGTTGTTTGTTTGGTTTTTAGGAGCATTAGCAACTAAGGCCATATTGCTCCGTGAATATGCGGTGGTCATTCCCTGACCTTTCCGCATCCTCCGTATTTGGTGGTGACGGGCTCGAACCCCGGTCTAATCAAGAAGCGTGTGATATGCACTGCTGCTCCTTCCCACCTGGCTACGGAGGCGCACGCCACCAAGCACCCCAGAGCAAATACTACTATGTGAGGAAAACAGCACATACACCACGGCCCAAGTGGAAGACAGCTTCACCAAGGAAGAACTGGACACCGCTGCAGCAAAAATAAAAAACAAGAAATCTCCAGGAGAAGATATGCTGGAGCCCGAGATCGTAAAGAAGGCTGTTGAAACCATCCCAAATGAGATCTTAAACCTCTTTAACCATTGCCTTGAAGCAGGCCATTTCCCAGCAGTATGGAGATCTGCAAAATTAAGGCTTATTCTCAAGAATCCAACAAAACCACAAGAACTTCCGGAGTCATACCGGCCCATCGCTCTTCTATCCATACTAAGCAAACTCCTAGAACATCTTCCAAGCAATAGAATAGAAATTCATTACTCCAAGGCTGGCCTTCACTCTGAAAACCAATACGACTTTAGAAGGGAATGCTCCAAGGTGGACGCCAGAGAATATCGTCAAAGCAGCTACCATTACCAGCCATAAATACTTCCTTGTCATTTCAGTGGATTTTGCCGAGGCGTCTGACTCCCTCTGGTGGCCAAGCGTCCTCGGCAGACTCCGGAAAGCAAAACTACCAGCTAATTTGTACAATTGTATAAAAACCAATCTCGCAAACAGAACAGTAACCGTCAGTGCTCCGTACTGCTCAGTCTATAAAGGATGCCCACAAGACTCAGTACTTGGCCCACTTCTCTGGAACGTTGTGCTCGACAGCTTTCTAAACCTCGACCTTGGTGATGTGAGGTCACAGGCCTACGTGGATGATCTGATCCTGATGCTGGCGGCAGACTCAAGAGCTCAACTAGAGATCTCTGCAAAACATGCTATAAATATCCTACAAGGCTGGGCCACCCAAAACCACTTAAAAATATCCCCAACAAAAACCTGCTCCATCCTGCTTAAAGGTTCTCTCAATATCAGAAGGCCTCCCCAGATAAAGATTCAGGAAATAACAATTAAGCTTTCCACCGAACTTAAATATCTTGGTATTCTGCTGGATAAAAATCTGTCATTCACACTCCATCTTACTTACCTCGAAGCAAAATCAAAAAATGCACCACACTAATAGCTAGAGTCACTCGTCGCGACTGGGGGCTTAAGAAGAGGACCCTAGCCCGCTTCTATAAGGCAGTCTTCTTACCAGCAATAACATACGCATCAGGAATCTGGTTCCACAAGGTGGTAACAGCAATAAACAAAAGGAAGCTAGAGACCATTCAACGTTCAGTCCTACTGACAATCTCGAGAACCTGCTGTACTGTAAGCACCCACGCCCTCCAGATCCTCTTGGGCGCTCTCCCCCTGGATCTGGAGATCGTCCGCTGTGGGTTGCTTTATCAACTATCCAAAGGCAGAGCAATCACCTGCCCAGACGACACAACTGATCCGGTGAACAATCGTAAACTCGAGAAAAAAACGCCTTCTCACCCACCTACAGCAGGCCTGGACGACTTCGACAAAAGGGGAAGTCACCCGAAAATTCATACCCGATAATCAACTAGTGTTTCCCAAAAGCCTAAACTGGTTTTCACCGGGACTGCTGACATCTTACCTACTCACGGCGCAATAAGAGCAAAACTCTCCAGTTTCGGTTTGAGTGACACCCCTCTCTGCCACTGTGGACAGCCAGAGACGTGGGAGCACCTCATGCACCACTGCCAAATATACGAAGACCTCCGCTGTCTCTTAATAAACCAGAATACGTTTCTCGCCAATAAACCAAGAACAATATCTCCTGGAGAGCGAGGACAATTATAAAGTCTTAACGCAGTTTGCGCAGGATCTTTTTACTAGAAGAAGAACATACCCACAACCTTAGCTGGAATTTTCCCACAAACTAACCACTCGTCATCCACAATAAAGATCCTAAGATGTGTCAACCAAACAAAAACCTAACAGCTACAATCTGAAGAACAACTAATCATTAACTTAACCTGGATCTGACCACTGGCTTAACCTGGAGTCATTATTTGAACTTGACCACTCACACGGACGGGACAACATGTCCCAGGAATGGCATACGAAGACCTGACAAAGACATTGTGCAGTTTGCTGCCGAAACATCATTAGGCGATCTGAACCGGGTACCCTCACTCGGTTCACTTTCCATCCCTTCCCTTCCCTTGGCAGGGGGATGGTTACTCTGTGCCCTCCCCCCTGCCATCCCCTATCTTCATCTGGTGAGGCATGGGCCTGCTCCACCGACTTTTGGAGTTATCTTCACTATTGACCTCATATTTCTGTCATTCACCCCCCCCCAGGCTTCAGTCTCCCTTCCCTCTCTAGCTATCTTGTGACTAGCGTTTAACCCTTGTCAAGACTACACAAGCCCCACACTAAAAAAAGAAAAAAAAAAAAAAAATATATATATATATATATAAAAACTCTACCCAGCATAACTTATATCGCTTTCGGCCTGACCCAATTTCTAGTGTTTCTCTCCCACACTTGTTTTTTTAGGTCCTTGCCACTGAAATATCAGGAAATTAGGTGGCAGGACCTGCCAGAGCAAATAGTAAATTTCTAAAATACTGGTGTACCTGGTCTGCCTCCACGAGGTATAGTGTGGGCAACGGTGGGTCTCATTTGAGACCCAACGGCTAAAAGACCAGATGAACAACGGTACAAAACATTACACACCACAATATTCACACACTTTTAAACCTCTGGCCTTTACAGTGTTCTGTATCACACCACAATGTATACTACTCGGAGATGGGGGAAACCCCTGGTGCCGTTTGACCCTAAACACACTATATAGCGGGCGCTTTTAAATTAGTGATTGTAAGTGAAACAAGTCTGAAATGTGCTCCTATGATAATTGAGACACAAGAAAATTTTCTGAAGCAACAGGGCTGGAAGAGAAATAAATTTGCAACCGGTAGTTGATTGAAAACATTTCCATATTTATTATAAAATTTCATTTGCTTTAAACCATTTGAATAGATATTTTACCATCTTTGGTCTTTTCCAAACTTTCGTGGGAAAAATCTTTACCTACTTTATATAAATAGCCTGACACCCCACAAAAAAAAAAAAAAAAAAAAAAAGAAAAGAAATTTCAAACAACAATATATAAAACTTGTTCCTTCGTTGTGGTAACCGAGCTTCAAGGCGCGAGTTTTTAAAATAATTTTATTAGATCTCTTACGATGTCTAGAACAAATTAAACATTTTTGTATTTTCGTGTATATATTTTACGGAAAAATAAATAAAATATTTTCTAGAGCCCTGGAATCCCAGCGGGAATTGTATCCACACTTTGGGGACCCAACACCTGGTGTAAATCGCTATCTCAGAGCTAGATTAGAAAACATTCTTGTCGTGTACAGAGAGTTGAACGTAGCGTTCAAACGGGTGGACAGCACTTGCGAGTCGGGACTCTCCAGTGGCTTGCGGAAATATAAAAAGTCAAACGCCAAAGAAATAAGAAGTCTTTCCGTGTTCTCTTTTCGAAATAAATTCTAGGAGTGACTAATTTGAGGAACAAAATCGCAGGAGTTACCAAATTGCTGTTGCTGTGACACAGCAGCAAACAGAAGATCGTTTTGAGCGCAGAAATGAAAAACAGAAGGAAAAAAAATTAGATGATAGGAGTGAACGAGTTACAAAGGGATTATAGCAGAAGATTATGTAGGATGCGTACACAGTGAAATTTAGCAAACGTATAGAACACAGCAATACGAGATGAAATCAGAAATTTTTCTAATATAGCAGAATTAAAGAAAACTGGAACCAACAAGAGAATTATTAGAGAAGCAGCAGCTCGAGCTTCGAATTACGGAGGAGAGCAAGAGCCACATGGTAGATTAAGAAAAAAAATATATATCTAAGTAGCCGAGAGTGACGGTGCGCACAAAGATTGCAGAGCTCTGATTAAAGAAAATAAATAAATAAAAAAAAAAACTTAAGTTGCAGACAGAAAGAGGGACTATTACAAAAACAAGATAACACTGAAGGAATAAAACTTAGTAGAGTGGGACTCGTCGATACCGAACGGAGCGCATGCATGTACGCAGCGCGCGCGTGCACACACACACTCACGACCTGCCAAAATATTCGGTGCTAGTCAGGATTTCTAAGCGTGCCAGAATTGGTGAATCTTTCCAATTACAGTATAAGCTGTTAATTCCACCTTTGATGAATTCCGTTACGTCTTGCACAAATCGACGAACATTTCTACGGTACTTTCTCAGATTAAAAAATATAAAGATTGCCGGGAATATAGGGATATTAAAAACCGCCTTGTATGAACGAATGTTAGTATGATAGCGAATCAGATAAAAATAAAAATCATTTCATCAGCGATCAGTAACCAATCGACTGCTGGCTAAACCACTTTTTAGTTCTCAAACACGTGAAAGTCGCAGCACGTCTGACCTATACGGAGGGTAATTGTGCGCTTCCCAATGGAGCCTCTGAGGAGTTACTACAGATTTCAAGAATCTGTGATAGCGTAAACAAAATGTTACGCTATTCAAACGTCCAGGTCATTGTTTCTGATGTCACACTGAAGATCAGTCTGAAGAATGCTTAAGTATTCAAACGAAGTGACTGTTTCACCAAACAGATGAAATCGCCAAGGATCCAGACAGTCAAAGAACAGCATAAGCGTGATCCGCTCAATCCTATCGAAATTCTGACCTCCCCGCCCTTATCCATCATGTTTCACCAACAGTCACGATGCAGTCAGGTGGTAGATGACTTTCATCAACCGGTGAAATACCACCACTTTGCTTATTGGAGACTTGAAGTGGTGAAACCCATGTTTAGTCTCTAGAGCAAAGTTTCCGGCATCCCCTTCCCCCCCATACTTCTCCTTCAACCCATGTACGGTACTAAGTACTATAGGTTTTTGATACCTTTCGTGTTTGGGGTTTTCATAAAAAAAAAAAAAAAAAAGTACAAAATGCATTTCCATCAATTATAATGCAAATGTCGCAGACTCAGTCACTGCTGCCCATTTTATCCATCACTTTGAGTCTGTCATGAATGGTGGTGCACGCAGAACCGTGGAACACTTGCACTGATAGAAACGCTATTCGTTGCTCCTCTTACTGTGAACGCTATCAGGCTTCTGCAGAGCATCACCGTAAGCGCATACAAGCAGTACACTCTCCCGCAATATAATTCTGAACCAGCAGTACTCATCCTCATATTTCCACCCATGACAGCCTGCAACTGGACTAGGCTTTTCGTCTGTAGGGCTCAGTGGCATAAATGCCTCAGTATGGTGGCCTTTACTATCAGTTCAAATAAAGCAAACTTCAATGGAGCTAACGAAAAGGCAACCCTTGCCCCACACAGATGTACAACTGTTGCGGGAGAATAATACAAGTATAACTGTACTTTACTCAAAATATAGAATATGTAGGCTATTTTGATTCCCACCGAATGTTCAAACTGGATGATGAAATGTCTTCAGTAAATAACATGTAAAAATATTATACATCTTATAGCAACCTTCTTAGGGTGGTAGAAAATGAAAACACCTGGGAGTAATTGTGCAGTCAGATATGAAGTTTTCTGAGCAATGCAAACAAGCTGCTAGAGCAGGTCATGTGTATTGTCAATAATAAACTGTACATGAATTGTTCTAGTAGGGAAAAGGAGATGATTATCCCTTTGTATAAGGCAATGGTCAGGTCACGCCTTGAGTACTGTGTACAGGTCTGGAGGCCTCATTTTAGGAAGGATGTAGAGTTTCTTGAGCGAGCACAGAGAAGGGCAACAAGACTGGTGAGGGGAACGAAGGGGCCATCTTACCAAGAAAGGCTTAAGTTCTGCAAATTGCAGCGCCTGCAGACTAGGCACCTACGAGGTGATCTGATTGAGATGTATAAGACCTTGAATGGGTTGAGCAGGCTCAATGCAGATGGGAATCTTCCTTTTGCTTAGATTACGAACCTGAGGTGACAAATTCATGCTGAGGAAAGACAGTTATAAAATAGATGGGCAGAAATTTGCCTTTATCTAGGCGAGTAGTTGATTGCTGGAACAAACTTCCATCTGTCGTTGTGGAAGGTGATAACTTAAATTAAATAAATTCAAGGAGTAACTGGACAAAGTTTTAGAGGGAATGGATGTGTGAAATGTTGTTTTTTTGTGGGGGGGCTGATCTACATAAGCTTCCTTTCTTGCATAACATGCCACTTCTACTACTACATCACACAACAATAATTTACTGGACGAAAATGAATCCAAAGTAATAATGGTGATAAATCCTGAAAGCAAAATCATAGCACACATCAGTTTTGGAAATGCGTTTGAAAATATATCGCCTGCTTACCCAAGTTCTTTTCCTCCAAATCCTATACGAATCGTTTCGCCAAGGAAAGGGTGACAGATCAGAGTGATGCCGAAAGGCTCTTATAATCTATGCCCAAATAGACCAGGGTCAAAATTATTAAAGAGATATTTAAGCGCGTTTGAATCAGATTTATATGCGACCTCTTCTGGGTTCAAAAATCTAATTAGAAAGGAGCGCAAAACATATAATTAACTGGAAGATGAATGAGTCGCCTCCAGCGTGAACACATCTTCCATTTCTCTATTCTTCCCCGCTAAGTTTGCTGCCAAGTTTCATTCAACGCTAAAAATACCGAAAGGTGCATCGCAACCAGCAATGCGAACGCCAAAATTTGAATGTCTTTCTCTAAAATAATTTGTGAAAAGTTTCTCAAAGATATAGCCACTTTAAGTTATTAAAAAAAGCAACCTCAAGTTGGAAATTTTAATTCAAATTCGTAGTTCGTGTAGAGCCAAACAATTAGTGGATTTTTATTAATGACAGGAGTTTTAAGCTTCAAACGTGGAAAGTCTATACGACTTGACGAAAGAAGCCTTCACGCTGAAATTCTAACATCCTCGTGCGTCCAAATGGGCAATGACTAATTGATGAACACAGAGAGAGAGAGATGAATGGTGTTTATTTGCTTTTTTTATTTGAATTCTAGTGACACTACACAAAACATTGCTATAAATAGCGCAGTACATCAAAACCTAATTTGTCCAAAATGTTTTCTTCATTATCGTTCATTCCTTATACTTCTATTCTTTGAAGCAACTGCACTTCACGTGCCTTTCTTGGAAATTACAATCTTCAAATCTGGCGTCCTCCTTCCCCTTTTGTTATCGAGACCACCATTAAAACAAAAAATGGACATTATTGACCCACGGAGAGCATCTTGCTACACTTGTGCAATAAATGTCTGGGTTGATGGGTGCAAAAGCAGTAATTGTTACAACTGTAAACACAGATCGTTTACCTAGCACAGTTGGTCTTCCACCCACCTGCTAAATCGCTCCTTCCCTGTCAGGAAGCCGCATCCCCATCTTCAGTCTATTGCGAGTCCCCCCTCCCCTCCCCTTCCCCTACAGTCGACCTCCCAGTCGTGTGTGACTGTTGCGAACAAGACGAACATGTTCAACTAATTCCCTAGTCTCGCTGATAAGCAAAAAGGGAGCTGGTGACGAGGTTAACGATGATTGATAATGTTACATTACAAAGGCCAGACTGCCTCTATATTACAAGGTATGTGTGTGTGTGTGTTTGGTGCATGGTTAAGTACAACCACAGCGTTCTATTTCATTTGCGTTTTTTATTTGATTTTTACGGAGGGTTACATATTAAACATGTATACTGGAGGCTTCTGGGAAATTGCTTTAATTTCTGTATTTCCAGTTTTGGCGAGAGGAGTTGAATCAGGCGAAGGAAAAGCGAATACATTTTCTCAGTTCCTAAAATGTGAATGCGCTGCAAGCGCCATTTCACAGTATTAATGTCCTCGTTGCCTCCCCAGACTGTAATATAGTCACGTGGCTGTGGAACTTCGAGAGAGAAATTTAAAACTTAATTTCATTTTGATTTCTAACGGCATGGTTTTCATTATGCAAGATGCTCCTTTCCGAGGACAGTATTAAGTCTTCCCTGATTCATATCACTAACACGTGATAAGGAATCGAATTCTAATACTACGTGCCAACGCCAATAAAGCTTGTTTCAATTGTACTCATCGGTTGATAATAAGTTTTTTTTTTTTTTTTTTTGAATACTACAGATTAGTTTACTTTACAGCTTTATTTTTTAAAAAAAATTTAAATTATTCAAATATCTTGCGGAGGAACTATATAATAATGCGATGAATCGAGAGGAATATTTTCTTAGCTAAATGTCCACTTTTCTTTCTTTGTTTATTTATTTATTTATTTTTTTATATCGTTTAGGTACTGAAAGTGGGATCTAATGTGGCACTGCCGGGTAATTTTCCAAGAAAAACTTCCTTAGATTTAATATCTCAAAAAGACTTCTTTTCTTCAACTCTATATTATTGCACGACTGGAATATTATAAAGACTGTGAATTGGGTTGGATCCTTTCCAGAAAGCGCTTAGCCCATGAGGTGTCAATGTACCATGTCTGTAAATTATGTGTATTCTATGTTCAGATACTTGTTACTGTTGTTGTTGGGTTTTAGGCGCATCATATACTTAGATCTAAGAGACCATATTGCGCTGTATATATTATATCTGAAGTTTTACAGACGAAAAACCCACGTTTCAGGAAGAAAAAACCACGCAACCCTCGCCTGAGAACGACTAACTCGGCCATGTTGTGGAAAACCCATAAATTCCTTGCATCTTCATGATTTCGAACCTAGGCCTTTTCCATCCCGTATTGGGAGGACACGATTCTCTCAATTGTGCTACTCGTGAGGCATCTGTTTGTTGTGGAAATCCAAATTTCTTATATCTCTAAGAAATATGGATCTCTAAGGTCGGTCGCCGTATGAAAGACCTAATTAAAAGGTTCCTAATTCCCAACGGAAAGTACTCTATTTCAGTCGGGCAACGAGAATCGAACCCAAACTCCTCCTCAACCTTTGTGTAATAATTAACGCAGAGAATGAACAAGGACTCTGAATCAGTGAAAGTATGATCTCAGCAAGGAAGTCACTCGATCATCTTACCAATCTGCTGCTTTGCTTCTTGGTGATTAAAGTCTCGTTTAGTGTATTCAGAAGGCCATGAAATTAAAGATAAAAGCAATAATTTTGTTAGAAAAGAACAGATCCATCTAGAACTTTATGAAATCTATAACTGTTAAAGTGCTTTTTATACTGTTATCTGTTCTGTCGCAAATGTCTTTCGCCCTCGTGGGTATCACAGTTGGTGGAACCACCGTCCTCCCCACCGGGTGAAAAAGATCTCAGTTCGAAACCCATCGAAGACATGAGGAAATTTTATGGGCCTTTTTCACAACGTGGTTGAATTAGTCTGTCTCAGGCGAGGGTAGCATAGTTTTCCTCTCCCAAAAACTCGAGTTTTTCGTCCAGCAAACCGATCATAGAATACACGAAATTTACAGAAATATTCTATACGGCAAGTCGCTGACGTACCTAAAACCATACCCAAATACCTCATGACAGCCGGTTTCTAAAAAGCCAAAAAAGAAAACTATCAAGAGAAAATTTATTAAGGAAAATGTTTATTTAAGTTGCATCTCAAAGAAGTATCTGCTTTATGCTTCTCAAATAAAACTTTCATTACGTTTTCTAAAATAAATTAATATATTAATTAAAGAGAAAACTCCATAAAGAGAATGGAAACTTGGAAAACAGTGTACATGAACACTACGTTAACCACCTGGGCAAAGAAGTATGAAATTGGCTGAGCACGTACTGAAGGTGGAACTGTAGATAACAAACTTGAATTATTAAAAATAATAATAAAAAATATGCTTATGAGCTGCAAACACGAGCGCCTTTTATCCGCAACTAAGGTTATGTAGAAGTCTAAAGTGATGCTAATAACTTACTCCTCGATCTTATGCAGTATAGACATCAAACCGCATTGCGTCTAAACCAGAATTTATATTATATTCTCCAACAGAAATGTGACTTTTTTATTAACCCTGGAAATATAACTACAGAACATTCAAGACGTGAAGGTTAATATTATAAAAAATACAGGAGCTTCATCAAGGATACTATCTCAGTAGGTACTGTGGGCATACCTGTAGAAGGCCAGGGTAACATAGAATGACACGGATACACATGCTGCAACATCGAGTCCATACGTAGCCAAAAAATATGTACGCTGATTTTGTTAATTACCGGGCATATAAATAAAGAGGATGCAAAAAACATTTACAATGAAAATCAACTCTTCTGGCTCAAGTCAGAGTATGACCATTTTTGTCCGTAGAAATATACTGTAAATGTACTCGATTATAATGGCACAATGGTTGTTAGAAATGGTGTTCAAAATTCTTTGTATACTCCACTTTATTACAGGCAGAGTGGAGTTTACAACCTCGCTGTTTTTATGGTAGCCGATTTCACGGCAATTATTCAACAATGGGCTGTACTTTGACCAGCTATCCTCTAACTACAGCCAATCTAAGAAGTTACAGAAGCGAATAGAAAGAAGGAGAAATTAACATTAGAAAAACTGACCATGGCGGATGGAAAGAGAATCAGTCATGGATTGTAACATATGATTGCCTCTTTACATTCAGCAAGTTCCTTTTAAGGACAAAATGGAACAATAAATGGATATTTATGATTGGTGTAAGATGGGACAAGCCATGACGCGTCAGAGTTGTCTGTCAATTACACGTGTTTTTAGGCGGTTTGTCTCTTTTAGAAGCTACACATTAGTTTCCGAGACCAGAGATGCAGTTTTTCACTTTCTCGTGTCATCGAAAGGGATGGTGGACAGTACTTTCAACTGTCCATAAAAGAAAAATAATAAATAAATAAAATTATGGTTGTATATGTCTTTAAAAATATTCAGAAGTTTCATAAAAATACTAAGAAATTTTCAGAGATTTAAATAACTTATATTAGCAAATAAGGAGGCAAAAAGGTGTGGAAATAGCAAAGGCGAAGGCAGTGGATGAGGCCTATGGAGAACTGGAAAGGAAAGATGGGAATAGGCAGTTGATGAGAATAGCCAAGGCGAGAGAAAAGGCATCAAAGGACTTCCCATCAATAAAACTGATAAAAGATGAGAGGGGAGTGGTGATACAGGAGAAGGTTAAGGAAAGATTATTTTAAGAAGTTATTAAATGAGGAAAACCCAAGAGCATTATGCGAGGATGGAGAGGCAAATGAAAGAGTGGTGCAAGACGTAAGCAGGAAAGAAGTGGAAAGTGCACTCAGAAAAATGAATAGGGAGAAAGCAGTAGGTGCTGATCAGATACCAGTAGAAGTATGGGCGAAGAAGGGATCAATATCTTATGGGACCTTATGGAAAAACTGGCAGCAGGAGAGAATATCAGATGAGTGGAGGGAAAGTATACTTGTGCCAATCTATAAAGGAAAGGGCGATGTGCAGGAATGTGGGAACTGCAGGGGAATAAAGTTAATGTCTCATTCGATGAAGATCTGGGAAAGAATTGTGGAAGGAAGGAAAAGGCAGGAGATAGAAATAGGAGAGGAACAGTTCGGTTTCATGCCGGGAAGAGGAACAACAGATGCGATCTTTGCTTTAAGGCAGGTGATGGAAAGGTACAGGGAGATGGAAGTAGAGTTGCACATGGTATTCATAGACCTGGAAAAAGCATATGATAGAGTGCACAGACAAGACGTATGGAGATGCATGAGGGAGATGGGTGCATCAGAAAAGTACGCAAGGCTTGTGAAGGAAATGTACAAGGGAGCGGTGACTCAGGTTAAGAGTAGCGTAGGTATGACTGAGGGGGTTTTCTGTAGTAGTTGGACTGCACAAGGGATCAGCTCTCAGCCTATATCTGTTCGATCTGGTAATGGATGTGTTGGTGAGAGATGTGAAGAGTAGAGCACCATGGAGTATGCTCTTCGCGGACGATATCGTACTGTGCGAACCATCCCAAAGAAAGGTAGAGAAGAAATTGGAGGAATGGAGCAAAGTGTTGGAAGAGAGAGGCATGAGGATAAGCAGAACAAATACAGAATATATGGCATTGAATGGAGAAGATGAGAGTTCTATAAAACTGCAGGTGGAAAAGTTACCATCAGTTTCGCAATTTAAGTATCTTAGATCGAACGTTGAGGGGGTGGAGGATTGAGTGCAGAAATACAGCATAGAGTGCAATGTGGATGGTTGAACTGGAGAAAGATGAGTGGGATGTTGTGTGATAAGAAAGTAAGTTTCAGAATGAAGGGAAGATTGTACAAAACTGTGGTTAGACCTGCATTGATGTACGGTGCTGGGGCATGGGCGATTACAAGGGCCCAGGAGAAGAAGATGGAAGTGGCGGAGATGAGGATGCTAAGATGGATGTGTGGTGTGATGAGGAAGGACAGGATAAGAAATGACTACATCAGAGGTACGGTCAAGGTGGGGGGCCTCTGAGTAAAAAAATGCAGGAATCTAGGTTGAGGTGGCTTGAACATGTGGAACGAAGAAGTGAGGAGTATGTGGGGAAGAGGTGCAAAAAGTTGGAGGTGATAGGGAAGAGGGGAAGACCTAAGCTGAGATGGAAGGACAAGGCGGCAGAGAATTTAAAAGAGAGAGGATGGAGGAGAGGGGAAGCCCAGGATAGGGAGGCATGGAGGAAAAGAATTATGGACGGAAACGCCGACCCCATATAAACGTGGGAAGAAGGCGAAGGTAAAAGAAGGAGAATAAGATATTCTTATACATTCTTTCGCTTTTGTAAACAGACTGGGACCTTTCTTTAAGATTTATGTTGTTTTGATACGAAAAATTGTGTTCGTATAGAATATAGAGAAAATTTGGTTGTCCAGAGTGGAGGAGCGATACTGAAAACAAAATTTAAAGTGAATGAAGTATGGAGCAGAATCACTGATTCTGATTGCGAGGTGAGGACAGATTGTTATTGCTGTTATAAGGTTTTAGGCGCATCAACAACTCAGACCATATTGAACCGTATATATGTCTGTAAAATTGCGTGTGTTTTCTGTAGTCGATTTGCCTGTTTGTTGAACGAAAATCCCGTTTTTCAGGGACGGAAAAACCACGTTACCTCGCCTGAGATCGACTAACTTAGCCACGTTCTGAAAAAGGCCCATAAAAATTCCTCCTGTCAACGACGAGACTCAAACTCAGGTCTTTTCCACCCGGTGTGGAAAGGATGTGCTACGAGGGCGAAGGAACAGATGGAACGAAGATATGAAAATGCTAATGGAGATGAGAGGGATGGTACTGATAGAATATTGCAATATGAAAGTATAAGATGCAGTAAGGAAGGAGAAGTTAATTAAGCAGATGGGATACATTGTGAAAATAAATCAGTCAGGAAGGTTAGAGGAATGAAAAATTTTAAGTTAATACAGAACACAACGATATTTAACTAGGGAAAAGCTGTTAGTGATCTAAAGCTCCTTGAAGGGAAAAAACCTGCCCAATTGGTATTGGTCTATAAAACACCGCAAGAAGAAAGAGTGAAAGACTTCAAAGATAAAAAAATAAAAGGTTCGTTCAAATTAGAAATACTTAATTTAATGATCATTCCCAAAATGAATGGAGATCTTCTTGGAACTTTTGGAGGGACACATTCTGCCCCTCTTTTTTTTAAATAGCATCCATATGAGGAGGTGGGAGGGGAAGGAAAGGAAGGCAGGAGAAACTATATTATAAACGAAGTCAAAAAATAATAGCAGAACGGGTCCAGAAAGTTGTCTGCTCCGCCGTAAGCATGCTTACTAGAATGACGTAATAGAAAGGAGGAAAGGAGACCCGAGAGTGCAACAAAGCAGAAGACGACGAGGCTAAGTGCAGTTGGACGGAGAGATAACGTACAATAACCGTTCTGCTGTTGATTGATAAATACTTCATATCCCAGCTGCACCAGCAACGCACTCTATCAAACAGATGGAAGCATCGACACTGCAGAAAGAGAGGACGAGATTGATAAAATTCCTCTCACCACCGTAAAGCAGCATCACACCCAATTCGAATATGATCCCTCTTTTCTGTCTATATCTCTGTCCATTCTCGAGCTAACTCCGATTAAGGGTTATATTGCTATTCGCGCTCATCACCAGAAACGTATTTCAAAACTGATCTCGCCTCTCTTCTACATAATATAACTCGTGCTGAATTGGATATCCAAAAAAATTCTGGTTTTCAAAACCAACGTCCATCACCAGTATTAATTAATCTTTATTAAATCTTAGCAATGCGGTATGCACGCATGAGGCTTCATGGCAGGCCAGAAGGATACAGTCCGAACTTCGACGATACCAAACAAATTATTAAGGACAGCAGTGCAACACTGAGGTCTGTGTTGCGGGAGTAAAAATGAAGTTACTGAAGGCTGATATTTTCACCTCAAGCCTCTTCTGATTTGGGATGGATTTATCAGCATGAGCATCAGGAAAACCTAAGGTCGTGAAGCATCACTCTACCTTCTGTGAATCGCGTACATTCTCATGCATTTGCTAATAAAAAGCTCGCGTTTTCATATATATAGGAAGAGTGTTTGAAAATAAAAAAAATTCACTCAAGTTTATGGATTGTGCACGCAATATGGTAAACAATATTTCGATTATATTAATTATGTAGCGACTGTCGCGCTATTCCAAATGATTATATCACATTATCGTTAAATGGAAGCTATTAGACATTCGACATGTTACTGAATGCCAATGTATGTGTTGTGGTTAGGCGGTGCCAGCCAATATCCGCCAACCAATGTTTCAAAACGCTAATAAACAGAAAATCAGTTTCTTCGTATTCAAATTAACCTTACAGGACGTACCTGCTAAGTCTAAAGATGCATCTACTAAACCCAGTCTTTTCCAGAACATACAAATAAAAGAGTCCGATTCGAGGTAAGGGAATCTGTCATTTTTTGCATTCAGTAGTCTTTTTTTTTTTTTTTTTTGTTGACTGCTCTCTCCCGTTTTGAAAAAAAAAAAAAGATGAATTATTCAATCGGCTGAAAGTACGCGCAGCAAACTTGAGAGAAAAGATATTTCAAACGTTTTGCGATGGCCTTTTATATAAGAATATCAACAGTCACCCCCCGCTTTCTGCTATAACTGAACTTAATATTAGTTTTTAAATAAAAAAATAAGAAAATTTGCAGAATAAAGTTTGCATGATGCGGTTAATAAAAAGATCAGAATATCTCAATAGCTCCAAGTTCTTATGTCTACTCTATTAAAGTTCATCCAAACGTTTAAAACCTCATTAAAATTATAAAGAAATATTAACTGCTCCTGGTCAATGGACAGTAGGTATTCTTATAATAAAACAAAATGCTGACTCCTTTTTATTCGTTTCAAGTGAAACTTGATTTCGACATGCTGCATCACTATTATTATTATTCAGTCTGCTTCATAAATTGTGATGACTTCATAAATGTGATTTAATACCTGTTTTCGGCGATACTTACAGTTTGATACATGGCATTTACTGATTATGGTCTGGAGTATTCTGCAAAGACAGTCTCTCAGATGTTAAATGATTACTGCTAGTTTAGCCTACAACAACAACACCCTTTAAATCCAAACGAACGAGTTCACGTTTGGATTTAAATTGCTAAGCTCTGCCTTTCTCGTGAGTTGGAAGTGTTGGGTGCAAGAGAGAAGACAACCAGCAACAGAGCTCGGTATCATTTTTTTTTTTCAGAACTCAGTTGGGAAAAATCACGTGTGTCTGACACCAGGAAAAAGCTCATTAACCTCAGGTATTAACCCTAACTTAAAATAATTTAGAGCCAGATACATTTACAATTTTTGTTGTCATGGGCAACACATTTAGTGACGTACTGTAGAATGGAACGTGAGGTGAGTAACTTTGTATAGATATGCTGAAAGGGTTACGGCCAGCCTCCAAGAAGAGCAGCTAAAATAAAAAAAAATCCTTTTTTCAAAAAGGCGTCGTAGCTTGAATGATAACCTGTTGGACAGTTGAAGTTTTAATCTCAGTGAAGACTTTTAGCCAACAATACAAAATTTCAAACTTCGTGAAACATCAAATAATGAAATTAGGCTATACACTATATGCTTATGTGGTGGGGCATTTCCCAACACCTAATATTACGGTTCATTATCGGCAAGAAAGAGAGAGCGCTAAGTGCGTACAAAAGAGAATGTTTCTCAATAGCAGAACCGGTATACGAGAGGGGACACGGTCAGGAGGATCACTTTCCTCCACAGCCTTCAGCGCTAAGGGAAGATAACAGTTTTTAAAAGCGTCGCGGATAAATTGCTCTTAATTACTAGTGTGTTGTTATGTGTGATATGACAAAGCGATTAGTTGATACAGTCTAGTGCCCTACTTCTACCACCCTAAAAACAACAGATGCAAAATTGCAAAGAGGACTGAGAGGTATTTTGTCAACACCAGAGTTTCATTTCATAGGTGAACACCGACCGCAGAAATTCCCCTTTGGTTATGAAGTGCAAGGAAGGATATTAAAGAGAAGGCCACTGTTTTTAGATGAGATTCCTTCACATAACATTATATATCGTAACAAAGCAAATGACAAAAGATTACCATTAATCAGAGCAGGTGTTTCCAAACGTACTTCTTGCGGTCCCTTGTTGAGTAAACCAAAATCTACGAACATTCCGCAAATCCCTTACTTGCCATCAGACGTTATCCTCGTGCCAATGCGAAATTATATTTTGTGTTTATAATTTATAATGTAACAACGACAACATCCTCCATGCCATGATATAGCGACCCACTAGTTAAGTTAGAGCCACTGAATTAAAGTGAACTGGCAGAATGTTAAGTCTACTACCATTCTGATAGAGAAAATGTACTAGAGATTTCTAAACACCAGGTTCAAAACACACACACACACACACTTCACCCATCTATATCCCTCCAAGAATTTGCCTAGTTCTTCCTTGAATTTATTCAGATCATCCACTTCCACAATGCAGATGGAAGCCTGTTCCATCAACCGCTGGCTGAAGGCACACTTTTGCACATCCTGCAACCATCCCTCCTCAACTTGAATTTATGCCTCACGTGTGTAATCTCAGCAAGAGGACGAGTGCCAGTAACATTTAGCTTACTCTATCCATTCAAAGCCTTAAACACCTCAACGACATCTCTCGGCGGGTGCCTAGTCACCAGACACTGCAATTTGCAGAACTGAAGTCTTTAGGTAAGAGAACCTGTTTGTTCCCTTCATCAATCTGGTTGTCCCTCTCTACACTCGTTCCAGCAGACCTACATCCTTCCTAAAGTGAGGCCTCCAGACCTGTATACAGTACTCAAGGTGCGGCCTAACCATGGCCTTGTACAAGGGGATAATCACCTCCTTATCCCTAATAGCAAAACTTCTGGGTATCATTAACAAAACCCCATAAGCTGTCTTAGCTGCATGTCTACACTGCTCAGAGAATTTCATATCTGACTGCACAAGACTTTCATTTTCTGCTACCCTTAGTGTAGTATACCACACAGTTGATAAGTTACTCTAGATTTAACATTGACAAATGCAAGGGCATTTGTCAATGTTAAACTGCAAAGACAAGTGATGTCAAGGGTAAAGGCCTTACGAAAGCAAAATCTCTTCCATTTATCCCGATCGTAGTTACATCTTTAAGTAAATTCCACATTAGTACACAGTGATCGCTGCCATCCAGTTGGTCTTTCACCTGCAGATTCTTAATGCACTAAGAATTGTTGCCGATAACCAGATTAAGAGTACTGCTTCCTTTTGTTGCCTTTCTAACATGCTGCTGTAGAAAATAATCATCCAAGAAATCTACAAAAGTCTTGCCAGTGTGTGAGTGACCAAGCCACAAATTACAGTCAAATTTGGAAAGTTAAAATCCCCCATTATGAAACAATCTGATTTACTGGCCCACGCTATTTCTACGTATAGCTGTTTGGTACACTCATCACAGTCATTAGACCTACAACACTCTCCTGCTCTAATTTTTGTATTCCCAGTGCTTATAATCACACTCAACTGTGACTGAACCTTGCACTGGTCACCCATGTCGACTGGATGCACCGCCTTAGATTTAATATTCTTCTTAACTAAGAGCATTACTCCACCTCCTGTCCTGTCTGTACACATTGTGCTCCCTATATTCAAATTCAGCATCGCTTATGTCTGAGCAACACAATGTTCCCGCTAATCCCAACAAATGTTTGCATTTGATTCGTTAGTTCGTTGTATTGTACAATTGATTACACAATTAAGACAGACAATGGTGTCACCTTGTGATCTAAATATAAGACGGATCAACAGAGTAGTGATGCCGTCACTATATAAAGGTACATTAATTAATAAGGTCGTTAGTTGTTGCTTAACTCTTTCAAAGGTAAAGAAAGATCGATATTATGGTAATTGATCGGCCTGATGCAGTCTGGAAAATGCTTGTCCGGTTCCATTAGATTATTAACGTGGGAAATCAGCTTTGTTTGCTCGCACACTCATGTAGTGCCACTGTTTTTTCCTACAGTTCTAGCAGCCAATGAACTCAGGGAACCATTGACCTAGCAGCAGTTTAAGCAAATGCGACGAGATTCTGAAACCAAAATTGAAGTTGCCTTTTGAATTTTTCTCTCCTGATAATTTTTTCTCCATTCAACACATCATTCATAAAAGGTACTTTTTTTTAAGTACTGTACTGTATTTAAAATGAATTTCCAGTTGAACAACCGGCTATTTGTGTATTTAATATGGCCAGTTCAAGGACTGTCCGATCTCGAGTGCAGAGCTTTAAATATCCCAAAGGTTTCTCGAAGATCTGTTTGCAAAGAGTAGTCCACGTTACGGTCTGTGTGTGTGTGTCCAAATAAAGATGAACCCAAATTCGTAAACACGAGGCCAACATCGGCGTTATAGGCGGAAGGGGAGGGGTAGTTTCAGGAGAGCTTCAGTTGTACAGAGACGGCTAGTGAACTTCTCGACGCCACCTACACCTGCCAAGCGTCTCCGTTTATGGTACAGCAATTAGGTGTCGCTGTTATAGAGGACGATTGTGCCTGTTGAGGACACTTGAGCCGTCGCCGTGTGCTTCACGCGCTGAGACCGTACCGATAATGCCGCAGTGATTACTAATAATGAAGACTACGAAGTGTTTGGTCGTCACTACGGAAACGAGGGAGAGGAAGGTGGAAATGACTTTATGCTGACAACTAAGAAGTATGTAAGAAATAACAGAAAAAAGTAATTATTTCGGCTGACGAACAACGGAAATTAAAAAAAAAAAAAACATATATATATACTTGCCGATTGTGCCGACGTATCGTACGGGGGTCAACACAGTGTAAGCTTTCCGTTAATTTTCTTTGTGTTGACATTCATTGAACAGGGTGGAGAAAAAAAAGTTACACGTGAGGTACTTTGAACGTGCGCATGAGTATTCAACGTTTCGCCATTAATTTTAAATTGGGGTTAAATGGCGATGACAAAAATTATAAAAGCTTGCAGCAGGAAGGGGGAGGGGGGAGGAACGAAGGCGAGAGTGGATAGGGAGGGTAAAATGAATGCGGATGTAGTAACACGCGGGGATGGAAAGAAAATATGCTGAGTGGCAACGTTCGGCTAAGCCAAGTTGAAAGAAATGTTAACCCAAGCAATGAATAAATAATTCGTGATACGTCAAGAGGCCAACACTGTTTTCCCACTGTTATGTGATTCACTCTCATCTCTATTTTTCCTCGCCGCGACTACATTAACAAAGGTATGGGAGTTGATGAAGAGCGGCAATATTTCGGCATCACCCCTATATATAGTGCAAATATTCCGGCGCAGTAACAATTGAAAGGAGCACCCGCAGCGAGCTCAGCTCGTTGTCTGATGGAGCGGGCAATACTGAAGAGAACATTAAAGCCAGCGGTGAATGGGGGAGGGAGGGTAGTGGTCGCGGCTAACTCCGCAATAAAGTGGGGAAGCAAATTTGAGTCGGATGGCCGAATGAAGAAGAGAGTGCATGAGCCGTGGGTCAGCTCAAATGGACACTGGAGGGTAGCGGTGGCACAATGATGGCCATCAACAACATGGAGCGGTGTCTGGGGAGGGCTCTCCGCCCGCGGCTCTTTTATAGGTACCTAGGGGCGGGAGGAGACGTGGGGTAATAGCAAAAGGAAGCATGAATGTTCCTCGTGAATTATAGCAGCACTTGTGTTAAGTGAATATGGCCATATCCTGCACTACACCTACTACTCCGAAACAACACGCTGGGATTACACCAGTGAGTAAACGGTTTCCAGGCGTTATAGCAACAGATCATAATCACTAAACAGTCTTTCGTAATTAATAGCGTTTGCAATTATCTCCTTTAATCTGTCTCCGCCGTTCAAATATCAAGGAATACTTTTAAACAGCGGATAAACCCGAGGCTTGGTACCGCGTTCCAAAACGGGCAATTTTAAACTGGTATTTTTAACTCCTACTGTTACACCCTCACAGAAGCCAGCCAGCCAGCCAGGATGTCCGTATGGGCCCTTCAACCTTATGAAACGTCATCGGAACATGAACTCATCTGTTAATATGAAAACATTGTATAAGCACGTTAAATTATAATATATAAACTGTTCTAAAAGAGCAAAAAATTGCATGCAATAACGTATTTTATTAATATTAAAGTTGGCCTAAAATCTAATGCTATCACACAGAGCGCTTAAATTTACCAATTTTTTGAAATGAGCGAAGCAGTTTGCTCTTAAATGGAACAAAACGAAGTACTTTTGCCTAACTTTAATACTGCTATCACTAACAGGCTCGTTTCGTTATGAACGTCACACACAAATCACAGAATTAAACGGAAACAAAGTAAAAAACAAAAAACTTCGCTTTTCATCCCAAGTCCCATTTCCATTGAAGACTCGCAGGGCACTCATTTTACACCGCACAATCATTTCAACCGCCTAAACGAGCACATATCACGGGAGGGCAGAAAGTTCAAAGTTAACTTAATGAACAGTGGCCTTCCTTCGGGGGGATTCACGTAGCCAATGATATCGCCGAGCAATATGAGACGTTTAAACGAACACCACTCAAGAAGCTCCTTGTCGTGAGTGACGCATCTGGAAAGTGAAATTAGTAAGACGTCTTACACCACACACATTCGAAATCTTAACACTTCCAATAAGCAGAATGCAGTGAGATGATTACGCGAGATCTCCACGTTACGCGATCAACTACTATGCCTTAAAGTTAGGAGTTATAAATGCATTAAACAAAACTACAATATCAAAAATATGCATTTTAATTCGCCACTTTTTTCACTCTGAGAATGCATTCTGGATTTTTGACCCCGATTCCTTCTGTTAGGTTACTTAGTACCTATAATATTAGTGGATATGCTTATGCTGTGTTATGAAAAGCAATGTATGTATATACAACATCTACTTGTGTGTATGTATATAAAGCCATTTGTGACCTTAAGCGCGCTTATTGAGTTGTGTTAAATACTTTTGTGTGAAAGTTACGTTCAACTTTCCTTAGTCTGTATATCAGCTGGAATGTGTCACTATCCTTTCAAATACTGTACATTATTTATTGCGTCGTTTTCCTTCTCTTTGTTTTCTTACTAGTTCATCGTACTTATTGGATTTTTCTAATTTTTTTAATTCGTAATTTTGATAATGGGAATAAGCCTGTTAAAAAAGTATTTATGATTCACGTAAGGCTCTCTGCCCCTGAAGTACAGAGCAGATTCGCATGGAAAAATGTGTAATTTTTCTTCTTGAAAATCAAGAAAACAGATATTTATTTATAATATTGCACAGTCGTTGCTGCAAGCAACCACACACTTCACTCAGTTATCAATGGCCCAATATTTCGTGATTAAATTAAAGGAATTCAATTAATATTGATGCAGTCTAAAACTTGCCCGATTATGTCAAACCTATGATTAAGCCTACCTGTACATTCAAACGTTGTAATGACGTTACGGATCTAAAGGTGAGCCTCGACGTAATCAAGGAAGTTTTGAGTCACATTAATATTAACCGATCATTTTCAAAATTAAAAGCTTTGGGCAATAAACTAAGCCTATTATATAAATCTAACGACAAAAATTGCACAAAGTATTTCATGCCTTATGGTCGTTGGACTACTGTATTGATTTTCGATTGATCATTCAATTGATTTTAATGTAATTTTTGTAATACTCCTCCCGCCCTCCAATCTTCACATATCTCTTTCAACGATTTACCAATGCTCAAATGCTACTGTTGGTTAAAAAAAATAAATTAAAAAAGCTGGTCACTGAACCACTTCTCCCCACAATGCACCTGGTGGTCAGTTTGCAAACAGGTTCCATTGAATGCCGCTTTCAAGGACAGTCAGTGGAACGTCCTCGAAAGCGGGTGACAAGCAGGTGGCAGTCGCTTAGTACGAATTCTGGGGAAAATATGGGATGAACTCCAAGCCAAATTCAAATTATAATTTTAACGGCACCGGAGCTTGTCGCTCATATCCGTTTCTGTGCATTTGTTTGTGGAAGTGCGTGTCGTGTCCCTCGAATGATTCCGGGATTTTCAGCCCGTTGTGCGGGCTGAAAATCCCGGAATAACTGAAGGGGGGGTGAACTCTACTCCATCGATTAACTACAGCCTCAATGAATATGATTCCAGAAATTCCTCCAGTCGACGAGAATCGAATCCAC
Organism: Mastigoproctus giganteus; assembly: GCF_048544385.1. NCBI lineage: Eukaryota > Metazoa > Arthropoda > Arachnida > Uropygi > Thelyphonidae > Mastigoproctus > Mastigoproctus giganteus. The sequence goes on from NC_143582.1 coordinate 134,333,743, forward strand.
ACCTCCCCAAACGAGTGTGCACGGAGACGTACCCTGCAGACTAAGCTACCACGGAGGATGACCTCCATAGAGAAAGAGAGTTTCAAACGGACACCAACAAATTTGCGCCATTTGCTTCTGAACTAGCTGACTATTCTTCAGAAACTTGCAGTCTCGCGAGCTGTTCGCTGTGAACTCTTTCAGCATAAATTCTCTCACCATGTCCGCATGCCAACGGTGCTGCTAGATATTTTATGGGCTTCCTTCTGCACTCACTTCTGGACGCGATCTTTAGCCAAGTACATACCACCCACAACCATACATGGCTTTTGTCTTGCGCTTGTTTTTAACTTCGGCTACTAAAAATCATATAACACGTCGCATCTCAACTTTTGTGGACACAACACATACTATCATATTTTTAAAATGCGCATACTCATTTCACACAGACCAGCTTCGCCACAGCTAAAGTTGTGGTGAAGTATGTGGCAGTCTAATCCACTGTGCGGCTACGGAAAATAATTTATCAAACTTCTATCAACAATAAGTCTGACTCGAACGTGTGTTATACCAAAATAATTGTTTTCATTTGACTTGCTCTTGCATTCCACTGCTAATTTAGCAAAAAAATTTCCCTAGCTATTTATATAAGGCTCTAAAGATTACTACTCCCCACTGGAGATCCAAAATGAAGACCAGATCATAAAGGTTACTTAATAATAGATAAGACTGAGTTCGACACCAGAATTTGCCACCTCCAACGCTTTTAACTGAATGGATAACTAAATAATATACTATTTCGTCCACTCCGAAGGCAGATATAACGGGGCATTCCAATGTTACTTTTGGGTTTCCAGTCAGAAAGCGGGGGAACTCACCGTGTGAAACAACCAATCAGTACGTTGCCTGAAAGTATACTTTTTATTCCATAAAACACGTTGAATGCGAATATCAAAATCGCTGTACTATCACAAAGGACAGGGGAGAGTGAGCTGTTACACCTCTATTCTTAGTAGATCGAAATTTAATGCGTCAATCGGTGTGGGTTTCATCAGCAAGCCGTTTACGTTTTTGTCCATTAATATTAACAAGCTTATTATTAATTAAATTTCGTGATTTAATTATAAGGGTGCGGCATACCTTAATTGCTACACTGTTACTTAAAAATTAAAGGTCCAGTGATACTCTCATTTCAAAACGCAATTAGATCTGTCTAATCGTTTGTCTCTGTCATTCTGTTAGCTGGAGTTCTGCTGACATGCTCGTTGACGAATCGCTAAACCTGTTTCCTTCGTTGTGGCTGTCCTAGTTTTTATCCAGAATTTTTTTAAAAACTATCTGTATTCTATCCCGCAAGTTGTTTTTATTTATTTGTTTATTTACATCTAATTTGTATTATCGCAAACCAGCTGAATGTAAAGTCAATATATGCAAAGGATTCAGACATACACGTAAATCCTGTGCTTATGATGCATTACAAATTGGACCAAAGAATTTTACATCCGCTAATTAGCTGATATAGAGTTCTTTGGCCACGAGTAATAAATCCTGTAATAAATGGTAAGCTACCTTTCAGGTAATCTGCATAACATCGATTCATGAATCCATAACGTCAAGTTGAATTGCATCATGGTCAGATCAAAATAAAGCCCAATAAAGCTAAAACAATAACTATATAACGCTGAGATATGTAAAGGCGATGGCTCACCAAACTTGTATATTTCGGCTTCATTACTTGGGTAATGGAAGCATCCCACAAATTTCTGATTAACATACGCACCTGATGATTGCATGTATTTCTTTTACATACCTGCATGTATATCAGCCCATTTCTAATTAATACAAATAGAAGTATGAATGGAACATTAAACCTTGAAAGAATCTCCGATCAGTTCAAATTTAAACATCTCTTGATATTATTTGATTAGCTAATATAACTCAACACTTCATGCCAAACTGAAATACTGTATTATGTCCAGCTACGAGGGTGTTTCAAAAAATAAATAAATAATAAGGTATCAATTCGTTGCACATGAAAAAGAATGTTTACAATGTAAAGGGAACGAGTACATGGTCCAATTTCCTCATAGAACCACGAGACGGCACCGTACACTTTGTATCGCCGGACCGTCAGTTAAAAGATGACAGAGCTACTGGAAACATGATCAAAAGTTGAAGTGTGCAGCGTGACCTAATTTCTGCATGTTAAGGGCCGGAAATTCATTGCTAACTGATGGATGTGTACGGATCCAGCGCTCTTTCACGGAAACAGGTTTGGTAAAATGTCTTTGCTGACGGCGGAACAAATTTTCAAAACGAACAGCAACCAGGGAGTTCAAGAACGAACACTAAGGATGCCAATGTTTGCTGCGCAAACGCATTAAACTCAGGGGGCATCGCCGAAGAGCTTAACATCTCACTGGGAAGTATGCGCAGCATCTTTCATTACCTTGGACTGCAGCGGAGCTTTACAAAGTGGGTGTCGCGTCATGTCCCAAAGGACGTCGCCATATTTTCCTCATATCATTTTCTTCATTCTTATTTCCTTTCAATTGATGTAATTGATTGATTCATATACAATTATTGATTGCTACATTAAAAGGTTGCGTCATTTATTTCTCCACGTGCTTGACTACTCGGGGCCGGTGAGTCAAGCGCTTTCGTTCTCTTGTGCTTAGTACCGCACATCTCTCTCTCTCTCTCTCTCTACCTCTACCTCTTGTTTACATCTATTTGATCCGAAACAGAGGATTTTTTTGTTTGTTTTTTTTCTTTTTGGCACGGGGATAATTTGTAGTGTCAAAAAGGTTTAGAAATCGCTGCAGAAAAATGTGAACGCTGAGTGTAAAAGCAACTCTCAGATGATGATGACAAAGCTCATCGGGTGGACTTCACATATACTGAAAGCATTACCAACGTGAAGGGACGCGGCTCATTCAGAAAACTGACATCACAAATGAAGAAAGCATCTATGACGTTGAAACATCCATTATCTCCAACCAGCAAAGAAATTCAAAGGAACGCCATCAGCGAAGACATTGTTTCAAGGACATGTCGCTGTCACTTGTGATTTCCTTAACCAGATTGTCCTATGATAAAATACTGCTCTCATAAGCTGGATCGGTTACGGATCGCCATTCGTCCCAAATAGCCTGAGCTGCTGCATGAAGGTGTTATCCCGCACAAGCCACCATTGTCATTGTTACGGCCAGTGGTGTATTAGCGAAGACTGTGCAAATGCGCCCATGGAGCCGTAAGGCCAAACTTCATCCAAAATGAAAAGAGAAACATACAAAAAACATAGATATTAAGTTGCACCAGGGCCCAAACTTGTGGTGACATGCCATTGTTACTATTGAAGATTCTGGACCATCCATCAAATGATTCTTTCTAACCTAGTGACTGATATGCGATTTGCAACCAACAGCGACATGCACATTGGACACTGTTGGCCATGTGCATGTCATTTCTTGGCTTTTTAAAGGGTGTTTCACGCATTTTTCTTCCTTTCCAGGATAGATGGCGAGGAAGAAATGTGGAAAGTTATGTGTCCTTAGTTTCTTTGTGTCATACATACACTTGGTAAGAAAGTTCTTCACAGGAATGAACAACCTTCATATCAACTTAATAATGTAAATTTGAGACCGCACAGTCACGTCAGTTTCGCAGAGGACTCACATGGCATGCTGAATCAAGGAGCAGATGATACAATTGAATTCACCCAAAGCTTGATAATTCCATTCGGAAACAACAAAGCTATCCCCTCTCCCATCACCACCGTTACGATCTGCACGAGTAATACATACACACGCAGGAAAGAAAGAAAGACATTTCTAAAATAAAAACAATTATCCTTAATTCGCCTTTCTATCCTCAGACACGTTTCGAAGACAGAGGGAGTTATCTAAAGCTGCGAGGGTAAATTAAACAGGAGGAGGAGGAGTGTATTCGAGGAGGAAGAAGCATAGTGACCGTGGAGCATAACTGGAATGTGTGAAGAAAGACCCTGAAACTAATGGGAATTCATCAGATGATTTACATGGCTGTGAGATTGCTGGAGAAGCAAAACGGCAAGGAGAGTTCTTTTTCTCTATAATTCCCCCTATCGCTTTCTCTGTCAAAACTTCAGGACAGAAACTATTGACGTTAATTGTAATGTTCAGGAGGAAAGCGTTGTTTAAACGAAAACGGAAAGTGTGGTTGGACACACGAAAATACAGAGCCATTTTGTATGGCCTTTGCTTCACTTTTGTGTCTTGAGAAACATCGAATTTCGTCAATAAAAGAGGAATGAAAAAAAGCGGCCAGTAATATAGTTATTCAGCTTGGTGTCAAAGCCTTGGCTTTTCATTTTATATAATTGCAAAAAAAAAAAAAAAAGAAGAAAAAAAAAAAAAGAAGAAAAAAAAAAAGAAAAAAAAAAGCGCGATTATCTAAAATATGGGCACGTTTTAGCTTCTTGTTTGTGATTTGCTGACTTAAAATGAATAATAAGACATTTTGAAGAGTAAATTACTTTACTTTACTATGAAATTATGAACGCTGTGTGGAGAGGAAGGTAGCTGAGGACAAAGGGACAATAGAAGGTACTGTTGTCTCGATACCAAACTACAACGGAATAGATTCTCTACAAACACGCATGAACACCGTCAACGATGCTGTTGACGGCCGATCATGCGGGTGATCAAACTGACGCTATTATTGTTCTTGGATCCAATATACTGACATAATCTTAAATGAGCACAATTCAAACACTTTAATCCTGTACTACCTTTAAATCAAAAGATCGAAGTAGCGTCATTCAAGTGAAAGTAATAATTGGCCAATCTTTATCCAGGTATGAGAGAAACTGTTTCTTCGATTCTCTTAAACTAAAAACGCAGCAAATATGTCATATAAGCAGTGTTAAAACTGCTCGTATAAATGATGTAGCTAAATATGAAGAAACAAATTTAAAACAGAATTCTTGATCCCGCTTGGGACTGCAAAGACTAACTTACAATAACCAGTTGGGGCTGTGAGGTTTAGGAACAAAGAAAAGCAAAAAAATTACTTTTAATTCTACACAGTTGTGTAGAATTGTATAAAAGAGACGCTGCTCTCTTCGAAACTAAAGTAGTACCATTCACAGGAAGGTTTAACTCAGATAAAACTCCAAAAGTTCACTGTTTTTATTTTTCAACAAAGTATCTACGTATTAAATTTTACGTCAGATCTTTCTAAGCTGTAGTATATTTTATAAATAAATTAATTTTCTCTTTATACCCTAGGACGACCACATAAGGTCAGAAGAATTCACAAGAGAGAAATATGCGAGAACATTGCCGTATTTAGTAGTCACACGAGCTCGAACCATGGGTACGCAAAGAGCGTGCAGTTCTGAAAACTCGTGTTGACCACTCGGCTACAAATTTACGATTTTGTTTCATTTACAATTTTTTCTTTACTGATGTGAATTATCTGGGAAAATTTATTTCCCACCCAGATTAATTGCGAATCTACTGTATGCTCAAAGTAAATCAGAGTAATTAGCTGACTGATCACAAGTAACCATTTGAACAGGATAACTAAATCAATTTAAATGAAGGCAGATCTTGATATCCATCCCAATTAACGATTAAATTACAATTATCTTAATCTTCATTTATTTAAGACAGTTATTCGCCGTAATGCTGTGAGAGATGTGCCAAAATAAATTAAAACTCAGTCCGCTATCTTGAAACAAGATCCTCAGGATACTCAAGAACCCCTTGGTAAAAATTATGACTATAGGACTGAAGACAAAAATACATTCTAAACTGGCAATGCGTTTAACTGCATGTCCGCCATCTTGAAACAAGATGGCGTGCATAAATAAAAATACTTTCATCAAGAGTAAAACTACCTCATGTATGAAAAAAATTTGGTTTGTATCGGAATGTCAAGTGAAGTGGTGCCTATAATTTTTATGGCCGCCATCTTATAACAAGATGGCGGACCGAATTAAAAATCCGTCAGGGTAACCTAATCCCCTCTCTCATACATTCAATTTCTTGAAAATTCAAGCTGTGATAAAACTTACATCTGCTTAAAAAAAAAAAAAAAAAAAAAAAGGCAAAAATTTAGCCATCTTGATAGATCGCAGAGATAATGACTATCTCAACAAATATTTACCCCTCACTACAAAGGCAACACATTAGTAATAACAGGAACGAATGTAGAATATTAGCTAAAAACAAGACGCGCCCGTTTGTGTGCCAACCCTACCGTCAGTTTCCGAATTGTCGCGACATATAACAGCGCCGGAGGACGCCCATGGGAATTTCATTCGAGTAGGAAGAAAAATTCGAGTGCCCTTCGCACTGGCAAAAACCGCAAGCTGATAATGTCAGTGTTTTAATGCCATTATTATTTTTTTTTTCATATGCGACGTGTTTTTTTTTTTTTTTTTACTAAGAGAGAACACTTGTGCTTATAGAAGTTAAAAAAGAAGCATAAGAACGGATTATCTAGATGTCAACTATTTCGATTGCCGATTCCATCTAAATGGCATCCTATACAGTACAAAGAGCTAAATGGTGTGGCCATTTCGAATTTTACCGTCCCCAATTTGGAAGATGAGGGAAAAATGCCAATCAGTGGAACCTTGCATATCATGCAATACTTTTATTTACCCTTTGTGGTCGGAATAATGGAGTTACTTTTGTGGTATAGGACGGACTCAAATCGGCCTGCGATGAGCTAAACTCTTTACCAGCAGATAATTACCAAACCAAGACGGGTACAGTTAATGATGATCACAGTTGTCAATGACCGAAACAAGTAAAGAAGATCCTAAACGCAAGGTCCTAATGCCTAGATGAAATTAAAAACTTAGGTGCTAAGGTGAGACAAGTCATGAATATATGCAATTTTCTCATGTGTATCACACGAGAAAACTGCACGAGTTATAATGTCGGGTTCTCTGTTTTTCAGATGACAGAAATGGTAATTCTCGATCTCCGCCTGAAGCATACAATCAGTCTCCATGTATCACTGATGGGGTTCGAAAGAGGATATTTCCAAACAGGTGGACAGTGAAAAATCTGCTCACTAACGGGATTCTGAAATTAAAAGGGCATACAGAGGACAGAAGATAGGTAGCCAAAGAGTCAATCGGGACACGCACTTTGAGTGGCCGCGGTTCCAGACCGCATAACTACTAAATACGGTAATATCCTTGTCTCTATCTATCTTTTGAACTCTTCTGTCCTTATGTGGTCGTCCCGAAACAATTTATTTATTTATTTAGAGACAATCTGGGAATGATAACACTAGGATTTGGAATAAAGAATAATATAAAGCTGGAAGCAAGTGTTCAGAAGATATCCTGGAATGTGATGGGAGAAATAATAAATCTTAATGCGTTATCTATAAACGAAGTATTTGCGTACAGAATCCTCTATGGAAATCTCTAAAGAAATTTACTAAGTGGAGTGAGAGTTTTACGTGCGATTAAACATGAAGAATTCCCTACTGTCCTAATAGAAACAACTGCTACTACACGTTTTGTAAAAAAAATACGACAAAAAATAACAAAAACTTTTTTTGTGCCATACACATACATTCATGAAAGGGGAGGGGGGAACTCAAAGAAAAACAAGAACAAATGGACGTGTTGGAATGAACAGCTCTTCTCTTGACCGACGCTCCTTGCTGTCCCATAATTCCTATGTATAACTTTCTGCTCGTGGGTATAGCAGTGGTCTGTGACAACGACCTTCCACCTGACGCTTCTCTAGAACTTTAATAGCATGGTTGGACCATCCTCTCTCAGACACATTCTCCCAGCGGCACGACATACGACAGTGGTCAAGAGCGTTCAGCTATCCTCTGGGGAAATCAGAGAATGGTGTGTTCGCATTGAGCTTGCTTCCTACACCTGTGTCCTCGCACAATATACTGCGGACAGCTTTGTCGCTGACACACTTACCATTGCCCAGAGTAATGTCTTCTGATTACAAATTTCTTTCGCGTGATCCCTTATCCTTAACGTGGTGGATTTCAATTCTACCATTTCCAACACTCACTTTATTAATAAAACCGAAAGAGAGTATCATCCATTCTTTAGAAACGTTGCCTTCGGTTTTAAGCTGAACTGAGAGGAAAAGATTCGCAGCAGTACTTTCGTAGTGGATGAAAATGAATCACTGGATCGATAGCTGTTGTAACCTTTCTAATGCACTTTACAAGTGTTTATAAGCAGTATACCTTTGCAGTCGTAAAATGTATTCTTTTCGCGTAAAGGAGCATTTGCAGTGACAAAGCCCTAAATCTATACCTAAATCGTTCATTTCAGAAGCATTTTTTATAACATAAAATAATGGAGAAGTTCATATTCGTCACAAGTGCTAAAATAACATCCTTTATTTATTTATTTTGGAAAATCAGGCTGTTTTAGGAATGCCCCGCTCAGAGAAATTGTGAAATACTACGTTTAGCCTTTTAATATTAATATTTTCGGACTACAGGCTCTCGTGTTTTTAGGCGCAATTTGCCTGTTTAACGTGGATAAAATCGAAGAATGTAATGAAGGGATGGGAAACAAATAAACCTAACTCAGAGATGAGCATGAAAAAATACTCAGCATGGCGTTTCAAAAAATAGTTGAATGCAAACAGAGGAAAAAAAATATCTTCGGTAAAGTAAGAACTAAAAGGTTAAACCTTTTGGTCTAAAAATAACTTGGAATATTGTATCCGTATCCAGATCTGGAGGACAACACATCGAAAGAGTGGTGTAGAACTTCAGGAGAAGGTCCAAAGAAGAGCCACTAGATTAGTGAAGAGCAGTAAGCATCATCCCTAAACGGCTTAGAAAATCTGGTCTGCAGAACTCAGCAACTAGACACCTAAGGGGAAGGGGAATTTGACAGAAGAGTATAAGGCCTTGAGGGGAGAGGGAGTTTAGTACAATGAATGAGGGGAAATATTCTCGACTACAGTGAATATCATCGGGCAGCGCGTTGTGGAATGTTGCAATAAGTTACCCGCAAGGGTGGTCAAGGCAGAGAGTTCGGTAAAATTCAAGGAAGAATAGGTGAGGTGCTTTTTGACAACGGGAATTATATGAATAGTGTTCCCTCCCCCCGCTCCGCTGCCCCATTTTTTTTTTTTTTTTTTTTTTTTTGCGCAGATGCAAAGACTAATATGAATGTTGTCAATGAATCCATCTAGTGCCAATAATCATTATACGGAGAAATAATTATTACAGTAGAACAGGACAGACTGAAAGACTTGTTTTCTATGAACTGAGCTAGATTAAACTGCTGCAAAAGAAGGAGCTTCCATGCCGTAATGGCTTTGTCACTTGCTATCCATTTGGAAGGCCTAAAATCGTTTCCGTCGCAGACAAAAGAGAGAGTGCCAGTTTTTCCCAGGCAGTTATTCTAAGTTCACCTCGTTTCCACAAATCACGCACACGGGCATGTCAACAATCGTAGTTTACACAACAAGAAGACGCAGAGCATTTAGAGGGTTCAAAGCACACGACCAGATTGGTGAGCAGTACTAATCGATGTCTATTAAGGAGAACCGTTTAAAGGTGAGAACTAAAAAAGTTTGGTAACTAGACATCTTGGGGAAGGGGTGAATGTATAAGGCCCTAAATCGGATCATTAAAATCAACGTGGAGGAGGTTAAAACCTTACTAATTAAATTACTGACTTCTTAAAAACAAGAGAATAATACAACCGGCTGAGAAGACCCTAAGACAGCGGTTCTCAAACACCGTTCATATTCTCATCGCTGACCCTGAAAGAAACAGTGCTCCTCCTTGAAAAAATAAAATAAAATAAAAACAGTTTTCGTAAAATTAAAAAAACAAATCGTTAGATGATTTTGAAGAAAAACTTTGGTATTTTATCGTATTTACTTTATTTGCATTGCCAGTTTTCAGAAGGGTACATATCTAAATTTCAACTTTTCAGTTATACTTACTAATTAATTTGTTGTGAATATTTCCCCTGAACGTGTCTAAAGATTTAAAAATGAGAACGTGATAACAGAGCAATAACAGGCTACTGTTATTGCTCCTTTTAACTACAACATGTCCACAGATTCGCAGTGTACGATATATACAAAAGTATTACACGTCATGCCTATCAGTTTCAAGTCGGCTTAAATGCATCCTTGGTTAATATTTCCACCATTTGTGGCGTAATCCATAAATGCCTGAAAAGGCCTTGACTATTTCGGGCACTGAAATTCGCTGATGACTGATAAGCATCCAGCAACTCTCATCAAAATTTAAAAACAGTCGTACATGGTTAGGGTAAAATCCGCAAACCCCTATTGGGATAGCGGGTATATTTCTGGTTGTAAAATGGTTATTATAAGTTGGACTAATTGAATTTAACTATGACGGTTATTAGGACAAAACATTATCCTAATTAACGGTATCTATTTTATATTACTGCTACAGCTGGATAGACAATTAGTTTTACACGTTTCTTCAAAATTATTTTAATCTTGCAGATATTATCACGTATAGCTATAAAGTAGGTGTAGGAGCGTGATGATGAAAGTCTATTTCTGAGATTTACACACGTTTGAAAATGTTAAACTTATTCGAAAAAATTCTGCTCTATTAATTTCAGCCGTGTTTTAACTTATTTCTTTTTGCGGTGTTGATTACATTAATTTGTCTATCCTATTCCCATCCAAATTATCAATTCTTGCGAGGGGTGTTTGAAAAGTTCGTGGCCTGGATATGAAAGGTTTATTTGAGGAGTCTGGTAACATGTTACTTTTTAACATAGCCCCATTTGAAGTCAATACTCTTTTGCAACTGATGCTGCAATGCGTTGATTTCAGCTGTGAAGAAAATTTTTTCTTGGACCTCCACTGCAGCAATGGCGTTACTGTGGGTGGAAAAATGCATGCCAGCCAGGTATTTTTTCAAATTAGGAAACAGATGAAAGTCCGATAGCACTAAATCAGGTGAATATAGGGGATCGTCCAAGATTTCAAAGCCGCACTCATGCAGTGCAACCATGACAATGGCAGACTTGTGAGTAGTCGCGAAAGGAATCTTGTGCAGGTGGAAAGAGATTCCTTTGCTAAGTTTTCCTCGACATTTGTCTGATATTTTCACCCAAACGCCTCACAAGGTCTGTGCAATATGCCCCTGTTGATTGTCTAACCTTTCTGAAAGAAATCCAATAGCAATACTCAATGAGCGTTCCAAAAACTGATGCCATCACCCTGCCAGCAGAAGGAACCAACCTGGCTTTCCTTGGAGCAGGAGGAGAACTGGCTTCCCACTGTTTGGACTGATTTGTCTCTCGCTGAGAGTGACGGATCCACATCTCATTCACAAACCTTGCAAGGAAATTTGCTGGATCTGTTTGAAAATTATGCAAATGTTCACTTGACTTGACAACTCACATGCGTTTTTGATCTGCTGTCAAGAAACTCTTGTGTGCGTTTTTGATCTGCTGTGAACATCTTTGGGACCCATCGTGCTGACAACTTTTTCATAGTGAGAAACTCTGTTATTATATGGTACACATATTCAGATGAGATGCCCAAGGCGCTGGCAATGTACCGACCTGTCACTCGTCGACCATTTATCGTTAGATCATGCACACTGTCTACAACTTCTGGAGCGATGGCCAGTGCAGGTCTTCCACAGCGTGGAGCATCTTTTAGACCCTCCCCTCTCTCGTATAAATTCTGCTCCCTACTTCATGGAGTAGGAAGAGGCATCCTCCTCAAATGTTGTAACCATACCAAAGGAACTAATGCCAAAGGCATTAGTCCCTGTTTTTCCCCTCAAATAATGAATGACTGCACGGCGACTGATTGAGTCCATCGTTCTGTAAGAACCCAATTCTTACACTTATCCTAAGGAATGTTATGTTATAAATATTATAACATAACAAGAAAATATATGTATATATTAAATAATATTATTTACATAGGATGATTTTCAGCTTAGACTGCGATCGCTCTGTACCATACAGTTAAGTAGGGGAGGATTAGCGTAACAACGAGGGGTAGCTGGACAAGGCACAAAAGTACAATGGGAGCAACGTAAGGGCAGTTCAAGTCGGTATAAACAGAAGGTGGGCAACTCTTTGGAAGAAAAGAACAAGGGAACCGACTCCCCCTTGTGGAGAGGAAGAATTTTAAAGACTAAAAGGGTGGAGGGAACCCTGGATGCTGCATACACCATGTAGAAATGGCTAGCTGCTAGATAAAACAAACCGGCTCCTTGAGCACTTACTGATTTCAAGGAGCGGTAGAGAAAAAACAGAGTGGACTAATAGCGGTAAGTGATTCGGAATGATCACAAAGAAATATCTAGAAATTTCTAGACTTCCGGAAGTTCATCGAAGCTTCCAGAAATTTCGAGAACTCGGATGTTTCCCCAGGAAAGGGAAGGGCCAAGAAAACGGAGGAAGTGGGAGAGAGCAAATGAGAATATAGAGATGATGAAGAACGAACTGCGATTGGATCAGAATAGAAGGGGTGGCTGAAACAAAAGGAGATGGAACAAGAAAAAGAGGGGGAGTTTTTGACAGTTTGGGCAGTTTTGGGAAGTTTGAGAGTTCCTGTGGGTGTGCCTGAGTGATGTGCGGCCGGAAAGAAATCCCGAGAAGTGCCGGGAGAATCGCTGGAATGTGGTAGTGGAAATTGAAGCAGTTTGTCGCAAAGACAATTCGTTAGGCAAGTCCTGGGAGAGGTCAGCCGCAACGTAGAAATAGGAAGGAGATGCCCAATGAAAGGTGGAAACACATAAGCTGGAGCTGAGTGAGAAGGATCGAAAAGTCCCGCTATAGAAAGATAAGGAGAGTTATACAGTCTGGCTTCTCAATAGAGCAGTAAGGAGAGTCCTGATAAATTTAATATGCACCCCAGTATCGTCGAGCTAACCAGACGCCCAAAGCAGGCCAGAGCAACCCATTTATGGAGAAAGAGTGAGTTCTTGTAGATGAGCAGCAGTTCCTTAGCCGATGACTAATTCCAGTAGGAGTCTGATGATGCCCTATATTGATGATGATGGCCGCCCCTGAGTGAGAAAAAGGTTGTGTAAAGAGTGATCCCCTAAGCTGTTATGTAAGTACTAGATAATAGTTTTAAGCTTGAATTGAGGGAAAGGACTTTAGGAAATGTCTTTATTTAGTTGATATTATTTAGTTGATAGTAGATTTGGTATTGTTTAGCATAAAAGGAAGGAAAAAGTTCATAAGATATAGATATATGTACTTCATCACAAAGATAAGTTTATTAAGCAAGGAAGATTTAGATGTATGTACTCGAGACTTGTATGTTTTAAGTTGAGACTATGTTCTATGCACATGTAATTATTTTGGAAGGGATAATTATAGAAAGATTATAGCGGGGATTTATAAATCTAGGAAAATACACATATAGGTGTTATGCTCACTGCTGTAATCCCAGTTGGGAAATTCAATTGTTAGAAGGCAAGAGAATGTTATGAGATGTAACCTAAACCAGAAGAAGAAAAGGCAGAAAGACATGAAGATATATGAATGCTATTAATTAACAATACATCTTAGCACACGTATAATGCTATTAATTAACATAATCCCCAAACGATGATGTATTCTTTTAATGTATATACTGTGAATAAACAATATTGTATATGTTTACCAAGTGTAGTATGAGTCATTCTGAATACTCAGCCAGTCCAGAGGAGACATACACGAACTTCTATTCCCCCAGAATCTGTGATCTTCTGTGCAGTATACAAGTCAGGTGTTAATGTGGGAGGGTGTAAATTAGGGGGAAAATAAACGGGGAAATACAAAGTTAAGAGAGGTGGATCTGAAAGTTCAAAGAGATTTATTAATTACAGAAATTATAATTAATTAACCAGAAACAGGAATTATAATAATAATAACAGAGAACTTCTATTCCCCCACAAAAAATAACATTTTATCCACCCCCCACAGTTCCTCATTTGCACAATTTTGATAACTTCAGGACCTGTAATTAAACAAAAAAAAAAAAAAACGTTATTGAAACTTCATGAAACTTGGTGGTTTACTGTTTATAGTATTATGCATAAGTACAGAGATTTTTTTAACGTTGTATCGCTACCCTTTCAAACGCCCCTCGCATATAACTATGTTTATTATAAACGCGCAGGAAGTTTGAAGCTGTTATAATTTCACTACCCCACCATGAAAATATTTTGCCATTTTTGCCTTTCTTTTTGCTCCAGGAATATTTTAAATGGCTTCATTATAATTTTACTTTTGATAGTTTTTTCATCACTCAAATCCAATAAATGTATTCAAGGAGCAGGGGAAACAATTCATGAGGTGGGACAATGCCCTCGTACAAGTCTTTTGATGTCTTCAGTGCACTCTCATCGAAAATGAATCTAAGAGGACACACACTTCATTTTCAGCATTTCCAAAAATAAAAAAGGGGAGGACTTATGAAACTGTCGTATTTATAGCACAGTAAATCCTCGATTTTAGGGATATTTCGTTTTAACGGACGACAACAAAATTTGACCAGAACCAACACGATCTTCTACTCATTATACACCATATCAGTCAATAAAATCAAGGAAAACAAAAGCATGTTTTTACAGTTTTAAACTTTATCTGTGTTTCTAACACATACAGAGTAAAATAATATAAGTTTACGTTTTTAATTATGTGAGGTACAAAATTGTCTCGAAAAATAACTTCTGTTTTAACGGACATTCGAAAATACGTCACTTCCTTCCTCCTATTAGTCTGTAAAATGGAGGGTTTATCGAAAAGAAAAAATCAAAATTTTGCATATGCTAGTAGTATACGTATAAATGCAAAGCAGGTCATGTTTCTCTTTCTAAATTTAGCACTAAAGAACTTCTAAAGAAACAAATAAATTAATAATAATAAAAATAATAAAGAAAAACACTTAAGCACTACAGCGGGCAGATTGCACCTCACTTCGTGGTATGTTATCATCTGTTAATCTGATCAATAACCCTTAGAAACACAGACTAATGAAACATTGCAGTATTCACTTCATGCAGAGCTGTTTATGAAAATAAAAAATGGAAGCCAAATCGGCTATCAATTAGCAATATGCTCTCTGTAGCAGAATATTAGCTTCACCACTCGTCAGAAAAATTTTCGGTTCAAGTTCTGTCAACGATAGAAGCATTTCTTAAAAGCCTTCTCCCCTCACCACTGCAGACAGCCGGTCTCAGGCGGGAGTGTAGGTTTTTCCTTCGTAGGATATTTTGAGTTTTTCATCCCATCACTACGCACGGCCTAGAATAAACACATTTATAAACAAATGTGTATCTGCATCCACCTCTCTACTGAAGCGTATGTTTGCTGGTGAAACAAATATCACTTATACACATTTAATTTAATTTCGAATTCTCTCTGTCGCGCACATTCTTAATAAAATTAAAACTTGCTCATCGAATCTTACTTAAAGTATATAAAAAACTTTATTATACGAATCTGGCGCACGTTTATGAAATCTATTCGAAAAACAAATCCGAATTGATTTCACGACAACAAATCTTCCACGATTTACTTATTTCAAATTAAAGCCAAAAAAAAAAAAAAAAAAAAACCCTTCAATAAGCAAAGGTCAAAAATAGGCCTAAAGGAAACGCCTCTAATACAACACACTCCCAAAGGTGGGGGGGGGTGCTCAGTGACCGTTGTGGACACGCTAAACATTCCTTCCACCGCCTAGAAGTTCTTCTCGACAGCAGCCAAACACATAAAAATATTTAACCATTACGTCTCTCAAGCAAAGCCTCGGCTCAGATGTTGAAGCGTTTGTGCGTGCGTGCGTTTGTGTGTTTGCGTTTTTCTGCCATCTTCAATCATTAGCCCTAAATATATCGTGTTCTTGCAGCAAGGCCATAAGGCAGCCACCGGTAACCCGTTCCGTTATTTCTGGAGCCGGTAATTTGGGGCAGAAACGTGATCGCCTGCCGATTGCGAGACATCTGCCATTAGAAGGAGTCGCAATAAAAAAGGTCACATGGTTTGTGCACAGCACGAGCTGAGTCACGTTATCGCATCTCGAGAGGCAAGCCAAAAGCTAGATATGAGGCAAAAAACGCCAATCGTCACAGGAAATGCCTTCGCTGCATGTCATCGCAAACGCTCAATATCGCCATTAAAGCAGTAATAATCTTCACAGTTAATTTACCGTGATGCCCGACGAATCGTTGGATAAAAACAACATCGGCGCTGTGCCGGCGTAGCTGCTCACTGGGTCAGAGTGACACGGGGAATCAAAGGTCGCTTATGCTGTCAAGGCGCAACAAAGGCCGCCGTTGCCCGGTTACGACACACAGACAGCGTGAATTGAGAAAAGGAGAGACGGAATGGACCGAACCAGCCGGTATCGCTCAGCTACGGTCCATTTAATTTGGTGGTCTGGTCGTTTAGAAAGGCACCGCCGCCTTAGAGAAACCGCTGCCACTCTAATCTCCGCATCTCGTAGGCCAAGCCTCCCGTCGGCCAACATAACTGCTTCATTCCATCAACGTTTAAATCTCATTTTTTGACGACTGCTTCATTTGTAACAGCGTCACATGCACATGGGGTGTAAACTTACGAAGGGGAAAGTGAGAGAGAGAGAGCGACGCATTCTTGGGTGAAAGTACATGCGGCGAAAAGCTGTTGTCAAAGCCCTCTTATCTTTGGATTTTTCTCTTAAAGGCGGCACTTACAATAGGATATCATAAGTTATCGGAAGTTGAAATACAAGCAGCTGTTTGAAGGCGAATTCCATGCACGAAGCTACGTGTATCCTAAAAACGCTTAATCTGATTAAATCCGGCTTAATACCGCAAAGTAATAAATCACCAGATAGATTACCTTTTATCTTTAATCTCTCCAGGAAGTCCCAGAAGATTTAATCCTGTCATGTCGTATTATCCGGGCTGTTGACATTTTTATACACAATAGCAGCGGCGAAACCTGCATTTGTCAGATGGAATAGCACGCTCTGAGCATGTACACCTAAATGTGGGAAGTGATCAGACTCTTCTCAGTCTCACGATTTTCATTTGTACACGACGGGGCAATCCTGGCAGGGGTACTTCAAAAAACAACACTTGACCAACGTGATTACCATAAAAACTATAAAAATGGCGGCGTTTCACATAATCACAAAAGGAATTTTGTTTAAACTTTTGACTCCTTAAAACTTCAGCAAAAGAATTAAATTCGAAATTTATTAAATCTCTTAACTTCTTCTTGGAGCGCACAAATGGATAATATAATATTTATTTACGCAAAGATTCATCTGGTCTCGAAGTAAGAGTGATGAGGAGAACATCTCGATTTTTTTTTGAGAAATATTTGACAACCCATTCGCTCCTCATATTAATCTCACTTCCGTGGAAGAAGGTGGAAAGCGTATTGTCACTGAGTTGCCACCGTTTGTTTCCAATTTATAGGTGGAAATTCTCAAGAAACTTTTTCATTCGGGAATGCAGTTAGTTCATTTCAAGGTCCCTAAACACCAGCCTAGAATCCAAACAGTGATATATATTGACGATATTCATGGTCTTAAACAATAGAATGTTCAAAATTCCTCTCAAATACTCACGGGATCCTTATGGAAGTTGGATTTGACTAAGTTTCTTGTCAATACATGATATCTTTAAATCGTGTATTCTATCTGATATCAACAACAAAACGTCAATACTATGATAACGGTGCACTAAGCGGCCCTCCTCTCCCACTATACTGAAGTATCCTAGATGCCGAACCCGATTCAGCACTTATTTACTTCAACGATGTCAATCGGTGTCAAAAAAACCAAAACTACATGCCATATATGCTGATAACCTGAAATATTTTATTAATACGAGATCCTACGAGGAATGTAATTTTAATGTTCTTATCCTGACCATTAAAAGTGTAACGCTGCTTTCCACTATCATTCACTCAAATGGAATATTTGCACGCCAAATAACATTGAAGGAACTCGCATTACAAAAATTACTCTTTTAATTCAAGGACTTGTAGGGGGAGGGGGATGTTCTTTGTGTGCCACTTCAAGACTCGCATTAAAAACACAAACAGGAAGGCAGCTGGTTTTATTAAAAGATATACAGGAAATTGCCATAATAAATTTATGTTCTTCAGCCGACACACACATGAAACTTATATCATCAGGTTCATCACAGTAATTGAAATAAAGAAATGAAAATGCCACTTTCCGGATTTGCATCAAAAGAGGATATATGGAAAATAAATACTATAATTTTGGATAACCTTGGCTTCGAAACCTGCTACGAACTATTGTACTTGTATAAGTTATATCTACTGCAACGCAAGCAGGTTTTCAGCAAGTATATATGAACACTAAAACAACAGATTTCTCTCTTAGACGGTGCATGGACCAATCATTAACTTCAAACTGTTAACACAATCAGATAACACCTTCTGGCCTTATGTGGTCATCCCAGAGTGGATAAGATAAAAAATTATCTTATCCATTTGGACATATCCATTCTTTGATAGAATGGATATGTCAACAAACTACGCAAAACTTTCCTGAAGAATTTTATCCCATTCATTAAGTGATCAAGACGGGAATTATTGAAACTTTTAGGCAAAGTATCGACCTTATTAACCCGCCAGAATTTAATGCTATCGTAGAAACTGTAATAGAATAGATATCTGAAGTATCTATCACATGATGCTTCAGCAATTTCAGTTATATAACCTTCTTTATTAGAGGTCAGAACAGCATCAAATTGGATAAACAGATCATTGCAATAACTTCACTGAAAACTTGTTTTTTGTATTTTTTTTCAAAAGGTTTTGGTGTAATTTTATTATCGCAAAATAAACTGGTTATCTCACATCATGGAATATTGTAATATTATAAAACATATTTGATGAATTAACCCACGAAGACAAAAGAAAGCTGATTTTAATAAGGACAGGCGAAATTTTAATAGTGTAAAGGTGAATATTTAACAAATCAAAATCTTTACTGATTATGTTGTTGTTGATGTTTGGGAGTATCAGCTACTCAGACAATATTGTTCCGTTATGAGGGTTGAAAAATCTGATGGGGAAAAGCTCGCCACCTAAGATTGGCTAGCTACAGCACCGAATGAACAGACCTTTAGAAATTCACCAATTATCGAAGGGACTCGAACCAAAATAGAGTGACAAGTAGCAAAACCACAATTCTACCACGAGGACTCAACAGATTATTCAAGAAAGGAGTTCAGATGACACATGTTGTCTTCAAAGATAGTTCCAAAATAACTTACTATAAAGTTTCATTACGGAATTCAAATGTTATTTAGAAATCGTGGAAAAATTTTTACTCTAAATACCTTGAGAAAATTATTAATGTACCTTGAATAATTATCTCGTAGGCTAATAAGAAAATAATGATGAGAATAACTAATAATTTTGGCAGCTGAAATCATTATTAAATCTTTTAACCAGTTATACTATTTATGGTCTGTTCCAGCTTCATATCAAATGCAATCCATAAATCTTTTCAGTAATCAACCATTTCCTCGTTGTGGATGGTAAATAACCCATCCTGGGTTCGAGGACATCATTCCAGAAATGAAATGAATTAACCACGAAATTCTTACACTACGAGTCTTGATTCTCATTTCCTGCCGCACGGCTCAATAAAGAAAATTGAAGTTTTAAAGGACTTAGGAAAGAGTCACAAAACATAATTTATGCTGAAAGTTTTCTTTTTTTAAATCATAAAACAAAAGATAATGGATATCTAAAGAGCACTAATTGGAGAAGTTTTGTGAAATTACAGCTAAATGGTGCATGTGGTAACTTCCTGAAGGTTCAGTTTTCTACAAAAGCTACCACTGAAGAAGACTGCTATCATTGTTACCAATTGCGTACAGTGTCAGAGAAGTCATAAGCATGCACTAACTAGTTCCAGGACAGAATAGTCTAAAAATAAGGCTAATGCCTTTGCTTTTATTATATTTTTTTCTTTTTGAATGTTTCTTAAATGTTTATTATTTTGATTTTAAATTCCTTGCTGTTTTCTAATATCTTCCGCGAATTTAAAAAGCAGAAGTATTTATGATTAAATACTAACCAAATATTACGATAAAATCCTACCTTGATATAAGACTATCTTTCTGCTAAATAATAAATAACTACACAGGGCTGGCTATCAAGGCCAGAGGAGTTTATCACTACAAATCAGCATTCACTCTTTAATTAGGTCCACTTATTTTCATCGTCAACGATATAATTAATGACCTAAAATCATTAAATTAAACTAAAGCATTTCATTATCAACTAACACGCTGTAAATGGTTAGAGTTTTGCGTGCACGTGTGTGTTTTTTCATCCCTGCCATTTCAATTACAAACAGGTAGCAATAAGAAAGGACTTAAGTTCTAGAATTGGTTTTAAGGACTACTCGGTCAATCTTTATTATAGTGTCCTGGTCAGTCCTATACAGAAGGCCGTCAGCAAGTAAGAAAAAAACACGACCACCCTCTACAAAATTCACATCTCTATAACTTCGGCAATTATTGATCGGTCACACAGCTGGACAAATCTGTGACAATGGATGAATGCTCCCCGACACCAGCTGAGATAGATCGAAACGAAACCGCCGCTAAAAAACACTGCTGCAGGTAGGTTTACGCTAGCCAGTTGCTTTCCACAGATGAACGCGGTTAGCACAATGGGGAAGAAGGCATTAGAGTTCAACTGCACTATTCGGTATTCCTTACTTCCCCACTTTTCTATATTCTGTGATTTCTGCTCCATGAAAAGTTTCTGTTATCTGAGTGACATACAAAGTTTTCAGCTCAATATAGATCGCAACGTGATCTATATTGGGCTAAAAACAACGCGAAAGACAATATTACCAATCTGTGCTGTGACTCTTCTTTTGTGTTCACAGAAAATTTCAGGTTTGTAAATATATTCTTCTTTACAGAGGGCGTTGAAGTGTGGAAGGTGAATGAAGATGGCGACTGTTGAGAGAATCAAGCACAGTGCAGTCATTGAGAAGCTTCATTTAAAGAGAATGCTGCTGAAAGAAATTCGTGAAGACATGCAGCAAACATTAAGGAAATTTTATCCTTCATAAGCCACGGTAGAAAAAACTGAGTTGCAGAATTTAAAAGTTGACGAAACAGTGCTGGAGGCCTGAACATGCCGGCACCTACGAATGTGGATGCTATCCATGACCTGATCATGCAACACCGCAGAATAACATTGAAGCACATCGAGACAACATTAGACAGTTTTCCAGTCACGCAGTTTTGTCTGAATGTTTTAGGAATGAAGAACGTTTCTTCGTGGTGGGTCTCTAAAGCAGATCAGAAGCGGGAAAGAATGAGATGTCGAGATTATGCAGAATTTTTAAGCTAATGAAGCTCAGTTTTGAGGGCATTATGGACGAAGCATGGATGCAACAATTCGACCCTATAACAAAAGAACAATCGAAACATCCCTCTCCCCCCTCCTAAAAAAGTTTCCAGGGCATAAGCCGGCTAGGAAAGTCATGACATCCGTCTTATAGGATGCAAGAGGACTGATCACGGTTGATTTTCTGGAACGAAGTGCCACTATCAATGTCGAGTATTATTCTAATCCACTGAAACGTTTCCGGAAGAAATTGCAACTCAACAGGCGGAGAACATGGCCAAAGGTCACCTTGCATTAAGACAATGCACTGGTGCAAACAGCGTTTGTGACTCGACAACACTGCGTGACTGTACGTTCAGTCTATTACAACATCCGCCCTGCTCATCGGATTTGGCTCCGTCGGAAAAGGAAGAAATTCGACAGTCACAATGCCCCGATGGATGCAGTCAACAATTGATTTAAGTCAAAATCTGAATTTTATTTGAGCGGGTTATGAAAGTTAGTGTGGATCGTCCCAGAAAGTGTGTTGACTAGGTTGAAAAATGAAAGCGGTGTGTACCCTGTACGAACGAAAGATGCTTTATGTGAAAACACACTTGGCTTGGAAGCGATTAGCGAAATCCATTTCTAGAATAGTATAACGTCACAATCATACTTTCTGCAGTTTCTACTGCAGGAAGTATGATTGCAACAATACAAATATTTTACCAAAACATTTGCATTGTTGGAAATATTGTGAAGGAAGTGTAACGGAAATACCTTCCGTTACACTCCATTGTTAGGTACCGCTGTAAATGTTTTCACGTCAAAAATAAATACAAGCCAGTACACTTACCTTAAGAATGCAATTAACTGCCCGATTTGTAAAATATGGTCCCGTTTCGAAGAACGTTGACATATATGCATAACACACCGATTGCCCTCCCCACGCCCCCAAGCACGTAACTCAACTCTCAAGACGGATTTTCACGAAATTTATATTTGGACCTTTTAGAAAGATTTGTTCAGCATTCAAAATATTAAAATCGGACTAAAATAGGAATGCTACAATTATTATTTCTTGGTCCGTCCGTCTGCATGTAATAACTCTTCCCAGTGGATGGATTTTAAGGAAATTTTATATTTCACTCTGTCTGTAAGAAAGATTTGTCGACCCTTCCTGCGTTTCATTAGAATCACACCAATAGAATTCCAACAATCATTATTGTTTCTTTCTTATTTATTTATTTTTATTTATTTTTTTCATTCATTCATCATTAATCATTCGCATTTTAATCAATGGATTTTAGCTGCAGCTAAAATTAGTGCCTTAGTGAAAGCAAAGCATTCTTTCAAGGAACAGAATGTGTCTGTTAAATAGACTGCCCGCAACCCACCTTATGATGGGAGCGCGGTTGTCCCACTAACCCCCTTCCCTCAAGAGTAAAGTCTGCAGCGAAAACGCTGCGGGGTTTAGTCTACTCGAGTCCCTATTCCTATCAAATTTTCGTGTACCCCTCGTCGCGAAGGGTGGTTTGCCTGTTGTGAGGGGAAAACCGGAGTCAATCCCGGTGAAAAACCTCACGACTACGGTTTGAAACCGCCAAACTCAATGCTGAATGCCCCTGGGAAAATCCCCTTAAGGATAGCAGCTAGAATCGAACCTCGACCAGCTATTCAGCAATCACATGTCTCACCAGTCGCTTGGCTAGTGTCACGTGATTGCTAAACTTCCGTTACATTCCATTGTTAGGTGCCGCTGTAGATGTTTTCAATAAATGGGATTTCAACCGATTTACTATTCAATAACCAGAAACTTAATGGTTTGAGAGTCCAACATTGTACTCTCAAGCTGGTACTTTCAATCTTCACTCCAGAAATAGCTTATGAGCCGATTTCTGTAGTTAGGAGCCTTTTTACCATTTTTAAAATAATATTCTTGTTTTATCGCTGATTAAATATTCTACTCTACTGCCCACTATTTGGTCCAAAATGAGAGAAATCCTGTCATTCCAATATAAACATTATTAAAAAAACCCGAGGTCATCTTGTACAAAAATGTAAGATGGCGAATCCGTCATCTTTTATTTTCGTACTCATCTCTTTCGAACACATTCGTCGATTTTAGCACGCACCACTACTGGTGATAAACTAGTCGCAGGTTCTATCAAGAGACACTCGGGGGGGGGGGGGCTGGGTTGGTTATACGTTCGTAGGCATTGTTTACAAGCTTGAAGGGATCCTCCGACTATCCTTGCACAAACAGCGAAGAATGGTTAACATGGGAAACTAATGGGGTACTTTACTCGAGGTGGAGAGCTCCTCCTGCATCCTTTTTCCAAAGACAGGTCATACAAAGGCGTTAATAGTCCCATCTCTGATCCCGCACTATGAAATAGAAGCCGGTGTCAACTAACGAACACATGTCGTGACACCGAACACGAAAACAATATGCTATTTTCGGAAAGATTAAATATTGTTCAAGTGCCAGCTTGTTCATTTAAAAAAATCAGACCACTTTTGTACGGGAGATCTCTCGCCCTGCCGCGTGCAGTGCAGTGTGTGATTTATTATTATTAGTTCACGATCGAAATGAAGAATAGCATCCCATTATGTGCCTTTCTCCTACGGGCTGCGTGTAAGGTGCAATCACGAACACCAAAAGCAGTAATTACAATTGTAATGAATCTGGAATAGGGTTCGGTTTTTAAGAGGCATTCTCTTGTTTTATCATTTGGGCTTCCTTACACGAAAATGCTTAATTTGTATACAGACTCACGATCTGCATTTGTTTCTATCAGGAGGTAATATGAAAGGAGAAGAGCAAGAAAAACCAATATAAACATTAGAGCGAATCACGGGGAAGATTATTTTAACAGCGAGCACAAATGAAATGAAGGAAATGGCCAAAATTGCAGGTGTTAACACATCGGATTCTTAGCCACTTTATAAAACAGAGCAACCACCGCCAACTAAAGTGCATTATAATCTGCAGTTACCTCTTCAAGTTCGTGTTCCGACTCTGTTCTTTTTGTCAACTTATAAAATTCAACGTTCGTTTTCAGAGAAAAAGTAATCCTACCCTCCCTTTTGATTATTCGCGGTGTATTATTTCAAAATAAATGCAACTGTTCTTTTAATTTTGAACTCTTGAACGTGTCTTGATGATAAATAAACAAACAAATCTTTACTGTAAGTAGAGGAAATACACGGTACAATAGCTAACCTTCACAACGTGGTCACGAAACACACATCTGTCGTTATGAGAATCGAGCCATAAACCACTGCCTTGTGAAAATTGCGCATCCACTCACTGCAATGTCTCAAATCGATTCCAAAGCTGAAAAAATATATTTGCATACTTGGTCTGATCAGCTTGGTTTAACAAGAGTAGGATGCAGTTGTTTATGTAGAAAGCACTGGCCTCGACAATGCCACCTACATACACACTACTTCAACTTCCTCCAGTCACTATCTAAAAAAGTAGATGCAACGAGATTATACGCTGGATGGACTATCTCTCGAAATCACTTTAGAGCTATACCCTCGAAATATAAGGAATATTGGATCTCACCAGGTCCATCATAACCGCAAAAGACATCAATCATTCATAGTGCATGACTGGAAGAAATAGGAGTTACCAGAACTTTTGTCTGCAGACTATATGGGTTTCGTCCCTTCAAGTCTCCAGTATGCAAAGGTGGTATTGCACCGGATGATGAGAATCATCAACTGCCCAATATTGCCTGGTGACTTTCCTCTGTGCAATATATGAACGCCATACCCCTGCTTATATTGGTTCTTCCGAGTAATCACTTTACACCAAATACAGCGTTTCTGTTCTTGCCCAAGGAGTATACATATGACTTTGAGAGAACAGGGCCAGATAGCGGGTATTTGAACTCTTATTTAATTAAATAACTATCCATATACGCTGAAATTCGTCAGCACAGACCAAAGCTTGGAAAATAATTAAATGCACACACACTTTGAGTTGATCCTCTATCGGGTTTCACTGCTTTATTGGATTCAGGCATGGTTTTCCATCACGACTAGTTATACAAACAAAACTAACATGCAGAAAGTTCAGGAAGAAGGCAACCACCATCACGAGTTTCGATCACAATTCTCTTTTACAGATTTGAACAAGAGGGAAAAAAAGGATAAACAGTTGCTATACAATAGGAACACTGCACACGTATCTAGATAAACACTGGTTGTCATACATTGAATATCTCAACGCACCATCAAGAAGTATTACACAGATACTAACAGGAGCTGACCATTATTGATTGTTAATAATTTCCCTTTACACAACTAGTAATGCAGTTTCATCCATTTTACTTGACAGATCGAATAAACGCTGTTAAAGCTTTACTGAAATCTTCATATGTATCACTATGTCGTCACTAAAAGCTACAAACCATCCGGTTTTAATATGAGTATTTCCTGGATTGACCAAACTGCACACGACACATCGGTTAACCATGATTATTTCCTGGCACCAGAAATAATCAAATGCAATGCTGATATAATTATATTCTATAATGTGCTGTTGCGAGGATTACGGCCAAAGCAAATCAAAACACTCGTCGTGTCGTACCGTATCTCTAAACTGGGCTGTGTTTTAAGGCTAAAATGCATCGATACAGTGTCAAATCTACGCTAAAATTATCAAAACATGCATTTGCTTTAAAAGTTGGTTGCAAAATACGTAAATTTGTAAGAAAAATCCTTGTACGTTCTCCCTCAAATCACGACACTTCCCCCAAGAGTTTTCCGGGATTGCATTTCCAATAAACAGCACTTCCCCTTCGAAAAATGCCGTTTATTATTGAGTGCAACCTGTAATGTGTGCTACATACTCTAACACAAGAAACAGAACTATTTCAACAGTTGTTACTTGATCCCCAAGAGCGTGGTTGGTGACAGATTTTCAGAAGGTTTTTAGGCGCATCAGCAACCAAGTCAATATTGCGCCATTGAGCTGTCTGCATTGCGAACTAAAAAAACTTGGAATAATTCAAGCCCCAATTAAAGAGATCTTTAGAAATTCCCACAGTCGGGACTCAACCCAGACCTCTCAAAACGAGTGACAAGGAGAGAAACCACTATACTGCCACGAAGGACCAAGCATTCTAGATAAATGAAAGGCTACACATTCCAGCAACCTACAGTTGCAACGCAAGTTGTGACGCGATGTTGTAATTGTAACTCTCTGTTAAACGACCAGATGCTATAATGATTCCTATTAGAACCAAGTAGAGATATGAGCAACTCAGATACGGCATGATTTGTAACAATCTTCATTGTGAAGATGTCATCCGGTGCTGGTCTGAATCGAAACTCTACAGCAGTTAACCCAACGGCTATTTTAAATGTCATATCCTATTTAATTGCTATGTCTATGTTCTGTGTCGTATCTGTGTACTGCATCACCCGTTCATACGGGAACTGGCAAAGTCAACTTACAAGTTCCTATAAAAATTCCTGTTTGATCCAACAGCGCAAAACTATGCTCTGTTAACTCAAAGCAGATGTCAACTACTCTTAGGTTTCAATAGGTGACAAATAAAATATTTTTGAACCACTAATCTAAAGAGTCCGACACAACAGCTGAAATTTTCTCTGCAAGAGCCAGCAGCTTGACTCTAAGACATCATACTGAAATGAAAACTTTCTTATATTATATCACATCTAATATGTGTTTTCCAAAATATTCCTTCCCATTTCAACGCAGAATAGCGTAAAATACCTACAACGAAATTTAATTTGACCCACACTGAACAATCTAGGCTACCATTTTATATAAGAAGTTCACTTTCGCATCCTTCTTACTGAGTAATAAAAATGATCAGCCGAAAGACAAAATGGGATCTGGGGTTTTTATATATTGGTGCTTTTATTTTAATAAAAGCAATTTATACTGTCGGTTTAGTATCAACCAAAAGTTACGTAAAGTCAATAACGTTGGTTATGTCATGTTGAAAAGCTGTTTTAAAGACCTATTTCTTGAATGGTGCATATAATACAACAGCAACCAATTTGTTTTTCCTATATGTTTACATCATATAAATGTGGATAAAATAAATAAATAAATACGCATTTGCTGTTTATAGTCCAGGGCCACTAGATGGGGTTAGAGCAGCTAAGTTAGACAAAATAAAGAACGGCACCTATTTAGCAGTTACGTGAGCTAGAACCATGAGAAATTCAAACGCATTTGGCCGATAAGCAGTCACTGTAGTAGTAGGACTGTAGTTATGGCAAACCGCGCTACAAGTTTAAGACTGGCAGTGGATGAGAGATTTTCACGCGAACACAGAGAATTCCGAGGTTCTGCATTGTTTAGAATCATACGTGGGTGAGGGGCAAAAAAGATTTGTATTCACCCAGAAGTAGCTGTGATAGAAAGATGATTTTTTTTTTTTTTTGTTTGATACCATGATATCTCTATAGCAACCATACAAATTTTGGTTTCGATCTGACAATTCATGTTTTTTCTTTGCAACTTTGAATGAAGTGAAGTGTCATAATGGATAAAGTAGAATTCAGATCAGTGATTCGGTTGCTCTCTCTGAAAAGGAAAATACCCAAAACAGTCCACGAATAAACTGAATGTTTTAGGTGTTTATGGAGAAGATTGCCCAGGTTACAATGTGTTGCTTTGCACATTGGTATAAAAAATTCAACCTCCGTGCATGATGAAGAAATCCCAGGACGCCCAGCAATTGCTGTAACAGAAGAGTGTCCTGGAGGATCGCCGTATTAGCGTCAAAGAACAAGGTGCAGAGTTCCAAATTAGTATAGGGACTCTTGGAGAACATCACCCATCAAGAGTTGCCTATGAATAAAGTGTCTGCTAGATGTGTTCTCCAGACTTCTGAGCCCTTACCAGAAGAAAAAGGAAGCACAACGTGCACATGAAATGTCGATGTGTGCCAGAAAAAACAAGAGGCATTTTTTCACGGCTAGTCACCATGGATAAAATTTGGATCCATCACGAAACTAAACAAATGACAGAACAATGGAAGCATGCAGAATCACCGCTCCCCCAAAAGGCAAACGTGCACCAAGTGCTGGCAAAGTGATGCTGTCAGGTTTTTTTTTGGAGGGGGGGGGGGAGAGGCAGTATGGTGTAATGCTAACATTACTTTTCAAAAAGGCTGACGGTGAAGTACTATTACAACCTCTTCAATACTGCTGCTATGAAAGATAAGAGGGGAAAAGCTGTGCGCCTGCTCCATAATAATGTCCCTGCACATTCCTTGCATACTGCAATGATATGTGCTCACGAATGGGGGGGGGGGTTGAAATATTGTGGCAGCATGCTTGTTCCCCCGGATTTCTTCCTCTTTCCTGTCCTAAAGTCCTTTCTTCGTGGAAAGCACTTTGCTGCTGATGATGAGGTGATTTCTGCTGCCGAGTCGTGGTTTGAAGGACAGTCAGAGGACTTCTACTTAAACTGGTCTGCGGGAGCGTATTGAGAGGCTGCAAAAACGTGTCATTTTGTCTGGTGACTATACTGAAATATACACGGTGTTCCAACATTCTATCACAACTACTTCTGGGTGAATACAATTTTTTTTTTTGTATTCACCCCTCCCCTTGTACACTCAATGTTGTGCTTACTACGAGAAGAAATAAAAAGAAATGTAAAATACTCAATAGCGACAGAAAGAAAGATTTAGGGTTCAGAAGCGCATTACAGAATGCTATGGAGAATCACTGGAATGGAAAACGAACCACGAAGACAGCGAAATGCATACAATGTCATATAATACGACATGACAAGGAAGAGCATTAATGTTAAGCCAACAGCGAGTGTGGTTCGTTTATATCGTACGTATATTAATAATAATTTATTATTTGTAATGCTATTACTAATACGTCATTTAAAGACGTACAATCGATCATATTTATGAAGAGCCAGCGTCACCCACGTGTCACTAACATAGCGTACAATCCAGCGATATAATTTATATATAGAAAACGGGACAGATTTCGGCTTTCACAGCATAACCTCACGACGATTAAACTATTAACTAAATGTCCCGCTGACGACCTGCGGCCACCAACTAGACCATTATAAACCATATGCAAACTATGGCTACCGCTGGTTATGTCATGCCGCATGCTCAGTATATCTTTATCAAGCGATGTTTAAATTCGTTAGTTTTTCATGAAATAAAATGTGCGCTTCACTGCATTTAGTTCTTTAATTCTAAGGGGGAGGGTTCTGCAGAAAGTTCATCTCCATGTGATCTTCAGTAAATGGCAAGATATTTAAAATTTTAAATAACGCGAAATATTCTGAAAACTCATTATTTCTGGAAGGTTAAATCCAAGAAATTTCTCTTAATTTTCCTTTGCGTTTTGCTTCTGGCCTCTTAAGTTGAACCATCGAAATTTACTATTATCATTTCATAGAATGTTTTTATCAAAAATATTTGATTAATTAAGAATTTCTGGTTTTCAGAATCCCTTATCAGAGCCACCCTCTTTCTCTTCATTTCAGCGAATCTCACTCTTTTTCCTTAACCATCAACCCCTCAACTACTTTTCGTCTATACGTATCTAAACCGTTGCACATGCTCTCTTTGTCATGTCAATCTTTCGAAGACATTATCTTTCCTTCTCTTTTTTCCAACTCACAACCAGTCTCTGTTTACCCAATAGTAATCTGTTGGCCTCCTCTCTCCAGTTTCCCTGCCACTTCTCAAATCTACATTTTTTTGTGGTTCACCCGCTCGCTCTCTCTGCCGTAATGACTAGGGCATCTACAGACAGCAATTCCCTGGATGTTTTTTTTTTTTTTTTTTTTATCTTATAATTCCCTCACTGAGTACATCGATTATCATAATGAATAAAAATGACTTAGTACTGATCTCCCACTGTAGTCCTCCATTCTCATGTCAGAGGACTTTGTTACTTTAATCTTTAGTGATCAGACCATATCGTTGGATCTTATGTCTGGAAAAATACATCGTATTATCATATTTCAACACATATGCATGCACACGAAATGCAATATGAACGAGCGAGCGTGCGCCCACACACAATATATATATACACAGAGATTATCTAAAAACGAATAGTAATTAAAAACATTTATTTTATTTTTAATAATTAAACGCGTGTTAACAATATTTTGTAATCAATTTTAAAGGCGTCTCTTTTAGCCTCCACCTGGATTTTAATAACTTTTACTACAGAAAAACACATAGGCATGCACACGAAATGCAATATGAACGAGCGAGCGAGCGTGCGCGCGCACACAATATATATATATATATATAGATTATTTAAAAACTAATAGTACCGTAATTAAAAACATTTATTATTTATTTTATTTTTAATAATTAAACGCGTGTTAACAATATTTTGTAATCGATTTTAAAGGCGTCTCTTTTAGCCTCCACCTGGATTTTAAACATTATAACTTTGTACTACAGAAACACGAGTTTTCATAACGTAGATCTTTCCCTCTTTTCCCAGAAATATTCTGGTAACACCCCTTGGAAGTTGCAACGTGAACTACACACAGTTGACTACTTAACTATGCCTAAAATACAAACAATCATGAACCACACCAGTTCAAGGGCCAATTTTTAAACCAACACAGATTGTATAGGCCTAAAATGACAATGAAACGATTTATTTACCATATTTTTTTTCATAAGAGAAAAACAGACTGCTGCACAGATTAAACCTAAGGTTCAAGGAGTTCCACATTTATTTCCAAGAAGGGCTTATCGGGATTTATCAGTAGATGTGTTTAAATCTTTATCACGGTGTCTGAAATTATTACGTTATGCAAAGAAAATTACATGTTTTATATATTTGCTTTTGAAACTCCATACTTGATTACAATGATCTGCTAATGATAATAACTAGTGATAATAACAAGCGGGACCGATTATATAGGAGAAGATAGAAGCGATAAAGATAGACATTATAAAGAAAGTGGTTTTAGGTTAGAAACATTATAAATGGGTTACATTGAGAAAGCAAAGCGCTGTCATAAAAATCAGATTCGACACATAGAAGCAATTGAATCCTCCCTGACAGCATAGTGGTTCACCATTTGTCATTCGTTTGGAGAGGTATTGCTTTGAATCTCGCCGGACACTGGTGGAATTTCTAAAGAACTCTTGAATTGGGGCTGTAGTTAACCGATCTCAGGATTAGGGGTTTTCTCACGTGAATTATTCCTGGTTTTTCAGCCTCCACAGCATGCAACTTGGCTCGTGAACACACTCTTATACAGACATAATACACAATGGAACAATATGACCTTATGCTGTGCGTGTGTATTATGTCTGTAGCGAGACCGTACCAAAATAATCGTACGTGCTATACAAATAATAACAACAGAAGCATTTGATAATGTGGAATGTAAAACGAAAATAGTCGAGACTAATTTATCTTATATGAGCTTGTTTATTTTGTTTTTTTACTGGATATGAATCACCGAGAGTCTTTACGGTTCTCCAAATCATAATGGGACCAATAATTACAATTCCTTTCAGAAATCATGCCAAATTAGAATCGTGTGAATCTAATTTTCAAGTTTTAATTTTTAGCATTATATTTAAAAGTCTATAAGGCAGACTATCACACAACTTTTCCAATTTCTGAAAACTAACCTGATGGTGATCAGTATATTGGCCAAAGAATTACTATTAAGTAGGTTTAATAAAGACACTTAAAACATGAATAATTTAATTAGTTTTTTTGGAACGAGAGCACAATTATTACAACAGACCCTAACAGTCCCAACAAACAAACAAAAAAATTGACTACGTTTCGGATTTCTCTATTGATTTGTTCCAACTAAACAAATCTTAACTGTATTCATGTTTCAAAAACATACGTTAACCTTTCTTTGTATAATGAATTTAGTATCTCATTGTAAAAAAAAAAAAAAAAAAAAAAAAAAAAAAAAAAAACTCTTAAAATTTGTATCTTTGGATCTCTTTGCATATAAATAAATGAATAAATTTTCTGTTTGTAGGCCGGAACGACCACAAGGTCAAAGGAGTTCACAAGATACAGAGAATATGAAAAAAAAAAAAAAAAAACATCTCTTTGTATATATTTCAGAACAAAAAAATCCAGTCCCAAAGACGTAATTCAACATAGACATTCGAAACAGCCAATTTGGTTGTTGAGATTGTTTGGATCTGTTATAATAATTGTCTTCTCGTTCCAATAAACTAATTAAAATACTTCACGTGGTAAAATGTCTTTACTAAACCTATTTTTCTATCATAATTTTAGAATTTCAATAGTTATTTTTTATCAACGTGAATTTTATTAGTAATTCTGCTGGTGTTTGTTATAAGTCTGTACAAATCGGGTGTGTACGTGAGTTTAATAATAGAAAAAATATATAACAATTCTTTTTATATTAAAAATTATTCAGGCGCTGGCTTCTACTGGAGGGGTTGGGCGACATCATATTACACAAATTAATATAAGATATTTCAAATTTTGGGAGAAAAGCTGTAAAGTAACTGGTATTCAAATCCCTCATTAACGGAAAATATTGAAATGCACTTTGTATCCTTTTTATAACTTTAACTAATAAAACAAGTAACGGATAAAACTACAGATATTTTACGGCGTAATGAAATATTGCAAACTATCACACAAAGTTTCCTATTTCTGAAAACTGTCTTCATGGCGAAACTGCTTTTGGCGACATCTATAGTTATTTCAATATTTTTCAAAGCGAACATTAGGTACTATGTTCTAAAAGAGTGTGGGTTATCTTATACTTTATGCGGTAAGATGGCATGGCGAAGAAAAAGTGGAGTCATGTGATACACACACCTTGCCATCAAACATATTAGCTTTCTCAGTCGATACAGGGTACCCGACGTGTAGGTGTCACTGACAGCTGGTCGTATAAGCTTCACTTTCTTCGCGTTCTGAGGGACAGTCGAGTTTCTTTCTTTTTTTTTTTATTATTATTATGATAGCGGAAGGTGGTTGTTGAGTCATGCGGTGTATGTCACGTGCTACAGTAATTACATCGTTGACACTAGACATTCAAAGACACTGATGTTATGCCTGTTAGTGAAAAAATATTCGTAATATTGTTGAAGCTGTAACTGAAGATTCTGTGGAATTTTTACACGACTCCTGTAGAAAGAGAGAGCAGCTTGCATACTTGTGTCAAACATGGAGATAATTTTAAGGAAGGCGGCGGTCTCCTTAGTGCAAGAACTGTTTCTGGCATTTACGACATCTCACATAAGCCGTGATTACTTCCTCGGAAGACACCTTTCCACCTGTCTTTAGTTTCCTTTCAAAATACACGCCGTGAATCAGATCTCACTCACTCGACTTTCCAATGATCTTAATTAAAAGTCTGACCGCTCAAAGTTTGCAAGTAATGGCGAAGAACTTCATTTATCCTTTATACAGAATTCAGCGTCTTCCAGACAAGCAAAGCACGCGTTAATATTTTGCGAACTTTTGACAGAGTCCAATGGGTCCTCTTCATCAGAACTTAACTTTTTCTCATGCAGCAGTAAACCTAGCCCATTATGTCAAACTCTTACGACACACACACACACACACACACTGAAGGCCAACTTCAATTAGGGAAAGTTATGCATGCATGCATTACCCCCACCCACGCACCCCCCGAAAATAATATAAGAATATACAGAATATGTTCGTCTAATCTGAACTGTAGGTTTATTTTTGTATGTGAGTGAAACTGAGATTATTTAACAAAGTTTCAGAAAGCAAATTGTTTTTCAAGCATTTCTCAAAGTGTTATACGTATTTCCCTGTAGGTTCCACGCTTCCATAGACAACTATGTTCTAATCACATCACAGTCCCGCAGTGATGCGGGACTGTGATGTGATTAGAACATGCCCACTTCACTCTTCTTTGTGTACAATCACTTGCCGTAGGCAAGTGGCGTATTTCCGCACACTAAAGGGATATTCTGGGCTCTGGAACAGACTTCACGGTCTACGACCACCGTCACTTCTCCAAAGATGCGCATACTTCGAAACACACTTTTGCTTTAAATATTTCCATAGGAAACTGTCTTATGAGCGAGATTTGACAAACCATAGTACACACGCATTCTGATAATCAAGATATAGGTTAGGCAGCATTCTGATCATAGAATTGGTTCTCTAGTATGTCTGAAGGAACAAAAAAAAACCTTATGCTTAAAAGGTTACCAGCTTAGACTCTGCAATGTCTGACTTTTACCACCAAAGAGCGATAGTGATAGTTATCCGAATTATCATCATGATAATAAATTCATTAACGTTTTCGCTTTCCCCTCCAGTTTCCGAGTCTAAACCCTACTAAATACCTGTGTAATGCATCTGAACGTGTTACAGCAGGCAGTCAAGTCTGCTATGGCCTTGTTATGGTCTGCCATAACAACTGATAGCAGATTAATTGAACGAACGATCAATGTGTTGCTCTGTTTCAATGTTTCGACAGAAAAACAAAGGTTACATACTTCATGGATAAGAAGTTGATGTAAGCAATATTTACTTTTCGGAATCGGATGGGTACCAACAGAAATGAGTAAGAATCTTCATACCTAACTCATGCTGCTACTCACTTCTAACTGTCCTGTAACTTTTCAAAACAAAAGTCCTATCTTTTATTGACTTTTCTTAACATACTTATTAGAATACCATTCAACTGTAAATCTGCATTCGTGTAATGGGACTTTTAGAGAGAGAGAAGAAGAAGAAGAAGAAGAAAAACAAACACACTCCTGTAGCTCTAATATCAGAAAAAAGGGATCTTCAGAACTCAAAGATATGAGGACAAGACCTTTAAATCTATGTGCGGCTTCTTATGGAGTACCCTAAGTCCTTCAATTTATTTTCATGGACAAGAATGCATTTCCGCTTGCTCAACTGACTGGTGAACGAATTCCATAAATTTGAGGATATTCTTCGGATGGAATAGCCAACCAGACCTGTAGACTTAACTCTGACAGAGGGAAATAATTTCGGGCACATAAAATCCCTCTCACATCCTTCTCCATTTGCTAAGATCTATTCTGGTAGAGAATTGGATTAATCACAGCAGGATCTTATCATCAGCCTTATAGACACGAAAGCTGTTTAGCTGTTAGGGAGTGATCATATTCCCTATTAAACGCTTGAGTTATGAAACCCCTCAGTGTTTCGCAGCCTTAACCAAATTCAAGAAAAACAGATGCGTATTTCTTTACAAAGTCGATATAATTGTGTCTTGTAATAACAGTCTTGCGCACAGTGTTTGATATAATTCCATCAAATATTATATTTTTCAACTTGGATAAAATTCCCAGATGCGCTATCGTCTGGGTAAACTTCATACTACATCCTTAAGATGTACACGGTTGTCTTGATATCTTAATTTCACGATTGTAACTTGTGATTCTATAAATCCAGCGGTGCGCCCTGGACACTGCCACTCAAACATTCCACAATACAGACGGCCTTCATATGATGTCGAGCCGCTGTCTTATAACTTCAGTGTAGCGAAGCTCCCCAAACAATGAAACACTGACATGGGAACAGTCAATAAATGAAATCCTGGATGGGTTAATAAAGCAGGACATAACAAACCCTGAGAGCCCCACACAGACAACCATCCGAATTCAGCACCTGACTTACAAAGCAACAGATAGAGAGGATGACTTCACACATGAGGAAATAAATGCAGCAATACTCTCCTTCACAGATGGAAAATGCCCAGGATTAGATCTGATAGAGGTAGCAATAATGAAGAGACTGTGGAAAACAAATAGCACAGTACTGGAAATCCTCTTCAACACATGTCTACATGAGGGCACCTTCCCTGCCCCCTGGAAAACAGCAAACCTTAAAGTCCTCATTAAACACCCTGATAAGCCCCCCAACTTAGCTTCCTCCTACCGCCCCATTGCCCTACTTCCTGTCATAGGCAAAGTCCTAGAAAAACTAATAGTAGGCAGATTCCTACAATACTATACCAAAAAAAATCTTTCCTCACACTGCCAATTCGGCTTCACCCCTGGCAAGTCAGCTGTGGGAGCTATCAAACAAGTTCTTAATACTATCACTTCATCGGAATTTAAATATGTCCTAGGTCTCTTTGTAGACTTTAAAGGTGCCTTTGACACCTTATGGTGGCAAAGTGTGCTGGCAAGGTTTCGAGAGGCAGAGGTCTCAATTCCGATCTATCGTCTAATTACAGACTACTTCTCAAACAGGCACCTTGTGGTCTCAAGTGGAGCATGCTCCGTAACAAGACCGGTGACCCGCGGCTGCCCACAGGGATCTGTTCTTGGCCCAGTTTGCTGGAACATGGTCCTTGATGAGTGGCTCGCAAAAGATTTCCCCCAAATAACTAAAATAGGGTATGCAGACGACCTTGTTCTGCTCCTACAGGGTAACTCACGGCTTGAGCTGGAAACCAGAGCAAGAGAGGCCTTAAATGATCTAATCTCCTGGTGTGCAACAAACAAACTAGAATTGTCTGCAGAAAAAACAAAACAAGTCCTTTTTAAGGGAAAACTCAACAGAAACAGACCCCCATTAATAAAAATCAATGAACAGAGTATAGGTAGGGAATCCACTTACAAGTATTCAGGAGTCATACTAGATGAGAAACTAAACTTTGTAGAGCACGCAAAATATCTAAGAAATAAAACCCAACAATTAACAGGAAAATTATTGAGAATTGCCCGGAAAAAGTGGAACATAAAATCATCTACACTGGCAATGTATTACAAATGTCTATTCCTACCCATTATATGCTACGGAGCAGGTGCTTGGGCACCCAGCATTAAACACAGCCTAGTAAAAAAATACTTAATGCAGGCACAGAGAATTTTCCTGCTGGCCTCCTCCAGAGCATGTAGAACCATCTCTACATCAGCACTCCAGATAATATGTGGTAAAATACCAATAACATACGAAATTATACAGGTATATCTAAAATACTATAGAAGACAAGGAACCCCACATTCCCTAGGAGAATATACAACAGATCCAAATGAGACAGATAAGGAAGAAAAAAGAAGATTAAGAGAAATGTTCATTACAGACTGGCAAAGAGAATGGAGAGAAGACACCAAAGGGAGAACAACATACCAGTTCATCCCCCTGGCACAGGAAATAAATAAAAACAATAAACCCTGGTTGAGCCCAGATTTATATACTACCTTCCTCCTGTCGGGTCATGGAAGCATAAATGCAAGACTGCATGCTCTGGGGCTGGCTGATTCCCCCAACTGCAGATGCGGGTCACTGGAAACCGTACAACATATAATGCTCGAATGCATAAACTACACAGACCTGAGACAACCATTCCAGCTTGTAACAGAAGTGTATCACACTGAGGATTTCCCCAAAGTGCTGGAATCACCAGATAACTTTCAAGCATTAGTAAACTTTGCAACAAGTGCATTCAAAAGAAGAAGAACCCTCCTCGGTATGCCGGAGTAAAGCAAGAGGCAACACACAAGCCCATAACTAAAATTGGGAGAGAGGACACAGCATGGATGGAGACTAACCTACGGAAAGGGACTGATATATATTCTCAGTACCCATGCTAAAAATACCACAATAAAAAGGAATACATGCTGACTGCAGCACTGTCATTTCAGATAGTCATAACAATGGACATAAACTGTACATGTACCAGGAACAAAAGACCAGTCAACCCCAACATGGCAAAAGTCTAAGACACAACAAGTGAGTAAGGGAAATGGAGAGTATACCCTATGCCACAGAAATATGACAATAACAAGAAGTAATGATTGCAACATGGAAAACAACAAAAATAAATTCAAGGGCATGGTACTGAACAACATCCTCAGTGCCCATGTTTCAGACAACACGGTGCACTTACCACACAAGTAGTTTAGCACCATTAAGAAAATACATGTTGACTACAATAGTATCTTCTTAGGGAACCTCAACAACGGTCATAAACCTTATATGTACCACAAATTATCAGTACCAGGCTCACTCAGACCAGTTAACCCTGTCAGTGCCTGGGCCTAGGGCACATCTGGTAGGTATAGGAAGCAGTGAATAATTGTCCTAGATCATGGTAGTAGTGAATAAGTGTCCTAGATCACAGTATGAACCACAAACTATTAGTGCCAAGCTCACTAAGACCAGTTAACCCTGCCAGTGCCTGGGCCCAAGGCTCATCTGGTAGGCATAGGAAGTAGTGAATATTTGTCCCAGATCACAGTAGCACTGCAAGAACAAGAAGGAATGATTGAGGCATAGAAGACAACAAGAAGGGAGGAAAGGGAAGGAAAGAGAGTAGAAGGAAAAGGGGAAGAAGAGAGACAGAATAAAATCAAGGGGCAGGTCACTGAATCACATTCCCAGTGCCCATGCCTCAGACAGCTCACCCTGCAAGTAGTTAAGTGCCAATGAGAACAAAGCAGGTTGACTGCAACACTGACATCACAAATTACACCAAGGGCTGAAAACTTTGTACCTCACATCAACAGTACCAGGCACAATAAGGCCAGTTAACCCTAACATTGCCAAAGCCAAAGGCACATCAAGTGAGCAGAGGTAATGGGGTGAAATTCCCAGGTCACAATAGTATGACATGGACAACAAGCAAAGATTGAGACATGAACAACAACAAAGAAGAAGGGAAGGGGAAGAGAAGAAACTTTGTCCCCTCATTCCCACTCTTGGTCAGGATTGAGCCCTGCAAGAGATGGAATAGTACATCCCTCCCACTCTTGGCCAGGACTGAGCCCTGTGAGAGATGGGGTATAGGGATATCGAAAAGTAAATGATAGTCCTTATATTATTATAGTTTATTTTATTTTATTTATTTTATTTTAATATATTTTACTTTATTTTATTTATGTTAATTATCTTATTTTATTTTACTTTACTTTATTTTAATTGTTTTATTTATTTTATTTTACTTTACTTTATTTTAATTGTTTTATTTATTTTATTTTATTTTATTTTATTTCATATCTAAGGGGAAATAAAACCAAAAAAGTGTGCCCTGGTAATTCTGAGGGGACCTTCCGTGATGCATTACCCGGCCACACAGGATTAACTTGATGGGACATCAGACGTCCAAAAACTTAACCACAGGACCGGATCAGTCCGTGTCCTCTTAAGATACAGTAGATCCTGGCTGCCTCCATGTGGCTAGGGATGGGAGTGAGGGGCTGTGACACAAACCTGCCACAGCCCCCTACTGCTAAATGCCAGGTGCCGGCTAACACACAACGCAAACACAACACTAATGCACACCTAATTACATATTTCATCTATCAGATGCATTTTTTTTTTTTTTTTTTTTTTGTTTTGTGTTAAATATATACGTGAAATTTTGATGCTCTTTTAAGTTCTTTTCTAAGCCGGCAACTTGGCAAAAAGCCTAACAAACGGCGGATATAGGGGAAACCCTGGAAGCCGCTAATAACTTACAAATACACTTTATCTGTATACATGTCGCGAATGGATATATATGTGAGAATGTATATAAATTGTATATAAATCTTGTATCATGTATATATAAATGGATGTATATAAATCTTGAGAATGTATATAGAATTGTGTGTATAAATAAATGTAAAATGTAAAAATGTAGCAGTGTTGACTTGTTTGACCCAGAAGCATAAACTCAAAAAACAGGCCAGTCTTCTAGACGTGGACACATTTTGGTATTTTCTTGGCCAATTTCTGGATAGAGAAGACCACTCAAAAAAGTTCTTAAAACATGATATCATATACTTCTTAATCAACGCATTTCTGATACAACTGCTGATAAAACGCCTGATACAATTGTCAAAGGAAAATTTCTTAAATGTAGCCACTTGCAAAGGCTTTACCGAGCATTTTCTGCTCTTTCAAATTATTCATAATACAAATTTTGGTAGATTCGACTTGCTAAACTATATTAATTTTTACAATTATGGCATTGATTCTGAATGAACACTGCTGAAATCCGTACTACAGAAATTACTGAAATTCATAATCACGCGCGATTTCCAAGTAACGGTTATATCAGGCTAAATCATCAAACGCGGATGGAAGGGACGAAATGAGTCACAGCGAACACCCTTCACTGCGCAGAACAGCAACAGGAGGCACACGCGGCCTGATCCTTTCGTTGTTCAAGAGGTGGCGGAACACAGCAGCGAAGAAGCAATCGTGATCTCGAAAAGAAAACCAAGCAGATTCTTTAACTATAGACTCGCAGTAATGAAATTTATTGCAGAATATCTATTTTGTATGTGCACAGCAATTTTCTATTTGGTTACAGTTACTTTTTGATCTATGCAAATATGCATTCAAGCATAACTAAGATTTCAAAAATAAATTTAATACTCATATTAATAATTGAACATCGCTTGACACATTTAACGTATACCTCAATAACAGCCGAGGCTACAAATGGAACTGTTTGAAATTTAAACGAATTTCCAGTTATCTGAAGAACTCTCGGTCCAGTATACAAAGGTTTCCTATAGACAAATTATAATTAATCACTACTTAATAAATACGATCTAATAGGATAAGCTTTACGATAACAGTACAAGATAAATAAATTTTCTTCTTCTTCTTCTTCTTATAGGTTAATTTTCTTCTGTTACTGCAAAGATGAGGCACAGAAAAACAATAAAATAAAATTTAAAAATATATAAACGAACGACCCTTGAAATACAGAGGAGCAGCGACTCAGAATCGCTGCTCTTCGGGATATTCGCACACATCCCCATGGGTCCCCACTGAATAGTAAAACGTCTTCACTACGTTCGCCAATGAAAAGGGAAATTAAATATAAATTAGGGAGAGACTTCTTATATGTGAACACTAGCCTGAAAAACGGATACCTTGCGCGAACTTCTGCTGTTGTGTCCATATCTTTCCTGCGATATTTAAGAAGGTTAATTGTCAGTTGTGACGAAGAAATGATAAAATATTCAAGTGACAATTTTTAAAGAAATAATTTGTTTAATTATTCATAATCAAAGAGATTTAAAAAATGAATTGTTACCATTTGATCCTAGAATTTTTGTACTCAGTGCCGGAAGAATCCATCCGTTATACAATCAGGAGGGTCCACAAACAAAGAAACACGTCATCATCTTATATGAATCTAATCATGATGATTTTATGTATGATGGGTCTCCAAAATTAAATATGTACCTTTGATGAATTAAGCTAGTTGCTGGCATCGAAGTCTGTTAAAACCTTTTGCGGTTCTACAGCGTGTGCAAACTGTCTGGGTTCGAATCCTTCTCAACAGGCGGAAATTTTAGGAGCTGTTTCAACCGTGGCCAAGTTAGTCGGTCTCGGAAGACAATGACGTGTGTGTATATTATTATTGTTCATTCAGTGAAACAGGCAAACCGAACATAGAACACACGCAATTTTACTGACACAGTACACTGACTCCTCACTGCCTAGTTCCTTTGCCCCACAATATGACAACTATAATTTCATCAAAGATACAGTTTATCACCTTTGGTTTTTCACCAAGGATACAGCTTATTACCGCAACCCACCAATGAATAGGATCGTTATCGCTATCAGAGAAATAACTTCCAATATACACCATGAAGTGTGAAATAAATCGAAATTTCGCTGGATTATCTGCCGAATCACCTTCGGAGCCCACAACGAATCTGTAAACGAATTATTTCTCTTCATCGCTTTCCCGTATGAAAAATAAAGTAGTAATAAATATCTGAACTGAAAAGCTATCGTATAATTATCCCGTATAATTTACAACAATTTGCAAAACAAATTTTATAATCTGATATTTTTATCCCTTCTTACTTGAATGGTACCACTGATATCTATAAATAACACTCAGATTTCACTCGTCCCACGATGCGACATCAATTTCTATCTGCACATATAAAAAATATGTGCAGATAGAAATTATATGGTTTAGGTAACTTCTGTACTACTTATAAACGTTGCGGTTGCTAAATCTAAATTGAGAGTAACAATTTCTTGTATTTATTTCACTGTCCCGCACTACTGTCTTTGTAAATAAACGCGTTTTGCTACCACGAATGTCAGAAAAAGGGTATATGTTATCGACACTACGAATTCACCATTATAACAGTTAATTTTTGACACTTCATAGGAAATGATGTGGTCTACATAAATAAAAGACATTATTAACGAGATAAAGGTTAAAACTACCTATGACTTGATTCTCATAATTATAAATATTATAATAATCATTTCATTATAACAATTTCCAGCACAGGACTCCATTCTGGATAACAATTGTATAAACGTTTCGCAGAGGCTACAGAATTCTTCTTCAGATTTCTTCTTCTACAGAAGCAATCAGAAGAAGTAATCGATCACATCCGTGCTGGCCGTGGCTCTCTAGAAGCTCTGACTGTTACAAATCAACGAAAACTAGGAGATCAAAACCGTGCTCAATCATTCTAATTGCTGTCCAAGTATCTGAAGTAAAATTTATTTAGCCAAAAGTCCATATTTTGGAAGTGAAGGTAGACAAATACATAAAAAACGCGTACAATGTTTTCTTGCTATTGGAAAATCAACTATTAGAAGTTAAAGGCTCAGTTTCGCTGAAAATGAATTGTTATGTATCTCTTAAGCTCCAAGCTATTAGTTTATTTCAGTTATTAGAACGGTTTATAGCAATAACTTATATTTTAAATTATCTACGTTCAGAACCTTTCTCTCTCTCAAAAAATTACTTGAAAACGAAAGCATCATTATCAAAGACATTAAAAAAAAACAAAAACAAATAAATTGTTATCATTTGATCCCAGAATTTCTTAGTACTCAATACCGGAAGAATCTATACCTTATACATGCAGGAGGGTAGCAAAGCATTGGATCATGTGATATTTAATTGAATCATCAATTAAATATCACATGTAATTTAATACATCATGATCATTTGGGACTAATCTTAGATCACATACTCTTCAATTTGCTGACCTTTGCGATCAAAGACTTCACATTAATCGTTCTTTGTTCTAAAGTTGATACCTCCTCGTATGATAGCTTCTCATCGTGTCCTTTGACCAAAGTTATTCGTATAATTAGGATTATACGAACTATATATCAAGTTATTCGTATAATCATTTAAACTCATCTTTCAAGACTGATGGAAGTTTGTTGTTAATGGGAAACAACAATTCAACTTATTTTTCGACTTAGAATTGGTCTACGAGGCCTTCACCTCCAGCTGATGAGATAAAGATCTCCAGAACTTGTCTTACAACTGGTGTCCAACATCCAACAGATTGCCTATTGGAAATCGCTGTATTTTCTTTGGTATACAATAATTCCCGAAATAATATGGAAAATTTCTGCGAGTCCCACTGCAATTTTCCAATAGTTTCGTGCGATCATACACTACGACCTCACGAAATAGTAGCGCTACTTTATAGAAAAATATATTAGAACTTGTATATAAGCAGCGCAAGCATTATATATGCTAATAGAGGACCATCAGACAAAATGCAGAATATATTTTCTTTAATGACTAAAACTAAGCGCTACCTTCGTAAATTGGTCACTTAACACCTCCCATAAAAAAAGGCTTCAGAAATATAGTTAATTGTAAATAAAAACTAAACTTAATTCATTTAATTTGATGTCTACTCAATTTCAGCTTTTGTTGAACTTAA
The DNA here is from genome assembly GCF_048544385.1 of Mastigoproctus giganteus. Lineage (NCBI taxonomy): Eukaryota > Metazoa > Arthropoda > Arachnida > Uropygi > Thelyphonidae > Mastigoproctus > Mastigoproctus giganteus. The sequence goes on from NC_143582.1 coordinate 134,377,723, forward strand.
CACTTAAGGGAAGGATGGAAAGGGAAGGGAAGAGCTGAAATGCATGTGCCGAAGCTCCAAAGCAAAGAAACAAAAAATGGAAAAGAAACTCGGAATATAAAAAGCACAACAGCAGTTCAGAAGAAACAGCAATAATAATATGGTCGCAGCAGTGCACATAAGGCATTAGGTTGATGCTGAGTAGCTGCATGAGACGCCAAGTGCCCAAATTCTTTCATGCAAAAACCTCATTTTAGTGGACAATGATGTAAAGACACGTAAACATGTAATATGCATAATTACTCGGCTGTAATTAAGTATTCAGTTACAGTAATTTACTGTAGAAACAGCGCCTCTCTCTTTCTCTCCAGCTTGGGAAGATGCCCGTAGGTTACTCTGCTTGTGGGAAAGGAACTTTGTATTGGCAGGTGGCCTCGTGACATTTATTCCATCTCACTATACTGATGGGTCGTAGCATTATGCAGAAAGTTTCCCGACTAATCTGAATGTAAAAGAAAGACTGCAAGTAAGAAAACATTATGATGCCCAAACGAGGTGCTCCGCTTTCCCCCTCTAATAATCTATTCTTTCCAACTGCACAGATGCATGATAGAGGGGTCAGCCACAACACGAACAAACGGACGATTGCTTTATTTTCCATATTTATACACTAGAGAGAGTGTATACGGAACCCATCATCATACATGGAATAGCATGGAATGATATGCGAGACAAGGACATTAAACAGGCAGCCATAGCATCGTGTACCAAAGGGAAGACACCGACTACTCAGACCTCGCAACGCGCTACATGTTTACAGGAAGAAATGCATTCTAACTAAGAAAGGAGAGTCACTCGGGGGCAAGTAAATATGTAACAATTGCCTAAAATCCCAAGATGTTCATATAACATTGCATTTTTGAAATGAATCCCATCTCAAAAATATAAAGGTAAGGGGGGGTGCAATAATGTGTATCGGTACATACACCGCATATGAAGAAAGGAAAGAAGAAGTGCTTTTAGTAAAATAAACCAACAAATAGAAAGGACAACTAAGGTCCCAATCAGAATTCGGAATGGCAAAAAACAAATCCGAAAAGAAGGTGAGAAGTCGCACTGCTCAAGAATAATGCCTAAGTTTCGAAATGAACTGTAAAAAAAAAAAAAAGGTACGGTTAAAGTAAATAAGGTTTCATTTGAAAAATTTAATATATGTAATACGTATAATGTTTTAAGATTAAAACTTTAAGCTATAAAGCTACTTGTAAAATAAGAACATAGTAAGAATAAACAGCCATCAAGAAAAAATATCACTATCATCAAAATACACATTATAGAGATCGCAAAAAAATAAAGAGCACGCTGGTTTCCTTGAAGAAAATTCTACATCAATGACTACAAACTACAGAGTAGCCAATCTTCGAGTTTTTAATGGAAATCGACGAAAACCAATAAGTTTCTTTACTGCATTTTTGTGCCACATCTCTCATCCAGTCATTTGTAATTCTGTTCCTTCTACTCATTACACACTTATCTTGGCTTCTGATTCTTATGTAAATATTTAGATATATCTTACTTAACTTTTATTTGTAAAGGACACTAATTGACTCGAACAGGAGAAAAAAAGAGCGTCACCACAGCAAACGTTAAAAAACAGCGAAAATGAGAATCCATTTGGGGTACTGAATGATAATAGCTAAGCAATATTTTGGTCTTCTTAGCATAAAATCAATCGTAGCATGAAATGAAAATTTGAAACCTATTTTGTAAGAGGACATAAGAGAAGGGATGGATGTGTGTGTGTGTGTGTTCAGTTCCCTTCCTTGAATAAATACCGTCTATTGACGCGCTCTGAGTAAAACCGAACAAAATACGCGACCCCGAATTGCAAATCAAGAAACTAATGTATCTTAATGAGTACACAAAATTCACTTGACACTTAAGTAACGAACATTTAATATAATGAGACGTTGGGGAAAGGGAAGGGGGCAAGAATGAGATGCCTTTGCTAAAAACGTTTGTGCGTCTTAAGAAAAATTCAATAAATTGTTATAAGAAGGTTAGAAAAATGAACCATAAAAGAGGAAGAATAACAGAAGGAACGAGATTCGACTATTCTGTTTGTTGCTGAAGGCAGATTAATAATCGATGCACGTGCAATGTGGGGCATAAGCTTGCAAATAAAAGGACTGGGTCCTTTATTTTCGAGTCATCTCCGTCTACTGTTGCTGGAATGTTGGCCTGCCATCAATCCGGCAAATGGAATTAAGTTCACGATTTTAACTTTTCTTTCCACAACAAAGAAATTCGCGTCCCACAAATATTATACTATGGACAGAGAGAGAGAGTTCTGTTTAATGTGACAACTTCCCCCCCCCCAAATAACAAGTACTGACTAGTTCTGCGTAATTAAACTATAAATATTTCATAATAAAATGCAGCAGGTGGAGGACGACGAATAGAATTAAAAAATTACCAAAAATTAACCATACATTGGCCGAATTTTTTCAACCGCTGTTATTCACAGGTAATCTAAGTACATGACCAACCCCTTTACTGTCCTGCGACATCTGTAGCTACAGGTAGCAGCATGTGCATGGGGGCTCCACTGTTCCAACAACTGTTGCTCCAAAATACGGCTTTTCTAGACTAAAGCCCCAGGAAAATGTTGTCTGCATTTAAAGAATTCGCAAGGACAATTTAAAAAGACCAATCACCTTAATCTGTTGACAGTGATATAGAAGGACACTACACTAAACTTCACCTGACCATAAACCAAAATGGAGAGAAAAGCATCGTATGCGATCTTTATTCCTGACTATTACTCGCTTAAAGTAACTCAAATAACATGTCAGCCATTAAATGCTAATAATTCAAGTTATTAAAACACTATCAAGCAACAGGCCTCAAAATAATAATAATAATAAAACTCCATTATTTTTACTATTTGCATATTTTTTACACTTCTGAATCCTACACGTTTATTTCGGTAAAATATTGCGGTAGCTTGGTCATAAAAGTGGACATCAGAGATCTTCATTTTCTAGGTTTTATGATCGATGATTGAACAAACCTCATGCTCAATTCTTAATGCTGCGTTGACAGTAACCTGCACGTCATGTTATGAATTCATTAAGCAGTACATGCTGCCATTTTTTACCCAATGTTTACTCTTGATCTAAGTCAAAAAGAACCAAGTTACTCTTACTGAAAAAATGTATAAAACATGCGAACGGAGGATCAGTAGCAAAGGTTCCCTTCATTACACAAATATTTCAAATTCTGTTTCTTGTTTATAGAATATCATTTAATTTTCAGTTATCGTACCATATTTTACAAACTGTACAATTAATATGATGTCGTACGATGAGCTGATAGCCACGGGTGTTGAATTTTTACATCTCAACTGATTTGAGAAATCTTTCACATGTACTTGATATAATCATGTGTAATGTGATCTGAATATTTTCATAGAACCACTGCGTATTCAAAATTTACACCAAATGAAGTCAACAGTGCGTATTTATTATTACCATAATCCATCACGTGTTGTGAACTTCTGTCAGTGCGCATATCACGTGTTGTGTACCTGGTGATATCCCACCCACTCACGTGTGCTGTATTTGTTATGTCACAAAACGCATGCCGTGACATCATAGTGACATCAGCACATTTTATGCTATTTAAGTATTATTAAGACTGCGGGAGTAATATTGTTCATCAAAAGCACTCTATTTTCATCTGCAGAATCCAAATTATATTAGTTTACAAGTTCCTGGCAATGTGTTCACGTGCATTGTTCAGCAGAGTATTTTTATAGTTTGTTCAGAAGACTAGAAAACGTATAATCTTTATTTTAATGAGATACAAAAAAGGTGTAGTTTTTGAACTGAAACCGCAGTATCTGTTTCGAATAAAGTTCATCTACAGTACATAAAGGTTTTTTTAATTATTTCATTGCTTTTGACAAGGAGCAAAGAGTTGCCTTAAGTCTTAGAAAAGTTATGACCGAAGACGAGATTTGTGCAAAACTTTCCAGCTTAGGGGGAGGACCTGCTTCTACAGATAAATAAACACAGCAATCGAAAGTGCGCTTTGCGAAATGTCTGTTTAGATTTCAAACAGAAAATCATCTGGGTTTGTTTCTATTGTTTTCAGATTTCTTGGATCCAGTTTCTAAGATCTCACGATGCTTACCTCAATTCTTAGGTTTTTCTTATAATTATATCTTATTTTAAAGGAGAAAAATAGAACACTGACAAGTATATGTCTATTCTTGAGAGTTATATATCTCTAGAAAAATAATTTTCAGCTCCAGGAAGTCCACTATTAATGGAGGATCTTTGTCAGCAGGGAGTACCAGAAGATATCAACAATGCTCACTGATAAAAGAGTATATCGAACTCTTCCCCAACCCCAGAGCGTAACCGAAGTACTCGAGAAACCCTTCAAACTGCACTTCCCAGAAAATAAACAGAAGAAAAAAAATTTCAGTGTTTATAATCGCTTAGGTTTCGATTATATTGCAAAAGTTACACTGCTCTAAGTTCGGCAAGCACGAGAAAAGTTTCCGATGACGCCATGCCTTTTGCCTCGACCACCTAACGTAATTCGACGTTCGAGGATCGACTCGGAACCAAACTCCTTCGCCAACAAAGATAAGGGACAGAGAGAAAGACAGAAAGAACAACGAAACTGCCTCGAAATCTAAGGATACGAGGCACGTACCCTCAATGAACGCTGGATATATTCATAGATTTATCTAGACAGGGGGCAGCACGCACATACACCACGCAAACACACACGGTGACACAATACGCACGTTCGCTCACATGTGTATGCCGCTGTGCCGAGGACACCAAAAAGACCATGCAAGCCCCACCCCACGTTACACTTAAGTGTTGAAGTAAAAGAACACAAATACTCTTACCTATCTGAAAAAAACAAGACCGGACCCACGACCGTTAACTTCCTGTCTCCAGCCGCCTAAACTACGATGCTTCTCAGCGATCTACAGCATGTGGGCGTGCGGCGCGAGAAAGGATAGATATCAATGTACAGTTTCCTAGCTGGGACCTCTATCCTCCGAGAAGTAGCGGCCTTTATTTAGAGCTGTCTTCTGACGAACATCATTAATGTGTTTCCTGTAGTTACCATAGACAACCTTCCCTGTTTGACACGCGTCCTAATTATGTTCTATCGTAACACCCCAAACCCAGGCGCTAGCCACGTGACATAGCGAGGCAGTTGAGCCGTGCATCGGAGTATTGTGCGCATGCGCAACAGCTACAGTAACAGAGTGCGGAGGGTTCCACGCTGTGCAGACTGGGCTGTTACTGATGGAGCATGAATGACCATAAAGCTACGGAAGTGCGGCACGGTCAGCTGGCTAGCTTGACGGCGGAGACAGACATATGACGGAGGTGGGGAGAATGGAGAGAAAATTGAAGAGAGGGAGAATGGGGACGGGGAGGGGGGGATATAAACAATGCATGTTTGAATTTGCAATTTGGAACTGAGCCTCGTGAACCCTTAATAGATTGATAAAATAATTATTCTCCACTGAGTCTGGTAGAAATATTAGAGTGTTCTTTGGAGGAAAGGCAGTTAATTTCATTCAGACAGCAATGAAAGTGGCCAGAATAATAAACGAGGGTGGTTTTATTTATGGTAGCTTGTAGACAGAGCAGTTAAAATCAAAAAATAAAGGTGGGAGGAAGGGGAAGGAAGAGACGCGCATTCCAGCTTTGTCGAGATGCCCATATTCAATGACGATTTCGATATGAATGGATGTCTGAGAAAGTAAGCACGAGCGAGAACTCATTACTTGTATTAAGAGGAGTCGCTCTTGATGTAGCATAAAATACTGCTAAGGATCAAGAGAAGCCCGTTATGCAATCCGGCCCACAATTTTTTAGTATTTTTATTTTTCTTCCTCTAAAGAAATAGAAGTCGTAATGGTTATTATAAATTACTGGAAATACCTCTTCTGCCCAATTTCACATCTAGAATTTATAGACATTTGCTTATTAATAATGCAGGAATAGTTCACGAACAGCAGATCAACAGGCGAACGAAGTACACTACTTGACAAAATTAACAGCACAAAATGTTTTTCGTGAATATTTATTGACAACAGAGTCGCCGAATATTCATTATAATAGGCATCCTAGCTTGCAAATTCCGAGTATCCAACAGAAACCAATCTACCACCTTACAAAGCCGCACATTATGCAAATTATACATGCCTATAAAAACAGGGGTTGGGACCACATCATTTCATTTGCGTTTTTTTTTTTTTTTTTTTTGCTCAGTGGGATAGCCACATCTCCAGTACTCAGGATAGCAAGTAATCGTCGTTTAGACGATTCTTTGAGGTCACGGGCCGTCGGACAACTTGAAGAAGGGTAGTCGTAGGAGGTGGCACTTTGGTTTAATGTGTTACTTAGTGTCGTCTTCGCATTATGGAAGCAGTTTCAGGAGACAGAAACCATTACAAGAAGAGCTGACCAAGGTCGCCCGAGGGCTACGTCTAGACCGGATGAAATGCGTCTTGCAACAGCTGATATCCATGTCACTGAAGACCGTGCCTGCTGATCATACTGGACGAACATGTTGCGTCAACCAGAACAGACCGCCATCTGGTCTAACAGCAAGGCGGTACCAATAAGATGTCCTGTTATCAACTATCTCTTGTGGTTGCTGCAGCCACAGGTGAAAACATTTACAATTTAACTGTGTTAAGAAGGCCCAACTCAAGTAGCCTATACGCAAGGAAGCCAGTGGTGTGTGTCCCATGAACCCCAAACCATCGCAGAGCTCGTCGAACCTAGTGCCACGAACAAGGGACTTGGAGTCCTGACAAATGGAGTACAGTTCTGTTCTCTGATGAGTCCCGTTTTAGACTACGGACAGATTCCAGACGTTATTTCGCCTGGACACAACGAGAAGTGCGATACCAGCCCTTCAACATCACAGAAAGGGACACTTAAGGTGGAGGCAGTGTTCTCGTGTGGGGCGAAATAATGATCAATGGGCTCACCCTTCTTTATGTTTATGATAAGGTACTGTAACCGCGCAGAGGTACTGAGAACAGATCATCGAACCCATCTGTGCGATTTTTGTGATTGACCCAGATTTTCTTTTCATGCACGACAACACCACTGCACATAGAGCTGAAGTGATGGAGGAATATCTTGAAAATGAAGGTATCCAGGGACTGCCGTGGCCAGCACGATCATCACACTTAAATCTGATCGACATGTGTGGGACGCCCTTGGGTGTCACATTGCACACCAACAGCCAGCTCCTCGGTCATCTGATGAGCTAAGGTCTGCGGCTGGTCGAAAAATGGGGTTTGTTGTCACAAGAATCTTATAGACACTCTTATATCGAGCATGGTCACCGTTGCCAAGCCTCTTTAACCGTTAGACGGGATCATACGACGTACTGATGTCATGTGACCATATTTTCGAGTATTTGTATCGACTTCTGTAATCTGACCTCTTTGGTAATTTTTATACAACTCCTATAAATGTCACTTATACTTGTCTCCTCATTTCATTGTTATTCTATGGTACACCACACTACCAAATTTTGTCCCGCTTCATCGCAAGCTGCAAGAGTGACACCATGTTTTCTACGTGTTCTGTTAATTTTATGGACACGCTAAGAAAAACACGTGTTGCTAGACAACTAACTATCAGCAGAAACCAACCAACCTGAATTTCAATCAAGCAACAATTGTGCAACATATCCAGCAGGCACGGTCTGCAATGACATGGACATCAGCAGTAGTAAGACGCATTTCAACTCGTCTACAAAATCGCAAGATATTCACAGTTTCCTCAAATTACGCTAAGTACCCGGTGTGCTACTGAAAGTTCTGCACCTCATGTACTAAAATCTGCACGATGTAATGTGATGGTAGATGTAGGCATCTTTAGTTCTATTATAAAAGCTCCAAAATATAAACAGATTTTTTTAAAATTTGAAGTAAGCCTTCAAAGCTGCAGGAGGTGAAGTTTGAAAGATACCTATGAATCTGACAGATTGATATGAACACATTTCATGCACCAAACTGTGCAAGGTTTTCTTTCTTGACTTGCCACATCAATTACTCCCCAACTCACTTGACCAACCGTGCTTAGATAATTAAGAAAACAGTTCATATTGTGTCCCTACAACTGAAAATTTTCTTTCAATTTTGCGCCCCTAGCAGAAAGGCACTTGGGAAAAACAATTCACACTTTTAACAATACTGCGCTTCCTACAAATCGAAATTCATTTAACTTTTTTAGTCCCAATTTGCCCATGCTTTGGCACAGTCCTGTTCAGTTGATTTTCTTGCTTTCAATATGAAGTGTGTATGTGTGTAAGAGGAGTTCACTCTTCTCTAATGAAATCAAAGTGGGCACTGGACAGTGCAAGAGACCTACGACTACTCAGGTCCATTTTTTGAATAGTTGTTAAAATATACAGGGTGGCTCAAAAATATTGGTTTAGGGGAAGTAGGTAACATCTAAAGGAATGTGAATCGCAGAGGAACCCATAACCGGAAACGTCAAGGGAAAGTAGTAGCAGAGGCACAAGAAGCAGAAATGACACAAGACAGTAATTAGTGGCAAACATTTATTTGACATAATATTAACAATGGAGTAAGAGATGGATGCATTTCATGCGTCTCACATTTGCTGGAACATCGTCAAGTAACCCTGGTAGAACTTGTTCAAGAAAGATCCGATATTTAGCGGAGTTCATGCGGGATAGTAACAGGTATGGGCCGACTAAGCAGTCAACGACCATACCTGCCCACACATTTATTGCGAAGCGATGTTATGCCGCATGGGGGCGCACACCGTGTGGGCCCTCTGCTAATCCAGACACTAGGTGCATGTCTGGCAGCTCACAGTTCGTATATCGATACATGCTCTTCGTGCGGCGACTCTGCTTGAATATGTAAACCAGAAATTTTCCCTCTCGCGAACTGATGAACAGCGCCGTGTACCGACTTACGGTGACGTTTCCGGGTATGGGTTCCTATGCGATTCACATTCCTTTAGATGTTACCTACCTGTCAGATATTAGATGTTGTGCAGTCAGATATGAAGTTTTCTGAGCAATGCAGACAGGCTACCAGGGCAGGTCATGGGGTTTTGTCAATGATATATAGGAATTTTGCTAGCAGGGAAAAGGAGGTGATTGTCCCTCTGTATAAGGCATTGGTCAGGCCATGACTTGAGTACTGCATACAGGTCAGGAGGAATCATTTTAGGAAGGATATAGATTTGCTTGAGTGTGTACAGAGAAGGGCAACAAGATTGGTGAGGGGAATGAAGGGATCCTCTTACCAAGAGAGGCTTAAGTTCTGCAAATTGCAGTGGCTGGAGACTAGGCACCTGCTCGGTGATCTGATTGAGGTGTATAAGGGCTTGAATGGATTGAGCACGCTGAATTCTGATGGGATCCTTCCACTTGTTCAGATTACGACCCTAAGGAGGCACAAATTCAAATTAAGAAAGGACTGATGTAGAATAGATATGCGGAAATCTGCCTTTAGCCAGCGGGTGGTTAATTGCTGGAACAAACTTCCATCTGTCGTTGTGGAAGTTGATAGGTTGAATAAATTTAAGAAGGAACTGGACAGGCATTTGGAGGGAATGGTGTGATTTTTTTTTTTTTTTTTTTGGCTGATGCTGCATAAGCTCGTACACATGCTTTCTTGCATCACATGCCACTACTACTACTACCTCCCCTAAACGTTTGTACCAATATTTTTGAGATACCCTGTATATATATAAAAGAAATAAACTTTCTTACTATCGCGCATACTAAAACTATTATTTTATTTGGCGGTACAGTGAAAAGCAACATGTCCAATATATCATGCACAGAACAGGTTTCATTACATTTACGATATTAGCTCTGACTGTCGCGAGGATTGTCAGTTTATAAGAGGTCATTCAAATGCAACAGCATTTGGAATGAACAGTTCAGACGGTATCTTATTAAAAGTAAGCAAGTATCCACAACTCTGTCGTCACCAGGCGAAACATGCCTCGGTGTATAACTCCCCTGGCAGTTAGTGAAACAAATGTGATGTTGTTGTAGAGTTTTAGGAGCATCAGCGACTATGGCCACATTGCTCCTTGTATACTAAGTTGCATGTGTTCTGTGGCCGATTTTCTGTTTTCTGGACGAAAAAAACCTGAGTCTCCGGGAGGAAAAAACAATGCCACCATTGTCCAAGACTAAATCAGTCACGTTGTGAAAAAGGCCCGAAAACATTCCTCTCGTCATCGACGGAGTTCGAACTCCGATCTTTTCCAACCGGTGTAGGAAGGACCGCGATTCTACCAACTGTGCTACCCACGAGGGCCCAATATGTAATGAGCCCCTTACTTCACCGTCCGTGTAAAAGCTGAAACCTCTGGGTTCCTTCTTCAGAGGACCATTAAATGCTCAGTGGTCGTTCACCTTATGCACTTAAAAACTGCATTAACGCATGCTGAGTACATATTTCAACGTCCATATCACGCAAACTGGTTGGCACAGCATAACGCTCAAAAGCGAGGGTTCCTTTTTCTTCATCTTGTCCGATTCGGCTCATTTCTGAATGAGCCGAACACAGATATTATATTCAATTCAAGAAACCATGATAGATCAGTAACCTGTTTAGAAGTCTGTTAAAATATCTAGGAAGTTTTCATACCTAATGGTATTGCAGAATAAATCTCGCGGCTGGCACAATGGTTACCAAACCGTGTGATCAGGGGTTTTCATATAGTTAGCACACTGTGTGAAAACACCTCGGTTCAAATCCCGTCACAACCGACAAAATTTTTATTTTTTCCCACAATGTAGCCTTATTTGTCGCTCTTGGATGAAGTCTTTCTTCCAGCAAACGGCCTGAACCATAGTTATCTTGACGCCTGACAAACTCATACACACACACACACAAAGTTTTATTTCTGCAACTTTAGAGTTTTTTAAATCCATTTATGTAACATTAATAGCTGGTATGATACGACCGCTGAAGTATTATCATCAAGTTATAATCACTGAGTATCAATATGGATCTTTGATAGTGAATAGGTGGCTTTCTGAGATTCATCTCCAGATGGATTTCAGAAAATAAAATATGAAAAAAGCAAACAATAATCTACAACTCTTCCATGGTGCTTCGTCGTCGTTTTAAAACAGCTGCCAAACACCTGACCGGAACCTGAGCAGCGTTGTCACTATAACGCCCGATACTTTTAAGGAATCTTTCTTTTAAAAAATATGACAATTCAGGGATACCAAGACTTCCGGAAATGCTGCACATAGCTTGCATAAATATAAAGGTATCGCAAGTGCTCCCATGATATTCTGTCAGTCTAGAACCAGTATCGGAATTCTTCGGTAGAGCGATAGCTTTTATGAATCCTGGTATTTCGCCTTAAACTGTGAATTGATTTTTGTTCAGTATACTTCAACTGTTAAAGTGACGTTTGGAACTTTAATATATATATATATATATATTTTAACATAAAGGTAGTAACGTAGTGCTTCAGCCCACGAGAAATCCATTACAATTACCTCAAGTAAGGCGTATGATATAGAAGACGGCTGATTTCAGTGAAAGAAAAGTTTTGGTTCAGCGCCTGAGACGACAGTAGTGGTTGTACCTGAATGCAAGGAACGCGAGGACATTGTTCGTATGGCTTGGCCTGCCCCTTTTTTTTCCGATCTAAATCCCATCGAACACATATAGGACGTTCTGGGGATACACCTAGCGGCACGTCCACACCCACCAGAAAATGTTCACCAGCTGAAGGTGGCGCTGACAGAGGAATGGACGATATTACCGCAAGAACTTATCAACAACATTGTTCTAAGTATTGATGTTTCTGCGTCATGGCAGCCAGTGCTATGTTGCCATTTTTGAATAAAATCCCCTGTACCGTTTTGTTTCCCTTATTGTGTCGATGTTGTTTCCTTCATTATTTCTGTACCTCACGAGGTTCCTTTGGTATGTTTTTCCCATATCCTGGCCACTCCTATGAGAAGCTACAGGTGAAAACCTGACTGGTCCTTAAGTTTTGCACACCAGTGTATAATTCGTCTGCAAATTAAGTGTTCTGTGGTCGATTTGCTGTTTGATGACTAAAAACCAGTTTTCGGGAGAAAAAACCATGCTACTCTCGCCTGAGAGGCAAACTCAGCCACATTTTGAAAAAGACCCAAAAAATTACTTCTTTTTTTTTTTTTTTTTTTTTTGTATCATTGACTGGATTCAAACTCAGGTCTTTTCCACCTGGTGTGGGGAGAACGGCGATTATACCAACAGTGCTACCCACGAGGATAGTTTAGGTAGCCAGAGAATCCACACGGGTTGGAACTTTAATGTATTAGTAGTGGCAAATGACACAATGAAGCAGGCTTCTGTAGCATCAACTGAAAAGAAAGCCGATCATCTGCCCATCTCCTCTAATAATCTAAGCCTTTCAGATTTGTATTCTGCAACTGTACTTTTACAATTTTAATTTATTTTTCCCTATGTGTATCATCCGAAAAAGAGTAAGGATGCCATTGACATTTAGTTCGCTCAATCCATGACATTGCTTAGTACATATGCATCATTAATTTATTCAATACATTTAAATCCTTCAACAACTTCATTCGGTTCTCCCCGCAGGTACCTGGTTTCCAGGTGCGGCAATTTGCAGAACAGAAGTGTTTCTTGGTAAGAATATCCCTTTGTGACCATGACTAATCTTGCTGCTATTCTCTGCATCGGTTCCAATAGACACACATCCTTCCTAAAATGAAGCTTTCAGACCTGTATGCAGTACTCAAGACGTGGCCTAACCATTCCCTTATACAATGGGATAATCACTTCTTGCAAAGTTCCTAAATATTATTCACAGACCCTCCAAAAGCTGTCTAGCAGCCGGTTGCAGTGCTCAGAGAAATTCATGTAGGACTGTACATTACCCCTAGGTCTCTTTCGTTATCTATCATTTTGAGTGTGGTACCACCCAAAATATATATTCTGGGATTACTGTTACCCAAGCGAAGTACTTTAAATTTACCAATGTTAAACTTCACTTGCCTCTTCTCAACCCATCTGCCTAAAGCCTCTTGAAGTACTATACGCTGTTATTAACCGCAATGCCAGCTTTTATATCAACAGCAAACTTAGATATCATTAAAGCTGATACGCCTTCATCAATATAGTTAACACTGAAAACAGGCTGCCCAGCATTGTACCCTGAGGGACTCCACTAATAACATTAGTCCAAGAAGGAAAGTGCCCATTAATAACATTCTCTGCTTTCTGCCACTCAACCATCCCCCTACCCATAGCAGTAATTTGCCTCTAAAATGCCACACTGCTCCGATTCGTAGAGCAGTCTTTCATGTGGAACAGTGTCAGCAGCTTTTCTGAAATCTAAGTATATGATACGAATTTTTTTCTTATTCTGTTTCTTTGTTAGTTTACCTTTATCTTGAAACTTCTGAACTGTTACACGCCTGACTGACTAGCGGTGATAGGAAGCGAAAGCAACATTGGGATGGCAAATAGCTAGTACGTGGTTTGAAAAACAGGTTACATTTAATGCCATTTCTTTAAAAATCACTATATCATCTGAAGAAAACTAAAACATTTAGAATTTATTTAAAGTGAATTGGGATCAGAATAACATCTATAAATACAGAAGATCTATATATCTATAAACTGTGTGTATTCTATGGTCTGCCTGTTTTTAAGGATGAAAAACCTGAATTTCCGTGAGTTAAAAAACATACAATCATTTCTAGGGAACCAACTAATTCAGGAAGTGTAAATATGGCCATAAAATCCCTCCCAACAAGATAAAATTTGAACCAAAGTCCCTCTGCTGTTTGCTCCTGTAATTCAAACCCTTACGGCCGGCCACCGTACAAAATAAAAAGTGTCATATTATTAGGTTCCACCGATGATTTTGGAGCCCTGGCCCACGAAACCACTGCATTTCTGAATGTAATAGCGCTGTTGGTTTTTGTCATAACAATTCAAAAAGCGTTTAAAGTTTAAAGGCTTTGCACTCACTGCATCTCACATGTCCAATCTATGCGCCTCATCTGCCTCTCGTCATACATTTACCTGTTATACACAGTGAGGCTAAAAAGTAATGCGATTGAATTTTTAAATACAGTATATATATACCTTGCTCCCCAAGAGGGCGCTAGAGAAGTACAGAAGTGTGACCTTGGCAGTCTCGCCACCTCAAACCAGTTGGCCTTAAGCGGCTTTTTTATACTGACGTTCTTTGTGCACAGTGTCTAATGTCACCGTCAAAAACCAAAGAATGGAACAACGGATCAATCACCAAGTTTTGTAAAGCTGGGTGGAAGTTCCACTGAAACGTACGAAATGTTACGAACAACTTATGGGGGATTAGGCTCTTCACGAGCTCAAACATTTCGATGGCTTAAGCAATTTAAAGAGGGCCGAGAGAGAGAGAATGTAGCAAACGATTGTCGAAGTGGACGACCGACAACGATCTACAGCTCAGAATTGGTGGAAAAAATGCGCGATTTACTATCAAGTGACCGCCCATTTAACACTAAGAACAATTAACCTTAGCAAATGAGTTAAATGTGAATAAGGAATCTTTTAGGTCCATAATTACCACAGGCCTCGGGAAAAGAAAAAATTGCGCGGTTCGTTCCACACTGTTTGCGTGATGAGGAAAAACTCCGACTATTGGATGCTTACAAAGATTTTGTTCAAACAAATAGTGAGCTTGGTTTCCCAGACAATATTATTACTGAGGATGAGAGTTGGCGTTCCCAGTATGATTTGTGAGACCGAAAACAAAGTGCAGAATGGCAATCACGAAGCTCACAAAACCAAAAATTATTTGTTTCCAGAAATAACATATGGAAACCATGCTGATCGTATTCTTCTATCACAAAGCGACAATCCATAAGGAATTCATTACAGAAAGGACTCTTACCAGTGACTATTACTAGAGTGTTACCGAAACATTTACTAGCGAGGATCAAGCTCGTGCGGCCAAATTTGAAAATTTTGGTTGGCGTTTGTTGAATGGCAATGAGCCTTCCTTCTCACACAGCGATCAACTTGCAGATGTTTTTGGATCACAAGAAGACTGCAGTACTCAACCACCTTTCTTATTCCCCTGAGTTGCTCCAGCAGACTTTTTTCTGTTTCCCAAGTTGAAATTGAGATTTAAAACGATTTGATAGTGTTTATGACATTCAGAAAAATGAGATAGCAGAACTAAATACCACCAAAACAGAATACACGTACATTCATTCTTTTATCGCTTTTACTCATTTGTTTTTTTTATCAGTTTTTAGTACGTGGAAATTTTAATTCTTAATTTATTCAATATTATCTGAATTTTCTACTATAAACTAGCTTATTTCGGGTTTGTGTTTAGTTTCTTCAGTTGGTCGGCATAAGCATTAAGTGATGTGGACCATAGTCCATAATGATCCTTGTCTGAAATAATCCTTGGGGATCGAGACGTTAACTATTATCCCAACCCCTAAAGATTATTTCGTATCCAATATGGTGTGAATAAGGAAATTAGATTATTCAAATTAATATTAATTTGAATAATCTAATTTCCTGTTGGTCTTTAAAATCACACATAACTGTACGTCCTTGGCTTACATCCAATATTCCCTTAAACACCGCGCTCTAAACAGAGGACATGAGAAAGAAGCTGCAGCGCAATATAAAATAAGATGAAAGACCGATACGTTACAATCTATGGTTATGGTTATTAACAATAATGGCAAAACGTTTTGTTTGTTTAATGTAAGGCAGCTCATTATAATATTTATAAGAAGTCAAAACGACAAAAATGACATTCTGAAACTGGTTTTTTTCCTTTGGTTTATAGCAAGTTGATTTAAATAAATGTCCAGTAAATGAAGTTCTTCGTAATTCTAACAAGAAGTCGACTAGTTTATTAGCAGTGGCGTAGAGGAATGACCCACGGATCTTGCAGTACAGTGGGCCCCTATTTACTCTTAAAGAAGGCATCTTGATCAATTTTGCTGGACCTTCCGTTTTTTTTTTTTTTTTGTTTTTTTTTCTACGCCATTGCTGAAGGAATGAGATTGAGGATAATGGCATTATACGATGCAACTAGACGTTCATGAAAAGCAGAAATGGGTTTTGTTGCACAACAATGCATATGCGCATTCTGCCTTCATTTTTCGAAGATTCTTTTGGAAAAAGAAATTACTGAGATGAATCCCTTCCCACATCAGCCAGATTTGGCTCCGGCTGATTTATTTCTCTTTCTGAAATTAAAAATGAAGATGAAAGGGAAACGACATCAAAACCATCCAGAAGAAATCAGTAATGAGATATACATCTAATAAGAGAAAACTTTGGAAGAATTTCAAGAACGCGTTTAACTATTAAAAGACGCGTATAAAGTGTAGAGTCCCATGGGGACTTATCTTGAATGATTTGTCATAAAATTCTTTTTATCGATGCTAATTTTATTGATCATTACAGACGTCTTGGTCAATAAAATTAGCATCGAATAAAACATTCTCAATTAGATGCAGTGTGAAGTACAAGCACCAGCTAAGAATAACGTATAATTCATGTGAGGAAATATCCAAATCAGAGATGGAAAAGGCTTTACAAATTTTTTAAAGAACTTCATGCAGTTTCGGGGAGGGAGAGGGAGAGAGAGAGAGAGAGAGAGAGAGAGAGAGAGAGAGAGAGAGATCCAACCCCCAGAAATGTCAGTGCAAGCGTCCACCAGTGTTCTTCCCCTCACATCCAGCCTTTATACAAAATTATCGTTTGTGCAGTCTCAGAAATTTTGGCCTTCTTAATATATATTTAATTAAATTATTTAGAATCAGCAGTGTAGCACTGCAATTTAAACCTTTGGAAAATTAAAACATACTAGAATTTATATAAGAGCCTTTTTCTGCATTTTTATATTTTCTGGATTTTTTTTTATTATTATTATTTTTTTTTTATGTGATAGATCCTCGAGGATCGTAAATCTGATCGGTAACGAAAAATGCGTAACGGAAGTGACGTCACATAGCGGAATTTCTTTTCCCTTGACTTCAACAAAGAAACTGTTGACAAATTTTGTATTGTTACAGTCATATGACAAATACATCTATTGTTGCAATTAATCATATAACAAATACATCTAATGTTGCAATCAATCATGTAACAAATACATTTATTATTGCAATCATACTATTTAACAAATTGCTACAATCAAACGTCTCTTATTTCAGTTATCATAAATCCATTGTAGGTGCCCCCAAGGATATTTCACATAAAACCATCTACCACGCGTGCTCGGCACCCATGCCTTTTTCCTATAGGAAGAGATCCAAATAGACCCCCCCCCACACTGTTTCTAGTGTAATATGTAGGAGGTAAAGAATTTTGATATTATTATTAATTCCTTCCTCTCTCTCTAGAAATTCATTCTGAAATAATCATCAACCACAAAATAAGTGTACTCACAAGTGGGTAGGCTTATTTTTTTATTTTTTCTAACAGTTTAGTTCGAAGAAATTCATTACATTCCAAATATTACTGTTAAATAACTGGAAACTCCAAATTCCAACATTTTTTTTTTTGTTGTTGTTGTTGTTTCCAATTTGGACAAGTTTGGGTTAAAAGAATTCATAATTTTGAAATTGTAAGAGAAATGCCGATTTATCTATTTATTAACATCTGTATTTCTTTTATGAATATCGAAAATTATCTGAAAAATGGTATTGAATCCGAATGCCTTTTCTATTGGGTTGCCAAGCAGCAAGTTCAGTTTGCTAAGTAGGGAGAGCAAGCATAAATATCAACGCTATTAAAATATAGCTTGTACGAATCCATGCTGTCTCTTATTTCAGTCTCTTACACTTGAGACCAAGGATACAACCCTTGAGGGAAAAATTCTGGAACTATGGCAGTCATTGAACTACACCATATCTTACACACTTCTGCTACTCCCTCTTTCTGTTACACCTGTGGTCGCAACATTTAAGAGAAATTTCTAGCCGCTGTACTATACTATACTACACTGTGCCAGCATATACAGCGTTTCCTATGAAGTTCAATATTCATAATTATACGGCTGCCAAAGTAATTTATATTCGTATTAGTGTATTATGTAATTGCAGATCTGTTAGTTTGACTTCTGGGGAAAATAATGGGGTAACTGGTTAAAGAAGCATTGCAGGATCATCTAGACAAGACAGCAGTAATAATTCAGACACAGCATGGGTTTGTTAAGGGAAAGTCTTGGCTGGCAAATTTGATTGCATACTATGATGTGGTTACAAAGGAACTGAATGAAAAAAATAATTATGATATCATATACTTGGATTTCAGGAAAGCTTTTGACACTGTTGCACATGGAAGACTGATGCACAAACTGGAGCAGTGTGGTACTGGAGGCAAATTGCTGCTATGGATAAAAGGATAGGAGAGAGGTAGTCAATGGTCGCTGCTCTTCGTGGACTAATGTTATTAGTGGAGTCCCCTCAGGGTTTCGGTGTTGGGCCCGCTGTTGTTTTGTATATTTATCAATGATATTGATGAAGGTATATCAGGTTTAATGTCGAAGTTTGCAGATGATACAGAGGTTGGCAGGGTTGTTAATGACAGTAATGGCAGTGTTCTACTGTAACAGGAGCGAGAAAGGTTGGGCAGATGGGCTGAGAAGTGGCAACTGAAGTTTAACATTGACAAATGCACAGTTCTGCATATGGGTAGAAGTAACTCCAGAGTAATGTACCAAAATTGTGGTACTGCACTCAGAGTAGAGGAAAATGTAAAAGACCTGTGGGTAATTGTGCAGTAAGATATGAAAGTTTTCTGAGCATTGCAGACAAGTTGCTAGAGCAGGTCATGGGGTATTGTCAAAGATATACAGCAATTTTGCTAGCAGGGAAAAGGAAGTGATTATCCTTTGTATAAGGCAATGGTCAGCCTACGCCTTGAGTACTGCGTATAGGTCTAGAGGCCTCATTTTAGGAAGGATCTAGAGTTTCTTGAGCGTGTACAGAGAAGGGCAACCAGATTGGTGAGGGGAACGAAGGGGTCCACTTACCAAGAAAGGCTTAATTCTGCAAATTGCAGCGGCTGGAAACTAGGCACCTGCGAGGTCATCTGAATGAGGTGTATAAGGCCTTGAATGGGTTGAGCACGCTGAATTCTGATGGGATTCTTCCGATTGCTCAGATTACGAACCCGAGGGGACATAACTTCAAATTGAGGAAAGACAGTTGTAGAATAGATGTGCGGAAATTTGCCTTTAGCCAGCGGGTAGTTGATTGCTAGAACAAACTCCCATCTGTCGTTGTGGAAGTTGATTGCTTAAATAAATTCAAGGAGGACCTAGACAAATTTTTAGAGGGAATGAATGTGTGATTTTTTTTTTTTTTTTGGCTCATACGCTTGCTTTCTTGTATTACACGCCTCTACTACTACTATGTTTGTAGAGCATCAATTGAAGAAGAATTTAGAAAATTCTAGTCCTCTAGTCGTCAACAGGAATTGAACCTAGACCACTCTAAACGAATGACCAGTGACAAAACCACTATACTGCCAATAGGACACATACTAAATGACGGAGTAACATTTGATATGGGTTTCTAAACAAGTTTATTTATTTATTTACAAAGAGAAGCACGAGCTTCCCTTCGATATTCATATATTTTTTTATTTGCAGGGTACTTATCATGCATGGGGGATAAATTTGGAACACAGGAAATAACTAGTGTGTTATTTGATATAAAAAATATTCGCTCCAAATCAATTGTTCTTTGGCATCAATTAGTATTAGTATTGTAAAGGCTACATAATATAAAGAAAAGGACCTTTTCTGCGACCTCGAAAAAATCATCAAAAAAGAGAGAAAATATTTCTCTATCGGTCATATCTTCCTCATCGCCAAAAAAAAAAAAAAGAAGTTTTTATCCATTTCTGCTCGGAGCTTTATCAAACTCTCCGCTTCAACCAATATGGCAAGAAATTCATACCGATTACCTACAACACGCTGCCCGAAAATAAACTTTATGAGATCTAGCTTCTGTTACTCAAGTTTGATCCTATCTATCCCTTCTGAGCACTATGTTCATCCATAATCAATTTTTTTATCCACTATCTCTAGATGGCACTGTCTCTGTTAGTCCGATTATATCAGCATTGACTGATCTAATCAAAAGCTCAAATTCATTTACAATACTCCTGGAATAAAAACAAACAAAATTTTCTATTTTTTTGGCTTTTTAGAACCCTGAAAAATTGCTTATATTTGCCTAAATAATTCTTTTCCGTTGCTGTGTGACTAGTGGTGGATTCTGCACCTTTTTCAATACTTCTTTCTGTGTATAAGGTAATTATAGGTCTAACAAATACTCATAAGGAGAATGCAAGTGTGGTTTCAGCACATATCATTAACCCGCTGACATCTTAACCCCTGGAACTGGTAGTTTCCCTGGACCCCTAAGTCATTCTAAATGACAATGGCAAAAACCCTTGCGCCTCTGTATAAATGAATTCCATCTTTACAAAACAAATTTCTTCTATTAACTACAGCAGGCTAAGCTGAAAACAATTCTCCCCATAAACCTTGCACAGTCTCACTAGTCTAAAATTAATCCACAAGGCTTTCATCGTATATTCCTGTCATGTCTGGACAGAATTATAGACACAAACATTTTCCCAGTATGACCTTATACTTTTTTTGTCCGATTCATCTGTTCGTTTTATGTTTTAAGTTATATACCCAAATGGGTGGTATCCTATAACCCTCAAAGTAATTTCAAGTTGACAAGGGGAATGCTAGAATACTAGCAAGGTAGCTCAGAGAATTAGAAAGAGGCAAAATAGAGAATAGTTGGAGACAAAAGGCTAACTGGACGCTTAACAGCAGCAAGTATTGTTTTGAGGTGAGGGTGCTTAAAATGCTTCACGCGGTAGGCTATGACAACACACAGAAGAATTCCTAGAAAATACTGACTGAGTGATTAGTCGGAAATTGTAGCAAAGACTTAAACTGACTTCCATAACTGTTAAACGTGGTGTTAAAATCAATGAAGGGCAGTAGTAAAAGGGAAAAATACAAGTACAGTACTGTATTACAGTTGTCAGAGGCATCGAGTGACGTATCACAAAAGAAGAACGCCTTTCAAAGAAATATGAACATCTAATAACAAGTAAAAGTGGGTGTGGGAGTATTACAAGCCAAATACTGTCTATTCCTAGATTGTATTATGGATTTTCCCTCTTTTATTCTCACATCTGCTTTCTACAGGACCACAGGATAATTAATATAGGATCATAATATTTCAGTGTATGACACAGATATAAAAAAAAAACTGAAGTTTTGGATGTCAAAAAGTAAAAAAAAAAATTGTATTTCTCATTTATAATTTCACTTATTCTCGCATAAGGTAACTATCCAGTTAACCTGTGAATTTATTCAAACTGTCAGCCTGAACAACTTGCGAAGACTACTTGTTCCAGCAATCAACAACTCTCTGGATAAAATAAATCTTCCTACAATGTAGTCTAAGCTTCAGCCCCTGTAATTACCCATCTCAGAGTCTTATAAACCTCAATCAGGTCACCTTCGATGTGCCCAGTTGCCAAGCTTTGTAGCCCACATAATCGGAGTCTTTCCTCCGATTATGTGGGCTACAGAGATATATGGTCGCCCTTTTGCAGATCTCATCATACGCGTTGCCCTTCTTTGGTCCCTTTAAAGAAGCTCCATGATATCTCCATGCTTGAACACAGTGTTCCAAATGTGGTCTTATAATTGCCTTATACAGTAAGATTATGACCTCCCTATCTCTACAGGATGATGCTCGATAAATCATCGATAGGACACCGAGGGCTTTCTTCGACTGACTGTTCACTGCTCAGAAAACTTCATATCTGCCCGTATCGTAAATCTGAATTACCTTTCTTCCTCTACTGTTGTTTTAGTAGGATTTTAGGAGTATCAGCGACTAAGGCCATATTGCTCCGTATATACTGTCTGTAAATTGCGTGTGTTCTATGATCGATTTTCTGTTTGCTTGAAGAAAAATTCGAGTTTCCGGGAGGGAAAAAAAAAACATACTAACCTCGCCTGAGAGACCGACTAACCCAGCCACGTGAAAAAAGGCCCATAAAAATTCTTCAACTCAAACTCAGGTCTTTTCCAACCGGTATAGGAAGGACAACGACCCTACTAACTATGCTACCCAAGAGGGCTCTTCCTCTACTGTTTTAAATTCATAATTTATTTTGGGATTTCTATCCCCCAAGTGTGAGACCTTCAATTTTTCTGCACTAAAACACAGCTGCCTCTTTTCTGACCATTTTTGAAGTTTGTTCAAGTCACCCTGGAGTGCTGCTTGGCACTGATCTTTAACGACTCTGCATATTTTTACGTCGTCTTGAAATTTTGACGTCACAACTTTATCCCTTCGTCGCTGTCGTTTATGGAAATTCGAAACAACAGTGATCCAAGAAGCAATCCTTGGGGGGACCCCACTCCTGACGTTACACCTTCACGATGGTGGGACTGTTAGTAATCCTGAGTATAACCTCCATGCACAAGCACGCTGTGGATGACCACCCATGTGTGAACAAACGTAAGCAGGAGTCTAGGTGCGACGCCCACACCACATGGAGGAATGCCACCCCTCTGTGTTAACAGGCAATACTAGGTGGTAGATGACTCTCATCAACCGATGCAATACCACCACTTTGCTTATTGGAGGCTTGAAGTGGTGGAACCCATGTTTCGTCTCCAGAGCTAAGTTCCGGTCAACCCAACTGATGACTTTTGAGGTTATGATGGACATCATGGCGAGATCTACTCTTCCTTACATCTCGAGGGTACAGCTCTAAAACGGTATTCGCAGGCCGGCCACTAGTTAGTACACCGGACCAAACCTATTGGTAACTCTCTAGGAGGCTTCTGAATCAGCTAGTCTATAATCTTGCTACTTCTACTCTGCCAGATAGTGACTGGAGGGAGTCGGAGTAGTGTGTATGCGCGGGGCATTGTCGAGGCCACGTTATGTCAAGGATCTGAGTATATTGTTATCATGTGTACGCCATATCCAAAAAAGTACGCTTATCTGCGAAAAGATCTAAACCTCCCAAACACTTCCTAGTTCATTTCACAAATATAGGTGGTCTCAATTCTAATCTCAACGATGTCCATTTCCACTTGCAGTCTGCCAAACCTCATGTACTTTTTCAGACAGAATCTCAGTTATCGGTTGATTCAACTACTACTCATCTCAGTTGCCCAAATTATCCCCCTGTATGATTCCTTTCGCCTCAAAGGTGGTACTTGCGCATATGTTCGTTCCGATAATTCCCTGGAAGAGACTTGATAATTCGGAATCTCCTCTTTTCGAGGAGAGGCTTAAAATCTCTCTACCTCATTCTGTCAAATTTATCTATCTCTCTTCTCTCTATCAAATTTATTTATCTATTTATCTGTTTCTACCGTTTTCCCAACTCCATTAATCACTTGGAGCTCTTTGACTTCCTCTCTTTGCAACTTGACTTTCTCCAGTCCAACTTTCCTAACAGTGAGGTTATTTTCCTTGGTGATTTTAATGTTCACAACTCCAGCTGGCTTCCGTTTTCTAGTCACACAGACCCAGCTGGTCGAGATGCTGAGGGTTTTGCAATTAATTACTAATGACCTTGCACAGATTGTTCATTTACCTACAAGAATACCGGACAATCCTAACCATACAGACATCACGCTTGATCTTTTTCTCACAAACAACCCAAGTACACGGTCGAAGTGAGTGGATCTTTAGGCACCTCAGATAATATCTTGGTGATTATCTGAGCCTTTATCTCATAGCTATTCCGAACCTGGTGTTGTGTGGCATTACAAGAATGCAAAATGGGATGACCTGCAAGATTTCTTTTCCTTGGTCGGATTACTGTTTCAAAACTTCTGATATCAACGTTTGCTCAGATCGTGTCAGTGAAATTATTCTTGTAGGAATGGAATCCTTTATCCCACAATCCACTTTAAAATCTTGTCCTTTATCTAAACCTTGGATTTCCAATAAATGTGCTAGGGCTGTTCAAGAGAAGAATGTTGCATATCGTAATTGGCTTGTTTCCAATTCTTCAGTTTCATTTTCTGCCTACACCAAAGTTCGCAACAATTGTGAAGCAGTTATTAATCAGTCCAAACTAGGTTTTAAACAGGATAAGGGTAGAAAACCGAGTAGCCGTTTTTCTGGTAGCCGAGCATTCTGGTCTCTTGCCAAAGCTATTGATCGCAACTTTTGCCCATCTCTGCTCCCACTTCTCTGTGAAAATCAAATGGTTCTGTTGTCACTTCAGTCAAGGATAAAGCTGACCTACTAACATCCCATTTTTGTTCCAACTCATGTATTAATGATCTTTATAAAACACCTCCCACCATTCGCAACATTTAATGCCTCCTGCGGTCTTCCAGCAAAAGGATGTCAGAAGCATTTTGACGAATCTTGATGCTAAGAAAGCCTCTGGTCTTGATGGTGTTCTCAAAACCTGTGCTCCTGAACTTACTCCTATTCTTTGCCGCCTTTCATATTACAAAGGTTTTTTTTTTCCTTCTGCTTGGAAATTTGCTAATATCCAGCCAGTTCCTAAGAAGGATGACAAATCCCTCCCATCCAATTATCGCCCCATTACAATTACTTCTACTCTTTCTAAAGTAATGGAGAAATCAATTAACAGCCAACTCAAACTACCTAGAAACCTTCCGTCTGATCAAGGATTTCCAGTATGGGTTCCGTCAGTGTCGATCTACTGGTGATATTCTGGCTTAGATTACCCATTTATGGACAAATTCAATGGAAAAGTTCGGTGAAACACAAGCAGTTGCTCTTGACAACTCAAAGACTTTCGATCGTGTTTAGCATAAAGGTCTTCTAAACAAGCTTCCATGTTATGGTTTGCCAACTGTTTTTTGTAATTGGTTATCCAGTTTTCTCTCTGATCGCTCACTGAGGGTGATGGTAGATGGTTCTCTGTCTTCTAATTTCTCCACTAATGCTGGTATCCCCCCAAGGTTCGGTTCTTTCCCCTACTCTTTTCCTCTTGTATGTTAATGTCCTTCTTCCATTGACTGGAAATCCTATCCATAGTTTTGTCGATGATAGCACATTACATTCCATTTTCCATTTTGAGAAACCTTGTCCTGCTCAACCAGCTTCAACTTCTCGAATATCCGCTACCCTCGAATATCCGCAGTTCTTTAAATGCCATTCTCCAGGTAATTCTCCAGTGGGGTAAAGACAACTTAGTTGATTTCAATCCTTCTGAAACTTAGTCTTGTCTTATATCTAGCAAAAAGGATCTGTTCCTATGCTTATCATTGGTGACATTCCGATTTCTAGGCAAGTTTATATATCTCTTTTGGGGATTATCCTGTCTTCTAATCTCTCTTAGCATAAAGGACATTACAAATATTGCTTCCTCTGCATCAAAAAAATTTGTTTTCTCTTTCGCTCTCGGCGTTGTTTTTTTCTTCCAAACAGCTGTTCACTCTGTACAAATCGCAAAACCGCCCTACCATGTAATATTGTTCCCACAATTGGGGCGGTGCCCCCAAAACCTCTCTCAGGCTTCTAGATTCCATTCAGAAGAGGGCATTTAGGTTAATTAATGATTCCTCTCTAACAGAGTCTCTCCACTCTCTGTCTCACAGACGTACTGTTTCTGCTGCATGCCTTTTCTACAGATACTTCCATGGGCACTGTTCTTCTGAATTAGCCATAAAAACTAGGCAACCATGATCCTTCTACCAATTAGCTTAACATTTTCGTAGTTTTCTTTTAAGTGTGCTGAATAATCTACAGGAATGGATGAATACTTGTGTCCATTATATTCTATAACAGCTACAAGGTGATGTGTAACAGAGCCACAGAAAAGGTTCGACAGGCAAAGGCAGTTTATGAGAAATCACTAGCAAACAGAGCAAAGAGGGGGGATAAAGAATTCTTCACATATATAAATGCCAAGAAGAGCAGGACAAACCAGATCGGACGTTTACGTAAGGGAAAGGGGATAGTAATAAATACACCAGCTGCCGTTGCAGATGAACTCAACAGTTATTTTGCATCGATATTTACAAATGAAAAGCCTTTTGTGGCAATGGGAAATTGTGGGAGCGAAGTTAAAAAATATGTAATTAATGATATTGAAATTTCGCAAGATTATTTAATGAAAAAACTTTCGAGCCTACAGACCAGTAAGGTTCCTGGAGTTGATGGAATATACCCTATAATCTTAAGAGAGGCGGCAAGCGAGTGCATTGAACCACTGAGGCTAATTATGCGAGCATCACTAGACACTGGGGAGATTCCCTTGGATTGGAAAAGTGCAAATGTATCTCCCATACATAAGGGTGGCTCTAAAAGTGAAGTTGGAAATTATCGATCTGTCAGTCTGACTTCAGTAGTAGGGAAAATCATGGAGGCAATGATCAAGGGTGGAATTCAGGATCATTTGGATAGAATTGAAATTCTCAAGGATACTCAGCATGGTTTTGTAAAGGGAAAATCATGTTTAACAAATCTGGTTCACTATTTCGAAAGGGTCACTCACGAGCTGGATTTAGGGAATAATTTCGACATTGTTTATTTAGATTTCAGCAAAGCTTTTGACTCAGTCCCACATGAGCGGTTGCTTTATAAGCTGGAACAGGTTGGAATCACTGGGAAAATCCTTAGATGGATAGAAGGATGGCTTCAGGGCAGGAGGCAGAGGGTTGTGATAAATGGCTATTCCTCAGATTGGGTTGATGTAAGAAGTGGGGTTCCCCAAGGATCAGTATTAGGACCACTGTTGTTTTTAATTTTCATAAACGACATTGATGAAGGGATAGAGGGCGTGATGTCTACATTTGCAGATGATGTTAAAATTGGTAGAGTAGTTAATGATCACTGTCAAGCTGAGCTTCTTCAGAGAGACCTAGATAGACTTCAAGAATGGTCAGAAAAATGGCAGCTGTGCTTTAATCCAACAAAGTGTAAGGTATTACACCTGGGAAACAGTAATCCTAAAATAACTTATTCACTTGGTGGTTTTTAAATTCTCTGAGCATTGTAAACAGGTTGCAAGGAAGGCCCATGGTGTCCTATCGATGATCTATCGAACTTTTGCAAGTAGAGATAGGGACGTGATAGTCCCATTATATAAGGCTTATGTTAGACCACACTTGGAATACTGTGTTCAAGTATGGAGACCGCACCTAAAGAAAGACATCGAGCTTCTTGAAAGGGTGCAAAGAAGGGTAACTCGCCTGGTGAGATCGGCAAAAGGGCGTCCTTATGAAGAAAGACTTCGAATATGTGGGTTGCAGAGTTTGGAAACTAGACACCTTAGAGGAGATTTGATTGAGGTGTTTAAGGCTCTGAGAGGCATCAGTAAAATGAATGAGGACAAAATTTTCAAGATTATAAATGATGCTAGAACTAGGGGACATAAATTCAAGTTACGGGGGGAAATGTTTAGATTGGACTGCAGGAAGTTTTATTTTAGCCAGCGAGTTATAAATTACTGGAATAAGTTGCCTTCATGGGTGGTAGAGGCCGACAGTTTGGGGAAATTCAAAGGTCATCTGGATAGTACTTTCGGGTAAGGGAAGCGCATAGGATGATAGGATTAATTTCCTTTTTATTTCATTTTATTATTTATTTTTTTTATTTATTAATTATTATTATTTAGTTATTTATTTTATTTATTTTTTGTTTTTATCATTGTTTTGTTCGGATTTTTTTTTTGGCTGGTGCAGCATAAGCCATAGGCTTTCTTGCACCATACGGCCGTTACTAATACTAATACTAATACTATTCTTGTTTTGTTTGTCGGTAGAAAATTCCAAAAAATAATTTGTAATTTTGTTTGTCGGTAGAAAAATTCCAAAAAGTAATTGCAGGAATGTTTAGGCAATATATCGTTGAGCCTTCTTCGGAAAAATGGGAACCGTTTCTTTTTCATGATGTCTGCACCATGATTTTCTGTTTCTGGGGACAGCAAATTCTGGATTTAGGTCTTGACCCTAAAAGCTCTGCAGACCCTTTGGATAGATTTAAACCTCTCACTAGATCGTCGAGTTAACTTTGTATAAACAGCTGTGGTCCAGAGTTGTCTACACAAAGAACTACCGGTACCACCAGTAGTTCTGGTCCCTGAGTACTGGCTTAACAGCTTATAACCTGATACATTTATGGAACAAAAATAGCAGTCGCTAACATGATCCCTCGGCGCTATGGGAATGGCAAATGTCATGACTTTCTTTTTACCATCTTTCCACAAAGCAAGCCCTCCACACTTTATAGATGGGATCAACTTTTATTTCGGTGACATAATTTAAATC
Source organism: Mastigoproctus giganteus (assembly GCF_048544385.1). Lineage (NCBI taxonomy): Eukaryota > Metazoa > Arthropoda > Arachnida > Uropygi > Thelyphonidae > Mastigoproctus > Mastigoproctus giganteus. Next base: position 134,406,102 of record NC_143582.1, read on the forward strand.
CAAACTATAGGGCATATACTGTACATTTATTCGCAAATGATGTATGCTAATTCCAGCCGTTGTTTCGCCATAACATAATAACCGCAAATGGACAAAATATATTTGAATTGTTCACGCAACCACGAGTTGCGTGAACAATCCAAATAAGCTTCCAAATAAAAATTGTACCACCCTGACGCCGAAATCTGATATTGTGGCGCTCTTTAGCATTAGGCCATTTGAAGCCTTCTTTGGAGCTTGAGATCCAGACCAAATGACTCTCATGGTCTCTTTCTCTGATTGACCTTGAACAGGGCGCCTCCGTAGCCAGGTGGGAAGGAGCAGCAGTGCGTAGCACACGCTTCTTGATTAGACCGGGGTTCGAGCCCGTCACCACCAAATACGGAGGATGCGGAAAGGTCAGGGAATGACCACCGCATATTCCCGGAGCAATATGGCCTTAGTTGCTAATGCTCCTAAAAACCAGATAACAATAACCTTGAACAAAGTCAATCAGAGTGAAGATGAAGGACACACAGCAAGAGAACTGAAATTTAAAGAAAATAACAGAAGATAAGCGGCATATTGGAGCGTCAAACGGAGAATTAGTTACCGAACAGATATATGCACAGGCTTATGGTTTTTATTCAAGGAATGGTATCACCACTGTACAACCGCTTAAGTTTCGAATAGCTGACAGAGGATCGTATATCGAAGAGTACGGCTGACACAGTTACAAGTTAAGAGACTGGTAGTGTCTCTTAGTTGTAAAATGGCCCAAGTAACGACCTATTAGTATGAACAGTTTTGTGAGCTGCACATAAGAGAAGTTTGGAGACAGCAACCTTTTCTTACTCGTTGTGTTTGGAAGTGCTGTAAAGACTGCGAGAAAAACGTCAAAGGTCTACTGAGAAAGTTTGTTATTAAAGAAAACTGAAATTTTCACATGGCACAGGAGCATTAAAGAAGGTCGAGAATCTGTGGTCACAATGGCCAAAAGACTTATCAAAAATCGCTTCCGGGACTGGTTCTTCAAGTGGATTCATCAATGGCGCAGGTGCATACACTTCGAGGCAGGTTATTTTGAAAAGGCGTGAGCGACGATGATTATTAATAAGGCGGGTTCTTTCTGCGAATTAAATGATCAGCCTTTTACACTGGTTGATCATGGATGACGTGTTTAATAATAATGTAAAGGAAACTCTAGTCTTGAAGTATGGTAAGGTACGAAGAGAAGATAGTCCTGGACGCATGCAGAAAAACAGAGGAAAGACCAAGAAGAAGAAAAGTTGGCGGAATAAAATAAATTACCAAAGAAACCGAGCGGCGAGAAAAGCTAAAAAGAAGGGTGGAGAGAAGTGCATGTGATGAGAACAATGAAAAAAATTCGTTCTTAGAATCAAAAAGCGGATTTTATTTTCTACTTTTCGAACAACTTACAAGAAAGACTCTGTGACGTCACTTTAATAAAATACAAAAACAGACATCACAATGGATAAGGAACCAATGAAAATGAGATGGAACCAGGAAGAGGTCTGCAAAGTGGCAATAAAGCCCAGAAATGGGAGACAGCGAAAGATTTATATTGGGAGAGCAGAGCTTATGAAGAATAAGGGGAGGGGAAATAGAAAATAATTTTTAAGGACAGTTATGGAGGACCGATAAAAGGAGTGGAACGGTTTATGTTTTAAATGCTCAGGGGAGAAGAAGAACGACAGTACAGAGGAGAACTTGCGAGAGTGATTTGAGAGTAGGATCAAGGCAGGCTGAATGATTGATGGATGACAAGAAGGCGCCGATGAAAGTAAAATATTCAAATTGAACGACACACACTAATTAGACTGTAGTGGTATGTGGGGACGATTTGGACAATGAGAAATATGTGGGAAAAGGAAAAAAAGCTAAAGAGAGCATAAATGATGTAATAATGTGTGAGTGTGTTTAACGACAAAGCAACTAAGGCCACGAGCCATCAGTATATCGTGTCCATAATTTCGTGCATCTTTCATCTGTTTGCTGGACGAAAAACCCGAGTTTCAGGGGGGGGGACTATGGAACCCTCGTCTGAGACCGACTGACTCAACGACGTGAAGAAAAACTATAAAAATTCATGGCGTAATAGAATAGACTCGAACACAGTCCTTTTCCACCGGTGTGATTATAACCACAGTGGCGAGCAGATATGATAAAGATAAAAGGATGGGAAATGATTGGAATAATGCCGAAATGAAAATGCATGGAAAGAGATGGGAGTGAGGCATATACACACTCATGTGGGAGTGTCCCAAAAAAGGAAGCGAAAAAAACAATCTGCAAATATAGGGACAAGAAATACGTGGGACTTAATAAAGACGCAAAATGTGATTGATTCCTGTTTGTGCCGGTCCCAAGCTGGGATCAACAAGGAGGAAGGTCAGCGTCAGGTAGGCAGCCAAAAACCACAGAGAATCGCTATAAAGAAAAGGATATACGAATGCTGTTACAGAAATGAGAAGTCCGGCCACTTCCCTCCTTCAAGAACGAGACACTCTCAGCGGGAAAGAATGGAAAGTGAGACGAACTGGCTGACTACCCATGGGGAGAGAGAGACTTTAAGGTGATAGCAGAGGCGTGCGATGCTGAAAGTTGACAAGATTAGAAAATGTCCCTTATTACTCCTATTTAATGGAAATGTTATAAAATAAAATAATCACTAATAAATAAAATAGGCTATGACAGCTGAGAAATCTGCGAAGGTGCACTTATTTTATATTGAGAAGACATCCAAATGATATAATCTCAATATAAAATATTATATCTGAAGAATCTTTGGGGTCTTTGGAGGAAGAGAATGTTTTCAGGAAGAGCCATCCGAGGGAACTACTTTGAAGGGGACAAAAGCAAATATTGGTACGTTGAATTTCTAGCCAGCCTTGTAGAACTAATGGAGTTCACCTTCCATTTATTTGAACATAGTGAGTAATAAAGACTATTCATGAAAACAGATCAAAATAAAAATATTTTTCACGATGTAATATTGAATATTACATTATGGAAAATAATGAAAATTGGTCGTAGTGTATAAAGTTTATGTGGAGTAGACTATCAAAACAAAGGTTTTAAATGAGTGGGTGTTGCTTACAGTGTAATTAGCAACAACTTTGTTCTAATATAGTGAATTGTAATCACAGTTCCTTTGTCCGATTACTCTAGTATTCTTTCCCCCCCATGTTTGCGTGTAATTTAAATCGGACTGTAAACATAAAAGCATTTGATTAACAGAGCGCATAATTTGAGTGGCAGCCATCACTCCAAGATGGTTAGTGACCTGTGATACAATTCACTATATTACGGGATTCGAACCCAGACCTTTTCCATCCGCTGTGGGGAGGATATTCTGATGGGAAGGGGTGTATTTTTATTTCAAGTTTTTTTATGCATCTGCCCTCGGGCGTACTCACAGTGTATATAATCACCGTCCTCCCCACAGCGGATGGAAAGGTCTGGGTTCGAATCCTATCAACAATGAGAGGAACTTTTATGGATTTTTTTGTTCACAGCGTGGCCGAGTTAGTCGGTCTCTGGTGAAGGGTTCAGATTTTTGATTTATTCATTACGTAATTTCATCTTCAGTAGCGCATTAAAGACATTAATTAAATTTTCGTTTTTTATATACTGGAAAGTAGCATAGGACTTGAGGAGTTTATAAGTGTATCCGAAATAGGACGGAGAACCTCAGATAACCGAAAATTCGTTTAATATGGAAATGTGTTCTCTTAAAAATTCATGAATAAAAAAGGTATTTTCTAGTTAAAGAGGCCAAATAAAACAGGCAAATATTGTGCACAGTAAGTTAAATTACAAAAACAGAAGTATGTGCTTAGGCTTCACAAATTTGAAAATGTACTAAGATCCGTCCTTCACCCATTTCTCTAACAATTACAAACTCTTTATTCCAATACTGCTAATGCTGTCAATTACTCTGCAATGTCAAAATGCTGTCAATTACTCTGCAATGTCAAAATGCTGTCCTGGCCTGCCAGATTTTCCCTTATTAATGCGCACGTCTGGAATATGGTGGGACAACAATAAGAGCAATGCCTTAATCAGTCCAAATAATAGTAGTTTTAATGCAACTTGAAACCACACGAAGAGATATTCTTTAAGATGATATCAGGCGCCTCGTTTAATTCGTTAAGATGAAGTAGGGGAAAAAAGGAAACAAAGAAAAAACGTTTAAACTGAACCCAATCCCCCGAAGATGCATCTTTGGTGGGGGGGGGGAGATGGGTTTCAATTAAAGCAAGCGGTGTTCGAGGTGAAGTTTATCCTAATATTAGAAGCATTGATTATTTGTTTTATATTAACCGATTTAAACTTGAATAAATAAATATACCTGCACTCTCACGTATTGCAACATATATCGCTCTATAAAATAAAATAAATGCGTGCTTGTGTGACTGCCCAGTTTGCTTCTATACATGTACCAATATGCCATTAAAAGTATGGTGAATACTGGAAAATTTACTTAGGTTTTCCTACAATTAGATATTCGTAGCGAGAAAATTAATTTAACTTGTATTTTATCTCGCATCATCTCATTAGAGAGAGAGAGAGAGAGAGAGAGAGAGAGAGAGAGAGAAGAACCGGAGAGGGTGCGTTGAAGTTCCTCGCACACATACAGTAGAAACTAAATTTGTGGAAACACTTCTTCTGTCTTAAAGATTTCCTGCCGCTTTAATATTAACATTCATGGAATTTTCTTGTCTAATTTGGGCGTGCAAATTGTTTCCTCATATAATGAGAACAGTTATGGTCACTTTCTGTCTTCGTCTGCAGAAATACCAGTAAATCCTGCAAGTGTAACCTTTGTGTTCCTCATTATACAGCAGCGCCAGCCTGGAACGATACAAATACCTCTGCGGCAACCATAAATTAACTGGTCAGTGATAACTAAGTCGTCCATTAGAATTAGGTAGTGCCAGCATGTCCGCCGCAGCAGCAAGGGGAATGTGGCATAATACCCCCATGAGGGTCGTTTGGTCAATTTAAGAAACACATCAGGGTCAACTGACTAAGCAAGGAGGAGAAATACGTAATCAAAGTCACTTGAGGGGAGCATGTGCACTCGTATTAATGGGAATCTAGTGGGATCGAGAAGAAGTGCGAACTTCTGGGAAGCAAACCAATACAGTAGTTGAGCGGTAATGGCATAATACAACTCAATCCATCAACATGGATCATAACAACCACCGGTTAAATTGCGCTGTCACTTCAACTGTTGTTAAATTTGCCTGTTGTTAATAATTTGTTGTTAATTTTCAGTCAGCCCCAAATCTTTGTTGAGTTCCAGTGTAGTTCATTACGAAAATCAAAATACGTACCAAAAACAATTTATTATGTGCATATGTGTGTTTGCGCGTGTAAAAATTCCTCGTGTCATTTGATGGGATTCGAACTTAGGCCTTTTCCACCCAGTATGGGATGGATGGGAACTTTCTAAGAGAAATGAGCGATGGAATTATGAAATGATAATACAATAGGGTCATATTAGCAGTTAAAAAGTTTAACACATTCATTAAAATTTATAGTTAAAAATGTTGTGGTAACTTTCATGTTCCATCTGATCCGAATTCTCTATGTTCAATTTTGCTTTTAAATATAAAGATTTTCTTACGTTTCTTTTTCTTTTCGTGATATATATGACCAAATACCATCTAAATTATCATATTTTGCTGGGTTGGGAATAAATTTGATTGTTTTTATGAACTATGACTGGAAAGTATTAACATATAATTATTCTATAATTCGGAATTTTCACTAATTTGGATTATCCCTTCTCCCTATTAGTCCCAGTTACTTAAATTAAATTAAATCTACTATTCTCGTATAATGCGTGAACAGCATTATGATAATCGTATCCAAACGAAAAGCATGTGCAACTGGAATAAGCTCTTCAGCAAAGATCACTCAAGTAAAACAGCTGAACACCGGATAGATAGGCCAGTCAGAGCAAAGACACCTAATATGGTTCAAAATACGGTATTAATGAACTTATTCAAAATGGTCAACGCATGAACTGGGATGAAACTTGTGATCAACTGAATGTTATCCAGCAATTAGATTATTAAGACCTAGTTCTCTAACAGAGGAAGTTATCTTACATTAGGACAATTGATCTTTAACGTACCCACGTTATAAGACCAATGTTGGAGAGCATTCGGGAGCCAAAAGTTCAGACCTCTGAACACATCCGCCATATTCTGATCTAGAGCCTGATATTTTCACACGTTTGGAGCAGTTAGGGGGACACAAATTCAAGAATTATACGACAGTTCAAACTGCAGAATAATCGCCTACATTCTTTATATCTCTTTTCTTCTCTGATGGAATCAAAAATATATCGCTGCAATAAATGCGCAAAGGCATAAAGTCATTACATAGAAAATCAGTCTATTACTATGTTTTCCAAACACCTTGTGGAAGTTATACTTAAATTTACTTACTGATTCAGTCTTCGACAAAACACGCTTTGATTTATGAACTGATCAGATCAGTACTTCGAACATTTATATTCAAAATGCAGAGTTAATTTATTTCATTTTAATTATTCCCTCCGAACTGGGTTCGATATTAAATTTGGTGTTGTCTTCAAACAGTGTGACCTTTTAAGTGCGCATAAGTCGTCTAGAGTTAATGCATTCTGCAGAGAAAAGAACCTTGAGTAGCAGCTGTTTTGTATTCAGCAAATACAGCTGCTATTAGATGTCTCTATTTAAACTCCTTACTTACTGCAACATTAAATACTGATTTAAATATAAATTAAACGCTAAATAATTTATGAAATAAGATCTTGAGAGCTATTATTTCCGTGCATATGTTTCTATGAAGTCATCAAAATATTAAATGTCGATGGAAGAACACTCATACCGCTAATAATACTTGGAAAATATTGCGTCCACCTTCCCTCAATAGCTTAAAAGACACAAATCATCCACGTATACAACAGGCTACAAAAAAACAAACAATGACTTCTTAGAAATTGCACGTGGAATGTTCCCGCAGCTCGTGTAAGTCAGCGTTGGCCATAAATTTAATTACGTAACCATAAATTCAATCGCTTAATATAACAAGTTTAACAGTGATCCTGTCTTGTAACGGATATTTATGAACGGGGGCCCATTTAAAATGTTATTAAGCAACCTGTTTGTTCTCGGTGCTAATATTATTTCTTTACCAAGAGGCTATTATAGAAGTAATAAAGACCAGCAAAATACTGGAAAAACTGGTTGACCAGAAAGTAATTTACCACTCTTAGGCAAGTAAGTTCATTAATCCAACTGGTTTTTGAATGGTAATCTTCGGTGAACATCGAGCGATTGCTGTCAATAATAAAATGTTTGGTTATTACTGTAATTATATCAGCGAACCTTATAATCAATTTTCAATTCAAAATACATAAATTATGGAATGAGGAATAAATTATAATTTTTGTTTTTCAATTGTGTCCAATATCAATTTGTAGAATGAGTAAAGAACGAAAGCTCATTAGTAAACTTTATACAAGAGGTGCCATCTGGAAGTTTCCGAATTCCCCTTGTGGCAACATATATGATAGTATAGAATTGTTCCCCAAACCGCACAGAACACTCTTGTAGTTTTCTTCAGTGTTATTTTACGTCTCCAAATGAGAAAAGTGTGTGTTTTCTGTGTTTTATTAGGATGGGGGATTTGAAAGAACGAATTCAAAAAGATCAGAATGTTAACCAGAAAGTTTATAAAGGGGTCTGCAGCATATCTATAGGACGCTTTCAGGCTCACACGAAAATTGTGTTGGGAATTAGTTTCTGCATCGTAGCAAATTAAGCACAAAAAACGTACCCGCCAGCACCCTCCTTATGCAACAATTTATGGGAAAGAACAACATGGTCCACTGGTCTCCCACCTTCCGTAATCTTCGGATGCAGTGCACTGAGATTTTTTTATGAAACCCCCAACACGAAAAGTATTAGAACCTACAATAATTAGTACCATGCATGCAGTG